>NC_087551.1:3108058-4433683 GCF_036250125.1 Pseudopipra pipra | reverse complement strand
TCTGTGTAGGGAAAAGTGTTCTCCGTGTGTTCTCTATTACCGTGACAATGTAAAGCTAAATTTTAAATCTTCTAAAGTACACTTAAACAACAATATTTCTCAAGCTGATTTACAGCATTAATTTCATTTTTTTCAGCCAGTACAGGGGACTGTGTGTGTGTCTGTGCTCATGAGGATAAAACAGGACCCACATTAAGAACAGTTGTGCCAGAATTCTTTTCACCATGAGAGAATATTGCCCTTCATATGTAATTTTAACAGGGATTATATATTTCCGCTTTTTTTTTAATTGATTATATATTTCCAGTTTTTTAACTGAAAAGCCAGGTTTGATCACAAATCACTTAAAATACAAACACCTCAGTCCCTGCCCAAAGTTTTCTTATGTCAAGGGACACATGAAGTGCTGTGAACAAAAAGCCCACTCCAAGCAAAGCTCATGGGAATTTTGGTAGTGATTTTCATACAGCCTGAATTTCCTCCTATTTCATCCACATCATCCAGCTCCCTTTTATTCCCATCCAGGCTCTGCTCCAAGCTGAAGCATTAACCTTGCAGTCCAGGCATGCTGAAGGTACTCATGGAAGAAGAGGATGTTTATTGTAGGCTCAGGAACTTCTCAGCACTGACAAGGACTTCAGAGCTGCAGAGCAAACATTCCACCGGCTCTTACCTCCCTGAGAGCTCCTCCAAACCCAACAGATGGACACAGTTTACAAAGCAACTGTCACTGCTGAAGAACAGAGTGAAATTAGCTTGGGTGCACTGGGGCTGTTCCTTGTGATGTGGAGCTGTTTCACCACCCAGATTCGTTTAATCAAATTGGCTTTGACTCATTCCCCTGGGGAGGTGTATGGACACAACTCCATCCCCACCCAGGAACAGGTTAAACATAATTATAACTTCTATTCTACATCCTGATATGGGAAAATGTGTCTGACATGACAGTCACTAAAAACACACCAGTCGAATTGAACCAGACCATCAACCCTTATCCTGCTCTGCTTAAAACTTCTGCTTGTTTTCATCACCAGCAGCTCTGGACCACTGGGGACACCTCAATCTGCAAAGCAGAGAGTGCTGCTCAAAAGGAAGACAATTTTATTAGAGCACCTGAGATTTAAAGGATTTATCAAAATGGCCAAGAAGCATCAATTCCCAGCCAAAAAAAAAAAAAAAAGGTGACTTCCACATAATTTAGTTGCTTTATCCTCTCTGCTTTGACAGGCAAACTTGTGCCATAAACAAAGCCCTTGTAAAGTGTGATTGTTTTCCATCCTTCATAATTAGTCCTTGTACTCCCTGATTTGTCAGCTTGGTATTAAAGAATAACAATAATTTTCTATTATAACGTGGCGCTCTAAAATCATCTAACAGTTCCTCTTTGCTACTGAATGATAAGGCACTGCACTAATTAATTGCATTCCCTCTGTTTTGGGCTCCATAAAAACTTTAGCAGAGGTTTCAAAGGCACAAAAGGACATTTAAACAGCCCACACTCCCTAGGAAACAGCTGTGAGTGACTTGGAAAAGCCCTTGCTAAAACAAATGGCCACAACAAATAAAGTTCTGGTTTAAAAGGACTTAAAAATTCATGTCCAGTTACATCTAGCACTTGAATTCTAAAGATGCTCACTCCTTCAAATTTGCTGGATTTAAACACACTGCAGTTGGTAACATTTCTCCCTCACAAGTTGTCCCGTAAATAAAACAGTTCAATATATTTCAAAATTAATATGCAAAACTAAACAATAGGAAGTAACTAATTATTTCCTGGTTTATCCATAAATACAGGATGGAGTTATATTCTGGCTACCAAAAAATACTATAAAATCAAGAAAATTAGAAGAAATATAACCAATATGAAACAAAACTGCAAAAGCAGCGAAGTCAGAAAACTGAGATGCATTAAGGTACAAATTCCTTATGAATAAGTATTTTCTCTAATAGCCCTAATAATGTCAGGGGGGGGTGAAGTAAGGCAGTGCAATCTGTAAGCTAAGAAATGCTGAGAACAATGTCAGACTTATTTAATAAAATGTGAAACAACTGTAATTTAATGCATTATAAAACAGGTTTAGTTTATTTAAAGATGATTTAATGCCAGAAGGTAAAATAAGGGATATATAATCTGCGCCTCTTATCCTACAAGTATATATGGTCTCCTGTCAGCACTTCTCTTTCTTACATAATTAGGATGTAGGATGCCTTTTAGTGGGACACCTACGTAAATATCAAATTAGGACATTTATTCTTCTCAGTTATTGCAGTCAAGTCACTGGGAGAAATCATTTAACTTTACAAGTGCAGCGTTAATCAACCTCTCAGAGTAAAGCCACTGCACAAGTGCCTCGTGCTCCCAGATTTAACCTGGAAGCTGAAGTCCAAATAAATATTTTTCAAAGGCTGTGGAATATTGCAAACGTCATTTTGAGATTCCCATTCAAGGAGAAGTCATCACCAAGGTGTCTGTATCCCAAGGTGTCTGTGCACTTGGCACACTAATTGTCACACTGTAGTTGCTACACAAATCCCCCGTGCCTAAAGGAGGGAAATTATTTAGCTCCTTGAAAATGTAAATTCTAAGCACTGTAAAAGAAAGAAGTTTATGCCTATTTCTGTTAGACAGACTGTTGCCATAGATAAATGCTCAGTTAGAGGAGAAATGCCACAATGAGAGGCAGACACAGACAGCTCACAGCATCTCCATCAAGTCACCAGGTCAGGGATTTGTTTCCTTCAGCCCCTCTGAAAGCCAGAGCTTTCCCAAGACTGATCAACAGCCCAGGGCATTCAGTACTCCAGCTCTTCCCACTAAACTGGTAGATGCTCCAGGCACTGCCTTCACTCTAAGGAAGGTTTTGTCCCATCCTCGATCTTTTTTTGCTCATTTTTGAATGAATAAACCAACATTTTTGATGGTTTGATTTAAAAAAAAATAAATTAGTTCTCATCAGGTCTTCACTCACAAAGAGAACACTGCCAGTGAAAGTATGGCCTTGCATATTTGTTGAGCAGCACACGTAGGAACTCCAAGGTGTGTCAGTGGAGCCCAGTTTCAGAACTGAGAGCAGGGGATGGCTCTGGTGAGCAAAATGCAGCAGATAAACAGGGCAGAAATTCACAACTGACACCAAGGGCTTTTGTAAGGTGAGGAACCACAATGTTGTCTAATAAAAATACCAGCATCCCTCCCCTCAGTGCAGCATTACACACTTGTGCTGGAACACTCAACATGCTCTGAGCAGATCCAGCGCTGGAAAGAAAATACAGGCCCAAAGGCACTGGAATGCTGTGAAAAATTGCTGATGTTCTCCCAGCAGAACTAACAGACTCCCACCCTCTTACACAGCACTGCTCCTCTCTCTGGTTTGGGCACAAGAAACAAAGCAAACCCAAAGCCTTTAAAATGCCTCAAAACCAGGGTTTTTTTTTGTCGGCATCACCCACACAGATGAGGGACCAGCTCTGAGGAAGCCCACGGAATTGCTCCATTTTCACTCTAGGGGACAAGAGGGTGAACTGTGGCACTTTCCCCTCCCACACAGGTATTGATAAATACAATGTGTGAAGGCTCAAACTGAAGCATGAGACTGTTTGCCTCTAACAAGAGCCTTGTGTTCTGTTCCACTGGCCAGCCAGCCACAGCCCTGCCTGCTCCCAGTGTCCCAGCACAACAAATGCCATCTGCACGCTCCAGACTCCCAGAGGCTGCTGTGTCCTGGGCTCACCTCCACGTGCAGAGGAGCAAGGCTTACACCAAGAGCCTCCACTCCAGGTCTGCACAGCAATCCTTGACCTACAGTAAGGAAAAGCTGCCTAGGGAATGCACTGGAGCAGCACAGCCTGGCCTGACCCAAGGCTTTTGTTCCCAGCAGCTCAATCTGGTCTCGGTGAGTGCAGTATCCTACTGAACCAGGAAAAAACAACTTTTCCTTTCTGAACTGTGCTAATTCCAGCCAAGCACTAAGCAACTATTTAGAGATCTAACCAGCTGGGCCCAGTCTAGACGTGACTAAACTCCTGCCTGTGCCCAAGCAAAGGTCTCCAAGCCGGGCTGTGGTGTGAGGGGAGAGGGCAGAGCGCTGCCAGCACGATGCCCTCGGGGGGAACCCACTAACTCTGCATTTCACACCACGGGAAACCTCCTGCTTGTATCAATTCCAGTGACAGACTGCAAAGCACATCCACCTTAAGAAGTTTCTCGTGGAGAAGAGAGGATGGTTGGGTAAACAGCTCAGCTGGAGGGAAGCACTGGGTTATTTGTCGCTCAGCATGGCTGTGCCATTTTAAAGGCAAGACCAGCTTCAGGATTTTGTCTGTTATTACAATAAGGCTTTGCCCATGACACAGCTTAATTGCTTTCAGCTTTGTGTAGACACTAGGATGAAGTAAGACTACATTTAATAAACTCTGACATAACACCTCATCAAGAAATATGCTTATTATAGACAAACCGATCCTAAGGATTTCTGGGTTTGCTCTGTCAACCACAGCAAAACAAAATGAGCCATACCAAGAAAAACAAAACATCTTTAGGCAGGCACAGCAATGTCTGTCAGCACAAGGTGATAAAAACAGGGTTAAAGATCCTTGTGCCCTCCCATCTCTTACTGCTGTGAGACAAAAGCAGTGAGTGCTGGCTTGGGCACCATACAGAGCAGTCTCTGCCCTGAGGTTACAAATTAAAGCAAGAATTACGGAGGGAAGACAAAAGTGTTACTTTTACTCCACTCTTGGGGAAAAGACCACAGATGAAGTGAACTGACCAAGGTAAAGCCAAGGCTTTGCAGCTGAAAGGGAAACAGGACTTTGTGTTCAGCTCTCTTGGGTATTGACCCACAAGACCAAACATCTCCTCACAGGCAGAGTGCAGTTCTAAAGGTGTATAATTTTAGCTCTGTACCTTTTATTTTGGGAAGGTTCCTCGTTTATCAAGAGGAATGCATGACAATCACTCACAATGGATAGAGACTCTGAAGAAGAGAAGACACATAATCATCTCAGCAAATGATGAACGACTTGCTAAACATTCTTCCCCTTTATTATTCTATGGGGAAATGCAACCCTCCTACAAGTGAAAATACCAGGATCATGCACACTTACACTAATGGCAAAGTGTTTCTTTCTGGCATCTAGTCCTGCCAACAGCACCACTAACAACCCGGGGAAACAACATATATTTCACACACAGTCAGCACAAACACATGGAAAACAGGATCTGGAGAGATGGGAGACTTATATCAGCCTGGAAGAGTCCCTGTTGTCTGATCATCCACACACCATGAGACAACTGGCCCAACCCAAGAAAGGGAATGGAACATGGGAATTCTCCACTGACAGCACTGAAACAATTTTCTAACAAGCAAACAGAAAACTCCAGGATCTGCTTCTATTAGTGGGTGAGAGTGTGATGAACAGATGGGGTGATGCAGGGAGGAGGATCCCCGTCACGACAAGGAATAGATGATTCTCTTCAGAGATGACAAGACTGTCAGCAAGAGTAGCTGCCAGACAGGGCTGTGCTGGATCTGGTCTGGTCAAGGTAACCATCCTATAAAAACAGCAGAGGCTTTTACAGGCAGGTGCAGGGGTGGATTAAGGAGTAGGAGACGCCAACCCTGCCCCACTTGCCTGGTAAATCTCTCAGACAGCTCCGCACTTTCAAAGGCAATTGTACGTGACACAGCTCTTGACCCATTTCAGGATTTCAAGGCCACCATGTCACCTATGGCTGTGGCTGTGACTGCTGATGGGTGCAATTATCACAGGCTAATAGGCTTTAAATTCTCCTCTCAGGTCAGAGATCAACTGCTGTGATTGCCTCTAAACCGGGGGAAGCCCTGCGGCACAGGGACGGATCTCCAGGACAGTATCTCACCGCTGCAAACACCTCACAAATTAACCAGTAAAGGAAGGCATAAACCTTCCCTGCCGTGCCATTGTTCAGACTCACAACTTAGGACCCAAGTTTACCAGTTCTCATGCCAGCGTTTCCCCTGGACACCCAGGAAGCCCACAGAAGAACACCCAGCTCTCTGGACAGCGGGAGCTCCTATCCCGATTCCACTGATGCCTTGCAAACACTGACTTCCACACAGGGCCCTGGTCCCAGGGTGCTGAAGTCAGAGCCAACATTCCTGTAAATATTTTGAATCTGGGAATTCAGCATTCTTCCACTCCTCTGCTGATCATTTGCAACACTGTCTTAAAGTGAGGCACTAACACATGATGATGAAAAACCAAAAAGTCCAGCTGCTGTGGGGAATGGCCAGGATCAGGGCACACAACATGGTGTGAATCCCCCTGGATTCCTGCTTGCCAAACAGAATGCCAGCTCAGCTGAAGCAGGATGCCTGGGAGGCTTCATTCTATGTACTTCTAACATTTTTATCTGCCAGGATATTTTCAGGCTATTTCTTCCTGGAGTGTCCTGAAAGGAATATATCAAAACATAAGGATTTTTTTCTTGAGGGTTGAGGTTTGCTCCAAAAACCATCAGTGAGGTCAAAGCAAAATTTTGTTAAGCTCTAGATTTAGTCTTTGAGGAAACAGTAAAAGAAAGAAAACATAACACTTGCATACAACTTCTCAAACAAACGTGTGCCTGTCCTCTGCTAAACATTCCTGGGACGTCACCACCATCACTCACGAGATCTCCTCATGTTGGATCACAGTTACCTACCAATAGAAGATCTTTATTAATGCACTTACTAAGTGCTGTATCTTCTGATTTCAACTTGTTCCTGTCTTCTGGATGCCAAGACCCCAGCTGATGTTTTACTGAATACTCTGAGCAGCTGAGTGGTAAAAGGACCCCTCCTGCACATCCTCAGTGGCTGCTGGATCAGTCCTCCAAGAGGCACCTGTTTTCAGGAATGATTCCTGCCCACACACCAAACTGTGCAGAATAATCCCTGTCTGCCCTGCTCAGAGCCCTCCCTCTCCACAGCAGAATGTGGCCAATGCCATGGGCACAGCCATCCCCTGGACCCTACAAGGAGCCTCTCTACCTTGTGACATGTTCATTATCTCTTTCAAGTCCTACAAATCAATTATACAAAGAGGTTACAGCTACTTGGGTGCAACCAATCCCAATTTTTACACTCAAACCAATAATGCATTTCAACAGGCACCCTGTCTCACCTCTAACAGAAATGTAAAGTGCACTGGAAATGCTTTGGGTGGGTTTTCATTTCAAAAGGCTGCAATGGTAAATATGTGTAATGATGAAACAAATTACAACGTGCTACTTGGAAAACATTTCTTTACAGCTTCATTAACTCAGTATTAAACCAAATTAGGATACAGCAGGCATATCTACAGGGTAGAAATGAATTACATATTTGCATTTTTGTCACACTATACAATTCATAGAGTTGGGCCTCACTGCCACGTTTATCTGATATAAAATTGCCACTGAAGTCCGTGGAAGTTCCCAGACAATGGCTCCAGCTCTCAGGGCATGACTTTGCAGGGATGCTCTGGGAAGTCAACTGGCATTAGTTTAACACAGGACCTAAAGAAGATTAGTTAAACTCCATGTGGATGCATTCCTTCAGAATTAAAGTGACTTTAATACGATTTCATTACTTAAGTTTGGAAGCGAAGCAAACTAAATTGAATTAGGTCACTTTAATGGTGAAGAAAAGCATCCACACAGAGTTTTGATGCAGTGCAACAGGCTGCTTTAAAAATTAACTTATATTAGTTTTCCCATGTGTCCTTCCATTCCCTAACCCTTTAGGAAGGCTATGGTTTTAACATTATTAACCCGACGAAATGAAATTTCACTTCATCACATTACTCTCTTCTGCTTGCCAGTGTGAAGATTTCACTAAGTTCAAGTGAGCTCCCTGGAAAAGTCATCCAGCTTCAGAGGAAAGAGAGTACTTTTGCTGTGGTGCTTCATGAGTTATACTAAAGGACCAGAAAAATACCCTTTTTAAGACTTTGATGAGTGACATCCGGTGCAGTATTTGCAGGGGTAGGAAGAGGGGTTTGAAGCCCCTTTCAGGTTTGCTCTAAGGCCAAACAACTTCATCAGCAGAGACCATGTTCTATATGTACTGTCACAAAGCACATTTCCATCTAAAAGTGACCTCTAGCATCTTATAAAGCCTTTCACTCAAACCAATTCAGGAAAGTCAAATAATAATGGCTAAATCATTATCAGACATCCCAGAGGAAAAGACAAGGCTGTTGGGTAAGAATGAAAGGATGATTTGACATGTACTGTCTTATGACTGGATACTGGATTTTATAGCTCTGCTGGCAGAGGAAGAATGAAGAAGCTGAATCCACAATGAGCTCCAAAGTAATCTCTAACACTCCAAAAATGTCGCTTTTTTTGCGAGACAATTTTAAACTCGGTCCGACACTTCCCCTTCTGTCACGTTTGAGCAGAAAACCTGCAGGCACCATCACACTAAAGGTGGAGAGGTCTCTTGGCAGGGCTATAAAAGAATCATCTCCTCACAGAACAGATTTCAAGCATGCAGGGCATTTACAGGCATTTTTACATTAAAATAAAAATGCACACGCACATATCTGTCAAACTCCAGCTGCACCAGGATGTGTCAGGGGTCTTACAGGCATTCAGGTGTCTTAAATAATGAATAATAAATGACTCTCTCCTAGTCCTTGCACTCCTGAACAAGTCAGGCACAGCTTGTGTTAGGGCAGACCATGACCAGAGCCACCACTGTGTGATGGATAAGATCCTGTAATTACACGTTTGTGCCTCATGAAGAAATGGGGCACAACAGCACAGAAATCTGAATTTTCTTTACATCTTCCCATAGCAGACACATCTAAAACCAAGCTATTGGAAAGATCTACAAACTATTTTAAGTGCTTTGACAACAGCCCTCTGGAGCCTGACGGAAGTTAGCAGTGCTTTTAACAACGAAATTAAAACTAGGCTTAAGTTATTATATCTCCTAAAATAGCAGTATAAACAAAATCAGTGGCTCGTAAGATTTTTTTTCTTTAGACTGTCCTGGCTGTCTGAACTAAGAAGAGAGGCAACCTCAGCTTCCCAGCAGTTCTTCAGGCTGAGTGCCTGGGATGTGGCAGATGCATGTTTAATCACAATGTGTTTGAAGCAGGCATCGAGATCAAAAGGAAAGATATGTTACATTGAAGGGAGTTGATCTGCAGCTGCAATTAAAAACAAGAACCCAGGGGGAAAAGAGCTGTGTGAGTTGGTAGGGAGACATTATACACGGAATTAAGATCAGTGTTATGGTTTTAGAAATGGAGCAAGCAAGTCAGATAAGCAGCGGCACAGAAGTTGAGTATTTGCACAGCTGTAAAACATCTACCAGGAGAATTGCGAGTATGTGGGCTTGCAATGGTGGACAGGGAAATCTTCCCCCTCTGATCCTCTACAAAAGTTTGCTTTATTGCCTGGCTGCTCCTAGATCCTATAAGAATACCAGAAAACATGCCTTGATGTAAGCCACATGTATCCAAGCAAAATAACCATCCCAACTGCCCGCTTACTGAAATGAAAAAACTAAATCATCAACAGGATTATTAAAGCTTAATGAAAGAAAATATTTGATTAAAACCTAAATGGGGGAATCTTTGGCTTAAAAGCCTGGCAGTGAAACTGTTCTCACCTGGTTCTGTTGCAGAAGAAAAGCTCTGCCACCTCGCACTGCGCACGGAAAGACGGATGCTGGTCAGGTCTGTCAGGGAAAAGGTTTCCCAAAAAACCTCCTCCAGGAAAAGGAAATATACTTCTACTAACAGGCTGACCAGCTCTTTCATTAATTAATTGGTCCTGGCTTATCAGCAGGCAGACTAGTATTTGTCTTACCTTCAGATGTTTACGTAAGAATTATTTAATAATTCCATATATTTATTAGATATAAAAATAATTTTAAGCTTTCTCAAGTTTAGACTTGTAATAACCTTAGAAATTATTTAATCATCACTGTTGCATTTAGTACAAAGTGTTTTATAGAAGCTGGTGATAATATCCAATGCAGATGAAAACAAAAGAGGTGTTGCAGGAGATAAAGAAGGACCTGCTCACACCTGCTTTATCCTCTGCCTTCTGCTCACATCACCTTCTCTTACACTGAGAATAAACACCACTAGTCATTAGGAAAACACTGAACCCCAGGGATCAGAAAGGTCATCTCACACACTCATTTCTGCCCCAATAGCCTTGCAAAAGCCACAGCCGTGGACATCCACAACTTCACTCTCAGCCACTTACACCAAGTGGGGAAAGTTTGCAGCTAATGCTGAACACACTCTGTGGTGAAGCAACCCAGGAGGAGGCAAACACCCTCAGCTTTCCTGGGAAGACTGGGGTGTTTAAAGAGAGGTTTGCCTGCACGTGACCTGGTTCAAACTTCCTAACACAGTCACAACCGAAATCAAGAAGCTTGATTTCCTCCTCCTCTTTGCCACTTGGTCCCAGTACCTGCCACAGCTAGGACACATTCTCTGTGTCCTACTCCCCTCCTGCCTCCCTGCTGGCACAGCAGAAGGAGAATTAAGCCCAGCACATCTGATAGGCACCTTGAGACACTCCCAGGGCAACTCTGAAATTCCTTCTCCTACAGCCACACTCCCTTCAGTCCCAAACCCAAGAGCAGGAAACATATGCCGGGGCAGAGAGCGAAAGCTGAGATGTATCCCTGCAATCTCAAGGAAGCAGGTGGTTCCTCAGAGGCCACTGCCAGTTCCCCCTCTCAGCTCGGCCCAAGGCCTGGGTGTGGCGGGGGTGTAATCAGTCCTTAAACATCCTTTTCTTCCCCAGGCACGGCAAAGCCGTTTTGTTATGTCTGGTGACACCGCGGTGGCAAAGAGATTCAAGACACACAAGTTTCCTGTTTCCATTGTTTAGCAAACTTTGGCAGCGATGTGCTCAAAACCAGCTGATTCGGGTCATTAATCAAATCAACGGAGCGCCCGTTAACAATCTGCTGTAACTCAGTTGGCAACTGAGAGCTGTCTCCGGCTCCGAATTTGTGTAGCCCTGGTTACTTTTAATCAGCTGCACAGCCATTAAAGCCTCCTTCTTGTTCTCCAAACAAAGGAGACAAATTCTGGGAATGAAGCCTTCTGATGCCAAGAGCGGCGCTGGCTCCTTGAGGGAGCCCTGCCCGAGATCACCCCACACGTCTGTCACTCCAAACTGCCCGTTCCCTTCAGTGCCAGGGAGCTGAGGGGAGATGGGAGCCAAAGGGGGAATGAACGCAGGCAAGGGGACATCCAGATATGGTAAAATCTCCAGACCTTGAGCACAGTCCAAGATTTATCCCTTTGCCAACGCTGAAACACATCTCAAGCTTGGGCCTGAAAATTCAGATGATGGCTCTGTGTGATTTAGGAAGGGTAAGTGGCTGTCAGTCTCTAGAGAAACACGCTCACCTTAGAAGAACCAGATTAATAAACTGTTAGAAACCACCAGAACTAACAAACATCTTTAAAAAAATTTATAAATGAAAACACTCAATTATTCCACCTTGCCAAGTACTGCAGGACTGCAACCAAAGAGCTCTTCTATTTCCAAATACATGACACATGCAGGCTATAAATAAACAAGTTCAAGATGTGCATCGATGTCACAGACACCACCCTCTCTCTCCACTGTCCTTCTCTCACTGCAGCCCATTTCTGACGTTGTCTTTATTTTCTTCCCCCTTACAGGCATCAAAAGACCGCAGGAAAACAACACAGCCTGTCAAACACCACCTGGTGTATTATTAGCACTGGGCTTTTATTCACTCCATAGCATTTCTCACCCTGGATTTCTTGTATTCGAGCACTAACTCCTAACCAGAGTCAGCTCATACCCACTGTGAAGGATGAAAACTCCCCAGATCTTATGTTAAGCTACTAATTGTTCCTCAGAGAATATCATACTTGGGCATTTTAATTGTTATTATTTAAGCAATGAAGTCCAGGTGGGAAGAGACTCAACCAGAAAACAACCCTGCTCTAGCACTGCAGCATCACAAGAATCAGTCAGCAAGCATACAAAAGGGAACTAATGCCACTGTAAATTAATATTTTACAAGAATGTCAGCTAAAAAGAAATTAATGTTAAAAAAAAACTTCTATATTTGCACATAATTGCACAAGGATGAGATGAAGCCCCATTTCCAGTCCCATCCTTATGTAATGCCATCAACCAAAGAACTCTCAGTTGAGTCATTTAAGGTCTTCCAGAGTACAACATGAATTCCCACTAAACAGTTGTGCTAAACTTGAGGAGCAAGGAGCAGAAAAGTGTCTCACATCTCAAGTGTTCCTTCACCCTCCTGAAAGGTCAGTGCTCCAGAGAATTTCCCTGGATTTCCCAGAGGCCACCCTGCAGTTGCTGCTAGTGCTGTACCCAGCCCAGGCAAGGACAAGACGCTGATTAGTTCAGGCTCAACAAAAACCAGCTGTAGAATTAAGTCTTAAGTCTTCTGATATCAACACCTTCCCAGGGCTGCACCACAGACAGTCTGTGACAGCATATGCAGGACTCCACCAGACCTGCTAGAGAACCTGGCACCAACAACCCAGCCAGGCTTCCAAGGGCCACGAAACCCAGGGAAACCTCAATCCATGCCCACCAGCCACTGCCACTATTCCCAGAGGAGTCTGAAGCCTTTCGAGCTGTACAAACAGCATATTTAAAAACTGGAGTTGGGTTTGGATGGTCTTGTAAATCTGATGGTTTCATAGCTTGCTAAATAACTCCTGCTTCTGGGAAAGTGAAATGCCTCCAAAAATAGTAACATTTTATCTCGAAATGTTCGCCTGTGGTCTTAACCCCATGTAACCTCAGGATCCACACTTTTTTTTGTTTAAGTGCCTGGTTTTGTGTGTTCACAACTTATGTGAAAAATAGTAACACTAAGGGTTAGTACATGAACATTAATACAAGAGAAGATCCCACTGGCAGTTGCACTCCCAAAGGCCCATATTTGTGTGCTACAGGACTTTCAGCTATAGGCTAAATCCATTGGAGAGCATGGAAAATCCTGTGTTCCCTTAACCCTGCATGGCCTGTAGAATTCTAGAATTAGGCACTGTGTTAATTCACTCTTTAAAGGCACCAACAGTATAAAAGAAACATCACAAGAATGCTTTACAGGCATTATTTTTTTCTCCTCCCTATTAAAGTGCTGTAAGTACAGAGGAATATTTCCCCCCAAGTATTTACTTAACACGCCTTTTTCCTCCTTTTGGGCTCTGTTTATTTTCATTTAAATGTAACAGATAAAATATTTAACTTCACAGTGTAAGCAATGTCTCAGAGACATCAAATGCTGGACTAAGTGGGCCAAAATAAATTGGAGATGTCTTGCATTCTCTTTGTTGCTCCTATTATGATCTGCAAATGATAGCACAATCTCTCCTGGCAAAATGCAGCCCAGAGTTTTCCCTGCTAGCTCAAGGGATAAAAGCAAAGCTGAGTCTTCTCATTACAGCACCCAGACAATTTGATTTCATCCTGATTAGCACATTCATTCTCAGGGGCTTCACTACAATATCACATATGTCTTTATAATCTGCCTTCCACCTGCATGGCAGCGAGGCTGTTCATGCCAATAAATGCAGCTTTAATTGTGTCTACTGGATATAAAAAGCCACTTTCACAGAAATAAGCAATCACTCAAGCCAGCTTCTCACAACCCGACTCTGGGCTCGTATTTCTTGCTCTCGAGGCAACTCCACATCTCAGGCTTATTTTTACAAGCATTGATCTGAAATCAGAACGTTTTGAACGGGGCATTTTAACAATCATGTCATTGATAAATTAATTTTAGCCTGACAGATACTTCCCACAGCAAATACACAAGAAAGCCCTGCCTGTGTGAGCTACAGGAGTTAAAGAACTTAAAGCACACCTCAAAAATTTCATTTTACGCTGTCCTTGCAGCTACAGGGGCTGTGTAAAACAGAAAAGAAGGATGAGTTTTGTGCCAAATCAGGACAATATTACATGTATTTAATGCACTTAAAAGAGCTATCCAATATTGTCCACATAGTTGGCAATTAGTGTCTCAACCACAATGCTAGATTAATGGTTAAAACATTACTTATCTCTTGAGCTACAATGTTATTATACACCTAAGGGCCTAGCATGTATCAGACAGGAGAAATTGGAAAGACTCTGAAACCCAGTTCTGCTATCACACCAATTTTCCCTGTGTGGCAGAGCCAACAGCACTAACTGGAACAGGGATGTCAGGGAAAAGAGACTTGGGTGATGAGAGTCTGTTCGTAAATACACTGGAACAGATCAGTATTTCTAATTAAGCAGAGATCAGAAGTGCCACAAACCAACAGAAATGCCTTTGGCAAGAGCTTATTCAGTCACATGTCAAAAATATACTTTAAATTAATCTCTGATGATCACTTACTGCCAGTACTGTATGAAATCCAGGGCGCACTCAACAGCAAATTTCATGCTGCTGTTACATGAAAGTGAAATTTTTGACTGAACAGTTCAGCTTGTGTTAATTGTACCATGTTCATTAGTTGGCAGAGTCAGCTGACTGACTGCTGCCTGCCAGTTTAACCACTGGGAAACAGATAGGACAGTGGTAGTCTGAACCCCCAGCACAAATCATTCTGCCAGCCTTCTGCAAAGCTCCCCTCGGAAAAAGAAAAGAAAAATTCCCCCTTTACTTTTGAAAAGTAGAAGAGCTTTCTGCATGCCCTTTCAGCAGGAGAATGCACACTTGCTGGGGATGGACAGCAGGGATTAGTGATTTCAATAATGCCATGAAATGATCTTTTCAGTTGTCAGCACCCAGAAGTGGGACAGGGCGAACAAATTTCAGCGCGTGAAGCTGCTCCCGTCGCGTGTCGTGGAACTGCTGCAACAGCCAAGGGTTCATTTTAAGGTCTGTGGATGCAAACTTCTTCTTCCAGTGATGTCAAACCTTGGGAGTACAACAGACATTCTGGAAATAACATTTTACTTCAGCTCAAGGGCAGAGCTGAGCGTGGCTCAGACTGTCACTCCTCAGAGCGATGCAAACACAGAAGGAATATCAATGCACACCCCTGGAAGGATTCCTGTGGAAGCAGTGCTCTCTCTGTGCAACTCAGCAGTGGCCTTCCCTCCAAAACAAGCATTTGGGGAGCTGTCAGAAAATTAACATCATCTCCTAAGGACAGGACATGCCATTGAAGCAACAGGACTGAGGCCTGGATGCCTGGAAACATGAAGTTTAGGTGCAGTGAACAGACCCACGTTCTTCTGAGCTGCTTTTGTTACAACAGGAAAGAACTAAATTATGGCCTACAAGTGTCAGGTATGCTGGGGAATAGAAGGAAAGAAAAAGTAAAAAGAAAATTCACCTTCTAAAAATAACTACACTTCAAAGGTCAAGATTGGTCTGTGTCCAGAGGGAAGGAGTAGTTGAGTAGTTCACAGAAAGTGGGAACATGAACTGAAACTCAAATGTAGACTGGCCTAGAGAATATTGTGACAGTCAGGAGAAAATCATCAGTTAGGATGCAGGAGGCATATCCTATATGGCCAGCAGAGAGTCACCAAAACACTCCACATCTCTCCCCAGTCCTTCCTTCCTCTTTTACCTTATCACCTAGACTGTACATAGAAAAAACGTGGAAGTGCTTGCTGTGGAAGAACTAATAACACTTTTAGTCCAGAACATGAATGACAGAGGTTATTTTACTCTGAGAATAAAGCAGAAACACCTCAGCTCATTATTACAATGCACAAATTCCAGCATCATTTTCCACGTGTGTGTTGAAGCTGCTGCTCCAGCTGCCAAGAGCTCGAAGAACTCTGTTCTGATGATCAGAGAAAGGTGCCCTTCCATCCCCACTGCTCCTCAGAAATGGGGGTTCTTTTCTGACCTAACCAGCATCCATCTCCCTTGGCACACACTCCCAGTCCTCACACCTTCCCAAAGTAATATTCTACCTGTCTTTTATCCCTACAAGCACTTCCTCCAATCTTGAAAGTAACTTCTAAAAAACCTTGAGGATTTGACTTCACCATTCTAAATCCTCATTTTCTCTTATACATAATAGACACCTTAACAAAGGTACAAAACTTGTATTAACACTTGTACTGGGAGCATTAATATTTCTTTGAAATCCCACACAAGGGTAATGAGATTGTGGGTTGCTGGCAAAGGAAATCACTTATTTTGAACTCTCATGGAGCCACAGGTCATTTGTTTCCTTAACATTCCTTGCAGCCTGAACACAATGACAGTATCTATAAAAGTTTAAGTAGAACTGGCATTTAAAAACACTTGGCCTTAGCAATGGCATTTAAAATAATGTGGGGATAATTCCTGACATTTACTGTGCTGGAGGCAGAGCAGAAAAGGAGTGAGCAGGCATTTCAGCTCTGCTGATGCCCAATAGTTCAACAGTATTATCAGTGTCAGGACAAGGCTGCATTAAATCTGGTCCTCCACATCCATTCCAAGTTTGGAGACACTCAAGGAGCACTTATCCTCCAGTAAATACGAACCCAAACACTGTTCAAAGCACTTGAGGATGCATATTATAAACTTGATTCTGGCACTGCTGAGGATCACAGATACAAATGATACAATTCCAAGGAGTAAGAGCTTTGCAAGCTTTGGTATTTCCAGCCTCGACTGTCAAATGGCTGAAAACACTCCTGGCTGGGCTGTCAACAGAATGGCAACAATTTGGTGGTAAACAGTGATTTCTACCAGTTTATCTCAGAAAGTTACCTGGAAATCTTCAAGTAGAAGTTGTGCCATTGATTGCTGTTTTCAAAACACCTGCTGGAAGTATTTACAAGCAACTGAGATGCCCCTAAACCAGTCAAGAGACAAACAGCACTTTCTGCTGGTCAAAAAGGTGGAAGTTCTTGCAAATGTCAGGACTCTGTCACTCCATTTCCCACCCCCATCACCGGAGAAAATAACACCAGCAGTGTTTGCCTCTTCCACTGATCACCCCAGGCTCCACTCCTCTCTATTTATGTGCATTCTGCATTTCTTTACTTTTTTTTCCTAAAGGTATTCTACCTGTTAAGCCCACCCTCTTCCCCCACAGAAAATTCCCAGTACCCCAGGAGTTCCTGTCCTATGATTCTACAATTTTCACCTTAATTTGGCAGTGCCATCTCCAGCAAACACTTCCAAGGACTGTTTACTTACAATGGCATTTTAAAATGTTAAGCATCTGAGGCACTGCTGTCTGCACGCAGACATACATCTCAGACGTGCTATCTGGGAGATAATCACTTCATTTTCAAGGTCCAATTAATTATCCCTAAGTTCACTCCTTCGGAAAAAAAAGTAATTTCAAGGACAGCAGCGAGGACAAAACTTTCCCAAAGCTTTAGCAAAGGCCCTTAAAAGAGGAGTCCTTTTCTCACTGAGGATGGTAGAGAAGCAAAAAGCAGCCTGTGCTGCTCCTCCAGCACTTTTAAACACACAAGAGTGGGACTGCAAGGAGGTTCTTGGGAAAGGCTCTATAAATAAGAAAGTGGCAGCAGGATGGTGGGAAGAAGGAGGACTTCACAGCACACTGACTTTTATGGTAATTTCTCACAGGGTTCTCAGCAAAAGCCTTTTTTTTATAAGACCAACTGCCTTCCTGCAAATCCCTTTCAGCACCACTAAAAGCAAACAAGGCAAAGGCCCCTGTGCCCAGCACATCCCAAACAATCCCTACAGAACCCAGCACCACCTCTGCCCTTCCAGGGATTTGGCAGCCCCTCACAACACACAAGGAGGTACATTTTTTTCTACCTGTTGGTCACAGGCCCAGCCTCCAGGGCACACAGATCCTTCCCCTTCTGATGCCTCAGGACTGGGAAGGGGGAGCTTTGATGGCAATCTGTGCTTGCATGGAGCTCTTCCCCGTGTCCTGGGGAAGAGGCAGACTCCCCATGGGAGGATGCTCAGAAGACAGAGCTTGGCTGGACAACCACAGGAGACACACAGGAAAAACGTGAGCTGGCCCAGGCAAAACAAGGAACAGCTCAACATGGAAAAGACAAAACATCCTTTTGTCAGTTCAGGTTTGGTCACTGGCTGCAGGACAGCTGGAAAATGGAACGTTTGGGACAGCAGTGAACACGCAGATTTGCTGTCTTTGTTTGTCTTGCAAGAAGTACTCGCAAATTACACATTTCATAATAAATACCTGATTAATTGGAAAATAAATCTCTCTGTTTAGCCTGGCTTAAGCTTGTCTTGTTTGTTTACAGGTCTCCTTCCCCTTTTAGCAAGTGCAACAAATCTCCAGCAAAAGCACTAACCATGCACAGACATTCCCTTTGGAACTTTCCATCCACCTCAGCCAGGCCAAGCCTTGCTTCACTTATTGCACAACCCTTCTAGGAGGTAAATACATATAATCCAGGAAATAACAGCAGACTTGTTTTCTCCTGACTTCCTTCACGTGGACAAAGCTCTTGGGGGAGAACTGATCTCAAAAAACCCCCCATCTTCTGATGTCCCACCACGACACAGTGCCTGGAGGAAGGTGCATGGACGTGTTCAACTCCCACAGCTTTTAAGTGCCTGCTCTTCCTGAGCTCTAGAAGCCCTTGACAGCATGTTTACATCCCCAAAACAGTCCTTTTCCCATGGAATTTCACCAATTTTATGTGCCCTGGGAAATGAAGAGCTGGAACACATTCAATACAAGCAAAGACATGCAATAAAACAAGCTGAGGGCTCAAATGGCTGAAATTTCTAGAGAAGACCCACGACAGAAGGCAACAGCAATTTATTTACTGTTATTCTCCACACACACTTGGTAATCAGAAATACATATTGAATCTAATGAGTAAGCTGGCATAGGGAAAAGGGGAAAAGCAAAAGAATTGCACGAACTGAAACGACGTTTTCATTCTTGCAAGGGTCTCACTTGAGGAAATGATTATGTGGAAATGTTCTAGGGTTCCTCCCCAGCACCAGAAACTATTGCACCTTCTAACTAATTACTCACTGAATTTCTTTCAGGTAGGTATTAAAAAAAAAAAACAACAACAACAAAACCTAATTCTAAACTTCCCCTGGTTCCTAAATGCCTAGTGAGAAGCACCATAATAACCAACAACAAAGCATTCAGCAGGTAACTATTAAAGGAGTTTTTTACATTTGACTTGAGGCTTTAAATATTAAACATACCCAGACTGCTAAAAAAAAAAAAAATAAAGGGGATTGTTTGCCTTTCAGGATGGCCAGTCACAGGTCAGGATCCCATTCTCCCAATTAATTTATGGCTGGGACTGGAAGAGAGCAGCAGAACTGCATTATATCATCTTTCAGGCAGCCTTGAACGACACAACCTGTCAGAGAGGGACTCTTGGCCCGTCCACCAAAGTCATCACCCCCCCTTTCTGAGGGAACTGTTTCTTCCCAGCCAAAGAGACCTTGGTTTAATGTTTCACCTGAAGGACACAGCCCCAGGCTCAACCTTTTTTCTGTTGGGTAAAGGTTAGCTATGAATTTTAGAACTGCATTAAAACCCCTGGGATTTTACAGTAAATGACACCACACCAGAGCACCAGTGTTGAGAATGAACACAAACACCAAACTGGACCTTATAAAACAAGATTACACCGTGATTTCTATGAAAAACACTCTAAAGTGTCTCTATTAAACTCTTTGGTGTTGTGTGACTTCACTTCCCACTGCTTCACCTGAAGGGGATGTTGTCACAAATGGGGAAAGGAGTCCCAGCATTCCCCAAATCTCAGCCAGCAGCCAACACACAATAATGGAATAACTCCACTGACTCACACTCAAAGGTGAGGTCTCAGAAGTATTTCCTACCTTCTGAAGCACCTGCTAAAAATCAAACCAATGCTCAACTCAAAATCCAAGGATCTGAGTCCTGCTGCTCTGCCTCTTATAGATCCATCTATAAAAGCTGGAAGATTTCCCAAGGACACAGTAATACCTGCCTTGATCAACCTAAATTTCATTTCTTCAGCTGCAGACATAAATTTTCCTCACTTTTGCGCGTCCAACTTAAGAAATCCTTTTAAACTGATCTTTTGCCTTAAAAAATATAAAACTCTTACAACATCAAGGCTAGTAGAAAAGTCTAGGGACATTTTAAATAACCTTTGTTTAATGAGTTAAAGACAAATGCTGCAGGTTTCACAGGGACACAATTACAGCTTTTTTTGCCCCAGAACTGTCAATCAGTCCCTTGCAAAGTAACGTCAGTGAACCTGACAAGACATCAGATTACATTTCTGTCACCTTTAAAGTTATAAGTTTATTTTCCTTAATTATTCCAGTCAATCAGAAAAGGAGAAAGTGAACTTTTCCAACTAGTGCTTCTACTTTTCTTCACTGAACGCAAGATTTAGTTCACGCAGCTCCTCTCCCGATCCTCCACAGTTCAATTCCCAGTTTTCACTTGTACCAAGATGCAGCTTCAGTTTTAATCTCCCTCCCCAGGCAAAGTAACAGGTCATTCACCCTAACAGACTAGCAAATATACTCATTAATTCCAGTTTTTCTTCAGTTGATGCAGCAGGTGCATCCTGAGCTTTGGGAGTCGGACCAGCTCACACAGCAAGTGCAGATGCTTCTGGAATCACACAACCAAGTTCTTTTCCCTTCACAGTAACAGAGGATGAACCATGAAAAGATTTTCAACCCAAGACTGCTCTCCCCACTTTCAAGAAATTTAAGTAATTATATGTACCAAATAAATAAAAATTAAATAAATAAAGAAATAAAACTACAAAAAAAACCCAACGATCAAAAATTCATTCACATCTCCAGTATTTCTTTTTTATGTCTCCAAAGGCAACAGCAGGACCAGAAAAGCTACAATTGACAACGACAGGGCCAGAAAAGCTACAGTTACTGCATCTTCCATTATAGTTGTATTTTAAAGTATATTTCTATTTTAAAATTGAGTTGTTGGTGTTTTTTGTTTGTTTGTTTGTTTTTAAACTACAGCATTATTGCATTGGATAAAACATTAATATCTCTGCTCCCCGGAGGACTCAACAGGCATCACTTCAGCACATTATTGGCTGCCAAAGGCAGCTCCGTGAGGATGTTGAGGTGCCTGTGGTACCGCCCATCCAAACATTTCAGTTTGCTCTCTGCAAACAGCGCTCAGGCAACAACAACCTCCGCGCTCTGCAGCTCCCCCAGCTCCACCTTCCAGGAGAGCTCAAAGAACTACACCACGAAATTATCTGAACTGCAGAAAGTTACAATAACAATAACAACAAAGGAAGCTCCAAATGAAGCCATTCCCTTAATCAGGAGTTTTCTGGTTGGGCTCTGGCACTGGCAGAGGAGTTGAGTGTCATTAAGCACACGAGTTCTCCGCAGCCCCGAGGGTTGCGCGCAATCAGCCACACACCCGCTCCAAGGGAAGGCAACGTGCCTGGGAGGTTTTTGACACCTAATATCCTCTGAGCTGATAATTATTTCCAGTTACTTTAAAAGGCCAAGCTAATGATTACACTCGTGGTAACAGGTGTGGGTTGTCCACAGCTGGCAGAACTCCTTCCCTCTGCCGAATTCTGGCTCGTTCACCCGCAGAAGCAGGAAGCGGGAATGCCCTCGGGAGAAGATGCAGGCACAGCTAATGATTATCCACAGAGGTGTGATAGGGCCAGAAAACAAGTAACACATCCCCTAATGAAGATATCAGCCTCTCACATGGTTTCAGATTAGTGTTCAGATTAGAGAAAACTCAAGCCTGGAAAAAAATCCAGTCGGAGTTGAAACAATCTACCAATATTTAATATAATCCATATTCCCTCACCAGACTTTCCCCTTCCTGCACCTGCTGTAGGATTAGAAGGAAGGAAAGAAGTTCAGTCCGCTCCTTTGAGAGTTCTGCAAGGAAGGCTCAAATTATTTGGGACCTGTCACTCCAGGACTAGGCAGCCACAGGCGACGAGGAAACGGGCATCGCTATCTCCATCATTTTAATTGACTCCTAAATTGTCAAGGAATGAAAGGCTGCTGCCAAAAGGACAAATCCCAGAGAAGAACCTGTCTGGTGGCTGCCAGCTGGAAGAGGCAGGAGTCAAGCCAGCAGCTCCAGTAGCAGGCAAGGAGCAGCAGCCCTGCTCACACACTGCAGAGAATGCCAGGGGATCCCCAAACACGAGGTGCAGTGAATCCCGCTCTGACAACACAGCTGTGCAGTAAATCATTTACTTTTCCCTCCCATCAGGAATAAGGGTGCTCAGGAGAACTTGCTCCATGGCAGATCAGAGCTGGCCCAGGTACAGCATTGCCACGATGCTTCCTAAAAACCACCACATGTCTGGTGTAAGAAAGGCTTTAAATAACTCACCTGTAACTTCACCTACAACAAAATCCCCTCCAACCTCAACTATCCTGTGTGACTCTGAAAACAAATGTATTTCAGAGCATCACACCAGTGTTAGACAGTTCTAATGCCCCAGGTGACTTTGGAGGGAGTTGTGTGGGCACCAGTGGCACCTTCAAACAAAGCCTGCTAGACGAGAGCGTTCAGGTGGCTTCCCCTAAGCCAGGGGAATGACCTTTCAAGGATAAACCCAAGGGTCTGGGGTTCACCAGCAGCACCTCACAGAGGGCAGGACATGAGCAAGGGCTGAGAAGCTGGACAGTCCATGTAAACATTATAAACCTTACAAAATCAACCACCACGAAAGAAGAGCACTCCCAGTTTATCCCAGGACACGAAATGAAGCATCCTGAATTCAGCCAGAAGGCCCCAAATGTGACTCTTCTCACTCACACAGCAGGCTGGACAAGGTTTAAAGGCCTGAGGACACAAATGTCTATCCCAGTGTGTGTTGGTGATGTGGATACTCGTGAATGATCACTTAAATTATCTCCTATTAAGACGTCCCTCGCTAGGGAGAAATCTCCAGGCACAAATCTAAGACAACACAAAAAGGCTCCTCTCTGCAAAGCAATTTATCTTCAAAGACCAAGCCTTCCAACTGGCTTTCTATCCTGACAGGATGCACAACGTGAGCCCACTTAAAAAACACTGCACAGCTTTGAATTTTTGGAGGCACAGAAATTTATGCATCTTGCTAAAAAAAAAAACCAAAAAAAACCCAACAAAACACAAAACAAACCTAAACCCAAAGAAGAACAAACATGTTTTCCCGCTTCAGTGAAAGGGCCTCTCCAACACCCAGTTGGGCAACTGCAAAGCCATCCATCTTCATCTCACTCTGAAAGTTTAAAACTCACACAGTTTAGCTTGAGTACTTGCAAAATGGTCTAAGTGAGAGAGATCCTGGAGCTCAAAGGGAATGCTCTGGGCCATCTCCCCGTGGCTTGCAAAGGGAGGGTTTTTTGCTCTTTAATGCAATATTCATCAGTTATTTGCCTCCTAATCTAAAGGTTTCAGTCCCAAAAGCTGTTTATCATCAGTGTAACATTCTGAAGGGGATGCAAAACATTCAAGAGGAGGACAGGTCAAAAAACCACTATGTAAGAGGGAAAAGGCTTTCCTGGATTCTGCAAGTTTAACATGCTCATCATTCACTCTGTGATCAGTCCACATCACAAACACAATGCACGGCTAAAAAAGATTTCCAGATCATACAGGACCTTGCTCTATATTGTAAATTCATAGAGTGGTTTATTCATTAATAGCTGTCTGACTGGAATTGAGTCTCTGGAGCAAACACTGCCATTCCTGTCAGAGTGATACTGGCCAAAGACCCTCCTGGGAGATCCTGCATTTCACAGGATCTTGGGGAGTTGAAGAGGAGAAAGAACCCACACACATACACAGGTCTGTGTTTGTGGCACATTTAAAACTCAAAAATCTCCTTTTAACAGTCTCTGGGGAAAAAACAGGCACATCTAGACATGGGAGATATGATTTATCTCCAAAGTAAGCAGAACATAACTTTATTAATCCACATTAGAATATGGCCTGTGTCTTCAGGCAAATTCAGGTTGAAGTACGCCATATTCACCTCAACAGTGAGGTGCAGGGAAAAATACATAGACAGAAATAATATCATAATATTTGTCTTTAACAAAATTCAAGCATGTTTGGATTTAAACCAGAATTGTTCATCCTTCCTTACGTGACAGGAAGCAGATACCAACGTCTGTTCCTACTCCACAAGACTATAACTCAAGTCAAACATGACATTCAGGATGTCCAAAAACATTCCACTGGGTGCAAGGAAGCTTCCTTACTCTAAAAGTAAAGAGTCTGATGGTGCAAGTTAAACTATTTCATTGTACACAACCTATAGAATCAAGGAAGAAAAAATACATTTAAAAAAAAAAAAGACAAACAAGCAAGTATGAAATCAAGGGATTTCAACCTCTGCCTTGCAAACAGTCCTAAAACAAGACCCCCTGTCAAGAAGGAAAAGCTCCCCCACATCCCTAGAAAACAGGCAGGTGGGAGCCTGAGCTATAAGTAGCTGTATCTCCTCTGGTGCCCAGACAACTTTCCAGTGTCTTTTATCCACTAGATCTGCAGTGGTGGACAACAGTAGCCTTCTCAGCTTGAGTCTCACTTGAAATGATGCTATTTTTTTTGGCAGGTAATTTTATTAGCTCATAAAAGCTTGTTCCCATGGTCTCAGGCTAATTCTGTAAATCTTTTACAGCATAATTAATCATATAAATATATGAATGTTCAGACCACCCAACAGCCCATATTCCCAACAAAGCCAAGCCAATTATATAATGTATTAATGACACTGGGATATTATACTGATGAAGCAGATTTTACAATATCTGAAACAGTCCATGAAGATTATGTGTGAAGTGATTTTATTCCCCTAGATCCTACTCTTTCAGTCATACCCATCTAATTGGCATCTTTTTAGTCTCCAGGGAATTTGCTGTCAATTTATAACACCCTCGCGACCCAGAGATTATCCTCATGTTGGTGCCATCACCGTGTGGATTAAATTCCAATGTACAAAATTAATAAATGGCTGAAACAGCTCAGTGCCACCAATCTGGGACAGAGATGTCAAAGCTCTGTGCTCCAAATCCCTCTTTTGAACCAGGCAGGGTGGGATTGGGGCTTAATTCTCCCCAGACCCCGAGCGATCTCCCGTCAGTCGGTCGTGCTCTTATTTCACACAACAGGAAAACCAAAGCAGGTTGGTCTTGAAGCAAAAGTTCACAGAACCAGTCCAGTCAGAGCCACTGCTGGTGCCAAAGAGCCATTCTTCAGGCTCTGAGCTGAGCCTGGCACTTTTGACTTGGTTCATTAGAATGACCACTGCTGTTCCTCAGATAATCCAATACCACGGCAACAGATGAGAAGCTCCAAATTACAGCCATGGCTCTGAGAGGAAGTGCACAGTTCCTGGATATACAAACTTTGATCTACTGCAGGATGGTCAACAGCATCTGTTACTCTAATATCCCACGTTATTAGAGCCATTTAGCTAAACAGATCACAAAAAGATTGTTCCATTAGCCATCTTCCTGGCAGAGATCCAGGGAAGCTGCTGAGTGGCCGTGACTGAGGACCAGCACAAATCCAAAGGATTTGGATGGATGGCCTTGGTAAGGAGCCTTATATTGTTATTTCCAAGCCCACATCTTTAGCTACAATATCATACGTGTGCCTGAGAACCCAAAAGGTGACACAGAGTGACATGTCACACACAGTTATGTTTGGAGTTGCCAGTCCCACCACACACAAGTCTGTCACATTTTAAACCTGCTCTGAAGGCAGTTTGTGAAGAGCTGTTTTAACCTAAAACACAAATGTGTCAGTGGCACAGTCCACGTGCTCTGCACAGTCCATCCAGGAAACCAGAAGGAATGGCAAAAGCCATCCTTCAGCACAAGTAAACTTTGGCAGGAGGACACAGGACACGCCCAGGAAACTCAGATATCACCCAAGACAGAGCTGTGTAGAGGAGCAGAATTTGGGGCAGGAGGAACAACAAGATGAAGGACCACAATTTTAGCCTGAACCCCCTGCAAATACCAAGGTAAATGCCAAGGAAAGGGGGATGCAGAACACAAAGGCTTCACTGAGCATCATGAAATGCCAGAGAAAAAGCATTTTCAAGCAATTAAGAGATCTTGTTTCAACAATCAGCTTTGCAACAGGACTAAGATAACGGTGAAGATACTTCCCCTCCACATTGTAACTACAAAAGGGTAGATAATTCTCCCCTTACACAAAGGCTGCAAAGTCAGGATTACTTCCCTCAGTGAAATGCAGGAACAGTGGAGGTGAGTCCAAATATTTCAATCTGCAAGTCAGAACAGCTGCCTGGACATCCAGCTTTCCTTCCCTTACCTATACCCCCTATGTACCTGATTTCAGTAGAAATATTGACTGGGAGTTCAACACATGTGAAAGAAGCATCTAAATCTGGATATGCAACACCCAGATATGCAAAAGCTCCTGCTATGAGTTGTCAGTAGATGAAAACCTACTTCTGGCAGCAGCAAAGCAGGGCCACCTTCCAAACTGATCTCCCATATTTTAAATATACTGCATGCAAGTCTGGTGAGAGAAGAGTTTTCACCTCATCCATCTAAGATGTATGACATCACTATGCTCAGAGTTCTACTACAGCATCTCTGACAGCCTCTCCCCAGCACTTTTCACTGGCAAAAATGCCTGGAGGTTTGTCTTCATGTGGCTGCAAAAGGGAACAGTGCAAAGCCAGGGATTTATCAGAGACAATTTTAAACTGTGACACTTACTGATAACATTTTATGTGAATAATCCAACTCACTGCAACAAGTAGTTCACCCACAGCCACAAGCTGCAGTGTGGTGATGGGCTTGGCACCTACTGCCTCCTGAGTTCCTCTGAATGCCATTTTCACAGGGCACTGACAGACACACATCCCTCCAAACTGCTGCTAAAGCATTTTTCTGTGCTGTCAAGCACCAGCTACTCATCAGCTGAATTATGGCCACTTTATCATCATAACTAATCACACTGCTTTTGAGGAAATGCCTTTTTCGTTTTCTCAGGTAAAGAGCCTGGATTTGCACCTAAGGACAACTCAACTTCAGGGGAACAGCCCAGAGAAAGGCAAAGTTCAACCATCTTCAAATGCCAAAAGCACCATAACCACATATTTTCCTGGGCAAGGGAAGCATTTCTGATGTTTAATGGTTCAACCTGGTCTTCTACTGCGGTCTGTGACTGCTCAGAAGGGGATGATAATTCCAAGACTGCACCTGCCCTTGGGACAGCCCTGCTGCTGCCCAACACACACAGTGGCAGCTTCCCTTCCTTGCCTTTGGGAAGTTTTAATTACAGCACAGGCTAGTGAAGGGTGAGAGATCTGGTTATGGAAGACTGGCTGGCAGGAGTGCCTGGCAGATGACTTTCAGATGTGCCAAAGCAACACAGACTGCAGTGGAAAAAGGGAAAAGCAGCAAGTCTTAAGCCTTACCTTCATTAGAAGGATTTTCTTCATGGGCAAACATGGTCTTATGCTTGTTTTTCTACTGAGAAAGCAAGTCTGGATTAAGGGCAGAAAAGCCATCTTTATTTTGCTTATCCCTTTATTTTCAGGGAAATTACAAAATAAAGCCCTCACTTGTAAGATACCCTATTGTTCTAAAAATTGCCTTCAATACAGAATGTTTTTTATTTCTCCCAGTCTCAAAGTTGAAAGTGCCAAGATCAATCACCTCAATTCTCTAATGGCACTTCCTGCATGTTTTTTTGGTCACACTCTTAACTTTCAAGCACCAGTGGTTCCACTTCATAATACTTCTTATTAAATAAGCCCTTATGTCTAAGTGTCCTGAGTAAACCAGAGCAGCTAGAATAAAAAAAAAGAAGCTTCCTTTAGAATTTCATTACTGTTTTAACAAGACTTCAATGAGCATCACTTGGTACCGGCCAGCTGCACCCTGCTAATCAATATTTTTATTATGACTCTCGTTAAGCAGCACTTACTGCTGTTTATCAGTCAGAGATAACCAGCTCCCTGGGTAGTAAACCACCTGTCCAAATTATCCATGGTCCTCTTAAGTGAGATATATTGTCCAGCAACCACATTACACTCCATGCAGGACGGAATCCACCAGGCTCTGCTGGGAGCTGGCTTCCAATAAACAGCATTTTGACAGCTCACAGGGCAGCTGTGGGACGGCAGGGAACAACCCACGGACTCCTCCAGCTTGGAGGCAGACTCCAACACCTGGAGCAGGCAGGGATGGGCCAGCCCAGCCCGATGGTGTGTGCACAGTAAAGCTCAGCAGACACACCGTGTCCGGCCTTGGCTCAGGGGAAGGCTCCGGTAATCCCCAGCCTCAGACAGCACAAGAGCTCTCTGGGATGTGGCCCTGGAGTAGAATTTCACTTTTGATGTCTAAGTGCAGCCTTGAAACAGCAGTGTTATACATACACCCCCAATTGTACTGGGTTAATTGGGCGGTGAGTGCCTGACATGCCCTGGAGACGAGGATTTAAATCCGTTCTTCCGGCAGTGCTCTGGTACCACAGCACAGCCTGTTCCTCTCTCACAGTGCAGAGCAAGTCTCAGATAAAGCCATGTGCCACTCTTCAAAGCAGGCTCAGTCCTCACACTAAAAATCCAGATGCTGGAAATTACTCTTCTGCCTTCATTCATATCCCAGAAAATCTATATCCCCACATGCCAGCCCCTACCTACTCCTTCCCCCGGTGAGTGTGTGAGGAATAGCTCAACACTGGGAGAGCTACGGCGTCACAAACTGGGTATCAGAGAGAACACACACCTAGTATTGGGTTTTGTTAACAAGGAAAGGGTGGACAACGACATCAAGGAGTCACATGACACTGGTAAAGGTGCCTACGTGGAAAGATTAATTAGAAGTAGCAATGAAGATGAATTCCCATTTCCTGCCTGGTGGAGAGCCCTAACTGGGAAAAGGCAAGGCAGGAGGTTTGCTGCTGACAGCACATGCACACAAAGCACAGCCAGAGGAAACTCCCTTTTTTGGGGGGTTTGACACCCTCCAAAGGCAGTTCAGAATTGTAGTAGCACAGCTGCTGCACAAAACCTCAGGCAAAGGGAAAGGCAAGCTGCAGACAGGACAATACACACACCACTGGCAGGCACTGCCTGCGGGTTTTACAGACCATCTAACCCAGAGGAATCTTTGCAGGAGACTGGCAAACCAAACACTATCTGTGCAGTTGGAATTGCTCAAAAATAACAGCCACCCAGACACACACAGAGGGAGCCTAAAACTCCTGTGATTTGTAGCATGAGGCTGTTGCTGTGTTTTCCCAGTTCTGGGTTATATTAGATAATAAAAGTTGTCAGTGAAACAAAGATGGGATTGAGAGACTATTCCCTAGGAAAGGATCCTACTGAGCGTCTTCTGTCCTTACACACTAACCCCAAACCAAAAAGGAAGCCAGTGCTGCACAACAGAGCACATTGTTATCACTGGACATCCAGGCCAGGGGCTTTAGCATTTCTGCTCTGTTTGATGCCAGCTGGAGTGTGCAGAGCGTGTAAAACACTAAAATTGTAGGAGTAGGCAGGACAGGGAAGCAGGGTCGAGTCCACATTTTTAATGGGAAAAAGTCTTAAGGCAGGTAAAGCAAAATGCACACCTGGCATTTATTGCCAGTCACTTTTATGTCAAGAACTATTTTCCAACTCCTTAAAAAAAAAAAAAAAAGAGGCAAACAAAAATTCCAAACACATTTGTCACATACCACTGATTACTAGTGTATGTTCACACAGGAAGATCACATGGAGATAGAATATGTTATTTAAAGATCATTATTTTTGGTGCACTATCTCTTAAACAGCTGGGGAAAAAAAAATCACCCCAGACAAAATCAGCCTGAACAGCCAGGCTATGAAGCATTACAGAGCAGTGTCTGAAGTGGCAGAGCTGCAGCAGGGAAGGCAATCCAACGGGCACGCCGAGAGATCCGTTCTCCTTCCAACCACCAGGAAAGACGACGCCCTAGAAGCCAATTTTTGAACTGTGCTAATAATAGGTCAGCCAGCAAAGCTGATGCTGTACATTCAACCAAATCTATGTCCAGGCTGCAGGCATGAACACAAGAGACTTTAATTAAGGAGGAAAAGAGACTGCAGGCCTGGTTTGCTGCACACCAGTGGCTCTGGTTACCACAAGCTCAGCTCGAACACAGACACCCTCTGTAGAAGTCACTTCAGCGGATCTCAGTTGACTTGGCAACAAGTTTTCTTCACTGAGATATTTAAATTGAAAATTATAACAACTAAAAAGCCTCCAGCAGTCAGATCACAAGGGTCTCTTGCACAAAAACTCAAGTTTCCGATTTTTTTCGTAACATTCAACATTTACAGCCAAAGCTGACCAAGCAGCAGCCCATTTAAACAAAAGGCAACCTACAATCTCATCTTTATAGGAAAGTCACAGCTCCTTTTTGATTCAACAGCAAGGACAACATTCTCACAAGACAGAAAATATTAGGATTGTTCTCTGTGCCCAAGAATTCAACAGTACCTAACTTTGGCTGACTCCAGAGTCATCCTCCCTTTCTGAAGTCCCTCAGCTTCCTCATATCAGAAACTGGACCTTTGTTGTGGATCAAACCCCAAACTCATTTTCTATTCCTGCCTCCCTCACAATAAGGGAGGTCTTTAGCAGTGGGAAATGCTTATTGGAGATCTTCTGTGTTTGATGTAGTACCATTTCCCTAATGGGCCTTGAACAATTTCCATGTTTTGAAAGCCGAGAGATTTCCTTTAAATCAGCAGCCTGATGGGAAGCTGACCTCCACGAAATATTTCCTCCCATTTTTCACTGTCTGTGGCAATTCCCCACCATTTCCCCTGTCTTCTTTTATTCCCCTCACACGCTGATTTGTGGTTGGGATAAACAGTGGGCAGCAGCTTTCAGGTGACCAAGCTGACTCCACGACTGCACTGTCTGCAGAGCTAGAAAATTTTGGTCCCTTCAAAACACAGTCTCTGTAGTTCTTCCCTGGAAAAGGCACTGGCACAACTCACCTATGGGATTTCACTTCCAATTTTCCGGCCCAGCTCAGCCGGATGGTCACAACAATCCCTCAGCAAGTTGTGTCCTGGAAGAGATTCTCTACCATTGTCCATTAAAAATGTGTCAGACGCAGGACTCTGGATGTCAATATTTACAGGTCGTTTTGTTATTCAAACAATTCTCTTTGCATTCCAGGGACAACAGCCCTGGTCTCACGTTCCTAATGCCACTATGGTGGCTCCTAACATTACACCTCAAATTCATGAATTAGGAGGACTCCAAAACCCAGATTATTTGCTGTGCCAGTGCATGGACTCGAGTCATTCCGACTCCTGTGTTTTGCAGCTGAAGCAAAGGCAAATCCATTCATATGGAAAAACATGTGATAGAGAGGCCCACGTATCCAACATTCATTATCAAACAGAATTAACAGAAATACATTGACTGCTGAAATGCTAAAGACACTAAAAGAATGAAGAGCAAGTTTTTCATTGCACATCTTTTCTGTGGACACAGATGTGCTATTTTCTCACATTTCATCAATGATATTTACAATCTCAGGTTTTCTAAAGGGTTTAGGGTTGGTTTTTTTTCCCCTTTCACATGCCAGAAAGAGAAATGTGAATATGTGTTTAATGATGCACTTCTTGGATGTTTTCAGCAGCAAAATGCATGACTGGGTAACCTTGCTCTGGAATAAATGAAGCCAAACAGTTGAGGTTTGGAGCAGGTATTTTTAAACCTAGTACTACTCAATAATCCATTCTCATTATATTATTAGGCATAAGTTAAATACTGAAATATTAACTTCAGCCTTTATTGTATGCTTGTCAAATACAGTGTAACATATATCCAGATGTAGTGTAAATATCTTTGACCCATCGGGCAATACAAATACTGACCCCGTTGTTTTAAAGCTCTGATTCAAAACAGACACCAAAGAACTCTCTTACATAACAGCCAAAATCCCCAGCAGCTGGAAAACTGCCACATCCTCTTCCATTTGGAGGAGGGCAATGGGATTGCCCCAGAGTTTACACACATGCTGAAGCCAAACCTAATCCTCCAGAATCCCACCAACAGCCCTCGGGCTCCACTTCCCACGTTCCCTCTGCAGTCTGGGTTGGATTTTCAGCCCAAAGGAACTCAGGATAACCTCAGGACACCAGAGGCGAGAGGACCTTCCAGGTCAGAGAAATGCTCTTGTCTTTTGTCATAAGGAACCACTTCATGCACCCTCCTGGAATGAGAGAGCTCCAGCTCAAGGGTTATTGCTGCAGGCTCTTGAAGCAACCCCACAGCTGGTGGCTGAGCTACAACCTGTCAGTGCCAGCTGTGCTGACACATGAGAACAGCCCTGTTCCTCCAAGAGGAGAAACTACCCCCATTCTTTCCCTCGAGAACTGCAGAACAACCACCACTGAAGAGGCTGGGCCTGCAGCCTCTGTTTTTACCATGCTGCCATCTCACTGTAGCTGCCCAGCTTTTAAAATAAAGAGGGACAAATCAGGATGTGCTAGTGAGAAGACAGCATTATTATACCATCCTCAGACTTTTAAAAACCTAAATGGCTCCATCATAAAAGCAATTAGTTGCTTTCCTCCTTTTCTTGGGCAGTGTCAGAACTGCACTGAGACTAAGTGTCTTCTCCTAACATCCTTTTCATTGTGTAACATAACTTCCAGCTAAAGGATGCAAGATATTAATGCACAAACCAACTGACAACACCTATTTCTTCTCCCAGTCTGCCTATGCATTCATTAATATATTTATCCATAGCCAGAAACCACAGTCTCTCTGGCCTTGCTTTGCTGGCTTGGCTAAACACGCCAAACACTTCCAGCCTCCACTCATCTCCTGAGAAATGCCTTTGATTATCCCTCCCTTTTACTCCAGCAGACTTTTCCTTCACCTCATCAAGTTTGGATTTATCCTTCTTCAGTGCTCATGACCAGAATAACAACAAATGGAAGAAATGGGATTTTATTTAAAAAAAAAAAAAAAGGCAGCAAGGAATTGAGATAAGTTTTAGTTGGGTTGTAAAAATTTGACAACACAATGAATATTGTCTGGATTTGCTATAGTTAAGAAACCTTACCAAAACAATAAGATAAGTAACAGACATTAGCTTGTCACATTAATTTTCTTTTTTAAAACCCGTGTTGAGAATCATTCAAGTAATAATATGAAATCAGCCAGCACTCTGCAATACAGATGAAGAAAATATTCCAGAATCTTCAGCAACAAAAGAATTTCATACCGAAAAATACAATTAACATCAGAAAGCTGTCCTGCCATCTGCCTAAAACAAAATGGTTTGCATTTAATTCCTTGCTGTTATCAAGAAATAGCAAAATGCCATGTATGACTTGATTTTGGAGGATTACCTTGACTGATGACAGCAATATATGCTTAAATATGCACAAGCATTTCCAGAGGCAGGATGCCATGTTCCTGTTACCAAACTGCAAGATCAGAGCTCAAATGGACCTGCTGATCAGACCATCACACAAGCACTGCCACCTTTACAAACTTCCATGGGTGGGAAAGGTCTCCATGGGGCTACAAATACAGACCTGGGATGGTTCACTAGGAGCATGTGGCTCCTGCAGCAAACTAGGAAAATACCACTAACTTATTTATCAGAAAGCTACAGGGGACAGCAAGTCAGGAGTTCACACTGGTCACATCTGTAAAACTTCTTGGGTTTAAGGGTGACTCTCAGCAGCCTCTTTGACCCTCATCTGCTCAACTACAGCATTATCCAGGCTCACCAACTGGGACACAAACCCTGCAGGCAACTCACGGAGAGCTCCAAGGTGGGGTCAGGGACACCAACTGTACCAGGAATTTTGAGCTCTGGCTGCACAAAAAAACATCTGAAAGGCTGTCCAGACCCACTGCTAAACAGCACACACTACAGGTTATTTTCCTTTCTCTGCAACAGAGAAGAAACAGAAAGGAAGGGAAGAAGAGAAGCAGCTCAACTGGGCAAGGAGACACAAAAAGCTGCAGAGTTGCAACCACCAGCCCCTCAAGCTAAATAAAAGTTCAGCACAGAGGAGTGGTTTTTTTGTTTGTTTTGTTTTTCCCTCCCAGTGATTCAGGTAATTTTCGTGTAACTTGACTGATAAGGCAACAGCAACTAAAGGAGCCAGATTTTTGATTTAAACACCGTGCCATTATCCAGGCAGTGATTTACTGCTCTGCTCAGGCTCTGGCAGCCAGGACACACAAAGGGCTACAAAGACAACTGCTCCTCCTGCCTCACCTCCACACCTGCTTGGAGTCAGCTCCTGGGAAAACGTGTCTGCTCCAGGAAGCTGGCAGGCACCTCCTCCCAGTTCATCACTTGGTTTAGCAAGGCCTGTCTTTCCAGGCACGGAAAATAATAGGATTTCTTCATGACAAAAGCAATTGCTTAAAAGAATAACAACATGGGGAAAGAAGAGAAAGTGATCACACAGAGGCTGCATTGTCCTGGCATTTCTTCACATAGTTCCACTATCACCACAGGATCACTCCACACAAAGAGAAGGAAATTAAAGAGAATTTCCTATATAGCCTCCTTTATTCATATGTTTGCAATTTCACAATAAACATGAACCCAACCACGCTCTGTAAAAGGAGAAAAGGGCATTTCCTTCCTGGTCTGTGCACCATCAGCACCCCAATGGATAGAAGTTTACTCTCTTTAAATAGACACTGCTGGGATGGTGTTCAGAAACAAGCTTCACCTAGTTGTCATGAATTATTAACCAGAAAAAAAATCCCTCTCGTTGCTCCTTACAGAGGCTTGATTTGCAAGTTTAAAAATCAAACTGACACTTACTCCTCTTGTACAAACACCCAACCTTTAAAAAAGAAAAAAATGCCCTGAGCATTATAAATACATTTTTTCATGAATATGAGAACAACAATTCTATAAATAGCTATTCTTCACAGAACTGCTTCAAGACATTGTTTTTACAGACAACAGTAGGAAACTGAAGGAGGTCTTAGTGCCAAACATATTAAAAGTGAAATAAACTCTCCAATCAACTCTGGGTTTCCACTTATTATTACAAAGTTCGTGGCTATTTTTCAGCTCATACAATCAGTTTATGCAAGGGAAGGAACACACCAGAGGCCTGCTCTGTGTTCTGGCACAGCCACAGTGTGAATCAGTCCCAGCCTTCAGCTTCTGAGGGCAGCAATTTAACAGCTCTGGGACTGCCAAGAGATGAACCCTCCATCGCCCACCACGACCCTGCACAAGCACAGGCAAAGGCAGGATCTGTGCTACAACTCCACGAGAGGATTCCCAAATACACCGACTCCAAACCGAGCTCCATCTCCTCTAAAAAGCAACATGATTTAGTGCAGCAGCAAATGGTCTGTTCAGCCTGCACATTTCATGGGTGCTACCTCCTCAAGCTATTTTTGCCCTGGTATCTAAACTCAAAATCAACAGGAACTCCTGAAAAAAACAGTTCCCCAACTGGCAAACCAGGTTTCTGGAGCCAGAAGCACCAGTTTGGCAGATACTCCTCACAAGGCCAAAGCTCAGAGCTCACCACCAAGTTCTAACACCATTTCCAACAGGGAGCCAGTAGAAGAACTCAGTAAGTACTTCAAAATTCACCTGTAAAAAAAGGAGGAACTCATTCCCAGCTTTGATACAGTGTTTTGCTTCATGATTGCAACGACAGTTTACTCTTTTATATCTGATATGGTGTATAGAAGGCAAGAGAAACCACCACAGCATCACAGGCACATCCTTGCCTGCCCTTCCAAGGACAATTACACACCTCATTGGACATCAGATCACTGACATGGCTGGAAGTGACCAACTCTTCCATCCATCTCTCCAAGATTTGTGCACCAGGGATGAGCCACAGGCACGTTGTATTTGCTCCTGAGAGGAAGGTGTGCTGATGGAATGCTTGTGCCAGCCTCCTGATTCCTGCCCATCACACCACAACACGAAAGGAAGAACCATTCTGGAGCTGGAAGCTTTTCTCTTACCTTATTTTGATCTGTCCAGTAAAAGAAAAATCCTTGTGGGTCTGTTCTGAGAATAATTGGAGTCACAACAGTGGAGTCCTGGAAGGAAAAAGGACAAACAGGAAATCCATGTCAGCACACAGAACACATAATTATGCACAGGCTGCTCTGCCACCCTTGGTAATGAATTGCAGCATCCAGAAATTACCCTGAAGGGATTCAGGATCACTACTAGTAAGGTGTCCCTAAAGATTCAGTATCACCTGCCTTATCTCCATTTTTCAGACACAACATCTCTCCGTTACTGTGAAGGCAGCACTAAACTCCAGACTTGTCAGCACATGGAGTTAATCCAGAAAAGCTGGAAGCAGATGAAGTTAAACAGGCACAACACACTGACTGTCAAACTGGAGCCCACACAGCAGAGCACTCCAGTTATCAGGGATCCACTGCCCACCTTGAGACAACTTGACCTTCAGGTACCCATACAAGATAAATGCCTACAAAATTAATTTTACAAAGACTGAATTCACCTAGAAAACCTGAAATAGCATTTGCTACACTAAGATTTTTATCAATTACTTCCCATTCATATTTTTATTGTTTATATAGCTAAGCCATGAAAGTTTTAGTAGTGGGAACATATACATATATATATATATGTTCCATCTCATCAGTTAAACATCTGTCTAGTCTGGTAACATCCATAGCTCAGGTCATTTAAAACCAGGCACATCTCTAAGCACTCTGAGAGAGGCAGCCTTGTTACCTCCATATTTATGACTTCTGATTGACAGCAGGTACCTGACTCCAGAGATTCAGGCTCCAACCAAAGCCTTTTCCACAGGTGGGAGTTCATCCCATCCCTCACCCCTGGGATTCTCTGGTGCCTGACAATAATTCACACCACTGCAGCCTGGTCTCGCTCCTCTTCTATTTTTCATGACATCTGCAAAGACCAGCTCCCCACAAACCCAGGCTAAACATACAGCTCCTCCTCAAAAGGGATTTATATTTCTGTTCATATTTCTGTTCAAGCGCTACAGGTGTTTTACAGCTTTAGCCTTCACCTATTCCCAAACCATTAATATGTGAGGTAAATATATTCTTTTGAGGGGAAAAAAAAAGTGGGCTCTAATAGGTTCACATTTAAATCAAACATATTTGAGCATGGAGGGGTTTTTTTAAGTGCAAATAGAGTCGATCAAAGTGACATTATCATCAATAAATAAACCCCAACTTCTGCAAGTGCCATTTCTGATACAAGAAGACAATCAAAATCTGTAGAATCTCTTTTTCCCCCCATTTCTCCATAGTTTCTACCATCTTGTACACCTGAAAGTTGGGAATTGTTTGATACAGCAGGCAAATTTATTTTTAAAATATACCAGGCCCTGAAGAGACATTGAGTGGACCCACAAGCAGCTACAAAAGGGTTCTCAGACCTGTGCCATTTAAAAAAGAGGAAACAAACTGCTCTGGAAATATAACTCTCATTTTTTAGCTTATTTTGTGCAGCCTGTGTGCAAATAATTTAAAATGAGCAAAGATAAAGCCTACATGTCCTTCTCCCTTTGGATGAGATGTGTGCAACTTCAGAGGGAAAGAGAAGTGATGGGAAGCGGAGAGGAGCAAAGCAATTATCTCCAGGATTAACCAATTTGGCTGGTTAATCACTTCAAACCAGTTGCTTTAAGCCAAAGGTGTTTGGGTTTGCCTGAGCTATCAAAGCAATACTTTTGTAGGTGGGGGTTGTAAAACACTGACTGAAATCAGACTCAAAAAGCAGAGGATGAGGGGAAAGAGCTTTCAGTATCCATCAGGTGACACAAGGGAAACCTTATCATGACAGGGATAATGATGAGCCTTGGATATTTAAGATTCTCTGCCCCAGGAAGTTGTTTAGTTGTGGGGTTTTATTTTTAAATTAACTATACCCCTCTCACATTGGGCCCAGCACAATTAACTGAATGGTTTTTACATTCTGGATGTTTTATGTATTCTACAATCTAACTAGAACTGTTTTAAGTCTGTGCTACCAAATACCACAGTGTTCTGGGTGCAGAGAAATGGAAATAAACTTTCTTTGAGTCAGATCTGAAGGTCCCTCTCTTCACTCCACATTAACAGAGTCCTTTGTCACCTGGAACAGCTCCGTTGCTTTTATCCTACTCTGCAATCAGGGCTTGCAAAGGCAGCAGCAATCAAAAAGATACATGAAAACCCCTTTTTGCAGCACACAGTCGAGAAGAGCAGCAGTTCAAGGCTCCAAAATAGAAACTTGTTTCAACTAACAATTGTCTGGTTCGTTTATTTACAAACACTGCTGTACTATGTGTGGTTTACGACCCATAGGACGCCTGCAGTCATTCACGGGAGTGTTCTGAAGGCCATTAATTCAATTTTCTCACCCAAAGAGCTGCCCTCCTAACTCCCCTGAGCAGACTGACCAACCACGCACAGCTCTGAAGAAGCAGGTAAAGGGCAGGACACAACAGAGGGGGAGGAAAGAAAAACAGCAAACAAAACTTCATGGACAAGCAAATCAGGAGCAGACATTTGTGCCTTTGCTGATCCAGTCAGATCCAGAACACGAGACCAAAACATCAGTGTTGTACATCTCTAAAATTAAATTTCAATGTGTAGTAGGGGTATAGCTCTTACATTCCCCTGGATGTCCACAGTAAACAGCCCTTTGGGTAGGAGCCCCAGATTCTTGGGACACTTCCAAGTACACAAAAAAAAGAGGCTCAGGAGAAGATGACCAAGGCAAAAATCAGCTGTGACCAGAAAGGGAAGAGGAAAAGGAGAAAGGGTGTCCCAGTCACTGGTGCAAATGACTGTGGGTTATGAGGCTTTGTAAGAGCCACCCACGGGTGCCTGTGCCAAGCAGTGGCTCAGCTTCCAACAGATTCCTGCTGCAAATTCCTGGAATGACAGGATGGCCTGACAGTCCCAGTGTGCTGCACATCACACTGGGCCTAAACTTAAGTGAATAATTTTCCTGAAGGGCTTTTAATTCCACCTTTTTATTTGTTGACTTAGGGCCAATTCTCTACTTTCCTCCAATTCCACAGCCTCAAGTGAGTAATGTGGCTGTTCTATACTTATTCCATTAGGTTGCCTCCTAATTGGCTGTGCAACCTCAGGTCCTGCATTAGCAATATTCTTTGCCTTATACTTTTAAACAAAAAGCCTTCCAATTTATGCCCACAAAATGCCACGGAGAACTTTGGGATCCTTACCAAGCAGGCACAGAAGATCAATGGACAAATCTATAATTAAATACCTGCCAGGTAACTGTTTCAAGGCCTGATTTTTACTGTGGGTCCCCCAGACTACATCCAACATCAGCAAGCAAAAAGTGCCACCTCCCTTTTAATACTTTTATTTTTAACATTTTAATGCTACTTCAGCTGTTAGAACAGAGGGGGGCTCATGACACTGCCTTAAGCCAGGCTGTTGTTTCCTGGGCTTGCCTCAGGTTTCCAGAGACATTGAACATCCCCAAATATAACCTGAGAACTTTGACACACACCAGTGATTTCATTTGCTTGAATCTCCTGCTGGAGAATTTCTGCCAAGCTGCTTTCCAACCACAAAGCTAAGAAATACCAATTGTTTCTGGCAGAGGCAAAATGTTCTTCAGCATTTCTTTCACTTGGGCAAAGGGGCGTGGACTGTGGTTGAGCAAGTGTGGGGACAGCCCCGAAATGGAGCTCTCTTGACACCCAACGGATCCAGGGGATTCCAGGCTTGGGGAAGTGGAGAAGAAGGAATAGCAACACTCCAGTTCACACACAGGCAGCAGATGTATCAGCTGGAAATTCCATAATACACTGGGTGTACTCAGACTGGAACTAAGCAGGATGATCCAAACAATCAGGATTATGAAGTTCTTCAGGCTGACAGCTGAGCTACAGTGACAGGGAGAAAACCCCCATCCCACATGAACTCCTGAAATCATCTGGAAGGGTAAAGATGTCCTCCTCTGCTGAGGGCAGAAGAACCAAATCTGCCATGCAAAGCAAGAGTGCAAGAAGAAAATGCTGGAGAAAGTGAAATGAGTGGAAGTTGGAAACAGGATAAAAAAAAAAACAAAACAAAACAAAACTGGAATTGAGCCTACAAGACTCATAAAATGGAAGCCCACTTGTTCACCAGGAACATGCAGGAAAATATTCTTCTCTGTTAGAGTGGTTAAATCCTAGGGGAGCTTTGGTGATGGCACCACAGGACATGAGTCAATGTGCTGCTCAAAGTCCTGCAAGCTGACAGGAGCCACCCTGAGTGGGATTTGTTTCTCAGAAGTCTGTCCTACCCCGAATCATTTCTCAAGATGTCCCCACTCTTGGGCTAATTATACTCTCGCTGCCTGTAGTCTTGATTTGTCTGCAGGAGTCCTTAAATATTGCCAAGTACACAGAAAAAAGGAATGAAGGGAGAACTTTGGAACAAAAGTAGCCAAATGCCAAACAGGAAGATTCTTTTTCTCAGCCAGAGAGTTCTTGTGTGATGCTGAGAAAATCTCATTTAAGCCAGTCTGTTCATCAGCACAAGTGCTGCCTTCTGATTTTGAGGGAATACTGGAACTGAATTTCCACATTTCATCTTCTAATTTCCAGAGATGCTGAGCCCAAACTCATCTGAAGTCACTGGGGAGGCATCCTGAACATCTGACTGTGTGGTGCTGTGCAGGCTGGAAATTAGGTCCAAGGTATCTAATGGCAGATTAAAAATTTGTAGGTTTATATGTTGGTCTTTTTTTTTTGGACCTACAACAGCACAATTGGGAACACATTTTGTCGTCTAGTGGGCCTCGTGAAAATAAATTCAAAAGTGCTTATGAAGCATTTACTTTATAAAAGATAAAAGACTCCATAGTGATTAGTTAACTATTTGTTAACTATTTCACTACAACTTTTGTTAAAAAAAAACAAAAACAAACCAAAAAAGTCTTGAGCATTCAAACACTGAAGAGAAGAAAGCATCCAGTGCACAATCCAGATTCCCAGTTATTCTGGGAATAATTCTTTCACAAAGGATCCTCACTTATTTAGGAGTTGTTTTCTGGCTTTCACTTTCCCTACTATCCACCAACACTCCAAAGAGCTCTGATGCTACAATAACAGATGTTATCTATGATTTAAATATGTAAAGACTCCACCAGATCTTCCCAGACAGGCATCTCATTCTCAAATTTATTCCCCCCACACTAAAGTGATAAAGAGCTTGCTAATTGAGTTAAGTTAGGGCTTTCCCCTTTGATATATGTTAACTGTTAAAAATTTTATCTCCATCTATTCTCCTATGTTGCAAAAGACCAAAACCACAACTTCTTCTCGTTTAAGGTATTTCTATACAGCACAGAGCTGATATTTGTTTACTACATAAAGATCAGCAACAAAGAAGAGCCAGCAAAAACATTAGAACTTAGGGCTAATGTCTTCCCTCCAGACTGAAAACAGAAAAAAAAATAAACTCTCTTCAGCTTATTGTTTTACTTTATACACACAGAACAATGGCTGCTCATTTTTCATGGCCTCACTAATGCACTGGAGTGACAGGCTTGTGCAGCGTTTAAAAACAAACACAAAAAGGCAAGGGAAAAAGAAAGTCACTTCAGCATCAAGATCTTAAAACAACAACTCAAAACTCCCAGGTTGTTTATTTGTTTCATCTCAGCTTATCTATAATAACGATATTCTGATGTTACGTTTACTTCTAAGGTTAAAAGGGGATGTATCTCATGCTCCTGGTAATCTTCTCGAAGACTTTAAACAAATAAAGAAGGCTGCAAACATAACATTCACCATCTGAGCTCAAAAATGCTTTGTTAAGATAAAGTGCTCCAAGAGAAAGGCATTAAAAGAGAACTTAAAAGACCCGAATTTGTTTTTGCTGCTCACTGAGCAAGTGCTGCAGCCACTAAGCAATTCTACCTATCCTTCAGTAATCCAAAGTTTGGGGGGAAAAAAATGTATGGCTAGAAAATTGGAGTGATGGCCCTCAATTTGGGTAGTTACATTCCCTCACCAGCACACTTAACTCGCAAGTGAGTGTGTGAGCCACACACAGAGCCGGCAAAGTGTTTATGCAGAGTACACATTATCACCGGGGAAGATAAGGGAGCCTTTAAGCAGGAAATGAAAACAAATCTATTTCTGAATATGCCCCATCACGTTCGCTTGCTACAGTGGGCCAACTGCTGCTCTTAGAAAATATCAGGTCTGCTCTGGCTGTTGAGATGTTTGTTCACTCTGTTATGCCCACCTTGTTCCCACCACAGGTCAGAGAAAAACAGGGAGAGAAGTCAGCCAAGGCAGATTTCAGCCCTTCAGAAGTCAGATCAGTCCTGAGTGAAGTCACTCTTTATACTCCGGATTCATCACTCCTCTCCACTATCAACACATTCTGCTACATTAAGCTTAACCCCCTACCCAAAAAGCTTCACCCATGGGCTTAATTCCCACCTTTTTATTTATTTATTAAACTGCTGTAACAACTCTCATCAGGAAGAGCTATTACAACCTGGGTATCACTACAGCAAAGGGGAGCAGGTCAGTTCTTCCTGAAGCCTTCCCTCTCTCCAGGAACATGAGCACATCTGTTCAAAGCCAGAGCAGGAGTTAAGGGCTCAGTCTCTTCCCACACTAAGGGAGAAGAAGCTGTAGAGGTCCAACTGAAGAAATATGATCTGGAGAAGCAAGTGCTCAGCCAACTAACCATCTGGAACCAGGCACACAGGTGGATACATCCACAAAAAAAACGCCTAAGAAACCAGCCACATTCATCCTTCACCTGTTCCAACATCAGCTATTCCTGCCCAGTGCCTTGGGAAGCCAAACTCCACGTCAAGAGCAAGAGTTCTTTCTAAAATATGTTTTCCAACCTGTAATACTGTTACAGAATAAAACAAACAGTGTGAGGAAAGGCGAAGTTACCAGACAACAATAATCTGTTTGACTTTAGTGCTTTATACCCTGATCCCAAATGGAATTTGTGTATTAGACTGTATTAGGCATTGGGTGGTGTGAGCACTACCACATCCAATCCTGAGGCACAAAAGAGGGACTTGTCTTGCAAAGCCAGAAATTTTTAACTGATCCTATTGCTCGTACAACTGAAGGTGGTCTGCAAAGGAAATGGAATTTTAAGCTTTCCACCTGCCTGTATGTGATCTCGAGGGGCTGACATAACCTCCCTCTCTCCTCTCAGCAAAGCTCAGGCCAGGCATTTCTCTCTCCAGCTGGATCACCACCACAGTGCTGAGGTTCATGTGTGACATGCAGCAAACTCCACTGCTGTTCCTCAGAGAGGGAGTCCATGCAAACCATCAGTACCACACCTCTTAGTGCCTCAGAGTTCCTGATCGGGCACAGAGGCTCAGGGTGGGATACCAATGTGGGGGCTGGTTTTAAACTCTCTGTCACTCCAGCTTTTGTCCCTGTTCTGCACAGCACAGCATCCTTCTCAAAGCTGGCAAGTACATTCTTTAACAACCATTGCTTCAGACACCATGAAATTCCTTACACGCCTCTCATGCTCTGCTTTAAATCCTCCCAGCATTCCCATTTAAAAAGGCCGCTGCTTTCCAGTGGTTTAGAACTCAGCTGGAAAAATTTTCCTTTGGGCTGAAAGTTGGTGCAAGTCATAAGAATTCACAAACAACACTTTGGCTTCACGAAACACAAAGGCAAGTCAATAGGACCATCTTTAAACTGCAACCCAAAGCAGCAGGGAAGGGAACGACAAGGACCATCTTTAAACTGCAACCCAAAGCAGCAGGGAAGGGAACGACAAGGACATGCTTCAGAGAGGAACAAATGTTGCCCCAGTGCACATGGAAGAGCTCAACTCCTGCTCTCACTCCCCCAGTGAAAGGAAAACGGTGCATAACAAACATCAGCACGTGAGCCTGGCTTTTCTGAGCAACCCTGGGAGCACAGCAGAGCCCAAATACTCGTTATGGTCAATCCTGTTTTACTGTTCCGTGCTGCAGTTTACTATTCCTCGTTAGAGCCCATTGTTTCACTGGGGAGGTTGTGCGTGCCTGTTTACATGACACACCACAGAGGGTCACATTAATAATCATTTTTTAAAACCCTCAAGCAGAAAAATTTCCTGGAAAACAAAGGCTCTGAAGTTGGTTACTGGCTGCTCAATAGCAAATACTTTGCAAAGTCATCTAACATGAATTTGTGTGAAGATCTTTTTTACGGCCAGCATAGCAAAGAGACACACTTTCCTTGAAATCTTGGACTTTGTGGGGCTTCCACTGCTGAGAAGAAACACTGTGGGCAAGACAGGGAGGCTGAGGGGCAAGAAATGTGCAGATACACACACAGTGCACAGACAAACACGAGTTAATGCCAGAATTCTTCATAAGAGTGTAGCTAAATACGCATCAACTTTCACAAGATTGCCAGCAAAAGCCTGAAATGCACATCTTTTGCTAGAGTTTAGCTATATTTTATTACCGTAGCCTTTAGGTTTACAGTTTTTAATCTTTTTTCTGCTATTAGTCCATAGCAGACAGGTTAGTCACTGAACATCCACTGTGTATGGAGAATACCTCTTCTCCTCCTGATTCTATGGGTACAATACATAGAAACAGCACTTAAACTAGTAATTTAAACTGCTGCCTGATAGCTTGGACTGTCAGTCTGGAGATTTCAATCACTTGACCTCTGCATAGACCTGTGGAAGTTTCTTGGTAGCTTCCCAAAAATAAAACAATAACTGCAGTGACAAGGCTGAGGTTGCGCTGCCTTTTCCTATCCTAAGGAAAATGTCAACCGCAAGAAAACATTTTCCCAGGCAAGTCATTCAGGCTTAGTTCCTGAACATAAATAACCTGTATCAAGCCAATGTTTACTACCGTGGACAAGGTCAGTTTGCCGAGCCTATTAAAGCTGTGTTTGCTTATTACTGTAAATAAAATTTCACACAGCAAGTTCGGCTTCTTATGTTCTCTCTCTCTCTCTCCTTGAGAGCGTTTTATGACAGGTTTATAGGGGTCAGGCTTACACATTTGCCATTGCTGGAAAGCAGTGGCAAAATAGCAATATGTAACAAGAACACTGGTTACACATGAACTGCTCCTTCTCCCTCTCTGTTGCTCCTCCAGTTGTTGCTGTGGATGTTTTTAGCACACCCAAAGTCCCAGCAAAAATATAAGAGCACTCAAAACGAGTCATCCTCAACAATTCTGATGTTCAGACTGCCTGCCTTCCTTCCCAACCATTTCTCTACCACAGCTCGAGTCTCTCGTTGCCCCTGTGTCTCCAGACAGACCTTTTGGGGCACCTGCTCCTCCGTGCACAGCTGAGACACGAACCCCCGATGCTGTACGGCAGGAGCAAGGCTAGCAGAGGACACAACGGGCTTTGGGGAACGGAAAACTAAATAAAGAAAAGTTCCCTTTCTCTGAAACTGTCCCGGACACAGTCGGCACACGAAGAAGGAAATTCCAGCTGCTGAACAGCTGTGCTACCGAAGGTGAAGTGGAAACCACACTCCTTCCCTATGTGAGGCAATGCAAGTGTAAAGGCTTGGGAAGCAGCAAGTGGTAAAGGTAAAGCAGATGATTTTGAGGCAAGAAAGGAGAGAGGAAGATGAACGAAGGTACCAAAGCTGTGAGCCCTGGGAGAATGCATCCAAGGGCTTGACAATCCCACCAGAGAGAGACGAGGACAGGAGCCAGAAAGAAGAGGAGCTGGGAGAAGGAGACGGGAGATGAAAGAACAGGTTGAAACAACTATGTTACGAGGACAGAGGTGGCAACATGCACACTGAAACACGGGAGGCGGGAGAGGCAGGCGCTCGCTAAAGGAGGCAGCACAACACGGCTCGCACCGGGCAAGCGAAAGCAGACCGGGGAGCCTTCGGAGAAAGTTTGCCCGGCCTTCGGCCGCCGGTCCCGGACGGGGACACCCATCGCCCGTCCCCGGGGTCCCGCACCTGCCCTCCCGCAGCGGGCAGGGCCGGGGGGCCGCAACACGTGCACCCGGAGCCCCGTTACGGATGGATTACAGCCGTGCCCCTGCCGGGGGAAGCGGGGTAAGGGAGGGGGGGTGGTACTCACATCGTCCCATTTGACGAATTTGACGCCTTTCTTGAGGGTGTCGGAGACGCAGACGGGTTTGAGCTGCAGGGCGTGCACCCCAGGCTGAGCCCCGGCCATCGGCCCCGCATGGACGCGCCGCTCGCCCGCGGCGCGGCCGCTTCGGGAGGGACGCCGGAAACCCGGGAGCGAGGCCGGCAGGGAGCGCCCGGAGCGGGCAGGGAGGCGCTGCCCGGCCGGCGAGGGCGAGACGACGCTTCACTGGCGCTCGCCCAAGGAGCTGGCGCGGCGGCGGCGGCCGGGGCGAGCCATGCGGCGGCACATCCTCTATATATCCTGGCTATACCGCCCGCCCGCCCGCTCCTCGCACACACGCGCACGCACGCAGGGCACGGAGCCGCCGCGCTGCCCGCTCCGCTCCCTCCCTCCCTGCCGCTCCTCCTCCTCCTCCTCCCGCCCCGCCAGGCTCGGCCCCCGAGGTTCCCCCGCGCCCAGGGCAGCGCCGGCGGCACCGCGGCGCCACCTCCCGGTACCACCGGGGCGCACAGACCGCCTGACCCCCAGCGGGGTCGGGCCCGGGCAGCGCTCCCGGCTCTCCCAGGAGGGCAGAAGGACGGCAGGGAGGCGCTGGGAATGCCAGATCCATATCCCCCCGCCGCGGGGCTGCGGCACCCCCGCGAAAGGCCCGAGAAGGGAGCGAGGGTGAGCGGCCGTGTGTCCTGTCCTGCTGAGAGACGTGGATGCAAAAAGGGTGAGTGCAGGGGGACCGAGTGCAACGTCACAGAATCACAGAATCCTAGAGTAGTTCGGGCTGGAAGGGACCTCTGGAGATCATCCAGTCCAACCTCTCTACCCAGGCAGGGTCACCTGCAGCAAGTGACACAGGAACTTGCTCAGGTGGGTTTGGAACATCTCCAGAGAGGGAGATTCCACACCCACCGTGGGCAGCTGTTCCAGTGCTCTGCCACTCTCAACATGAAGAAGTTCTTCCTCAGGTTGAGGTGGAACTTCTCGCGTTTTAGTTTAGTTTTAGCTTTGAGGGAATAGTTACAGCAAAAGCAGAGCAGAAGGGCAGCGCTGGGCCTGCACAGTGATGCCAAGACTCTTAAAGAGAGCAGCACAAACAACTCCCAAAAAGGCTCTCTGCTTTAAATACACAGAAACTGCTTCACCAAAGCTTTTTGCTTTCATAGGATGAAGGGGCTTCCTCAGAACAAAGGCACATGACTTTAATTCAGTTTTAGGAATACTCAGTTCAAAAGGCATAAAGATGGCAAAACATCCTCTTGCCCAGAAAAATCCTAAATCCAGAAGTTTAAAAGAAAGGTTTTTGAAGAACAAAGTCAGATGTGCTCCACCAATGACCTTCTCTCTGGTTGTGGCCCTGTGCAGTCACAGCAGTGATAAAGCATCAGATGACACAGCACAGGAGATTTCTAATTTCTCTGTCAAGGTTTCCAATTGACCCTTAGGATTTCAGGGCAGCAGGCCAAGCTTATCCTACAGACAAAGTCAACCATGTAGAAAGAAGGTCTTTGAAGAAAAAAGTTGTTTAGTTTGGAGGAATGGTATTTCAAAACAGCTCTAGGTAAAAATATATACAATCTAAATTGGAAGATGTTTGCTTGGGTTTTTTTAATGAAAAAGCTACAAAACTGACATATTTGTCTCCTGATCTGCTCTTTAACAGAGTTGTTAAAGCTTTTCCTCTGTGCCTCTTGCAAATTCTCCCCCTCAATGAAAAGCTTCTCCTTGCCTTCAGTGGGAGATGAATCTGCAGCATCCACATTCCAAGGCCAGTTAACCCACTTGATCTCTTTTTTTTATTCTTATTAACCTTGTGTAAATGTGGGTGTTGCATCAATCAGGAGGAAAGCCAGCTCTGTGGTGCTGTGCTTTCACTTCCATTCATTTGCCACGACTTAAAGGAACAATAACAAATTCTGAGTTTGGCCACACTGATTTTGGAGTTGCTCAGTGACGGGGTGAAGGAGAGAGATTTTCAGGATCATTTTCACAACTGGCTTCTCATCTCAGCATATAGTGTACAAAAGAATAACAAAAAAATATTAAAATGCTCAGAAGACAAAAGCAAAGAGCACAGATGCTACAGTGCTTATCCATGATCCCTTCAGCACTTGCATTCGCAGCAGTCCACCGAAATCAGACCTTGGGAAGACGTAAAGGTGCCATGGGTGGTGCCAACTCTGTGGCAGTTCTCAACAGGTCCATAATCCACTTTCACTTGGCCTGGCCTCATTTACAACCTTTGTTAGGGAAAAACAGTCTCAGTTTTTGATGATCCCCTCAGGATTCCTGATGAATCCTGGCAGTCACTGATCTGAACACCGAAGAGCTGGGCCTATAGATCAGGACAGGCTCTGGTAGCAGTGTCTGGCATGACAGAAAGGAAGGATTGTCTGCAGCAATTTGGAGGCTTTTCAGCCTTGAGTATTCTCATCTGATGGCATCTGGCTGAAGAGAAACATGCCTTTTATATGGCAGATATCTAATGGATTTTGCATCAAAAGGAAGCAGCAGCACAATAGGAAATGGCACTATGACTGTGCCTTTTAAACAACAGCTCTGCAAAGTGCTTATGATTCAGCCTGTGCTGAAATCAGTGGGAATTTGAATTTCAACCCAGCTAGTTGGCTTCTGTGTTCTTGCTAGTGCTTCACTAGCATCTGCTCCAGCTAGGAGCACATTTCTTGGTACATAGTATGTATTGCAAACACAAAAATTCAGCGTGTGTCTAAATCTGAGCTTCCTTTTCCACGAAGCCTGGGATTGGTGACCTGGAAACCAGCTACACTCAGCAGGATTGTTACACCCAGAAAGTACAAAGGTCTTATCATCAGATGATTGGACCAAGTCTGGCAAAAAAAAGAAGCAGGCACCTTCCTCCAAGTGTGCCATAAGCCTCAGCAAACATCTAACATATTATGTACATTTTCTACTTCTTGACTCAGCCCCTTTCAGCTCCAACAGTGAAACAAAGACCTGCTGTTAGAAAAAAAAAAATCTCAATGGGCTAATTCAGATAGTTATTCCAAATTGTACATTTCAGATGTGGCACCTGCTGGCCTTATGTTGCCGCAGGAACTATTTCTGGATGTTTTCATTGCTGCAGGTTCAAAAAAAAAAATCTCAGCCTGCACAGCAAAATGATTGCCTCGTGTAAGTAATACGAGTTATTTGGATGCAATATATCCATAAAGCACTATTTTTTATGTAATGGCCTTAGGTACCAGTATTTCATTTCCAGGGGACTGAGTACACAGAATGTTTTAGATACACATCTGAAAATGTGTGTAAACAAATAGGGCAAAGGAGCAGTAACTGATTTAAATAACAGACAGCATTGATCAAAGTCAGGTCAAATGAAGACACAGCAAAAGCTACGCTGCAAGATTGTATCATGAGGTGATACAAGAAATGCATTAAAAATTCATTTTAGTATTTTAAAGTTGATTTCAGAAAAATACATATCAATTTTCTCCATGTCACTTGCTATCCTGATTTTATTGGTGTAAATCTAGATTTTCAAAAGGAGCAGGGCCTCAGCCTAGAAAATGCTTCACTGCAAGCGGTGGACTGAACATACCAAGAATTAAACATAAGTGGCAAGTGTTTGCAGGAGTTGGGGTTAAAGATATATTTCTGGTGGAGCTGAGTTTATCATCCTAATTGCATTTTAAATTGGGTCAAACGATACTTTAATTATCAGTGGGAGCAGGATCATTAAGTTCTACGGAACAATTCTCCAGCAAGGAAATATAGAAAATTTGACCCGGTCTTTCTGATCAAAGCTCAGTCCTCCTGATAAAAAGCTCCTTTCACGTCACCCAGACAGGACAACTCAAACCTTACCAGTGAGGCAAGTGGCACAAGGTGTAGCAAAGCTGCTTTGTGACTGTTGTGTAAAGAAATGAAAGCTACCAAACTCAAAGTCACTCATTTACTAAAAGAATTCAGCTGTTAATACCTCAAACTCTCGGCCAGTGGCCACTGGAATCTGTTTATGTTTGATCTGATCCATTTACTAGATGTCATATGTACAGAACAGCAGTCAGATACAGCCTTTATCTTTATGAGGGAGACTGATAAGTTATGTGGCACAGCCACTCCATCAGGTGACTCTTCAAGAGTGAATATAAAAATTCTGGCACACAAACCACCACCATAGCAACAAAGACAGCCTGGCAACAGCAGCTGCTGCTGCACGAAGAGAAACTGGAAGGGGAGGGGAAAATCTCATACAAAAGTCCATTTCCTGTTGAAATCATTAGAATCACAAATGCCTTCAAGAACTGGGGGAATACAGATGAATGCACGATGTTGGAAACCACTACACAAAGAGTGTCTGTGTGGATATGAAGTGGCTGGGTCACTGCTACAACTCACTGGGGCCATATTTTATTCCAGATGGATTGTCCTGATACACAGCTGCATCTAGGGATCTGTGCCACAGGGAACATCCCACAGTTCTCCATACAACACCCTATGTGAGGAAGAATGGCTTGGATAGGAGATACTGGGGAACAGAATTCCTCACCCACTGGCACCTGAGACCTCCACCCTGAGTCTTCACTCGTCATGGAAGGATTAATTCAGTACTGGGGCAACCAGCAGAGCTCTGAGCACTTGCTTTTCACAGGAGCATTTCATGTGTAGAACCAGCAGCTGAAACTGAGCCCCAACACTCCCCACCTACTTAACCTCCAGGTTATTAAAAAAAACTATTACCAGCAGAACACTAAATGACTGCAATACTTGCAACATTTAAAATTACAAGTCAAAAAGTCAGTTGCTGCATTCCCTAGAAAGTGTTAACTCGCCCTTTTTATGTACTGTAACCTGTTCTTGCTTCCCTGTTGAGTTTATAGCATAATACACTTTTTTGCAGACTGTTAAAACCGCTCCATAAAACACCCGACACGTTTAACAATGTCCAAGTTAATTATGAAAGATTTCATGGCCTACCAGGTTTGTTAAATCACAGCTGGTGTAAACCACCAAAGGTCCACTGACTTCAAAGCTGTGCAGTTGTTTATGCCAGTGTAATAGCTGCATCTTTGCCCTTTTTATTTTCTTCTAGCTCTCAGCTTCTGTCCCAGAACCCCATATAGGCACATTAGAAGCAACTGGAAAGCAGACTCCCTCACCTGCTTCAGTTTACATCCCAGCTGAGCTGTGAGCTGAACTGAAAGTCAAGAGCATTAAATGGGGTGCAAAGCAGAAATTGCCTTGGAAATCCCCAGAAATTCTGTGCTCTGAACAAGGTAGGTGCCACATGAATGGGACCTTTGTGCTTCATGCAAAGAGGACACTGCTGGCTTATGCTTTTCTGAACATTAGAGATCTCCTGGTATCTTTTGGAAGCACAGTGAGAGTCAGTGTACACTCTCTCTGGATTCCCCTCCATAATTCCCACAAAGCTATTGCATGTATTGCTATGACAGAACAATATTTTCCTTTCAGGAACAAGGGAAGGAGCCCTCAGCTGCATTTCCCATCACCGTGGTGGAGTCATGTCCCATGGCAGCTGATTAATTTAGGTCTAGCTTACAGATTTGGTACAGTTTAAAAAAAAAATATATTAAAGCTGGCAGCAGGATGGATTGTCTTTAGAAAGGATGTGAGTCTGAAAAAATGAGTTCTGTTCCCAGATCTGGCCCAACCCTCTTTCCTTGAACTCAAATGAATCCTTCAGGTCCCTCTAGAAGACTCGTGCCCATTTCACTCCTCAAGGATGGCAGCCCAGAATGTGCCTGCCCTGCATTCTGGGCATCACCAGAGCACCCAGCAGGTGTTACTTCATTTCCATTCAACCTTTATAGAAAGAGGTTTATAACTCTTTCAAATGCTAAAGAGGAGAACATTTGTGTTCAATTTCTTGCACTGGAAATTTGAAATTTTGAAATGCTTTCAATTTATTTTTTTTTTTAGATTTCCCAAGTGCTGTTTTGTCTTCTGATAATCCTCACAAGTTCAGCCAAAAAGATTTTGATGATGTACCTAACCTTGAAGCATCTCTGGAGATTTTCTGGCTTGTGATAACCCGCTAACATTTTTCTCTATGCTGCTTTCAGAAATATTCTTGTAATACACAACCCTGAATCACCAGACTTTCATTACCATCCTATTTTACAGAAGTTGCACTTGTAAAGGGTGAAGTTCCACAGCTGACAAAACATTAGTCACAAAGCAATAGAACACCATTTACCTAGTTGCTCTAAAATATGTTTCTAAAACTTGGAGCAATTTTGCTGTGATGTAAATCTTTGAGCCACAATACCTCTTGGAATGATTTGTTAACTCTTAATGGGAAAAAAGAAAACCAAACAGAACTGTTACATTTCAGAGAAGCTTGTTTGAATTTAATTCTCTTCTTAATGTTGCTCATCTGAAAAAATAACATGGATAATGGAAGGAAGAGCCTGTTAGTCTCCTACAATCCATGAGCTGCCTCAGCACAACTTCTGAAGTCAATCTAAGAACAAATGTCCTCCATGCTCACAAAGCTCAAGCTGAACCACAGAAGCTCAAAGCTATTCTGGCCTATCCAAACTCTTATGCTGCTTAATCAATGATTATAATAAGCATTTCCCAACATCATTCTCTTGAAAAAAACCCCAAAACAACAGAGCAGCATTCTCCAGGAACTAAGAGCAGCCTGGGATTTGGGATTTAGGGGAGAGCTACAAACGGCTCCACTGATGGTCCTGGCACTCTGAGGCAAGGAAAGCACTCAAGGGTAAAGCACTTGGCTGTCTGGGAGGCAATCTGCTCTAACAGGGTGCCTGCTGAGCAATCAGAAACAACATTTACCAACCTCCCCACCAGAAGACATTGCTAGAAGCAAAAAGACATTGTCAGAGAAAGGTAGGAGGCTAAACAGAGGAGGAAAAATGGCTTTTATGAGACCACCACGGGCTACACGTTGGTATTTATCAGCAAAACAGCCAGCAGGAGGAGGAGAGGGAGAAACAGCCAATGTTTGGCTATTCCAGAGTATTCCTTACTCCCCTTCCCTATCAGACTTCAATCTCCACAACACCCAAAAGTCCTCTCATTTTAGGAAAAGGGAGATGAATGGGACTAATGGGTCAAAGTGAGAGGGCCCAATCACACTTTGGTTATAGGCATTCCATAGCTGTGGTGAGAGTTCAAACAGGCCCTTGGAAAGCAAAGAGCAATTTATCTTGCAATTGTCTTTTTATGGGATTATGCAAGGGTTTCGATGAAACAGCTGATGATGAATTTAGGTTTCAACACTCGTTTTCCCAGCGGCCTTGTAAATATATAAAAGGTCGTGACACAGTTGGAAAGAAGGAAGAGCAATTATTGTAAAGAAAGCTCATGCTCCAGAGCAGCCAGCAGCTACAGAACTACAAGCACAAAGCTAAGAGTGAACATCATAGATTGAAATAAAAAGATACCTTGACTTCTCTACACACAGTGGGATTTGCAGCAGTCATAGGGAATACCTGGCATGTGATCATTTGAATTAATATTCCCTTATCAGTGTTCCCACTATTTCACAGACTATCTGCAAGCAGATGTACTTTAACTGACATCTACATTCAGATTAATTTGGTAAGCAAATTTATTTTTTCAGCAGAAAAACCAGGAATAATAGATGTCATTTGCTTTTACAGTGCCAAGAAGATGTTAAGTGATTTATAAACTTGTAATACACCAGGAATTCAAGCAGGAGTGTGGCCTTGTTTTGCCTGTACACATTTTGAGAGGTTGGGACTGTTTGTTACCATCCAAGTCAGTGACACAGAAAGGAAGTTGCTCAAAATGAGCATTATCACTCCCCTAAGAGACCACGATCTTACAAGAAGCCTTAGACAAGCTGAGACCAGAGTCCAGATTTCCAAGAAACCTAATCAAATACCATGTTCTCCTCCGTGCCTCACAACACTGATAAAAACAAAAAGAGATATTTTAGATATGATGCAATAGCAGGAATCAGAGCCTTGTAGGGTGGGGGAAAGGATCTTGTGATCAGTGTCATATAAACATCAATCAGTGGCTGGTGTTTGATAAATATTGGTATATTTTATTGTCAGTAAAATCCTAGTCATTGATACCATCTCCAAGCTGGCATAATAGGAGTTATTTTTGAAGGAGGATTGGAATTAAAGCATAGCTGTGTTGCAGACTAGTTCAGGAAAAGTCCATAAAATAGAGGAGAAACAGGAACGTGACTTCAGCTTGGCATTTCAAAGTCATCCCAAATTCAATAACATGAGCTCATCACCACGGAGCCAGAGCATGTCAGTCCTGCTGCAAACCCAAGTGCCTGATCATGTACAGCCCTGATCCTCCTTGGCACTTCCCTGATTTCCTCGGAGCTGGAGGTACTGATTGCTTTCGGGGATCGGTTCATAAAAGGGGATTTTCACAGGCAGAAATGGGACACGGGAGCTCAAGAGGCCCTTAGCACGGGCCTTTTTACATGGAAATGAACGATTAGAATCTGTTTTTGTCAGGAGATACAAAGTGCTGCCGTGTGACTGCATTCTCACAAAGGGTGGCTCTGCAGCCTGGGAAGCAGTTATTCCAGAGTCAGAGCTCCTTGCCTTTTCCACCGCTGTTCACCAGGGAAAACCTCACCTAAAATAAGGACCTTGCAAGCTATATTTAATATCTAATTGCACCATATAACATTGCCTTAAAAAATGCCAGCTTTGTTGTAGAAAAATAGAAACCACAGTAAGTTTTGGCAGTGGGGACACAGGTATTGGTTTGGGACAAGTTTACTTCCCCGGTAGAAAACTTTCCTTTTAACAATTTCATGGAAATAGTCAGGCCTTTTAATTATATAAAGTGGACTAGAAAGGTGAGGAACTAAATGAACTAAGTCCCAAGATTCCATGACTCTGTGGCCTTGACTTTTCTATAGGGAAATTCTCCACACCTGAGACCTCCTTACTTAATATTCTCAGCATCTTCCTACACCAGGGAAGTACATGGACATCTCAGCCCATCCCCAGGCCCCAATATTGGACATCAGAGCAGCTCATTACTGAAACACCAGACTGCTAATACAAGGGAGTAATTCCAGTCAGCATGTGGGAGCATGGAAGGACTTCTGGAGTCAACTAGCAAGTTCAACCCAAACTGCCAAGATAAAAGACTTATTTTTGTACAGCAGGATAACCCAGCAGTGCCCTAACAAACTACACTCACTGGTAGGAAATGGCTGATTTCCAATATGCCACCAGTCTCTTGATTTCCTTCCTGAGCTATTTTGGGATATAATGGATCCACGCAGACTTTGGAAGATTTTAAAGTCCAAAGAAAGTTTTAGCAGCTTTGAGAATCACAGAATGGCTTGGGTTGGAAGGGACCTTAAAGACCATCTAGTTCCACCACAGCTAAAAGGGTAATTATCTGAGAAATACAGTTTATTCCTCCATTAGCAAAGAAGGCATTTCAAATAAAACTAGGCTGTGCTGGTTGCTGAACCATTTTATGTCCCCTGTTCTCATGCAAACATCTTTTGCAAGAATTAGCATTTGGGGATAGTATTTTCTCAGCATGTTGTTGGGGATTTTACAGGAACATTGAGTACAAGCACATTTTTAGGAGCTTTCTGAGGCATGAGAAAGGGAATTGAGAAGCTTTTTTCCCTTTATGTGGATAAAATTAGCGATGTAGCTATGTTGTACCCATGCATGTACACATTCCTACTTATATTAAACTAAAAATACTATGTTTGAAGCATGGCATACAAGTCTGCCTACATGGAGAATTAGACCTCATGTTGAAATTTCTTCTTAATTTTCTAAATCAAGTTATTTGAAACACTGTAAGTTTTCCACAGAAGGGGTATTTATTTTCCTCTCTGCAATGCTTAAATCCTCAAGCCCAATTAGAGCTCCTTTTGCCAACCTCTTAAAAGCCATTTCTGCCATTAAAAGAAGCAGCCTGCTGGACTGCAGCAAGGCCAGCAGATAAATCCCTGCTGAGAGCAGTTCATGGGGCTGTTGGGTTAGGAAACCACTCCCCACCACTTCCCAAATGAAACAAAAGCCATCCATTCTTCATTTCCTCCCTCCTGCTCTGAGGGAGGAACTAACCCTTTGCCTCAGCTCCACCTTTACCTGTGGCCTGCACCTCTCAATTCTCAAGAGCTGGTGCAAAAATTGGGATGTATTCCTGGCCATGCTCTAGGAATAGTGGGGAGGTGCTGGGATTAGTTGCCTTCTGTAATATGAGTGACAGGAGACATGAACTGGCCTTGCCTTTTGGTGCTTAAAGTAGCTTTGTTTTCCATATCTCTGCCTGAAGTTACCAGGAGGTTGGATTTTAATCATTGCAATGCACAGCTGTTACATCTGCAAAAAGTTTTTGCTGTATTCCCAAGGAGAGGTTTTCTTGCTTCACCAACCAAGTTAAAGTGAGTGAAAGGATGCCTGTTAGGATAACTGGGGGAAGTATTTGGAGGCAGCTGACATTTTGGCAGAAGGGGGAAGATTCCTACTTGGGTAGCACATACTCCATGTAACAGCTCTTTGAATTTGGCCTGTGCTGCTTCCAACAGTTCAGCTTTAAGAGGCTTTTCTGCATAACTTCAATTAAAAAAAAAACCCAAAACACAAAGAAACCAAAAAACTCAAATCTTCAAAAACAGACAGGGCTTCTATTTTTGCTTGGATATATAAAGTTGTGAAGCCTAATGAAGAGTCTTAACCTCTGTGAAAGAAAACCTCCCTCCTAAGGGATAGAGCCACAGCCTTCCTCCTAATGGCAGCATTTCTATGGTCTGAGAGAAGGCTATTAGGAAAATGCTGCCTTGCAGTGCTATAAAAATGAGTTAAAAGCCATTTTGCTGCCAGGTATTTTATATCTCCAGCTACTTCGAAAGAAACCTCCTGTCTCTTATAAATTTGAGAGAGGGAAACGTGTGCAACACATCTTTGTAGGTAGAAAATGAAAAAGGAGAGGTTGCTTTATGTATAATATATAATAGCACCCACAGGTTTCAGTAAATGAAAATGCTATTAAATATTTAAAGGGTTATTATGTGTGTCCCTTAATACCAAATGATGCAAGATCAGCTGTGCATGAAAAATAATGACATTATCACAGGGAACTGTATCTACAGAAGATGTTGTCTGACTAATGGATTTGCTGCCCTAATGTCCTTGGACATGTTTTCCTTCTAACTTCCTGATCTTGGGTGTTTAGTTGTCTGCAATAGGCACCCTTTGGCCTGTCCCAAAGTCAGACTTTCAGAAAGGGGCTTGCTGCACACACAGGGACCATCCTGCTCTCTGTGGATTTGTTACACTGCAGTGTTTCACCTGGGAAGGCTCTCCAGGGCTAACCAGCTTTGCCACAGTGGCAAGCAGGGCTGCTGTGTCTGTGCCCTGGCACCCACAGGAATGTGCCCAAGGAATTGCTACATTGCACTTGTGATCATTTCCCTCGGGATTCCTGTTCACTCTTGATCAGCTCTGCTTGCTTTACCTGGCTCACACACTGGACTCAGAAGTTTGTTTCCTATTTCAGGTGAGCAACTTTGCAAATAGATAAGTATCAGTAAGATGCCTGCAAAGGACATTCCAGTTCCCCCTCCATTTGTAATTTAAACAGCAATTGTTCTGCCACAGCTACAGCCCACATGGAACAAAGAGAGGCAACCAAGCAAAGTGCACATGGAATGCTGCCAGGACCTCAAAAGGAAGCTGTATAGTATCTCCACACCTCCATCTGCCCCTGCTCACATCACTGAGCAAGAGATAACTTCATGTTCCTCTGTGGCAACCAGTTTAACCCACCATAGCACATAGAAGGGGAACAGATGCAGATCAAAGGTTGCATTTTGAAACTCTGCTCCAAAGGCCCCTCTAAGGCATCCTGGCTGGCTGTGCCAAAACAGCTCTGGAGCACTCCTAAAATACATTCAGCTGGCACTGCTGCACCCAATCCCCAAGAGCTGGACCCGAAAGATGTGCCTGATTTAACAGCATAGTCCAACATCCACTCCAAAGCATGGGAGCAGTCACTCAGTGGAGACAGTTCACAGGCTCACTAGTAACTGTTTAATAGCTCAGTAATTAAGGAATATAGTGATCTTCAAAGCCTCGTGCAATAAAACACCCTAATATTTGTCTAAACTCAGGGATCTGCTTGTTATAAGTCTAACTGCCACAGTTTGTGATCCATTAGTGAACTATTTTATATAAAGCACCATAATAGCTTTGTGATTTACACTCACTATTTAACACCCTTTCCAACAGCAGCATTTCTGGCAGTGATTTGTTTGTTGCAAGTGTTCAGCAGAGAACAGTTTTGTTGCAGCCAGTAATTGCCACCTCTCAAACAATCTCGGCCTTTTAGTATCCATTTTAAGAGAACTTTATGAAGAGCTACATATGAATATTCATCAAGTATTGTAATACAAATATAACTGGTGGAGTACAATAGATCAGATGAAAAGAAAAAGATCCTTACTCATTACAGTACACTTCTGAAACATAAAAGGAATTATTACCAGTGTATTGCAGCTACAAGGCTCCTAGCAAAGGCACCTGGGTTTCCACCAAATTTATTCTCAAAGTCTTTGTAGTGTAACTCTGGCATATATTATTTTTAGGTGGCACTTACGTGTTTGTTTTACTCCAGGTTCAGCCTTGATGATTTTCCTAAGTCTTTCACCTGAAAGCTTCCTTAATGACAATAAAATCAGAAGCCAATGCAAATCTTGCCAGTCAACAGGCATTTACAGCAGACAAGTCTCACACAGAGGATAACCAGAGCTTGTTTCCATAGGCAGGACAAGTTTCCCAACTGTTTAATGGGGCTGTACCACACAGGACAAAGCCCTGACAAACAGATTTTGAAAAGCACATAAATGTTTGTAGAGCAGAACTTGTGCAAAAGGACCAGCTTCAGACCAGTAGATTCCACAGTTTGCAAGACTATGAGAAGACAGCGGGAGCAAAAATATGGAATTCTGGAATTTCACACAGAGAAGAAAGCAAGAGGTGAGAGTAGGAGCATTTACCACAAGTCTTCTCCCAGTAATATTTTAGATCTCTCACCATTAAAGTTGGTTTGCCACTTAGGAGAAAACCAAGATCCAACCAAATGATGTGAACTGGAACAAAGCAACACTAAGGGACAATCTCCCTCCTTTATTGGGTGCAAGGGGAAAAGTGGCATAGGATGAGGAGAAGGCTGAGGGTTTTAAAGGTCTTTTTTGTCTCAATATTTAATGCTAACACCAGTTGTTGTCAGAGTACCCAGCCCCCTGAACTGGAAGACAGGGAGCAGAATGAAGCCCCCACAATCCAAGGACAACCAGCCAGTGATCTGCTGCACCACTCAGACACACACAGGTCTGTGGGATCCACCCAAGGGCATGAGGGAGCTGGCGGATGTGCCAGCAATAATTTGGGAAAGTGGTTTAACAATTGTGATCAACATACAAATCAGAAAAACTTATTCTGTTGTTGGGACAAGGACAGTAGAAGGACCACAATACTACTATGACAAGTTGTAGCCCACCTTTTACTCACTTGTTACATTTGGAAGAACATCACATACTAAAGAGTTGTAATTGTTGAAGGGATAATTTGTCTGATCACCTGAAGCTGTGGAATGACCTGTGAACTGGAAAAGGAAAGCACCTTGTTCAGAACAACCTTTGGTAACTGCTATTGCTTTTTCAAAGGGATATTGCAGAGATGACAGAAAGTGCTGGATGTACCTCTCAAAGATCCATGCTTGCATGGAATATCAAGGCATTAGTCAGTGGCTAAGCCCTCTAAAATATTATTTGTCTCATGTCATTTATCAGCACAATATGACCAGCTGGCAAAGGAACACCAGCATGATTACAGATAGTCTTGTTCTACTGCCTGCTATTAATGATACTCATTTTCTTCCCTACTTCACATGTTTATGCTGACATGAATAAGTAAAGCAGTCTAATACACAAGTGATTTAACCTTTCTCCTTCTTAAACAAATAATTTTGAGACATAATTACAAGCAAACATGTAAAATTTGCTTAGAGTGTAAACGGCTTAAATGTATAAATACACAATTAATGCTGAATGTTTTTTTTTTCCATTAGATACTTCTGAACTTACATCACAGGCAGGAAAGCCAAATTCAATTTCTGAATCCATTTCAGTGCTGTTTGAAGAGACAGAAAGTTTTCCTCTAAAATTTGTTCTCATGGCATGATTTAAATAAACACAGAACTTGCTGTAATTACTGTAAGACAGCTAAAAATGATGATGTGCCTGTGTGTAGCTAAGTGGGATGAAGTAAGGACTGGACCACATCTGCACATGCCCTGTGCTTGCAATTGGATCAAGACTGACACAAGACCTCCAATCCCAGTTTGGGATCCCCTAAGAGGTCCATAATTTCAGGAACACTCAGTGCCAAAATATCCAAAGGAAAATACCAGGTATTTAACTGCCTAGGCTGCCTGGAAAAATAGAGCTCTGACTTGCATGCTGAGCTATTATCTGAAAACACAGCTAAATAAACCACTCACATCTGATTTAGCATCCCACCCTCCTCAAGAATGAGAACAAACAGCTATAATTCAACTCAAATTTGCTTTAAAACTCAGAGTTCTAAAATACTTCCCGACTTCCACATTCCAGTGGCTGTTTTCACTGGTGACACACCAGAAAAATCACAATGCAGGCTTTGAACACATGCCAACATGCACAGCCTCCCTCAGGGGGGATCCCCTACCTGCTGCACTCTGTGCTGGCAGTGCCCTACCCTGCTTGCAGGCTACTCCTGGTGCCCACCACAGAGGATGCTCAGCCAGGGCCAGGTGGGAACAAAGTCTGGATGCCACAGGAAAACTTCTGGCAGTGCCAAATCCAGTTCTGGCAGCTGCTTCAAGGTCTCTTCCCCATTGTTGCAAGTTTTTATGCCTATTTTGGGGAGGTTTTTTTGGGTTTTTTTTAGACACTTTTCAAGCTGCTGCCTTCTTTATTTCAGCAGTCTGACTGCTGCTTGTCTCACTTTGGGACAAATGTGCTCAGAGCCCTCTTGTGAAGCCCAGGCACACATCCCACTGACACTGCTGCTCCCCCACCTTAGCAGGTGGAGCATCCAGGCTGTTTGCCATGGGAGGCTGAGCCAGAACACTGTGTTATTCTAACTTTTGGTGGATACAGAGATTTATAAACAAACCTGAATTAGCTGAGGTGACTTACACTGCAGGCAGGAATGAGGGAAATTATGATCTATCCATTTTTTTGTGTAAAAAGCTACAGATTTTGCTCAGTGACCTTTCTGTGTAGCTCAGCCTGTTTTGAACTGCTAAGTATCACCAGTCTTAATCCCAACTTTATCAAAAAGTTATGTCTCATGTGTCCACGTGGTGTTTCAGTATCTAAGGATGTATTATTCATTCTGACAGCAGAATGGGAACTTTTCTTTCTTTCCTATAGAATATCTAGAGACTACTTCGAGGTCTTTTTTGAACCAGGTATGCAAAGCTGAGGATTCAGGAATGAGTCTTCCCTTGCAGCCATGCTCGAGGTCTTTTCCCTCCCCCCACCTTTCTTTTATCCACTAAAGTGAACGTGTACCTTGTTCTCAGGATGCCTGCTCCTCACAGGAGTGCCTGAAAAGCTTTGGGAATGCTAAGTGGCATGTGAGATCATCTGGAGTAAGATTGAGCCTGAAAGCTCTTCAGAAGCTCAGACTTCCTCTTAGAGCAGAAGAATATAAAATATATCAGCCCCAGCCACTCTGACCACTCATTTATGCTAATGGACTTCGATGGCAACTTCTCTCATCAAGGGTTTTTAATGCCTCTTCAGAGTGTCTCAGATTCTTAACAGGCCTAATAGTGTGGGGAGCTGAAAGATATCCCTGTGAATTATGCCCTCACAGCATCATTATCCTGTCATTCCCTCATTGTTCAAACTCAAAAACAATACCCTGGGTTAGAGAGACCTCAAATGCACATGGGAGCCTGAGCCATCCTGAGATCCTTTTAGCTCTCATTATACCTTGGTTTATTCTGCCCAGACAATTGACTCTAAAATCTAATATGTGGGAAAACAGGAATGGGACTTGAATGTGAATATGAGCAGCCACAGCAATTTTGATTGGAATAAAGGGCATTTATGAAGAAAAGGCATTCATTCTTTAGAGCATCCAATGTTGTCCCAGAGTGAAAAAGCAACTGCCTCAATAAAACACTGAGATAGAGCCCAATATAGCTGGTTTTTGCTTCCCCAATTTGCCAAAGATACATTGACTTAAAAGTGAAATACAGATTCTGGGAGACTTCCCAAAAAGCTCTTTCCTCATACAATTTCACAGATGAAAAAGGAGAAAGAAACTTCAGAGGAGCAGACAGAAATTATATATAACATTTATTAGTGTTTATAAAACACTATATAGCATTTATAAAGTAGAAACCAGAGAAACAGAAAATGCCAAAGAATATAATCTCTTAAAAAAGCAATAAGATCAGAAAAATCCATGCACATTAAGATCTTAGCCAGAGATCTTTTAAAAAAAAAATTAAAAAAAAAATCAAACCAAACTAAACCCCTGAAAGACAAACTTTCTGCTTCCTGAAGGCAGAAAGATGCTGGTGAAAAACAAAACAAAAACAACAAACCAATCAGGCAAATTATGTAAAGCTCAGCAAAAGCAGCAGATATATCAGTACACAAAGAATGCAGAAAACATAATTAAGAGCTAAATGCCACTTCAATTGTGTCTGGTGCTCCTTACTCATTGGCTCTAGTGCTTCACAAGAGATTGGAAAACATTGATTTCCATGGGGGTTAGATCAGACAAGTCCATGCCATCAGGTCTAATCACATTCATTCAACTCTCCCTGACACTGAAACATTGAAATAATAAATGAGAACACCAGTGGCAAGTGCAAGCAGCCAGCAAAGTCACCCAGAAAGAGGAAAAACCCTGATTTTTATAGCCATGCTAGTTCTGACCTACAGCAGGGCAGTTTGGGAAGTGAGTTGTTTTTAAGTAACAAGCTCCAGAGGGTTTCAGAACTCTCCTCACTCCCTGAGAAAGGCAGGGCTGCTGGGGGCAAGCCCAAGAAAAATGGAGCCATGTAGGATCTTCATCTAAAGCTGTGCTCACTTGTACAGGGCTACAAGTCTGCTCATTAAAGCCATAACTGCTTTTTTCCCAGGAAAGAAGAGGAGGAACTGGCTTCATAAAGAGGTGCATTCCTACAGTCGTAGGTAATTAGCAAACAGAAAAGCATCAGAAGGTTTTGGCAAGCCCAGGCAATAATGACTCATAACAACAACTTCTTTAGCCAAGGAACTTTCTCTACCTCTTCAGTCCCTCCTTTCTGTTACATCCAGGGTGGTTGTCAACTTTTCACTTGGTCACCCTGCAAGTCGTGGTCTGTGTTTGGAGAGGACAAAAGTCAATCAAGTGGGGTTAATTAATGAAAAACTAATAAGCCCCCACTGCCCTGACAACTGTGGGTTCTTGCTAAGCAACAGCAGGATGATCTCAGAGTATGCCCTGATGACAGGATGCTTCCATTTCCTATTTACTTGCTCACCTGTCCCACTAAAACTCCAGGATCCACTCTTGGATTCTACCAACCCACTCCTTGTTTCAGCAGCTCCTTTTTGGAGATAAAGGAAGGCCTATTAAATGGATCACAAGACAAATGGTAAACAGTTTGAAGTTTAATTCTGATTTAGCTTTAGAAAAAAAAAATCACTTCCTGTAACTGTATTTCACACCTGTGACAACAGTTGTGCTCTGTAGGTGTGCAAGGGTTAATTAGCTAGAACTCCCCTTGAAAAATATAAAATGCTACATAAGTGCTAAATGCCATAAATTCCTTCAATAATGAACTGGCATAATTCCTAGACTTGATTACAACTTGTCCAAAAACTATGCATAATGCATATTGTACACAGAAAGGGCCATCATCCATTATCTCTGACCTTGAGAACAGATATTAGCCTAAGTAATCCACTAAGTATTTTGCTCTCTCTAAATTGGCCCAGAATTAACAGATTGTAAAATACATATCTTTATTCTGCCCTACCTTTGCTTGCACTTAGTATGGTAATAAAGGTTGAGTATGAATAATGAAAGGCTCACATGCAATGAGGAAAACTGGCATTCAGTCAGTTTAGACAAAATGCAAAATTAGTTAATAATTTGAGTAATAATGCTGCTCTAATTAGGAAGGTGTGTTTCAATACTATATACAGTGCAGCTTGAGAGCCTTATAGGAGTTAACAAGTTACCACATTCTTATGGAAAGGGTGTCATCCTCATTTTTGCAATGAACAAACAGAAAGATTAAAGTTAATTAAACTGTCCAAGATGAAATAAGGGCCAGGCTGAACTAAAAAAAATGTGATCAGTGTCCTAAGCTGCTGGTTAGCAGTCACACCTCCATCTATCTTATCAAAGGATTTCCTTTCTGATATAGCTATTGTTTTATCTTATTTGGCAAGAATTAAAATCTCCAGAATGGTCATATGTTGATGCACAACTCTGAAGGAAGCAGCTATTAGCATTAGAAGGAAGCAGCTATTAATATGATAAATTCAGACAACTCAGTGGAAGAGCAGTAAAGGAGACAAAACACCAGACTGAGTTTGCAACAGGAACATAAATGTTTGTGGGAACAAGTCTCTAGCAGCGAGCTCCCTGGACTATCAAGGCCAATCAAAAAAAGCAATCCTGGAAGAGAGGAAGTGTAGTCTTGGAAGCCCTGATTTTATTTCAATTGCATGATAACCAAAAAAATCTGGTGCCTCAATCATGCTCAGTAACTCTTGTGTTTACAACTGCAGATAATAGGGACTCTGGCTGCTGGGAAGGATTCTTGGTTTCTAAAATAGGACCAGAGACATTTGTGGAGCCACACAGCAGGTATACTTTCACAGACAACTTAAATTTCTCTTCTTGGGGGGAGATTTTCCTGTCTCAGCTTCAGCTCTGGGCTCCTTTTAATGAGAGACAGTGACAGTTCCTTTGAACTCTCATCCGCCCTGGCAGTAAAAAGGAGCACAAGGTCACAGAAGGCTCATCTTTGCCACTGAAAATCAACATGAATTTCAGGAAGCAAGTCATTCTGAGCCCCTGGAAAGGAAGAACAGGACATAGAAGCCCTCCTTCCAACCTTACACTCCTGTACCCCCCTACACACCTGCCCATTTCTGTCCTGTTGGCAGAAATGGGTTGGGAATGAAGCTGCCTCCTACATTTCCCTGCTCACCTCAGTTTGTGACTGAGTTCACAGCTGCTCCACGCTTACATTGAGGGTGGCAAGCCTGAAGAGGAAGAAATAATTGATTTAGGCTTATCTGTCTCAGGGCCTTTCTAAGTTACAGCGGGACTGGTGCTACTTGCAGGGTGTCCTCAGTGTGCAGCTCTTAAACCTCTGCCTGGGTAAAGCAAACATCACTCCAGCCTGACTCCTGTGCTCAGAAAGGAATGTTCATCCTTCAGAGTCACACCAACCACCCAGAACACCTTCTGCAGGCAGGAACACAACCCTTCCCAGCTGCTGCTGCCAAGGAATTGCAGCCTGGGCTGGGCAATGCTTTTGCCACCAAGGCAATTAATCCTTCAGGGCTATTTGGTCCTTGGCTTCTCTGAGCATTCCCAAAAAAAGTCAGGTAGTGCCAACTACACAGCTCTTCTGGGATATGCCAGAGAGAGGATTTCACTCTCACTATTGACTATCAAATAATACTTTAATTTACTTACAGCCTCTCAGTTCAACCAAGGGCTAAGAGGAGGCACTGGAGAACTCTGTTTACCCTGTGAGCAGCTCTGAGTCACTCAGACTGTTCTGATCCCTGCATCAGAACTGTTTATAAATCCCAGCTTTATTAACATGCATCTGGTGAAAACTTGGCAGGCAACTTTGCCCAGTGGCAAAAAAAAAAATTAAATATCTGTTTAATCCTTGGAACATTTGCAGTCTCCAGACAGCTGACCAAATGAATGCTAAGCTGCTTGTCCTAAATGCACATTTGTTGGCAGTCTCCAAAGGGTTAAGGGCTAGATCTAATTGCTAATAAAGTTGAATAAAATATTCTCAAAGGCATTAGTGGGAATTGTTTCAGGCTCCAAATTCAGTTAAACCAGTTTTTAATTAAGCAATATTTAATAAATAACATCTAAAACAACTATGCTGCTTTCTTAAGGCTTACTAAAGAAAGGATGATTTTTAAAAGCACTTTTTTTGCAGACTCTCTGGCTGCAATGCAGAGGAGGATGGACAGCGGAATAAAGTGTTTATTTTAGGGAGATCAACCTTGCTGTGCTATCTTTGATTTCAATTGAGTTATGCCAGGTTTGTAGCAGATGAGAATATCTGAATATTTCATAGTACCCTGAGCTGATCTCAGTGCAACAATGCAAGAGGCTCTTCCTCACACAGACAATCCTATTAGTGCATTTTCAAATCCAGCACGTGGAGACTTCCAAGCACTTGGATCTTGGAGTGGCTCTGTTCCTTTTGCACAGTACCTGGCAGAGTGCAGCTCCAACACACAAACAGGGCCCATAGGTATTCCAGGAACACCAACTACAGTGATTTACCTGCATTTCACACTTGTCTCCACGTCACAAAATAGATGCTTCTCCCATCCCGTGCCCAGGGTTGTGTGCAACTCCCTTCTGACTCAGCCTGTGTGACAGGCATCCCAGCCCTCCCTGGCAAAGCAGATGGCACGTTTATTTATAAATAAATAAACACTCGGAGATGTGCTGCCTGAGAACAAGCCTGTCCAACAATTGTGTGGTCTGCAAACACAAAACAGCCTTAATATGGTGGGAAGTGGAGATAAAAATGCCTCCAGGTTCCAGTTCCCTTCCTCACTCCAGCACAGTCCCACTGCAGTGAGCTGCTCAGCCTCTCCAACACCTGTATCCCCAGCCAGCCAAGTGTGCTAATTCCAATCTATCCTAATCCCTTGCCCTCATCATACCTGCTGCTGTCACTGAGTCACTGCCATTCTTAGCTCTGCTCCAAACTCCCTGATTACGACAACGGTGAAGGAAATGGGATTGTTATCCTGGTAGCCAGTGTGCTGCCCTGCTCATGTGAGCTGCCACCATGAATTCCTTTAATTGCAGCAATGAACTAAGGGGTTCATTAGTGCAACTAAAGCCATGATTTGTATACAACAAATACCAGCAGAGCAAAGTTCTGCAGCCCAAGTGCCTGTACCGCTGGACTGATGCTGCTCTTCACAACTGGGGTGGAACAAGAACAGTGGAATTCCAAGGATTTTCTATTTACACAGGTTCTTGATGTCAAGGCCTAAAGCATATCACTCCCCCCTCAATTCTAGAGGCTGGTGAGCTGGTAAGCTCTGTGAGGAAAGCTGAGAGCTGCCTCAATAGCTCTGCTAAGATATGTTGGAAGGAGGGGGTGCAAAGGCATGTGCCTTTTTTAATTGGCATTTTAAACTTCAAGAATTAATTAGCAGTCCAATTGCAACTTTTAGCGCCTTAATATTCCACCTGAAGAATTATAATTTCTTTCTTATCACTACAAAAGCACAGAGGGTGGGATTTGTTGTTTACAGTTGAAACCTATTGTGACTTGCAGTCAAAACATTACATCCCTTCCATCAACCATCTGAACTGCAGGCAGAAGTTTTACTCTAAAGAAAATCATCTTTACATCAGCTTTAGTTGTGTGACCAAGGCACTCTAAAAAGGATGATCTTCCTGGTGCAGCAGGGTCACAGCAGAGTTTCCAGAATGAACAAGTCATTAATGGGGCCATTTCTGTTTGTCTTCCTAACAGAAAGGGTTACTTGAGGCATGTTCTGCCCAGGAAAAGAAGTCAAGCAGTTTTTTACCCAATGCCAGTAGCACTTTTTCTCCTGCTCACAGATTGTAGGCAGTTTGCTTGCAACCTTCTCAAAAGAAAAAAAAAACAAACACACCAAACCCCACAACACAATGATTTCTATTCCTAGAAAGAATAGTGGACATTCAGCTCTTTTCTATGACAGAATAGCTGGGAAAGCACAATAAAAAGGAAAGGTCAACAGCGGAGAGTGTCACAAAAGCTGCAGGCTTTGTAAATGGTGTCTAAGGGACTGCCTGTCACTGCTGAAATGCACTCTAATTCACTTGGGGAGCTGAAATGCTTATCCCACATCTAAAGCAGTATCCTCACAGCCCACACACAAACCTGGGAGTGTCCTGGAGGCAATACCTCGGGATGTCCCAGGTGCAGTGCCTAAGGAATGGATAAGGGCCAAGCAGTGCTTCTAGAAACAGGCCAAGAGGACCCCAAAAGACTCCTGCCAGCACCAGGCAGCAGTCATGGCTTGGCTGGGTCAGTACTGCTGGGTGGAGAAGACATCACAGCAATTCAGTAGTGACAGGACAGAAGTGAAAAAATGGGGCCTCAGCATAAGCAAAACCAGCGATATTTTCCACAGCATCACTTGCATTAAAGGCTCATTGAAAGGGGAGAAAGTGTTTGTCAGACATATTAGTGTGAGAACCACTTCAAATTGGATATCTTGGAGAAAAAAGCATTAAAAGTATGAGACAGCCTCAGAGCGAGCACCAGGAACCATATACACAACTTCATTTCTGAATTCATGTCATTTGCTAAATGTGCTACATCTTGGAAAAGCTTTTGATTTGAAATGGATGAAAATCAAATAAAATTTACATAACCCCTAACTCAAATGCTGCAGGTTCATACTCTATATTTTTATCTAGCAGTTCTTGAATGCAGCCAATGAATAATCTCACGCTAGGATGGCTTCATGCATGTCTTCCACGGAATACACTTGAAGTGTTCTAGAACAAGCTTTCTCCCCCTCACAAAGAGACATGTGGAAGATAAGCAATTTTATAAAGAGTCCCTGAAGAGCAATCTTCTTCCTTTTCAAAAAGTTTGAGATCTTAAATCCGATGAAAATTAATTGCATGCAAATGTGTGATGCAACTCCAAGATTCAGCTCACCCCCCTTGTATACAGCTGCAGCTGATTTTTCTCCCCTTCTAGGTAGTCAGGAAATGACTTTGAACTCTGCTGCTAATACCTCAGCTGGGATTTTAGGATTTGAGGTTAGCAAGTGAATACATCTTTGAAGGGGGCTTGAATCAGTAAAGGGATTAACTTTGCCCATCAAAACAGCCCTGAGCCTTCACACTGAGCTTTTAAACTTGTGGAATGGAAAAATCAAAATAGGATAAGATACCTGACACAAGGAAATAATTGGTAATACACTGACAGCACCAAACTTTGAGCCCATACCTGTCTCTAATTCACAATAGAGGGCTCTATCTTTATTAACTGGGGTAGTAAAATCATGTGCTGGGAGTGAAGACTTACAGAGGCCAAGCTAAAATATGTCCCAGCCTAGGAAGAGAGGTGTTAAAAAAGCCAGATAAAGTCTCCCTGGTGTTGGTTCAGCTGATCTCACCCACAACAGCAACTGCACTGTTGTTCAGCAGTTCTGAGCTTCTAAGGGGAAACTGTACGGGAAGAGGGCAGCAAAGAGGATAAGGAGGATTAATTCAAAACTCACATTTTATCTTTTTACTCAGAAAACCGGTGTTCAAAATAACATCTATGCTTAAGAGATAAAGGTGAAGCTGCAGAGAAGAGCCAAAATCCATTAGTACAATGAGTGCTTCCAATTTTAGTAGTAACAAGCAGAGCCTGTGCATACAGAGGTTGGCTAAACTGTTATTTTAAGGACTCACTGTCCTTAGTGGAAAATTAATAGAGCAAGTGTCAAAAGCCTTTCATGATTCTAAAAATTAGAACAGTCTGTCTCCACTGGGTATCCATCCTGCATAGAGAGCCTTTACCTACTGCAATATGAGGGGTGAAAGTACTGAAATGGGAAATATGTGAAGTTTGTTCAGCACAGCTGTCCTGAAATCATATCACCTACACATCTCAATCACACAAGGCATTTGTTGAGCACACTGGCTACTTAGAGCACCACAGTTCCTCTGCTCAAGCCACTTATTGTCATTCCCAGCAGTCGAAAACTTAAAATACAATCACTGAGAAACAGGGAATCACAACACTTTGAAAACCTTCCATTCTGGAGAGAGGAATGGGGAGCAAAAGCAGTTATTAGAGCTGCAGAAGAAAAGAGTGGAGAGAGGGAACAAAGTGGGCACATCTGCCAAATTTGAGTTTCAAAGCAAAAATCCCCAACCTCAAGTGCTGAATTATGTCAGGCACTGAAAGCTTTGCTCATCTTTTTTGGGGATCACACAGGTGTGTTTGAAGGTATGACTATGTTCACAACATGCATGGCTGGGAAGAACACTCAGTGCTGCTTCTGTGTGTCTGATTTGGCTTCTGCAGGAAGCTCAAGGCATTTGTCAGTCAATCCCTGCCCTGCAGTGGCAGCTTTCCCTTGCTGTCCAGCCCACCACACACTCATTTATTTTTAGGCTGCAGCTCCCACTTGCCCATGGGTGGTTTGCCCAAGCCACAAACTCACAGTGCCACCTATAGCACAGGTTCTGGTGCAGACACGGGGTTGGGCTGGTTCAGCAGGATCCTGGAGTGCAGCTGCAGTGCTGTGCAAACCAAGGACTTGGCTTCCAAAGCTGGCATGGGCTTGGAAATAGAGCCTGGCCCCAGCTTGGATCTGGCAGGGGCTGTTCACTGCAGTTTTAACCAATTCCACTGGTGCTGTGTGAGTTGTGGCAGCAGCCACTCAGTCCCTTCACACTGCTGTCCCCAGCATGTTCTCTAGGGACAGGGCCACCTGGTTATAGCATCCTCTTACATCAGACAGGGAAACACTGCACATTCCTGCCCAGTTTGACACACACCTTGCTTTCCCAGCTGCCTATTAGAGATGTGAATTTGAAGAGAAATTAAAGAGAAAGGAATGCTGAGTCTTTTCAGCATCACAGTGTGAGGCTCACATGGCTTCACCCATTATTGCAGTGACAGAAAAGAAGGAAAAAGCCCTTTCCTGGGCTGTGACAGACTAAGGAAGTCCAGAACTGACCCCTCATGGCTGTTGCCCCCACTCTTGTCACACCTCCTGGCTGCTCTGTCCCACAAGGCACTGTCAGCATCCCAAAGGCCATAATCCCTTCAGGCATGGCACTGCCAGCAGCCAAACAGCACAATGGGGTCCTATCGTTAGAAAGTCAAATTAAAAAAAAAAATCCAAGTTCTCTCCTTTATTGATACTGCCAACATCAAGGCTGCATCTATCATAAAATATTAAGCAGCTAATTTTAATGGAAATGCATTTTGGATCTTATTTAAGCTTCTCTGACAGAATTAAAGGTAGTTTTATCTTTTTCTTCCCTATCTCTACCCCTCAGTCACTGACATCAGTTAAGACTGACTGGAGAGTAGACTGGAATATTGCTAATTGTTAATATTGCTAAAACTTTGAGCTAATATTGTATTTTGGCAAATGAATACTTGATAAAGTTCTGTACAACGGGTTCCAAATTTTTCTCAGACTCATGTATTTTCTTCATCTTTACTCAACCTTTAAGGAGAAACAAGTAGAAATGTTCTGTTATAGTATATTAGACTTTACCCCTAAAGTTAATCTCACTCTGATCATACAGATCAGGGCACTCTGATCATACAGATCAACTAACTCATGTTATCATTAAATCTTCTTTCCTGTTCCACGATGCAGAAAAGGTCCTTACTGTTTTAATCAGCTTGAATCAGCCCATATGTGTCACCCAGCTTTTGATAGTAATTAGTGCTTTATTTTAACATCTGATCAGAGAAGAGGACAAGACTTTCTAGGCTGGATGTTCCTCAGCAAACCTTTTATTTCTTTTTGGGCATCCTCTCCCCAATAACCCATAGTCTGATATTCTAATAGCAAGTGTAATGCTGTTGGTGAAAGTGCATTGCACAAGAAAAGGACATTTCACATCTCATAACTATCTGGATATTCAAGTCCAAATGCCAACATCACACACAGCTGCATTTCAAACCCTATTTTGGTTTGATTACACAAAATTTAACCCCAAAACAACAAAGCCTGCAAAATCCCCACTTTTAAAAACTAAGCCTCAAGAAATCTGTTTGAAAGTGAACCTTGAAAACAGTTCTACAATTAATTGGAATTAGGTTTCTATTTAGCAGCTGAAACAATTTCCCCTAAATGCCATCATGCCAAATGTGATCTCTGTTGCCTTTCTAGAGGCAGAGAACTCATGACTATAAAACAAGGGAGAGATCCAAAGGCTGTAGAGTGCTGCAAAATGGATCCTGGGGGAAAATAAAACTTCTTGTGGATGTGGAAACCAGAATATGTTTTGCCCACATAGAACAGCAGTAACTTTGCATCCAAGGGATGCTCTGCACCTTCACTGCTAAATTAAAAATCCGGGCTGGATGAGCGTGTGACGGAATCGCTCGATACCAAGGAACAGCACACACATTCTTTGGGATCTTAAAATAATCTCCCAAGGGAACATTGTGGTTCTTCTTTGAGGCTGAAGACTCCATGAATGCCAAATAAAGTTTCCATGTCCTGACTAATCCACTGGCTATCCATCACTCTGCAGGCCTGCTTCCAGTTCTAATTCCCTTTGTTTTTTTCTTGGCTTGTCTGAACCACTTGTCCTACACAGACATCAATGAAGACAGGTTTTCCTCTTGGGAAAAATCCCACTAAATATATTTTCCAGTAGCCTCTCCTCCTTTAGTGCACACAGAGCTGCCTTGCCTTCAGTGTTTTCAATCTGAGCTGTTCTTGGCATTTAGATCCAATCCTGGACTGAATTTCTCCGTATGTAGCTGGGAACAAGTGAGGTATAACCTGGAAAAAACACTTCCTAATTGTTCATCAGACAAATGGAATCAAATTGCTCCTATTTCTAGGCATGACAGTCCTTCAACTAGACCTACAACTGCAGTGAATTGAGTTAAAAACCACACTACCATAAAAATACCCAACACTGAATGGTGTCACTGTCCAGGAGGAACAGATCTGATGTGACTCACAGGGCAGAGAGTTTATCAGAAGGCAAATTCTTCAAGGGAAAGCCACATCTTTACATGGAATCTTTCATGGAGGCTTTTTGGCAGAATTCTCTGTTCCTGAATAAGCACTGAATAAGCCTGAAACATGACAAATATTAGCCCAGAATGAAAATACAAGGGAAAATTCCACTATGCTGCTCTGATTATGTAGAAGACCAGGGAGAAATGACTTAGAGGCCCTTTGATGACAATTCACAGCTGAAATACGTCATCCAGGGATGAAGTGTTTTTATCAAATCTCAGCTTCCCTTGTGAAGAAGGTAGGCCTAGTTTACTGACCTTCAAAGCACTAATTTAAATCATTATAGTTTGGGCCTGTACATTTTCTATAAAGTCATTTTTGAATTTTAAAGGAGTTCATCACTGTAATCTCTGCATGAGCCAAAAAAGCAGCAGTAAAACTCACTTTCAAGCTCCACACCACTAAAACTTCACAACCTTCTCTAGGTCTAATTGATTACAAGCTCAGAGCCTCAGAGTGTGGCAGTGAATTAGTTTTTAATCTTTTCAGAGATAGTAAAAGTTTAGGTGAACTGTAACCTAAAGCACTGGCAGGGCAACAGCCAATTTAGCAGAGCTGCAATTGTTGCCCCCAAGTTTCTGCCAAGTCACATCCAAAATATTCAAGTCCTTGGAAACTCACACTAACCTAGCAATTGCTAAGAATTTAAAAGTGCTGTTTGTGAATGCACAAACATAGAAGGCAGAAATCAAAGCAGCCAGAATATACTTCCATTCAAAAAACACAATTCTCAACTTGCAATGTGATGCCTAATTATTCACCCAAGGTTCAGCCAAGCCAATGAAAGCAATTCCACTGGTTTCAGAGGGACCAACAACAGCAAAAAATATTCAAAATATAGTCAGCAGGCAGGAAGCAAAATGTCAGATGTTAATCTGATTGTGCTGTAATCACCTGCAGCCTGGGCTGGTGGCAAAGCACATGGAAAAGCCCCACAGATAAATAAATGACTCAAATTAAAGACCCAGCTGGCAGCCCACAGCATGTTCTCCTTCTAGGAATGCAAATGGGGGGGATTAGTTTAGCTGGCTGAGCCCAAGGTCAGGTCTTGGCTGATGGGAGTGGCTGTGAAGAAAGCTGGAAATGAGGACTTGCACCTCCTTTTCTCAGGAATTGATCTTAAACTGAGACTTTCCTGCTGATCCCGGCTCTGCATCTGTGCCTACACATCTCCAGGACTGACCAACACCCACTGCCAGGATTCTGGGACTGGCCTCAGACCTGCCCTGGCACAGCTGATGGTCCCTGCACTACATCCCCCCCTGAGCCCTCCTGTCTCTGTTATCCAATAGACAAAGAACCTTGAAAAAATATTTCCCTTGTGCTCTGGGTTTTAGTTTTCCCTACACCTATTGAGTCCTTTTCTCCTTTTCCTAAAATACCAGGCAGTCTTTCCAGAGCAGGGCTCGAATGCTTTAATAAAAACAAGCATTTATTCACTCAAGTTGGGCAAAAATTAATACTTGGATAGTCCCATTTAAATAACTGCTTTATGCACATAAATTAATATATACACAGTTAAAATAGTATCACAAAGATAATGTGATCTATTAAAAAGGATTGTTTCTCCAGGATGGCCTATGACAGGACAGACTCACATTGCTGGCTTTATTTCTCCTTGGATATTCAAAAGCAGCATCCCTCTTCTTTCCAATTCTTATTCCTTTTAATGGCTTCTCCAGAGGTTTTAATGCAAGACCTTGTGCTCATCAGCATATCAAGGACAACTGATAGTAGTGAATATGCAAAAAGTAGACTAGAAGGAAAAAAATTGGCATTTTTTAGTACTCCTTTTATTTCAACATCTGGATTTCACTGGAGTGGATATTTTTCTCCCCTACCACGAGCTCAGTGTTTCATCATGACTATCACTCCCAGATTGCTCGTGTAAGAACATCCCACTAAGGGAACCAGTGACTATTTGTCTTTAATAACAATAAAAATCAGATTGCATGGAGCAATCTGGGCTGAATTGTGCCATCCATTTCCAGGGGAGAAGCAGTAACAACTCATTACTTCTCCCAAGGAGTTTCTGGTTCTCAGAAGATGAAGGACCCAGCACGCTGTCATTCAGGAAGTGCACTGTTACATTTACCCAAAAAGTTCACTGCCATTTTCAGAGAAAGCTGTTTAAAAGATGATGGATTTCCAGAGGATGCTTTGAGCATTTGTTTGTCAATGAAAGAAGCCAAGAAAACAGTTTTTCTAGTTTTTAAGTAAAGTTACTCTGGAGTGAAGCTTTTAAAAATTATTTCTTATTAAGGTATTTCAAGAGTAATGAGAGCTCAATTAAGATGCTGTCCACAGACTATCACACTACTGAAAGATTATCTTAAAATATGAAAAAAAAACCCTTAAAAATGCTAAATAATTGTGTCATTGCTAGTTAACAATATTCTTTCCTAAATGAAAAACACAAGACATAAATATAATGACAGTAAAACCTTTGGGAGTATAGAACTCTTTTCTTATTTACCTTTTACAGAAAGCTTTTTATCAGTGCTGCTCCATCCATTTGGAGGCAGGGAAGCAAATGCTTCCTCCTCAGGAGGTGAGGGGAATTGTTCAGTGGCAGAGGAGGGAGCAGAACCTTTGCTCCTCACCTGAGACACTGCCAACTCAAAACATCTCTCCAAGAAACATCTTAGCAGAAAAGAGGCTCATTTTACCAGTTCTCTTCTTTTAAAAATATGCACATGTGCTCCATTGTATGATCTGAGATTCAGAGCTGACTAAATTATACAGTGATCTTAAGATATTTTTAGCCACACTTACTTTGCAGCTGGAACATGTCTCACAAGTGGCCTGCAGGAGCTTTACAGCTCACAACTTACTGTGATCCCCAGTATTTTTTTGTTTCCTTCTCCTTTGTGTCCTTGTGTAACAGATTCAAAGCCAACTGTGTTGGGTTTAAAAAATGAAATTAAATTAAGAAGTCAACTTCACACAGGAAAATGCTTGATCCCTAATGCTCAGCCTGAATACCTTTTCAAACCTGGCAAAGAGCCCAATTCTCTTGGGTTTCAAGGAGACACAGGATGCAAAGTGCTTGTTATTCACAGAGCATTTTAAAAACAGTTCATGTCCACAGGAGCTTCCTCACCCACTCCTGGGGTTGGAAGAACTGGAAAAGCTGTTTATTCCTATTATCTCCATGCCCCTGGCTGGTCATCTCAGAGGAAAAGAAACAGCTAAGAATTCCTTTTCCCTGCTTCCAGGAACACCATGGAAGCAGCTGGTGGCAGGGAGCAAAGGGGGCATTTTGATTCCTCCCAACCTGTCACCTGCCTTGCACAGTTTTCATGTTACTTCTTTTAGGCCATTTTTTTTCTTTTCCCCCAATTTATTGCAGTAAAAGCAATGCATTAAGAAGCAGTGTTTTGACAAGAGAAGTCAAGGCAAGACTACAGAACTGTTCCTTTTAAAGTAATTATCAAAGTCCAAATTCATTTTAGCAAGGAAATCTGAGCTTTAACCCAATAATTAATGGAGATGATTCCAGAAAGAGGACTCATTTTTCATACAGTGCAATGACAAATCTTGTTTCCATAAATGAGGTGAGAAGGCTTGTGAGCATGCTGCCAAGTTTCAGCCAACATAGATTGTTAAACACCAAGGCCTCCAAGAAGTAATTTTATTTTCTATATTTATGTAGAGCTGAGTTTTCTCCAGGGCACAGAACAAACTGACTGTCAAAAGCTGCAGCCTCTAAAAATCCAGACACAGCACATTTTGCTTTATTCAATTTATTCCCCTTGTTGTCAAAATAAGAAAAAATGGTACTAAAGATGCAGATGATTCAGTTTGTGTAATTTTAATAGTTTCACTCTTAGTTGGGATAGTCATTTATAATATGGGCAGGGTGAGAAGTTCGTTACCTCTGCAGAGGCAGCAAAAGAATTTTCTAAATACAAATTGGAGCAACAGCCACCAAGAGGCCTGAGCTCAAATATGTCCCAAGAAGAAAAGAGCAGGTTATTAACACACTATTTAGGTGAAGTAAGAATTTCTTACATTCTTTGTGGTTGAAGTCAATAAAGTTTAACTGCAATGCAAGACCTACATGGAACTTTCCCCTACAGTTTCTACTCTAAAACACACCTGTGGGTAAATTGGAAAACAGCCAAAAAAAGTGCAAATTCAGTGAAAATTCACATGAAAATTCAGTTCTCTTGTGTCTAATGGTAGTGACCCCATTGCTTGGATGCAATTAAAAATGGGAATGTTGGAAACCAACCTGCTGCAATCAGTGGAGCTCTGTCAAGGTCAAGTGTCTCTGAACACGGGGTTCATCAAGAACTCAGCGTGACAAACATCAATTGGCCCTGGACTGGGAAAGCCCTATTAAAATAAATTGCAGAAGTGATTTCTGCCATAAAGGGCTGAGGAAGAGAGGGAGAGAAGGGGAAAAACTATCAGTGAAGTGTTCAATAAAGGTTTCCTTTTAAAGTGACTTGAAACCAGGTTCACCAACACACACGTTTCTCCTCCTAAAGCAAAGTCAAAAGAGTAAATTCCAGAACATTCAAAAACTCAAGTCAGATCTCTCCAAGATTAGAATGATGCTGTATTTTCTGGAATCAATGGATCTTGAAAGATGCTTAGGGCTGTATTAGGAGTTCTTTTACCCCTGAAGGAGAGTACAGTAAAATCTGTTCAATATGCTGTTACGTGGGCATACTGATTTAGACTTTTAATTGCTAAGCTTTCTGAATACATCTCAAAACACTGCAGGTTTGATTAGGTGAACTATTAGAAATTAACTCTGGGCATATTTCCCTTCCAGACCCTCTTCCCCATACTACTCCCAAACAAAAAACAAGATGTAAATTATACATGGCAAGCAGCATGAAAAGTGAAAAAAATACACAGATAATGGCTCCTGCTTCTTTCCTCAGCCATGCAGAGCTGGGTGCTGTGCAGACATGGCAGGAGGGATGTGAAGCTACAATTTCAAGACCAAAGGAAGCTGAGAAAGCCACCTTTACTTAGCACACACAGATCATGATGTTCTCCCAGGAAGCCTGGGCATTTATGCATTCCTGGAAAAAGTGAGCATTGAATGCTGCCCTTCTGATCTGCTGGTGGTTTTTCCCTCCCACTCTGCACTGATGGAAATATTGGCCCACACAGCTCTTATTGCCTTGCACTAAGTGCAGAAAAGGATATTTCTATTATTTAGAAATTACTTATTAATAAGTAATTGCTAATTATTATTTTTCCTTGAAGCACTCTGTGTTCCTATTATCTCTCATTATAAGCCAAGGAAATGCATAATGAGTTGCCTGGTACCTGTTCCTTGCAGAGAACTGAATCTGTAGGGATGCACCCTAAAATGGTACAAACAAATAGAAGGTGCTGGACATATTGGAACACAGACTGGAAAAAAACAACAAAACAAACAACCAAGCATCAGGAAACAGCTAAAGGAAAATAGATACCATCACAGGAGATTTTCAAGCTGCAGCTGGACATGGTGCTAGATAGTCTTGTCTGTGCTCCCTTTTCCATGACAGGCTGGACCAGATGATCTTTTGAGGTCCTTTCCAACCTGAGCTGTTCTATGATTCCATGTTGAAAATAGCTAATTCACCTTCTGGGAAGCAGAGTACTTTTCCACAGTCTTACTGTGACTTAAGGCTTGATTTGCCACCAGGACATTTCATGGGCAGTGTTAACTGCTTGTCATTCCAAAGGAAAATTGAGAAGGTTTCAGAGTTTCCAAACCCTCAACAAAAGTGCTGTTCAGACTGTGGTTCCCAGCAAGGAAACCAAGCTCAGCCTGAAAACCATGTCATTCCCAAGGTGCTGACATCCTGAGAGGCAAAACCCACCCAGCAGGAGGTGCCAGCTTAATTTTGCTGTCCTGTAATCAGCTGTTGACAAACTGTTAATTGACTGAGCACAGCATCCACCAACACAGGCAAGTGTTGAGGAGGACATGGGTTTGTCTAACTGGATGCATTTCCAATCTGTCAGCACGTTTTCAAAAGATAAGGACACAACTGGTTCCTCCCACAGAAATGGAAATCACACCTGCTCCGAGCTGTCATTAACATACTACAGTGCCAGGGAACTGGGAGAGAGGGAGAAAATGCAAGTTGCATTTGCATGTAGAGCAGGAATTTACTTTCACTTCCTAAATCAGCAGCCCAGATTCCACCCCAGTCAGTGGAGCAGCACTTGGTTTGCAGGATGCTGAGAAGGAGAGGAAGAAAAAACTCTTTGTTACCTAGTTCTTGCAGTATTAGATCTGAGAGGCAGCACACTGGTTGGGAGGCCACAGACCTTAAGCAAACACAGCAACTGCTTTTGCAATATGAAGCACAATTAAGCTGTGGAACCTTCTGCTAAAGGACCTATGAACAAGTTCAAAGAGGGAAAAACCAATTCACTGAAGTCCAGTGCCGATACTTAAACTAAATGCTCCAGCAACCCTTTTTGGTGTTTCCAACATAAAAATAGTACACACAGTCCAGACTTGTACTCTTTCCCTAGGGAATTGTTATTAACCAATGTTGACACAGGAGCCTTAGTTTGACAGAAATGTCTGATCCAGCCTTGCAATTCTTATATTGAAGTTTAAGCAGTTTAAGGAACCTGATCTCAGAGTCCACAAACAGGTAACTAAGGGAAATTCTACATAATCTAAGCAACTGGTTTTTTTTCCTTTCAAACCCATTAATTCAGGATGAGTTGCCACATGGTATTTTGCTATAATCTCTAATCTGGAAGCAAGCACAGCAATAATATTAACATTCCTCACTAGGGTTTTCTGATACAGAGGTGTTTTTAAAGGCAATGCATTAGTGATGTGCAACATGTTAGGGACCAGTAGGAACAAAGGGAAAGCATTGGAAAAAGCCTTCAGCTTGAATGTAATGCCACACAGCTTGTCAAGTGCATCAGAACACAGGAACAGAACACCCCCCAAAAAAGCCCAAATGTTTCAATCCACTGCCTCTGTCAGGGAAATCTTTCCTGAGGACAAAATAAAAATACAGGCTGCAAAAATCCTACTAGCAAACACAGCAATACAACATTTGTCCTTACATGAAGGGTGGCTATTTGGAAAGGGAAGAGTAGGAGGTATTTGTTTTGACCAAAGGAATAAAAGTACTGAGAAGACATGCAGAAACCAAAAACCAAGTTGTTAGAAGAATGAAGGCAGCACATTTAACTCTGCTCTACTCAGAGGAGCTTGAAGACCTTGGGCCACATCAGTCTTTCTCCATCTGCATCAGGTTCCCTACCTTTGGTGAGACACTCAGAACAAGAGGATATTTTGGGTGTGCACACAGTGTTATGTGTTAGAAGTCTTACACAGACCTTTCCAAGCCTCTTAAAACCAGATGCTGCAAAAGGAACAGTTTATTTCCACATTATCTTCATTACCATCAAACCCCTCACAATGCTCCACTCCCCGGGGTGCTCTGAGAAACACTCTGCTGAGCAGAGACTTCAAAGCAGCTCAGAGAGCAATACAAACTGCTACAGAACAGCAAGATGCACTGGCAGAGGGAAACACATTAGTTTCAGGACAGAAAGGAAGGAAATATTGATCTGAAGAGACATTTTTACCAGGCAGTCACCCGTGTAAAGGAGAGTTACACACTCCCATTGTTTCCTCATGCCTCAGGAAACCTCACAAGTCCCAACATCCCCTCCAGCGTTTTCCCTCCTTCCAGCTTGTATTCTAGCAAACACTCCTTCCACTTCTTGAGAACAAAGGCAGGCTGACAGTTAAAGCTGTGAAAACAGCACAACAACCCTATTAAACATGCCAGGTTTGCTCTGCTACCCCGCAGAAAGATACAGTGATGGTAATTAGATTGCAACCATGAATAGCTGGGTGAATCCAGTGAGTGCAGAGACTGCAACACTTCCAAAAGCCCTAACTGCATCTGCCTAGGTGTAGGAATATATACACACCCCTTATCTGATTTCTCCAGGAAGCTGCTGCTGACCATTCGTGGAAGGCAGACACTCTGCAAACAGATATTTGATCTGAATATGATATCTGCGTTAATGCTTTCAGAATAAATATACAAGATACACAAAAATTCTGGTTACAGAGAGCACTAAACATCTCACTCCTTGGCTCCCTCCTCCTGAGGAGCCATCAGTAATCTCCACTGCTTCACATACTGAAAGTAAGTAGGTTCTTTCAGAAGATTAGTTTAGCATCCAGTAATCTGTTTCTCTAAACAGCCTATTCTGAAGCACAGAAGCAAATCCCACTCTCTAATCCTGTTGGTCTCAGAGACAGGAGCCTGTGACAAGCATAGATCAGCGTACAGCAGAATTACAGCATTTGCCTTCTGAGAAGATTTCTTCCCTTGCTTAGGCCAATTAAACTAAAAAAACTCAATGCAGGAAATACTGAACCACTTACAGAGATTTTAGAGCAAGTGCAGATGCTTCCCAGTGTTGAAGTGTCAGGAAAACAAGTTTAATTCTCACAATTCACATTAACTCTCCCCCTCCACAGTTTCACTCCAGCCCTTGTCTATTTGTTGCCTCATTTAACACATCAGGCAGCAACAGAAACAGTACAACTCCAGGAGCAGGGCTGAGCCAGGACCCGAGGAGGATCCCAGCACAGCCCCAACCACAACAGCCTGCCCCAAGATCCAAGCACAGCATAGAACACCAGCTACAAACAACAAAATCCATCCATTACCTCAAATGTGGCAAGGGGATGAACCACGTGCAGGAGCCATTCCAACAGGAGGTGAAGCTGCAGTATAGGCACTAAAACCAGCCCTAAAGACCAGCACAGCTTAAACCAGCACAGCCCCCCAGCTTGAGCTTAAATGGGGCCCAAGGACCTATGGGAAGGGGTGTGGGCAGGGCCCCAGGTGAGGCTGGTCAGGATCAAGGAGTGGATCAGTGCCCTCAGGTGAGGCTGGTCAGGATCAAGGAGTGGATCAGTGCCCTCAGGTGAGGCTGGTCAGGATCAAGGAGTGGATCAGTGCCCTCAGGTGTAGCTGCTTCTAAAAAGAGAATTCTCTGGAATAGCCAGGCATTGTGTAATTTTGTGAGTGCATAGACCCAAAAGGTTCCTTTTATCCAGGGAGACAGGCTTTAGGAATGTAGGGAGATGTTCAGTCTGTGCTGGGCTGCAGCTTCCAACAGTGGATGTGTTTTGTTAAAATGCAATTGAGTAGGAAAATGCTGTTTACGTGGTTCTTTATTACAATGGCTTTTAACATTAGGTGTGGGGTCAGGTTTTTTTTGTTTCTGTTTTGGTTTATGTTTGTTTGGGAGGTTTGCTTTTGAGGTTTTTTTTGTTTGGTTTGGTTTTTGCCAGGTTTTGATTTTTTTGGCTTATTCACCTACTACGGTGATTTCTGCCTTTCCCTGAGCCTGGGTTAGCAGATGATACTCTGCACTTTTAGACCTTGTAATTCTAAGATTCTCTACCTAGTCAAGTAGAGTTCATGAAGCTCAAAGTAGTCGTTGGATTTCTTTGTTTTTAGTCCCATTCTGTAACATACCTTCTTTCTATTTATAGAAGATTCTGGTCATTACGTTGCTCATGAGCAGAGCCTTTAGAAGTGATTTGTGCTTTTAACAGGGACTCTTAGAAAATAGGAATAGAATGTAAAAATGCAGATCGGTGCTGCAGTAGCCCCGAGGGAAGGGTTACACCTTTTTTACAATCCCCAAGCACTACTGAGATTTAATATTCTGTTTGATATTTGTGTTAAGGAGTAATGCTGACCCCAAAAGAAGTTCTGGGCATAAAATTCACAACCCTCCTTAGGGAGAAATAACCAGTTCCTGTTACCAGCCAAAAAAAGTTGTTGTAATTGTCTGGCCTTTTGTTCACAGCCCAGATTTTACTGGGAAATAACTGAACCACAAGTAGCAGCAAATGGTAGGCAGAGAGCTAAGAGGACTTACAGAACTGCCTGTTACATTTCCAAATGACAGCCCTCTGTTTTAGGGAATGACAGCAGAGCTCTTTTCTTAGGGTGTGGTGGGACTTGCCTGGCTCCCTGCACATTCTTATGGCTTTTTTTAATTATTATTCTTTGTGCAACAGAAATCACATTGTTGCATTTAAGAAATTGCTGGGGGAGGGGGGTCGGTAACAACAAAATATTTGTTACTGTTTTCTAAACTGCAACAAAGTATTTTTCCTACTGTCTCGATGCATGGAATTCACTCCTTCCCAAATATGTGTGACAGGAGGAGCAGGAGTGCTGCTGGAAGCTGTGCTTTAGCAGGACATATTTCTTGCATATGGATCTGAATTTAGATCAAAACGAAACAGGTCATTTACAGTTCTGTGCTAAGAGTTTGCCAAAAGTGTAATTCTCTGAGAGGCCAAATCAGAAAGTAATTTTCCTGTTATTGTGGCCGAGGCTCTGTCAGTGTTACAAGTGCAAATGTCTGCTCAGCCACTGAATGTGGCTTGTTTGAAAATGCCTTTGGCTTCAGTTGCCTCCAGGTTTGGTGATTTTCTTACATTAATGCGTCCCCGAGACAGAAGCAAAATGTCTGCCTGTGGGGTTTTAGACACAAACTGAGAAGGCATATTAGAAGGTCAACATTGTCTTATGCTTTCCCATTTTTCCTATTCATTTATCATGGGAAAATTCACAGAAACAGGAGAATAAAGTGTAAAATAGCAGCTTAAAGAATACCCCTCACTCGTGCTACCGAGGCACTTGGATCTAAAGCTGTTCTGCTGGGCGAGGCCCAGGAATACAAATTCCACCCTTTCCCAGTGTTTTGAGCAGTGGCACAGTAACATTCCCACTGGGAAAGAGAGCTGTGACATGAGCTGTAACCAGGGTCCAGTGTGCCAAATGGTACACTTGGTTCAGGGACAGAGCTGCCTGGGAGTGACTGGAGAGCCACAGGACTAGAATGAAAGGCTTGGGTCCACCATCTCCTCACCAGAGACAGGTGGGTCTAAAACCAAAGTCTGGCTTAGGCAGCTGCTGCTTGGCACATCTGGGCAAACTGCCCCCTCCCCTGAGCTTAAGTGTGTGCCAACAGCAGCTTAGCTCAGCTCTGGGTCCCTGGAAATTACCCCCCAGTAACTGGGATATAAGGAACTACACTCCCTTTGCAAAGAAAAAGGACAATGTTCCTTAATCACCTGATACAGATGTAAAAAAAAAAAAAAAAGGTATTTGAGGATATGTAAACCTTTATATTTCACATTTCTTTTAAGGGGAAAAGGTATCCATACTTAAGAGCTTATGGATGAAGCTGGAGGACCACGAACACTGTTGCCACACAGAAAGCTACACAGTGGCTGGAATATTTCAGCAATAAAAATGAACTTTTGGGACATGGTTCTGCTGGAATAAGCCATGTAAGACTATGTATTTATGTCCTTTAGATTGTTACCATACAAAATCCACTTATCACAACTGGTTTACATTGTCCACTCGTGGAGCTGAACAGCACTGAACAGCTAAAGGATGGCAAATGAGGCTCAGAGCACTCACCAGCTTAACATATTCCACATAAAACCTGCTATTTCTGGATATCTGCTAATGCATTCTTTGGCAAAAGGGGAGCTCTGAAAGAAACTTTTACATAAGCCCCATCAGCAGCCCACACTTCAGATAAATGCACACCCTCTCTGGTTTTAATTCTTTCTTTCAAAAGAAAAATCTTAACGTGACTTTGTGCCTGACACCCTTGTGTTCTGGGGCTGGGTCTCAAGTGCTCTGCACAGGAACCCCTGAGGGAAAATCAATGGTTTTCTTTGCACCCATCACCTTAATTACCAAACCACCCATCTGAAAGTTGCACTGGGCTTAAATATTTATGGACACTTTGGAAGTTGCATTTAATCACTGGTGGGTGATTGTATATTTGAAGATTTCTGTGGCCTTGGCAAACAAAACACGAGAATTTCAGCTTCCTTGAAGCTTGAGTAGCCCTTTCTGGCAGACAGTTTGCAATCTTCTTTTCATATGGCCCAGCAACGAGATCTATACACCACCTCTTTTTGGAGCAGAGATATTTCTATGACCACATAAATTACTATGAAATGTAAGCACCTTCCATTTCATAGGAATGCTGCAGAGACAATCCAGCCTGGTAATAAAATCACCTCTGTTCAGTTGGCTCTTCATTCACCTGCACTTTTGGTTATGTAAAAGATATTGTCAGGACCAAGAATTCTGAACTCAGAACAGAAAACTTTTTGGATTGATTCCAATTTTCGCCCAAGTAACTAATCTCTCATGAAATCACCCCACTGATTTTAGACTGTAACTGAAAGGGATCTTGTTCCTAAAATTCCAGGAACAATTTCAGATCATTGCCCAAAGAACAAATGGCCTGAAGTGTCTATTGGACACTAGTGATGCAAGATAAGTGATGAGTTAAACTCAGATCGTATCACATGTAATTCTTTCGAGCAGCTTATTTTCACCTGTCTCTGGGAAAAGGAGAACAAGGAGAATTACAGTGGCAAATTCAAGGCAATTCCAGTGCCTTGCAATGTCTTGTGTAATTTTTACCTCTTTTAAATGTTTGTCTGGGAAAAAAAACTAAAAGAAATCTGACCATTACTTGCCCTTGGTCCACCCAATGCACAGGTCAGCGGGAAAGGAACAGGAAAACTGCTTAAACAGGAGGGCCAGGATAAGGATTTTATACTTGTTTTGAAACACTAAAGGGGATGAACATTATTAAAACTTGGAAATTTTTAGAGAAGACTGTCCCCACAAGAGCCTCAGGAGTACTGGCATCTGTATCAAACCAGAATGCCTATTAAGATGGGGGCCAGAAATATTATTTTTCACTGCTTTTAGATGAAGACATATTTTCTCAGTGTGTGAGGGAACGACTACAAACTCTGAAAAGGTGGTGCAAATACAGCAACAAATTGGAAAATATTTACTGTTTCACGTATATTCTGCTGCTTTCAGCTGAAGTCACTCGTCTCAGCGCTGAATTTAGGTTGATAAATAAAGATATTCGCAAAGGTTGGGGTTTTTGGAAGCTTGGCTTGAGAACCACACACGGTGGCATCTGGATTTACAGCTCTGCTGCAATATGTCTTCAGGACATTTAAGCAAGAACTTGGCTTCTGACAGGACAGTTTTCATTTTCTCAAACTGGCCATATTTTTCAGGTGAGCTTTTATTCTTTCTGCAGCCAATCTTGAAGGGTTGAGACCTTTAGGATTACAGCACCTCTTTGGTGTGTTTATGAGTGCACAGTTGTTCCTCTGCCGTGGAACATCTGGGGGTTGGCCTGGGTTGATACCTGTGCCTTTGGGCAGCCCTGGGAGCAGGTTTAAAATGGGTTTGACATTCCTGAGGCTGGGACACTGCCTGGCACAGGGAAAGCACTGGCTGTGCTCACAGATACCCAATCCTTGTGCAGTCCCTGCTGAGGGCAACAGGAGATCTCCAGGTCTTTACACACTTTAACACGGTTTGATTCACTTCTTCACACCAGAAAGGAGTTGAAAAGGGCTTATTTTTGAAATGAGAAGTCACTGATGGTAAAAGCCCTGTATAAATAACTCCCCATGCCATACCTAACAAATCTTAGCTGTGTGTTTAAGGCCTGAATTTTGGATTCCTGTGCTGTGTAAGGAAGAATAACTTTTTTTTTCTTGAATAGCATGTAGTCAGAATTAATCTGTCAATGACAGGTTGCACTGTAAGTCATGCCCTGGGTACACCCTCACAAGTGATAGAAGGGAACCAGGGTCCCAGTGGAGAGGAATTCTGGCCACAAACAGCAACATGGACAAGAGCAGAATTTGGCCCCAGCTGTTTGCACTGGATTTACTGCCTGATGAGCCCAGCCAGCTTGAGCTTGCATCATAATCCAAGAAAAAACCTAATAATACCTTTCCATCTAACTCAGCCACATATATCAGGCTTTGGAGGTGTCAGGACTAAAAAGAGAACTGTACTTCTGTCTTGGAGATATTTTTACTGCTGAGAAAGATATACTGCAAGCAACAGTTCCCTACGCAGCAGTTCTCCTTTCTCTTTTCCACTTAAAAAAAAAAAAAAGAAAAGAAAAAAGTAAGAAAAATAAGTCAAGCCATAAAAATTCATGTTTCACATCGGATCTGATGCGCTCAAACTTGAAATCTTGTTCTCCTATCTCCTGCAAGATCTTTTAAATTCTGAAGAGCCTTGACAGGCAGAAAATGAACAGATGCACAGTAGAGGTGGGGGATGATCTTGTAGGAGGTCTGTGCTTGCCTTCTGCAAAGATAAGGAAGCGGAGGCATTCCTGAATCCTGGAGTGCTGTGTGGGGAGAGGGAGCCCCCAGCATGCACCTCTTGGCAGAGCTGGATATTACATAAGGCTTGCAAATGAATTCCTGTCCCTCTCCTTGGTACCTTGGAAGAGAATGAAGATACCAAATAAAGACACCTCAGTAGAAACAAGCAGCCCTTCAGGTTCCACATCTCCTTCCCTCCTGTCCCAGCTCCCCTGCTGAGCAGTCACCTTTCCAAAGGCAGCAAGCTGTTCCTGCAGCTCCCACACAGGCAGTCAGGCTTCCTGGACCAGGGATCCCTGCTCCCTGGGGTTTGGGGATACCTCTGGCTGCAGGAAGGACACTGAGCACTGCTGTACTCTGGGGTGCTTCTGTTTTAGGCTTTGTGTGACAGACTTCATCTCGGTAGCCAAGTGTCTTCTGTACTCGGATAAAAGATGAAAAAGCAGATTTTTTAAATATTATTTAGTACTACAAGATCAAGGACAGCCATTCAGGAAGGTAGGGAAGAACTGCACATTACTATAAGAAGCAAAAACAAGTGAATGGTGGGATTTTTTGATAATAAGATACATTTTCCAATGCTGAATACCTTTGATAACTTGTCTCCAAATCAGAAAGCCTGACAGGACAACCAGTTGTTCACATTTCTGCAGGATAACAGAGCTCAAAGTTAGTCAGAGATGTTCTTGAAAGCCACATTCAACTGGAAGGATTATGGGTACAGTGCCCTTGTAAATATGATTTCCTCTTCTCCTTACATACCTACCTTTTGGTGAGCAGCCATTAGATTCACACTAACATCACTCATGTGAAGAAGAAAGCTCTTTAAATATTTCATATTCCAAGGAATTTTTTTTAGTCTTATTTTTGAAGGAGAGATATGAACATTCCTGGTCAGTCTAGTATAAAAACTTTGGTTCATTTTAATTAGATACCAAAGGCAGGGCCGTGGTGACTTCCCAACAGTTGCAGTGTTGTGGTTTTAAAGATTTATCTATTCTAAACTAAACCATTTGCCTGGAATACAATGAGTTTTATGGTTCATAAATCCATGTTAGAAACTGCAGGAAATACTTATTTTGGCCACATATTGTTTACTCTCTGCTGCATTATTTGTTGGAAACTATAAATCTCTTTTAGCTTTCACATCCTGAAAAATATATTGCAACTTATTTTGTTAGGCACGTGTACAAATTTAAATAAAACCAGAAATACAAAATGATTACTCTCTGTATTATAAAAAAACTTCTTATTTCCTAGTTTTGCAAACAATCCATCGAGAACAGATTCCAAAAGCCCAGGAGGGTAGTTCTGGAAATCCAGTATAGAACTGCAAAAAAATGACAAGGATGGTGATATTAAGTGTGTTTTAGGGAAATGAGTGATACAGTGATTTATTCTGCTCCAGGCAGTGTCAGGAATCCACCATTGCACAAAGTGAAGGAAAACACGTCAGGAATGCTGGAATAGCTTCCTTTACCAAGAGAAAGCCACTCAAACCAATAACAGGACAACATTCAGTATAGTAGAAAATAAACCTAATAGAAACAAATTACAGAATGAATTTTCTAACCACACCCTCTGTACCACACACCTAAAACCACTGAGTTTTTAATTGCCTTCATTTTCCCACTGGAAAGCCACATGATCAGGAGGCAAAATCTTGGTTCAGTGAACACAGAATCACCCAGCCCAACCTCCCCATACAGGAAATAGTTGTAGAACACAAAGCACAGTTTTCCTCAGTTCCCTCAAGAAAAATAGTGGAATTACTGATGCAGAAGTCTAGGAAACAATGTGCTGTGGTGCAGAGCAGGGACTGGTCACCAAGGTAAATAAATTATCATTCCAGCACAGGAATATTTGTGCCATGGGTGCCTGCAGTGTCACAGAACAAGAGAAAGACACGTTGGCATCTCCACCCTATAACTGACCTTTACATTTTATAGTCAAGATTAAAACAAACATGGAATTGAACTAATCTTTTTTTTTTTTTTTCTCCAAATTCTATCCAAAACTTACCTGATATTCATGGAGACACTTCTATCTACAGCTGTGGAAACCTAAAGTGACACCTTGATTCCTGAACCTTTTCTTTAACAGCAGTGGGATTATGGAACTTGGAAAACTCCAGCTCTCCAGGTCTGTGCAAAACCAGCAGAGCAACACACACATAGAAGCTGAAGAGGTGCAGATTTAACAGAAGCCAAATGAAGCTAAAGGAGAGTAAGTTCTGTAAGGGACATGGTAATTGAAGTAATCACAGGAGTAATAAAAGGTCTGGCTCACACACTTGTCCTCTCTAACTGGCCCTTTCTTGCTTTCTCTTTCTATTCTTTTCCTGTTTCATGCTCCTAATCAGGTTCAAATGAGCTGTACCTTCTTCCTTCTTTGCAAGCCTGACCTACTTCCCAGGGATTAGCAGCACCATGTCATGTCTCCCCTGTTCCAGGAACGCTCTGTTCTCTTTTAGGAACGAAACCAACTCTGGCTTGTCCCTGAGCAGCCTTTGCCTGAAATGCAAACCTCCTGTGTTGAACGTGGCTAGAAATTACTCAAAAATTACTGGTAAAGTCCTTTGCTCTTTTTATTGTCAAGTCTTTCTTCCCTTGTTCTTTTGAATTCACGTTTATCTGAAGCCATCATTTTACATGTTCCTCCTCAGCCCTTTCATGGAGCTCTGTTTTGCCACCCCATCCATTCACACGTTCTTGAACGATGCAAATATAATTATTCACCACCCTGCACCACCCCATAATAAAATGTTCCTCAGCCTTCCTTTTTGCACAGTGTTGTCACATAGATTCTCTTAATTTGGCTCCACCAGATTTCAAACCTTTCTCCATTTTGGCCAATCACTTTTTTTTTTCCCTTCCTCCAAAGAATCTATAGAAAAACTAACATTTCTCTCAGGTTTCTCCAGTTCTTACTAGCAGCAGAAAAAAAGTGCTTTCTGTATTATCTCCTCACAAGGCAACTTCAGCCACGTGTGTGTCTTCTCAAATAATTGTTACTGCTGTATTTCTTTCTTTCCCCTAAATATCTCAGGTCTAAATGTTTTCAATTTTCAAACTGTCCACTCAGGAAAGGCACTGATAAATTAGAGGGTTCAGTTTTGCTTTTTACAAACCACAGGAATATTTAAAGGATTAGAAAACTTGTCATAAAGAGACTTTGAGTTCAGTGTATGTGTATCACATGGAAAATATGACCAGATATATGTGTTCTGAGAGGCTCTCACTTACTTAATCCTCAGCTGGCATTAACTGCAGTGGCACAAAGCTCACAGCACAGAAAGGCAGGGATGTCTGTCAGCAGATCTCTTCTTTGGGAATGGCAGGTACTGTTGGAACACCTAGTGAGGAGAGAATATCACTGAGTCATTGGGAGAGGCCTCATGACTCCTGAGAAGCAGCAAAAGAGGAAAAATCACTGTAATTGTTTCATTTCTGCATGGTGTGAGCAGTGCTATGGGCACCTTCTGCTTCAGTTCCCAAACACACTGAGATTGCTCCAGTGTCAGTAAGTCAAGGTCAGAGCAATACTCAGGCTTTAAGGAATGGTTCCATCGAGCCCAGATTCCTATGGGGAAATATGGGAGTGATGTAAAGGAGCCTCATAAAATAAATTGTTGAAGTGGGATAAAATCCAGAGGTGTAAGTCCTACTGCTTACTGGGGGGGGGGGGGAGCAAGAAAGGTAGAAATGCTTTAACAACAGCTTATCAACTTTTTTTTTTTTCCCCAGTAAATGGTAGAAAATCCTTCATCACAAGTTACTTCCCAGCCAAGATAATCTCCAGCCAAACAAGAATTTCCATATTGGACAAGAAGGCAGCCCAGACCTGTACAATGATGCCTTGTTTTCTTTTTTTTGGTCTATTTACCAGGCTAACTAAGGAAGTCGATTGTCTTAATTTCCACTAATTGAGGGTGCAATCATTCCATTCAAGGGCAGGGCTGCTGTTCAGAGGGACCTGGACAAGGTAAAGGGATGGGGCTGACAGGAATCTCATTGAAGTCAAGGGAAAACATGGAATTATGTGTCTAGGATGGGGTAGACAATACACTGGGATGGATGGGCTGCCTGCCTAAGGCAGAGCAGCGACAGGATGAGGAGCAATGGCCATAAACTAAAACACAGCAAGTTTCACCTCAACCTGAGGAAAAACTTTACCTTGAGGGTGGCAGAGCACTGGAACAGCTGCCCAGGCAGGGCGTGGAGTCTCCCTCTCCGGAGACATTCCAAACCCACCTGGGCAAGCTCCTGTGTCACCTGCTCCAGGTGACCCTGCCTTGGACTGGATGATCTCCAAAGGTCCCTCCCAACTCGAACTCTTCTGAGATGCCGGGATTCCGTGACAATCCCTCCCGGCCCTAGGGAACACTTGTTTTACCGTGATCCCACAGCACACCCCGACTGCGCTGGCGCCTCACAGCCTTTCAACCAGCTCTCACCACACGGCACCTCGAACAGGCCTCCTCGTTATGGGCGCCCCAATGCTATAGGAGGAGGATCACAAAACCTGACCGAGCGACCTGGAAGCCGCCGCAGCGCTGGGGCTGGAGCGCTTTGCCCAGTGGCCGTGCCTGGAGCGGGAGATCGGGGTTGATCGGGGACCCCTGTTCCCGGGGTCCGTGGAACAGGGCGCTTCCCCCGTGAGGGGAAGGGGCGCCTATCCCGTGAGGGTGAGGAGGCTTTGCCCGTGAGGGGAAGGGATGCTTCGCCCGTGAGTGCAGAGCGGCTTTGCCCGTGAGGGGAACGGGCGCCTTTCCCGTGAGGGGAGGGCAGCTTTTCCCGTGAGGGGAAGGCGACCTTTGCCCGTGAGGAGAAGAGGAGCCTTTCCCTTCCGTGCAGACCACGTTTTCCCGCGAGGGGAAGGTAGCCTTTGCCCGTGAGGGGAAAAAGAGCCTTTCCCTTCCGCGCACCACGCTTTCCCGTGAGGGGAGGGCGGTCCCCGGGCGGAGCCGCCCTGGAGGAGCCGCCCCTGCCCCGCGCAGGCGCCGCCCCCGCAGCGGCCGCTCGCGCCCGCACTTCCTGAGGGCGGGCGGGCCGAACATGGCGCTGGGCCGCTGGCGCCGGGGGTGGTGGCTGCTCAGCGCCCTGCTCCTCGCGGCGCTGCTGGGTCCCGCCGCCGTATCCTCCTTCTCTTCCTTCTCCTCCTCCAGCCCCGGCGAGCTGCGGAGCCCCGTGCGAGTGCTGTGCGGCTCCAACTGGAGCCTGGTGTTGCAGGGCCAGTGGATGCTGGAGTTGTGAGTAGCGGCCGCTTTCCCGCCCGCCTCGGAGGCAGCGTATGCCGGGGGGGCGAGGGGGGCTCCCGGTGAGGGGCTCCCGCTGAAGGGCGGGTGCGGCCGGTGCCTCCTGCCCCGCAGTGGGGAAGAGGAGGCCGGGCACTGCCGGCCTTCCCATGCCCTGGAGGGGCCGCGCAGCTCCCCCGCCCGGGCACGGCGTGAGGGAGGCGGCGGTGCCCGCGGTCCCCCCTGCCCGCCCTGAGCCTGCGGGCACTCGCTGCCCTCGGCTGGGGTGACCCGACAGAAGTAGCTGCCCCTCAGGTTCTCCTCCCGTGCGGGCACAGAGTGACCAAGGTTACACGGGTCGCTCCTTTCTGGGGAGTGAAGGACGCTGAATGAAGGACATGGACCTGTTGGAGTGAGTCCAGAGGAGGCCACCAAATTTATCAGAGGGATGGAGCACCTCTCCCGTGAGGAAAGGCTGAGAGAGTTGGGCTTGTTCTGCCTGGGAAAGAGGAGGCTTTGGGGTTACCTCATTGCAGCCTTCCAGTACCTGAAGGGAACTGGGAGGCAAGATGGGGCAAGACTGTGTACAAGGGCATGTGGTGACAGGATAAGGAGGAATGGCTTCCAACTGAGAGTACACTTAGATTAGATACTAGAAAAATATACTCTGGGGATGTTGAGGCCCTAACACAGGTTACCAGGGATGTTGTGGATGCTCCATCCCTGGAAGTGTTTAAGGCCAGTTTGGATGGGGCTTTGAGCGACCTGGTCTAGTGTAAGGTGTCCCTGCCTGTGACAGAGAGTTGGAACTGGATTATCTCCAAGGCCCCTTTCTAGCCCAAACCACTCTGTGATTCTGTGAAGCAGCTGGCCCTCAGGTTCTTGTCCAAGTGCCCAAGGTTAAATGGGATCATTCCGCCCAGCTCCCTGCTGAGGAATAGTGTCAGGTGCTGCTCCTTGACCTGCTTCCCCATCGGGGGGGGGGGGGGGCTGTCACTGGGTTCTGTGTGAGCTCTAGGAAGGCTGAATTCCATAGGGAATACTTAGCAGGAGCAGGCTTCCAAAGCAGCCTTACATAATATCCCAGCACACCCTCACTCCAAGCCTTGAGCTCTGGAGTTCCCCTTCAAGGGAGATCCATCAGGTTTCATTAACGTTCCAGTGCTGCTGTTCCCAGGCCGGGTGACATCAGGAGAGGTTTATCTGTGTGGAGTTTTAAGTTTTAAGACATGACACAGTTCTTGATGTTCACGTGGTGTTCTGTTCTTGGAGCCTCGCTCACCTGCTTGTATTTAGAAGGGGTAGGAGCTTGAGGGTTTTTTTTTTAAGACAGCAATGAATAAAAAAGTAGTTTAAGTAGGCAGTGAACTCACATGGTGCCTGTGGGCTGTGCAGCTATGAAATAGGGTTTTATTGTGGGGTGTGTGCTGCTTTGTGGAGGTGCTGAAGTTTGAAACAGGTTGAACATCTGACCCCATGCTCCAGCACGAATACCTGCTCAGCTGCCTAAAGTTTTGCTTTACTGTTGAATTTGAGATGTCTCCAAATATCTCTTGTTAGTCTCTGATTAGGGGGAGGGACTATCACTTCCCTTAGGACTTTACTGTTAAGGATCCTGCTGGACACCTGATGTTAATCAATGACTAGGTGGGAACAATCCTGAAATAGCTGTCTGAGAGACCCAGGGGTGCCCACTGTGCTGGCTAAGGATTTGATTTTGAGCCTCTTTCTTTCCCTTTTCAATTATTGTGATCTAAAAGGTGGGGAAAGAGAGAACCTCAAAGTGGGAGAAAATATATCTATTTTTTAAATTGAAATGTTTTCACTTGGTACATCTTAGTCTCCTGTGGAAGGAACTGTATGGAAGTTACTGATTCACGTGTGTGTTGGTGAGTTTTAAGGAGGAAAAAGATTATTTATGGCAACTACAGATTTTTATTTCTAGTAGAAAATATTTCAATAATTAGTGGTGCATGCTTTTAAGAAAGGAAAAAAAAGAGGAACTAACTGAAATCAGAAGTGGTTGGGATAGCAAGCAGTTAAAATCCTTTGCAAGTCTTTATTCCCCTTGCAACATTCCCCTCTGGTTTGGAGTGACAGGCACTGCCGATAGCAGGGTCAGCTTTAGTGCTGGCAGAGTGTGGAACGTGTTGCTGCATCGCTTAAATTAGACTTTATTTCATTTTCTGTGCAGTGTGTGATGTGTGAAAGATCCTCAGTTCTCTGTGCTTCTTTCTGTGGTGCACTTCTAGTGCTTTCTGGTTTGTTTTTTTTTACTGAGGAGAAACCTTTGTCTTCATTGACTATTGCAACCCAGTGCTGGTGTTGTCGAACTAGGCAGAGTTTGACATTTCCAATCGTGTCTAATCAGAAGTTTGAGATCTAGTATTGATTTTTTCTTTTTCACTGTTCTTGCAGCAGTTCTCGTGCTGATGGATTTTGGGTTCCTGGTGGTTTTTATCCGGTTCAGAGCTGGTGATCCCAGCCAGGAGTCCATTGATTCCTCCCGTGCTGTGTGGTGGGTCTGTTGGCAGGACTGCAGCAATGCTCATTAAACCCTCGTTTGTTAGAAGAACCTCCTGTTTCTTTACAAGACCGTTGTTTTCTAAGCAGTGCTTATTTTAATTAATGCAAATGTTGTTATAGGATCTCTATGAAAAAAAAAACAAACTTATTTTGGTCACCTGCTCTTGAAGCCTTTTGCCATGGTGAGGAACAGGTACTGCTGCTGTTTAATGTCAGTTTTTCTGGAAAATTTACTCTGAAATTCCAATTGTTGTTGTTCCCATGTGCACAACTAGAGAAATTTAAGTTTGAAATTACTTGTGTGTGGGACCTGTAGTGGAAATAGGATTTTTTCCCTCCATCCCTTGTAGCTGAAGTGTGTGTACTTGGCTGACTTGTTGTAAATATTTGGTTATTCCGAGCTGGCAAAATCGCAGGCCCTGGAAGTGCTGCTGCAGCTCATTGATAAAAATGTTCTGGATAAAGTGTCTCTGCAAGACACTGCAACCCTTTTTACCTCCTGTAACTATCAGAGCACACAGGTCCTCACTGGAGGGCTGCAAATTTGCTGCCGGGATGAGCTGTGTAACAAAGTTTCCTTATTTCCTTATCTCCAGTGTGTAGGAGCAAGATAATGGTTCATTAACGCCAGGAGTTTTCTTTTTGTCTTTAATGTTGTGCCCGTTTGGAATGTAGGGAGCTAATTTCTGCTCTGCTTATTTTGTGTTTGTAAACATAACTTGTTCCAACCTCGATTTATCTTAATTTAACATCCTCTTCTTTTTGAAGTAAATTAAAACAGTCAGACAAAAAAAAAAACCAACCTACCAAAACCACCATCAATGAACTTGATCTCTGAGTACAAAAAGAAACTCTTTACACTCTTGTTACATCTGCAGTACTTTAGGTACTTGTTTCTACACCAGGTGCTAAATGTTTTGCTTCCCTTTTGTTTTAGCACCTGAAAAAGAATGCCTTAATTTTCTATTTTAATTCTAGCCAGGTGAAAATCAGTGTAATAGTCACGTTTCTAAGGCTAGCTTATTATAGTGTAGGTCCATACTTTATTTTCCCTTTGTCATATATCATTAAATATTGCCCTGCTGCCTCCTAGGCCAGAGAATCACAAGGGTTCAGTCCTCCCACCAGCACTTTTGGCTGTAGTTCCAAGGCAGGGGGCTAAAAATGTAGCTGAATGTTTTGGTGTTTAGATGGTTTAATGCTTGTAATCGGCTGGCTTGAAACACTTTGTGTAAATAAACTCCTGAAGGATTTAATAAATTATTTAATGATTGCTGTAGCTTAGATTGAAAGTTCAATAAGATTGGGAATTTTCTGTCACTTAGGAGTTTAGTCTCTTGTTGGTATCCAAGCTTTTCTTTGTCCTGTTCTTAAACTCCAAGCACTAAACAACCCAATAAAACCCAAAAAGCAGGGGGAATGAAAGGCAAGTTATCAAAACTGATAAAATATGAAGCAGAAATATCCTTGTAGCAGATGCTTAATATTGCAGAAGGGGACATAAAACCATGGAGAGTGATGGAACTTAATCTGCTGAAGCTCTAGAACATTTTACATAATTTTTTAGTGATTGATTTGCTTTATGCTTTAATTTCTCCTTCTTAAAAAAAAAAAAGCTTGTGAATGGAAAGTTGTTGAGGGTCCCTTTTTTTTTTTGTATGCTCGTGAAATCTGTAGCAAATAAGGCCAAACTACTTAAAAGAATAAAAGTAATAATTGAATTCTGCTACTGTTTTAACAGACTGTTAGATGCTGTCTGAACATTTTTACTTTATTTTTAAGAGTTCTCCTGACAGGAACTCCATCAAACAGTTTGGTTTAAGAAATGGTACCCTTGATGTTACATCTCCTCACTGAGATTATCAATAATGGGAGGGGGAAAAAGCAGGCAGGAGGAGTCAGTGACATTTATTTGAAAATGAGGGAATTGGTGGACAGAACAAGAAGAGACACAAATGGCTCAGAGTTGGGAACTGTATCAGGACATCTCAGTGAAGTCACTGTGTTTAATGCTCTCCTCTGCCCTGAATGGCACTTTGCTCAAACTGGTTTTAACTTATGGTGGGGATTGGTTTTTTTTTTTTTGTATTGCCTCAGTGAAGTTGCTGGTATGTGAAAGCCAAAGCTTTTATGCTTTAAATCAGAGATAAATAGAAGTCAAAAGCAAAGTGTGTGTCTAAGAGCCTCAAATTTGGCTTTTGTGTGTTGCTTTCTCTGTGCCCTCTGCAAAAAGCTTCAGGTGCTGTAATGGGTTGGAGTAGGAACCAGAAAACTCCTGGCTACTTGGAAATAGTGATTTTAACCCCCTGAGGCCAATTGTTGTTGCAGTGATAGATGTCAGCTGCCTCTTTTTATGGAGGGCTGACAGCCTAGGGGAATATTTCAGCTGTAAAACTTTGTGCCAGGTAGGAGCTGTGTGTTGGGAAATCTGTGAAACCTGCCTGCAGTGAATAGTTTGGAAGCTTGTGATTTGTAGCTATGTGGTGTTTTCCACCTGATTGTTAAATGGTGAAGCACAGCAAATTGCTTTTTAAGGTGTAACAGGCTGCTGAAAACTTTTTCTCCTTAACCAAGTGCCCAAGTCTTGCTTTAAATTCCAGTGGACTTAGATTTTTAAATTGGAAAGGCCTGTTTTCTTGTAAGGCACAGGGAGCACTGCAAACAAGGTAAAAGTTGGAGCTGCCCCTTGTGCAAAGGCAGGAGCAGGAGGGGGAACAGCCCTAAATTTGGTGGTGTTGTTTCCTGCTCCTACAGGTTTGTTTATTTTTATTTTTTCTGGGGAATATAAGAATGGCAGTTGTACTGTGACTTCTGTGGAAATATCACTCAGCCACAGTCCTAAAGGATTCATTAGAAGCCCACGTTGAAATCAAGTAGGTCCTTAAAGCCTCAGTTCTTCAGGGTGCAGAAAGAAGGCTTTTGACAGTTTTGATGAAGATAATCTAAGCATCAAGTATTTTGCTCTCCAGTACCTTCCTGAAAGAGAAAGTGTAAGGGAAGATATTTTTAAGACTGAGGCACAATAAAGCTTTGCTAATATAATTTTTTTTTTGTTATTTCCAGGAAGCACTCCTTAATTTCTTGGTGCTTCAGGTGCTGCCTAACAAATGCAGGCATTATAGCTTCAGAAAAGAGAGGATGCTGAAGTAAACAGCAGTGCTAACTTGCAGAAATCTGATTTCTCATGCAAGCTCTGTCTTGTACTCGTGTGGACAGAGTGTGTTTCCTGGCTGGCAAGAGCTGGATGTGTAATTTCAGGAATGTAAAGCAAATATTTTCGTCCTGGTCGTGCTGGAGTGGCTGGATCCTGTAGCATGGGCTGGAACTATTGCCATCCCATGTCCAGTATCAGTAATAAAAACGAGGTAGTCAACAATTAGTGCTCTTGGGCAAGTTCACTGTTGTGTTGTGTCACTGCCAAACCCTGACATAGGTGGATTTTAATGCTGCTTTGAACTAAAGAAAATATTTATAGTGATAACAATGTTAGCCATGTGTGTTGAATATTCCACCTAATTTCATTCAGAACTGCTCCTGAACGTCAAATGTAAATATAAACTTCGATAGGGCCCATATTTCTATTTCAAGATCAGACTAAACAGGTGTATTCATTGTGAAAATCTCATGGCATGAATTTGACACATTTGGAAAACAGTCCAACTTCTGTCTTTCGTGTTAGAGCAACACCAGCAGCGTTATCTGATGGATGTATGTGGTTCTTACTTATCAGTCAGGCTGCTCTAATGAAACAGTGCTGTTTGGGAAGTACAGTACCTGTCAGACTATTATTAAAAGCCCTCTGCAGGCCAGCAGCACAATGGAAACAGTGCTGCATGTGAGGCTTGTTTCCAGCAGCTTTTTGAAATGTATCGAGGAGCTGTCTTCTGGCAGGATAAGATTTATGTGCTTTTTTTTCAGATGCTTTCACGCAGGATGATGGTGACTCAAAAAAAAAAAACCCAACAAGATAGTGGCTTTCACAGTTAAAAATTCCTAGTACAGTTAAATACAAGAAGTATTTTTAAATGGTGTCATTTTAACTCCCAAGAGACGAGAGTTCCTGTTTTTGAATACTAAAGTTTCAAAGCTCCCATGAAGTGCTCAGAGTAAATTTGACTCGACCTCCTCTGTGAGAAATGACCAGAAATTCATCTTTTGAAACGTTCTTTCTCTGAAATTATCCAGGGAGCAAACAAGACCCGAGCAAGACAATAAGTCTGAGCAGTAGGAATTCGATGTGCACTCTGTTTAAATCTCTAATGGGTGCTATCAGAAAGGATATGTTCTGCTGTGTGGAGTAGTGGGCTGAGGCAGATTTAATTTCTAGAAGTTCTGAGCTGTGGGAAATCAATACAAAATGTTGTGATGATGGATGAAGGATCCACTGCAGAGCACAGCCCGGCATCAATAATTCAGAGCTCTGCCATGGGAATGGATTTATTTCCTATGTAAATAGAATCCATCACAAGTGCTGAGGAGTTTGGATATGAATTTCTCCAACCTTTGGAGATTTGCTTTTGTTTTAATAACAGGAGGAGGAATGGAGGGATTGATAAAAAACTACCTGGTTGTCTTGTTCAGCAGACTTAATCAAGAAAAACTGTGGGTTTTTTCCTTTGTGATTGATATGTTTGTGTCTTCTCTGTAGGATGAGTCAATTTGAGTGTCTTTAAGTGTAAGAATATTAAAGTATTTAACCTGTTTCTCCCCTTCAGTTATGCTCCCTGGTGTCCAGCTTGTCAGCAGATTGAATCCACTTGGGAGAGCTTTGCCAAGGAGAGTGAACATCTTGGCATCACTGTTGGGAAGGTGGATGTCACTCAGGAGCCAGGTACAGCATGAAACAGACTGTTTTAATAACGGGAATTATTCAATATAAGCACCACTTAGTACTTATTTAGCTTTTAAAACCAAAATAACCTCATGCACCTTTTTATTTCTCCGTGTAGTTCCTATCTGTGAAGTTTATAAACTCCATTTGAAGGATTAAAGAATTGGGGGAGTGATCTGGCTTAATACTTAATAGAAGAGGCTTATTCTCTATTTTAATCCACTTCCCTGAAAGCTGTTGCCTCTCTCATTCCTGTCTCCTCCAAAGTGTCTGCAGAAGATTCCAGCTCTGTAACTGGAGAGTCCCAGGGTGTGGTAGCACTGCCTTAATTAAAGCCCTTAACTGTTTCTGTGATGGTGCTGCTTTATTGTCTTATTTAACTGTGGTAGTGCTTTAAATTGCAGTTATTTGTTATTTCTGTTGCTGTTTTCTGCTGGTGATGCACATATGCAAATGTGTTTATGGAAGGGGTTTTTTGGCTGTCCACAGAAGCAGGACTGCAATCTAATTTACTCCTTTAGTGACTCCCTTCAGAGGTTTGGATGTGTGTTTGTACAAGCAGTGCTAATATTGTTTAAACCTCTGCATCCCTTGGGAATGCTTCACGCTTGTCTTGGCTTTGAGGGGATAAAGGATTTTGTCAGCAGTATCAGAGAGATGTTACTAGAATAAAAAGGCTGAGCTTTACTGTTTTTTTTTCTTTTTTTGCCTTAGAAAGTGTGTGTAAAATGTGTTCATTTTATTAGTTGAAAACATGCTGAACAAGTTGCTTTATCAAATAACAGCAGGGAAATTACTGAAACTCTGGTCTTAAAATCACCTTTTATGGGTTCATGTTTTGTTAAAAGTTCACAAATATGCAAAAACTCTTAGGCCAAAAAGCTGCATATAGTAATCATTAATAGCTTAATAAACAGATTAATCTAAATATTACATTTTTGTAAATAGATGTAAATTTAAAGCCAAATTCTCACTTTGACAAAGCAATGGTTACTCTGGAGTAAGGCTGCAAATGGGCATTCATTATAATCCTATCCAGTTATTTTCTCCCAATTAGACAGGGATTCTTTGGCTTATGTAATGTTCCAATGAAAGGATTTCCATCTTGACTGTGGCACTGGGATATGGCTGTAATTTCAAAATGCACTTTTGGATAGGAGGCTGTAAAAATAAAATACTTGGGACTTCAAAGGTAAAAAAATTGAATGGCAGGGATCAGATACTTCATACTCTGACTGGAAAACAAACATTTATTCCCTTATCTTACCCCTGGTGCTGATGTGATTCTGAAGGTACCTGAGTTCCTTTGGAAGCTTCCCAAAGTTCCTGAGGTGTTCTTCCCACGGGCTGTGCTCCATCCTTTCAGTTGGTGTGTTGAAGTGCTCAGTCTCCTCTTCCTGCCTGCACAATGGTACCTTAATTAGTGTTGATTATGCAACCCCTCCATCACACTGAAAGGAGCCAAAACGTGTTAAGCTGCAGAAAATTGCCCTGCCAAAACCTGCAGGAGAAAAGTGGCCGTTCATGGGGCTTAATTGCAGCAGATGCCTGAAGAATAAACCCTCCAGAGCCTTAATGGCCTTCCAGCACATTTCAGTCACTGCGTGTTCCGGCCTTAAAGTGCCTCCTCTTGCCTCATCTCCTCTATTGAAACACTCAGGATGGAAAAGGCAAGTCCTGGAGATGCTTCTGGATGCCCAGGTTCTGTGTGTTTGTGGGGCCTTTTTTAAGCTCCCAGTTGCAACGTTCACCTGTGAATTAAAATGAGACTTCTCGGGTCTTCTGGATCTGCCTTGAGTGGCTGTTGGATGAAAGCAGCTGTATTTTTAGATCTCTGTATTTTAGGGGGTGTTTAAGTGCAAATACTGAAGATTTCTTTGTTCTTGATTAGCTGTTGATTTCATAATGGATGCCAGTTTTTGATTTGCAAGCAGATGCTTAACTGTATTTCAAGTTAAACTAGTAGCCACTTTAACTTTGTGTTAAACACACACCAAAACTTACTGTGCCTAAATTCTGTAGCTGACTCACATCTGCTTTTGCTGGAGGTGCCTTAGATAACCAGCAAACCTCCAGCTGGAGGTGCCTTAGATAACCAGCAAACCTCCAGTTTTGGGGATGCTTCAATGCATTTTGGCAACGGATTTTAAACTTTTAGGTTTTATTATTCCCCTGAGACCATCTTTGCTCTAAGACTGGCTACTGGTAAGAGGTTTAAGGCAGCTATTTTGTTTCCTCTTTGCCTGCCCAGTATTTGTAAGAACTTCAGGGAGTCTTTTCAGTGTGCCCATGACTTTCTCTGTCCTTAAGCTCATTATGTTCTTTATGGCTCTCCAGCCAGTTTTCCTTGTGCAGCTGTGCTTTGTGCTTTATTAATTCCGGTGTTACACTTGGGCCTTTGTTTACTTTGCATCTCCTGTGCTGGCACAGCTTTTAACTGGTTTGTAAAGTTTGCCACCACCTTGCATCTCACAGCAGTAAAGGCAGAGAGCTGAAAAGTTGAAGCAAAGAAAGTTTCCTTTCTGGAGCTTTAAAGATGCTTCAAACATCTACAAAAAACCCCCAAACAACAAAAAGAGCCACAACACTTTTTTGCCTATTCCATGGAGGAATTCAAACTAGGAAAAACATCACCACTGAAACTCCTTTTAAAAATACCTGTCTTGTTGCAGTATGGCTCATCTTTGTCTTTAAAGGCAGAAACTCTCTTGCTCCAGTACTTTCCCGTGGCTAATCCTGGTGCCCAAAGCTGTTTGCATTATTGAAAGCTGAATAGGGACTTAGTTTCCCCAAAGATTTTCACAGAATTTTACAAAAGGCCAAGTTAAATAACTGTACTCTTTACATTGGTGCTTTAGATGAATGGCAGTCGCTGGCTTGAGGAATTCAGCCCTTCCTAATGGAGTTGGACTGCACATCTAGGGGTTCATCACTTCTGGAGGCTCTTTTTTGGTTTATTTGGGGTTTTTTTGTCCTTTCTGCTGTCTCATGGCTGATGCTCCAAAAATGATTGTCATGGCTTAAACTGGCAATATTTTACCAAACAGAATGCTGAGATGTCCCAGGCTATTTTATCCATCTTTGTAGTTACCTGGAGAGGAATGATGTGTGGCAAGGAAGAATAAGAACCTGGAAACATCCTGGAACACGATGTGCATTTGTGTGCCTCTTCCTCTCAGTTGGAGCTGCTCTGGTCACAAACTTCAGCTCTTTGCAAATATTGATCAGGGAAAACCATTAATTAGAAAAATTTGCTTGCAGTAAACGTTCTCCAAGGTCAGCATTTTTCCATAGTTTGTCAGTATTTAGTATCTGTTACTGTTTGTAGCATTTCTGAAGACAAACTGTTAAACCTGTATTTACAAAACAGTGGTAACAGCCCTGCATCTGTTGCTTTCTAATTAAAATCTGTAGGTATTTATAGATAAGTCAGAATGCTGAGAAACTTCAGTTTTACTGAATTGCTTGTTCTTTTTTTTTCCCCCCTTTCTAGGCTTGAGTGGTCGTTTCTTCGTCACGACACTTCCTACAATTTACCAGTAAGTGTTTCCTGCTGCAAACTGCAGCTGTTGTGTCCTGCTTGTCACTTGTTTTGGACTGTAACTCTGAGATGTAGGGGGGAATGAAGGAGTAATGACTTCTGGTTTTAGCTCAGGTTACTGCTGGAGCTTTGCTTGTATGGTAAAATCCTCATCTTACTTTAAGGGACTTCACTAAGTTTCCCTTTAAAAAATGGATCAGAGAAGGCAGTTCCTGTAGCTCTACTCCAACAAAGTGTTGTCATCCCTAAAATACTGAACCCTTTATTAAGTCAGGGTGTCATGAGTCATGCAGATATATATATACACATCTGTATGCACACTTCTGAGTTGTATTTAAAAAAGGGTTTGGTTGTTAACCTCATGTGCTTTGTATTTGCTGGAGTGCAAGTGAATATTTAACAAGTTTTGGTAAAGACTGAGACCTTCCATCATGGCATGCAGTTCCAAAACACTCAGATTTCTGAGCAAGTGAAATCTATAATGTGGGGGGGGGTTTCCTTGGGGTTTTTTTGCCGTGGATACCGTTTTAGGGGACGTGTGTGTCAATGGGAATTCCTGTTTTCCAGTGCCAACGACGGAGTGTTCCGCAGGTACCGAGGCTCCCGGACACTGGAAGATCTTCAAGGCTACATTTTGGAGAGGAAATGGGAAGCTGTGGAACCTGTGGCAGGATGGAAATCTCCATCTTCCATAATGTAACGTGTTGTTTTTATTAACAACAGCCATGTTTTATAGCTCATTATTCACTAAGGGCCCTATGTTGACAGCTTACAGACAAAAGGCCTTTATTCCCTAGACATGTAGCTTTGCAGAAGCAATCTGGATTGACAGCCTGCTTTCCAGTTTCTCACCTTTAAAAGCAGTTTATTTGCTGCATTCCCTTTTGTTCCTGCCTGCTAAGGCTTGTTTGTCATCTTTGAAAAGAGATTAAAAATAATACAGCCACTGAGCATTATGTAAGTGCCACTTCCAATATCTGCTGAGTGCTGGAATCAAGAGCATGTTTATGTAGATTATTCCTTCATGACTCCTGGCTACTGGGCCAGGCAGCCTTTGGCTTTAAGGATTTTTTATTTGTGTCTTTACAAGAGAGCCTTTTGTCCTCCTGTGGAATGGGAAGTAGTGTAGTGCTTACACAGTGTATCAAAATTTGTTTTCAGGGTGGATTTGCTTTGAAATACCAAATAGAGTGTTTCCATGACACAAAGGATGAACCTGAGATGTGAGTGGCCTGCATTTCATCCTGGCTGAATCTATTATGTGTAAATTCACCTCAGAGATCCACAGAGGGTCCTTATTTTTTTTATCTGAGAAGGAAGAAGAGCTGTAGGATATTTAGTAATGGGGAGAGGAGCTACAGGGCTGCTGGGAGTTGGGGAAAAGGGGGTTAGAGCTGTACAGGGTTGTGCTGTGAAACTGCTCTTCCTTAATAGAATCAACAGTCCTCTTTCAAGGGGCTGCTTTAGGGTTTCAGGGTCTCAGATGGGTTTGCAGTGGCCTCCTCCTGATAATTGCTGGGGCCTGAAGGGCATTGGAAGTCTATGGAATCTTATCCTGGTTTCTGTGCAGTTTGCTGTGTATCCCAACTCCCCCATCTTAGAACCTGTTCCTTCCATTTCCTTCTTTTCTAGGATGCATGGCATGGCAGGGCTGTTCCACTTCTCGGGGTGGATCAGGGTAAGTGACTCTGTGGTGGGGTTTCCTACACCCCCTTTTTATGATTGGAATAATCCCAGTGGTCAAAACCTAACTGAAATTTTTATTATCCTTTTATCAGACTGAAGTTTACCTTTGTAGTGTGTGTACATATATATATATATATATATATATATATATAGGGTTTATAGTGTCTTTGCACTATAGATTTTGAAGTGCTAATAATCTATGCAAAAAATGGCAGTTTGACTGCAAAGATTATAATCAATAATAAAAACACTTCCTTTTCTTATTATCTTGGTGTAGTTACAAAGCTCTATCAAACTGTGCTAAGGGGATAAAGTAGGTTGTTTTTTTTTTTTTGAGAGCTGCTGCAAAAATGGTTGTAAATACCAGGAGTGCATTAAGGGCCTACCAGATTATCTCACTTAATACTATTTCTCAAGGCTACCTCATTTTCAGAGTTTAAATCATGTTCTTCTGCAGTTTGTTTGCACTGTGTTTGTACAGGAGAAGGGAGGGTAAAGGGTTTATTTTTTGGGGTTTCAAACTGCCAACAGCATTTGCATAGGGACACAAATTTGGATGGTAGAGTGATTATCAGAAGTAAAGGAGAAATGCTTAGTGTACACTGTAAAACATTTCACATGTAAAATATTTTACTGAAATATTTCGAGATGCTTTCATTTGGGAGCTATCAAAGCTTTTCCTGTGCATGCAAATAATGAGAATTTTCAGACCTTTCCCATTTTGTGCAGGGAACATCCACTTAAAAATCTTCAAGTGTAGCAGAGATTGAGACTGTATTTGACTGTAGCAACATATCTTAATATTGTAATGTGCTGCAAAAAATGAATACAGTAGAGAGTTTGAATAGTTTGTATCACTTCCAGTCAGCATCAAACTAACCCAGAATCCAACAGAACTTGGAGTTGTTGGTTTCCTGTGCAAACTCTCTTTGATTCTCTCTGGATATTATTAACTTTTTATAGCCTTGTGGTGTTTCTCTTCCGTGGTTGTTGTGTAATGATGTTTTATCTCCATAGTTTCCTTCCTGAAAGATGAACTGGGAAGGAACCTTCTCTAATTAGCTTTCCCCTTGGATGAATATTTCAGCTGTACATTTCCTCACTCTTCTTGCTGTGCTTTAATAAATACTGGAAGCTGTTCTAACACTTAAAAGTACTCTGGAATTTCAGTATCTGGACTCTTGTGAGTGTTGATTTGTGGTTTGTTTGGAAAGATCTAATGTCATAATTGACTTCCTCCCAGACCACCTGAGTCACTGGGCTGCTTCATTCACTGAATTGAATTTGTAGGTTTGCAATTCCAAAGCAATATTAATATTGTATTTGGATTATTATCTTTGAGTTTATAAGTGAAATCACTTATTCAGTGTCTGCTTAGAATGGGTGGGTCCTTTTAGGAGCTAAACAGCTTAAGTAAAATAAATGGCTTAATTTCAGTTAATGGAGAGTTGCCATATAAGGGTGAAGGATGTTGGGACATTTCCCTGTGTGCTCTGAGGCTCCCTCAGAAATTCATCCCCAGTAAGATTATTATGGCATCTCTAATGATGAGTGTCTCAGGAAGAAGGAATTGTGCATCCTCTGCCTAAAAAGCCTTTTAATGTGAACAGCTCAGTAAAGAAAAACACGATCTAACGGTGTCAGAAAGGAAAGACTTTTGTATAAATACTGTTAAATGAAAGGGCTTAATCAGAGAGCAATTTATGCAGTGGGGTGGGCAGTAGAAATCATAACTGCTTTTAGCTATGAAGTTATTAATTATCTCTTTCTCGTTTCCAGCAAATCCATAACTACCTCACCGGCACTCTTGGAATTCATGTTTGGGTTTCTTATGCAATCTTCATCTTGGCCACTTTACTGATTGGCCTCTTCCTGGGTTTGGTAAGAAAGCAGATGGCTTGTTTTTCTCATTTACCTACAACTTTTGCTTTGTATTAACTTGTGGAAAAAAATAACCCAACTTCTCTCATACTGAAAAACTTTGCTTTAATAAAATACTATTAAATACTAATATCCATTCCCTGGTGTCCAGTGGTAGAATGTGTGAGAGGGGTTCAAAGCTGTGCTGGGGAGGTTTAAACTGGACATTAGGAAGCGTTTCTTCACCCAGGGGCTGGTCAAACAGTGCAAGGGGCTTCCCAGAGAGGTGAGTGATGCCCCAGGCCTGTCAGTGTTCCATTCTTGTGGACAATGCCCTTGATAATGTGCTTTAACCTGCTCAGCTCCACCTTGCTCAGCAGTTGGACTAGAGGGTTGTGTAGGTCCCTCCCAGCTGGAACAGTCTGATCTATTCTGTTAAAATTCTGAGGCATTCCATACTGCTTGTGGTAAAGGTTGGGTCTTGATTACAGCTTGGTTTTAACAAAATCTCACTTCTCTCTCCCCCGTGATCTTTTGGGTTGAGTCCTCGTTAGTGACAGTCAAATCTGACCTCACTTATTACTCATGCATTCAAATATCAATCTCCAAAACATCAGGAAGATGATCCAAGCAAGCCTGTTGGCTCTCTGTGGGAATGTGAAGGACCAGAACATGAGTCCTGGGTTGTTTCATCAGTGAAAACAATTCCAAGTTACTTTACCTGTGGAGCTGGGATTCTTTCCTCACAGAGCCACAGATGTGGCTCTGTGATCTCTCAAATATCAACAGCAAATAAGAAACTGAGCTAAAAAAAGGAGATATAAATGGGAGTACAAGTTCTTTCAGACCAATTTCTTGGTCTACAAGTGTTTTGCAACTGCCAAGGCTTTTTAAACAATTCTGCTGATCACTGGTTTAACCTGCTGCTAAGTCACTATTCCTTGTAGGAAGTGTAAAGGTTGTTTTTTGGACTTGGATCTCTGCCCTTCAGCCCAAATATTAGTGAAATAAAGAAAAAAAATTGAGTCTTGTTCTCAGTAGTATTAGGAAGTGATTTCAAAGCAGTTGAAATTTGAAGTTAGGCAAACCCAGACATAATATATGGGCAGAATTGTTGTGTAAAGGCAAATGTCTTTCATTGTGTGTTTTCAACAACTGCGTTTTTCTAGATGGTGGATTTTCACCAAAGGAGTGCAAATCAAGTCAGTGTAACTGGTTGCAAATGAATATGATGATTTAAAAGAAACTTTCCTTCTTCTTTCTTCACTTAAAAAAAAAAACAACCAAACTGCAAAAGCTGAAAAAATGTACAGTTAATCTCTCAGCTCTTTCCAAAAAGCTTGTCAGTGATTGAAATGTATTTCTTGAACATGGTGTCAGCTCTCTCTTTTTCTTTGCATTATTCTTAGCATGTGACAAGGAGACACAAATGTCTTCCTTGTGTTCAGGTTAAACTGTGCTGGGCTTTTTGAATAACAAGCACAAAAGGTGGAAGCACACATTTGTACGTTGGGGAGGCAGGGGTAGGAATGGAATAACTTTCCAAAATACAGGAAAACTTGACTGAGATTGTTTCAGAGTTTTCAAGGAATAAAATTCCTCAACTGTGTTCTGAACTTGTCTGCTTAAGATGCAAGCAGCTTCAATACTGAATAAATTTAGGAAAGTAGGAGGCAGAAAATGGGGAGTAGAAAGCAGAGAATGCTGGTTAGTACACACTGGGAAAGCACTTCTTCCCATGTTTTTATTTAGCTCTTGTCTCTAAGCAAGATAATATAATTTAGAAAGCCTTATTATGTGTATCTGTCTAAAAAGAATGAGTGCAGGGACTTTTGGAACCGCTAATAAATGCCTCTGTAATTATTGCTAATAAATGCCTTTTTGTCCTTTCCACAGATCCTGGTTTTGATTTCAGACTGCCTCTGCCCAGCCAGCTCAAAATACAAAGCTGAAACACCTGGTAAGTGGGTGAGAGATGGTAGGTTTGAGGGTAAACTTGCAGGAGGGAGGGCAGTACATGTGAACCAATAATCCAGGAGTCAGGGAAAATTGGGTTGTCTTTGGTTTGTAGAATAAAGTGGAAGTTGTCTGTGCCCGATAGGCAAGAAAACCAAATGAAAGTGGAGGAGAAATACTACTGAAGATTTGTTTGAATGAATTGAAAAATAAAAGTTTTCAATAGAATCACAGAATTTTTTTTGTTGGAAGGGACCTTAGAGATTGTCCGGTTCCAGTCCCAGCTGGGATAATAACCCCAGTCAGTGACATCCCTCAGTATTTCAGAACACACAGGTGGTGTGTGACCTTTACAGGCCACTGTCCTGGGGTTCAGTCTCACTGCAGCCTCTGAAACTCTTGTTGTGTTTAGAGGAAGCCGTCACGAAGGACAACGTGGAGAACGCGGCGCTGGAGGAGCCGGAGGAGCCTACGGAGCTTTCCGCGGACGAAGCGGAAGAGGCTGCGGATGGGAAGGATCTCTCAGAGGGAGAAGATGCAGCAAACTCGAGTGCTGAGGACTCCGAGGAGGATTTGGCACTTGGGAAAGAATCAGGGGAAGAAGAAACAGAAGACTTGAGCGAACAACCTGTGGCTGAGTCAGAGACCGAGAGCTCAGTGAGGCAGCGCAAAAGTCAGGGGGCCGAGAAGGAACTCTAGTCCTCCGTGGGGGATCTTGTGCACCTGGACCAAAGAAGTGTCAGACCAGGGTCTGAAGCTGGAGCTTAAACTTGATTTGTCATTTGTGTTTACCAAAACCTCTGCTCTGTCAGCAGGCTTGTCTTTTTTTTTTCCTTTTTTTTTTTTTTTTTTTAAGCTAGGACTGGCTTCCTTTGTTCGATAAGCACAGATGCTGTGTAACCTTAGCCGTGACAATCAGAACCAGGGGGTCTTAGCTGGTCCTTGTCTTCTAAGAGAAAAGGGGGTGTGAACCTCATTTCACCAGCTGGGGAATGTCTCTGTGTGTGTGTGTGTGTGTGTGTCCCTCCCTGAGCAAGATCAGGGCTTTTAACTCCACAGTAGCTTGGCAGGACTGTGACTTCTCTGAATGTTTATTGTTCCCAAACGCCCCAGGAGCACAGATAAGGGACACACTCCCAAAAGAAGGCACCTTACCGGTCTTCTCTCAAAAATGTTGTGTACAATGGGTTTGGTTTTATCACTGTCAGCTGAAGCACCTTTCTCACTCATCTTTGTTCATGTTGTTGTCCCACAGCACGTCCCCGGATGTGTCAGTTTTTGGTGATCCAGAGGCACAGCTCGAGTTCTTTGACCCGAAAAGTTGGAGTAATTGAAAACCTCAGGCAGAAAGAGAGTGGCAGCTAAATGTTGAAAATGTCTTGGAACTTTTTAAAAGGTTTAAAGGAAATTATTTTGTTCAGGGGGAATTTTTGCCAAAGCGTGACTCTCTTTTTTTTTTTTTTTTTTTCCTTCCAATTTGTTCCCATCAGGAGATTGTAGCAAGAAATACTCACTTTGCAGTCAGTGACTTGTATACTTCTTGCCAATCCAAGCTTGTCATATGCAGTGCAGTCCTGCCATTTCCAGCTGGGAATACTTTTGGCAGAACTGAAGAGGCACGTAGGGGTTTAACCTTTGATCACTTTTTCTACTTTTTGTCACTGGGAAAAGAGGGGGACACAGCTGGGTGGTGGGGAGAAGCTGTTAGTTTTGCTACTTATATCAGAATAAAAATGTGTGTGCTGAAACATGTACAGTGAAAATGGCTTGTCAGGTGGGCAGCATTAGGTTGGTTAGAAGACTTGGGTCACTAGAAAAATCACTATATCACTCCTTTGACTGGGTTAATACGTGAGTTTTTTTGGGAGGGAACATCTACAGTGAAGTCCTGTATGTTTGTTTTGTTGGTGTTTGACCATGTGTGTAAGATGTCTTAATCTTGATACTATTTTTAAAATATATACATATATATATTGCATAAGCCTTGCTCACATGCATGCATTTCACCTTGTTCTTCAAGAATGGAGAGTGATCAGAGATGAGATCATCTCTCATTAGAAGAGACAAGCTTGCAAGTGCAAAATGCTGGTTTCCTTTGAGACTGAGATTAATAAGGGCAATTTGTGTTGAAAGTAATGTTTTGTTGTTGTGTTTGTTTTTTTTTAAATGCTCATAAAGAACATATTTACTAAGAAAGCTTAGCTTTTCCTGTCTGTGTCCTGTCTCATGTGATGGTTTATAACATCCATTGCACTATAATGAGGAGAGTCTGTGTGGGGTGTGCCCCGTGGAATGAGTTGTTGTGGAAGCTCACACAGCAGCTTTTGAAAAGCTAAACTTTTATATCCAAAAATAAAAAAAAAAACCCTCTGTGGCCACTGTAGCTTGAAAACCGTGCACTTCAAAGTTCAGAGTACAGAATTGTTTCCCTTATGTTTCTTTTTTTCTGTTATCTGTGCATCAGGAGCTCTGGGAAGTCTGAAAGAACCCCAGGAGTGTGACCATGTTTCGTGACACGAGCAGGAGCTGGGGTGTGTGTTCAGGTACAGGAACTTGCATAAGCTCATGTCAGAATAGACATATTCCCTAAATTGGGGATCCAAACCTACCGGGCACGGAAAAATCTGTGGGACTGGATCCAGCTCAGGTTGAGGGCAGTGATGCCTTTGCCTGTCCCCAGAGAGGATGTTCTCTACCCCCGAGGGTCTTGTGGTTCTCAGGCCACAGGAGGGAGCGTGTCCATGTGGAATTCTGATTGGATTTTGCTTCACTTTTGTATTCTCATGAAGCCACTCACCTGATGTTCTCTCCAGCTGTTTGAGGAGGTTTTGACTTTAAAAGGTACAGCACATCCCTACACCTCACGTGGCTTTCTTGAACGCTGTTGGGAATTGAAGGATGAAAAAGTCAGGGATAGCTCTTCTCGGTGCTCAGCTCGAGGTGTTTGGGTGTTTAAACAACAAGGAGTTCTCACAGGAGCTGGGTTTCACTATGCTGTCTTTGGATTCCAAAGGCAAACAAACCCACAAGTGGCACTTTGTCCTACAAGGCACAGGGGTTGTGGGGTGCTCTGAGGAAGATCAGAAGCTCCTCTGTGTGGTGAGCGGAGTCTCTGCTGACATCTCCTCTGTTGTTGCCTGGCACCGTTGAGTTTGGGTTGTTTAAACTGAAGAGATCAAGTATTTTCCTGTGGGATCACTGAGCAGGGATTAAGTAAGCAGGCAGCAAGTGACCACAGTTTAGATCTGTCTTGGGAATCTGGAAATGAGCTATGCCAGGCTTCTCAGGGTTCCTGAACATAGTAGGGATGTCATTGCTCCTGTGTTTTCATCAATAAAGTAGGGAATATTAATGGGGTTTGACATGTATTGGTGTATATCATTACAGAGATCACTAAATTGTAATTAGGCTTTAGAAAAAGAGAAGCTGTGCAGCCACTGATCCCTCCAACTTAGCTGTACGTTTGTAGGAGATTGATTGGAGCGTGACACTGGACATCCCCAGCTGTGACCAAAGTTCATCTGGCAAACAGCAAGTAGGAAACACTGCAAAGGCTAAATTTGTGTTCAACAGAAAAACTATGAGCTGTGCAGTAAAGGTGTCATGTTCATATACTTCCCAGGATCAGTTTTCTTCCCGCTAAAACACATTTTAATTGAATCATGCCAGTAGTACTAATTAGACTGTTCACAATTGTGTTAAACTTAGTGTGTTTCCCAAAAGTCAGGATCGACCTTTTGTGCAATCTGAGTGTTCTGTTAGGATTAATCTTAAAAATTGGAGCTTGTTCTTGCAACCTCAGTGTAGACAAAATGGCCTTGGAGGAGCTGCTGCTGCCACTGACTGTTCAGAGTGTTTGGATTAAGGACAGGGCTGCAGGGCCTCCAAAATGTGTGTCAAAAAATGACTTTGGGGTGGTTGAGAACCAATTTAAATGTCATGGGTGAGCTGTGTTCTGTGGGATTGCTTCCTGGAAATGTCCTGGGATTGTCTGTTACATGGAAGTGTTGCAAATTTATACTCGGGGTATTTTTACTGAAATTCCACATAAACTTTGTATTTATGACCATCTCGCAGTTAGTTTTCATTTCCTTGGTGTGTGGTTGGCTCATCTGTGTCAATAATTTTTCAATAATTTTTCAATAATTTTTCAATAATTTTTCAATAATTTTTCAATAATTTTTCAATAATTTTTCAATAATTTTTCAATAATTTTTCAATAATTTTTCAATAATTTTTCAATAATTTTTCAATAATTTTTCAATAATTTTTCAATAATTTTTCAATAATTTTTCAATAATTTTTCAATAATTTTTCAATAATTTTTCAATAATTTTTCAATAATTTGGCAATAATTTGGCAATAATTTGGCAATAATTTGGCAATAATTTGGCAATAATTTGGCAATAATTTGGCAATAATTTGGCAATAATTTGGCAATAATTTGGCAATAATTTGGCAATAATTTGGCAATAATTTGGCAATAATTTGGCAATAATTTGGCATTTGGAGGCCAGCAGGATGTGGTCCAGGATAAAGGTACAGAGCTAAATGGCCCGTCCTCAGGTTGTGTCTCACAGCAGCAGAGCTGAAGGAATGGTCCATAGGGACAACTGTGCCAGAGGGAGGAGGGACTACCAGGAATCATCACTGCAAACTGCTTGGATGATGTGAACAACTGGAACCAGTACATGGATTCATTCTCTTCAGGTGAGTTCCCTGAGCTGCCTTTCCCTGGGAACAGAGCAGCTGCTGGGCTTGAGGGATTTGCCATTCCCTTTGGTTTGCTTCTTTTCCTTTACATCCATCTCCTGCTGTAAAGTGGAAGCTGGAATGGTGTCAAATGAAGCCTTGTGAGTGTTTTGTTGGTTTGCTGTTCCATCAGCTGCTTCTCCTTCTGTTTTGCGAGAACATGAAATTTTCTCCATGAAAACAGCACGTGGGATCCTACAGCCAGAATCTGATCTGGCTCTGGAAGTTATTATCCACAGTCAGACAAACCTAAACTCTGGTTCTGTAGAGGAAATATGAAGATACTCTGATGGCTGAACTAAAGGGGTAGAAAAGCATGAGTTTCTACTTTGGAATTTTGAACTGCACCTTGGAATTTTGAGCTGGACCAGTGGTAACTCCCAGCTCCTGGGGATGGGGCTGCTGAGGAGTGTGTGCCTCCTCCTGGGAGCTGATCACACTGCAGGGACTACTTGTTTTAACCCAGCATCTTCATTCCTTTCCCAGTAGGAAAACACCTAAAAAACCTCTCTGTGCTTTACTTTTACTCTGTCTTTCCTGAGAAGAAAGGAAAGCTCCGGATTTAAACACACAGGGAACAAATGGGAATTTGTGTCAGTGCCACAATAAGGAAGTGAAAAAATCACCCTTGATAAGGGCACTTTTTATGTCACTGTGTGGTTGAGGGGGCAAAACTGGCACTGAGAACCTCTTTGTAGACCTGCCCTGGGTTGGTTTCCTTGTGCACAGTTATCCAGCTCCTCCCAGGAGAACTGGCCCTCTGCCCCATGCCCCAGCCTCCTGCCATCCCAGCTGTCCTCAGACTGCCCCAAATAGACATCCAGGGGCCTGTTCCAGCCACCTGCTCACTGCCTGTGCTGAGTGGCCAAGGGACTGTCCCTGTCCCTGCAGCATCCATCAGTTTTGACTCCCATGCTGGAATTGCTGGGATAAAAAGCCCCAAATATTTCCTGCTGGTTCTTCTGATGGACTTGGAGGGGTCTAAAGAAATGTCAGTCCAGCTCTGATTGGTGTGAGAGACTGTCTGAAAACACTCCAGGAAATAGGGGTTTTCTGTCTTTATTTTGGAGAAATTCACAAGTGTTCACGGGGAATTTGGAAGCCAAAACGAGTGTTTGCTTATGTGACTTGATAAAACAGCTTTGCACAACAGCCTTGATGGCTTGAACACTGAAATATTTGAATTATATGCTGCAGTTAACTGTGCCAGTTAATCTTTGCTGCAGTTAACTGGAGTGAGAAAATCCCAGCTGGCTCGTCCTTCCCCTATGGAATATTTTATGTGTCAGTGGGAGACCATTGGCATCTCTGTGATCCTGCAGCAGGACACAGGTTCAGTCAGATGCTGATCATTTGCTCCAAGGTTAAAGGTCAGCTGATGCCTCATTAAAGCAGCTGGAGGAACCCTCATCCAGAGAGATTCATTAAAACAAGGAGCCAATTACTTGGTGGGAAGCTGTGTGTGCTGGTGAGACGTTGGCATTAAATTCCATGTTTGGGGAGACTTGAGAAACTTTTGCAACATTCCAACATTAAAAGCTTTTCAGTTCACTAAGTTGGAATACATCTGCACGTATTAAAATGTTCAGCTGTCGTGCCACTGTCTCGTGCTCCGGGATAAACACCCCCTTTTAGCACAGATGCTGCAAACTTTAAATAAATGCAAGCAGACAGGTCCCCAGCTTTGTGCTGGGAGCACAGAGCAGTGCCAAGGTTAAACCAGTCTGCATTTCAGTTCTTCCTGACACTCATCTGTGGGTAAAGGCCTCGTGCTGTATTTGTGTGGATACTGATATTAATTTGCAGCCCACAGCTGGAAAACTGAATTATGCACGCACTTGGAAGTTTCCCTTGACAAACAGCTACCATAACCCTGGTGCAAACCATGTCTGTTTGTTAAAATTTAAGTCAGGATTCGATCAAGAAATCTTTAACAAATTTAGAAATCACCTAAACCAAGGTCTTGCTTTTTGGGTGTAAACAAACTTTCAGGTTTATCTCATGGATATTTTGGATGATAAACGTGTCCGTGAGGGACCGTACACTCCTGTTATTGCAGGTTTAACTACATATTTCTGTCTTTTCTTATTCTTTTTTAATTTTTACTGTACTTTTTTCCATTCTATTCCAGGTTGGCCTTGACCACATGGAATAAAACACAGTGCTGAAGTCCAACGTGACACAAGAAGCTGGTGTATTTATTTTTCTTTTTCTTTGAAATGTAGGTAAATTGAATCCCGATGAGGTCCCATATTAATGATTTACAGACAAAACCCCAGATCTTAAAAGAGAGGGAAGTGGCAATAAACTGACCCCGTGGGATCTGCAGCCATGTCTGGAAAGCCAGTGTGCATTGGTGATTTTGAGGAGCATGCTAAAGCATTCCTCCCCAAATCCGTGTACGATTATTACCGATCCGGGGCGGATGACCAGCAAACGCTGGCAGATAATGTGGCAGCCTTTTCCAGGTAGGAGGGTGATTGAAGGCTGGGGTGGGAGGTAGGGGGTGTGAGTTCTGCTCTAGTACTGCCTGTGGTGCAATTTTAGATTTTTCCATGTGAACAAAACTGAGTTTTTCTGCGACTTCTTTTTTTTTTTAGCAAGAAGAGTCTCAAATCACTGATTTTCAGAACCATTGTCTCTCCCTTCTCACTCCTCCACCCAACACTTTCTGTCAAAAATCCATCCCTAAAATCCATTAGCACCTTTTTAGCTTTCCCTGCATTTTGGTTCTTTTTTTACCAGAAATTCTCTAGACCCTTCAGCTCCAATATTTAATCAGCCAGTGAGCTGCAGGGACAGCTGCCGATGTCCCTTGCCTTGGGGTGCCGTGCTGGTGCAGACATTTAACCCCTGCACTTGCCTTTGCTAATCTCTAAAGGCTTTGTCTTTAATCCTCCTGAGTCTAACAAACCAAACCAAGATTTTTCTGATTTATCTTCAGTCCTTCTCCTTCCCCACTCTGCTCTCCTGCTTAGAGCAGCACTTCTTGCTGCTCCAGTTGCTTTTCCATAGGCTGTGAGCAGCTCAGCTGGAAATCCCACACGAGCTGAAGGCTGTAGGAAATGCAGTGATAGTTTAGCAGGATCTCAAAGGCCAGATGGCAGCAATGGGCTCAAAACCTTCATTTTAAGGACACAGAGAGAAAAGCCTTATAATGTCAAGAGAAGAAAACTCACCTCTACTGTGACCACTTCTTCATGGCTTACTCCTGCAGAAGCCATCATCCCAGGCTGGAATTTCCCTGCTCAAACACAAGCCAAAGGATTGCCCTGAGGGGTAACTAGGAGCAGGAGGGGGGGTAGCAGTGCTCACCTGAGTTTTATTTTATCTTTCTTAATGCTTCCAGATGCTCTGATGTTACCTGCCCTTGTAAAACCAAAATGAGACATTAAGGAAAGGACACTCAAAGGAAGGACTGGGAGGCCATAAACTGTCAGAGTAGTGAACGTTTTACTTGTGACTGCAGGAGCTAATAGTGATTAAATTGGGTCTAAACCTCCCAGAGACAGGCTAACAAAGAGCTGGGTATGTCCCTTACTGTGTTGGCACTAGCAGAGCTGGATAGTGGAGGTGAGATGAGGGATCTGAAGCTGCTTCCCACTGCAGGGATTGATTCCTGTGATGAAAAAATCCTATTTTCTTACTACATGGGAAGCTGCCATTAACAGTCACGATGCCGTGTTTGCAACCCATCTCTAAAAGGTAAAAACTGCTATAAAGGCTTCATAATATTTTGATTTTAAAGTCCTGTTTGACACGAACAACGTGTCAAATCTTTCTTTTTCCCTTGGATGCTGTCAGGAGGAGCGTGGCCTACCCCTTATGGATGCAGGACAGCTGCTCCCTCTGCTCCTCACACAGCCCTGCTGTGTCTCTGAGCGTGTTTTTTCTGCCTATTCCCAAGTGCAGCTTGTAGGTCAATATAAAGTAAGATGGACTTTACGTCCCTGAGTCACAGAGATCACAAAGTAAGATGATTTTCTGAAAGATATGAGTAAGTTCAGCTTCATTTCCCAGCGATCTCCCCTGTCAGAAGCTCGACTGCAAGTTCAGCCTGATTCAAAATGTTTATTGAAGTATTTATAGATACATAGTACCACTACAGGATGGAGGAATAAATAGATTGTTATTAAGGACTAATATAATTATTATTAAGGAGTAAGCTTAGATCCCACAGTACCTCTGGAATACCACCTGGAATTTTTGGAGCAGCACAATTCATACTCGTTAGGTTATAAAATGAACGTCTTGACTTTTTGACAGCTTGGGAGCTTCAAGTACTTTGTGTAATCAGATGCCAGAGTATAAACTGTCTCCACAAGGCCAGTGTTTCAGGTGAGGTTAAAACCAGGTATGGCCACTCTCTGCCAGCTTCCAGTTCCTCTGGGACTGAGGGAAGAACGGGAACTCTTGTGTTGACATCAGTGTGGTCCTGCCAAGGCCAGATGAATATTTTTTGTTCCTGGTTCTCAAGCGAGGCATTGAGGCCAGGCAGGGTGATTTGGGATGTCAGAGCATATGTTAGTCCCTGTTGTTGACACCGGTGTGTCCAGGAACAGGCTCCTGCTAATCCGAGGAATCCCCGGCGGCCTCTGGAGGAGCTGCCTTGTTTTGTCCCGTGCAAGGAACAGCAGCTGCTGCTTCAGCAGTGACAGCATCGATGTGGGTTTTCTGCAAACCTCGTAGCAATGAAAGGCACTAAAATGGGCACATGAGGAATTGAAATATTGGTTAGAAAAGTGAGGCTGCCGTGTCTTTCACCTCTGGTTCAGAGCCCTGCGAAAAGAGCACGGATGGAAAGACACCCTGGGAGGGAAGATTGCTTTCCCTCAAGGAAAAGCAGCTCCTGGTTTGCCTGGCACAGCACCAGCCCCTGCCCCTTCTGATGGAAGTGGAGCTGTATGGGGAGATTAAGGCAGCAAATCGGGTTGGGATGGAGACTTTCTGAGCTGTGAGTCCTTTCCCAAAGAGCCCTGCAGCACAAGGGGATTATTTGGGATGAGCTCTGAAGGGAAACAGGAAGAGCTGCTTGAAAATGTGTTGCAGTTTGAAAACGTCAACGTTTTTCACAGCTGAAAGCAGTGAGAGCTTCCCTCTTACCCCTCTGCAAGACAATTTGAAATTGGAAATTTTTTTAGCTTGGAGAAAAAAGGAAAAACCCCCAAAAGATTAATCCCCCTCCTTCTCTTTAATCCTTCCCTCAAAACAGCTTCTAGCTGAAGTTGCCTAAAGCAGCAGTGCTTGCTGCCTTCCCCACTGTGGCATCTCCCACTTCCAGCTGGGAAGAAGGATGTGCTCGCTCTGTTGCTGATTGCAGCACATGAGAATGGACTTGGCTGGAAAAAGATGTGGGTGATGAGGAGATGATGAATTTAAAAGAAAAATCCAAGCTTATTACAAAATATCCAGGAAATGTTTTCGCTGAAAAACCTGGAGGAAGCAGGTGGTGTGTGGCAGCTGAATGAACATGTGTGCTGGTGGCTGGGAAGTAAATACTACTTGTGGGTTTTCCTTGCTGCTGTTAGGGGCTTGTCTAGTCAGGGTGTTGATGGAGAGGTATCGCCGCCTGGAACTGCATCATTTTCCTTGCACACACTGCTGGGAGGATTTTTGCTCCTTCTCTTCCTTTGCCCAGCTAAAAGCACACCAGTAATGTTGTGACTCAGGACTGAGCCTCACAGGTGGGCTTGGAGGTGGCAGTGGCTCGTACCAGGTAACAAGGAGAAACCAGGAGGCTGGGGAAGAGGGGATGCTCCACATCCTTTATGCTTCTGACTGTCTAAATGAGCAAGGTTATGAAAGGATTTTTGCCTTAGAGCTGAGAGGAACCCTTCAGAATGAGGATCAGGAAGAAAGGAGGAGGAAAAAAAAGTCATATTTTCTTTGTCCCACCCTCAGCCCATCCTCCCCTGAGAAATAACAAACTGATACAATGGCATGAAAACAAGTCCGAGGACACACTTGCCGTGTGTGTCTTGGCACTGAGCAGCACAGCTGACTCCCCGTGGCCACACAGCTCCTTCCAAGCATCACAACTGTCCTTCTCCTCCCTGGGGAGCGTTTCCTGGAGAGCTGGCAGGGCCCCGTGCTCCAGGACTTAGGGACGATGGGTCTCATCCTGGCTCTGTCCCAGGCTCCTCAGGGAAAAGTCTCTCGATCTTTCTACAAAATACACAAGACTCTGTCTTGTCTCTTTTTCACTGACTTGCCAGTTTAATATGCAAGCTCAAGCTCACCCCTCCTCGCTGTTGGAGGGTTACAATGGCTCTGGTTCTCTCTCCATGCTGAGAATTACAATATTTTCAGTCAGAGCAGTTAGTCAGGTTCAGCAGTACCAGAGCTTAAGCTTTTAATTCTTTTCTGTAATTGAAATCCAGTGGCCATCGGAGCCCTTTCGGAGGGAGGGAGGCCTCAGTGAGAGGCTGGTGCTTGCAGAGAGGCTTTGGCCCGTGCGAGAGGCAGCCCCTGCTATCGCACCCCCTCTCGTGGCTTCTGGTGACGGTGGCAGTGCTGTGACATCGCCTGGATGGCGGGGAAAAGTCCCGTTTCACAGGTTTAGTTTGCAGCTCTGGGTGACACAGGGGGGTCCTGCTCCAGCCCCAGCACAGCTCCCACCGTGTGACAGCAGGAAAACCTGCCCTGTAAATATCCCCAGTGCCTCAGGCCTCCTTTAACTCTCTCCCTTTGCCCCCCGTGCCAGGTGGAAGCTGTACCCGCGGGTGCTGAGGGATGTGTCGGAGATGGACGTGTCCACCTCGGTGCTGGGGCAGCGGGTGTCGGTGCCCGTGTGCGTGGCCGCCACCGCCATGCAGCGCATGGCTCACCCCGACGGGGAGACGGCCACTGCCAGAGGTGAGCGCACAGACTGCCCCCACGGGGGGGTGGGCACGGACAAAATCATCCTGGCCACGGATCCCACCTTGGTTTCTTGCTCCCGGGTGGGTTTGAGCTGCTGCTGGTTGGTTTTTGGGTTGTTTTCCGCTGTTTGCTTTGTTCGAGCGGCGCTCCCTCCCTGTGAAACAGGAGTTTGCAAGAGCGTTATGCTTGTCACGTGTAACATTGAAAACTGTATCTACCTATACATTCTATAAATATAACTATATATATATATATCATCACAGCACCAGTTTTCCTCTTAGAGAATTGCTTCTGGAAATTCAGAAGCCTTTGCTTGCCTGGGAAAAATCCTTGCTTTGAAGAGAGAGCATCCCAGGGAGATAGGGGCCCCTCTGGGCTAGAAGCTGCCCAGAGATGTTGCCAGCACAGAGACTGCACCTAAAAGGCTGTGAGAAATGGGGCATTAACCAGAACTGAGGTGGCAAACTTGTTTTCTACTCCTTTCACCCAAGCTGCAGAATGACCCGAAAACTGAGGAAGAGGTTTGGGCTGTGTATTTCAGTGCCCCAGCACTGAATGAAACAGGATACAAAACTTAAATAAGTGATATTGGAAAAAAAATAAATCCCCTGCATGGCTGAGTTATTCCTCCAACAGTGTTTCCATGCCCAATGCAGCAAGAACCAATGTGAAGGGAATCTTAAGGACCATCCTTGCAGTGGGAGCTGGTCTCAGGGTCGCAGCACAACTCCAGCAGCCATCTCTGTAAAAGCAGATTTCTCTAACTTTATACCGTGTTTGGGGCCACTCTTTTTTCCCTTCCCCAGAGATTTACTGGAAGCCAGTGTTGTTATGGCTGTGCCGGCGCTTTCCACGCGATGGAGCTCCAACACCTCGAATGGGTTTGGGAAGGGCCGGTGGGAGCCTTGGTGCTGTCCTGTCCTTTGGCAGCTCCCGGGGATTAACTCCGGGCCAGGTTATGCTGGGAGGAAACTCTGAAGCGTTAAACTGTTAAGTGCAAGCATATTAATGCGATGAGGAGGGCAAGATTTGAAACACACAAAACTGAGGATGTTTCTTAGCAAAAATTCCCACTGATTCTGCATCCTGGCCACACTTTAAGGCATAAATCCATAATGGCATGCCAAGTCAAGGGGTACAGTAAGGCTGAGTAGCAGGGCTGAGTTATGGTTGTGGTAATAACTTAATTCTGGAATTCCCTGATTTTTGTGCACTTACTTTTGTGTACTTTTCAAACTTTTAACACATGATTATTGCATTTAATGTCCTTGGGTTGTCGAGCTGGGGGAGCTCAGTGTACTGGCACTGGTTGGAATATGTGATCCAGTAAACACATCCATTGGAGCTGGGGAGTTTTTCATTGCTTTCAGAGGAGAGCAGAATTAAAATCACACCCTCTGTATTGCGTTGGTGTTTGGGGGAGAGGAAAACATGGCTTTGGTTTTGTGCTGTTAGAGGTGGGGCGGGGCATTCAGTGCCAGGCTCTTGGTTTGACCTTATAAGATGACAGGAATTAGCTCAGTAAAGTGCAACTTTGGCTTAAAGGTTCCCTTCAACATCACAACCCCTCACTTTGGGGCTTGCCAGGCTTTTGGGGGCTGCTGCTCCCCCAGGGATGCTCTCCTGCAGTGACCCAGCTGCACCTTCCCAAGACAGGGCCTTAAACACCCTTCACTGACAGTTTGCTTCGTTAGCAAAGGATCTTTTAAGGAAAAACTTCCAGTTGCAATTTTAAAAGTTGCTGGTGACAGGCCAACCAACACAATGGAAGTTATTCCAAAGGTTAACTGACCTCACTCTGAGTGGGGTCAATCATGGTCAAAACTTGCACAGCCTCAAATCCAGGTATTGGGTTTACTTATACTTCTGTTAGTTAGAACAAAAAAAAAAAAAATAATGTTACTTCTCAATTTTCTTTGACATGTCTAAATGCCAGGACTCCTTCCTTAGAGAGAAAGCTTGCTTGTCCTTGAAACAATTTCACACACCTTGGCACTTGTCCCAGTTCTTCCAGGTCTTCCTTCAAGTATATTCCCTGGCATTTTAGTTGTAGTTCATCAGTATATAGGGCAGTTTTCCAAAGAATGGATTTTCTGTTCAGTAGAAACTGAAAAATTGGGAGGAAAATTGTTTTGGATTAACATTTGAAATGTTTCATTTGATCCAAAACACAATGTTTTATTTCATTTTCCTACTGGCTGATGCTTTTAGCCATAGCTCTGTTTTGAAACAAAAGTGTTAGCTCAGGAGAAAACATTTCCATTTTGAAAAGATCAACACATGACATTTTGACTTAGGTGATTTTTTTTTTTCTCATCCTCCCCACTCCAATTTCAACCTCTTTAACTAAAAATATTTGCCAAATTGGATGAATAATCTTAGCCACCATTAAAGAGCAAAAGGTTATTCTCTAAACACTTTTCAATAGAACCCTTCTGATTCTGAGGGATTTTTCTTGCCTGTCCATCAGGGCACTCGCTGTTCCTCCATGCCAGGACATCCCTTTGCCATCCCAACGCCACGCTGGGCTTGCAAACCAACGTGCTCCCTGTGTCAACAGCACCCACCTCAAGTGCCCTGACACAAAATCTCGGGCACCATCCAGCTCCTTAGCAAGAAATGGCAATTTTTTGCAGCCTTTAATTGATTATAAACAGATTTGTAGCATTATTTTACTGACATTTCTGTTTATATTCCTGCTTGTTCCATAAAGCTCTTACTGACCTGCTACCTTCTATTCCTGTGTTTTCACCCCGAAGCAGCACTGCAAGACTTGACTTCTCCCTGACTGGCTGAAAATCAGGCTGATAACCCAATTTTCTTTTGGAAAACTGTGCATGGCAGTGGCTCAGAGTTTTTTGTTTGCCCTCTGTGACTGCCCTCAAACCTCTCTCAGAACTGCTGCTGACGCAGGAAGGGTTTCACCACCACCTGCGACGTGAGTGCACCGTTTGCTTTGCCAAATGGAGAGCAGCAATATTGACTGGAAAGCTTTTTTCCCCCCTGTTTTAGCTGAGTTCCTGGCAGCTCTGTCACTTCCACTAGACAGGGAGCAACACCTGTGTTCCTTTGGCTCTTAACAGGCTGCTGCCGTGCTTTTTGTTTGCTCCTGGAAGGTTCCTTGTGCTCACCAGTGACTGGGAAGGAGGGATTTGGTGATCTATTCCTTGTTGTGCTCAGCCACAGTGAAAACAGCAGGATTTTGTACTTACCTTTAACCTGTTATCTATGTATTGATCAAAAAACAGAGGTTAATTTTGAGGTGTGGCTGCTCCAGAGGACAATATTCCCGTGGGACAACATGGCCTGGGCTGACCTGGCCCGGGTTGACCCTGGAGACTGTCACGGCCAGGGGACTTTGTGCTGCATGTGCACACAGGCAGCCTGGCCTGACAGCCCTGCCAGATCCCTTTGGGCCACGTGTCTCCTTCCCTGGAGCCTGCAGCCTTCCCACACAGCTGAGGGAATGCGCTGGGGCAAGATGACTCGCACGGGGGATTTGGGAGGGCCGGGCGAGCAAAGGCCGGGCAGGGCATCTCAGCCAAGAGCGGTTTGTCAGGAGAGCAACGTGAAGTACTTTAAACAACTCTGTTTCTCAGGAGATGCAGCTCCAAGAACCTGGCTGCTGCTCCCGAGAAATACCACCGTGCCAAAAGGACGGCGTGTGGATCCCAAGGAATGTCCTCTGGCCCTTAACTGGGGGGCAGTGGATTCACTGGTGGATTCAGGGAAGAATGACTGCAGGGGAGCAGTGTGACTGCTGGGCTTTGGAGATGCCCCTAAAAGGGAAATGAGGGGAATTTGCCCAGCTGGAGGGGAAAAAAGCAAATTCCCATTCCCATACAAGATAACCCTGACAAAATATGCACCTTTGAACGGGGCTCCTCTCCAGTGCCTCCCCTGGAGTACGTTGCCTCTGAGTTGCCCACAGGGACAAATTCCATACCCTTCCCAAACCATGTAATGAAGTGATGTCTCACCAGATGGGGAGACTGAGGTTTCAGGATGAAAAAGGGCTAAGCAAGGTCACTGCTCTGTTCTCCACTGGAACTCCCAGGTGGGTCCTGTCCCAGGGTCAGCCTTGATTTGTTGCTGTGTAAAATACTTTGGTTGAGTTCCCCAAGGATGAGGAAAGTCCCGTTTTATCAAGGTTGGTGTTCCCTGGTGAAGAAGGTGTGTCCTTGCTCCTGGGCTCTAAGTACAAGCAGGTCACAGTGGGGCTGACAAACCTGTGCCTGCTCAAGGCAGCTGTGAGGAAAAGGCTGTGAAAATCCCTTTCTTGGGCACCCCACCACAATCTGATTGCTGGAGCACCTCTGCTCTGGAGACAGGCTGGGAGAGTTGGAGTGGTTCAATCTGGAGAAGAGAAGGCTCCAGGGAAACCTTAGAGCCCCTTCCAGTGCCTAAAGGGGCTCCAAGAGAGCTGGAGAGGGACTTGGGACAAGAGCCTGAAGGAACAGGACAAGGGGAAATGGCTTCACACTGGGGTGAGGTTTGGATCAGATATTAGGGAAAGATTCTTTGCCATTCTGTGATTCCATGAACTTCCCCAGCCCTCTGTGTGTGGCTAATTCTCTCTGGGCTGTCATGGATCCCCCCAGGAGCCTGCAGGGTGTACAGGAGTGAACGTTCGCTCTGGGCAACGCTCAGGATTAAAAGAAGACCTGAGGAAAACAGAAAAGCAAACGAAAAGCAGTCTGAAAAGGCATGAGGAAAGGCTGGTTTACAAAAGAGCTGATGTTTAAACTCTGGCAAATGTCACATATTGCAGCAAGAGCATCCTGTGGGAATATGGCTCTACCAGTACTGGTCTGTAACAACAAACAGAGGTATTTGCAGCACCCCGAAACTGAAATGGGAAATATGGTTGTTGGAGGAAATGAATTGCTTCTGTTTGCTTCAACTGCAGCTAAATGTGCGAGAAGTGGGAGTGTATTTTTAGCAAAACCTAATTTGAGGTAGAAAAAAACCAAACCCAAACCTGGCAACGCTTCAGGACTCTGTATCTCTTGGTTTTGCAAGTCTAGAAAATTGTCAAAGTAAGTTTTAAAATGATCAAGGTGAAGCACAGATCGACCAAAACTGGAACTTGGAATTTTGAAAAACTTCGAAAAATTTTGTGTGTGACCTTCGAATTGGCCTGAGCAGATCTAAAATGTGGATGTTGGGCTGGTGCTTCACCAGAGAGCTGTGAACTTTGCAGGAGAGATGAGGGGAATTTTGTGAGTGTGCTTGCATGAAAATGCCATTCCCCCATTTGGGATGGCTGAACTCTGGTTGAACCGAACTGCTTCGATCTGATCTTATACAAGAGCAAAGCATTATTTTCTCCATTGCTGCGTATGATGATGCTAAGTTGAAAGGATATGGTGAAATATCGTGTTTTAAATCTTCTCTTCACCAGAAATATTTAATTTTGGCTTTTGCAACCACTCTTGTGTCCGTAGGGCCGCGGAGGTAGGGTTGAGAAGGAGAGGAAGAATGGGAATAACGGGATACCTAAAGGCGGATTGAACCATAACATTTACATTTCTCCCTTATCTGATCTGAGGGTTTTGCAATTGCTGGGTTATCAACCTTCCTGCTCGTCCATGTGCTTGGGTTGGACAGAGCAAGAGGAATGTGGATCCCTTGTTTCTCAGCGTCGCCCAACGGACTTGATTTGGGAATTCACTTCCTATGGAATTTGTGGTGACCCCCCCCCAGCCGATTTCAACGTGACTTTGGGCATTTGGTATCCGTGGTTCTTTAGAAAGAAACCTCATTTCTTGGTACTTCACCATAAGAGGGAACTATTTTCAGGAATTTTAAGGGGAGGAACGAAACGGCTACGAAGGAGTTTTGGGTCATTGCTACCGTATTTCCAGCGAGGGAAAGCGCCCTGGGAGGGCGTGACCAATTTGTTTGAATAAGCTGTTCATAAGTTTCCACTCCAAGAGACCCGTAATCCTTATTTAATCAAATGTTGTCATAAAGACCACTTTTTAATTCCTCGATGGGCTGGAGGTGACGTCTTGAAACAGAGCTCCATTTACATTAAAAATATGCATTCTGCGGTAGAGCAAGAAAAATAAGGCTTTCTGTAATATCTTGGAGTTTCACGGTGTGTTTTCCTTTATTTTATATTAAGTGACAGATCACTCCAAAAAGAATAAGTGCTAGATTCATAAAAATATATCTGCATGAGGTCAGCTGCTGCAGCCTGGGTTGGAAATGATCCTTGGGGACGGCGATTTTTGGGAGGCAAAAAGTTGGAAGCCTCAAATGCGTTATTTTAATTATTTTTTTTTTTTTTTTTTAGATCATTCAGAACTTTGTGTGTGGATGCGTCTTTTAAATTCTTACGCCAGAATTTCTGACCAGTGACACCCAGGCATTAGGGGCTTACAAGCAGGATTCCCATTGGATAATTATCGCTATGTATTAGGCTTAGTTTGATTAGGATATGTTTGATTTCTAGTGCTGGAGCAGCGTGCGGAGAGCAGCCACCAGAATTTGTGGATAATCCCACAGAATAAGGCAGAGAGTGCTCACAGCTCATCCCTGTTAGTAACTGCTGTTAATGCAGCATTCCCTGGAATGCACTCACATTAAGGAAAGACAGTGTGTAATTACACGCACCAACATCTGCTGGCGAGCCAAGCGCTCCACAGCTCAGAGCAGCTCAGCTTTGGATAATCCCAAACACGCCTTTGTATTCCCGCAGCCTGCCGGGCCGTGGGGACGGGGATGATGCTGAGCTCCTGGGCCACCTCTTCCATCGAGGAGGTGGCTGCGGCAGCGCCGGGGGGCCTCCTGTGGCTGCAGCTGTACGTGTACAGGGACCGGGCGGTGGCGGAGTCCCTGGTGCGGCGGGCGGAGCGGGCCGGCTACAGCGGCATCTTCGTCACGGCCGACACGCCCTACCTGGGCCAGCGCCGAGCCGACGTGCGCAACAAGTTCCAGCTCCCTCCAAACCTCAGGTACACCCCCCGGGTGGGATGTGGGGTGTGGGGTGGGCAGCTTCAACTTTTCTTTTGCTCGAATACAGAAACACGTGGCTGTAAATCTCTCTGAATTCTCCGTGAGGGCAGTTTCTACTCCCCGTGATTCTCTGTCTCAGAATTTTGTGGCCTCCTGGTTGGCTTCAGCACTAATTCTAGTTCCTCCCCACTGCAGGGCCTGGGAAGCATTCAATTTTAACAGAGTTAAATGAGATTTTTAACCTTAAAATGGTGTTGTCAGGGCACTGGTTTCCCTGGCCTTTTGCAGATATAAATTGGTAGACTGTACAGAGCACCCTGATAAAGATGTGCTGAAGTGCTGGCACAGTTTTAGCAGCCACAAGTATTAACTGGAAGAGTATTTAATGGGATATCCAGGACTTGGAGATAAAAATCTTGCAGGTAGGTATTGGTAATGACTGCAGCTTGCCGTGGTGTGTGTTAAGATTATTCAGAGCATGCAAATGAACACAAAAATGGAAAGAAAACATGATTAAAGGACAGGTGAAATTACTTTGGAGCAGATGAAGTTGGATTTTTGGGTGAAAGCTACTTTTGAATATTATCAATGAAACTGAATTGCTCTTCCTATGTCTCCAAAGACTGCTGTGTTATGCAATATATGTAACGTGTACCTAGGAAGAATCACATCCCCAGGTCTCTCTCACCTTCTATTTGAAAATTATGGAAAATAGTGAGTCTGATTCTCCACCTCGCAGGTAAAAAATCCTCCAGAGCTTGGGGTGTTGGCTCTCCCCCTTACACTTGTACTTGAAGCTAAAATATGATATGATGAAGGCTGACAGAGCAACCTGAACCCTGCCTCTATCTTTGTGTTATAAAGTACAATCTTAGGAGGAAAGCAGCGGAAAGAAAAAAGCCCTGGTACATCCAAGCTGAAAATGGACCATGCTGGGATGTGGATGCCCCATATTGTGATCCTGCTGTAATCTGTGTTTGCCACAACACCATCAATACACACTGACATTTTACCTAAAAAAGAATTCAATAATTCTTTAAATAGCTTATTTTTTATGGGCAGTATAATCTTAAGGCCTGGGGTTAGAGAGTTTCTCAGTGTGAGTCCAATGACCCCAAAATACTTGAGGGAAGCGGTGGAGCGTTTCTGAAACCCTTTGACCCCACCTGACCAAACCATACCGAGGTTTGGAGTGAACTGGATGAAATCCCGTGGAATTGGAGCAATCCTTAAAGGTCCCAATTAATCTCTGCAGATTTCAGGGCGATGCTGGGCCGGGTTTCGTTGCAGGGTCGGCGGTGAAACCCTCCTAGCGCGGGGCTCTTGCTCATTTACGCGATAACTTTTTCTTGGCTTCAGGTTTTCAACAAAGTTTCAAAGCAACAACAAGGTGCCATTGTGCTCTGAAACGTATGTAAGGCAACATTCATTCAAGTGTTGATCTGCTTTTCCCAGGCCAAGAAAAACAACAGTTATTTATATAATCTTATCCCTGGTTCTGTTTTTCTCTGGGTACCCCACCCTCCACAAACCAACAGCTGAAAAGCTGGATCTTGCTGGGAGCCCGCTCCTTCCTCCTTTGCTTCTGGGCCTGAAGCTGAACAGAAAAGCCATGTGAAGTGCTGCTTGTTGCAGGCATGAAATCAGCAGTGAAACCAGCCAGTTTCCATGCAGAAAACCTCATGCACTTCCCAAAATGTGTAATATGAGTATTAAATAGCCCAGTGTGGTTTCTGAAGAACAGAGCAATCAGCCTCGTGTGGGACGTGGGTGTCCTAGAACCTGACTGATCTGGGGCTAAAAGCCCCAAATAATAGCTGATGTTTTCATATGAACTAATTTCCCCCCCCCCCCCACGTTTTACCAGGACATGAACAAAAGAGGCACAAGGTGAACTGGCTGGATGTTGGCCTTGTTGGACAGATGGAAATTCTGAATTCTTTGCAAGGCTTCAGGCAGATCCACTCAGGTGGATCCTCAGGAGTGTGTAGGTTAAGGGAATCCTCAGTGGAGCTTAACAAAACTTCCCTTCCTCCTTCTCTCCTCCCACCTACCTGATCCCCTATTCCTTTTTGTAGCTGAATTCCCTGGATTTGAAAAAGAAGCAAAACCAAACCCTATTTCTTTTGCTAGAACTAGGACTGTTGCCTTAGGCTGGAGAACCTTGCACAGAATCATCACAGAAACATAGAAAGGCTTGGGTTGGAAGGACTTTAAAGATCAAATGCTTATGTTGGTTATCAAATGCTTTGTCAGTGAAAGGCTTTGGCTCACTAAGGACTGGGATCTGACACACTGGGACTGGCTTTTTTTGCTCCTGCCCTGCAGCACAGCAAAGTTTTATCACAGGTATATTGATTTGGGGCTACAATGGACGTTTCTCAGCCTATTTTTCCATTTCTTTTGTCATTTTAGATTAAAAAACTTTCCCAGCAGCGACCTGACGTTTTCCTCAGGGAAAGACTTTGGAGAGAACAGCGGGCTGGCCGTGTACGTGGCTGAGACCATTGATCCAAGTCTCAACTGGGAGGACATCAAGTGGCTTCGGGGGCTCACCTCGCTGCCCATCGTGGTGAAAGGCATCCTCAGGGGTGTGTAGGTCAAAGGGATCCTCAGGGGTGTGTAGGTCAAAGGGATCCTCAGGGGTGTGTAGGTCAAAGGGATCCTCAGGGGTGTGTAGGTCAAAGGGATCCTCAGGGGTGTGTAGGTCAAAGGGATCCTCAGGGGTGTGTAGGTTAAGGGAATCCTCAGGGGTGTGTAGGTCAAAGGGATCCTCAGGGGTGTGTAGGTCAAAGGGATCCTCAGGGGTGTGTAGGTCAAAGGGATCCTCAGGGGTGTGTAGGTTAAGGGAATCCACAGGGGTGTGTAGGTTAAAGAATCCTCAGGGTGTGTAGGTTAAGGGGACCCTCAGGGGTGTGTAGGTCAAAGGGATCCTCAGGGGTGTGTAGGTTAAGGGAATCCTCAGGGGTGTGTAGGTCAAAGGGATCCTCAGGGGTGTGTAGGTCAAAGGGATCCTCAGGGGTGTGTAGGTCAAAGGGATCCTCAGGGGTGTGTAGGTTAAGGGAATCCTCAGGGGTGTGTAGGTCAAAGGGATCCTCAGGGGTGTGTAGGTCAAAGGGATCCTCAGGGGTGTGTAGGTCAAAGGGATCCTCAGGGATGTGTAGGTTAACGGAATCCTCAGGGATGTGTAGGTTAAAGGGATCCTCAGAGATGTGTAGGTTAAGGGAATCTCAGGGATGTGTAGGTTAAGGGAATCCACAGGGGTGTGTAGGTTAAAGAATCCTCAGGGTGTGTAGGTTAAGGGGACCCTCAGGGGTGTGTAGGTCAAAGGGACCCTCAGGGGTGTGTAGGTTAAGGGAATCCACAGGGGTGTGTAGGTTAAGGGAATCTCAGGGGTGAGTAGGTTAAAGGGACCCTCAGGGGTGTGTAGGTTAAGGGAATCCTCAGGGTGTGTAGGTTAAAGAATCCTCAGGGTGTGTAGGTTAAGGGAATCTCAGGGGTGTGTAGGTTAAGGGAATCCTTAGGGGTGTGTAGGTTAAGGGAATCTCAGAGGTGTGTAGGTTAAGGGAATCCTCAGGGATGTGTAGGTTAAAGAATCCTCAGGGGTGTGTAGGTTAAAGGGATCCTCAGGGGTGTGTAGGTTAAGGGAATCCTCAGGGGTGTGTAGGTTAAGGGAATCCACAGGGGTGTGTAGGTTAAGGGAATCTCAGGGGTGTGTAGGTTAAGGGAATCCTCAGAGGTGTGTAGCTCTGCTGCTTCCAATGGGGAGGTGAGGGAAAAGCTTTCTCTTCCTCTACACCATTAAGAAGCCAGTAATGAAGACACTTGTGGAAGCAGCTGATTAAACTTATATCATATCTGAAATCAGATGCAGCCAGGAAGATTGAATTTGCTCTGTTTAATTGTGTCTGCAAACCCTGACCTGAGTTGATACAACTTGAGGGGAAGCTGGATTTTCATTCAGTCCAAGGAGCACTGAGCACAGTGTAGTGGTTTCATTAAGTCTGGATTATTACTGTAATCGTGCCAAAAATTTTGGCTTGGATGAAATCATTCAGCAAAATAACTTCTTAGTGATGAGTTCTAGAACACAGTAGAGAAAATAAAGACTAGCAACCCAAGTGGCTGCTGATCCAAAGGGATTAAATGTTCTCTAAGCTTTCAAACTACTTTCTGGTCTTATTGCTTAAAAATGAAACTTTTTTCTGTGCTGAGGTGAGGCTTTGGAAAGCTGAAGCCCCAAGGTGGCTTTGCATTAGCTGGCAAGAATTTTTTTAGGGATCCCAAAATTCCTCTCATCATGGAAGAACATAACTAGTTTGGATTTATTTTTTTTCCCAGCTGATGATGCTAAAGAAGCTCTAAAGATCGGGGTAAATGGTATCCTGGTGTCAAATCACGGAGCACGACAGCTCGATGGGGTCCCTGCAACTGTAAGTACTGGGGCCAATATGCATCAATTAGTCCCTAATTTTCCCTGCCTTTGGCTTGTTTGCTTTCTCTGGAGGCTGGAGGGAAAACCTGGAATATGTGTTATCTGCCTTAACCCGTGAGGGACCTCTCTCCACCTCTCTGGGTGTGAGTTAGACACAGCCTCCCCTTGCTCAGATCAAATTGGAAAACCCTTAAGACATTTTTTCCAGTCCCTTCTTTCATGTCTCCTTTCCCATTCTTGTTTTGAAAAACTCCTGCTGCCATTTGCAGCACACTGAAGGTTGTATTGGAGTTGTTTTTCCCCTTTTAATATTCTTTAGAGGCTTCTGAAAAATTACAGTTATGGAACAGCTAAAGGCAGAATGAAACTCTCTCTTTTTCTCCTTTCAAATATTTTCACCTTTGGAAAAGGGACAGAGTGGTTAAATTACAGTTTTTTCCTTTTTCCTTTTCCTTGTCGTGCTACCCCGGGCCTTTTCCAAAGGTGAAAGGGATTTGAGAATTTCTTGGTCGGCAAAAAAGAAAGAAGGAAAGGCAAATGAAAAAGTATGTGTTCAGGCTGAAAGAAAAACCCCAAAATTCCAGTCATCACTCATCCTGCTTCATTTGGTGTGGGAAAGCTGCACAAATAAAAAGAGAATGAAAGGGAGGAGAATCAAAGCCCAGTTGTGCCTCTTTCAGTATTTCCAATGTGTTCCTGATGAAAAACCTCCTGTTTTCCATGAGGATTCCCTGAAGGGAGAGGGGAACAGGTCATCTTGTCACCTTCTGAGAATGCAGTCCCAGTTCCACTGAGAGGACTTGAAAATCTCAGGCAAGCCTGTGTGTGAGGGAATCCAGCAGGAACAATGTCTGAGGATGTTAAAAAGATCATTTGGAGAGATGAGAAAGCTCCAGAAATACGAATTAGTTTTTTGACAGCTGCAGTAAAACAGAGATTTCCACATTCTGGGTTATTCCTTTGCAACACCAGAGCACAGAGGAGAACTACTAAAGCTGGATTTATGGTCTAAAGGAGTGCCCTGCACAATGCAGTTTTTATCATACAAATATCTGTATCAGATCATGCTAAATGTTGGATTTAGAAACATAATAATTTGCTTGAATGTCACGGCTTTTCAGATGGTGAGCTCAACCCAAGCTGGTCAATATTTCTGGTGTCTAGTTACCCATTGAGGAAATCTCTGTTTTAATGATGGTTTGCATCATGCTTTACTTATTAGAGCACTTTAAAGTTTGGTACAGTTTGTCAGGATGTAGAAAGTGGTCTCTGTATATGGAAAGAGATCCAAAATATGTCTGGCAAGAGAGCAAAACCAAAGGGAGGGGGAAAATCACAGCAAGTGCCAAACTTCAAGAAAATTTTAATCCAAATCTAAAAACAAACTGCACTTTCAAGTTGGTTTTTTTCCCCTCCCCGTCTTCCAGTCATTTTTATCCATTAAAAGGAAATGAATTACATCCGTATTTGAAAGGCCTGGATTTGTGAGTCTTTTGTCTTCCTACCACACACCGTTTCCAGCCCCCTTAATACTTGGTTTCTGGGGTTGTGTCTTTCCTGATTTTCATGAATAGGAACTATTTAGGTGGCCTTATAGGAGCAGTTGCCCTCTAATTAATACTCCAGGCTTGAATTCAGGAGGCTCATCCCTTCACTGGGACCTCCTGCATGGCAAGAGGAATAAATTCCTCAATTAATTGTCACTTGGGAAGAGTAAAAATACTTTTCCCTTTTCCCTGTATCACTGGTGGAGGGGATAAGTAGAGTTTGGTGAAAGCAACATCCCACCTTGCTCAGAACTTAGGGGAAAACTAATTGTTTCTTCCATGAAGTTTTTCTCTGCAGTTATTCCTGTGATAAGATGCATTTTGCAAAGGAGGAATACATTAATTAAGATTTTCAGCCAGCTCCAAGTTCCTCCAGGCACACCTTTCTCTTACTCCTTGTCCATAGGTCCAGAGCTTGCCTCGGGGATCCTGGTGCTAGCTGGGCCCTCAGGATAAATGAATAATGAATTTAAACAGGAAAGCAAAGATGATTATTTAAAAAGTGGCACTGATTCAGTTTCATCCCTGAACTAGTGAAGACTGGAATTTTGGGAGGAAATCCCATGGAAAGACCTCCTCTCTGCTGGCTGTTTCTTGCATTCTGCACAAGAATCAGATACCAGCTTGTGTCACATCCACGTCATGGGCTCAGATGGATGTTTTGTGTGACCCTGCTGATTGTCTTTATGGGACACTCCAAATAAATGTGACCTTTGTCTATCCCTGCTAACCTGCTAAGGCACAAATATAAATACAAAGCCCTGTTTTTTGGGTATAGTTGTGCATGCAGTTGCTCACTGAGCTGCTGTATAGCCTGGATCCTGCGTGTAAGAACTCACCCCAAACATCAGCAGGGTTGCAGAAGCAGCTGAGCTGTGCTTGTGGTGTCACTCTTGCAGATTGATGTGCTGCCTGAGATCGTCGAGGCCGTGCAGGGGAAGGTGGAGGTGTTCCTGGACGGCGGGGTGAGGAAAGGCACCGATGTCCTCAAGGCTCTCGCTCTTGGTGCCAGAGCTGTGTTCATTGGAAGACCTCTGCTCTGGGGGCTGGCTTATCAAGTAAGTTAGAGAAAGCTGAAATGCGTGTTTTTAGACACCTAAAGTCACTGTTTAGGCTTTTGTTGTGCACGTAGCCAAGTCTGTGTGCAACAGGAGTGTGTGTGATGGTGTCTCAGTGGGCCTGGGTGCATCCAGATCATCTGTTAAAATTTGCTATGACAAGAACTCAGGATTTACATTGGGGCATCAACCTTTTTTTGGCACGTGTGTATATGTATATCTATACCTACACACATAATAGCTCACGTTGTCTCCTCATCTCCCAGGGTGAAGAAGGAGCAAAAGAAGTTCTCCAGATGCTGAAGGAGGAGTTTCGCCTGGCAATGGCACTGACAGGTGAGGCAGCAATATTTCCTCTCCGTGACCACATTTCCCCACAGCTTTCCTTTGCCCTGGGCAAGATGCTATAGCAACTTCCAGGAGGGGAATGTTTGCAATATAAACAGGTTAGTCTGTGGAGAAATGGGGAGAGGACTTGTTATCCCTGCCTTAATAAAAGGGGAACTGGGTAGATTACGTAAAAACAATAAATTTATTTTTTCTCACAAGGAGAGCAATAAATCCATAGAGAAGTAATGGCAAATCCTTGGTCACTAAGGGGTGGATTTTTTTCTCACAGAAGGTAAATTTTTATGAGACAGAGAAAGAAAAGGCTTAGAGAGGAGTTTCAACTGACACGTAACTTCTCCTCCAGGATGCCGGAGAGTAGAAGAAATCAGCAGGACACTGGTCCGAAGACATCAAGTGTTGTCTTCCAAGATTTAGGTCTGAAGACTTTGCCTCGTGTGTTGCCCATTTTGCTTCCAGACAAAACCCAACTGTGTTTGCTCTGTGGGCCTCCTCCTGCAATCCTGACTGAGAAGGCACAGCCTGTAGGACATCACTTCCTGAAGAAAATACTCAAAGCAAATTTTACAGGTGTTTCCAAACGTTTTAGGCTCTTAAGGAAAGCTGCTGTACTGGGAGGTGTGATTAGAGATGGGTCTTGGTACAAGACCGGCACAAGGAACTTCAAGGGGTTTTGCAACCAATGCTGATATTAATTTCTGTGCCTGGGAGTAACTCAGCTGTTAAAATGAAACTGTAAACAGGAATGTTTTGACAGCAAACAGAAATGCTGAAATTTAAAATGCAAAAGATACTTCTTGCTCACTGTTTAGAGAAACTAGACTGGAGATTGCAGAGATTAAATCTTGCTTTCTTATGAACAGAGTGTCATTTGCCTGGTGACTGTGCTAGGACTTTGTAAGCAGCTGGGCTTGTAGCACGTCGGCTGTAGGAGCTCAGAGGATTCTTAGTTGTAAAGAACCAAAGAACAAAGCAAAACAGGGGAAATTCTGCTGTTTAAGTGGTACAAGCCCCTTTGCAATCAGGCAGCTGTTCTGTATGTGCATTGGACATAGGTCAGATCCTTGGATGATGCAAATCCTCGTAGCCCAAACCGTGCCGGCTGCACCCAGCTGGAGCTCAGAGTCACATTTCTCACCTGGATTCATTTGCTGACACTGGCAAGGGAAGGCTGATGCTGCCTGGGAGAGTTTGCAGGATTTGCAGCCACGTGCAAAAGAGCAACTTGAATAATTGAGGCATTAACCCATGGCTTGGGAAGGTCCCTGTGGCTCTACTCAGTGTCCACGAACACCCCTCAGACAGATAAATCTTGGTCTTATTCACTCTGCATATGAGGAGGATGCAGAGATACCCAGGACCTGCACCTCTGTTCCCTGAACAATCCAAATACCCTCTGCAGTCAGGAGAAATTTGGCAATTCTAAAAAGCCAAGTAGGTAAGACTCCATTATTCTCACCTTGGTTAAAACTAAGGCTGGCTCTTCACCTGTCTCACTTGTGGTGCAGGTGTTAAAGTGTTACTGGGGGCAGGGAGAGGCCACTGCACAAAGGTTTTGAATATCTTGTTGTGGAAATTAAATGTTCATTTTTAAGGGAGATTAAAAAGAGAGAAAAAAGCCTTAATTTCGTGGTTTCACTGATGTCAGAGGCTCCACCATTTGTTCCCCATCAGCCCCAGAAGGACTCGAGCGTTCTGACTCTCCTGTTTGAAATATCCCTCACTGAGCTTTGGAGGCAGCTCTGTAAGAAAATGATGGAATATTCTAATGTGAACTAAAGCTGGGGCTGGAACTCAAAATGGGGAGAAAACCCAAAAGGCCACATGCTTGCCCTGCAGTTGTAAAAATCTGTGCTCTTATTTACTCCAGAACGGGGGGTGTTGTGTGAGGGTTGCGTAGCAACAAAATAAAGTTTATCTGTGCAAGGAAATATGAATGTTTCTCCAAGCCCAGAGAAGCATAATTTCTGCTGTTTACTGCACTTATCATTTCTGTTGCAATGTGGACTGTGTCAGATGTCAATTACAGACTAACTTGGGAGAGACTGTTTATTTGAGGTAATATAAATGTTACTTAAAAGATAGGGGCATAATATCTTATGTTTACATGGTTAAGATCTATTTCTAAAGTTTAGAAGATGCAGTTTCCTGTCTTTGCCCCAACCAGATTCAAGGAAAGTGCTGAAACTCTGTGGTTCAGTGGAAGTTCTGATGGTGAGGAAACTGGGTTTGTCACTTGTGTGTAATTAACTATTTCTAGTTCCTCTGGGAGAGTGGATTTACGTTGTTTTTTCCTGCTTGTTATCTGAGAATTGTCTGACTGCCTTCCAGTTCAACCCTAGTAAGACTAGACATGCATTAAACCCCAAAATTAGAGCCAAATACCGAAAGGCTGTGAGACAGTGTTAACAGAAATGAAATTATTTTGCCTGGTCGAATTCTTTTTTAAAAATATTCCACAGGGAAGAGAATTTCTCTTGATTTTGGGACAACCAAACACAACTGCTTGTGGAAATTATTAAAAAAAGAAAAGATAGGAATTCTGTTTGGTTTTGGATTAGAGAGGAGAAAGGCTGAGTGCCCCTGACCATTTTAAAAGCTAAATATTGTGCAGGCTAAGAAAAAATTTACCTCGCAGTTGCTTCACGTGGTGAAGCTGAGAAAAAACCAGAGCACACAGAGCAGGTGGTGATGGATCTTCCTACAGTTATATAACAAGAAAATAACAGATATGTCAAGAAGAAAATTATTTGCCTTTAAGTATCAAGTGAACCCGTTTTGGAAGCATCCCCACAAAGTTGTCTCCTTGGCCCCAGTGAGCCCACAGAGCTTGGCATTCTCCACAGGATGTGGAGAAACCACTCAGGAGATCTGGAGAGGCTTCAGCCCTGGTTTGGGGGCTCAACAGCTGGACTCAAGGCACCCTTTTTTTAACGAGAAGTTCTAAAGGAATCAGCCTGTTTCAAAGTGCCAAGGTCAGTGAAAGAGCCCGTGATGTTGTCTGGACATCTGGTAGGTCACACCAAGGCTGGACATGCAGGGAGCAGGGGCCTCCTCAGAAAAACTAATGAACTTCTCCAAAGCACCTTGAGCTGCAACACATGGGTGGTTTGTGCCCAGAGAGCAGGTTTGGCTGCGAGGGGAATGCATTTGCCATGAGATGCTGTTTCCTTGAGCAGAGGAGAGCACAAAGGTGGCTGAGCAGAAGATGGCAGAAGTCAGTGAGGGCTGTGAGAACGTTGACCTCTCAGATAGAAAGCTTCAGGACAGATTTTACCCTCTCACTTGCCTGTTAGCCCTTTGAAGCAGAGACCTGCTGCTTTTTGAATGCTTGGAGCCTGCACACAGGGTGGAGAATCCAGTAAGTAAATAATAGGAGTCATAATTCAGTGCAGTGGAGCTGAAGAGCTGTGAAAGACATGATCTGTTTTCTTGTGACCTCCACCTCTCGCTGTGACTCTGGGCCACGTTATTGTGTTTTATTTTTACCGGTGGCCAAGTCAAACAAACAGCTCTGGAACTGGTAAGAGCTCCACCTCCACCCCCAATTTTTCAGGTTAAGCATGAAACTTGTCTGTCTTCCTGGGAATTTCTGAAGATAAATAAACAGACACTTAGAGTAACTGGCTTTGATAAATGGGCAGTGTAGGTCGGGGCCTGTTGGATATGCAGGAGACTCAAAGATGAAGCAGAGCTGGGGAAGTAGGCAGGAATGGCTCTGCTTTTCTTGGCTTCTCAAATGGTTTTCAGGCTGAAATCAAATACTTGAGAGCACGAGGAAAGCTGGCTTCTGAAGTCATGATTTTGCACTGAACCTCACTGTAAGGATATCTCTTATAAAGCTACTTTTGATGTGGAAATTTGGCTCCAAACCACACTGAAGACCATTATAAATAACCACTTCATCACAGGACACACAGAAGTTGGCTTCCTTGAACGCTCCTAGAAAGCAAGCCTAACCTTATTGAGCCATAACCTCAGCTCGTGTAAATCAGAGAAGCTCCATTGACTTCATTAGTTTGTGCTGATTTACACCAGCTGTGGCTGTGGCCCACAATACAGCAAGATACGTCAGCTTTTAAACTCTGTCACTGGGTGTTGAACAAAACTGTTTTTAAAACAAGACTGGCAAGCCCAGATTGAGACCCTAATGAGAGGCAGCGCTGTAATTGTTTCATGATGCCCTATATGCTCCATTTTGTTTTCATTTTTGCCTTGCTTCTGTTTTTCTTATCTCCTGCCAAACAGAGGGAGAGTACCACATATGTTACACTCATAACAAAGATGTTTTGCTGCTTTGAGAACATGTCCTCCAGATGCAAAATGCCTTTTGTGTTGGAGTTCAGCTTCCTCCTTTGCATAGGTAGGTTGTGCCAACATAAGAACGCCCCAGAGGGGCCAGCCCTGTGTTATTCCAGGGCCTGGAGCTCTGGAAGGGGCACCCACAGGCTGTCCCAGCTGAACTTGGAAGATATGATTCCTCCTTAGGGATTTACAGCTCCTAAGTCATCGTTTCAGATGGGCAGGATGAACCGTGTCTCAGGAATGCCCTGAGAACATCAGTCCCTCTCCTGTGTCCCAGTCCTGCAGGGAGCTCAGGTCATTAACCCCACCCCAATCAGCTGCACTGGAGGCACCTTCCTGCTGTGGAAGGCTGGGAGATGCACACAGCTGGTTTATTCAGCCAAGGGGGAGATGCTCCTATGACCAGCCTGGCAGTGATTAATGTTGTTGTTTTATGACAGCAGCAGCTGTAAGTGCCAGCCAAGGTCAAGGCAGCCCTGTGCTCTGCAGAGATGGTTTTCTGCAGGCAGCAGCCTCTGCTCAACAGTCAGAAGGGTCAATTGACAGGCACAGGAAGAGAAAGTCTCTCTAAAGTGGGGGTAGAAACAAACTGAGTCCCTCAGCTAAGTCCCTTAACTTTCCCTTTCACTACCTGAATTTGCTGTTCTCCATAAGGGAGGTAACTCTGGGGTGCACAACACGTATCACAAATACTCAATAACCATGGGGAAGGTCCACAGGTGAACCACAGGGCAGAGGCAGAGCTGGGCCACAGCAGAGCCTTTAACCTGGGCATTTTAACTTGCAGAAGGTGAAGCTCCTTGTACAAGTGAGATTATACCTTATGCTCTGCCACTTTGCCAAGCAAAACCTGGTCGTGGTGGTTTTCCAGTATGGGAATGGAAGACCCCTTATTTCTTGCTGGTTTTCTAAAATCCAGTAGCATAACATGATTTTAGTTCTCTTCCCTCCCAAGTCCCTTTAGTAGTATACTAACCCCTTTAATTCTCTATACTGTGTTTAATCAGGTTTTCCTGTCAGGAGGACTGAAAGTAGTGGATTTAAAACATTGTTTTCATTGAAAGGGTTCCTGCAGACCAAGTATTCACCATTAGGTTTATTTCATGTGAGCTTTGTTTAATTTTCAAGAACAGTCACAAAGACTTCATAGGAAGGTGTGAAGATCCTGCAATAAGGTAACATAAATATGCATAAATTGAGCTGTTACACATTTTCAGGATGGGTATTTTACATATTTCTACTTGGTATGGTCAGTAAGTTAGTTCAGCATGTACTGTTACCCAGAAACAGGTAACAGGACCCAGAAATCTTGCATGGATGTGAGAGAAACAGTTTTCTTAACAGGTAAGACCTTAATGCTCATCAGAGGTGGGAATTCAAACAGCAGGATCATCTCTCATACCTAAGCTTCCTCTGGGTCTGCTCACGTGTTCTATCAAAGGTAAGAGGTTGGAGAGTGTAGGAAGGGTATCTATTATAATTTTAATACAAATTGTTACTGACTTTGGAGTTAGTTACACATCTGCAGCCTTCCTATCAGGTAGTTAAGAGCAGCAAAAATTACTGAATTTGGTATAAACAAATGCCTTTTGTCAAGCTTAAGTCTCTACCCAGGAAGCTGGAAAAACCAAAAAGCACATTCATACAAGGAACTCCAGTGGCAAGCTTTTGGAAAGAGTTAGAAAAATTTATATTAGGAAAAGGGAACTCGGTCACAGTCTCAGGAAAGCACAGCTGAATATATCTGCAAATAAAGGGTGAGTTGGCACTAATCCACCTCCTTTCCTTACTGCCTCCTGGTGAGCTTGTTCCACAGCTCCTGATCCATGGCTGCAGGACTGAGTGTGCCAGTGTCCCTCTCCTTGTTGTGGCATCACATCTCATCACAGCCTGCATGTGCTGCTGTGTCCACATCAGCCTTCACTGTGAACTCCTTGGGTGTGATCTCACAGGGAACCTGGAATGAGAGAAAGGCCTGGGACCTTCGGGTCTTTGCTCTTGGGAAATTCTTTCAAATGAGGTGTGGGTGTTGGTAAAGGGCTTTTGGCCAGAAGGTAAGAGCTGCTCTCATTTTGCAAGAGCCCCCTACCCAGGGTTAAAGTTGAAGCCTAGTAAGTGTGGTTTGCCAGATGGGAGAGAGGAACCTGCATGTTTGGGACTTCAGTGGCCTGTGGTGCTTCAGCAGCACTTTAGGGCAGTAGAGAAAGCACCAAGTGCCTCCTGAAGGTCCCTGCTTCCCAGGCTGCACATCACCTGTAGCTATGGTAAGGAAGCTGGAAAGGAGACTAGCAAAGACCTTCAAGTGCTCTTGCCCCCAGCACGCTCCTCGCTCAGCAGTGCTGTCCCGGGCTTGCTATGATAGAATTTCTGCTGTATGGGTCATGCTTTGGAGTCAACAAAGAAGCCCACTGCCATCACAACATTCTTCCCACTTCATCTGTTTAGATGCTGATACAATCTTTGTACAAAATGTTTAGGGCTAGACTGTGAGCTAGCACAGCTCTGTTGCAATCTGTGGAGTTGTACTGACCTATGTCAGCTGAGAATCTGAACCTACAGGCTCAGCTCTCCCTACTCTCCCAAGGGACACTAAAGTTTTCACTGGTTTCACTGGAAGTTTTGGTGTATCCCATCAAGTCCACAGTATTTGAATCTGTGGGACTTGCAACTGTCATGTGAGCTGCTTGATTGTCGCTTTCATGAGGGATTTTGAGGCCCCAGCTGGAGCAAAGCAGCAAGTTCTGCAGTGAGGTTGTGATGACTGCAATTAGGCAAGGCCAAGTAGTTACCTTCTAAATGCTGCTGGTGTTTCCCAGACAAACTTGCCCTGTTACAGAATTGCTGCTGAACCCCAGAATGGTTGGGGTTGAAAGGGACCTGAAAGCTCATCCAGTTCCAAGCCCCCTGCCATGGGCAGGGACACCTTCCACTAGACCAAGTTGCTCAGAGCCCCATCCAATCCATCTTTTGTGGATAGAAAAATGAACAGCCCTGGTGCATGACATGCACACTTCAATGTATAAACAAGCCAAGTATCTTACGAGCCCTGTGCTTCATTTTCCACGTTATTTATCCATAAACTCTACCTTAACTGGATTCAGTCTTTTGCTTTTCATGCTCTCCCTGTTAGCCTGGAAGACTGCCCCAGCTGTACAGCAGACCTAAAAGACATCTCTGAGAGTTCCAGCTCCAGCTTGTGTTCTGGTGATTCAGTGGTGCCAGAGAGACTTGGAAGACCTTCTGGTGCATCATTAACAGTGTCTTCTCCTGTTAGTCTATGGACAGTCACTTGCAAGTGGTTATGTGTAGGTTTGTAACTGCTGCAGAGCAGATTACAAAACCACACAGGGCCAAAATAATTCGCTGGCATGTTAATGAACAGTCAGCCCAGTCAGTGCAACCATCTGCCTGCTCTGCTTTTTATCAGCTTCAAGTGTGTTGGGTTTGGGTGTACGTGTCCCCTCAGCAAGCATAAATCCATACTTTTGATCTATCACAGGCAGGCCCTTTTACCATAAAGATAAAAAGATAAAAAAAGTATTCCTTTTGATTCTCAATCCTTTTCCCATTATTGCTCTGATATGGAAGGGAGTTGTATTGTCAAGTTATTACAGAGGATGTAAAGTGCATCCAAAGAACAAGGAGCTGTAGAGCACATCCAGCCCCTGGGCTCGTTTATTAATTTGTGTTGCTGTTTACTGAGGTGTTTGGAAATCTTCAGTGCTATGATGAGCAGAGATGTTGGCTGCAGCATGGAAGTGTGTCCCAGCCAACACTGTGGCTGCTGCCATGCTCTCTGGAGCTGTGATTGCAGCACAGCTGTGCCATTCTGACAGAATCTGTGCACTGCAGAGTTTACCTTGGAGGATTTGTATTGCCTCTACCAGAAGCTTTTTGGCTATTAATACAGGAAAATTAATATGTTTATTGCTATGTCTATTGATATATGGGAATGCAGGAGAGAATGTCCTACTCTAGAGTCTTTTTCAGCCTCACCTTCCCACCCTCTTGGGAAAACACCTAAGGAGAAATTCCTTGAAGTTTCTCTTTCCTTTTTTCCTTGGAATTGGCGTACACTCTGTTCCCCGCTGCCTCACTGGCTGTGGGAAGGTGTCACTGTGATTCATTTTTTCCCTCTTGTTTTGGTTCTTAGCTCTGGCAGCAGTCAGACCGTCCTGTGGTGCTGGGTCATCATGGAAAAGGCCAGAACAGCTCATCCCAATATTTGTGTGTTCAGTGAAGTGTGGCAATTAATTACTGTTCACTTCCACTGTCACAAAGATCTTCCAAGAAGATGCTCTCAGGCAGCACAATAGTATGTAAACAGCTGATAAAAACAGGGGCAGCAGCCTAGGAAGAACTGGGGATTTTTGGGTGTAGTGTAATTTGGTCCTGGTTTGGAGGTGACATGATTTTGGGGCTCCTTCATCTCAAAGCAGACATACAGGATCCTCTGGTATTAAAAGCAAAGTGTGGGGGCTTTTTTTTTTTTTTTTAGCAGCAAGGGTTATTAGTGTTGGAATGTTCCCAAGGGATGTGGTAAATTGTCCTTTGTAGTATTTAAATGAAAAATAGATGGGTTTTGAGAAGATATGCTCCATTTTGGCCAAAAACATTGGAGGCTTGTTGGGTAAATAGTTCTGGCTTTTTCATGGTCAAAATCAAATGAGATGATTGATTGCAAGATCTCTAAAACTTCCTAAGCCTATCACTTTCCTTTGGTTTTGGTGTTAATATTTTTTTTATTTCTTAATTAGACAAGATAAGGATAGTTTGCATGATTGATCTGTGCAACCCAAGCTATGAAAAGGTTTTTCCAGGGTCCTGAAAGGATCCTGAATGGTGCTGAGCCTCTTTGTCAGGACTTCCCAACGCCTCTGGGCATTTAGGATTTTTAAGCCTTTAAGGCCCAGTGATGCTTCGGCTTAAGGTCCCCATCTGGGTCCATCACTACAGCTCTTTTGGCTGGAAAGGTACCTTGCTTAATTAAAGTCAATAAAGCTCTGTACTGTCACCTTGTTTCTTTGACATGTCTGCTTTTGACTTTGCTGGTGTGGCTACATCAGATGTCTCCACTGTTCTGCTGACCCGTGGTAGGTTTGAGAGCATAATTCCAGGCTTTGTGAGAACGGAACATTTTTAAAGCAGCAGCCCCTCGCTAATCTGTGGAGAGAAAACACGTATGACAGGCAGTGGGGATTCCATTTGTCAGGATCCAAGGTTTAAGGCAGGCTTAAAGGAGTCTTATTAAAAGTGTTTTCCAGTGCATGTGGCTCCTTCTGACAGCACCCAGGTGGTTAAGAAACCAGCATTAAGAATAAAAGCCGTTTCTCTTTTCTGCACAACAAATGGTTCAAGTGTCTGGTATTCGATTCAGAAAGGAAACCTGCAGCAGTCGTGTCCCCTGAAATAAACCAACCAACATTTTGAGCTGCCAACACTTCTGGCTATTACGTCAAAGCATCGCAAAGTTTAAAGCATAGCAAAGTAATATATATATTATTTTTTTTTCCAGTAATCCCAGGGTAAATATTAGGTAGACAGCATTTCTGCTTTGCGCATTAAAAACCCGACTGAATTTGAAAAGCCTGCAAGTGCACTTCGGGGATTTCGGAAAGTGTCGTTTGACCATGAGCTAAGACCAGAAGCTGCCATTTTGCAGATGGGGCAGGAGGGAAAGGCTTTGGCCTCATTCATAACTTCACAGCTACTGCAAATATCAGCTGATGAATATTTATGTTATGACTGGCAGAGGCCCGAAAGGCAAAGGGGAGGGGGGGGGGAAGAGTGGAGGGGGAAGCTTAAGTTAGGAAAATGGTTGTCTGATCTCTGTGGGATTTCTTTACCAACACTTTCCATGCTTGAACAGTAGCTGCTGAATGAAATCATTATGTACCGAGCCCCTGTGCAGGAAAACAAGGTTTGTCAAGATTCTGTTCGTTAGCACCTCGTACTTTGTTTGAACCTTCGACATTTGCTGGGCCCTGTAGAGGGAAACTTTTTTTAATTTCAAATCAAACACTGTACAGGGTGGGCCAGTTTTATTTAGTCATGGTTTAATTAGTATTGTACTTGAATTTTAAAGAAGCAAAAGAGGTGAGTGCCATTCCTCCACATAACATAATTTCGAAGTAACGTGTTTCTTCATATTTTTATTATCTCAAGTCACTCACTGAGAGGGGAAAAAAAAAAAATCCCAATCTCTTCCTTTTGCCTTCACCAGGCTGTAAATTAACAGCAAGGAGGAACTTTCAATAAAGTTCACCAACATGACTTCACTGTTGGGATGAATCAAGCCCAGGAAGGAAACCGGCTGGAATGAGGAAAGACTGTAAAGGCAGCAAGGGCTTAGCAAAGGGATGGTGGCTGTGGGCGGGCGGGCTGAGCCCCTCCACGGGACCACAGGGTCGGAAAGCAGCAGGTTGGGGCTGCATGAAATGGAAACTTAAATAAATAAGGGCAGGCAGCCCGAGTTAGAAACGTAGAAAAAAAATAAAAAATCAAAGTGCCCACAAGCAGCTGGTCACATCAGAAAATCCTTCCCCCAGGGGCTCTGCAGACTGACCAGGCTTTAGAGGAGTAGGGAAAAACCTGGATTTTGACTACTGTACTTCTTCAGAGAATTCCCTAAACTCGGCGCTAACTTGTCTGCTGTTTCTCCGGGTAGGTGGCTTTTCTTATACTGCTTATTTAGAGACAACTCGCGCCTTTACAAGAAAAAAAAAAACAACAAACAACTCCAGGAAAAGCCCACGTGCAAGAAACCACGCGAAACCCCTTCCCAAACTCTTTCTACTCCTTCCCACTCCGTTGGGAGATCCCCGTGTGTCCTACTTACAGGAACCAGCAGATGGTGCTGCAACACATCAAGTTTTTACGTCCCTGGAAAGGGAAAACTTGGGATAGACGTACTCGGGGCTGCCTCTGGCCACCTCCAGCCCCTGAGGTAAACCGCTTCCCGCCTTCCCCCCACGGCAGCCCTGTGCGATTGCAAACGCAGCCGGTGCAGCTCCATTCCCGCCCCGGAGGGAATTTTCTCCGTTATTTCCAATTATCCGAAGCAGTTTCGGGGTGGGGGGGGGGGAAGAGAGGTCTTTGGGAGTGAGGAGAAGGTGCCTGGGGAGGGTTGCGGGGGCAGCAAGGCAGCCATGAGCCTCTCACCGTGAGGGCGTTTGCGGGTTCCCCTCAGAGAGGGCGGCCATGTTTCGCTCCCTCCCCGCCACTTTGGTGCTGCTGGGTTTGTGTCCGCAGCTTGGAACGGAGGTGCTTAGGGCGCAGGGAAAGGCCAGTTTTTCCTCAAATATTAAAAAAAAATAAATCGCAAACCCCACCCCTCCAAGAAATTATGGGGAATTTGTGCCTAGCCCTGCTGCCAGCCCTGCAGGAATCTTGGGGTGCTCCTCGCCTCAGCGGGGCCACCCAACTGCTTCCTCTGGTACCTACCTGCAGCCTCGGAGGTGAAAATAGTGAGGAAAACCCTCCCCAAAAAAGGGCGGGAGAGAGACCGGGAATTTGGAGTGAGGTGCAGAAAGACCCACAAGGCACCAGGAGCAAGCAGGGCATGCTGAAAACGTGCGGGGGGACTCCGCAAAACATGGCGGGCTGAACCGCGACCGGCGTGGATCCGGTGCGTTATTTTTTTGTAAGTTACAGAAAAAGTTACGTGGGATAAAAGGCAACTTCTTGAAACATTTGCTGTTTATTTTGTGAGACTGCCCCTCCAGCACCTGGTGCCCTGCGAACCGATGATGTGCCATGAGGAGAAGGGGCTGAGGAGCTGCTGAACTGCAGCAGCAAGGGAAGGCACAAATAGGGAGGCACAAGTTAGGGAGGGATTCAGAACAACTCCGCGCAGCTGTTTTTGTTATACCACCGAGCTGTAAAGTTGAAAAACGATTTGAAAAGCAAGGGATGTGCCGGGAGTACTGGCGTGTCCCGCTTATGGGCGCTTGGGGCATTCTGTGTAAATTGAACTTTTTTCCCCCCGTTTTCTTGGATGGCTTAATATCACAGCAGTGGAAGGGAAGAGCAACAACGCGCTTGGAGTGTGGAGCCTTTTCCTGATCCCTCTGGCACCGAACTGCACCAGAGTGAGCTGAGGACAGAGGCAAAGCCCGGCTGCTCCCTGTCTTTTCGTTGCTGTAATCCCATGTGTGGAGGCTGCACCTGAGAAGGCCCTCAGGTTTCTTTTTATTTAAAAACAGAATAATCAGCTGGGACAAAAATAATAAGTTATGCGTAATTTACTGGACGGCAGGGGAGTGAGTGGAGGGGCCTTGTTGGAGCTGGAACGATTTGCACCCAGGGAATGTCTGGACCAGTGGCTGTACCCAGAGGTTTGCACAGTGATGCTCCTCTGACGGCACTTGCAAACCCCAGGACCGAGACCACCTACATCCCTTTCACAAGTAAATAGCACTCTGCAACTTTTCTTTTCACTTCAGGTTTATTTGATAATTTTAAGTCATGGGGGTGTGTGGAGGTTTCTGGTTGGGCTTTTTTTTTGTCTGCTCGATGACCTTCTGGGAAGGTGACCCATTTGTTTCTAACCAAAAGCACCTAGGAAAACCTGCCCCATAAGAGAAGTTATTCGTCTCAGTGAGGGGGGAAAAGGATGGAAAGACAATTACTGTGTCTTGTGAGTAATATAATACATGACTCAAAACATTAAGCAAGAGTGTTGACGTGATAGCCTCATCCCCTCAACGTGAATTCAGGCTGAGGCATCAGGCTGAAATGTGAAGTAGTTCCTCTGAAGCCAGGTTGCTCTGGCTTTGCATCCAAAGCCGCTGGCATTGGAAGTTAGTCCATAACCTAGAGGAAATGGAGCTGTTTAAGGAGCTTATTCCTCTTACAAACACAAAATTGGGAGATCCCCTCTGTAGTCTTTATGTTTTGATTTAACGGGTAGAAGGTGGATTTCACAAGCAGCCTTGGAGTGTCAGGACCTGCAGTTGCACTGGAGGGTCCTGCTGTGGCTCAGACGAGATGGACTTTAAAGACCATCCAGTTCCAACCCCCTGCTGTGGGCAGGGACACCTTGCACTAGAGCAGGGTCCCATCCAGCCTGGCCTCGAGCACTTCCAGAAGCTGAGCTCTGTGCACAGGACAAATGATTTTTTTAATTTGACATATTTATATTTTGGAATGTGGTTGTCTGAGTGACGATAAAAATAATTATTCTATTAGAAAATTGGAAATTTATGGGGAAATTCATTAAGTGTCCTAGAAAACTCAAGTTTATTTTCATAGAATGAGAAAAAAAAATAAGAAGAAGTTGTAATTGCCTGCTGTGGTTTGCTGGGTACTTCTGGAGAAAGGTGATGTTGCAGTCCCAGTGAGGCAGGGGCCCTTTGCTACTTAATTGTAGTGCTGTCAGTTGAAAAAGGGTACACTGAGAAAAGAGAATGCACTCTTGCTGCTGTTAATGCCTCATTACCCTGTTCCTGTTCAGGAGTGGTCTCCCTTGTTCCATCTGAGCTGGAGCATCTCACTGAACCATTAGTAGCAATTTTTTTTGGCTGTATGTACTGAGGTGAGTTTGCTTTTGGAGCTGTCTGCATTCCCTTGGTTTCTCTGCCTCCTGTGCAAAGAGGCACTAACGTGGGTGATGCTCTTGATATTCTGTATCTAAAAAAGAATATGTTGCAAATACTTCCTGCACATAAAATGTTTCAAAATTACACATTGCAAGCATCAGTTTGAAAGAGGGAAGAAATTCAGACTTAAAAAGGATCCCTCCTTGTCATTACTCTCTTCCCTCTCTTCCCTCTTCTTCCCCTCCAACTGTGCATTTATGGGTTTGGGCTCTGAGCTTGAGCACGGAGCTCTTTCATTTCTTCAGGCAGCAGATCCGGAAGGAAGGGGAGCTTTAGGTAGATAAACATGGATTTTGTTGTGGAAACAATGTGGCAACAATGTGGCAGAATGTTGCAGAATGTTGCAGAAAGTGCCTTCGAAGGGTGTGGGCTGGATCCTCCTGCCCTGGGGGCTGCCCAGGGGCTCAGCTGCTGAGAGGGTTTAAGGGGTTGTGGTCTGACAGACGGAAGGTGAGCGAGCCCAGCTGGGAGCTGATGTCCCCGAGAAAAGAGTGACTTCCTCTGGTGACTGATTTCACACTTACTTCAGAGCCAGTCACAGGATGTAGCACATTTGGGTGACTCCTGTATCGCTGTGCTGCCCTAGACCGTGTTTTCTTAATGAAGCATCGTTTCCCAAAATACGCTGCCGTACCATGTTTTGGAATAGGGTGGCAAATAGTGCTTTGTTTGTCAACTATGGGGCGTACTGGGGATGGCAAATGATTCATTGCCCAGTGAGCGAGAATTTAACTTGTAAGAAATGTCTGTAGTTGGGCTTTTAAAATCCTGTATTTTATGTTCAGGAGTCCTGTGAGGATGATAAGAATTTGGATGAATTTTCACAGAGGAGCTGGTTAACGTACGTGGGAGATTAGTCTTCTAACACCTTGGCAGATTTGGCCATGATTTTGTGCAGTCAATGTAAAAGAAAAATAACTTGTAGCTGTGATTTTATTTCTGATTTCAAGGAAGGTTAATTTTATACCTTGCTTCAGGATGTGACATGCACGGTTGTTACCCCCAAAATTGAATAAAAGCAAAGCACATGAATTTCAGTTTTCTTCTGGAAGTCCATGAACTGTAGGGGATCACAATATACTACCTCCCATCCAGGAAAGTGTTGTGTGGTTTGAGGTTTTATTAGAGACATTTACTACATCTGTACTCAGGGTAGATTCATGTTTAAGTGGCAGCCCAGCAAGGCCAAAGCCAGGTGTTAGGATGTGGCATGGGTGACTCAGTAGGTGGTACACTTCCTTCTCTGACAACATTCAATAAGTGTCCTTGTGTGGTGAGGGATGGATCAGCTCTTGGCTGACATGGAAAAAACCAAACTAAGGCTTTGGTACTTGTACAGGAAGGTCCTCTGGGAAGGACAGAGATTATTCAGGCTGCTCAGTTGTGACATGGCTGGGCTTTGTGGGTCTGGGAAGCAAGAACTGGACTTAATTGTACTGCTGAGCTGAGCATTTGGGCTGGAAAGGGCCAGTCTGGATGGTGCTGCCATTCCAAATCTCTGGTTCTCCAGTGCTCAGACCCTGTCAAGAGGTCCCTCCACTCTCAGAGGTTTTCCTGCAGCCAGCTTCCAAATGCAGGGATAAAACTGTATATCCCACAGTTCTGAACCTCTCTGAAACCTGCCAGGGCTCACAAATGACCAAAGCATGCATGAGTTCTGTTCTGCTTTAAAAAGAAAAGAAAAAAAAGAAAAAAAAATAAAAAAAAAAGTAAAAATCACATCTTGGAGCAGTAAAAATGTTTTTTCACCTTAAGGATTGTTATTTCAAAGGATATTTTCTTAGTGACTGAAAAAGAAACTGGAAATCCCATATTATTTCTCCTTCTCTCCCTCAGCCAGGTCCTTTCTGTGCCCAGAATTTTATCTGGTGTGAGGAAAAGGCTCCCTGGATAGACTGAGAGATGTTTGAAGGCAGCATTTAGGGGGCGTTTGCCACCTGGCCCCAGTGTAGCTGGTTGGCTGCTGGGATGGCACATCCATTGTGGGTTTTCTTTTCCAAACTCTGCTTTAAGGAACAGAGGGGGGAAATATTAGAGAATTTAGCTGTAAAGTGGAGAGAATGGTACTTCTGAAATAAGCACAGAAAAGTAAAGAGGTAACTCATTGTTCTAACACACAGCAAGATACAGTTGTTTCTCTTTGGCTACAATTAGACTGCAAACATGGCATTGAGAGCAAAACTGAGAGTCCTGACAGAATGAAAAACATCTCTGAGCTCAGTTCACATTTAAATTGTGCTTTATTGTAGCCACAGAAACAAAAAAATCATTATCATAAATTCCGATTCTGCGGCAGTTTTACAACAAATTCCACCTTCTGTATCTCCAGAGTTACTTTTGGAGGCTTCAATCTTGTAAGAAAAAACCCACTACTCTTCTGTGTAAGGGTTTGAGCATCGTTGCCTGTCGAGATTACAGGAGGTAGATGTTTCTTCTTCCTGTGGAAATGGCACTTTTTTTAGTACATTAGCTCATTAAATGGGATTAGGTAGTGTTACATTAGTTTCAGAAAAAGGTATTTTGTCTTTGTGAATCCTTGTGTGGCCTCACTGGAAATCTAGATGCCCTAAATGTTTGTGTAACCAAAGGAAGTTGTAGAGACCTTTGAGAGCCCTGTTAAGTGCCTACCTGTGCTTAACCAATTTTGAAAAGCCGATGCTCAGTCTCCCTCTGAGCACCTCATTTGCACTGTTCTTTGCTGAGATAAAGACAGACCCTGACAAATATTGTTCTGTTCCTTCTTAGAGTTATCAATTTTCTCACTTCCTTGAAATGGCCCACAGAGAAATATTTGCTGATTAGTGGAAATAAACCTGATACATTTTCCCCCTATGTTTTATAAACAAAATAAAATGCATTAGTTGTACAACTTGAAAATATTTATTAAAAAAACTGTTGTTTTTTTTTTTCCTACATTCAGGCAGGCAGATAAGAAGCAACAGCAGCAGTGAAACACTGCAGGTGAGTATCATTTATGCTTTTAAGAAAGAGGAGGGGCATTTTATTTTCCTGAGGAACTTCTGTCACCTTGAAAAGCTGAAAATCTTTTTGCTGGGTGGATTTTAGCCTTTCTGATGGAAAGTTGCAGTTTGGTATGGAAAGCAAAGCCCTGCTTTGGAGGGGACTGGACTGAGGGACATACAGGATGCTTTACATGGAAAAATTTCCTACTGGTCCACACATTCAAGAGAAACTGTTTTTAATGAGTTTCCCAAGTGACAGTGAAGCTATTTCAGGAATTCTTGTGCAGGCAGAGCATCCCAGGACTGGCACGTGGCTGTGTTCATTGCAAGCTGGCCAAATTGAAATTATTTTTAAGACAAGCAATTTTCGTTCCCAGACTCCTTGTGTCGTGCAGGAGCAGCCACAAAATACCTTATTTTCAATAATATATTTACTGTTATCTCTAAAAACTCTTGTAATGTGAGACCTTCTGTTGAGCTGTGTGATCTAACAGCTGGGATTGCTGAGGACCTGCTGTAAAAAAAAAAGCACTGGTGGTTTTTGCAAAGAATGAAAGCGATTCATAGCAAAGTCTCTACATGATTTGAAGGTAGTTTGTGTGCTTTCTCTCTCTCTGGGATTTAAATGGTTCCCAAATTTCCAGCAGAAGGGCCTCGTGGCAGTTGCAGTTGTGTTACCATCAGAGAGAGCAGAGGTGAAATGAATGTCTGGGTTAACCCCCGAGGATCTCACAGGGAAGCAACAAACCTGGTGTCCTGGCACATTGTGAATTCCCTGGATTTACTCTAAAACTTGCCAGTGCTGCTTGAGCTTAGTGTTGAGTTGGTGCTCACCTTCCAGTGCACAGGGAGTCCTTCCATGGAGGTGAGGAGCACCGGGAGGGGAAGGAGTGGGAGCCCGGAGCTGACAGACCCTGTGCAGCTGCAGGTTTTCAGCTCTTCCTCTCACCCATCTGTTTGTGGGATTTGTGGCATTGGTGATTCCCAGGACCTTGGGATTTCGCCGGGAAAGGAAAGTTTTAAAACTTACTGTCATTTATTTATAATTATAAACAGTAATAAAACCAGAGGCAGTTTCTGGGCTCAGTATATTCCTCGCTGCAGGATTTCCCCCTTGACACCAATCTCTGTTCCAGGCTGCCCTCCATTCCCTTTCTGCACTAAACATTCCCTCCTCCAAACACTCTAACCCTGTGTTGCTTCCAGTAGCTCAGTTGCACCACTGTGTCCATCCCACTGTCTCTCCCACTCCAAGGCCTCCTGCACTATTGCTGTGCTCTGATGGGAAAAGATTTTAAGCAAAGAGCCATCCAGAATATTTAAATTAATCTATAAATTAGGCTCAGAGAAGTGACAGCCAAGTATGCAGTTTCTACCTGTTTCCAAACAACCCCTGTGTTTTCTCAGAGGTTTTGGAGCAAGTTTTGTAGGCTGAGTATGGCAAAAAGCAGTGGAATCAGCAAATACTGATCTTTATGATAGAACAGGATATTGTCTTTAGTAATTGTGGCCTAGGTCAGGTGCTCTTGATCTGGAAAGAAAATCAAGTTAATTTGCCTCTTAATGTGATCTGGTATTTCTTAACATCTGATATCTAGGAATAGATGTCATGTCAGAAAACCACAAAGTTAGGACCAGAAAAATTTCATGGAGGTTTTAAAATAGAATAGCTCTTTTCTTCTTTATTTTTTTTTTTTCACTTGGGCTAAAATCTTGCAATATTTTTAAAATATAAAAACATTTTTTGTAGTTATATGGTAGTATGGATCTGATCATTGCCTGGAATAAGGACTCAGATCTCAAATGCCTTGTACCTGAGTGGTTATTAAAAAGCGTGGGCAGTACATGGGTTTGAGCTTTACTGATTCACACCAGAAGAGAATTTGGACATTTAGTGGCTTGGGCTAGTGTGGGCTTATATAAAACTAGTCTGGACTTATATAGGACTAATCTGGACTTATACAGGACTAGATTCTTTTGAATTCAAGCTTCTGCCTCAGAGAAAGAGCCGAGCTGGAGTTCTTACATCCTTGTCATGAGAAGCCTTCCCAGTGAAAGCCTAAAGGTATCAGAGCAGGTTTACCCAAAATAGAAAGGCTGAGGAGGACTCTGCTCCTGGAAATAAATGTATCTTGACTTTTATCAACTTTTATTTTATAGATTTGTTCTTTGACCTAAACTCCCTAAATATTAATTGAAATTAATGTCCTTTTAAACATTAGCCAGCACGAGAGGCTGCCTCTAGGTGGATTTTGGCCTCAAGTTGCCAGTCATCAGCTGAGCTGTAGCAACCGATGACACATGTTTTCATAGATGAATGCTCATAACTAATAGGAATGGGAACTGCATGTACAGCTTTTCGTCCAATTTATAATATTTTTTGTTGTGTTCCTTTTACCCTGGAGACGTCTGTTTGCTTTTTTTCCAATGGAAATTAAAGAGCCAGCCTCGCTCAAAGTTATTAGTGTTACATTATATTTTCAGAAATTTAACCAAGCCTAGGTTCACTCAAGTAAATCAGCTCCTGTTTTCAGCCCAGCCTCCTTTTAATTGACGAGTTGTGTTGCATTTTAGTGGTCAGAATTAAAATTAACATCAACCTCCTGTTCACCTGGATCCAGGACAATACTGGAGCTAAGGCAGCACAGCCTCATGCAGTCTTAGAACTGGCTGTGGGAACCTACATTTCTGAGCCATTTCGTTTACTGCCCCTTAATATCTGCCAGTGATAGAAGCTCGTGTTTATCTGCCACGTTCTAACTTTAAGACCCCTCACAAAAATGGGGAAATGTTGGATAGTATTGATTTTAATCCCACTGAGAGGCTTTGCCATTTTATAAATTCATGTTATAAATTGTCAGGATCTGGAGGTTTCCAAAATTGCCACTGGTGGAAAAAGAAGTTCTTTCCATGCAGTGGTTTTGACAGAGGACTGAACTGAGTTGTTTAAGTGTTGTACATCCGTGGCCTTCCAGAAATTCCATTCAGTTGCCTGGGCGTGCAGATGAACTGAGCATCAAACCAACCTTCATGGGGTAATAAATCCTGGCTTTGGAAATGGAGGAAGTCAGTCAGTCAGTCAGTGGAGCCTGTGGATGGAAGAAGGGGAAGTCACTCTGTGGAGCTGAGTAAACACAGTTCTTGCTGTATATAACTCAGAAGGAGACTTTGCAGCTTAACGTGCTCCTCTGAGTTCTTACATTATCCATCTTCAGTGTTTCCTCTGTAAAGGGGTCAGAAGCTTCTGTTAGAGCTGTTTGCTTTGAAATAAGTTATTCAGTACTGCATCCATCTAATCCAAAGCTTTTCCATCAACACTAGACTGAAAGTTTCCTGTTCTTTGGTTTTCTGTGGTCTACCTTCTTACTCACCATAACCTCTGGACTGCCAGGTCATACATGACTTGTAAGTCCTGACTTGTGTTTGATTATAATATGAGCTCCTAAACCCCTTAATTTGATTTCTAATTCCGTTGGGCAAGATTGAAATATGAGTTTGAAAGCAAAATGTTATCTATTAAAAAGCCCATTTTACCAGTATGTAAAAAATGTCCAGTTCTGTGTAAGCCCAGCTTTTTCTGTCTAAGGATATAACATCCTGGTGACATCAGACACACACTTAACTATATTATTTTTGGCCCTTTCACAATGGCTTTAACTCTCTGTCTTGTCTCAGCCAAAATTGTGTCAAAAGGGGTCAAAAAGGAGAATGTAGTAGCAGCACTAAGGAGGTCATTTTTGCTTAATATGTCGGGTGTGCTCACTTAAACCCTGGGGCTTAATATCTGAGGAACATTTGATTGGCTTGGATCAAGTACAAGTGCTTCTATACTGGGAACTAATCCTGATAGGTTTTACAGGATGTTTCAAGTTACTAAAACACAAACCTCTGAGTTAGAGGGAAGGAGGGCCCTGCTGGGTTTGCCTCTGGAAGAAACAACAGAGGCAGAATGACTGGTTTGCTTTTCAGGAGGATGAGGGAGGGAGCGTTGGGACGCTGAGTAAAGGCTGACAGAGCCCTGGTGGCTGGGGACAGGGGAGTTACACACCATTGCCATTGTGTTCACGTCAGCTTAACGACACCAATGGCAATCTTGGGAACCCTCTCTGCTCCACAGAGCAGCTACAAACACCAGCCAAGCTGTTCCCCCTCTCCAGACTCTGCACAGCCCTCTGCCCGTGGTTCTCTTTGCTCTGGGGAGTGCCCACCCGTGGATGGCAGGGAATGTTCTGGAAGTGGGGCACAAATTCTTTGTGTAAAATCACGTGAAATATTGGCAGTGACAATAAAAAAGTTCTTCCGACTCCTGCTGCGGTATCCTCGGGACTGGGGGTGTTTGCTGCAGGGCAGAGGTTTGGAACAACATGACAGACAGCAGGATAGAGGATCTTTAGGGTTATGGGAGAGGAAGGAGAACTGTTTGTGCACCTGATCAAAACCCAGCAGAGACGGAGTGAGAAAAGGACACAGAGAGCAGGAGCCCACTGCTGAGATGCCTCCAAACTGTATTTTCTCAATATGGTTCTCTTTTGGGGAAGAACTCCCAGAAAAGGGGCTTCTCTGCCTCTGGGGACTAGAGAAGGCAGGAAAATTCTGCTGCTTGCTGGAAAAGCAGTGGGTGGCAAAGATACCCTTTCTAGGTTTAAATATGATCAGTGAGATGATCATATGATAAATGTGAGGTCCTGATCTAAACAAGCTACCGAATAAACCCCTTCAGCCTTGTTTTATATCTGCTTTGAAATCTTGGAAAATTGGATGTTCACTGATGTATTTCTACTAAAAGTTTTCCTTTTTTTGCTATAATATTATCCCTATGTGTATATTCAGCAATTAGTTAAACGAAACATTATGAGTCTTAATTATCAAAGTTTGCTAGATTTTGAATTATGTTAGAAAAAGATGAAAAATATATTTCATTTAACTAACTACCTACTAAGTATTTGCCTGTTCATCATCCTGGACTGTATTTAGATAAAAGTTGGATTTAATCTATGAGGCACAAAAAGACCACCAAAACGTCTCATTAGTTGTTTATGTTAATGTTCCTGTTTATATAGGGGAATAATATTTATCTGAAGATATTTTGCATGTAAAACCAACATGTTAAACATAGAAGTCAAGAAATTAAAAGGTCAGCCTCTGGTTATCACAGTCTTCCACATTTCAGAATTATTAGGTATCATCCTCTCATGACTTTTATTTATAGCTAAGAGGAAACCAAGCTTTCCTGTTCATGCATGGAGTACAAGAGGGAAAGAGACTTTCCTTCTTTTTTGAATCCTGATCTCTTTACCAACTCTGAATGAACCAGTCATTCCAGAGAACTGATTAAAAACAAGAATTAGGAAAGGGTTCCTGCTGGTTTTTATGGAAGAGGTCCTGCTGTCAGTTCAGTAAGTGTTGGTTACAGTGGCATCAATCCACTCAGTGCTTTAACTTCCCACATGAGTTTGACAAAAAATACATGGATCTCTTACCACTGTTTTAAAAATGCAATTTAAAATATTTTAATTTTGGGGTTGGCCATGAATTTGTCAGGGGATGAGCATTTCTTTTTAAAAAGGGAAAATATCTCACTGAAACATAAAATGGCTGAATTTATGTGATTTTATTTTTAAATGGCTTTTAAATCCTAAAGGACAGAGTCCAATCTTGGTGTGGACCTGGGTCACAACCTCAAACCAAATGCTTGTTCAGAGGCTTTTCTCCAAAGGTCCTTCCATCCCAACTCTTTCAGTGCTCACCCCTCAGGTGAACAGATAGAAGCAGCATCATTTTTTTAAAAATCAGTTCCTTTCTGTTAATCCTCCATCTGAGAAGAACAATGATCCCTCAGATCTCTTAATTTGTGAAGTGGGAGTCAATGACACTGAATACTTGTGTGAAACACTTGATCACATTAGAGGCTTGGAAAAAACTCTTTCCCCTAAAAATTCTGATATGATTAATACTGTCTTCTTGCACTGAAGCAGTTATATCTGAGACCTTGACTGAACTCATCCAAGCTGGTTGCAAGTCTGGCATTAATCTCAGTTGAAAAATCAGGCCATGGGGAAGTCAACAACATAAGCAATGTCTCCAGGAATAAATGCAAAGGGAACAGGAAAAGTGGCCTAAATTTCTATGTCTTCAATCTTAGGAAGAAAGAAAATGTTCTTTTCACAGAGAAAAGGACAGGAAGCCCTGTGTGTGAAATAAGCCAGTTATGGATTTCCAGTGCTGTTTATTGGAAAGCAGTGAGAGCCTTTTTCCTGCCTACTTCACCATGAGAAAGGAAGGGCTGAAGTAAAAAACAAAAGAATTTTGACTTCTAACTTTTCTGCTAACTTTTTATGTATCTTTGATCAAGGGACTGATAATTTTTTTAGCTTTGTTTGTTCTTTTTTTGCCAGATGAGGAAGGTCTTTTTGTTAACTTCATGCATGTGATTTTTCTTATCTGGCTCTCCTCATCACTAAAACCCTAAAAGACTGAAAAAAAAGAACCTTTTTGTCTAAATTTTTGTCTAAATTTTTGTCTAAAAAGAACCTTTTGTCTCTTCCTAGAGAGCAAAGAGAGATGAGCACCTACATCCCATCCCGGACTTGTTCTCAGAACATTTTGTTAGGCCAGTTTTACCATCATTTTGCAGGTGATTTGCACCTCTGTGTGCAAATTCCAACTCAACCCAGGCCCAGTTCCACCTCTGTGCAGAAATGATATCAAATCCATGGCTTGGCACCGATCAAACTGGAAGGATGAAGTGGGTGATGGAGTGGTGTTCATGCCTTGGAGGTTTAGGATGAATAGACCTGCTGTTTTCAGAGGATTGCTTTTCTGAAGAGACCTCTTGTCTAAGACTAATAATGAAAGAGAAAAGCCCTCAGCCTTGCTTGAAATCATAGGAATTTGACCATAAAGTCACCATCAGCAGCTTGGTGCCACAATGGGCCTGCAGAATTCCCAACACCCTGTGCTTAGTGGGCTGGGATTTCACCCGCCCCAGACGGCAGAGCTGCAATAGTGAAGCAGCTTTTGTTGTCCTGAGAATATTTATGATTGGGAGAGCAGAAATCTTAAAAACAAAACAAAAAAAACCCCCAAACCCCAAGCTGGGATTTTCTTCTCTGTGTGTATGTGTATTATTTCTGGCTACCATGGCATTTTTCCTCTGAAATTTGGCTTTGTTCAGTTGATAGTATCACTTTGGTCAAACCAACTACATTTCCAGACCTGGGCTGCACAGCCCATTACTGAGGTGAACAGAGGGGGTTTTAACAAATAACCTCATTAAGGTTTCTGCTCAGCAAGAAAATGTTCAGTGTGCAGTGTCACAGTTCTTTGGGCTCCTCAAACCAAGAGGAATGTGCCCACCTTTTCAGGAGGTGCTTTTTCCCCTCTCTTGTCACATGTTCTGTGCTGTTCGCCACGCGAGTTACAGATGGTAATTTTAATTTGAAAACCCAAATGTAATAAATTCAGCAGATTAGTGTTTGGCCAGGATTGAGGGCTGAGATTGTTCAATTGACTATTATGGAAAACACATCAGCCAACCTCCTCCCTGACCAGAGAGCAGTGGTTCCATCCCCTCACAAACAAAGCCTTTGTTGTGTCCTCCTTGCACTGTGACTCTCCTCTCTACTGTGCATTTGTTTCCAAAGCAAAACAAAGGATTCATAATCTTTGGCAGTTGAAATATTTCAGCTTGGCTTTTCCTGTTATACAGCTTACCTACTAGGACTGGATGGATGAGCTCACTGCTGAGGAACAGTATTTTTTCAGATGCCTTTCAGCCCTGTTTGTTTCTAGTCCAGCTTTAACCAAAAGTCAACCCTAAAGCCGAGCCTAAGGCTTTATGTGCTGCTGTGGAAGGACTCAAGCCTGTCCATTTGCTCTGGTTTGGGAACATGAACACTCAACACACATGTGCATTATTCAGATTCACTGTGATGAAATGTAGAGGTATTGGATAATCAACGTGTATCAAACAGCTTTGGATTGTTTTACCTGCATTCTGCCTGTTCCTTCCTCCTGTTTATTTATAACATGCCTGCACTTCTGTGGGATTCCATGAAAAAAGTCATAGTAGCAACAAAGATTTCATTGGTCCTCCCAGTGTGCACCAAACTGCCCCTGGCTTGGAGTGGAGGATGAACACCCTCCTGCAGTGCAGACAGCCCTGTCCTTGCAGAGCATGGCCTAGGGACAGATTGGAGCTTTTTGGTGTAACCCTCACGAAGCTGAACTTTCCAGTGAGTTGTGTGATATCACTTCCTTAGTGTTTTGGCCATTCTGTTCAGACAGGTTTGAAGTGTTTCATTTTTTATTCCCAGGCATTGAAACCGAGAGCCAAAGAAGCCCAGCAGAGGAAAAGGAGGAGAAGAACACATGAAAGGCTGGAAGGTACTGGACTTCTTTCTTGGTTTTATGTTTTATTGCACTTCATCAGCATAAACTGCACAATTTATTAATCACTGGGCATAATGGGGTCTTCAAAGAAGCAACTATTAATTTAGAAAGTGAGTAGACTACCTGAGTGAGGACTGCACCAGTATTAGGCCTGAAAGATGAGCAATGAATGACTCTTACTTTTTGGATGAATATTTGTAGGATTACATATAAATTTGAGGGTTGAACAAGAGAGAGGAAGTGAAAATGGAAAAAATGACACTTCTCTACAAACCCCTCTGCCAAGCATTGGAGTTGTCCGAGAGTGCATTTTTTGACATTTAGTAGCAATTATTTGATGTATTTTAGTATTTGAGGATGTTGAGGCCCTTGGCCAAGGCTGGGGATTTGTGATGCATTACCCACATTGCACATGTAGGGACAGCTCTGCTCACAGGCACAGAAACAGAGACTCACAGAGGTGCTGGTTGTTTCCATGGGGCGAAGGAAGAGGTCAAGCAGCAGGTCAGTGGCATAGCCAAGAGCCAAAGCCAAGTGTGCTGACTCCCTGTCCTGCTTACTGAACTTTGCCTCCTTTAGCAGGAAAATGGCAGCCAAAATGCTGCAATTGTCTGGGGTGGGAACAGGACTGGGAAAGATTCTCAGAAAAAACATGTTCAGCTTTTTATGAATCTGCCACTGTCGGGATTTGTCACTTGCAGTGACAAAACTGCCTGTGCAGTTTTTGTCTACTGGCTTCTGCTCCTCACCCAAATTCGTTAGTGAGTCTTGACTTCTCGTGTTCCCTCTATTTCAACATTTCTCTCTGCATAGTGCCTGTAAAGTCAGAGGCTTTATTTGGTTGTGTTATAACTTTCCAGCGAGGAATAGCATTATACAACCAATGGCAACACATGGAATTAGGCATCTCCAAGTGGAGAAGGGCTGGAAATTTGAAGCCTGGCAAACCATCTTTACAGGAGGAGTTGGACAAATGTTCTGTCCGCTCTCCCGAAGCCTTTACACGCTGGCACACGGCATGGTCAGTGGTTGCCATAATCTTTTATGAGGAGTGTTTTTCCATTCCTGGGAGTGAACAATGCTGTGGGATCTGCAGCACTCGTTGTGTTCGGCGTAGGAAATGGATAAAGCACACGGAGCACACGGGAACAAAGCACAGTGCCTGCCAGCTCCAAAGATGGATCTGATAAGCGCTGCATGGGTAAGAGAATCAACGTGCCCAGAGCATGATAGGAGTGTTGTCATTCTGCTGAACAGCCAGTTGATTTAACTGCTGCCCCTTACCACTGAGACCTGGATTTATGTGTTTGTAGTCATTTCTCTGTCAATACGTCAGTGCCCAGTGCAGATCAGTGCTCTCTAAAGCACAACGATCAAATTTCCTCTTCACTGATGGGGGAACTGCAGCCACAGAAAGACTTCATGATTTGTTCACCCAGCCAGCCAAGACAGAATAAGGGATTCCCAATTCTCAGTTTGTTGTTCTAGTGATTGGTGGAGACTGTTTCCATTCCCAAGCAGTAATGTCTATCCTAAACCCATTAAGAACACTCCTTCCTATTCCATAGTCCAAACTAGAACAAACTGTACTGATGTGACCCCAGTTGTGAAGCTATAAATTTAATTTACTAGGTCATTTATATGGGAGGAGAAGTAGTGTCAAAATACAAGAATCTATGCAAGGAGAAAACAGAAGAGGCATGGATAACATAACTCCTCTAAAATGTCTCCACATGTGATTTGTGTGGAAACAGTTGCTCTGAGATCAGAAGGAAATCTGTTGCTTTTGGCAAACCTGGTAATTCTACAGCTCAGGAGTTACTGGGGCCTCTGTGTGAGACTTTCTGAGCTACGGACTTATCTTAAAGACTTCCTGTTTTGTAGCTCTGGGTCCTGCCAAGATGTATGTCTTAGCATGATTCAGTTCTGTTGTTACAATGATAGCAAGATTTACAGGGAACTGGTAAAAGATTAAAAGATAATTCAGCAGCAAGCAGAAAGATGAACACGGTCTGGAATGGAAGGTAGAAGAGTTGAGAAGAAAATTTCAGGCTGATGTTATTTAGGAGTATTTTAGCAGCTTTCTGTAGCTCCATCAGTGCAGTGAGACTGTCCTCACTGTAAAACTTGTTAGCTCTAAAACCCTTTTCCTTCCCCTGCCAGCAACGTGGTCAGAAGCAGCTTCAGAAGGAGGTAGAAATGACCAAATTGAATTTATTTGATTTCAAAAATATTAACAATGCCATTAACCAAAGTAACTAGAGGATATGATCTCTAAAACTCTTCTGTACCAGGTGCTGACACAGGGTGGTCAGTTCTTTGGCAGCTACTCTAGGTGATGTAGATTCCATCAAACTATGGAACAAACCATCTCTGGTTTGAGTTGTGGACACACAGGGCTCATTTTGAAGCTAATAAATGCAATTATAGCTGTGCAAATGGGGAAGGACAGCTGAAGAATAAAGCATTATTTGGCAAAAGGATCTGACCACACAAGGTCTTCCAAAAGCAGTAAAGGGTCTGACCATCAGTGGGAAACATCACAAAATCTTCCTCTTTGGAAAACTTGTGACCCTAATCCCACCTCAAGACTCCAACCCCACCACAACCCAATGTACCCCATACTAAATAACAACAGAAAGCCAGGAAATCCATTTATCTCAAAATCACAAATCAATGCACTTGAGGAGATATTATCTAAAAGCAGAGTTAATAACTCCCAAAGACAGGGCAGATAGAAACCCATCTTGTATGCACACTGGGAGTGCTCTCAGTTTGGGGCAGTTTGATGCCTCAGGGCAGCACTTGGGTGCTACCAAACTGTGGCATCATAAGACAGAGAGACCAGGAAAACAGCATTAAAAAGCACAGCAGAAACAGGTATTTTACCAGCAGTGCTTGAGGTGCTGGGCAGCACTTTGTCTCCAGGATCAGCTTTCTTTCCATGGTTGCATCTCAAGGAAATGGATCCAGGAGTAGAGCTCTCATCTGAGCTTTAGCCACACTCTGAAGAAAATATTAGCAAGCTTGGGAGAGAATGTAGATAGAAAGAAACCCCAAACTACTCAGAGTTGCTGCTTTTCTAGGCTTTTCTAGCTAGGACATATGAGGAGGGAAATCTCAGTTCTGACAAAATAAGTGGGAATTTTTCTTTTCTCTTCCGAGGGGCCAAGATTTTACCGAGGTCTCAAGAGCAGGCAAGTCTGAAAAGGAGAGTAAAGTGCCTCTTGTTCAGCTTTGTAGGCAATCCCTGGGCTGAGCTGGGTGATCTGGGCATAATTCAGTGTTTCTTTTCCAGCCACTGGAAAGATGAGGGAGCTTTTGGAAAGTGGATTCTGACTTAAATGTCAGAATTAAAAAATAAAAAAGTGTGACTGGATGAATGGACGGACTGAGATGATGGATTAGCTCATAAATTTGCAGTTACTCACCTGGTCTCCTCCACAGTATAAAGTCACCTTCCTCCTTTCAGTGGCAGCTTTCCTTGTCACCTCTAGTTAATATTGTAATTAAATAAACATAGATTTGGCATGAAATTTATGCTGGGCTCCCTCTCCCATTCATGGAGCAAGGAAAGAGATACCTCTCTGACCTGGCCCTGTGACACGTGGGACCAATCAGTCAAAGGCTTGGCTTTCCAGAACAGTTGTTTAGATAGCAATTCCCAAGATTTACGGAGGAGATAAATTAGACTGGACTCCAAACCACACCATCTCCCTCGCTTGTCTTAAGGTCAGAAGGGGAAAAAAACATTTACAAACGGATAGAGGGACAGGATGGGAGCTGAGCTCTCACTCCCACTCCCTCACAGTATAGCTGGGTTAGATATATACAGGAATTATAGCTGCATCTATATATATGGGAATCAGAGTGAATGAGCTGCTGAATTTGATGCAAGCATGGGCACTCAGAAGGTGCTGATTTAATAGCTCTTGAACTCTGTAGAGGCTCTTCAAGAGATGTTGAAGCAGCTTTGGAAAAAACCACTTCACTTCTGTTGGTTTTGGGAGAAGAAAGCTTCAGTGGCAGCAAACATTCTGTAACAGAGTGGATTTTTTATTGTGTTGAAAAAAAAAAAGAAAAATCTCTGTTTTGAGCTGTTATTAATTGTCACTGTGCAATTGAAAGGTCAAACCTGATGTTCTTGAGCAAGCAAAATGCTTTGCAAAGCCAATGGAGTTCTGCCTGAGAAAATACTGGAGAGAAGCATGCCCAAATGTCAGCATTGGGACTGGATTTGAACTGGATTCAGGCATTAGTTAAGAGACTTCCAGAATAAGCTCCAAATGCAGGAGTGCTATCTTTAAAGGGAACTTCTACATGAGAAATACGGGGTGATACCCTCGATTTATAAACTCTCAGGAAGGAGAAGCAAGTGGCTGGAATTCATGGCTCTGTTCCCTCAGTCCTCGAGGTGCCAGTCACCAAGGTGGCATTAAATAAATCTCAGCTCAGCCTAAATGCTGCTCCTAAAAGTGCCAGCTGACCATGCACCCCCTGGCCCTCCTGAGCAGGAGAGGGAAGGCTGATTTCAGCTCAGGCCTGTTCAGAATGTCTTTGCATCCATTTTTCATGAATGTGCACGAAGCAGCAAAAGTATTTACAGTGTAATAACTGGCTGTGGTGCAGGAACCAGGAAGGGGCTGGAAGAAGTGGGATTTTATTTGTCTCTTTTCATCCTGAGCTTTTAATTTCCCAACAGGATGGGATGCAAAGTGCTGTGGGTATTCCTGCATTGAGTGATGTCTCCTGCAAGTAGAATCAGATGTTTGCCAGTCTCATGTCACTCTGCTGTTGATGAATGAGACCTTCAGCCTGGCTGCTCGTGCTGGTGTTTCATCTGCTCAGTTCTAGCATGGTGGATGGAGCTGAAGTGTATTGAGGGGTTCTTAACTCTTACAATAATAGTAATTAAATGTAATATTAAAGGCTGGGAAGTCTAAACCGGATATCAGCTACCCTTGTGGTAAAGCTTGACCCAGTCTCTGCCAAGGGACCGTTTCCATACACTATTTAAAGGGCAAGATAAACCAGAGTAAATAAATAACTCCTTTGAATCAAAAGATGAAAAAAGCTCAAGCTCTTACTGTAAGAAGTGCTTTGTTCCCAGTGAACACTTTTGTCACAGTCAGAAGGTTGTGACTGTGCAGTTTGCTCTGCTCTGACAGATGAAGGTATAACTGGAGCCAACAAACAGGAGAAGGAGGATCCATTCAAAGCAGGAGGAAGGCTGCATTTTGAACAATGAGCTTATTTAACAGGGTTGGAAAAAATTATCCAGGAACATTGTGGACCTCCATCACTGGAAGTCTTTAAATCAAGAGTGGATGGCTTTCTGATGAGCGTGCTTGTTGCTGTAGCAGGAGTTATAGGCTTTGAAATTCCAGGGCTTGTGTCATCCAGGAAACCAGGGCAGATGACTGCAGTTGGTCTCCAGTGGCCTTCCCATCCCTGCAAAGCACTCAGCTGGATTGCTGCTCGCAGCATGTCTGGAAGAGGAAAAGTAACATTGCTCAGATCTGGACAATAGATGACTAGAGGTTTTCCACTGGAGTTACAGATCAGGTTTTCTTCAGTTTTCCAGGCAGTGCACTAATTTTTCAGGGAATAAGGAAGCTGCCAAAGGACCTTTTGGTTATTTTAAATTTCATTATAGCAGCCTTTCCACTCCTCCCATTCATCCTCCCCTCCAAACTCAGGGTAGAGGTGAACAATGCATAGAAGTGGGGCACTGGTCCAAATACAAAAACACTGGCCATAAATAACTGTGTTTGCACTGGGCATCCTTTAAATGACATTTATAAGAAGTTGACAGAATTTTTCTGAAATGAGTTTTGAAAGTAAACAGTTTTCAGCAGTTTGAAAAAAACCCTCTATATTTAATTTGCAAATGGCATGTATTGACTGAGGTTGGCCATAATGTATATAAATAACCATAGACACAGTTAATTCCAAACCTCATTCCAGAATCAGTATATTCCTATAACACTCCTAATCTGATAGAGCAGGTAAATACAGTGTGCACAAAAGAGAAGGAACAACAGGCATTGCTTAGTGGTGTTCTGCAAATAAACCAACATTGTGCCCACGCTTGCAGCCAATTAATTAAGCCACAGAATATCTGCAAATATTTACCTGATGGCTGGGGTTTGAAAAAGCTATAACATAAATAGTTTGGTACATAGAACAGATTTGCTTTGCATCTCAACAGACCCGTTGGTGAGAGTAAATGGTAGGGAAAAAGAAAAATGAAGAGGAAAGAGCCAAAATGAAAACAAATAGATTATGTTTCTAAAATCCTACCAAATATGTGATGCACTCAAATGATCAGACTGTTAACTGCTTGTAAATCTGCCTAGGCTGGGCTTGGGAAATTATTTTTAGTATGACAGCAGAAACCTTTCTCCTGCTACCATTGTGGCACCGTGTCAGCCCAGCAAGAGGCAGCGAGAAGGGCATAAAAGTCAAGTGGGCAACCTGAGAAGGAGGCAGTTCAGCAGGACAAGGTTTTCTGTCCAAGCAGAGGAAGTAATTGTATTTATAACCTGTGAACTTCTGAAAGCCCAAGGAGAGGACATCTGAGGACAGTGCTGTGGCTTGACATAGTCCAACTAGCAGCTGTGTCATTTTTTGAGGAAAAGCATCAGGAATTCTTGCTCAGCTGCTTCATAGAGTGTGTTGGAGCTCTGCTGTCCTTTGTGGAAGGGGGTCCTCCCCAGCACAAGGGTTTTGTGTCCACTCTTGCCAACCTCAATATCCCCCTGAGTCGTATCTTTTGCTTCCATAAATCTTAAACTTGGGCTGAACTGAGCGAGCTTCAAATAAATGTCTTTCAGTTATTTTTATTTCCTGTCTGGTTTGAGAGTTTGATATTGGTAGGGAATAAGGCTTTTGTGGGTTTGGAAGCAAACCTTCTCCTGTTGGACACTTTGCATACCCCGTGCATCAGGGCATGGTGGCAGAAAGCAGGACTTTGGAAGAGGAACAAGGCAGAAGAAACAGTTGTGGAGGTGTTCTGGAGATTAGAGGAGTTGTACAGACAGATTGTGGGTACATATTAGGATTTTTTTTTAAATTTTTTTTTTTTTTATAGCACTGAGGAAAAAACCAGGAGACTGCAGAAGTTCAGCTGAGCATTCCTGCTGACATCCTCAGCTGTGGAAGCGTTAACAATGTTGACACAGACTGTCAACTTCTGGTTTCAGATTTACTCCACCAGGACCAGAGACAGGAGTTCACCTCCCTCAGACATTGTTTCAAGCTTTGTGGGTTGGAGAAGATAACACTGCATCAACTTTTTTATGGGTTTGCTTGTAATTACAGGAAAGGAAGATTGAGTTTTTGAGTGCTCATTTCAGTGGGAGCAGAAATGCAGAGGCACTTGTGAAAACCTTGTCTGTAATTTATTTTAGAAGTGGAACTTTCAGTTTTTAACCTCAGTTCTGTGAAAAAATGTCAAGGATGGAAAAAGGTATTAGGCCCTGCATGTGTGCAGAAACAGGTATGACAGTCCTACCTGATTAATTCTGAAGAAAACCAGCACAGCTTTATGCAGATGAAATTGCTCAGAAGTATGTGAAGAGCTGAAAATTTAAACTGAGGGAGGTGAAAACTGGCTCTTGAACATCAAACTCCAAGGAACTTCTCAGTTAACTTTGAAAATCGTAACAATTCTGTTTCTCCAAGCAACCCAAACAAATGGAGGTTTGTCTCCCAGGCCAATGGAAATATATTATACAGTCCTGCTACAAAGTCAAATGGCTCCAGTGACTCTATGGAAAAGGGGGGAAGGTTCCCAGGCTTTCTGTTCCCAATCCAGTTTAATTTCAAGTCTCGTGCTCAGTCTCACTTGCAGAGTGCCCTAAGAGAAAATGTAATTTAGACTAGAGCTGCATTCACAAGTTAATGGCACTGACTGTAATCCTTCAAAATGATGGATACTGGAATTTTCCCCCCTTCACAGGAGGAATTGCATTTCTCAATGTCACGTAAGGAAAAGAAACAAACATGCAGAAACAGCAACTGGCCCTCAAATCTTTGAAGATACACGTGTGTTTCCAAAGCTGAAGCAATTTTCCTGCCAGAAATCATTGTGACCTAAACTTAGAACTCCTGTATCAGTGCCCTTTGTACTGTGCTGACCTTGTTAAAGATTCTATTCTATGCATTGAAAAAAAAAAGGAAATTGTGGGGGTAGCAGAGAGATCATCAAGCAGGCAAGAGTTTGCCCCTTGAGAAAGAAAAAGACCCAAAGCCCAGCTTCTGGTGTCTGTCTCTTGGTTCTGCATGTCATGAGTTCTCAGCAAATGTTTGAACAGGAGTATTTTATTGGGTTTTGGCTGTTTTTACAGTATTATATCTGCTTCTGCTTTATTTTGTATGGCTTGATTTACTGCTGGTGCTTTGCTACACATTCACACCTGTGCTGTGCACATAAAGAAGTTCTTGCTGAAAGATGATGTCCTCAAAATGTTCTTCAAAAACCTTTGAGGGTGAGAAATTGGTGGTTTTGCCTGAAAGAGGTGGGTGGGAGGATGACACGGAGCCATTCTGATCTCTTCCTCCAGTAGTATGAACACTTGTGGTGTTAGCATTCACCAGGTTCTTTCTTTTCCAGATGCCAGTCATCCATTCAGCATTCCTGGGAGCAGCACACAGGTGGTTTTATGTCACTGTGATGGTGCCTCGTGGCTACAGAGTTGGAACCGTCAGGCTCAGCTTTGCAGAACTTTGCTGCTGCTTCCTCGGAGTGAAGAACAAGGTGTCACTATTATGATGTGGTAGGTGCAGTATCCAAAAGGATCTGGACAAGATTATTGAGTGGGATAATATTAGTGGCTTCTCATGCCCCTTTATTGCTGGCATATCTAGGCTGAGGCATCTCCCATTATCCTGTTATTGTGGTGTTGGCTGAGGTCTGGTGTTGTCCATGGATTTCTCTGATATGTGACTGCCATGATGTGGAGGGGACAGAGGGGGTGAAATAATCAGGTGATTTTCCTGGGCAGCAGCAGGCAGAGGGTCCTGGTGGATATTTGTGTTCCCTGCTCTTCTCAGGTGCTCCCCCTCCAGAAAAACTCCCTTACCAGTAGGTTTATTTCCTTTAAGCAGGCAGGGAATAATACCAGGAAAAAAAACCCCAACCTAATAAAAGGAAGGCTATTCTTTGTTGCTGTTTGGGGGAACATTTTTGTGCAAAGACTTTTAAAATTTAGTTTTGCAAAGAGATACCTTAAAACACTGACAACTGACAAACAAGCTGGAGCAGGTAACTGGATTGTATCAAGACTGTTTGGTGATGCACTGACATTTGGTGTCGTGACTCCATTAATCAAACTTATTTTGGAGGAAATTCTTCCTGGTTCATTCATCCCCAAATAATTTACACTGGGAGCAGTGGGTCTAAACCTCTTTGGCAGACTGGAATGGAGGAGCATGATGAACAGCTAGCCTGGCTCCTGAGTGACCAGACACTCACTGCTTACCAGGGCTCTCCTTTTTTTCCAGGCATGCACTGAGTCTGTTGTGCCTGGAGGGAGCTCACAGTAGATATTTGTGAATGATAAAATAAAAGGGGGCTGAGGGCCCAGGGACTCAGCAGAGGATCTCAGGTGAAAGAAAGCCCAGTTGTTAACCTTCCTGTGCCTGATATGTGGTTTGTCAATTAGGCAGCAGGAGCTGAGTTGGTTGCATATTGACCTACAAGCATTAAACAACTGGCTGGGAGCCATATCCTGTGAAGACTGTGCTGTCCTTCTGATTTGAAAAGCAGCACCACAGTCGTGGTTCCACTTTGGGTTTTTGAAACATGGGCTTTAGTAAAAAAGAAAAAAAAAAAAGAAAGGGAAAGTATCTTTAACCAGGTGCACTTCAACTGTTTATTTGGAAAAAATCAGAAGTGTTTTGCACAGAAGTATCCGTAGTTTTCCAAGGGTTATTAACATGCATAGCCATGCCTGGCTTGACCGTGCAGTGTGCTCCTAGACAGAATGACAAAGCTGGAAAAATGAAGTCAAGGAAATATGAGCTGATTTATTTTTTATATGTAACAAGCTAAACCTTGATCCAGTGCATCTGTGGAGCAAAAGAATATTTGTCCAGTTCCACCATCGAAAAAACTGAGCAACACATGAGGTGAGTGTGAATTGTCTCAGCGGAACTCGTCCATTCTCCAGACATAATTAAGCACTGGCCCAATTTTTAATGCTGGCTACTTAATTGGATGTCAGAAATTCCACATTTGGAGGTTCAGTTTGACCTTTAGTTACATAAAAGAAGCATTTAAGAGTCTCCAGTGAGTGTCAATGTCTGAATGCAGATGCCTTATTTGAAAGCTGTGCTCCTTTACAATGGTGCATTCCAGGAGGAGAAAGCCTTGATCCTGCAGAGTTTGAAGCAGGCTCCAGCTTGCTGCCACTGACACCAGCTTGCTGGAATCCACTCATTCCAGGGAATGGTACACTAGTGAAGACAAGCAGATGTGAAAGCAGTTGCAGGGTTCAGGTCCAAAGTAGTATGAGATCTTTTTCCCATCTAAATACTTAAAAGTTTGAGAGTATATTTTAATTTCAAGGTGGAGCTTCAGAAAGGAAAGCTCAGATAACCATCTTTCTCAAATGCCAGAGGATTTAGAGAAAACACCAAATCAATTACAGTGAGACTTCTAGTAAGTGGCAGAGCCTGTTAAAGCTGGTGTGAGCAGGTGAAAAATGGGACTTTGATATACACACAGGGTCATTTTGAATCCAGCCAGCCTGGAGGAGATAATAGCACTGAAACCTGGCAAGATCACCTGTGGCTCACACCATCCACCTGGGAAAGAAGCAGGGGATGGGGACATAGACAGGTACTGGAGATGCTGGTAATCCCTGTGAGTGTCCTGAAGGAACACTTCTGGAATAAGGAAGTCCTAAAGCATCAGAAGCTGTTTGCTCAGTGAGGCTTTGTCTAAGTCCCAAGACCTGGAGAGACTCTTGCAGCTTGTGATCCCTCAGGCTTGACTCCTGTCAGTCCATTGCACAGCGGGGTGAGAGCCATGGGAAGCAGGTGATCCTGCTGCTGACACTGCTCTGGTACAGGCCTGTGTAGGTTGGGGCTCAGAGGTGTCACAGTATCCCAAAGGTGTCTCGAAGATACCTTTGCACACAGGCTGTGATTCACTTTCTGTGGTTTAAAAAAGTATCACAGAATCGTAGAATGGCCTGGTTTGGAAGGGACTGTAAAGATCATCTCATTCCAACTCCCTGCCATGGGCAGGGACACCTTCCCCTAGACCAGGTTGCTCCCAAGCCCTGTCCAACCTGGCCTTGAACACTTCCAGGGATGGGGCAGCTACAGCTTTTCTGGGAAACCTGTGCCAGGGCCTCACCACCCTCACAGGGAAGAATTTCTTCCTGATATCCACTCTGAACCTACTCTTTCAGTCTGAAACCAGTCCCCCTGTCCTGTCACTCCAGGCCCTTGTAAAAGGTCTCTCCCCACATTTCCTGTGGGCTCCCTCCAGGTACTGGAAGGCTCCAGTTGGGTCACCCCAAAGCCTTCTCTTCTCCAGGCTGGACAATCCCAATTCTCTCAGCCTTTCCTCACAGCAGAGCTGCTCCATCCCTCTGATTATTTTGATGCCTCCTCTGGGCTCACTCCAACAGCTCCATATCATTCCTGTGCTGGACCCCAGATTTGGGGGCATCTCTTCCGGGGGGTCTCACCAGAGCAGAGCAGAGGGGCAGAATCCCCTCCCTCACCTGTTGCCCACAGCACAGTTCATGTCTGGGCTATGAGCACACATGGCTGGCTCGTGTCCAGCCTCTCCCCAAGCACCCCCCAGTCCTTCTCCCCAGGGCTGCTCTCCACCTGTTCATTCCCCAGCCTGGATTGAGACTGGGATTTGCTCTAACTCAGGTGCAGCACTTTGCACTCGGTCTCGTTAGACCTCATGAGATTCCCACGGGTCCACTTCTCAAGCTTATCCAGGTCCCTCTGGATGGCATCCCATCCTTCAGGTGTGTCAACCACACCACTCAGCTCGGAGACATCTGCGAATTCATCTTGTTACAACAGCAGGAAATGAACTCTGCTGACTAGTTTTTAAACGCTGTGAGCTGCTTACAAGATTTAGGAATGAAGTGAGAACCTCCAGACTTAGCTTTGGTTTCTGATATTGCTTGGATCTGTATGTACAGATCCCCCATGTTATGCTGAAACACATTTGTTTGGTCAACTAAATCAGTGTAAAAAATGTAGCTTTAAGGGTAAAACTGTCATCAGTAAAAGGCACTGCTCACGGAAGCGTGCTCCTCACTTGCCAACTACTACTTGGCAGGAACAAGCAGGCAAGGTCATGAGTTTGGTACTTTCTGGAGAAGGATGCAATGTACTTCCTACAGGCTGCAAAATCCAGGGGATGCCAGACTACCAGCACAGAGTCATTTTGTTTGCTGAGCCACGGGGGATGTTCAAAATCTGCAGATAATTTCTCTACTTTAAACAAATGTTCTTTCTGTGTATGGCTTGCAATTCACACAGGGCAAATGGCCACGAGAAAACAAAACTAACTGAAAACTGGGCTGCCAGCACTGAGTGTGCTTCTCTAGCTTGAATTACATCCACATTATTTACTGATGCAACTGTATATATGTAAAACAATTTGAACTGGCTGGTCTAAGTGTATAAAGTCCTGGAGCAAACACGGAATTCCCCAGGAGAATTATGGCTGTCTTTAGAAGTAATTCTTCTTCTCTTTGTATCTGTTTTTAAAAAATAGTGTCACACATAAAGATCTGGAGGTTCTTTCCAGGCACAAAAGAATATTGCCTGAAAAACAATACATGGATTGGTTAAGTGTAGTGTTTTGATCATAACCTATGGAATATACAGGGGAGCAAACTACAATCTTGTTATTTCTGGTGGTTCTTAAATCACAAGTTGCTGCCTGCGATATTATGACCACGACTTCAAAAGTAAAGACATCCATATAATAAAATAGTTTTAAGCAAAAATAACTTAGGGTTCACATTTCCAGGTTTTCCTCTGTAATCCTGTGAACGAGAAGCATAAAGAAAAGGAACACTGGCAGTCTCAGGATTCCAGGAGCTGGAGCTTTCTTTCCTCATTATTATTATTATTTTTAAATGCCCTCCCTGTATGAGAATAAGTAGCAAAACCCCTGAGTGTGACAATCCTCTTGTCACACTGAATTTCCTGCACTTATGTTTTTTAAGCAGATGATGGCCCTGGTGAGAGGGTGAGACTGTGTACAAATGTTTGTGGTTCAGAGCCCAGTTTTCCAAGGAGAAGTCCAGGATACACAACACGTCACCTGTTTGTACTCCAGCTCCATGAGGCAACGAAGACAGAATTATACGGCCTTTCCAGAGCAGCTCTCCCGTGGGGCTTCAAAGCTCACTTTTGGTCTCTGCAACACACAAAAATGTTTCCCCACATGAATTCAAATATTACTTCTTGGCTGTACAGCTTGCTACAGGCTTTATCCACTGGTGTTACACTCTTATACTGTTTAACCATTCCGACACTAAGGTGGGGAGATGGGTTTGCCAGCTTAGTATTAGTCTGCCTTTGGCTAAGGAAGTATTTACATTTCTTGTTATTATTGCTAAGCAGATTATTCACTGTTTATGTGAAGAAAATTTATTATGTTTTGCAAGGTTGTAACATACCTAATGAGAGACACAGGGGATTTTGCCAGGTGGGGTTCCTCTGCTTCCAGTGGGATCCATTGGTATGACTGACTTTGGGAGCAGCAGAAATCAGAGCCAGGCTGGATGCTTTTATTTGATTTTATGTGACTTTTGAGCCCAACTGAATGCCTGGGCATGGCAAAAGAAGGATTGCTGCTGTCTTTAGTAGCACTGGAGGATGTCCAACAAAGACTTTTACTCAGATTAGGGCTGATGCTGGCATGGAGCTCTTCCTCTGTGCCTTTCTCCTACAACTTGCTTCCAGGCTGTGAAAGGAAAATTTACCCTGGGAGGAGGAACAACTTGAAGATGGTACACAGGTTCTGTGTGCTGCCAGTCAGCAGGAGAATCAACCAGTGTCAGACATTCCAAGGGGAATGCTTATCCTGCCCCACGGGCATCCATTTTGGGGCATCCATTGCCTCCTTTCCCGCTTGTGCTCCCTGGCCCTGCTCTGAGGACAGCCCTGCCACGTAGGCCGGGTGCTGGCTCCCAAGGCATGGAGCAAGTCCAGCAAAGGTAGACTTGAGCAACCCTTCTGCCATGTCAGATTGCTGGACACGGGCATGGAAGGAGCACAGAGTGTGACTGTTGCTCCCAGAAGTGCAGGAACTGGCAGTAGAGAGCTCAGGATTCTGTTACAGCTCGTCCTTCCTTACGTATTGTGCAGTTCCATTGATTATTATTACATTTTTAGCATTTACAACTCTTCCTAGTTCTTTAGCACTAAAAGGTCCTTGGCCAGGTGGCTGCCAGCCAGGTGGCTTTCAGCTCTCCAGTGATATTTATATGAGAGACAAGCTGTGGTCATATTTTCAGACACGTTGTGGTCACATTCTCAGTCAGGAATCAAGGCAAGAATAAAACCATTCTTTCCCCCTCCCTGGTTAGAAATGTTGGACAGAGGCATCCTTCTGCTGTCATTCCATGTCTGTCCATTTTGGAGTGGACAATGGCTGGTGTCAATCACCCAGAAGGAGCAGACAAGGAGGGGAATTGATGTGCAAGCTCAGCCTCGAGGGAGAACATGCAGTGCAAGGAAATGGAGAAGGCAGGATACTTGGAGCCACTGAGTGTGACCTTTGTGCATCAGATTGTGATTTTTGGCTTTTGAAGGCAAGTAGGTGGGCAAAACAGAGCAGAGGAGAGATTTTTCACTAGCCAGCTCCAGGCTTGCCTTTGCCAAGAAAATAACTTTAAGTGCAAACGGAAACCCAATCATATACAACTGCATGTGGAATGTCAAGGGATGGAAATGTTGTGGGAGATTCAAAGTCCATGTTTGCTTTCTTGGTGTGTTTTTTTTTTTTTTTCCATGCTCTCTTGAAGAGGAAAATGGAATTTTGAGTGGGGAAAAGAAAGATCTGGCAGAACTGATAAAGCAAAATATACATTGACACTACCTGACAATAATATGCATTTAGCTGCCAACAAAGGGAATGCTAAATAAATATGGATCTCTTACCGAGTGCTGCTGGTTAGATTTATTTTGGTTTTGAGTTTTTTTTCCCCTTCCCTCAGTGTTTTTGCTGATTATAAGCTCCAGCCCCAAGAATATTTAATTTTGCTGAAAGGATGTGTGGTTTTGGGGGTGGTGGGAGTGAAGCAGCCAGGAGTGCTACAGAGGGGAAGTGTCCTAAAGCAAAGGTTTGAAAGCATTTTCTATCCATCCGAGCAAGCACCTTGTGCTGTTGGGATTTAGATATATTTTTACCACTGAGCTCAGCTTCAGGGTGTTCTCTGCATGTGCACTTAGAGTTTCAGTGATATAACTCCACAGTTCAGCAAGGTGGATCCAGTTGTGCCAGGATTAATGCCAATTTTATTTGTTTTGCTGATCTACCTTTATTAATTTTAAAACCTAAATGCAGAATGCTGTTTTAAAAAACTAGTGACCTTCCAGAGAAGCTGTGGAGTCCAGACCTCTGTGAATATCTGTGTTGAATATCCTTGTTCCTATTTTTCTATGCTGTGGTCACCTCTCTTTGCTTCTGGAGGCATCTGCTGCAACCCAGAGGTCATCAGCTCTTCTGTCAACCCCTTTGGAACTTCAAGTATTTGTCAAAGCAGGAGTTAATTTAAGAGAGAAACTCTTACTCCATAAAGGTTAAAAAAAATAAATCTATTTGTGACTCCTCAGAGCATGCACAGAGCTAATCAATTGGCAGAAACTGAGAGAAAGTTCTCAATCTGATTTATTTTAGTCCCTGTTTTGTTTGTGGGGAAGTGGCTGCACAGAAGCAATGTGGCTTCTCCAGTGAAGATGTGTGCTTTGGCATTGCCTTCAGGAGTCAAATTAAAGGTTCTGTGTGTTATTAGGAACAGCTTTTTTATTAAGCTCACTAATTTAAGATACAACAAATAAGCATAATCTGATGTGCTGATCAGTGACAAGTCAGCAAGGTCACTGAAGGTGTTACCAGCTGAGGAAATGTGTGTTTGCTGCTGCTGAGTCAAAACAAACAAAGGTTTTTTCTTTATTGCCTTAGAAATATTCTCCTAACTGTGAAGTGGGTCCAGTGCCACATTCATTTGGTGTCTCATCTGCCTTTATATGTGAAGAAAACGTTGGAGGTCACAGGTTATCAATAACCTGCCCCAGTTTCAGATGGATTTGAGGGGACAGGACTTGGATGTACCAGTTCAGGAGAGGATTCATGGCATGTGGGGAGCACTGTACTGGGAATGCCAGAAGTGCTGCCACCAGGCAGATTTTTTTCAAGTTCTCCCATTGCCTTGCCATGTCTTTGTGCAGGTTTCAGTACCACAGGAGCTGCAGAGCAATCCTGGCAGAGCAACTCCCACTGAAACGCTGCCAGGAAACACTACTGCTGTGGAACTCCTGGAGTTGCTGCTATAGCTGTGTGTTTATAGCTCATCATCTGCTGATGGGGAGTGGTGATCTGTGGTTCTAGAGCTGGCTGAACCAGCTGAGCCATGATCCCTGGAGTCCAAGAATTTTTCTGTGGTCACAGAGTTCAGTATCTTCGGAGCATATCTCAGGCAGGAGATGTTGGCTGTCTTCCTGCTGAACACAAAGGCCTGAATAGGATTCTCCAAACTCAAGCTCCTTTAACTTTCTGACTGTAAATATGAAGCTGGAACTAGGGATTTCTTTTTTCATTTTCCTTTTCCCCCCCCTTTTTAATGTAAAATGGTTTACAAAATCAGAAAGTACTTTTACAAATAGAAGCCATTTACTTCTTTCTCCTGCTACTGTGATGATGAACACAATTAATTTTTCTTCTCACACTGGACATGAAGCTGAAACAAACCTTAAATTCAGAGAAACTGTAGCTGGAACATGTAAGAACCAAAGTCATGCTGGTCTTTGGGATTCAGGTTTGGAAGGAAAAAGTGGGGACACTGGTCACAGCCTTGACATTTCAGCCTCAAAGCTGTGTTCTTTTAGGGTCATTTTACTCAAATGATCATCAACTAGCATGTTAACAGCAGTTATTTGTATTTTCCAGGTTGCTTCTACCACTGATGGTCTGTTTTTCTCTACCTGGACACCCAGGAAAAGACAGCCCTGCATCACTTCAGATTTGGTAAGTTCCCTTTGGGACAGGAAAACCCCAAAGCCTTAAACTGAAAACTCACACCTAGCCATGAACCTAAAACAATCCAAATAAATGCTCTGAGGCAGCTGTCCACCTGTATCCTGATATCCCTGAAGAGTGGCAAAAGCATGGAATATCTTAGTTACAGCAATCCAGTGAGTCTGTTTTACAGGATGAGCTTTGTGGTGTCTTGGTGCCTTTGCAGTTCCCACAGATCTGCCTAAAGATAATGCTGGTGTTAAAGAAACCAACAACAAAAAACAAAGAAAAAAATCAAAATGATGATGCACAGTACAATGTTTATTCTGCCTGTGTTTTATCAACATAAAGGCCCCTGAAAAAGGCCTGGAAATAGATATTTCTTTCCTGTTGGCAGCAGCAGTTGGGTTTGCCTCCTGATCCTTTGTTAGCTGTTATTGAAGAGCACTGTGTAAAGGTGAGTGTTCCCAAAACTGAAGAACTGGAGCTTGCTCTTCATACACTGCACTGGTTTATACAACTTTTAGCTTCCCTACATGACTACTAGAAGTTTACATATGTAATATTTAATGATTTGAGCTGCTGGAACCTCGTCTTCAAAGCTAAAGGGCGAAGCAAAACTGGTAAGTTGTTGTTGTTATTGTTGTTCTGTCAGCACTAAAGACAGCTGTCATCACTTTTAGAGCTGGGAACTGCACTTTGCATGGTGACAAAGGCTGCTGGTGGTCAAAGAAATGGGACAATACTTTTGGGAAGAACTTGAAAATTCCAGAAGTGGAGTAGTGGTGTTTTTTTCAGGGTTTTCAGTGGAACTGTTCTCTTGCTATTCCCACTGCAAATCTGCCCCCTGCCTCCCTAAGCTAGGTACCTAATGGAATTTAATTACTGAACCAGTTTTTAGTTTTAAATCTTCAGTAATCAGGAAAAAATGTGAAGTGCTAGGTATGTTTTTGCCAAATGCATATGTTTGTGCTGAAAAATCCCAAAGGCAGGTGCTTTTGTGATTTTATTTTTTATCCTAATAATGAGTACAGCAGACCAGCAAGGTCAGGTATGAAAATATAAGTGCAGTGGGGAAATCCAAGCTTATATCACCATATTCCACAGCATTAAGGCATAGTGGAAGAAGGGATCCATATGTGTACAGACTGTGTATATTAGATAGAAACATAATTTTGCCAAAGCAGAATCATCTAAAGGGTTGGAAGTGATCTAAAGAAGGAATGAAGAAGGGAATGCTTTTCCATAAAGTCTGCTGAAAATTTCCTCACATCTGTTGTCATGACAATAGGTGGCACCCTCATGCCAAGGAATATCATCATGTTCAACTGCACTGGGCTTCCTCAGAGTTACCTACTGCAATTCCTTTAACCAAAATTATTGGGCTTGAAAGCAAAAGCAAGTCAGCAAGGCAGAATATTCATTAGGGAAAGGGGGGGGGAAATAAAAATGTAAACTCCATTCTTACCGTTGATTTTAGTGTAAAATTAAACTACCAGTTTAGTATAAAACTAAACTGCTGCTCTGCTGAGGCATTTGAGAATTTGGAGTGTGGGCCCATCCTGAGTGATGCACACAAACTGTGTCATCATGTCCTTTAGAGCTCAGGCTCCAACAAACCCTTTGGGGTCACTCCCGAGTGCGGGAGGAGCCAGGTGGGTGCTGTTTGATTTATTCCCCAAACCTTTGGGTGGATGGGATAGCCAGGCAATCTGAAACGGGCACCTGTGCAAAATTAGGGCATCTGAAAAGAAAGGGCTTCTCTCAGTAGAGGTTTTGTCACTTTTACTTCCAATGTGAGTCAAAACCTGGAAAAAAGTATTAACGGGACTTTGTCAAGCCACAGGCATTTTGGCTTGTGGTTTGGGTAAATGTTCAGGTCATTTCTTACTGTGCCCTGAACAGACCTGATTCACAGCTCCTCTGCTGAGCCTGAGAGCAGGTCAGGGAGAGGCACAGAAATAAATACCTAAATAAAATACCACATATATAGAAGACCTAAATGCACTGTAGAACAGGGAAAGGACACCACGGACTAGGAAGTGTGAAAGACACCTGCTTTTGTTGATTTTGCTGATATAATTTGGTATGAGAAGCTTTGCTAAGCATAAATTTTATGCCTTTTTTTTTTTATTTTCATGCAAATGGACTTTAAAAATCTGATGGAATTCTGAGGACATAAATTGTCTTAGGCTTGCAGATGGCCCATAAAATTTGCAAAGCTTTGGCCATTTATAAGCTGGAATTGGATCAGAAAAAAGCTTCAGGATTCACTGAACTTTGCTAGTCTTGGCAATGTCTCAGTTGCACTTTTGCTGGCATTTCGTTTCATCCTTACATTGCAAAAGTAACATCCTATGGTGGTAAAGGCAAACTGAAGGGGAAAAAGAATTGATGGAGTGAATGAGGTTCCATTCTAATTTGAGTCTCTACACAGCTGGTTCTCTTAGCTACAATTTTGCTGAAATAGCTGCGATGTTGTGGGGAAAATTAAAATTTCCACTGTTTCAGGGAATGTTATTTATCTGGACCTTGCTTCATTTCCCTTTCACCATCTCATGCTGATTTTTGCAGAGGTTTTTTTTTGCAAAGCACTGTGATCCCTGGACAAATTGTATCCCTTGGGATAAATTCTGTCTCCAGGCTTTGGTGCCAAAATGGAATTTCTCGGTTGCTCCTCAGCAGCCCCAGGTCTGGTTGTACAGGTGGTTACGGAGCCAGTGGGACCAAGAGACTTTTGCAAGTCAGTGAAGTTGTCACGTTGCACTTAAGGGGTATTAAATGGAGATGCTTTCCCAGACACCTTCACATGCTCATCTTGGAATGAGAAATATCCTCTTGCCACTGCTAAGTCTTTCTACTCCTTGGGTTTCACAGATGGGAAAACCCATGGGTAGAAAATGCTCTTGTAGTCTCTTGTAACATTCATATTTTGCAGCTTCCTATGAAAATACAAATCCTAAACCTGATAGTACATTGATTTATGTTTAAATATTTTTTTTGCATTGGTAAATTCTGTTCATTATACCATAAAAACAGCTTAGGGAGCCATATATTTTTGGATTTTTACATTGCTATTAGGATAGGCAGAAGCCATTTCATGGCAACATGCACCTTGGGTTGGCAGAGAGGGAGGGAAAGGTTTGCCATTCCAAAACTCTCCCAGTGAGGCTGTCACTTCAGAGAAGTATGTTCTGCTTTTTTATGGGCAAATAATTGAAATGAAATAAGAAAAACTCAATTCTCTTTTTATCTTTCGTGAAGTAACTGATTATTTTTTTGAGAGCATAAAAAGTTATTCATTCACAGTTTGTGAGACAAAGAGGAAAAAAAATTACTCTGTATTTTGGGGGAACTGTGTGGAAAACCACTTCCCTACTGCATTTTGCTTTCACAAATAGAGTTTTGTTTATCTGGCTTTTTATGTCTATATGTGACATATAAAACCCACTCCTATCTCACATAAGCTGTCAGATTCCTGAAGAGCAGTGGTAAAACCTGAACACCGACCTTGGGCCTTTAAATTTATATTTCAATTTTAAATTTGGGGTCTTTAAATAACACTCTTCCTGAAGAAGCTCTCTCTCCACACTGATGCTGGACGAAAAGTGCACCACTCATGCACTTGCTTTAAGTTCCCTGTACTTTCTTTGGCAGAAGGATGCCAACATGGTGGTGACAAAGTCATCAGCTTGTGGAATGCTTTGCCATTTTAGTGAGTCACTTACTGTGTGGTCCAGGAACTTGTCCTGTTTCCACTGGAAAAACGAGCTTCTCCTGGCAGCAGATGCCAACTGCAGGCAGTGTGACTGCAGCTCTGCCAGCTGCTGGTGAGGAGGTGGAGGTTTAAGTTTAGAATTTGCTGGTCCTGAGTGAGAGAGAAATCGAGTCTGACTTTGCTTTATTCATTCCAAGAGTTCCCTGAGGCTGGTAATGAGACATGGCTAATCTGTCCTGGGAATGCTCTGATGGATGGACTGGAGCATCCCTCTGGGACCTGAACTGTATTTTGGCTTCCTTAGCTCCTGAACATTATTAGTTTAGTTTGTTTACATACTGTGTCTGAAGCTAAATAGAAATGTATTTAGAATGCAGGTTTTAGCTCCCATTTCACATCTCCTAATCCCATGTTCAGTTCCCAAGGGTGCAGTTCCTGTCTCGAAAAATCAAGAGAAGTTGAACAATTTTTTGTCCCACATCTCAGTCTTGGGTTGTGGCAGTGAACTGCAGCCCTTCAGAGCAGCAGGGCTGTACTTTGGAGCCTCCCTGGGAATGAGGAGGAGGATTCCAGTTCATCATGTGCTCTTTCTATCCTGAAATGGAAACATTGTGCAAAAAGTGTTATCAAAGTGCCACCAGCCTTCCCCTCCTGTGAGCAGCAAGTCTCCAAAGGGACTCAGAAACTGCAGAGAACATGTTTAATTCTTAGAGGGAAGAGGCAACACTGGCCCTTTCCTATTTCTGGTCTCCCCTTGTGTAAAGACCAAGTTATATGGTGAGATTTCTGTGCTAAGTGTCCCTTACTGTGAGCTCCCAACAAAATCCTCCTGGACAGCAATATTATTGGGAAACTCCTCGGAGGGAATAAGGAAATCAGGTTCAATATATGAGAGAGAACCAAAGGGGTTTATCTGTGCATCTTTCTGGGGTTCTCTTGTCACTGGCAGCAACCTAAAGGGGTAGAAAACCCTTTTGGTTTCATCTCTTCAGTTTTCTCAATGCAGCAGAATTCTTCTTCCATTTTTTCCCTTTATCTTTTAAAAACCTGTAAGTGCATCATCAATTGCAGTTGCTATTAATGCATCCTATTATTTGCAATTTACCTCACCCTGGCTTTAATTAATGACTGATTTTAAGATTGCTCAGTCCTGAGGGGTTCCTTGCCACAGGGGTGGCAAATCTGTACTGGAAGATTCCTTAACAAGTCTCAGCTTCCTCCCACATCCATCAGAATATCCAAAGGATAACAGAGATTACTTGTGCACTCTTTGCTCTTGATGGGAGAGAATTTAAAATGTCTAGAGCATCCTGCATTGGTGCTGGCACTGTCCTTTGCCATTTTCATAGTTTTCTTTCAAAATACATTGCTGAGATTTTTCACAATGTGTCACTTTTTTAATTTTGTCTTTCATATCTGAATATAGAGTAAGACATTAATTTTACTGGTTACCGTCAGAAGATCGTTCTAACGTAGAGTCCAAAGTTTAGGATTTATAAATATTTGCAGAATTAAATCCATGGTGTATCAAGCACTGAAAGAACCCTCCTTCAAAGGAAAGAAAAGGCCTATTGACAGCTCATCTGTGCACACACAGTGTATTAAATATCCTGCCTCGCTGATCGTTGGGTCAAACGTTGTATTATAAACCCCAAACAGATTGTGTGGTTTGCAGGGAGTTGCAAAACTCAATGAAGCACATTCAAAATACATTTTTGGTCTAATTCCATTTTCCAAATCCCTGTATTAAACATGAATATAATAGCCCAGGTTTCAGCCCCGACAATGTTCTCCTTAGAAATCGGAGTCTTAGTTTTCATAAGAGTTTCCACGAGTTGCTCCACCCACAGAAGTGGGTGTGGGTAGGTGGATCCTGGCCTTCATGGAGCATGGAGGGCTCAGGGAATTCAGAGCACTGTGAAAGGTTAGAGGTGATGTCCAGGTTTGCAACCTTCACTGCAGATTTCTCAAGCTGAGTGTCTCAGCTGGGGGCTCACATTTACATCCCAGGCTCCAGGTATGTAAAATATTTTTCCAGATGTAGCTCTTGGTGTGTCATTTGTTGATGCCATGGAAGATGTCACTCCTTTGGATCTCCCTCTTCTGTTACCTCCACCTTTACCAGCAAATGGTTAAATAAGGCACAGCAGGCTCACTAATCTTCAGACATTCCAAGTCCCTTCATGCCTCCCTCCAAGGACCTGTGGGGACACAACAGTTGGATTGACCACTAAAATGTGCTGGTTTATTGGACATGGGCACACAGATAAGGTTTTGGTCAAAGTGGTTAACAAGGACCAAAGTGACATGCTGTTCTGGAAGTTTGGGGAGTGCTAGGGAGCTTTGGGCTCAGCTGGAACTCTGGGATGTCATTACTGTGCTTTTGGAGGCTTTCAGAGTAAGGTTAAAAGGTGAAAGAAAGAAATCCCTGAGCTGCAGAATACACATATTTCTCCTGCACAGATCTTTGGAGAAGTCCCCCACCAAGCTGACACTAACCCTGACAGCCAGATGTGCAACTGGGATCAGAGCAGCAACCAAAATAGACTGTGGTTTACAACTGCTTGCAACAATAAACAAAGCATATCAAAGGATCCCCCAAAACACACTTTCTCTGGAGAAACCTACATGGTTTTATTATTCTGGTCTCCAGCTTTAAAGCATTTTTGTCATTTTTTGCTGAAGGAGAACTAAATAGTTGCAGATTCCAACCAGGGACAATTGTCAGGGACTGGACTGGGCTGACTGGTCAACCACAGCCATCCCAAAGAGCCCGTGCACAGTCAGCAGAAGCTTCCTTAAGGAGGGGGTTACTTGCCAAAATCTACTTTCTGAAATTTGTGATGCATTTTTATAGGGGCATTACTTATATGAGGCTCTCCCTGCTGCCCCATGCAAATGGCTACAAATGCCATTTTATGCAGCTGCACTTGGACTGTGCAATATTCCCAGTCTTTCCCAAAACTGCTGGTGAGTTCTGTGGTTCTAACAGGATGAATGGGAGTGTCCATCTCCTCCGAGCACACATTAATTGCTTAGACACAAATTATCACATTAGGGATGACAAAATGCCACAAGAGGCCTTTGAGAAACATTTCAATATGTGAGCATATAAAATCTCTCCTTATAGATTTTCATTGGAAGTGTTGCCCTGCAGAAAAATTAAGTCAGCTTTGCAAAGTGATCTGGAAGAACAAACCTGGGGAAGGGAAAGTGAGAAAAGCAGTTTTAATATGAAAACAAGTGAAGCTTCTGTTTCAAAGTGGCTTTTTTCCCTGAATCTATTTTAAATCTTTAGCATTCTTTTAACCTCCAGATTTCTATAAAGTTGAAAGATGCCTTGTTCTGCAAGGCTGGTATCACCTTACTAGGAAAGCCATGGAGGAGGGCTCATAATGTCTTCTATTATACAGCTCTATCTCTACTTCATGTTGACATGAAATTCTTCACTTAAGTTCTGGCAATAAAATTACAGAAACTGACTCTCTAAATTGTTTCAGCTGATCAAGCAAAATTCGGAATTCTCTCTATGTCCTGAAACTTCAGAAAGTTAATAGTTGTGTTATCCTGACTCACTCAAACTCCTGTCACTTTCCTGGAATCTTTGTGGGCTGAAATACTTGGGTATTTTTACTTTTGCAGACATCTGCACTCTCCCGTGGAATTAAACGTGAGAAAATCGTCGTTGTATTTTATTACTGCAGAAAGAACAGACAAAATAATTGTTCTTGGATTAATTTCTTCTCTTCTGGCCCTCCCCTTTTCACCTTGGTGGATTACTTTTGCAGAGTTCTGGATTTTCCTGAATCAAGCTGGGAAGAATCATCAGGCAACAAAATATATGGGTGATATTTTGCCCCTTGCATGCCAGACCTCCAGATTTCAAATGGCAATGCACAATGTCAGCGTTTCACTGCTTCTCAGAGGTCACAGTTGTTAAGGGAGGATACCAGGAAAGGAATTCCTGCAAAGAAATGACAGTAGCAGCCTCTGTCTCAGGTAGATGTTACTCCAGACAGCCAAGTGGAACCTGCTCCTCTTGAACAGGAAGATGAAGCTGTCCAAGAAGGTGAAATGCAGGAAAAAAGCATGTTTATTGTAACTGCTCTAGGTAAGCCAGCAGCTGTCCCACTGTGGCACTCTGTTCCCAGTATTCCTGACAGACTGGGGAGTTGTCAATGAATGGAAGCAGGCTGGAAGCAGGAGTGCTTTCCTAACTCACTGCCTGGTCTTTCCATGCTGCAGCAGACGAGCTCTTGTGGTCATGGCATTAAAATATTGCAATCTTTGTTTTGAAACAATGACACAGAAATGTTTGCAATGACTCCTTGTGCAGTGGTTTGGGATGTAGCTCATGTCTGGAAACCACAGTTTCTAGATTGCAGGACAGCTCATGGCTTGGGAATTTCCAAAGTAACTATTAACTGGAATGTTGGTTTATATAACTGTGTCTGTGTGAGTTCAAGGTTTGTCCCCTTGCAGGTGGCAGTGGTGCTGGGCAGGGAAGGGGAACAGGAGGAAACCTCTTCCCATTCATTTTGCGTGGGTGCGGTGGAAATCCAAATTTTGACTCTAACCCACCATGTCTGGAATTAATCTCTCTGGCAAACCAAGTACAGTCATGGCAAGAAATTATATTTGCTGTGCTGAAGCCTTTCCTATGGGGCTGATCCAGCTCCTTTCCTATGGGGCTGATCCAGCTCCTTATGAGGTCAATGGAAAAGCCTTCGTAGGCTTCACCAGGTGAAGGGGGCTCTGTAGGTTCTTCAGTCTTACATGGATGCTGAGGACATCATGGGCTGCAAGAAAACAGGTCCATTCCCCCAAACCCTCATCCAGAACAGTCTGAGCTGACTGTCCAGACACTGTGGAGTGAGGAAAATCCTTAGGAAGGAATGACAGGCAAGAGACCGTTCAGAACATGATTTGTTCGTTTGTTTTGCCTCTCTCCAAGAATGGAGATGAAAGGTTCTTCAAGCACTCAAAGCTGGGTGCTCTTCTGCTTTCATTGCCACTTTTTTATCCTGCCAGGAGGGGGGTCTGCTGCAGATTTGGTGCCTCGGGAATGCGACAGGAAAGCTGGGAACAGGCCCAGCACTGTGGCACACTCAGATCAGTGGAGTGGAATGAACTTGAGGAGGAGCTGCTTCCAGGGCACCAAACACAGGAACCTGGGGAGGTCTCACCTCTGGACAAACACAACAGGATGAGAATGGTTAACCTGAATTTTTCTAAAATTGTCTTTCCAGGCTCTCAAAATAGCAATAGCAGCCTAAATATTAAGAAATAGAAACCCATAGTATTACCACTGAATTATTTTCATTTGCCTTCTCAACCATTTCACTTGATGTTTTAATCCTTTTGGAACTGGATGCACTTAAGGTCCCTCATAAGAGGAACACCTGGCTTTCTCCAGTGCCTAATTAGAGCTTTTGCCTTTAGTTCCCAATGACTTTTTTTTTAATTTGTCCTCCTATCATAACTAGAAATCTTTGCTTTCGAGGTGAAAGGTCTGATTGCAGTTCAGTGTCTTTGACTGGCAGAGCCAAATCTTTTCAGCAAGGACTACAAATATTGCAGGATTCCTAACACGGTGGTGAGAAATGTAGATGGGAAAGTGGTCCACATGGAGTCAAATGAAAGCTAATGGACCCTGCTGGAGAAAATTAGAGCTGCATTCATGGCTGAGACCCTCCTGTCAGGAAATGTGGTGACACGTTTTCTTCATAAGCACGAGTTAGCAGAGTTTACAGCAACCTGGGCCTGTCCGAGAGATTTTCCAGAGCTGAGCTGCTGCTCAGACTCTGAATCTAAAGATTAATGGACAAAGAGGGACAGCAATCCTTCCTTCTGAGGAGATCTTGGATTACTTTGTAAAGTGCAGAACTGTGCTAATACCTGCAATGTAAGAAAACCAAATGAATGAAAGGGTTTGAAGATGGATTTTATCCTGACAAGTGAGTGATGCATTTTAATGCACCATAAACATGTAACCCTCACCTCTTCTGCATTACAAGGTACCATTAACATATTGTTTTGTTTTCAGTTTACCTCCCACCTTCCAACTGTTGTTCTGTTTTCCATTACTGCAACTTGCAGTGTAACAACAGAATCATTGAATCAGATGAGAAGGGTCCAGCAAATCTTATTTGTTCCACCAAAATTCCTTCCATGTGTTGAAGCTTCCTTTTTTTCTTTTGCTAATTTTTGTCATGTGCTTAATTTTAGTCATTTCTCCCACACATTGGAGGCCAGCATCCTTCCCTCACCACTGACAGGTTTTGTGGCCTTACAGGGAGTAACCAAAGCTTGTTGGACTTACCACATCCTTGGAGGAATGTAACCATGTGCAGAACTAAAAGCTGCCCTCAAAAAGAGGGGAGAGGAGAAGAGCAAAGCAGAATAAGAGAAAAATAGGGCTTGGATGGGAGAATGTAAATGGTGGTTCAAATTAGGGTTGCTAAATTATGTGAGCAGAAAACAAGACCAAGCTAGACCTCTAGCACTGGAGGAACATGGAATTTCAAAATGGCCGAGACATAAAAGCAATTAATGGGATTCAAATGAGGGAAAATGCTGCACCTCCAAGGTAAACTGAGCAAACTGCTGTGGCAGAGTGCAGGGCAGTGTGGGATTTAGAGCATGTTTCTGCTCTAGGGCCTTTGAAGTCTCTCATCTAGAGCTCAGGATCATACAGGGTTTCCTCAGGAGCTACTGTGCACTTCATTTGCTCATATGTGTTTGGGGGCAGATTTCCAAACTTTGAGTGCCTCTTTCCTTTGGGAAAGGATAATTTGGGTCATTGGTCTTTGAAGAACTTTTTCCAACAAGGGTTTTGATTTGCTCAAGGGAAGTGAATGGGAATTCTATTAGAAGCAAATGCATAGCAGAGACATCTACTACTGCCCTTTAACTGCTGGAGACTTTGCTCTTGTGTGTTTTATTCATCTCATAAAAACCAGCTTAGAACCTTGTAAAAAAAATATATCACAGAAAAGATGTGAGACTTAGCACAAATATATACCACACACATAGGGTGGGCTTTTCTTTGCATGTATCCAATAAACTTTCCTTTTTTTTTCATGTTGTTTTTTGCCAACTTCCCATTGTTTCCTCATATATGAATTTCCCTTGGCTTGGGCTCCACTACCCCCATTGTTGTTGTAGCTTTTTTCTCTCTCTCTACAAATTTATAGCTACCCCATAAAAGAAAAGAGAGTGAGGATACACTTTATTAGCAGAGCCAAAGTATGTAAATGTTTACGAGAAGTGATGCTTACATTAATCTTAAGTAAACTGTAAGAACATATAAAACTTAAATGCTTCATACTCTGTGGACACAACATTTTGGTACAGGATTAGACCTTTTGCTAGCCAAAATGTGAAGGATTAGGGAGCTGGAGCTGAGATCCAGTGCTGTCCCCTGTAAGTTTAGAATATGGATGGGTTTTAAAACACTGTTTGCAAAAGTATTTGCGAATGTTTGGGTGATATTTACAGCCAGGCCCCAGAGGGATCTGTGCATTCTTCCACTGGGTCAAAGGCCTGGATTTGGGGAGGTCAGGACTCAATGGGCTCCTCACAGCCAGTCATCCATCAGTACAACCCCTGCCACAGTTGCCTCTGCAGTTGCTGTTCCTCATTCATATCCTCGCTGGAGAAGCCAAAGGCTCTGGAATGTGGATGCTGGAGCATGGTCTAAATTATCTGGCTCTTGCAAAGCAGAAGTTTGCTTTTCAACACAGTCTTTAATTGCACAGAAGAAGTTAGGCAGAGTATTTGCACCAGCATGCTACTTATTATCAACATGGTTTTCATTTGAGGACTTTTTTTTTTTTAAATCTGTTTGAGAGTACTCTCCTTTTCTAAGATGTTGGACTTTATTTTCTTAATCTTAGAATCACTCAGGTTTCCTGTAGAGGAATAATTTATCCATGAGCCTCCTCTATCTATTTTATTGTGCTATTTCTCATATGAGATGAATTTGTGGTGCTGCCTTTTAGTACAGGTGAAAGCTTCCAAGGGTCAGAAGACCCCATGAAAATCACTCTTTTGGTGTACTGGGTATTCACTGGTCTTTAAAAATCAGACTTGTAACCTCTTCTGGGGGCAATAGCTACAGCTAGACTAAAATATTCTAGAAAAAAATGATAATTTTGACCAATAAGTCTACATTGCCATTCTTTGAAAGCCCTGCAGCATCTTCTGTAAGTTGATTTTTCTTTTCTGTTTCATAACAGGAAATCTGGAGTTCTGCTTCTACATGTAGAAATGGGTATTTAAAAAGAAAAGTGCATTTCTTCCTTCTCTCACCTGTGTGAGCGTGACTGTGCATTTCCCCAAAACACAAATCAGTCCCAGTGAGTTTTTGGAGGAAGTTGGTAAACTGTGACTTTTCAAAAGCATTTATTGTAATTTCTTCAGAAGTCATGATTTCAACAGCAACTTCATGGGCACTTTGAACACGCTGCTGATGTTGTTGGGAGACCTGTGAAATATATCTCCATCTCATGACAGCTTCCAGGTATCTGAAATTCCTCTTGGAATGAAGACAGGTCCATGCAAACCAAAGGCTCTTTCACCAAAAGCAACAACTGGTGTTTCAAATTGAAAAACTGAAGTTTTTGACCAAACTCTTTTTTTTTTTTTCCTCAAAGAGACTAGAGAGCCCTCCTTCATGTCAGGAACATTGCTGTCAAAATCTCTTCTTGGGGAACATTTAACACAATTGGATTCTTTCAAGAAGAAAAGCTCTGTGAAAAATACTCTGGCCATCCCCTACAAATGTTTCACAACCATTTTTGAAGCATCTCATTTGGATTTGCACTCTCTTCTGGCAGGATTATGTGTCTGAAATGTGTTGTTATTCCCTTGGACAGTTACTGTTTCTCTGTTGAGACCGAAATGGGACCATCTTGTCCCTCTTTTGTGCATCTTCTCACCTCCTTCAACCCAAGACTTTCTCCAGTGCCACCAAGGAAGTCTCTCCAATGAAACCTTTCTGTCTCTACCCTTTGCAATTTACTTGTTCTGCTGACTTCCCCCACTTTTCCATCGTACTGACCATTCCTTACTTGGCATTTTTTCTCTGTTCTAAATGCAACCAAGGAAAACTTGGTTTTATTGAAGCTGCACTTGGAAATCTCCATTCCTTAAGTAGGTTTGATACTGGTTTAGAGTCAGACCAAAGAAAAAGGACTTCACAAATGTCCACTAATAATATTTCCTTTTCACTGGGCTCCAGCTGTAGTTGTGTCTCTTTTACAGCCTGTTTCTCTTTGGTGGTCTTAAACCCAGAAGACTCCTTCCAGAGCTGTGCTGCTCATGCCAGATGCCTGCAGTGCAATTCAAGGGTGGTAGGAATGGGCTCCAGCCATTAGACGACCACAAAAATCTCCCGATGATTCAGAAATTTCATTTAAACAATAAAACGCAGGGCACAGATAACAGAGAAAAGAAGGGGGAAAAAATAAGATGCAAGTGTGTCTCCTTTACATTTCCTAGCTGACATCTGGTGTAACTAAAGATTTCATTAGTGCAGCTGTTGTCTTGCACTCTCTGCTTTATACTTGGTTCTTCCTATGAAAAAGTAATTCACTAAATATGGGCTGAGTGTATTAAATGTCCTGTTCTTAAGATTCTTGGGTGACTGGGGGGGATGCTCTCACTTTATAGATCAGGCTATTATCTGGCTAGAGCTTTATAGGATATCTAGCAAAAAAAGGGATAGTGGTGAAGTTACTTGAGTCAACAGCTGGGGGGAAAAAGGAATAAAATATTGGAACATTTCTTTTTATATGCTTGGCAATAAAATTGAGACCAAAGGCCAAACTAGCAGCTGCTCGTTCTTGCTGAGATGGAGATGTTTCTTGAGGGAGATCCTGAGTCCCATTTTCCCCTTGTGACACCAACACTGCTCCACTGATTCCAGCAGAGGAGATGTCTGACCTTGTGCCTTTTCATCAGTGATTGTGTGGCCACAGAAAGACAAGAACTGCTCCTGGAGAGCAGCAATTCTCTCCTGAGTGCTTCTGATGTGCAGAATTTCACTGCTGGTGCCCGTGATACCAACTCTCATTTCCAACTCCATCATAATCGAAATGGGAGACTTACCCCGGATCAGATCCAGGTGACCTGTCAGAGGGGTGGGTCTGCTGCACAAACTAACAGGAGGAAGGGAACCAGCTCAAAGGTTTCTCTCCTCCCAGCTTTTTGGGTGCACATCTGTTGACATGAAAGAAAGTCCCCGGGGTGGGAAAGGGAAAATGAAGCTCAGGAAAACTGTAGAAAATGTAGGGCAGTGACTGGACGATGCTGCATTGCACAGGCAGTGAAGGAGGCAGGTCTGGGCATATAAAGGGTCAGCTTTTTCTACATTAGGAGAGTCACTTTGGTCTTTTGAGTCTTCTGCCAACTCTGCCCCTTTCTTTGCTGTTCCTGTTTCAGGTGTGGCTGTTAAAGCCTCTCTGGTGGCATTTTTCAAGGAGCAGTAGCTCAGTGTGTGTCCCAGTGTCAGCTGAGAGCAAGATGTCCTAAATCACTTGTCATGACTGTTCACAGCTGCCAACAAATATTTGGACACACAAAGAAGTTGTAACAGAGTGGTACAAACCTGCAGAATGAGCTGGCATCTCACCAGGAATCTTGACCCAAAATTTAGGTCAAATGCCACTTAATTGCCTACATCCTTCTGGCTCTAGCCTTGGTCCTCCTGTTCCAGCTGAATTGGTTGTGTTCCTTTGAAAAGCCAAGCTGAAGACTCTTAAAAGGCTTGGAATGTTTTGCCTTTATGGGGGAAAAAAAAAGTAATAATGTGGATCCTAACTTTGAGCTTCGTGTACTGTGATCAAGAATGTTATCACATAATAATTCAGGGAAATTATCTCCACTCAAAGCATCTTCAACTGACCACAGATATGTTCTATCACATTCTTTGATACATCTTTAATGTGTTAGTGGACTTTTATATCCCATTCCATTTTTGTGCCTTTCCCCTTGGCCTGTCATGAGGTTGTTTTTGTCTAATCTTATTCTTCAGCTAACAAACAAAGTTATAAGAACAAGATTGTTAAAATTATTTGCTGTTGGGAAGTAATTTTAAAGCAATTTTTAACAACTGTTTTAAAACAGGCAAAAAATTTATGGGGAAAAAAATCCACACACACAATAATGCTGGGCTTTAGTTTATATTCCTTATTCAATTGAAAATACCATTGATGTCACTGAGATGTTTGCAGGAGTGAGAACACAGAGCATCAAACTTTGATTCTTTTAAATATGGCTTTGTACTGCATTGACAGGAATGTGTCTTTGATATTTAGGTTCTGATGAAACTGTAACAACTGGCAGCAATGTAATTAAGGATAAAACAGGGTGACATGAAGGGGAGAGAGCTCATGTCTGTTTTCCTTATCCTTTAAAACCTCAGTGCTAATAAAAAAACCAGCCAATTAAAAAAACAGCAAATTAAAAAAAACAGCTGAAAAAAAGCCCCTAATCAATAGAGGACAAGGCAGGAATTTTGGAAGAAAATATAATATGGAAATGCTGATTTTTCACCTAGACATGGAGAAATGGAAGCCGTGTATCAATAGATGGCAACAAGTTGTATCTTGCTGCCATAATTGTTCCCATTCTACAGATGGAAAAATGGAGGCTAAAGAGGAAAAATACTACTTTTTCCTAATGCCTAAAGGAGTACAACCCAAAAGGTGTGTCAGCAGGGGCATGTTCTTCGTGCTGTACCCTGACCATGTTCTGTGTAACTGCTCAGAGAGGCTGTAATTGGGCCCAGCTCTCGGAGCAAAGGCAGGTGGGTTTGTATCTGCTTGTCCAAATGTAGGTAGAATTGTCCTGTGGAAGCAGCACTGTCCCCCCCAGGAGTGGGTGTCTTTTCCAAGCTGGTGCTTATCTTTGAACTGTTGATAATTCTAGAATGGTGCATTTGCTTGGGAGAAAAAAACAGAGATGAGAGTTGCAGCTTAACCCCTATTTGTTTAGACCATGGAATAAGATCGACTGCAGGGCGACTTCTGGAAGTCATCTGGTCTAATCTCCTGCTCAGAGCAGCTCAGCTTCCAAGTGGGATCTATTTCAGAGGAGGTTGCTCAGGAACCAGGCAGTGATTTGTGGGATTTTGTGATGTTTTGGGTAGATTTGTGCTCCAGCTCTGTGCTCTGGGAGAGAAGCCATTTCACAACAACTGAGTGGGACCAAGTGCCCTCTAGAGCATCTCCTCATCTTTTCTCCAGGCTCTGAAATTGTGCCCTCCTGTTCAGGCTGGCCATCCTCAACTGCCTTGACCTGACTGAAGAGATGCTGTGACAGTGATTCCAGGAATGAGACGGATCCCTGGGGAAGGTGGTTGTCCACAACACCCTGTGACCTCTGGCTGTGGCTGCAGCTGCAGTGTCGGAGCGGGGTGTGGGTTGCAGAGCTCGTGCTTGTGGAACAATCTGCTCCTGCAGGCCTGGCAAGGGATGGGCATTTGGCACCGAGGCACCATGTGGAGATGATAACTGGCTCCTGGGGAACCATGCAGGGCTGTGCCAGCATCTGGATTGCCTTGAGAAGACTCTCAGGGAGCCTGGGAGGGGCGAGATGATTTTTCATTTGCCCCTGGCTGTGCCAGTCTCTGCTGGGGGGCCCGACAGGCTCGTGGCATCTGTGCTGACAGCAGCAGGAGCCCCGGGGCTACCTGAGCAGCTGCCCCTCCTGCCACCTCCCACTCGCAGGGAAGGCCAGCAGGGACTAGTGAGGAGCAGATGCAGCCCAGAGCTGGCTGCAGGAATGGGAAGGCTGTGGGGAAGCAATCCACCAGGAGTCCAGGATGTGGGTTTGTGTGTTGGCATGGAGGGGTTATCTGTTGCAAAGAGCCTCTGCAGGGAGTGCTGCTGTGGAGATCAGGCCATGCCCCTGTGACTGTGGTGAAGCTAAAATAGAGGAGCTGAATATTTTCCTGTTAGAAATGTCCTAGAGGTGTAGTTTAGTCTGTGGAGATAACAATGTAAGAATTCAGAGCCAATTGCTGGCAGAAGGGAAGTGGATGTGGCCCAAAGCATTTGGAGTTTCTTCTTGGGCAGAAAACTCACACTTTCAGTGATCTTGAGACTGTAAGTAAGGGACAGCAGGCACTAAATGCAAATTGGATAATTATCTGTCTATAGCCTCTGACAAAGATCAGGGCAAAAAAATTAACTCACAAAACACTGAATGGCAAAGGCAAGAAAAGAGAAGAGAAGAGAAGAGAGGAGAGGAGAGGAGAGGAGAGGAGAGGAGAGGAGAGGAGAGGAGAGGAGAGGAGAGGAGAGGAGAGGAGAGGAGAGGAGAGGAGAGGAGAGGAGAGGAGAGGAGAGGAGAGGAGAGGAGAGGAGAGGAGAGGAGAGGAGAGGAGAGGAGAGGAGAGGAGAGGAGAGGAGAGGAGAGGAGAGGAGAGGAGAGGAGAGGAGAGGAGAGGAGAGGAGAGGAGAGGAGAGGAGAGGAGAGGAGAGGAGAGGAGAGGAGAGGAGAGGAGAGGAGAGGAGAGGAGAGGAGAGGAGAGGAGAGGAGAGGAGAGGAGAGGAGAGGAGAGGAGAGGAGAGGAGAGGAGAGGAGAGGAGAGGAGAGGAGAGGAGAGGAGAGGAGAGAGGAGAGGAGAGGAGAGGAGAGGAGAGGAGAGGAGAGGAGAGGAGAGGAGAGGAGAGGAGAGGAGAGGAGAGGAGAGGAGAGGAGAGGAGAGGAGAGGAGAGGAGAGGAGAGGAGAGGAGAGGAGAGGAGAGGAGAGGAGAGGAGAGGAGAGGAGAGGAGAGGAGAGGAGAGGAGAGGAGAGGAGAGGAGAGGAGAGGAGAGGAGAGGAGAGGAGAGGAGAGGAGAGGAGAGGAGAGGAGAGGAGAGGAGAGGAGAGGAGAGGAGAGGAGAGGAGAGGAGAGGAGAGGAGAGGAGAGGAGAGGAGAGGAGAGGAGAGGAGAGGAGAGGAGAGGAGGAGGAGAGGAGAGGAGAGGAGAGGAGAGGAGAGGAGAGGAGAGGAGAGGAGAGGAGAGGAGAGGAGAGGAGAGGAGAGGAGAGGAGAGGAGAGGAGAGGAGAGGAGAGGAGAGGAAGAGGAGAGGAGAGGAGAGGAGAGGAGAGGAGAGGAGAGGAGAGGAGAGGAGAGGAGAGGAGAGGAGAGGAGAGGAGAGGAGAGGAGAGGAGAGGAGAGGAGAGGAGAGGAGAGGAGAGGAGAGGAGAGGAGAGGAGAGGAGAGGAGAGGAGAGGAGAGGAGAGGAGAGGAGAGGAGAGGAGAGGAGAGGAGAGGAGAGGAGAGGAGAGGAGAGGAGAGGAGAGGAGAGGAGAGGAGAGGAGAGGAGAGGAGAGGAGAGGAGAGGAGAGGAGAGGAGAGGAGAGGAGAGGAGAGGAGAGGAGAGGAGAGGAGAGGAGAGGAGAGGAGAGGAGAGGAGAGGAGAGGAGAGGAGAGGAGAGGAGAGGAGAGGAGAGGAGAGGAGAGGAGAGGAGAGGAGAGGAGAGGAGAGGAGAGGAGAGGAGAGGAGAGGAGAGGAGAGGAGAGGAGAGGAGAGGAGAGGAGAGGAGAGGAGAGGAGAGGAGAGGAGAGGAGAGGAGAGGAGAGGAGAGGAGAGGAGAGGAGAGGAGAGGAGAGGAGAGGAGAGGAGAGGAGAGGAGAGGAGAGAGAGGAGAGGAGAGGAGAGGAGAGGAGAGGAGAGGAGAGGAGAGGAGAGGAGAGGAGAGGAGAGGAGAGGAGAGGAGAGGAGAGGAGAGGAGAGGAGAGGAGAGGAGAGGAGAGGAGAGGAGAGGAGAGGAGAGGAGAGGAGAGGAGAGGAGAGGAGAGGAGAGGAGAGGAGAGGAGAGGAGAGGAGAGGAGAGAAGAGAAAGAGAAAAAGCCAAATTTCCCTCCTTTCTTGCATCTGGGAGCATCTGCCACAAGGCTGTCAAAACCTGGTAAGGGTGGAGCATCTTGTGAAACATGTGATACTGTTCTTTGGTGGGATGGGATCATGTTTTCACAGGGTTATGTGAAGTATATCCTGCATTTTTCATGTGAAATCTTTGGCTTGGAGCTATTTAGGTCACCATGAAGAGCTAACAAAAAATAGTGAAATCTAATCAGTGTCACTGGTTATGCCAGGACATTGTCCTGCTAGAATGTGTGTTCCATGGAAATGGCTGGGACATCTGTGACTGAAGGATAAATACTCAGGAGCCTTCTGCCTGGGAAAATGGCATCATCAGAGTATGTGAAAATTGAAATAAGTGTGTTAAAGATTTCACTTTGGAAAAACTCGCCCACTTCTTACCAGCCACGGGTGGGACATCACTGAGCAAAAATGAAATTAAATCTATTCAAAATTTCCGTGTCATCCAGGTTCAAAGTACCAGGGAGGGATAATCTTCACAGTAGAGATGAAAAATAAATGATTAATAGGAGCTTGGAAATAATTTATTTGGAAGGCTGTGAGCCCAGCCCAGATTTTGATAGGAAGGAACATTAGGTTCTCAGCATGCAAGTGGGTGTGTAAAGGAAAGAATCCTTCGAAAAATAGTCCTGGGACTTACAGCAGAGACCAGAAGTTATTTCTGAAGCTGGGTCAGTCTCTAGTAGAAAGGCAGTTTCCAGGCTGGATGCTGGAAGGGCCTGGATTCCTGGTTCTGAGGGATGAGTTGGTGCTGGGATTCCTTGTGAGTTCCACAGAAACAGCACTTGGGCAGTGTCAGGAAGAGAGGCCAAGATGAGATGACATTATTTTGGGAATGCCCAAATCCGATCCATGTAAAGCTGCTGTGGCAGAAGGAGCCTCTTGGCCTGAGGACAGATCCAGCAGCTGTGTTTGGACTCTGCCCTTTGGAAGGGATGGGGCTGTGAGGGAAAGGTAGAGAGGGAGGGTTGAGGAGAACAGTTGTGCTGTCCAGAGTATCACTGTGTTATCCAGGACATCACCTGGATATCCTGGTGCCAGGCTTTGCTCCTCCCACATGTACATCCTGCTTTGCACGTGGAACCTCAGCTTCTCCTCGAGGCACCACAGAAATGAGGTGGTGAGGTCCTGCCTGGGGGCTTTGGAGGAGATGGACAGGGGGGCTGTGCAGATGAGATTAGTTTTTGACAGTTAAACAAGGAAATCTCATTGCTTGTTCCACAACTGAAAAACAACCTCAGGAAAGGGTTTGTCCATGAGGGAAGGAAGAATCATTTGCAAGAAGGGAGGAAGGTCTAAGGAAGGTCCCCAGTGTGGATATGAAGGTAGTCAGCTTGCTGACCTTGGGGGATATCTTTAGCTGGGGGAAGCTGAGTAAGGAAGACCCTTTCTGCACATCCAGTTTTGGCCAAGCCTGTGTTTTCCTAGACCTTTTCCCTGTGCCCTGTATAAACAGAAATGGTCCTCATCTCAGCTGGAGGGAATGCTGATCAGGGGGCAGGTTAATACCCTGGAATTCCAGCACAGTGGTTCCTGGAGCTGAACCACCCCCAAAGCTCAAGTGATTTTGGTGTCCTTTTGCTCCTTTATTTTAACACAGATGAATTTCCTATTCCAGCTGTGGAACTGTCAGTGTGTAAGGCAGGCACAGGGTGAGGTGGAGGGGACCCTGACAGATACAGTCTGCTGTGTGGAGATTCTGGGAATGGTTCTCCTTCACTGAATCCCAATGAAAAAGCATCTGGTTAGGGATGCACAGCATGGACTGATCAAACCTTCCCCGTGCTTTTTAACAAAGGAAACCTCTACACAAAGTGTTGCAGATAATCCAGGACGAAAATCTGTGAGAAGTACGTGCTGACTCCTCAGGATGTTCAGGCAGGGGAGTACAGAGAGACAAGCAGCTTCTGCAGCTGTTAATAAATAAGGAACTGGGAAAGCATATTGTTTACTATAAAAGAAATGAACCAATTACAAAGGCTGTGACCTGCACCTTTGCCTCTCTCCTCTGCAGCCCTCTGGAGCTGTCCAGCAGAAGTCACAAAGGTGCTTTGTGGCAGTGTCTGGTAGGAGGACAATCCTCCAGCTGATCCCAGCCAAGCACCCAGGAGGAAGGCCTGGCATACCTCTGCTTAGACAATCATTTATCTTCCGTGACAGCTGACAAAAAGAGCTCAGCAGCTTTCCTCAGAATTCCCATCTTGAAGAAATCCTGACAAGCTGTTGTTTGTCTCGGTTCCAAATCCGAATGAAAAGATAATATAATGGAAGGGTTTTTGTGGGTTGAAAAGCTCAGAGGAGTTTTCACGAGAAATAACTCTTTGGCAGAGCGAGGCAGTTTAGTCAAACCCGCTCTGTCCTTCCACACACTGTGCACAAGTCATGGAGAGCTGTGGTTTCAGGGCTGTTAACTTATTATTTTGCTTTTCAAGTCATGGTCTTGATTTCGTTGATGTGTCTTTTCATGCCAATCATTTCCACCTTTGACCCCATTTCCAAACAGAAGTGTTGTTGGTCTGCAGTTTTCTTATGAGCTTGGCACAAATCAAGACTGGATACTTTATTGACAATACAAAAAGTGTTCTTAAACACATGAAATGAAGTTAGACCAATAGCACTTTGCCTTTTGCTTCTGGTATTAAAACAAATTAATGCAATCCCTCCTGTAGCTTTGTACTAAAACAATAAATGAGGCCAGAAAAGACAATCCAGACCAAATCCTTCCCCATCAGAAAATGGGATTTTGTTAAAACAGAAATAAATCTCTGCATCTGTTTTGTGGCATTGTCCCATGGGACTCATAGTTCCAAGCCTCTCCTGTTTTATTCTCTCCTCCAGGACCTGAATGGTTCTGAATTACACTGCAGGGGCTGCTCTGATACTGCCCTGCTTCATGAGTGATGAAGTCTGGCAAGAAAAGCAGGTTTTAGCAATGCAGATGCTGTGAGACACCCAGAGCTATTCACCTTCAGCCACAGAAGGGGTTGATTTACTCACCAAGATGGAGGCTGACATCCAAAAAAGTAATTTTTTTTCCTGGTGAGAATTTGGTGGCAATCAATGTTTTCCTTCAGAACAATAAGAATGTAATCAGTGCTTATTTTTCAATGGGAAAAATAATTCTTTGGGGTAGTTTCAAGCCTTGAAGCCTTCCAGAGCTTACCTTTTACTCTTCATTGTTCAACATGCCTGTTTTCTGTATGGAGGTGATGGAATTCTTGATACCAGGCAAGGTGCTGGACACAGCATGACTCCTCTTGAGCTTCCTTTCTTCTAGGATGTTTGCAGGCTTGGCTCAGGATTGAACCTATTTAGAAAGTGGTTTTGTGGCTTGGACATGTGATTGGGTGATATTGCTAATTTCATACGTGCTATAAGGGGGAGAGGGAAATAATTGCCTGCTCTGTTATTTCTTGAGGCGTTGGAAATGAAGTGGCTTTGACTTCTGCCTAAAATAGCTCAGACCTGGTTTCCCAAAATGCTGTTAAAACATCAAAATGCCTCTGTTAGAATCAGTATTTCAGAATGCTCACATGAAGGCAACCTGTGGGTAACCAGTTCTAAGTACATAAGGTGTGAGCAGTTTCTGAAGGAAGATGAGTAACTTAAATATCATAGTGCTCCTTATTCTGAGCTGTTATCAAATTCTTCTCAGTTGTGGTTTCTGTGGAAAGCTGATTTTCTCCATCCCCCGCTCCCAGAAGTTTCTATTTTCATTCACCCTAAGAAAATAAACTCACTGGAAGTATATATAAACATTTGCTTCAAGCTACTCCAGTAGAACCCAATCCAACATGTACAGAAGTCTTTCCAGTGACTGCAGTTTGATCACTTCCATTCAGTCCTGTAGTGACTGACAGTTTAGTTTAAAAAGAAAAAAAAGGAACAAGAAGGAGGCTTTGGTGAAAAATAACATTTGGTATTTGCAAACTGAATCCAAGTGGGGCTGGTTTTGTGCTGAGTTGCACAGTTGTGTTGCCTGTTGTACTTTTAGCAGTTCACAAATGCTGATCTGCAGTGAATCCATTTGATCTTTCACTCCTGATGCTTATTAATTACACACCTATGAAAATTCTTCACAAGAATGGTTTAACTTAAATGATTCCTAGGGAATTACTGCTTTCTCTGACTGTCAGGTACTTGCTGTTCTGCAAGTGCAAATGCAAAGGCAGCTGAAAAAACCCCCATACGATAAAAGCAGTTCTGAAGAGTCCTGGTTGGGGCTGCTGGGTTCAGAGGGCACAACTCTTCCCTCTCTGGCACTGTGTAATTCAGGGCCACATGGCATGATCCTGATTCTGAATTAGTGCAATAAAAAACCAGATCAGACTCCTCAGCTATGGAAGGAGGCCATGCTCATACTTTGATTTGTAACCTCACACCAGCATGCACTGAATGAGCACTTCTGAATTTCTGTGACATATTTGTGCAATGATTTGAATGTGGCCCCAAGAGGAGCAAACCGCACAAGGAGTTATTAGAAATATCAGCAGACTTGCCCTCCATCCCAGGATAACCAAATCCCACATATCCCTGTGGGATGAGATCCCTCAGCCCCTCATTTCGTGCTCTTCAGCTGGAGCCTGAGCAGGATTCTGTGCTGCAACTCATGGGCAGGGGAGCACCAAGGTGCCCCTTGAGGTGCCAGCTGTGCTTGGTGTGCAGATTGTCACTTCAGCAAAGGCCCAAGGAGCTGCAAAGGACACCAGTAGGACTTCTCCAATTCCAGTAGACATCTGATTTATCCTCCACATTAATCTCACAGGGCTGTTTCTCTGCACATCAAATGTTTTGATTCCCATCTCCTCCTTTACCAGTCAAACCAAGTCCATACAAAATTCCTTGTCTGGGCAGGTTTTCTCTTGATGATGTGTCATGCACCATGTCCCTTTGCTCTAGCCAAGCTCAGATTGTATGTCAATCATAGGAAGTTTAGAAAAAAAAAAAAAAGTGTGGTTGAACCACAGGAGCAGTTTCCAAGACAGCAAATCAAAAATAGAGATGTTGCAGTGTGGGATGCCAAGGTATCATTGCATCTGGGAAGAGACCACTGGGTAAATTAAATAGAATTTTTCCGTGGAGATGTTATCAAATGCAAAGCCTGCAAAAGTCTCTGTAGTCCATGATTTGGGTGAGTGGTAGACTGGACTTTGAGTGGCTGCATGATATCCAAATTATTTCTGGAAATTATTCCAGATGCTTGGCCCTCTCTCAAGGTGATGTGACTTACATTCCCTGCCATGTCCCCATACCCAGAGAAGCACTCCAAACAAACCAGCCAACCATTCCAGAAGTTAATTCCTTCTACCTTGTCCCCTGACTACCAGAGCTGTGAGATGCTATTTTTCATTGCCTAACCTGGGGCAGCAAGTGTGGCAGTCTGCTTTTTAAGAAGGTACAATCTAAGGAAAATGATTCTTTGATATAAATCAAAGAATTTTGGACTGATTTTGCTAGTGAGGGAATCACGTGCAGGACTTAGAGCCTGTGTCCTCTCACACTCATATTCAGTGTGCAGGTACAAACACTGCAGCCTAACTAGGCTGGTTTAATTATCATGTTTATTACAATTTCTGAAGATAGAGTGTACCCAAGTAGACACAGGCACATCTGTGGATTGGGCAAAGTATCCCAAGATTACAGAGCAAGGAAAGACTGTAGAAATCTTGGACTCTCAGTTTACAAAAGAAATAACGGAGGGTTTGGTTCACTTATATATCTTTGCCGAGGGGAAAATGGACCTGAATGTTAAGTCGTGCCGAGGCTTCCTTACTTTTTCTCCTTCCATCTGGAGCCTTGGAATGAGTCTTTTAAAATGTTGTGGCAGCTCTGCTCTGAACCCCTGTACTGGGTACATTTTCTGGCTGAAAACGACCCATGAGACTAAGCTCATGTACATAAGAGAGACCTCACCCCTAAACACACAATTCCAAAATGCTGATTTTTTTTCCCCTTAGTATTCAGGACATCTGAGAGGGAAGGGGAAGGGTGTTATTTCTCACCAAGAGAACACAGCTCTCAGCAGTATTGCTTTTTTCCTCCCGAAGAAGCCCAGAGTAAGATGAGCACCAAGTTAAAGGAAACAATGGGAGTGTAAATGTCATTTAAACATATACATCTGCAAGCCATTCTCTCCTGAATGCTTGGAAGGTTTACTGTCTAAATATTGCTTTTTCTTACTCTTTCCCTGCTCTGCCTTGCTCTGATTGCTCCCAGCCTGGGGACAGGGGGTGGCTGCAGCCCTCGATACCACGCGGCACCGTCGCCGCAGAGTCCTCCGAGCCCAGGTACCCGCTGGAAAGCTCTGCCATGAAACAGGCAGGTGGAAGCCTCGGCAAGGAGCCCAATGCAGCAACTAAACCATGGCAGGCATGGCCCCATTAAAGTACCTTTCAGTCTGGAAATGAGAAAAATGCCTTAGGCAGACCATTCTCAAAATAGCATTGCAGACACAAAGCCAATATAAACATTAGATGCTCTTAAAGTGCATTTGTTTGAGTCGTGGGCTTGAATTGACTCCTTCAGCACTGACAGACAGTGCATATATCTCACTAGCAGCTCTCCAGAGGCTTCTCAGCTGTTTGCCTGGAGAGACACAGGCTGTTCTTCAGGGAGGTTTCTGTAGCATGGCTGTTTCTAGAAGGTAAAAGGTCAACAGCAAAGTTCTAGAAACCCAGTAAATAAATACCGTGACAGCCCTGCCCATCATCTGCGCTGACAGAATTCTCCTGCAGTTATGAGTGTTATTTATTTGTTTTTACAACAGCAGCCCTAATTTATTTTTAATTAGGAGCCCCAGCTGTGGTTGGGGTTCCATTGTTAGGATCAGTGGAGGGGCATGTCATAACAGGCAGGTCCTCTCTGAAATATTAGTGCTTTATTCGGAGCAGCAAGGCTGTGTATGGGAGGTAAGGAGGAGTCTCCTGCCTACTCTACAAATGGTGGCATGCAAAATTTCGCAAGTTGGCCAAGGCCAAGGCCACCCACAGTCCAGAAACTGTAAGCTGGGGGTTGTAAATCTGTCAGCTTTAATGAGGTGTCTGGCTGGGGAGAGTCTCATATGAGTCCAGTTTAAAAGTTAAACAGCAAAAGCCCTGCAAACGTCCCATAGGCAGCCCGTTGTGTGTGTGGTCAGCCCTGCCGAGGGCGGGGCAGCCTGTCCCCGCGTCCTCGGGGGGCACGGACCGAGCACTGCCTTGCTCCAGATCGGAGCAGAAAAGTGGAAGATTTCAGAAGAGAGAACAAACTTCGCTGAACAGGCAGACCAGACAGTTGTGAAAGTCCAGATGACCTCCTCAAAAACTCAGCAGATATAACCACCATTACTACCACGAGCAGCGTTTCGGACGTGTCCCTCCACCACTGCATTAACAACGAGCACAGGCTGCTTTTTCTGGCTCTTAATATTGTAAATCGCCATAGAATTCCTTGACCCACTGAATTAGGTGTTTCCCCTCACACCTGCAGCTGTGCAGGTGCTCAGAATTAGCTGGATGACGTTTCCTGAGTTTCACCAGAAGGTCAAACACAAAGTGCAACAAGAGGGAAAATAGTCTCGCACGTGGTGGGAGAGGGGGCAAAAACGAGTGGGAAGGAAAATTATTTCCATTCTGACGCAAAGAACTTTCAAAAATCCATTGGTGAACTCAATATTTCCTGTCCTCCCTCATTCTGTATTTTCTGAAACATGAAGACAGGATGTTCCAGATGGAACAGAGTTGCCAGGATGACGGAAGGTTGTTTGTGCAAACCGAAAACCTTAAATGTTTTCCTTGCTTGGGTTTGGGAAGATGGTATTCACAGGTACCATTTGGGTTGCCATGACTCCTAAAAGCCTAAGTTTCGAAAGTCACACAAATAGTTATTGATGTTGTCCTGCTTTAGGCACTGATGAGCCAGTTTGAGCTACTTTTTGGCAAAAAGCAGCTATAGGAGAAAGTCTGTGCTCCGCCAGAAAGAGGGCAGAAAGCTACGGAGAGGATCTGTGTTATGGAGGATACAGAAAGTCTAGTTTCTTCTGTCATCTTTCATCATTTACATTTCTTGATTGGCAGCACAAATTCATCCTGTTAGGGTAGAGGTATTACCACAGATTTTCCAACACATGATTCTAGTGCTGTGGGATCGGAGGGGGAAACGAGGAACTCTTCTAAGGATGAGCCTGATTCATTGCCAAGTAAAGTCAACTGAAAGACTTCCACAAACTCCAGTTAGCCTTGGGTTTGAGTGTCATAATTAAATATATATTACAGTTCTGCCTTCCTGTTTTACCCACCAGCAGAAAATAATCCCTCAAAGTCACAGGCATTCCCTTCACTGCTGGTGTTGAGTGGGATAGGAGCTGCAGGCTTGGGGCACCCGGCAACTGGGAAGAGATTTTAGGGCAGCCTGCCATGACTTTGCCACTCCTCTTGTCTGTGCAAGGATCCTGTGAGTGACAAAACCTTTTCCAAACCTTTTTGGTGTGAGCAAACGTCCTGGAAGGAGGCAGAACAGCTTGAACAATTCCTTGCTGTCAGCATCCCAGAACCCTCAGGATACAGCATGCGCAGACGAGGAGCAGCACTGGCAGGCCTGCAGCTCATGGATCAGCCCCCTCTGATGCCACCCATCAAAACCCTTGGCACAATAAACAGGGAACCCAGTATTTCTCCATCTGGTCTGTAAATGCCATATTAACAGTTCCCATTGCAAGGACAGGAAGATACTCCTTTAATTAAGTGCTAAAACAGGCAACTTCAGCCCAGTCCCGTGGACTTGAAAACACCTTGTTCATCACTACTTAATTGTCCCTCAACTGCTTATGTTTGTTCTTGATTCTTTGCTGCTGTTAAATAAAGGAACTCTTCAATTTCCAACAAAGAACATCCTACCAATAACGTTGATTCTTGTCAATCAGAAGGCTGCCTAAAGCATACCCAAAGAGACATTTTCTTTTCCTTCTCTTTGTTGCAGCTGAGTTTGTGAAATCTGAAAGCAAATCCCCTGTAGTCACTGGCAGGACGTGGGAGGTGTTTGCACCTTTTCAGCTGTGGCCAGCCCTGCTCAGTTGGCCACACCTGCACGAGGTTTTGGAGCAAGGAAGGAGCTGGGCTTGTAGGGAAAGGCTGGTTTTTGAAAGGAGTATGTTGGTGCTGCTTTTATGGAGAGCTGTAAGCTGAGGAAATGCTGAATTGGGAATATACTGCTCTATAAGAGTGAGCTGTAGCAGTTCAGAGCTTGAGGTAGAGCCTTTTTATAGGGTGATGATGTTAAATTGAGGAACAGTGCCTGGATGAAAGCTGCTGCTGTGAAGGTGCCTCCTGAGGAAGAGGAAATAGTGTGGGGAAGCAGCGAGGAATGGAGCTCAGCTGCTCCGCACAAGGTTTCCTGATTTCTCAGAACTTTTTCCCTTTGGAAAAGGAGAGAATACTGAGAGCAAGGAGTAAGAATGAAAGACTTGGCAATGTGGCTACAGCCCTGGTCCTGCAGGGAGTCCCTGAAGGCAGAGGAACGAGGCCTGGCAAACTGGCTGCACTGCCTGGTGCAGCTGGAAGGCAGCAGTGAAGAGTGAAACCAAACCCTGCTGAGCTGGGCTGGGTGAGAGATCCTTTTTCCTCAAGAAAATTCTCCTTTGAAGGTCTGGGGACTTGATTTACCCATTTGCTGTTACCTGTCTACAAATGGCTGGCAGATGAGATCCACTTCAGGCAACTTGTGGAAGTGATGCAGCATCAGCAGGCAATTCAGCATGGTGAGTGTGTCCTGTGGGATCTGTGCTGGCTCTGAAAGTGCAAAGGCTTGTTTAGGATAACACCACAGCCTACAAAACCCTTGGTAGAGATGATGGGCACTGAATGGCTTTATTTGATGTATATCTGTGTGAGCAAGTACCTGCCAAGCCCTGCAGAGCCGTGGTGAGCCTGCCAACCTGCCCTGCAGGGCTGTGTGTGCCCTCTGCCTGCTGCTGGGGAGGGACAAAACATAAGGCTGAGCCTCGTGATGCAGCCTGATATTTGAGCCTTTTGTTAAGCCCATGGCATGTTGTTGGGGTAATGTCTGTGAAGTCAAAGCTTTTATCAGAACAAGCCCTGGTGCTTTGATTTTCAGTACAAGGAGGATGTTGTAAATCCCGGGGTACTGCAGGTTCAGGGGAAGGGTGACATCACTTAGACATGCTTTTTAAGCAGGTTCACCATAATCTGCAGACATTTATTGGTCCAGATGAGGCTGCAAGTGGCTAATGCCTGACCTTCATTTCTGTTGCACTTTGAAGCACTGAGACAGATGCTGAGACAAGCTGTTATTGACCGGAAGGAACAGCTTGAAATCCTTTGCTCGAGGACGTAAAACTTCATTTCTCTTTAGTCACCAAGACTAGTTAAGATCCACTTAACTCCTGGAGCATTTACCATGGCTTGTCATAATCATGTGCAAAGTGATGGCCACTGTTATTGGCCAGAAAAATCTCTGATTTGCTTTGTAAAGTCCCTTCCCTCTGATCATTTCATTAATCAAAGTAGTGATGGGAACTCAGTATCCTCCCCTGTCTCTGTGTTTGGGGAGGCACCAGAATGTTTCCCTGCCTTTCACACACCGAACTGATACATCTCCCTCACTTGACTTTTTGTAGCAATGCTGTAATAAGTTGCTAAATTAATTTTTGGTTGCTGCATTATAGTTATCCTTCCTTTCATTATAAGGATGAGAGGTGTGAGCTTGAGGAAACTAGAGGAGGCAATTTAAAGCTATAGCATCTTCCTTCTCTTTGTTCCACTTAATTGCTGCTGGGTACTGGTGTTCAGCCATCCCTCCCCACCAGTGGGGAATGCAGAGTGATGAGGAGCACAGTCTAAGGAGTGTTAGGAATTATGCTGGGCAGTCAAATGTCTAGGACAGTGAAAATACTAGTCATGTTTTGCCTGCTCTGAGTGATGCCTGATGCAATTAATCCCTCCTTTTTGAAACACTGTGGTTTGGGCAGGACAAGAAGGTAGAAATTGTTCATCCAACCCAGCACTTTTTGAAGTTATTCTGTTCCCTGATGTTTTAGCAGGGAAGCTGATTATCCAAAGCGTATCACTTCCTGGCTGGTCTGGAGTTCTGGAGTGACCAGGATTTCTTGATGGACTTTGGTTTTTTGGTTTTGCTTTCATCACAATAATGTTGTGTTTTGTTAAGACTGAGTCCTGCAGGCTTCTTATTAGAGCTGGAGATTTCTGCCTGGAAGAAAAAGGACTGTTGGTCAGGTAGCAAGGTCTCAGTGGAGGTCTAAGGAACTTACAGTGTGGAATTCCTCACACTGAAGAAGTTTGTGGAGAACTGTCTCCCATGGGAGTCCTTCCCATAAGCTGCAGCTCTTTGGGATCAGACTCCTCCAGCGTGGATCCCCACAGAGGTCACAATCCTGCTCCAGCATGAGCTCCTCTCTCCATAGGTCCACAGGTCCTGCCAAGAGTCTGCTTCCAACAGAGTCACAGCCTCCTGCTCGGGAATGGGGTCCTCCATGGGCTGAAGTTGGGTCTCTGCTCCCCCATGGACCTCCCTGGTATTTCTCCCTGTTCCTAAATCTGTTATCCCAGAGGCGCTGCCACCGTCCCTCACGGTCTCGGCCTTGGCCGGTGGTGGGTCTGCCTTGGAGCCAGCTGGCATTGGCTCTGTTGGACATGGGGAAAGCTTCCAGGGGCTCCTCACAGAAGCCAACCCTGCAGACACAATCCTTTCCAGGAGGACATTTGTCACACAATGGTCTTGATCCCACGTGGCAGTCCTGTATAGGGGGTGATTTGGGAGCCCTGCAGGCTCTGGGTGGGCTGGAGTCCAGTTTCAGGCTATCTTGTAGCTGTTGCCTGCCTCTTCCTGTGCCCCTCCAGAGCAATGGTGCTGTATCCCAAGACCTGCAATCCATTAGGAAGTTCTGAATCCTTCGCTGGAAATGTATGTACACGTACTGTCTCGTTTCGTGCTTTTCCTAACCAATGCTTTGGCTCAAGTGAGGAATGGTGTGGTAGGAACCTGTCCTTTTTCCCCTTTCATATCAGCTCCAGAAGCTGAGGGAGGCCTCTGCAAAGAATTTCTTCATCCAATAGTTTTTTGGGGTCTCAGCAGAACAGCAATAAGAAACAGGAATGGTGGGAAGTAGTAAATTTCAAGTGCACGTTGTAATGGGGGAGTAATGGTGTTTGACAGTTGCAACTTAAAAGGAATGGTTTTTCTAACATCATGACTTAAATTTTGTGGAATTTCTGGCTTTGGAAATGTTCAGGACTCAACTAGACAAGTCCCTGAGAGCAGCCTGGTCTAATTACACCTGCTCTGAACTGGAGGTTGGAGTGGATGACTTCCAGAGGTCCCTTCTTACTTAAAATATTTTGTGATTTTAGTAAGAGTATCCCATACTTTGGTACCTTTCTCTCTGTGTGGTGTGTGATATATGTTACACTATTTTGGCAGGGATTTTCTGAGCCATTGAAGTCATTTATACTGAAATAATCCCTGAAAAGATTAATAAATATTAAACCACACAATATCATCTTACTGTGTGTGCTACTCTTCATATCAGTGCTTGGCTGAATTCATGGCTGCTGTAAATCACTTCAGCTATGTGGACACTGAGTTGCAACACTTTAATTTAATTTCTTTTACATATTCACATCTGATACTTGGTTTTCTTAGTACTGTGGCCAATGTGTGGTGCTTAAAAGGAGATTAATGTTGAGGGGTTATCTCTTAGCTTTTAAATTCATAATAAAACCTCTTTCTAACTTGGGCTAAGGCTCCTTGGGGGCAGCCAAATAAAATTCAGGATTGCTTCTAATCTTTTCCTTATTGCTTCTATGATTTAGAGATCCTCTGTGTACATGAGAACTGGGCCCTGGGATGCTTTCATTTTGAGATAGGGCTCCAAAGTACTTATATAATGTTAACAGCTTTCAAGCTGGTGACATGTGGCTGATTCCTTTATTGGCACAGAACTTGGCCTGTTCTGCAGCGTTTCGGGGTTGACAGATTGAAGGTCCAACCTCTGCCAGTTGGCTGGGAGGGAACACCAAGCCTTGGATGCACATAATCCTGTGGGAACAGTCTACTTCTGGAAATCAGGAAAGATTTCCTTAAACTGCTGATTGCTGGGAGACTGGACCACAAGAAGGATAATTCCCTTACTTTGTTTCTGTTCCTAAACAGCTGTTTCCTGGCCGTGGCTGGACATGGTGCTGGGCTGGGAGGACCTTTGATTTAGCTCAATGTGGTTGCTGTTCTTTCTCTGTCAGTGATATCTGGCTGGAGCTGAGCCTAATAATGGTTGGTGAAGGAGGGCCCAGACAAATCATACAGCTGGGGACTGAGGGGAGGTTGTGTTGAGGAAGAGTGATGGAGGTGGTCATGCTTGGCTCTTGAAATGAGGCTTAATTGCTGCTCTTCAACAAATACTGCTGCTGTTCGACACATGTTGCTGGCTAAAATCTCCCTTGATTTTAAGGTCTTAATCATATTGCCCTGACAATCAGCAAAATGGACACATTCTGTGGACCACAAGATGTCAACAAGACACACCCACTGTCCACAGTTGGCAGCTTTGTTTGCAAAGTGAAATAACAAGCTCCAAGACAGCCAAACCAAACCTAAACTGAAGACAAAACCAGAAGGACCATCCAGATGGGTGTGTGTCTATTTGAGACAGACCTTTTTTCAACAGGTCTCATGACACACTTGTCCCAAGCTGGAGTCCAAGTCATCAGGTTTATGGTAACAAATGATTCAAAGTGAGCAACTCCCTCCCCTTCTCCCTCTGTCCAGGTTTCTGGAGATTTCTCTGGTGAGATGAAGGAAGAAATCTGTGGCTGTCTAACCTCAAACCCCTAATGCCCAATTCCATTCCTGGTGGTGGTGGATGGTGTGCTGTGGGCACAGCAACTGCAAAGAAGCTTGATTATTGATGTTGGTACGTGCCTTCATTCAGGGTTGTCTCAGACATACTTGGGGAGCTCCTCTAAAGGGCTTAATGGAGGCTTTCAAAGCCTGAAAATCTCACTGTGTCCCAAAATATAAGGACTAAGATGTTCAAGGAGTCCTCAGAAAATGTTGCTGAACACTATTTACTTTCTCACCTACTTCATGACTATGAAGATGTATAGGAAGTTAATTCTTTATAACCTTTAATTTTGGGCACCATTACTTATGGAAAACTGATAACTTTGAATTAAACCTTACTGTTTATTGAAGACATTATTAAGAAGTAGTCCAGAGTAGAAATCAATACTTTAGTTGTCCATAAGCAAAACTTATTTTTAAATGTTATAAAAGGAGGAGCTCTCAAATTTTCCCTCTATTTTGAAATCTTAGCTAGAACAAAAAAAAGTCTGCTTAACATTTTTGGTTCAGTCTGACTGTTGTCGTGCTCCAGCTTTCCAAATCTGCCGTGGTCAATTAAGGCTCACAGCACTTGCCATTTTAACTGAAATTTTGGAGCTGTGTGTTATTGAAATATGTGGGTGTTTTCTCTCCAATATATTGATGTGTTGGAAGTCACTGCTGTGGGCTCTGCACCTTCTGTCATGGAGAAGAGAGGGGGAAAGCAAAACTTTCCATCAGTTGATGACATGCGGTCACCGTTGCATTTCAGAGTGCACTAAACAGATCTTATTCTGTTTGAGTTGGTTGACATTCAGGGATGGAAATGAAATTATAGAAATGATCCTTTATTCATGAAATCACAGGATGGTTTGGACTGGAAAGGACCTTAAAGATCAACTCATTTCAAACCTCCTGCCATGGGCAGGGACACCTTCCACTAGCCCAGGCTCCAAGCCCCATCCAACCTGTCCTTGAACACTGCCAGGGCTGAGGTATCCACAGCTCCTCTGAGCAACCTGTGCCAGGGCCTCGCCACCCTCATCATGAAGCATTTCTTGCTAATATCTAATCTAAACCTACCCTTTCTCACTTTAAAGCCATTCCCCCTTGTCCCATCACTCCAGGCCCTTGTCCCAAGTCCCTCTCCAGCTCTCTTGGAGCCCCTTTAGGTACTGGAAGGTCTCTCCAGAGTGAACAAGCCCAACTCTCTCAGCTTGTCTCCACAGGAGAGGTTTTTCTTTTGCCCTCCTTAACTGGTGGCTGAGGATGTATTCCCTTAGGAAGATGCTCTGTATTTGCAGACTGGTGCGTTTGCCAAGTGCTACTGCACTTAGAATAGTAAATATTTGTTTTTGGTTGAAAACCCAGTAAATATTTGTGTATAACCCATATAAATGGCTAGAGGCATTTTACAGCTGAGCAGACACAGCCCTGCACTGCCCTTTCCAAAACGTTTTCCTCTATTTCAGGGGACTAAGTCATATAGTTAGACCCAGAAACAGCTGCTGCTCTCTTCACCTTCTGGGAGCTAAAGATAGGGGCAATGAAAAATCACGTGGATAAAAATGATCCCCAAATATTCAAGCTTGTCTGAACTTCAATACTGAGGGAAGGAGTCCTGATCCAAGTCTCTACACCCCATGCCCATCTCTAATTGTAGGATTGGTTTGCACAGCACAACTTGAAAATGTTGCCCGGTTCTCTGCCTCCATAACGTGCCTGCCTTGGAAGGTTTTATTCCATGACCCTGGACTTGCAGTTTAGCAGTGCACAATTAATGACATTAGTCCCTCTTGGTTCACTTACTAAATGAGAGTAGGTGTTGGGTTTGGTGCTTGGAAAAAAACTTCCCTGCCTGTAAGTATGGAGATGTGTCTCTCCACCATTAATTTAGTGACTGTGATGTGGTTATTTATGTATTTATCCTTCAGAATTAACACCTAGGGGACTTATTAGGTATTAAAGCTTAGCAAGAGTTTTTACATATTCAGATGAATGACTACCCTGGTAAAAAAAATGTCAAGCTCTTTGTTCAGACTTGGCTCTTTGGATCCAGCTAAGTGTTGTCTTTTGGGTTTTTTTGACTTGGAATTGGCAACATGAGGAAAATATCCAACCTCTGTATTACAGGACTTGAATTTTCCTGAAAAACTTCTATTAAAGGTGTTACAAAATCACTAATCCTATGGATTCATCAGCCAGTTCTGAATGCAACTCAAATTTCTGCAGCGTTCATTGCCCTGGAGTCACTAAAGCAAAACACTGAATGTGACCTTTACAAATAAAGGTGCTGGGCACACCTGTGGATGCAATGGATGTCTCCAGTCATCTCATGCTCTGTATCCAACTTGATTGAAAGGTAAAATCTGTTTTCTCAACATTTAGAAATATTATTAGATTATAATATTAGTTTGGAGTAACTGGGTGGAAGGTGTAATGTAGCAACCAAACACCTTTCTTGAACGTGCTCGTGGTGAAACTCTTCCTCAAAACTGAGGGTCTGGAAGCAGAGCTGATGAAAAGCCAATCCCTGGGAGTTTTCAGGTACACTCATTTTATGAATATTTCCATGCTGTGGACTCTGTAGGTCACCATCTCTTCAGAAATAAAAGAATAATTAAAAAATGCAGCTGAGAGGGATGCAGTTCTTCTAGGGCATCCTCTGACTGTGAGCAGGATCAAACCAAACTCTGTCACTCCTCAGAGATTTCCTTTTAACCTGTCCTTAATTCTCCTAATGGACGATCTGTCCAAGAAAAACATTCCTGTTCTTCACTACTCCTTTACTTCCAATGTTTTCCTGAATATGTGTAACTTAATCATATTTCTATTTGTTCTGACCACCATGGATTAATTCTTTCCCCTTTTTTCAGCAGCCCATTTCTCTTCTCTCTAAGCAACCCCATTTTCTCCGTCTTTTTTGGCAGCTCATGATTTCTGAGCTCCAGACCGTTCCCATGACTCTTCTCTGGAATTTCTCTAAATGGCCCAAATCAGGGCATAATTATTCAGCTGAGGTCTTGCAAAAGCTGAATGAAGTGGGCACTTCATATGCCTCCCAGTTTTTACTCCTGGTTGTGTGTTCCAGGATGATGGTTACAGCTTTATTTATTCAAAAGTCTGGTTCCCTCCATGCAGCCAGCACTTCTGCACAGTCCTTACCTCTCCTTCGAGCCATAAATGAGTATTCCCACTTCAGTGTAAAAATGTTGCACTTACTGAATTTTCTCTGATACTGTTTTTTACCACACAATTTTTAAATTTAATTTGGAACTCCGGTCCTGTCCTCTGAGGCAGATTCCCTCATAGCTGTAATGCTACACGTCTAAGTTATGTTGTGTAGGCCACAGAATCCACCCAAGTTAATGCCAGCTTAAAAGTTGGGAGCTGTGGTTGAAGTGCAACTTAAAAGTCCCATTTTGGCTTAAATTCCTGTTGAGTGCCTACAGGAAGGGTGAAAAAGCCCAGAGGAACTAGCAACTTGCTCAAGGTCATGGAGAGCCATGGCAGGGGAGCAGGGGCCAGTCCCAGCTGTGTCAGCTCCCAGACCAGGAGCCTCGACCACAAGCCCATCTCTGTGCCCAGCTGAGCCTCTCTGTCTGCCTGCTGGGCAGAGCCAAGCCCTTGGTGAAGGATCAGGATCCAGTGTAAGCAAAGCTGTGGTTATTTTAGGCCCTGGGATGGTGGGCACGGCTGCAGAGCTGCTGGAGATGCCGGGGTGCGTCACGGGGTTTGTGCCGCCTCGGAATGTGCATAAACCCCAGGACAAATACCAGGGTAGCCGAGGAAGGCTTTGGGAGGCAGGAGGCACCTCAGCTGGAGTTGATTACCAGTTCTGGATATCCTGTCGGCTTGGGGAAAATCTGGCAAATACATGTTGGGAAGAGTGGATAGTAAGAATAGGAAGGAATTGTGGTCATGGAGAGGTCAGAGTGAGTGGCACAGCTTGTTGATATCAGTCCTGAAGGCAGAGGGGCTCAGAGGATATGCTGACTTCGGGGAAAGGTGAGGCACTGCTGCATTAGGATACCTGTCCTGGGAATTCACTGGGTGATTTGGCTGGACCAGCTCCACAGCGATCCCAGCTGTAACACGTGCCTTGGGAGCAGAGAGGTGATTATGCCCCTCTTTGGTTTTTGGCTAGTTATCCCAGGAAGTGGATGCCTACTTCACTGCTTGCTTGTCTTGCAAACTTTGCAGAAGTACTGGGCCCTAGAAAGATCAAGCAGATGTGGGTGAAGGGTAGAGTTTCTGACTAAGGTGGGCTAGTTCTGTTATCAGGGATTTATCCTAGAGAAAAAGGGATACTAACTCAAAGAATATGACCTGGTTTAACCTACTTGGATATAAATGCAGAAAAAGAAGGTCATCTTTAAGAAGGAGTATATCTAGTAGTGAAGTGATTCACAGGAGAGATCCTTTTCTAGTCCACTTAGTCACGGGTCAGACATCTCTAGCTGCCTAAATATATAAAGTTAAACTGGGCTTAAACTTGTGCCACACGAGCCCTGAGTGACACTAGAGTGTTCAAAATGGTGGGAACATACTGATGTTTGTGGGGTGTGCAGCGATGCCTGGGAGAAGTATCTGTGCTTGAAGATCCTCTGAACAGGAGAGAGAAAGAAAGAAGGGGTTAATGCAGCTTGTGGGGAGACAGGAAATGTCCCTGCTGGAACTGATTACATGTGTGCTGTGGAGCCTGAGCTGCTCAGATGGGAGACACATGGCCCAGGGAGATGTGTTGCTGAGCTCCAAAGGATGTGTTATCAGCAAGTGGGCCTTTTGCATTGGTTGGAAGTCTCCCTCCATGCTTAGGGATGGATCTCCTGGGCTATCAGCAGAACCTCAAATCACATTTAACCTTTTCCGCCCAAAAACTTCACGTGCCCAAGAATGATGTGAACTAAAAGTGTGTGTTTTTCTCCATCTGGCCACCAAGCCTTGAGACAGGTTTTAGAGCTGCCTGATGCCTCAGTGTTCCTGCCCTCGAGGTAAAACCCTGAGGCAACGTGGACTGTTTGGAGGTGGCAGCACGACCAGGTTGTCAAACAGACTCTTAGAACTTGACAACTGTCAGGGCTGTGTTAATTGTGGCTGTATGTCATTAGCAGGGCCTGTGACCTCTGCACAAAGTCCTAGTTCATAAATAGAGGCAATTTGTACAAATTTCTTCTGAGTCCTTGTGGCAGATTCGTGTTTCCTCTCCACCAGCTACACAATCCCATGTCCGGCAGTGCTCAGAACCAGGCTCTGTGGGCAGTGCTTCCCAACAAACAGCTGTGGGACAAACCATCTCCAGAATTCTTGTCTGTGGCTATTTTAGTTTTTTAAAAAAGTATTTGTTACAGAATGCATCTGTATTTTTAAAAAATTTTAATGTTGTTTTTTTTTCCCCTTACTGCTTTTACATGCTGTGGTGCTGAAGGAGGAGTTTCTAGAAACATTCCACACCAGGCACCTGCTTGGCTAATTTTCTCCATCTTTACAAGGTGTCTTGCAACCTCTGTCAGATCCTGGAGTTTTTCCTTGGGCTCTGTGTGGAGCAGCTGGGGTGCATCAAGGCTCATGCACTCAGGCAAGGCTTTGATGTTGCTCCAGCGATTCTGTTGATAACACCTGATTGTTTTCCATCTCGATCTCCTCAGAAATTGATCTTGATCGAACACATGTTAGGCCCTGTAAAACTAGACAAAAGCTTCTCCAGTGGGGCTAAAACAGCAGTTGCACAGCTTTGGGTTTGTTTTCTTTAATAAAGTATTTTTCCTTTTTTCTCTCTTTCACTGGGGGCTGGGAGCAGCAGCAGATGTGGGGAGAGACAGCTCATGCTGGGCAGAGAACCGAGCACATTCCTGCTGATTAGAACTGCAATAAAGTGAGTGGGGTTTGCCTTTGAGTAGGAACTCTGGTATCACTGTGAGAAAAATGCAGAAAACACTACTGAGTGGCCTGGACAGGTCCAGCTCCAGTATCTTTTGCAGTAGAAGGGCTCTTTTACCAAATTGTTTCCTTGTTCCTTAAAGAGCTGTGTCCCTAATGACTCGGGCTTTGTGTCAGACCATGGCAATCTGGGAGGAGAATGAAGGTTTCCATTTTGAGCACATCCCCTGAACTTCTGAGACTGAACAGATTTGAGCAGGTACAGTTCTTCCCCAATTCTGGGAAACAAAATGAACACCTATTCTTGCAAAGGAAGGTGCACATTTGTCCCTCAGCTTTAATAACTGCAATAGCCAAAGACTGTTTTTTCAGCTCCAGTTGGGAATTTGATGGGGAGAATGGCTCCAAGCCTGCCACAGACAAATGAAGTGATTTAGTGGCTCCCCCTGCCACATAAAGGTCTCTGAGTGGATGTCTTGCTACCAAACCAAACCCAGTGTGAGGATGAAATTGTCTCCTCAGCACGCAGACGATTTGCCACTTAAAAGGGCTGGTTTGAGACAGAAGTGATCCATAGGCTCTGCTGCTTGCAGGGTGGATGATTCCTATGGAATGGTACTGCTCAGGCTAATTAGAGGTGGCAGTGCTGGCCCTGGCTGGCTTTCATCTACCCAGGCACTTAAGGACATGGACAGCTTCAAACCCTGCACTGGTCCCACTGACCTGATCCTGCACTGCCAAAGCCAGCGGCCAAGCTCCCACCTTGACTTCCATTCCAACGGGATCAACATCTGCAGGAGCCCTTGTGGATGTGAACTGCAGTGAAGGCTGTTAGTGGGAATTCCTCCTGTGTTTGTCAAATGCAGATGTCTCCACCATAGCATGAGGCTAATGCCAAAGTTTCCCATTTGTTGTTCTGGCCAAGAATTCCCATTAGGTTTGAAACGCAGGGACGATCTCTGGCAGCACAGGGGAGAGTGTCTGTCCTGCTCTGGTCATTTTCTACTCTGCACTAAAGCCTTTTTTCCCCTAGTGGAGTTTGCCTTGGCTTGGTGACTGGACCACTTATTCTCTTCTTCCCTGTGAGTTTTAACCGGGTTCCAACACTCTGGCAAATGTATCTGAAATATCCGAGGCCCTTGAAGTTTTTCTTAGATTTGTCTAAGTGTGATGACACAAATTATGTAAAAGCTTTTGCTAGATAATTATTTGAGCCTTAACATCTCTAAGTGTTTTCTGATGTTCTGCAGCTCAGTATGGGACTTGATTTATTTTTTTTTTTCCCCTTTCCATGATCTGCTTTTGTGGAGATCTTGACATCCTCTGCTTGATGAAACAAATCTGGAGGCAGAACTTGAATCTTTACAGAAAACATCTTTGGTTCCCTTAATGACAATGATTTAAATACCACTGATAATTAGATTTTAAGTTACTCAGAGCAGATTTTCAAAAGACCAGCGGCCTAATGATGGAATGGCTGTTCCTGCTGGAATAATTTTCAAAAAATATGCTGCTTAATCAGAGACTGTGAGAAAGCACCTGATTTTTTTTTTTTTTTAAATGAGTTTTGGGACTTGGGCCAGGATGAGCACGTACCTGAACTCCATTTGACATGGTGATGCTTTGCAGAGCTGTGCTGGGTGAGTGGCAGGAGCTGGGATGGGAACCTGGCTGTGACCAGATCAAGGAGGGAAGATGGTGATCTGAACTACTGGGTAATTTTCCTCCCCCCCCCTCCATTCTCTCTCTTCTGCTGCAGTAGCATTTTATTAACAAAGCCTTGCTGCTGAAACCAGATGAGACTGTAACCCCCTGGGAGGGGAAGAAGGCAAATAATCCCATTTTGAGTTTTTCCATGCAGTTAGTGCCACGCGATGGGAGGGAGTGGGTGCTGCTCAGTATAGCTTTACCTAATGCTGTAGCTCATGGAACTGAGGCACTCAGTGGCCTGGCCAACTGGAATGGGAAGAAAAATATTATGAGATTCTTAGCTGATCCTACCCCCCAGTTGAGAATAAAGTCCCTTTCTTTACAGATGAGCAAACCCCAGAGTAAAACAGGGAATGCATTTCTGCATAAATGTGGCTTAATGGATAAGAGAATGTAACATTTTATGTGTGATTCAGCATTCTGGCTCCCAAAAGGTTCTTCAGCTAGTCTAAAATATAATATGCTTGGAACAATGACAGCACCCCTTCTGTTATATTGTAGATACTTTTGCTGTATTTTGCTAAGGATCAGTGACAAATGAAACATTGCTCCCTAATCCCTGAAGAGTCATCTAGCAGAGCAGCTGAAATGCATAAGGAATAGCTATGAGGAAGAAAATAATGGACTGGCTGTTTAGTCCAACAGAGAGTCTTAGGTGGCAACTCCTGTTTTGCTGTGAATAGCAATTTCTCTGCAGAAATTTTATTTTGTGTTGACTGGGGTCAGGAAAGCAGCAAGATTTCACACACAGCCAGAAGTCAAACTGATGGTTAGTTATGCACATAAACAGAAAAGGTTTGATTTCTACCTCTGCCCTTGTAAATTATGGAGTGTTTGCACTGAGAGGATGAGCCTTAGTGCAGGGGAGCAGAAGACCTGTATTTCTGGAGGCCATCCCATGGGAAAGGAAAGGCATCGTGGACACCTCTTGTGTTTTTCTTTTGGATTTGTTGCAAGGGACTAAGCAGATACCACGGGGCTGTCGGCCCCTGTTGCACCTGGGGCACAAATGTTCTGATCTGCATAAAGCAAGAGGGGAGATGGTTCCTGGAAGGGTTACCTTGGGGGTTGGCATGTCTGGTTCTCCACATGGCTCTGAAAGTTGTACCTGAACCAGCAAAGAAGGCAGAAAGCCTTCTTTCAAAAACTGCTGAGATCTGCAGTGCACCCTGAGGTGCTGCCAGAGGCAGGACTCTAGGATGGGTTGCATTTCAGGAATACATTAGAAACAGAAGATGGAGTGATTTATTTCTCCCCAGTCCCCCAGCACTAGCATTCCTAAATCGCTTCTGTGCTTAAAATTCTCATTATCAACCCATATGTGGGGTTAAAGCACTGTTGTGCCTTCTGCTGCCTCCCCAGTTGCCAAACCTCAGGACAGAGGGGGAAGTGGACATTAAACACCAGCTTGGTGTTCCTCTTGGGAAAAGCCACTGCTAGTGCAGGACAGCATGCAGAGGAGCTGTCACCAGCTTAATAAATTGATTAATTGATTAATGCTACCTTTTGGCTTGGGAGGACTGGGATCTGGAGAATCCAGACCGTGCCTAAAAGTTAATTTTGAGCCAGTGCCAGATAGTTAGCATTCAAGAGGCAATCCCTTACTCACAAACTAAGGGTATCACATGTTGTTCTGCCACTTTTTTACTAATATTGTGGATCTCATTAAAAGGTAAACCAATCTCAAACCATAGCCTATATTTAGAGTGGATGCCACAGGATGGTATTTGTGCTGTATCTTGGCCAATGTTTACTTTTAACGATGCCATCTCTGCTTCAGTGTTGTGCTCTTCCAAGTGCTCTTAAAATGGTAAAAGAAATTCAGAGGTGGAATAGAAACTCTAGAGAGTTCACTCTGCTGAAGGGAGACCCTGGCAAGAAGATAACAAAAATAAGCAGTATAACAAAAATAAGTAATCAACAGTGGGGTTTTTTTGCTTTTAAACAGAAAAGGAAACCCACAAAACCTTCCTGCCCCAAAGGGAATAAAAATCATTGCAAAACAATCAATCACAAAAATGTAATTCTTGGAAAGGATTTTAGACAGCCAGGATGGGAGAGAGAGCTCCACATTCTGGACCTCAGGATGCAAAGGCATGTTCTCCTGGCTGAATGCATCCTTGAAGGAATCTTCCTTTCAGATGAGCAGCATCTGTCATCTGGGGACCTGTGCTGCTGTTTTAGCAAAGCAGTGCCTGAACACTGGAGGGCAGATGGACCTTGCAGCTTTATGATTTTGGGAAAAGCAGCTCTTAAGGCACCAAAGGATTGTCTCCAAGTAATACCTCTGAGGAAAGTACTGCACATAAACTCCCCCATGTCACCCTGGATGTCATTCCAGCTTTCCTTTGGCTGAGGTGAGAGAGTGGCCAGCAGATGAAAAGCTGAAGGTGCCTCTTCTAGTTCCCACAGCACAAAGTTTTGCTGCACCCAGCAGCAAACTGCTCCAGTAAGGAAATGCAGCATTCCCAAGGCTGCCAGGATCTAAGTGCCTGATGAATGTTTGCAAAGTGCTTCTGGGTATAGAGCTGTTCACAGGTCACAGTCAGAGGCCACTTTACAAACACCTTGAGCTGACAAGTTGTGGAAGACCAGGGCTCGCTCCAAATGAGAGTATTGATTAAAACACTCATTGTTATTGTGATCATTACTCCATGAATCTCCTGCTGAACTTTATGGATGAGGCTGGTTTGGATGCTGCAGTTTTTTAGTGCTTTGATCCAAAACTATAAATAGACAGATTTGGCAATGTGAGTTTGTGTAAGTCCTTTTGGTTTTGGAAATATCCAGATCAATTAAAATCTCCTGACTTTTCAGAGGGATGATAAATAAGCAAGCTGATCAGGTTGGCCACCATTTTAGAACAAGACAGAACTCCAGAGAGGAAACATCTCCAGAGGCTCCTCCAGCTGCCTGTTCAAATTTTCAATGGTGCATGGAAACTGCAAATAATACTTAAGGCTGATACTTTTTGCAGGCACTGGAGGCCTCCCAGGAGCTGCGTTCCAGGGAGGAGGAATGTTACACTGACAGGATCCTGATACAGCTGGAGTTACACTGGGCCAACCTGGGCCATTCTTCAGCTGTTTGTGCTCTTCCTTGGCTTTATAGGTGGTCCAGGTCTACAGTTAGCATGGCATAACGGGAGCAATTATGATATTTTGTCATGGGAGTCTTGACATAGGTGGGGAGACCAAAAGAAATGGACTTCTAATGCTTGCCAGCAAACTAAAGATGGTTATCCAGATTATCATTGGAAAACAGACCTGTGCTAAAGAGAAAGGGGTGTAAAATGCTAATCAAAGGTCTGGTCAGGAGTGTTCTCAGCTGGTTAACCAGAAATAGACTTTTTAGTTGCTTTTATTAATTAGTTTGGTGAGTGGAGTGAATAACTGCAAGTATAAGGAGAATCTCTCAAAAACCAGAATTAAACTTTCTTTTGCTTCTTGTTTCTGTCTTCTAACACTGACCTGTTTGTTGTGCCAGCAGGTTTGGTCAATCCTGGACACAGGGAGGTTAAAGGACCCCCTGTGGTCCCTTCCAAGCTTACCCATCCTGTGACGTGCTTGAATCTCCATGTGGGTAATTGTCAGCAACTGGCTAAGTTTCACTTTAAATGTTCTTGAGATAGAGTCAGGCTGACCAGCCTGACCATGTGAACTGGTAAATTGTGCTGTGCTCTGCTAGGAAATGAAAACTAATGGAGCTGATAAAATTTGGCCAGGATGTGGGATACCCACCAGCGAGTGAGCGTTTCCTGTTGTTTGATATCCTATTAGTGGTGAAATACAAGTTGCTGCTTGAAAAGGAATGTGCAGTAGGCCAGCAGATCCCATGGAGCTACTGCTGATAGACTCAGTGCTGCTGAACAGCCCAGAATTGGGAAAAGGGAACTCCAGAAAAGCCCTGGTTCCTTTCCTGAGCATTTAGACACCTGAGTTCCTGGACCCTTCCTAGAGGCTGGCTGTGTATCAGGCCCAAGAGAGGGGGAAAAATGATTTCTTCCAGTTACTTCCAAGAAACTACCCACTTTGTGTGGCTCCCTGCCTCTTTCTGTATGGTGAACTAGGTTTGGTTAACCTTTGCTGATGGTATTTAAATTGTGAAGTGTCCTGTTGGGTTCAGGGACAACTGGGGCAATGGCACTGATGGGAATTTTCCTCTGAGAGGGGCCTGAGGCTTTCAGACCCAAGGGACTCTTGGCAGGACATCCAGTGCATGGCTTCAAGGGCTTTTGTGTTTCTTGAGAGCTAATGAAAGAAATGAGCCCAGGAACAGCCCCAAGGGCTCTGACACTTAACTGGATTTGATTTGCCAGAAAATAAAGTTTTAAGTGGTGATCCTGGGTCCACATGTGAGAAAGTATGTTTGGTGGAGAGGAGAGACAGCGAGGGCTCAGCCCAGGTGATTTGGCTCTGAGTGGAACTGGGAGATGCTGGTGGTTGTATTCAAATCCATTTCTGGTGGCCAGCAATCCAGGGATGGAGCAATGAGTGTGCTTCCCATTAGTGTCTGTTGTTACACAAGAAGACAAATTACTTCTTTGACAAATGACACGGGTCCTCTGCCAACGACAGAAGTTTTGTTCTATGTCAAAACTGAGTCATTATGCCTTTTTTTCCCCTCTCATATGTAAAAAATTATAATTCCTGATTTTTTCTTTGCTACATGGTCATTTCTAGCCCTGGGCTTTGACATGCAAGGCCAAAACCTTATTTGTACAGGCCTCTTGTTTATCTTTGGCTCTTTGGTCCAGTGAAGGTTTTGTGCCAAGACTTGTGCAGTTCAGCCTATCATCCATGGTCTAAGCAGAATGAGAACAGCAAGGTGAGACAAACCACCTCAATACCAAGTGCTACAGACAGTCACAAGTAAAGCTGTCACTTTAAAAAGCAGCAGAAAGATCTCATGACACAGCGACTGACAAAGTGAAGCATAAACAATAATATAAATAATAATATAAATATAAACAATAGGTTCTCTGCTGCTGACTGCTACCTGCTGCCTTTCCAAACAGGTCTTTTTCCTTCCCTAAGGAGCCAGTTCTGAAGAAAAGATGCTAATAGAGCTTTTTACCATCTATTGCAGCAAAGTTCTAAGATGCTGCTCTTTCAGTGGAAAGGCCTGTCCAGGCCTGACTCTGGCAGCAAAAGGTCCACCAGCCTGCAAACATCAAGTGTTATCAGCTGCCTTATCAGTCAGGTCATCTGCCTTCCCACAGGCTTGAAGGGCTGAGGTTTGCTGTGGCTTTTCATGCGACTTGTGGGAAGCTGTGGCTGATATCTCAGTGCCCTCATCTTGTGGCTGTCGCTGAGGCAACAGGATGGGAAAGGTGGAGTCAGCCCTAATTAACCCTTTTCCAGAGGTAATGCTTTTAATGCTGCCATTGGGAGGGGGAGGAGATGGGAGTGTCTGGCAGCTGACATCGTGCTGCCAGCAGCGGCTCGTGTAGTCTGGGGCAAACGCACGTCTCTGGGAGCCGTTCAGGGGCCGCCGTGCCACAAAAAAGAGCTCCAAAGGCCTGGAACACGAGCCATGGTGTTCGTGTGCTCCTTTGTGTGCAGTCTAACCTTGGTGTGAATTGTATGTGCAGCGTTAAGTCTTGTTTTGGTTTTCTTCCCCCCTCGGTTGGTCCCGGGCTGTTGAGGATGTTTTGTCGGTGCACGTTGTGCGAACGTCACTTTCTCCTGCTGATTGCTGTTGAGACTTCTGACCAGCTGCTGAGAGCCACCGATCCCAGTGATTTGTGACAATGGCTGCACTTAATTCACAGCAGAAAGAGATCTCAAAGAATCGCTGTTTGCCCTTGTTCTGAGTAAAGTGTGTGCGTAGAGCTTCAGATGCCCGAGAGCACGTTATGGCTGCTCGGCGAACAACATCCTGCTCCGATCCGTCCTCCTCGCTATTGATCCCAAATTCTGTGGCTGCTGCTACTGTGGTTCGTTTCCTCCCCGCTCCACCCACTCCAGGCTGCTGCTGGTGGTCTCCAGCTCCATCCTTCCTTCATCAAAGCCCCAAATGTCCATGTTGCAGATGGTGTTAATAATAACAATTGTGTCTCCAACAGTGCTAATGGCCACGGGCTTCCTTTCATCCATCTCAAATGTTTGAAATCCTCTTCTAGCACCGACCACCCCTTTTTTCAGGCAGCTCAGTGGGGTGGTTTTGGCTTGGGTCAGGAGTGCCAGCAGGCTCACTGATGATGAAACAAAAATCTTGATTGCCGTGCCCTGCGGGTTCCCTCTTCTCACTCCTTCCTTGCTGTGGAGCAAAGGAGCAGCAATGAGGCAAGGTCTTGAGTTGTGGGTACAGCAGTAACCTGCTGACCACGTTTCCCCATCTAATGTGAGCTCAGAAACTTGTTCTGAAGTTTGGTTTGAAAAATGAATGTATTTCTAGGCTTTTTATGTGCTACAAGGAAACCCCTGAAAATGAATGGAAACTTTAAAAATACAGCCTTTTTCAAGTGAAGGTCACATCTTGATTTAGGAGCAAACTTCCATTTTCATCCTTTTTTACTGTTCTTCTCTTTCTTTGACCTTTTCAATCTCTCTAAACCACAGCCTCTGTTTTTCCAGTGTGTAAGACTGGAAGGATGGGGAAAGTTGTTGGCTCTTTCAGGAACAGCAGCAGGTTTTGAAAGGCTAAAACTGCTGTGATAAAGAAGGTCAGTACAGCCTCCAAGTCCCTGGATGCTCCAGCTAAATCAGTAAATGTGACATTCCTCTGGGCTGTGTCTGACTCAGTGTGCAGCACTGCAAGACCTTCCTTTGGGCAACATTTTCATTATGGGAAAACATGAGGTAGTTCTTGGAGTTGTCTCATAGAAAACTGGGCCAGGAGTCAGCTGATCAAGATCTTAATTTAGGCTTTTCCTCTGCTTGGCTGCGTGTTCATATGGATCATTTTCTCTCTGCTCTTGTCCTCACCTCCTGAATGATGTGTGGTTTCACAGTCTCTGGTCTACTCTGATTTGCCTCCTTGGGCTGCTGTGGTGGGTGCAGCTCAGTGGCTGTGCAGGTTCTCAGGTGGTACCAAGGTGATATCGCTGACTGAACAAGAAAAACTTGTACAATGCCCAAAGCACACTGAAAAAAACACCCCCAAACCCCCAACAAAACCCCCCAGCCAGGGAAATGCTGTTTCAGTCTGATTTTCATAGTATCATGTCCCTGCTTCAGATTTTATGGGACTTACTCAAGTCTCATTGGAGAAGGGAGATTTTTGAAAATTAGGTAAGAGAAAAACTCTTTGACTGTTTCTTCAGACTTGGAAACTGCTGAAAGTTAAGAATGACAGGTCTCATCCTTAAGGAGGACATGGATTTAGAAATATATTCAGAAAGGCACCCCCTTTATTTTGTTTGATCTGGGCACTGCATTGTACTAAATGTGTGTTTTCTTAATATCTTTTTTTTTTTAACTTGGAAAATACATTTCAGATGAGGAGATGCCTTCTGAACGTTGATAGTGAGACTGAAATAATTGGAAATTGAGAAAGAATGGGTTGTCTGTTTTGAATCGCAACCTATCTACAGGAGAAGCAGTAATAATGTGTTCAGGATTCCTTGCTGACCCCAAAACTTAATACATTCAGTAAATATTCTGGTCATTTTTGCAGTGAGTTGAGTTAAGCAAAGCCTCCTTGGAGAAAAGTGAGAGTGGAGGAGGCATAAGGCAGAACCCACGATGGGTTAGAGCAAAGTGTTCAGGGGCACTCAGAGAAATCCTTCTCTTATTTGAGGTGTGCAGGGATGCTCCTTGCAATCCAGAGTGTCATTCCCCAGTAAACTGGGAGGTGAGGGACAGGTTGGATAGAGAGATACACATGTAAGGGTGTGTCCATACAAAGGTCCTACCACAGTCCCTCTGCTTACCTGGCCTGCAAAGCCCTTGTGATCTTCCTCCAGGAGCTTCTGGTTTGGTCCTTTAGCCTGAAATCCCCACATCCAGCATACAAGGCTTGAGCCCACAGGCGGTGCGGGGAATGGCTTTTCCTGAGGGAGGATCTGAGCCTTGTCTCTTCAGGGAGGAAGGCTGAGTGTTAAACTGCTGTCCCTCCACGGGGGCTTTACTGGAGCTGGGAGTTCCTGCTGGAGTACCAGGCTTTGTGGGACTCCTCTGTTACCAAAGGCAAATGACCCTGGTGTGAACTTTCTCCAAGCCTTCCCCGTGTTGCTCGAAAGCCTTTATTGCAGCCAAGTGAGCAGCGGGTCAGTCCCACCCCTTCTCCCTCACCCACCACTCCGCTCTCCAAAAACTCTGGTCCATCACATCAGATACAGGGCACATCCCGCATCTTCAACCGAGGCTGGCTACTCCTGGCATTCCTGGCAGAAGGAATTCTGGATTGCTGTGGGAACAGTTGCCCGAGTGTTGCTGCTACTGAAGAAGGGATGCTCCAAGAGCTGCATCATGAGCAAAGATTTCACAGCAAGGATGTGGAGTTTTCCGAGCCAGATGGCAAAGACTGTGAATCTCTGCAGGGTTTGCCTGGGAGAGGGAATAATGGAGGCATTCCTGTTAACTCTCTTGGATATAAAGATTTACTAGAAGAAATAGTGCTATTTCTCTGAGTGCTCCCACATCTTATTGTGGGCGTTGACTCAGCTCCTGCTCAAGTTTTCTGGGTTTTTTAATGGTTTTTGTGGTCCCCAAAACTTCTCCATTCTGGCCCTTCCTGTTACCCACTACTGTTGGTTTAGCCTTCCTTTATGTGAGTCAAGAAAGGGGCTACACTTCAACTGAGCAATATTCCCATTTCCTTCACAGCTTCCCCCAAAGTACACTGGGGGATGAACATCCACACGAGTATCTGGGGTTTTCCTTCTGTTTCTGTCTTTGGGAATCCCTACAACAATCAATCTCTTTTTAATCTGCATCAAGCCCCGTCAGCTCTCTCAGACACAGCTTCTGCATGAAGGCATTGCAGTGACAGGATGGGACTCTATTAAACCCTTTATTTTATTATGTCTCACGAAATCTCCGATAGCTGAAAAATGGAGGATCTCTGACTGCATTGTGAAACTGCGTAAATTCAGAGCTTAATGAATTGTAATTAGTGGCATCATAACGGGCTCCATATGTTAGTAAGTCATTTAGGAAGAAATACAGTTGTTTGCCATTCTGCACAGCACTGACAAATTGGGATTCAAACCAGACAAGCCTCTGTCTTTCCCAGATCCCTTATACAATATGTTTGTCAGGAATGTACTGCTGTGAAATGATGTGCAAAGCAGGATGCACGGAACCATCCTGCCCTGTTTCCATGTTGCCTCTTTGGATGTGAGAGAATCAGGGATGTGCATTCCTGGCTCTGTGTTGCAGGAGGCTCCCACCATCTTGAGGCTTGGATAAAGGAGTGCTCAGGCTATACATTACCTTCTACATTTCAGTACATCCTGCACTTGGAAAAATAACTACTTCCCAGGGAGGGAAGTATTGTCTAATAGATCTGGTTGCCATGCCTGAAAGGTGCTGTATAAATGACAAAAAGACATATGTTTGTATAATCTTCATTACTTTTAACACAGCTCAATATAATTTCACAAAATGTTTCATTTATTTTTATTTCAAAGATTGTGACAGTTAGGATTTTGAAGTACAAGTTGCCATCTGCAATCAATTTATGATCTCTCCCCAGTGCAATTGTGGAAAAAAAAAAAAAAAAAGAAGAGAGGGAAAAAAAGAGAGAATTATTTGGAGTAAAAAGCATTGAAAAACAAGTAGAGTGGAGTAATAGCACATCTGTTTTCGTAAGAAATCATGGAACCTGGACTTTTTTCAGTGTGGTATTTTACTACCACATGGCTTTAATCCTACATCTGGGCCTGTTGTTTTATGAAATATTTCCCACAGATGATGTCAATTATAATTTTTGTCCCGCTCGTCAATTTACGGACTTTTGGAATAAGACAAAATGAAACAACCAGAAAAAGAACAACTTATGTGGTCTACTCTCTGACAAAATTATAGCTGTGTGATACACTTCTAAAATCAATAACTCTGTTAATGATTAGCAGAAAACATTGCTTGGTTTATGAGCAGAGATGTGGCCCACACTCGCCAGATGTTTGGCTCCGAGTTGCATTCTTGTTTGCTGTGTATTTACCAGCAGATGTTCAGCAGTTTATTTAATACCTCTTGTATGAGCCAGTAGTAGGGCTAAGTCTGTGTGACATTTATAAGCCATCTGCCAGCAATACAGGTGGAATGCTTTTATGATTGCTCTCTTTTTTCCAGCGCTGATCTATCAGTGAAATCGTAGATAAGTCTTTATGGATTTATATGGCTGTTAGGAAATAGGATTCTTATCTTTGTAGGAAGATGCATACCTCAGCAGATGCCTCTTCAGCTGGTCTTTAATTACTATTTTTACACTTATCCTGCAGTGCTGTATGAAAGATCCGATGAAACTCTCCTCCTCAGAGATATTCCAGCTGGTTTTTAAGTTTAGACCCTGATTCAGGTATGAATGTTCTGAAGGCTTATGCTCATTGGAGTCAGAACCTTTCTTGAATTGGCCTTTGAAAGCAAAGTAAAGATCCAGCTTGTGTTCCCAACTTTCCCAGAGCTGAGCAGTATTTGAGTTTAGGGTTTATGATGAACTGGACTCAAATTGTTTCAATGCACGGGCATGCACAAATTCCAGCGCTGGTTTTAGTTGGAAAAGCTCACAGGGTCTGATCCAAATCCTATTGAAGTGAAAGACTCTCGCTGACCTCAGTGGGCTTTGGATCAGGTCCATGGAAAAATGTTTCTATGAGAAGAATGCATTTACCATGGCCCTGATTCAGCGAGGTGTTGGAGCACACGGCGCCTCACCACGTGCCTGGGGCTGTTGGCACACACGTGGTGACTGTCATGGAAAGCCTTGGGTTGCTCCTTGAGTGGCCACCAAGAGCCTCTGTCCCGTCCGAGCTGGGCCAAGATCCTTCTCTCTGGCAGGAGGAGGGTCAAAATGTTTAGTCCCCAAGCTCTGCAGAGCTTCAGCAATCTGCTTCCTGCAAAGGAATCCAGGCAAAAAGCTCGTGTGCCTGGCTCAAGGCTACCCTGCCTGAAGCATAATGGGGGATTATCTTGCTTTCCATGGCATATTGGACTAGACTGCACCTCCAGAACCTGGTCCCATGGGAGAGATGGTCAGAGAAGTACAGCTGGGCAACTGCAGATACGTAAGCTCTCCGAGGCTGAAGCTACCAATAAACTGCAGAATCTCACCCCACAGATTGTATTTAATTTCTAGGTTGTGCATTAATATCATTTGGATGTGTACACGCTCCTCCTGAGCGTTTGCCACAGTATTTAAACTGGTGCATAAGGAACTACTTTGGTAGCGAGTTAAAGAAATGTTTATTGCTCTATTAGAGGAAGAAATAGCAGAAGTAGAGTGAGTAATAGGGGCAACAGGCAGAAACAGAGCAGGCCCTCAGAAGTGTATGGGAATGGGAACACTCAGTGATGTTATCACTGGCCTTTGCATATTCTGGCTGGGGGAAATGCTGCACTGTTGTCTGAACTTGGCTCCTTTCTTTGTCTTTACCCCCTTTGTGCCAGCCCTGCTCAACCTTAAACCAGTCTGACTGGAAATCCAAGTATTCCTTTTCAATAAATAGTTTAATAGTTCTATAATATTAGAAACCACCTGCTGGAGGTGGGAAGAGTGTGCTCTGTGAAAATAATGCTAAAATATTATATTTCTTTGCTTTTTCTAATTAAAAGTGTCAGCTATGTGAGGTAATCAGTTTCCACTATAGTGAAGATATAAACTTTTTAGCTGTTAAAGCTGAAGTGCCCTGAGCATCCTGTAGATATTTACATGTGAAAGGCTGCTGGGATGGTTCTGGTTTGTTGACATGCAGAATGAGGTCTAATAGCAGGTCAAAGTCAGACTATTTCAGCCTGGGGTGAAGGTGAAGTTTCATAACAGTGATGTAACTCAGGCCTGGAACAAATTAAGAAAAGAAAAAAAAACCTTAAAAAATTGTTTTATCAGCACTTAGGACCTAACCCTAACCCTAACCCTTAGACTGAGAGTGCAAACTTGACTCAGTTCCTTGCAGACAGAACTCCAAGGCACTGAAAACCCAAGGTCCTGGAGAGATCTGGCTGAGGCTGCTCTGAAATAGGCCTGCAGGTACTCCTGTCCTTGTGGAGGAGCAGGTGGATGAGATCCCACTTCCCTGCCCTTTCCCCAGCATCCCAAACAGCCCCAACTATCTCCACGCAACAGAATAAAAACTGCCAGGATACCAGTGCTGTCATCCTCCATGGAGAGAAATTCTCTGGGATGTGGGAGCCTCCATTCCCTTCTCAGGGACAACAGGAAGATCCTTCCTGCTTTCAGTGCGTTCCTAACCCTTTTGAAAGGGAAAGCTGTAACCAAATCTTGTGTTTCAGGGTTTCAGCCTGCAGGTCTTGGGAGGGATTTATTGTTTGCTTTCCTCTGAGGCACCAGATTTTTCCCAGCTGGAGACGTGACACTGGAGGTCGGCCAGTGCTTGGACGTGGTACTTAAAATCCTCTTCTTGCAGAGGACTGGCTGGTCAAGCTGATTTGATTACCAGATTCAGGAAGAAGATTTTGTTGTGCATCACTTGGTGAGGCCCAGAACCGTAACGAGGCATTTTGGTTGGAAAGGCAAAGCAGAGCAAACCGTGGGATGTGGCAACTTAATGGAAGCAGCTGAGCCTGCAGACAAAAAGTCTCTGTGGTGGACAGAACTTCAAGGAGAGATGCTCAAATTCCATGCACCCATGAGTTCAGTAAAGGGTCTGCTAGTCCTCTCAGCTCCCTGTCCTTAGGAAGGGATCTAAGCTGGGCTTCAAGGAAAGTTTTGTAGCACTAAAATTACCAGCTCACAGAGGGCTTTTCCTCTTGCAGCTCTTGGATGCCCGAGGTTACACTGGCTGGTTTTCCTACTGTTCCATAAATGTTTGTTCCCCTTCCTTCTTTGGGGATCACCCCCCTTGTAACCTGCCCTGCAGTGGCAGGAAGAGGCCAGAGGCTCTTCAGAGGTGGAAAGTTCTTTTACATCCAAAAGCAATCCCGGGATGCTCTGAGTTCTGCTGGCACAAGGTCCAGCAAGGCTGCTGTTTCCTTGAATCAAAAAGCCATTTAGTCACCAACTCCCAAAGGCACTGACTCAGTGCCCCTCACCTGCCCAGATCTCCTGGCACTGCCCTGTCCAAAGGTTGGATGTTACAAACCCTGCAGGATCACGATGTTCATTTCAGAACCTCAGAGAAATGAAGTGCCCAGTTCTTCTAGAAGCTTTGAGAGTCTGGAGCAGTCAGACTGGATGGGAATCTGGGATAATGCTCAACAGCAGGATCTGTTCAACCACCTGAAACACAATAGCTGTCCTGAAACTGCCTGCTGACAGAAATCACAGGTTTTCAATTAAAGCTTACCTTGAAAAAGCGTTTGCTTTCCAGGGAAACCTTTTTGCTTGAAACCTTTCTTGAAACCCAAAATGTTTCCATGTGGATAAGCTGAAGGGGTGGTGCAGGAATTGGTTGGTATTCTGTAGCCTCAGATCCCCATTCGTTTCCCTGGTGTTTGTCCCACCAGGAATTAGGAAATGCAACTGCGGTGATGCAGCAGCTTTCATCTGGAAAAAGGGAAATCAGCTGTATCATGGGGCATAAAGGGAAATGAGAATATGAGATTCCATCTCCCAGGACACCGTGCAGTAGCATTTCCTAATGGAAATATTTTGGGTTTTGGTTGAAATATTTTGGTACTTGGGTTGCAGCCAAAACATTGAAATTTTTCCTTTGAAAAATCGAGATGAAAACTATTTTGTGTTTCCATTGAAGTTTTGCCCAGGAAAAATAAAGCACTTTCCAACCAGCCCTACAGAAGATCGCAAAAATCACCCCGTCCTTTTTTATTATTATTATTGTTATTTTTGACCATTTAAGCAGCTGTTAGAGGATTAAGATGGATGCTACGGGCAAGAAAAATAATTGAAAAGGCAGTCCATCAAAAAACAATGAGGGCCAAATTTTTTTAGAGCAGCTTTTCAGCTGTGTCAGGGAATCATGTGTATAAATGTGCCTCCGAAGTAGGAGGTTTTGCTGTGGCAAGAGTATAAAAGGTGCAGAAGAGGATTCTGTGAGGGGAAAGGTTTAAAAAGAGCTCACCTTTGTGGAATATTTGAGTGGAACTATAGTCATATAACCAGCTTTTCCTCGTTATCCCAGACATAGGGGCACTTGATGTGGTCTCTGTGACAAGGATGTTGCACAGAAGGTGGAAGAGTTAAGACAGCTCAGATCAAATCATTTACTGTGATTTACCCTCTAAAGGATCCCCCTTTGCTGTCTGCTCTGCCAAACACCTTCTATGATCTTTTCTGTAACTGCTGCAAATGGATTAGGGGACAGGGATATCCCAACAACCTGTGCTATGGATCTGCTGCAGGAATTCAGGTCGTGATATTACAAACAGCAGGACAGTGTATTTGTGGGTCACAAATTCAACCTGCTTGGCCTTTGAATCATAGAATGGTTTGGGTTGGGAGGCACCTTAAAGATCATCTTGTTCCACCCCCCTGCTGTGGGCAGGGACACCTTTTACTAGCCCAGGTTGCTCAGAGCTCCATCCAGCCTGGCCTTGAACACTTCCAGGGATGAGGCATCCACAGCTTCTCTGGGCAACCTGTGCCAGGGCATCACCACCCTCACAGGGGAGAGTTTCTTCCCAATATCCAATCTAAACTTACTCTGTCAGTTTGAATCCATCCCCCCTTGTCCCATCACTCCAGGCCCTTGTCCAAAGTCCCTCTCCAGCTCTCTTGGAGCCCTTTCAGGTCCTGGCAGGTGCCGTAAGGTCTCCCCAGAGCCTTTTCTTCTCCAGGCTGAGGAACCCCAACTCTCTCAGCCTGTCCTAATAGGAGAGGACACTCTCTGTTTTTGTTTGATTGTTTTGTGCTTCTTGTCTTAGAAAGGTGACTCACCAGGTGAAACTAATTGCAGCTGGTGGCAGAGTTCTTGCAAAGGAGAAGGGTCCTGGAGATAATTTGAGTAAAGGCATCAGACTTATCCTCTGAGCAGTTAGAAATGGCACTGAATGTGCCACTTCTGAGCACAATTTCAGGAGCTTCTCCATCAGTGCCGTGCCTCCAAAGCATGGAATGGTCACCAGTGGGGACATGTGACACTGCAAGTGAACTTCTGCTGCTGGGAGTGACTCAGTGCCACTGAGTAGAGAGGTTTTATTGAAAGAGCTTTACTACTAAGGGCAGGCACTGCTCCAGATGCCTCTGAGACATTATTTAGACAGAACTCATCGTTCACCTCTTGGAATTAATTTGTGGATGAAAATTTAATTATAGTAATGCACTGGTAACTTTTTGTTCTTTTCCCATTAGGACATGAGGAAAATGTAGAGTCAGTCAGAACTGGATGCCACAGCTTTGCCCAGGTCATAGCTCCTCTGGGACACTGCTCTGTGCTTCCAAAACCCAGTGGAGCGTGGCTGTGTTCATATTTGCACGTAGACACACAGCAGTACCGGTGTGAATCGTGGCAGCCTGAGCAAACTTTGGTGACTTCAGTACTGTCTATGATCTTTCCTCTTGCTCTGGTTTCTTTGCTGTTACTTAGCCTCACTAAAAGTGCCTTTTGCTTTTGGCTCCTCCTTGCTGAACAAGATCAAGCTGTCTCTGTTTGCCCTTGTTGCCTTCCCTGGGCTCTTTTCTGTGCTCTTGGAAGGGTGGTGGTACAGCAGATGTTACAAAAGATATCAGGATGCCTTAAATCCCCCTTTGGGTCATCTTTCAGGGGGGACAAAAAGCCTTTTCAACATCACCTTCCAAATTTAGTATTTAGTGAACTGCATCCATGGTTATTACCATTTTTCTTGCTGTTTTATCCACTCTTCCAGCAATTTACTCTGTGTTTCTGAACAGACTTTCTTTTCCCCTTGCTTGCTCTTCCTGAATATGTGCCATGTTAATTTTCCAGTCATATGAGTTTTTCCATCATATGTTATGCCAGCTAACCTATAATTTTGATTATATATTGATGCCCTCAGTTCCTCCTTTTTTGCTTCCCATCCTACTTGCCTGGACGTGCAGAATCAGCAGATTGACCCTCCGCTTCCCTTTCTGTCCCTTGTATAACCCTGTTATCACTACCCACATTCCCTTCCCGAGGGTTAGGCTTTTTTCCAGGTCACCACGTTCTCCCTGGTTGCCCTGACATTACTTCAGCAGCCAGGCACACACTCACCACCCCAGCCCAGGCAACCTCTTCTCAGAAACACTCAGTGAACTGTTTCGGTCTCGCGGTTCTTTCCACCCGTGTGCTTCGGAAGGGACCGAGGAGTTTGAGGAAGGAACGAGCCAGAAAGGTGAAGGAAAATCCTTGGGGTGGGTGGGAAGCTCTGAGTTTGTGATTTGTTGGTGAGCTGCTGTATTTAGGCTGAATTATTGGAGTGCCACAGTGGAGTCTGCTCGGAGGTCCAGGAGGTTTTATGGTCTGTCTTGCTCCGAAATTATTGGGAGTGACACAGAACCCCTTGAAACGGGGCGTTTGCTGGAGGAGCAGCACTAATGACATGGGTGGTCTGGGCATTACAGAAGTGACTTTGAGTCATTTTAATTTTCCCTTTTATATCTACCTGTGTGGCCCTACAGGAAGGAGAATAATGAGGGAAGCACTCATTAAATGTGGAAAAGGGATCTAGTTACCCACTTTCAGGTGTGTCGACGTGCGTAGATCCTATATGGAAAAGTCAACGTATAAAGGAAGGGAAAAATATGTGAAATGTGAAAGTTTGAAATTCTGCAAGCCTTGCACCTGCCTTGCAGTGTGACATGTGACAGGCAAAGAGGGGAAAATTGGCCGAGTTATGCCAATAAAACACTGAAAACCTTAAATAGTAGCAAGAATTTTTATATATCAACAGTCCTTATAGTTGTAGCAAACCTGAGGGGTTTGCTGACTGCTGGAGGAATGGGGCCTTTCAAAAGCAAGGGGTTTCCATGGATCAAATATGTACATGAGTGGAGAAACTTGGGATAGCATTGCTGACATTCCTTTGTCTTGGCAGGGGAGTGCCAGTGTCTTGCTCTCCCCGTTGCAGCGTGAGCTGGGGAGCAGTGACGTGACTTGTCCAAGTTTGCAGGTGTTGGGAGTTCCTCACATCAGCCAAGACGCTGCCCTGCCCCATTCCCACCCTTCCAGTCCCTGTCTGGCCAGGCTGGTTATGGGGCTGGATCACTCACAGTGGCCTTTTTGCTGCCTGACTCAACAGCCCCTCCAAAGCTGTCACTGTCACCCACATGTGCTTCACTCATGCTGGGACCTGCTGATGCTGCTGAAGTGAAGATAGAAGATATTTTACAAGTCATGGAGAGTAATAATTGTCACATCTCCCACATGATACGTATTCCAGTCCATATACAATTTCCCCCATATCTTTCACTGCAAAAATATTAACACATCTCCATGTTATGAGTCCACCTGCACCACGTGTCCCTTTTGAAGCTCCTATTTTACCTCAGTGGTGCAGGATCAGGCGCCCTCTGTGAAGACCAGGCTGGCTCCACTTTCTATTATGTGGCTCTTCCAGCATGGAAAGGCAGCAGCAGGTAACACAATAAGCAACCACATGGTAGGAAAATTGTCCAGTGCACAAAAGAGATCCTGGATGACATTAAACAAATGGCCCAAAGTAGCTTTAGAAACGGTTTCATGCATCTTGGGCTGCTAGCTGTTTTATGTTTCCTGTCTGGAATGAAGAGGGAGACAGGGCAAAAGAGTTGGGGCCTTGTTTATGCTCATGTGTTTATTGTATCAGAGACATTTAAGTAGGAGGATATGACAGGTTTTCAAGGGGACAAGGTATGACTCAAATCCAGGTGCAGCTTATTTTCCATGAAATGCATCACTCCCCTATTAGACACAGATTTACCGGCGGCCAAAACAAACCTTGGCCAAGTTGGCATTCTCCTTCCCATAAATGAATGGCATCCCAGCTTGTTATTGTTATTGTACAAATATAGCAGGTGTTGCTGATTTCTGCTTGATAACCTGCTGTTTAAGGGGGATTATTTAACTTTTACGTACAGATAAGTGGGCTGCTAAACCAAATTCATCCCAGGTGGGACTACAACAAGTTTTTTTTGCTTCTTAAGCTGCATTCTTATCCTAAATCTTATTTATTAGAACTGGACAGATGTTACTGTGTTCTTCCTAAAAGAATGGATTTTTGGGGTGTGTTTGCTTCAAGGAGTTAGGCTGTTTCTTTTTTCTTTTTATTTTTCCTCCTCCAGTCCTTTGCAAAATAGATGTTGTGCTGTGGACACGCCAGGAATCCAGGTCACAAATGGGATTTGTGCTCCTGCACTGTCTAAGGTAAAAGAAAGCTTATTGGAGGAATTAATTTGAATCATAAATAGGTTTTAAAAATCATTGTTCTTTGAGAGATTAGATTAATGTGGCCTGTTTTAGGAAGCACCCAAGCTACTGTAATGTCTTAAAGCTTAAGCTAATGAAGAACTGTCTGTAGATCTTACTGATTTGTAATTGTTTTTTGGAGGGTAGGGGGAACCAAACAGACACTTTTATCTGAGCTTGGTAGTTAAATCTGAGGGAATGGTATTTCCAGGTAGCCTGCCAGCATTGGGTGCTGCATGCAGCACAGCAGATAAGATCTGCTACACAGTTTAAAGATATTTGAACACTCCCAACATTTTTGCATGTTTCCAAAGAGAGAAATACCACAGACCTGAGGTTACTGGTGTCTGTGCTGGGTTGGATGGGAGGGAGCAGATTCATCCAGCCACCCCATGGCACTGAATCATTATTTCCAGAAATGTTACCTCCTGAGTCAGGCAGTAATTTGGGGGTATCCACAAGTCCATGCCTGTAGGTGGGTATATAAGTGCCCACTCACATCTAATGTAAACAGAACTTGTGCCTGGACTATGGGCTTTAAAACACATACCAGGATAGGGGAGACTTGGTTGATTTGTTCTCAAGGGTTATTTGTTGCTCTGCACTCCAGCTGATATGGTGGCCCCTCGTGCTTGGTGCTGCATTTCTGGAATTGAGCCTGGCTCCTGCACTCCAGAGCTTTATAAACTCAAGAGAGAAGTGAGACACTATATTGGAAAACACTATAAGCCTTGGTTTATAAATATACAGAAGTCTTAGAACACAAAGCAAGCGGCCAGTGGGTGACACACAGAAGCTGTGGCAGAAGCAGGAACTATCTGGTTTTAGAAACGAGAGGAAATTCAGTCTTACTTAAAGCATGAAACCTGTGATGATTCGTGCTCTGAGTCAAGAGCACTTATTGACAGAACATGTTTTCTCTGGTGAACTTCTAAATAGGTCAACAAAAAACAGGATGCCAGCAAGAGCCTTGGGGTGGGTGTATGTAGTGATGCTGGATATGCAACATAAAAACAGTCAATGAACAGAAACTATTTATTTACTTATTTAAATAGGTTGGTTTGGTGGTGTTTCTTGGAGTTTCTTTGTGGGTTTTTTTATTTATTTTCATTTATTCCCAAGCAGCTCCTAATATACTTGATCCTGAGACCTTTGGTCTGTTTAGGGGTTTGTTGCACTGTGCTGTGTTTACTGGTGTAGCATTAGAACACCTCCTATATTATCAGTGATATCCAAGGGGTCTTTTCAGGGGAACTGGATTTTACTGTGTGCCAAGTGACTAACTGGGTTTTTAAAATTTACCTCTAATCTCTAACTCATCCCACTGTGTTCTTGCCATTGTTTAATCCCTTCAGGACAGCGAAGAGTGAAGGGGAAAGGATGGGGATGGTTGCTCTGCTCTCTCAGCTCGTTCTCAGTGTGCTCTTTAAGAACAGCAGTTCAAACTCTGCCTTTCTAATTGGACTGGGAGATGTGTGTGTTCCTGCAGGGATCTCGAGCTGCTCCCAGCTGGGAATTCCCACCCAGAGGCAGCTCTGGTGGTGACATTTGTAGCTTAACAGAAGAGCTGCCTGGGGGCCCAGACACCCAACAAACTCAGCTGGAATGGCAGCACAACCCAATGGGTTGGGTGTCACTGTGAAATGACTTGGCAGTTCAGTTCTTGGCAAGATGTTTTCTTCTCCTCTGTGACTAATTTGTCTATTTTCCCCTACTCTCCTTGCAAATTTATAATGGCTTCACAAATCTTTCTCTTTGTTGCTTCCTACTGCTAAGTCAATTAAACTTGTCTTAACTCTTCTCCTTTATCCTGGCCTGCTTTTTTCGTGCCCTCCTTGTCACAGGTGATACACCCACCCCCTTATCCAAAGACTGAGCTATCAAGGCTGATTTCAGGTGCTTTGTTTACTTGGTAAATGCAGGTGTATAAACTAAACACTAAAACCATCTTTTTTTTTTTTCCCTGGGTCATTCTTTGAGGTCTATGACTCCCTTGGAGACAGCTGTTGTCCTCTTCTCTGCCTTTAATCCAGTTGCTTCTTGCTCTGGGAGCTGCCTTTGTCAGACAGGGCTTTTATTTATTTTTTTTTCGCCTGAACTCAGTGTTCATGTTGCAAAATATGCCTCCACGAGGCACATACTGTGCAGATGGCAAATAATAGCTGTGTCCAGCCAGGGAGGAAATCCATTTGTCACTGTTTCATCATCAGCCCCCATTGTGTTGCCATCAGACAACCCCATTCATCAAGACAAGTTCCAGAGTGCTGGTGTTTACCAGGGACACTGCACAAATCCCATCTCTTTAGATACAAATCCCCACTCTGGGATTTCTAGCACTGTTCTTTGTTTCTGTTCCAAGGATGTCTAGAAAAGACCACCTGAGGTCAGCAGCCTGTTTGCAGGTGATGTTTGATCCCTGAATGGATTGCTGGCAGTAGGGGAAGAATCTGGGACCTTTTCCTTGTAGCAGGGGCAGGGCTTAGCACTGGGTGGTGCACAGAAGTGTTTTTGGTGACACCAGATGAGTCTGACACAAATCTTTGCTCTGCCAAGCTTTGCTTGTTTTGATTTGAGGCTTTTTCAGCCAGATTTCCACCATTTATGGGGCAGCAAGGAGAATTTGCTTGCCATGGGGAGGCTCAAAAAGACTAAGAAGTGGTTGAAAAAAAAAAAGGTGTTACTGAAATGGCAACAGCAGCCATAGAAGCAAGATGAGGTATTAAAAGATATTAAGAACTTAGAAGGCATTCAATTTTGGGTGACCTGAAGAATGCAGGTAGAACAGAGAGGCTGGAGAGTCCATGCACAAAGCCAGAATGTGCTGAGGTGGGAGGGTTTATCTGGCTGTGGAAGCAAGGATCAGTGGAAGGCAGAGGGTTATCTCAGAACACCATCCCAGAGGCCCTGAATTCAGGGGGTTCAGGGTGTTTGGAGGGCGGGTGTCATAACAGCGAGCAAGCAGATGCTGTTCATCAGAACAACACGGAGCAGGGGGGGATATTCTTCCTTTCTTTCCCCCCCTCTCCTCTCCCTCCCCAGCATGGAGACCATGTCCTATACGAGGGCTCAGGGGCTGGCAATCAGCGAGGAGAGGCTGCATTTCGGGAGCTGAGGATACGGCACACGGAGGCTTCATTAGGAAACCTGCAAACGAGCGTCCTGCAACCCCGAGATCTCACGGCAAGGGTTGGTGCTGCCCCCGGAAGGGGAGCTGACAGCACCACGCCGCACCACAATTAAGACTTTTAAAATCTGTAACAGCGTTTTTATGACATCAAAGCCCCGTCGCCGCACAAGGCAGCGTTTAGGAAAAGATCCCTGCTCCTCACCCTGCAATCACGATGTACACATTGGCAATAAGGAAGTCAGCAATAGCTATTTACTGCTCTCCTGCAGCTGTGGACTTATAACTTCGGTCCCTAATTAAGTAGAAGCAGGGCTAACCACGGAGCACACCACAGTGCCTTAAAATGGCTTTCATACTGCGGAAATCTGGTGTTTGGTTACTCCAGAGAGTGGGGTTTTCCCCCCTCCTCCCCCTTCAAAACTGTATTTGCACATTCAGAAATAATTATCTGGAGATTAAAAAAAAAAAGGAAAGCCTGTCTTGATGCACCAGGAGATCTAAAGAGCTTTTTCATGGAAAGCATTTAAAATTTAAAAAAAAAAAAAAAAGAAGAAATCCTGCTCTCTATGGGAGATCTTGACACCAGCCCCATGTTTGCCATGGAATGGGAGTGATTGTTAGCAAAGGAACTCATCATGCTGCACAAAGGAGATCCCAGTGTGTGTGTAAATCTGCATAACCTAATTGACTATCTTGGGAACATGATCTTCAGCTGTAAAACCCCGCTTTTGACAAAACAATAAAGTTAAAAAGGAATGTCCCATCATTATGTTCCTTAAATGTCACAGGAACTGCAGTAAGTGCATCTTGGCAGAGGCGAGCCTACATCATTAGTTCCTCTCCTGGTTGCTTTTAGGTTTTTTGTTCCACATGGCCTGACTTGACAGGACAACAAATAGGCCTTTGCATCTGTACACATTTATTAGTGGATTTTATCGTTGGACATCAAGGAAATTGAGTCTCATCTAAAGGTTTATGGCTGTACACATCTGTGGATTTTACTACCCTTCCTTTCAAACAAACAAACAACAGCAGCAGAAAATTATTTTTGGAAAGTACAGTTTAAGATTTAATAATCATTTGATGTTCTGAGAAGTCCTTGGCTGTTTGTCCAAATATTTGCTGGATGTTTGTTGATTGAGCACTTCAGTTATTGGGGGTGGGGGTGGGTAGGGAGGTGGGGGGGGAACAGGCTCAGTTCTGCTTTGCATGGAAAGGTGATTTTGTGTAATCACAGGCTCCCTCTGCTCCCAGCAGAGCTGGATTTGGTTGGATCCTGTCTAGAGAGACTTATATTTGGGAATAACCACCTTTGTACATCCAACAGTCCTGCCTCGAACTGATAATGTGCAAAGGAATCCTGGGAGGTCAGACTAGGGAATAACACTGCCCTGTGCTGCTTTTGCTCCTGCCTGTTAATAAGTGAGATTTCAGCATGTTCCAGTTCAGCTGCTTGGTAAAAGAGAGCCTGAAATGTGGCTGAGGTAAAGCCAGGCCTGCACAGGCTGAAGCCTTGCTCATTTAAAGTCCTGATGAAATTAGTGGGCTAAAATTTGTTCAAGACTTCCCCAAAGTACTGCACAGTTCCTATACCAGGAACTGCACACCTGGCTGTGGTCTGAGCTGTCACATTTTTAAAGAGAATAAAATAAGAAATCAGAATCCTGAAGCGAATTTTGGAAGCAGGACCTGGGTGTGAAATAAAACGGTGCACCCTAAGATTGCAAAGGGGCTTAGACAACCATTTTGAGAGAATTGCTGCCTGTTTTTTCTTAATGCTGTTTTTATGCATCAACTTTAAAATGACACACTGAAATATTTCGCTGATAATAATAATTTGGGGTTTGTGCCTCCTGGTGTGTTTCATTGGAAGAAGACTGTCCAAGGAGAAAATTGAGGTCTTAAGTTAATGGAGCCTGTTAGGGTGGATTATGCTTTGTTCATTAATATTTTAATAGCTCACATGAGGGAGGACTGGAAGCTGATCTTTTAACTTCATTTATTTAGACTGAGGAGCTGCATGGAGGAGGATTTCTGCCTAACAGGAGATTCTTAGTCAGTCTTATGCTAAGGATGCTGCTTCATGAAAACATCTTCAACCTTTATTTCAATTTGGAAGTGTTTCAGCTGGGATTAAGTTTTCAGATGGAGAGCCTGACTGGTAGGAAAAGCCTGAGAAGTTGGTGCTTCTTATTAATTGTTTTGTGGTGAGGAAATAAGGCACTCAGTTGACCTCACACATTGATTTTCCTCTGGATGCTGCTCTATCCACTTGGAGGTAGACTTCCATACACTAGCTCTTGGAGGATATGCCTGGAGAAAGAGATGGGATACTGGGCTACATGTCCCTGAGGACTCTCCTCCCTTCCTGTGCTGCTCACAGGGGCTCTCTTTGGAGGCCCAATTGAGGATAAAAGCCATGTTTGGACTTGCTCCTGTGCAGCTGCCCAGAGGTTGTGCCAGAGCCCGGAGCAGGCCCAGGGCCTCCATACAGATCTCCCAAGATCCTGTCCTGCTCCCCGGCCTCAGGATGGCATTGTCACTGTTCTGGTCAAGTGGTGGTGGCTGAAGAACGAGAAAACTGTGTAGGAATAAAATAATATCATCATCTTAGAGGAACTGATAGCTAAACATCTTTAGTGGGCCCAGCAAGCAGCCCCAAGAGCAAGAGCTCAGGACAGAGGATGGAGAGGCACTTGGGCCTTCTGCTGAGCTCCTGCAGCCAGCTCGTTTGGGAGGTAAAGGCAGAGTTTAAGGAACAGTTGCTTGCTGGGAAGAATAAATGTATGTTTTCCCTATACCACACAGTGCAAGTGAAACTTCCACTGAGGTGAAGAAAGCCTGTGGCAGTCGCTCTTCTCAGCCATTTGTAAACCTTGGAATGAGTTCCCAATGGGAACTGTTCCTCCTCTCTGCAGTGGGCTACTTCTTGGCCAGCTCCAAGAAGCCCCAGAAAATATTGCACCCATATGGGCCTTTTTTTTTTTTTTTCTTTTTTACATTCTCATTAAGTTTATAAAACCCACAAATTTAGACCATCTGTCCTATAAATGTTTCTAAACTACAGCAAGATGAAAAAGCTGTTCTTGCTTTTTGATATGAGCGGTCAGCAAACCAAACACAAAACCAGAGCAAAGCAAATATTTTCTTGTCATACATGCTTCCCAACCGTGACGGATGAACTGTTAGTTTTGATGTGTGTTTGGATCCAAATTTTGGAGAGAAATGCCTCCTAGATATGTGCACTTAGCACCAAAGCAGCTTGATATGAAGAATTCTCGTTGGGGAGGGGGAAACAGAGGGAAAGTTGCACCACATGCTGCCCGTGGACTGTATTTAAAGAAGCTGTTTCTTCAATTATTCATCTCCCAGCTATACCCTGCTGACTGCTCTAACAAAGCCATCCCAAGCATGGACTGTGTCAGCCCATTCTCAGGGTCAGGTGTTCACGCTTCTATTCGACCCACCGGCCTCTTGGATGTTAATCCAGGAATATTTATGGCCTCCACATGAGGCTCCAAAGTGGGTCTGGAGCAGGATAATGAAGAGAGGCTGTTCTCAGCACTTGGCTGACAGGTGGGATTAAGCCCAGGTCCTTGTCTGCAGGCAAACCCAACAGCAACTCGTGGATTGTGAAAAGACTCGGCAAAGCAAGCGGCAGAAAGTGGAAATTCACCTGAAATCCTTTTTCCTGGTGTTTCCATGGACAAATTCCCACCTGAACCCTTTCAGGATGAGGAGGCACCGTGTGAATTGTACACCCTGCTTTGGGATTTACAGCCAAGTGGGAAAAAATAAACCTGTTCTGACTGTGTCCAATGGCATTTTGAACTTCCTTTGCTATTGGCACATTCCTGCTTTGGGGCCCAGACCCTCACCCAAACCCTGGGGCAGTGTGCAGAGCAGTCTGAAGGGGAGTTTGCAGCACACCTGGAAAGATCTATTGGATCATCCTGTCTTTTTTGTGGTGTTGAGCTGTGCAAACTGTGAGTTGGTGCACGTGCTTTTGGTGTCACTGATTTCCACTTGCCCACCCTCAGGTATGTTTTGGGCAGATCCAGCTGATCCACATCTAATCCAGCCCCCTGGGCCTCCTTTATTACCAGTGGGAGTTACAGGCAATACTTAAGCAATACTTAAGTTCATTTGTCTTCTTTGAATTCTCTACCTTGGAGGTAAAATGTGATTTAGAAATTACTGTCCTCTGCTGTAATGGTGGCAGTGCTGGGATAAACAGCCTGTAGGTGCCTGCATTTGGGATCTGTCACACATTTGGGTGTGAAACTTCTCTCTAGCAAAAGGAAATGTGCCTCTTTTTAGCTCCTTAGATTAGAGGGATGGAGCAGCTCTCCTATGAGGAAAGGGTGGGAGAACTGGATTTGCTCAGCCTGGAAAAGAGACAGTTTTGGGGTGACCTAATTGCAGCCTGAATGGAGCCGACAAGAAATATGGAGAGGGACTGTTTATAAAGGCCTGGAGTGACAGGGCAAGGGGGAGTGGCTTCAAACTGTCAAAGAGTAGGTTTAGATTGGATATCAGGAGGAAATTCTTCCCTGTGAGGGTGGAGAGGCCCTGGCAGAGGTTTCCCAGAGAAGCTGTGGCTGCTCCATCCCTGGGAGTGTTCCAGGCCAGGTTGGATGGGGCTCTGAGCAACCTGGGATAGCGGAAGGTGTCCCTGCCCACGGCAGGGGAGTGGAAACCAGATGCTCCTTAAGATCCCTTCCAACCCAACCCATTCCTTTATTCTATTCTATTATCCTACTTGTCAGTTCTCCACTGCACAGCCAGCTGGTTCTCTCCACAAAACTGTGGTGCAACATCCCAAAATCCCAATTCAAACAAGCTAAAAGCCGAGCTGTGATCGATGCCACCATCGCTTCCTGACTCTTCCATGGAATTGGAATTTTCTCTGTCTTTGCCCAGCCCAAGTCTGATTCCAAAATGAGCTTCTTCCAACCCTTTCTTGACCCTTACCTGTGGGTTAAACATCCTGACTTTATGGGAGCTTTACTCCAGGAGGGCAGGGACCAGTGCATGGGGACACACTGACCAATTTCTGTGCAGCAGAAGGTTCTCTGTGAGTTGAACAAAACCAATGAAAAACTGCCATAAATCCCAGATTTGCTGGAATTGATGCATTCCCTGCAGGGTTGGGACAAAGGGCTAAATAGTCTTGGGGGAAAGCACTGTGTAGATGGAAGGGATGCTGAAGCTTTTTCAGTGCTTTGTCATTGCTATATTTTTGGAATCTGAAGTGTCTAACCTAGATTTTCCCTGATTTTTTTCCTGCCCCTTGGCTTTTTAATTTGTACATAAAATTTTGAACTCGTGAAGAAAAGTGTAAGTACAGATGAATTGCTTTGGAAAACTTAAGTTTTATCAAATGCAAAATTTAAGATTTCTGGTTTAAAGCAAAACTGTTTTGGAACACTTTGGGCTGAACAGGAATGATTCTTTTACTCGGTGGGGGTTACACAGGTCTTCTGATTTCTGCAGCTTTTGGTGCACGTCTTCTGGTCTTTTATAAGAACTGGACTTGCATAATTAGGCTAAGATTGTGGTTTTAAAAATTATATATACGCATAATTATGTATATACATATAAATAATTTTAAAATGGTAAACTAATGTACCTATACATGAGAATTTGCATGCACAAAAAAGTTCACACACTGGACAGTTGCTGAATTGCCTTACTAATCTGCCAGGCTCAGCAGCTCTTGATAAATCAAGTTTAAAAAATAAATAAATAAAAATTTTGGAACACTCCTTAAGTGAAAGAGGAGGATTGTAAAGAAATGCTTTGGACCCAAAAATAATTAAAAAAAAAAATTAAAACCCACGAAAAACCCACCTCAACGAAACCATTTGTGCAAAAGACATATCATTACTCCTCTGCCTAATTTTGTGCTTTTTACTGTATCTGCTGCCTACATCTGCTTCACTGCTCTCTTGAACCTCCAGTGTCCTTAATCACAGTGTGAACAGTGACCCTTGGCTGCTGAGTTTGGATTTATATCCCTGTGTTGTGCAGCAAGAGAGCAACAAAATATGTCTGTGTCTGTGCAAATAAAGCAGAGGCTTTCTCTCACTCCTTCCTCCCCTCTGTTGTGAGCAGAGTTATGCCAAAAAAAATTGGGTTGAATAGTTTTTCTGCTTTGGTGAACTGCAGTAAGAGAGATCCAGGTGTTCCAGGTGCTGTTTAAGGTGCCATCTGAAAACAAAACTGAACTTAGATGCAAGGTTATGGTGTAATATTTAAATATATATTGGTTAATACACGTGGTTGAATTATGGGGTCTGATGCCAATTTATTTCCTCATCATGGGCAAAACTCAGTTTGAATTATGTGTCATCTTTAGCTACAGTTTTGCCCTTGCCTGTGTTGGGAAAGTGGGGATGGGAAGATACAATCCTGCAGCTCGTTCCCTGTGATCTTTGGACCTTCTGAGCCATCAGGTGCCGTATCCTGGTACAAAATCAAACTTCTGCAGTAGCATTTTGGCTCAGGTACCACAGCAAGAGCACTTGTGAATAGTTTGGTGGCTTGGATTTGTCTGTTGTGCCCTCTACCTGTAGTTTCAGGTGAGCAAACTAAAAAGGGATATATTTTCAAAGGTATAATCCAGAGCACGTTATTACAAAAAGACAAAATTATTGGTGTGCAAGTTTTTTATCGACAGAATAACATCAGTTCACGTATTTAATCTTATTTACTGTGAGCAGGATAAGCAGGGTTGCAAATAAATGTAGTTTTTGAACTGTTTCACTGGACCACAAACCAGCAAATTTCTGACTTCAGTGTGATTTTTCAGCCATGGAGTAACTGTGGACAGTGGTTTTGGACAAGGTATCCCAGTAATAGCGTTTCCTATGATTAATATTCCACCTCTTAAACTGGGTACTCCTCACATCTTTGCATGTCAGCAGGGATAGGAACCAGGTTATGATGTGAACGAAGTTCACAGAGAGGTTAATGACTTTCTAATTAGCCCTGGTTGGGAGATAAGCAAATCAGCACTCAAATATGCAAAGCAGAGTGGAAAAATGCCTGTTAGATGTTCAGGTTGCCCTGAGCGGGGCTTATTTCTTTCCTTTTTTTGATGAGGAACAGCTGGGGCTTAGCCTGGGGTAAGCAGAGACAGTGGAGAACCTGGAAGGGTCGTGGAAGCCGCTGCTTTGAAGTGCCCGAGTTTATGGGGTGTCAGAGCAAGGCGGGTCATGAACCCACCGCGCTGAGCTCGGCTCTCCAAGGCTGGGCCATCAGCTGGTGAGACCAGCACAGCTCTGCCCTGCAGAGAAATCCAGCCATTCCAGCTGGGGATTCGCCCCCTGGAATTCCAGCCTTGGATCTGCCAAGTTCTTATCAGGGAAAAAAATTGGTGTGATCTTGGTAGGGTAACAACCACCCCAAAACAGTGTTTCTGTGATGGAGAGGTTTTAAAAGGTGACCACACTGAGCCACAGCCTCATTCTTAGAAATAATCAAAGAATGCTGGCCTTGTGCAGGCTGTGTTTTGAAAAATAACTTTCCTTTTTCCAAAATGTGAGATTTTTTTTTTAAAGATAATTTCTTCTTTAATTGATGTATGAAAGCCAAGTGCTTTCTCTTTTGATTTTTTTTTTCTCCAGTTGTATGGCTTTACATTCTTCCCTCCTGTCCACAGGTTGATCTTCATACTTTTTTAACTACCTAAATTGAAAAAGCACAATTGGGGGGGGGGAGGAATAAAAGGGAAAAAAAGATGGAAGAGGAAAATCAGGAAAAAAATTTTTTGTGGGAAGTTTAGTGGCCAAACACTACACGTTCAGATCTTGACTCCTGTAAGACTGGAAGGAAAGGTCACCATAAAATGTTAATATTTTATTTATGGTTGGTATGATCAGAGGATAAAACAAACAGGGAAATGATGACCACTGTTTTGAACTGTGTGAATTCATCTGAAGTCTCTTTGGGGTGACACCAGCCAAAGGTCTTGTCCATGGGCACTTTTTGGGCACATCTGAAGAGGGGTCCTTTTTTTTATGCAAAATTGGGCATTTGGGAAGAGGCATTTGCAGCAGTTGAGTAGATTTGAGCAGGTCTTCTCCAACATCCCCTGTTGGAGTCTTCAGGAACCGTATCAAAAGCTGAATTCAACATACACCACTTCAGAGTCCTGTTCTGGTAACAAAAATCTGAATTAGAGCCTGTTAACCTTAAAAATGGATTTATTTTTTCCTTGTGTGCATATTCTGTGGGCTTCTTACTTTTCAAATTAACCATGGGAATTTATGAGTTCTTAAAACAAAAATATAAAAAGAACTGAAATAATCCCAACTATTGTTACCAATGATTTAGGATAATATGCTAATTGAAACATCAGTTTTGTCTCCTATAACTAGTACTGAAGTTTGCTTATTATTTTTTTTTTTTCCCTATTACAAAGCTTGTAGTTTATGCAACCACTGTCAATGGAGCTGTGCTAATTTATGGCAGCTGGTCCAATATTTTTGCTTATGATTTCTGCCTTGGCAAAATATGTATATAACATTGTTTTTCCCAGAAGGTTGGCTGAATGTCTCAAAGTCATTATGGACTGGGGTTAGCCAAGTAGGACTAGGATTTCTTTCAGTAGTGGAAACATTGATCATTAGGGTGAACCAGACAGTATTTTGCTGAAAGAAAAGCTACTTCTCTTTATTTGTAGGGCATAAACGTCCTGTGGGGCTGTTCAGAGTTACAACAGTGTAAATCCATCAGAGCTGAGTGGAGACTCGAGCCCATTATTTTCCAATGAGTGACATTCACCTGTTTGCTTAAATGATGCCAGGTGGACACAACCAACTTTTACAACAAATTTAAACTCCTCATAAACAGAGCTTTAAGCTGCCTCTTCTTTGACTTTGTCCTGCAGCTTTGAGAAACCAGGGGGACATTTGTGGTGAGGCAAAAGAGCAGGGGAAGAAAAAAAAATCACTTGTCCTTATTCTCACTGTATTGAACAGATTGGCCTGTTCATGAGACCACAGATCATCTGAGGGGGAACTGAGTTACACTGGGTTTTGAAAAGTTAACACTTCCTAAAACTTGAAACTCCAAGCCTGGCCCTGTTTTGACAGCCAAGGCCCTTTTGGTTGCAAACAAGTGGCCTCAGGTTCAGGTGGTGGAGTACCCTGTGAGCCCTCCAGGCCATGCTGATTTACACCAGTTTGGTCACACAGGGCACAAGCTGGTGTGGGTTTGGCCACAGCCTGATAAAGCAGGATCTGCACCAAATGAGAAGCCTGGAAGCAGCAAGATTTGCTGTGGCGTGGATGGTGCTGATGGAGGAGAAATGTATAGAGGGTGGAGAAAAGTCACAGAAGGAGAAGCTGTGCCAGGCAAAGAAAATCTCAGTCCTAAATTCATCTGGGTGTACAGAGGAGCAAGGGAAGGTGATGATGAGGGATGCTTTCCCTGTTGATTAGATATTTCCAAACAGCATCTGGCTGCAGTCTGCTGTCAGTATTGTGATTTTGCAGGGCATAAGTCTGCCTTGTTCTTTAAAGTGCCAGATACTCAGCTCACTGTAAGGTCTTCAGCTTTAGTTTGGGTGAACTGAAGTCTCTGTAAAAATAATTCAGAAAAAGAATGCAGTAATCCTTCCTGGCTGAGACAGAAACAGGTCCAACCATTTCCAGGTCTGCAGAAGCCTGACGGGATTAAATGTTAGTCAGAGTCCTAAAAACACAGCAAGCTGTTTCAGTACATCTTAGTTCCAGGCTTATGAACAGAGGGTTGTGGTTCCAAGGTAAACTCACACATTTCTTACAGATGTGCAGACAGGTAATTAAGAGTCTTCTCCAGAAAGTGCACACAGTGAGATTTGGGTGAAGCCATGTTTTACTAACCTTTCAAGTCGATATTTGAGCATCTCACCTTGCTGTCTGTTTGAAAATCAAATGGAAAATCAAAATGCGAGCATCCAGTCAACGCTATGATGTGAAGGTCACCCACTCACACTCAGGAAAGCTCTCCAGTTATGAGCTCCTTCCTGTGTAGTCCTGGGTTTGGCAGATTCCGTGTGGCTGGAGCTCTACTCTTTTCCAATGTGCTCTCATTCCTTTAATCTGCATTTTTTTAGTGAATTCCTAAATACTAGGTACACTTCCTTTGTTCTTCTGTAACCTGGCCAGTGTCTTCAGATGACAATATGTAACTTAACCTGGTGTAAGCAGTGAACTTTGTCAGCTGAATTTGTGGGGGGAGTTCACCTCTGCCATGAATGGAAGTGGAACAGAGCTGGACATTTGAGAGATCACTCACTGTTGGACCACCAGTTTATCAGCTTTTCCTGACACAGCCCCAAACTAAGGTATTTCACAAGGAAAATTTAGGACTGATGTAAAAGGCAATTCCTTAACAAACATCCTCATCTGCAAATCTGCTGTACTCTGGTACTGTGGGGGAGGAATATGGGATCTGCTGCTGTTGGGAAAACCTTGAGCAACTGCTCCTCTGGACCTGTGTGAGACTGCTGCTGTGCTCCTGCCTGCAAGGGGAGAAAGGCTTCTCTCTGAGGCTGAGATGAGCCAAAAAAGCAGGGATGAGCAGCCAGCCACCAACCACACCTCTTTATTTAGGCTCATAGTCCTGTTTCAGTCCAGGACACGGTGCATTCTTGCCAGGGCCAGGGTATTCTCATTCCACCCATTGTGGGGACTTTTAGAATGTTTTGTTCCAGCCCTTGTCAGAAGGTGTCATTACCAGATGTAAATCTCCAGTCAGGCAAACCAGTTTGCAACTGCTCTGTCATAAAGCACTTTTGACCTTCTTTGAATTCTTCAGATCAAGCTGCTTGGACGTTTCTCATTCTTCTTCCTGCCTTCTGGTGGCAAGATCTCAGTAACATCCTGTTCTGTACAAGTGAACAAACCCCTCGGTGTCCACGGGGAAGATTTTTATGGCTGGTGGGATGCTGTCAGCAGGGCTGGCACCAATGCCAGCAAGCCAAGGGCTCCCTCAGTGTGGAGTCATTCCAGTCTGTCCACAATGATTGTGGAGTTTAGGTTTACAGCAGTCAGGTTTACAAGTGGACAAAGGCTGACCAAGGCCTGACAGCAATCCATGGGAACCAACTCCCAAAGGAAACCATGTCTGCCTTTACTCTGACCTGATTTCTGTGCTCTGTTCTGACTCCAGTGTGTGTAGCTGAGGATTTCCCACCACACCTGTAAGGTGTCCTGTGTGTGGAGCCCTGGCATTCCGTGCCACCTTGACATGGCACTTGGATCTGTCTGGAAGCCTCTGGCTTGCTCCTCTTCAGGTTTCTCGTACCCAAGCTTTCCATAATAAACGCCTTGCTCTAAATTCTTGGCTGACCAAAGAAGTTTGGCTAATCCTGACTTCTGGATGCTTATCAAAACAAAAGCTTGAATTTCACCCACCGTGAATCCTAGGCTATTTTTAATGCTGCTGTTTGCAACCGTGGCTCCATGTGCTCTTAATAAAATAGTGGAAACAACATGCAGCAACTTTGTAAACAAACTTGAAAACTTTTATTTTTTTGTTTTAGAGAGCAAACTTATTTGTAAATAATCTACACCAGATGTTGGCCCCGACATAAATTCCCACTATTAATATCTTTTTATATGACCTTGGACAAATCACAAGTCGGTGCCTTGGTTCCCCAGCCAAGAAAAGGTGTGGTAGCTTCTGAGGACATTAAGGCTTCAGGAGCAAGGGTTATTTAAATAACTAAGAGTCAACATTTGTTCTTCAGCCATAGCAATGAGTACTGGAACTAGAAGGTCTTAAAAGCATATTTCTAATATTTACAAAAATGGTAATTTGGTAGGACTTGTAGCAAAGGCACAGCACAGTCCAGTCCGTGAGTTTATATATTTAGTTTATATTTTGGGTAATGCTGCTTGTAGTTGTGTTGAAGTCACTGGCCAAATGGTTAGGGCAGAGCTTTCAGGTTGGCTTTTCTAGAAAGAAGCTTGATGTTCACCTGCTTGGAGTATTTCCAGGATGTGATTTTGATTTAAGGCTGAGATTTTTTTTTGGAGCTGGAGTCTGAAGTCAGAATGCTGGGTAAGATTTGCAAAGAGCCTTGGATATCTTCCTCAGGGGATCCTTCTGGTTGGCAGATCTCACTCCATGCTGTGTGCACCACCAGGATGTGCCCTTGGTTGCTTTCAGTCTGAATTTCAGGCTTTTTAGACAGACACAAAGACAGCTGAATTTTTGACCCGTGTTCCTGTTGAAGCAAATAAAGAAAATATCCTGCTTTTCCTAAAGTGTTCAGTCCCATTCACCAGCTCAAAATATGGCAGGAGAAGTTCATGTTGCTTTCTGGGAGACCTCAGCTGGATTTTCTGTCCACTCCCAAAGCTCGATTCTTGTGTCACAGTCACTTGTTTTGGTGCCTAAGTGGGAATTGTGGGAAGGAAATATAAATGTCTCTGGTTACAAAAGGAGCTAAATGAGATGAGGTTTTGTTAGATCCCTGCTGTCCCCCCAGCAGTGCAGGCAGAGTTGTCTCCTACCTTTTTGCTGAGTTTTAGGTCCTTCCTTTTCCTAATAACAAATAGCAAATATCCCAAATGCTTAGTGCAAGTTCTGCCCCACTCCCAAATGGGATCTGTAAGGCCTAAAGTGAGACCTCAGCCGAGTACAAGTCCCATATCAATGCCCTATTTTAGTAAAAGTGTCAATACTTTGTCATACCTCACACCACTTGGACTGTTCTTGCTGCTGAGCGTAAAGAGCTTCTCTGTTCTCTTGTTCTACTGAAAACATCAAACCCTTATTCAAGTCTCTTTTCAGTGCTGACCTGGGTTTGATTTCAGGTTAGTTTGTTCTCCTTTGCTTTTCCAACACCACGTGCAAAGCAAACCGAGGGAGAACAGAGCAGATGTATGGATCAGCAGGAACACAAGGCTTCTCAGGCAGCAGGACCAAATGTATCCCAGCGAGCAGCAGCTGAGCAGCTCCCCCCCAACATCCCTCAAGGAGAGATAAAAGAGCCTCTGGCTTGTTAGGCAGAGTTTAAAACCTCCCCGTTTCCATTGATCCCCACACAAAGCAGCGGTGTGGGTTGGAGCTGCACACCTGCAGCTGTGTTCCAGCCCGACCTCTCCTGTTGTTCCTGCCAAAAAATAGATCTTGACAGTAAATTCAGAAGAAGCTGGTATGGTTTAGAAAACAATCGCGGTGTCTCATTTCTCCTTTATTATTTCCACATCTGAGGGGTGAGTGGGAAAGAGGAAGCAAAGCCCATGTGCAGGTGGAAAGGGAATGGGTAAGATTTGGCAGCCTGCACGGTGGAGCAGCTCGGATGCAACTCACTGCATTTCTGAGGACTTTTTCTGCCTGAACTGAGCTTCCTTTTTAATAGGGAGGACGTTTTCCATCATAATACAGTCTGTGGCCATTTTTTCCCTTTCAAACAAAGTGCAGTTTATTGAAAAACTTCCATGATGCTCTTTTTTCATTGTTACCATGAACTTCTTTGTTAAAGCATAAAACACTAACAATATAAAAGTGTTTCCCAGAGACAAGAAAAGCAACATTTCCTAAGCATACCTGGGCTGCCATGCTTTTAATCCTTATTTAAAGTTTCTTGCCAGTTGGATTTTTCCCTTTTGGGGTAGTGGTGGGAGAAGCAGGGAATAGGACACTACATTGCTTCAGGCTCAGAATGGGTTTTCTAGAACTGGTAATAGATTGATTGATTGACTGGTACCTGGGAAGATTGATACCTGGGAATATCAGATGGTTGACACTAGCATGGGCTCCCCTTGGATAAACAGATGCAAATTGTCTCTGTATTTTGCAAACCTGCACTGGCCCTGGTTTGTGATGAAGCATTTCCAACCTGCAAGTAATTTCATGTTTTCAGAAACAAGCCCTTGCTGGATGTGTAGTACTTCAGCCTTCAGTAAAAGCTGGATTCAGATTAGGGCTGTTGGTTAAGTGGTCTGGACTGAATCCTCTTTCCCCCTCTTTGTCAACTGCGCAGTCGTACATTGCTCTGGAGGTACTGGGGTTGCTGCCATTGAATTCCTTGCTCCTGGACTGAAAGCACTTGGTGATTTTGGTTCACCTTGTGCCTCAGGATGCTTTCATGTGAAATCAGTGAAGGTCTGCATTAGAAACCATCCGGCATTTCAGCACAGAAGTGGCCTTGTTTGAGTCAGTGGAGAGTTACAGCTGAGTTCAGGGAGGAGAAGAATGGGTTGGCTTATCCCATGGACCGACCCCTTGCTTGGGGAGGAAAGTGTTCACCAAGTATCAACATACTTATGTATTTTCTGTAATTTTTCAGTGTAATTTGCAGACTTTACCACACTCTGTATCCCAACATTTTCAGGAAATCCACCCTTTTATTCCAAAACAGAAATGCAGAAAAAACTTCCCCCTTGCCCTCACTTATTTCCACCACTAACCCCCCTTTCAGTTTGGGCAAACAAAAACATTCAGGTAAAACTTTCCCAAATGAGCTTTGTGACTCGGGGGGAAAACTGTAATTACTATGCTCAAGAAAAATAGACATTTTCCTCTAATTAAAAATCCAATTTTCCATAAGGGTGAGGGGAAAGTGAAGTTCAGCATCTCTGGTCGTGTACTTGAAGTGTGTGGGGAAAATTGCACAGATGGCAGATCTGTGAATGAACAAGCAGAGACAGAAAGCTCAAACTTAGTGGGCTGCACATACATGGGCTGCTTTTTAGCATCCCTTAGAGATGTTATTATTTGGCTTTTTCCTCTTCTCATTGTGGAATTTTCCCCCTTTTCCTTTCCTACTCCTCTGTAGGTAATTGAGAAAAAAATGTGAAAAACGCAGAGAAGGGAAATGCAGATTAAACTTAATTATTTTTGAACCAGCTTTTTATTTTATCTGGAAACTTTCAGAAAAGACTTCTTTTCTCACCCCTGTGATGGAGATCTATATTGGCCACCTGTAGCTGTGCTAATCCAGCATCTTGCTGCCTTAATAGTCTGCCTGGTGTGAGGTAAAGTTCCGAGTGATTTAAAGGGGTGAATTTGGCTCTGGAATTTCAGAATACAGAGTCAGGTGAACGAGGGAAGTGACCACAAGATCTGGGGAATAACCACGGCTTCCCTCCATCCTGCTGTGTGCGTTCATGGCGAAGACCTCGGCTCGAAGGGAAGAAAAACGACACAAAGAAGGTTCTGTAGCTTTCACAGTGGTTGTCCTCTTTCAGGGTGGGTTTTTTTTTTTGGCTGCTTTGAAGGCCTATTTCATGGGACACTTCACAGAATCAATGCAGCTCATCAGCAAATGGGTGCTATGTGCACCAGGCCTGTGAGAGGGCAGGCATTTGTTTTCACTGCACGTCAGGGGCTTTCAGTCCTGCCCCAACACTGAGCGGGTTGTCCTTCTGCAGAGCAGGAGAGGCTTTTGCACAACCTGAATTTTGTGCAGCGAATCGGAGTTTATTCTATAGATGCAGTTGGTGCTTATCTCTGATTAAAATCCTGGCAGAGCGTTTTTGGATTCTGCCAACATTCAGGCCACAACTCATTAATAAACATCAGGTGCTAAAGTTCAGAGATGAAACTCCATCAATGCCAAGGCTTAAATTAACCTCTTTTCATTTATTTTTTCCTACATATCTGAATGAGTATAGAAGTCCTGGCAAGTGTTCCATTTTAGTGTTTGCAGATAATGTTTGTTTAAAATACTTAAACTACCAGCTCTACAGGGGAGGCTTTCCTGTATAAAATAAACAGCCACCCATTTGATAACCATTAGTGCATAAAACTTAAATATGAGAAGCTTGCAAAACCAGGCCAGCACAGAGGCTGGGGCAGTGCCCGGGTGTCCGTGCCGTGTGTTTGGCAGGAATTTTGACTGCGTTCGGGAGTCAGCCTCAGGTTCTCCAGTGCAGTGGATCCCCAGCAGCCCCAAAAGATCAGACTGACAAAACACGAAGATATTCTAGGAGAAGTAATTTGGGAGCTGCTAGGCACCAGATCAGTAATTCTTGGGTCAGAACCACCTCGTGTGGTGGTTTGTTTGTGTGTGTGTGTGTAGGGAAGGGCCGGTCCGGCCCTGCGGGCGCTGCGGTGCCGCCGTGTCCCTCACGGCAGCCCCTGGAGCCCACACGGGGCAGCCCGGGAGCAGCTGCCGCTCAAAGGCAGCAGGAAAACTGCCCCCCCAGCTCCTGGAGCCCCTGAGCAGCCTCAGCCCGGCAGGGACAGCGGGAACACCGCCCCCCGCCCTGCCCTGGAGCCCCGGAGCGGCCGCTGGGTCCCGGGGGGCCCGGGGGGTGTCCGCGGGCACCGGAGCGGCTCAAACCGAAGGCATGTGCTCCCCACGCGGTGCCGGCCCTGCCGTCGGGACACGGAGAGCTGCTCTGCCACCAGGTGCCAGGGGAGCTGGATGACCTGTCTGCCCTCCTTCTCCTTCTTCTCTCTTCCTGTCCTGCTGCTTCTCTTTCTCTGCTCCCTTCTTGATGTTCTGGGTAGGTTAAAGCCGGAGGGATTGGATTTTGGCTGGGTGTTGTGATCAGTATGTGCTGGGTGGGTTCAGTTGTGGAATGGTTTGTCTGGATTGTGTGGTGCCCTTCGGAACTTTTGCCAAGTTCCCTTATTTTCTCCCCTAAATTGTCGGTAAAAGTGCCTCTTGGGAAAAAGAGTGTGGCTTGTTCCGTTGACACTATCTCGACGTATTACAGAACCCTGTATATCTATATTTTAAAGTAAAACTCTTGGCTGAGCCCATGACCCTTGTGGCTCCAGGGCTGAGGTGTTACAAAGGCTTGCTCTTTTTGTTTGCCTTCTGAGCCTTTTTGTGAGAGCCTGCTTCTGTCTTTTCTGTAGCCTTAAAGGCCAGGGCTGCATTTTTATACTTATTGTGACTGGAAAATGCTAGAAGGGACAAGAGCTGTGACCAGAATATATCTAGGACGTTCCTCCAGCAAGAGGAACAGTGCAAGAATTGCACTCTGTGGCCAGTTGTGTTACCCCAGCTTGCTGCCCCATGGATGATCCACAAGTGGATCACTTGGTTGTGTTTTTGTCTTAAATTTCAACTGATTTTTTAATTATTATTATTTTTTAATCTGGCCCTGTATCAGTGCTTCTCTCCAGTTTTCATTGACTTAACCTTGTGATAAGCAAAATGAGTAACATTACATATACAGCCTTTTCTCCCTATGTTGTCTGCTTTAATTTCTAATTGCTTGGAGATCCTCTCGATATGTTTTATTTTGCTGTATTTATTTTCTACGTTGCCTAGTTCAGTAGGAATGTGATATCACTGAGAACCTCTAGGAACTGCTGTAATATAAATATCAGTAAACAGAAATGTGGGAAAAGAACAAAATGACCTACAAATGGGCCCAGGCTGGAGTTTGAAGCTCATGTGGTTCATGTGGTTTGCTGTCTATGTTCTATGACTGTGTTCTTCTGTTGTCCCAGCTCTTGGGTCAGATCTGCTTTAGACTTTTGCGTGTGACAAATGGGATTTATTTTTTTTCCCAAATACATTTGTAGTGCTCTAGAAAGAGCTTGCACAGGCAGTGACACCAACTAAATCCTCATTGGCAGAGTTATCTTGCACAAGGAACTGATATGTTATTTTGCTGGTTTAACTTGTTTCTTCTCCTGGGAGGATTTACTTCTGTTGTGTTCTTGGCACAGCTTTTTATTCCTGACTCCTCCTAAATGTAGATACTGTTGTCTAACTTTATGTCAAGGAAGCCAGACCCCAGTTGATTCCAGGTAGTCAAGGGACTGTATTCTTAATTAATGAACTGATGATCTGGTCTCAGCCAGGTTTAAATACTTTGCTATAAGTGGCTTATCAAAGATTAAATAATGGGTAGTAACAGGCTAATGAGTGAAGTCTACACACCCCTGATCTTTAGTCCACTGTTTCTGTCACTCAGCAACATAGTCTGGCTTAAAAGGATGGTAACATTGCTCTGTCTACAGAGCAAACTACTAGAAATGGGGTTTTCAGGCAATATTTTCTAGTATGTCTGTGTACAGAAAGCCAGCAGGGAAAACCCTGCCCACATTTACACACATGCAGCCCCAGTTTGCAGTTAACTGACTGCAAAATGCTGTCCTGGGTACACAAATATCTTAGAAAACATGTGTGTTTTATAAGGATCCTACTACTGGTTTTCAGCATGGTTTTATTTAATGAAAGTTACCATGATATATGGTAATTATTTGTGCAGTTAGGAGGCTTTGTTGACGTAAGCATGCAGTCATGAACCCGCTTCTAGCACATGGTTTTAATTTCTTCTTTGTTGCTTTCACGATTTGACACTCTCAGCCAAATAAAATATTTTTTGAGAATTGATTAATGAACATTCCCTGATTTATAACAAGGCTGATTTATAGGGCATTAATAAAGAATAACAAAGTTTAGCCTAAGATGACTTAGGCTTTCATTTCTGGTAGCTCACTAATGTGGCAGGTGGTAGAAGATAGCGAAAACATTGTCATGAAAAAGAATTCCAGGTTTGTTCCACAGGAATCCAGGAATGGGAAAACTCTTGCTATGTAAAGTAATCTCTGTGCAGCCCTGTCTTTGAGATGAGAGCAGCAGGTCTGGAGCAATCTGCTATGGAAATAGCAGTTCTCATTCTTTTCATACTATTTCCTACTCCCTCGGCTACCTGGAATTTAATACTCTTTTCTAGCCTAATCATGTGGGTGAGTTGCACGGTGCTTGTGGTGGAAGGGAACTGAACTTGGTGATCTTATGAGCTGCCAGCTTTGTAAAGCGGCTGTGCGGTGTCTGCACGTGTGCCTTCCCCGAGACGGGGGGAATTGGGCAAAATGAGACACCTCCTGGTCCTCAGAAATTCAATGTACTCTCCATCTGGCCCTGCAGCAGCACAAGTTCTAGGCTAACAGCTCTCTGGCATGCTCCCTCTGGAGACATGACGTTTGTGGAAATGTAATTACACTCCATGAAAGAAACAAGAATTGCAACAGAATGGAGAAGAAACGCCAGCTCGGCTGACACAAATAAGGAAAATGTCCTTCAAGGAGGAATAATAACCACGGGAATGACACATTATATGATAATTCACGCTGTAGTTCTGCTGTTTGAGAATCTCATCAGCTTAACTGTGTAAAAATGAAATCACCATGGGTGACAGATTTTGGGGTGGGTTCTACCTGTTGGCTGTGCTCTGGGCTGACAGTGACAGCTCATGGCACCGGAGCCTGTTGCCAGAGGGCAACAATCCTGTCCCTTCTTCTTGGGTTGGATTCAAACCAGTGACCTGCACCTGCACAGCAGCTGCCTCCTTAGCTGTGCACATTTTCTGTACTCTGGGGAGTGAGATTATAGTCTCCTGTTTAAACTTCCTCACTTTTGTGGCCTTACTTTGTGCTTCTTGCTTTGGGGCAGAGTTCTCAAGCAATTCGTGCTTTGTCTCTTACCACCAGACTGAAAATACCATTAGAGATTTCGGCCGGGGTAGCAGTTCTCTAACTTGCTGTGGTGCTGCTTCTCCCATTTCAAACCATACAGAGGCAAGACCTGCTTTTATTTATTTTGTACAAAAAAAATCAGAGTTTCAGCCCTCAGTAGATGTTTGGACAAGTTTTAGACCAACACTTGCTTTCAGCTGCAGATCAGTTCTCTGCGTTCACTCAGTTACAGGGACAAAAAGGGATCCAAGTATCCCTCAAGCTGGGGCTCTTCCTCGGTTTTCTCATGGCCACAGGGAAGACCTAGCCATGAGCTGCCTTTTCAGGGCAGCAGGTGGTTTCTCCAAGCAAACCTGGACCTTACACAGTTCACCTGTGGGAACAGGGATTCAGTCTGTGGCTCAGTACTCACGTGCCAGTGGAATATCCAGTTCCGTGGTGAAGCGTGTCCTTAACACTGGTTTCCAAGCTTTCCTCTGTTTCTCAGGAGGGATTATTCCAGTAAGACTGCTGGTCTCTCTGCAGTGGCATAACTCTCAGGTGTTGGCCTGGTTCTGTGCCATCAGAAATAACTTTTCCTCTTGGGTTGCTGTGATTTCTGGCTTTTCCATAGAAACCTTTGGAGGTGGAAAATCACATGCCAGAGAGAAATGGAGAGATGAAAGGGGACACATGTTTGGGTCTTTGCTGGAAAGTTTATATCTAAATAAAGGTGTAAATCGAAGCCACAAAGCCCCTTTGTAGGTTCTGAATGCTTAGAAGGGTTAATAGTGATATGGGGTGAGGTTGTGTTTAGGGCCTGGATGCTGAAGTGGCTTTGCACTGGAATTCATTAGACAGCAGCCATGTCTTTCCAGAGCCCTGGTAGCTCAGGGAAGTAACATAGGTCAGCTGCTGACCCCAGAGCCACAAGAGCTTGTGGTTTCCACAGAAGCAGCTGAGACTCATTGCTGTGTCACCCAGGGTGTGGAGGGACGAGCCGAGTCACAGCTGCACGTGGGTGCAGCTCCCGTGCTGGTGTCAAAGGGACTTGTGGCGCTGCTTGTTGGGACAAGGATTACAATTGTCAGCACAGCAGAACACCTACTCTTCATCTTGAATTGCAAAACTTTGCTATAAGGGGCTATTGTCCCCTTGCACATGTTGCCTTGCTCTCTCTGGCATTAAACTCTCTGAGCAGCAGTGGAATAATAAACTTCTGTGTGTGTACTCTGCACTAGTCCCTGTTCAAACCTTAAGACGTAGCCTGGAAATAAGCCAAAAAGAAAAATTAGTGGATGTGGGTGATGTTCAGTTTTTTTGTGGTTTGGGTTTTTTAAATTTTTTTTTTATTATTTTTTTTTAAATAGTTACCCCAGAGAGCTCCTTGCTCAAATTTGGGAATGGTCTGTCCTGTCTGAGTTGGTCTGCTTGGCATAACTGGCATGCGAGTATGTGCTAAGAGAGCTTGTAAACTCTGCAGGGCTAAGAGAAGAATAGAGATACAAGGTGCTAACAGACTTCAGAAATAATGCTTGAGAAAACAGGGTTCAGCTTGACCTACTTCTCATTAGCTTTAGTCTTTAAAAGCAAAACAAAAGACTCAATTATTATTTACTTTTCTGGAGCGCTTAAAAAAGCTCCTGAAAGTTTCCATCTGAAATGGAGACCAGGAGAAGGCGCCTGAAAACCTGACAGTGTGATACAGAAAGCAAGCGTGAGATGATCATTAGTCAGAACAAGTTAAATAACTTAAAAAAAATAAAGCCATAAAATAAAATTAAGAGATAGTATATAATCAATGTTGCTAATAGGAGTTGCAGTCCATGTTAAGGAGTATCACGTTGAAGTTATTTTCACTTGATGTTCACTAACAGTGGAGCAATAATATACTAAATAGTGATTCTATTATTAAAAAATATTATTTCAGACTAAAAATACCACGTAGTTGACCTCTTAAGGTGTTACCATAGAGCGGTCACTGGAAATTTAGAAATGAAAGCAGTGCCTCTGCTAGCCCAAGGCAGGCTTACCACCTCACTAAAAGTGCAAAAATTTATTGGAAAACTGTAGAAAAGCGTCCAAGTTGCTTATTTAATTTGTTGCACCGAGAAAACCATCGTGGTGACTTTTATACAATGGTATGGGAAAGATTAGAAGTGTGATGGGGACTTTGCTGATGCTGTAATTTTTGAGTGAATGGAGTTGACCTACCAAGGGAGTCAATAACAGCTGAAAAACCTTAAGTAGGTTGTTTTCAGTGCTGCAGGAGTTTACATCTCCCCCAAAGGCAGAGCTGATCCAAGGGATAGTGGAATCTCCAAGAAAGGTCTGAGTCAGCAGGGCTTTGAATGGCTGTTGTATCAGACAGACCTGGCCATATGAAAGCACTTAGGCAAATATGCAGTTGTTAGCACATGAAGAGTTTTGATAAGAAAGATAAATTTCTTTCCGTGCTCTGCTGAGGCCTTGTGAGATCCCAAAAACGTGTTTTACTGAAACTGTGTGTTACTTTGGGGTTGGTATTTGAGCTACATCTCTTGAGCCTTTCCTACCTGAGGGTGTCCCTGGCAAACCTGAGTGGTGCAGGGTTGAAAAGGGCATTTCCAGGTATGCCTAAGGCAAGTGCTGGCAGCACATGTCCTGAGAAGGAAGGTAGTAAAGCTGGGGAGCAGAGCTGGACCACAGCCTGTAGTAGTGAACTGGTCTGGACTGGTCTGAATCATCTCCAGCCCAGCCCTGGAACGTGAGCTGCCATGGAGGCAGATGTTGATAAGGAGGAGCAGGCAGCTGAGAGAAACTTCCTCTCCTCTTTCGCAGAGAGTTCAGGATGCCTAGAGGAATTTTTAGGCACTGCTCCTGAGGAGTGATGACAGTATGAGGAGTGTTGAGAATTACAAACATTATTAAAATGGAGATGGAGGAGGAGAGAGAAAGAGGATTGACAAGGAAAGATATGAAAGGAGGAGTTACTAGAAGAGGAAAAAAAGAAGAGATGAAGAGAAATGAATTCACTGATAGACACGCTCCAGGACCATGCAGTGAGCTGTCCTCCTGCTCTGCATGTTCACGGAGGTGCTGTCCAGCTCAGTGCTGGCCTCTGCCTACCCCCATGTTCCAGCCAGGGCTTACAGCAGCTGTCTCTGTGTGTTTGTATTTTCATACAGCAGTGAAATCCACTTTGTTTTCCTCCCTTTTCCTTCTGAAGCTGGATGCAGATGTGCAGAGCTGGGTGAGAACCAGCTCTCCAAGGTGGACACTGCAGCTCCTTTCAGTGGTCGTGGTGCCATATCCTCAATTGTTGAGGCAGGCTGGGAAGTGCAGACAGGGCAAGTGCCTGACAGTGATCAGGGCAGTCGTGGAATAGGGACCTCAGCATTCCAAATGCTCTCTGGATGTTGTGGTGTTCTCTTGACACTTGCACAAGCAGGGGATACCTGGCATTCCAGTTGGCTGATGGACAACTCAGACAACCTGTCTCATAAGTGAAGGTCCCAGGAACAGTCAGTTCCTCGAGCTAATGCCCAAGCACTGCACGTTCGTTCCTGCTAAAGCCCAGCTGAGCTGTGACCTTCCAGGTGTCATTGCATGTGTCTCCATCCTTAAGGGACCTCATTTCCCACTCCCAGGGAAATGCTGTTCCATGGCTGTTGGCATGGAGCAATGAAGACATCCGGTGGCTGCTTGGGTTAATGGCAGGTGAGTGAGGGAGTCTCGCGAAGGTTTTATGGAGCCAAGGAGTTTAAGTTTCACTCTGCAGGCACCCACCAGGGCTGGAATCACACACCTCCCATGGACAACACTGGTCTTGCTCCATGGGGACTGAGGTACCAAGCTGCCCCTGTCTCCCTCACTGCTGTATTCCTGAATCTACTCGTATACAAAGGGAGCTGGGGAAGAAATTTCAAGGTTATTATATTTTTAATCCTTTCCCCCATGGCTTTTAAACAACAGCCCATGAGGATTTCTCCTTGAAAGCTGGTAACCAGTGGACCAGATGCCCTGGTCTTTTCCTCTGGGACTCACAGCTCCAAGTGCTACCAGTGACCTTTGAGGACTCTCTAAAAAAAACCAACCCGTGCACTGCTTTCCCAGAGACCGTCACTGTGGAAACTACAGTCTTTCTTTGTGCTTCATTCATTTTCAATTTGGCCAGCCCTGCCACTGATATATGGACAAATGAGGAAGCAGCAGAAGAGAAAAGAATACTTGACAGAGGAGACCAGCAAATAAAAACTGTTATGTTCTGCTGTCAAGCCCAAGTGTGAATGGCGCTGCACCTGGAGAGCGCGGACAAAGGGGCTGCATTCATGGCCAGGCCCTCGTGTGTGGGAAGCCAGCGGACCTAAAGGAGTTGCCGTGTCAAGAGCGTGATTCAGGAGACCTTCCTTGTTTGGGATTAATCATATAAAAGGGAGGAGTGAGCAAAAATATCCTGTTCACAGGAACGTCCTGTCGGCCGGGTCCGTGTGTCGGTATGAGCCGAGCAGCGCTGCCGAGGGGGCCGAGACATCTGGGAGATGAATCATCCCCGTCCAGAACTGGAGCAATTAGCTACATTTAGCCCAGCAAAAGGCCTTGAAAGGTGTCTAATTGAGTGGCTCGCAACTGCGCCAGGAAACAATGTGGATCTGACAAGAATCCCACAATTAATTTCTGTATTGACCTAGTGGGACACCATTTGCTAATGTGGGCAGATTATCCTAGATAACTAATTCAATTCTTACAGCAGCCACTGCACACATAAGTGTTTTGTTAACTAGGAGGAAAGTAAAGGAGGTAGTTAATGGCAAGTCTTTCTTGCAGCCCATTATTAAATCTGTGACCATTTAAACATAAAACAGGGTTTTTTGGCAAGGTCAAGGCCACACATTTCTTGGGAGCATAAAGTTCAAAACTGTGCCCTGGCAGCCCCAGTGGTTTTGAACCAGTGTTAAACTACTTTAAACAAGCACACATTTACTCGAGGACAAATTTAGGAGCTTAATAAAGGAAGACATGTCAAACACAATTTATAGGTATTAAGAAAATAGAAAACAAATTATGTACTAGGTAGGTGTGCAAACTGAATTTCCCAAGAAAAACAGCAATCATTTCCTTTAGAAATACTACAAGTAAAAGCTTTTGAGCCTGCTTTAAATATTTTTTTAACAATGACAATATTTTTTAAACATCAGTCTTCATTATATGGAATTGCAATATAAGTATTAAAATTCCTGCTTTTAGTGGGACCAAAAATGTGGTGGCTAGACCTGAGAACTTGTTGGCAGATTATGATTGGCAAGATTAAGCCAGAATTAATTTGTGAAATCCAGAGCTTTGCAATTTATTAGTGATTATCTGTGTGTGTGTGTGCAGTGCTCCCCAAGAGGAACAGCTTTTATATAACAAGCTGAGAAAATAAATAACAGCGTTCTGGGGAGAAAGGTCTAAGTTAATAAGTGGGGAGGCAGAAACAGGTTCTTTTTAATGATGGTGGCTTTTGCTTTTTTTTCCTGGTGGTTGGTTCTATTAGAGGAACTCTGCAGCTTAACTAATCACGTTGGGGCTGTGGCTTTGCTGTCACAACCCTTTTCTGAACAAAAGAAGGTTGTATAAAGTTGGCTGTTATGAAACAGAGAGTCTTAAAGCTGCTCCTTCACCTGACCAGGTGCAGAGCTGGGTCTGTCTGTCTGCTGAGCATCTTTTCACTCAGGTCTGAATCTCCTCCTGCTTTGCTGCAGAAGAGGGTAAGGAAGGAAATGGGAACCCCAGAAATAATTGTATTGGTTGTTTTTAAAGAGAAAAATCCATGTTTGATTTTGACAGGGGTCAGAATCCTCAGGGAGGAAATCAAATTTGGAGCAGCTTCTAAGCAGTAGATCACAGGAATACCAGTTTGGAGTGTTTGAAGAAATTTTGGTCCGAAGTGGCAAGGCCAGTACAGACAGTGGGAAAAGCTGGAATGCTGCTGCATTCACTCATGTTTGCCAAGGAGTCCTGACTCGAGATAAAATCTACTCTGAACTGAACAAATGCTGAATTCTGGTGGCAAGAGCTGCATAAGCAGATAATCTGTAATTTTTTCCTCCAGAAGTTCTTTTAAGGAAATTCAGCTTTCTGACAAAGGAGATGTTTCCATTAAAAAAAAAAAAAATGTTCATTCACCCTTTTCCTCCCCCCACCCACCCAAAAAAATGAAAGCCTTGGACCCTCAAGAACAAACAAACAAACGAGAGCAAGTTCTTGGGTCTTGCATTGCCTTTTATTTATTTGTTTAGCTTTCGTTTTAAAATAAATAATTTCATCTACCAAGGTCAAAACAACAGAGCTGCTCCAGAGGGGAATAATCCCTTTTCCTGACCCAAGTGACTCCATTATACAGTGGACCAAAACACAGCTCATGTGAGGGACCAGGTTGCTTTTATGACATCCTTAATAGAAAAGGAAATCAGGCTGATTCCTGGGACAGTTGGATGAGCCCCAGAGAAGGGGATGGCAGCTCATTCCTGCTGAGGAGTGACTGACAGCAAGAGAATTTTGGGGCCAGTAGTGGTATTTTGGTATCCTTAATGTGTTGGGGGATTACATATACAACAGTGGTGAAGCTGCCATTGACTCCAAGGAGTTTCTTAGCAGCCACAGGAGAAGAAATTAAGGAGGAAGGAGCCTTAAAATGGTTTGGGTCCACTGAGGAGCTGAGGCCTTGGCCCCAAAGCCGAATTTCAGCCTCAGCATAAGTGTTCTCCTGTAAGGCACGACGGTAACGTGATGTCAGAACAGTGTTTGCAGTTCATTTCCACTTATTTATTTTAATTATTAAAGTGGGAGCTGGGAGGTTTTGCTTGCTTGTTTTTTAAGCAAGCAGTTGTAAGCTGAAGTTTAGTGGAGCTAAGTGAGGGCAGCCAGCAGAGCAGATGTTACTGCCGGACACAGCAGGGACGGGCGTTTCGTTTCATCAGGCTCTGGTAATGCTGTAGGAGAGGGTTGGCAGAAATAGGAAGAATTTCTCTTCTACCTGAGCAGGTTCTGAATTTCTTGAGGAAACAGAACCAGTGCATGCAGTTGGGGAATTTCTGTGTGATACAGTAACAGCTGTAATGTATGGGGTCTGGGTTTTGCTCCATTAGATTTCAGAGGGATCTTCCCCACGACTGCTGCGGACTCTGGCCATGGTCCCCAGCTCTGTGGTCAGCTGTGCTGAGGACACACAATGAGTAAGAGGAAGAGATTGTGCAACATCTTCTCCCTGCTTCTCCCCACGAGGAGAGAAGGGATGTGAGCTTGTTTGACTTGGTTACGCGAGTAACCCGCTTATTTTTGCCGAGAGGACAAAGACTGAGCTTCTCTTGGGCTCGGAAATGTCACAACAGTTCTCCTGGAAACCCTGATGAAAGAATTAATTCATAGGCTCCCAGTTCTTCAAGGCAGCTCTGCTGGGCTGCTCTGGGCTGGGCTGCTCTACAAACCGTGTTTTAATGGATCCAGGAAAACTTTGTTGTCCTTCCTCCTTCCCAGCAGGAGTTATGGGAAAACACTGGAGGACTAGCAGTTCTCACCTACTCACTACTCAAATGGCCTGTCTTAGGTGAGCCAAGGTGAGCTAACAAGCCCACCCGCTTAAATTAAGAATTCCTTTTCTGTATGAGGCAGTAACTCGAGTTACAGCATGAAATAACTCTGCAGGAAGTGTTTAAAAGGAGTTTTCCTGAGGCCTTTGGATTTTTGGAGGAAACATTAGAAAGAAATCGATCTTTTCTTTCACAATGAGATGATGCCTTTCAATAATATCACTAACTAAGCTTGTTTAGATGAAATAGGAAACACAAAATGAAACAATCCCCTTTTGATCATTATTTCAGCAGCTGTGGAAATGACTCTAAAGCTGTGGGTTTGGACCATTGTTGTGTGAACAGGCTTTGTGATTATTTCTGTTTATCCTTCATGTACAGGAAGAAATGTCCAGGAGTGTCCTGGAATGTCCAATGTGTTTTGTAATACTCCTGAACTCTGGGTAATGTGAGACCTCCTTAAAGCAATCTGTGAAATCTTAGCAGAGAAGGGGGAAAAGACCAAAGCTTTCTGTGTGTGAATTATGAGGTGTGTGGATTAGCAATGGGAATATTAATGAGGCTTTACTGTACTACTTCACACAAAGTATTAGTTATTCTGTCAATCTTGCTGCTGTGGGAGGTCACCCAGTCAGATGTGTGAGCAGGCTGGGAAATGGGATGGGTGACTCTTCTGCCACAGGAGTTGAAATTTCCTTAACCTTTGCATTGAATCGCTTGATTCAGGGCATCAATGAATACTTTTGATTTAAAAAAAATAACTTTTATATACTGCTCATCCTCTGTCCCCACAGTAGGCACCTGGATAAAGGTGCTTCAGTGGTGGTGTCATTTTATCTGACAGTTATTGAAACTTGACGAACAGCTTTAAAAAAACAGCCCTGTTGGTTTGTGAGTCCTACACGATGCTCTCTGCTGTGTTCCTGAGGGCAAAACTCCTGGAGGTTCTCGATGAATTAATTTAGAAATGCTAGAGCTGAGCTCAGGCTGTCACTCCGTGGGTTTAGGAGACCAACTCAAGCTACATGTCCCTGGATGGTGAATCCCAAGCTATGCTCCAGAGGCTGAAGTCCCTGTAAGACTCATGTTACCTCTGGCAGCACAAGTCTTGCTCAACCCATAGGTGCAACTTCTCTGACCTATTTTTGAGCTTAGTAGGAATCTGTATCAAATAACGAGCAGCGATGGCTGTGGGGGGAAACGAAATGATTTGCCTGACAATTGAGTCATCTTTGTTTCATCTTCCCACAGCTCTTAATTGGCTGAAATTCCCCGCATCCTTTGTACAGCAGTTGTCCCCCCGCCTCTGCCACTGCTTCCCATATGTTTTACCTCTGGACTGGAAGTCCACTTGTACACAGTTGGATTATTTTTCCTTTTTTTTCCCCCTCGCTGCCGGGAAAATGATGTTGTTCGTGGAGTTAATTTGTCGTTCTTTTTCACCACATGGAATCATCTACTTCCAGATGTCTCTTTGAGTAGATGGCAGTGATTCAGTCCTGTCTGAAACTGGCATCCCAGTGTTCCACACGCAGAAGGGAGCATGTGTTGGAAGGTATCATCATCTGTTCCTAAGACACGAGTAATCTTTCATGTGCTTGGCATTTGTTGTCCTACAATTAGACTCCTTTCCTAAAGATAATAACCTAATTATAGGCTTTGCTTCAGCAGTTTGGTGGAATATCTTAGTGAATCATGGGTGAAAGGGGCAGAGGAAAATTCTGCAGCTTACACAGGCAAGAAGTTGGGATGTGACAGTCAAACACTACTCTTACCTTTTCTCCTCAGTTGTAGTGCTGTCTGTGGGAAAAGATCTTCCAAAGATTAAAAATGCATTTAATGCATCATTTCCCTTCCCTGTTTATACAAATTGCAGTGTGTAATTGCAGAAATATTTGTAACATGTATCTCCTGAAAAGGAGTTGTTTATCTTCTGTCTCTATGGAGAACTTTTCAATATAAAAAGCAAACATGAATTACCAATTATTTATTTAGTGTTTGCTCTGGGATTTTATCGATAAATCACTGCTCTGATTTGTCACGCAATGGCTGCCAAGCAGCCCCGGGGAGGGGATGGTGGTGTGAGTTCAGGTGCTAAACCTCTCCAGCTGATTCAGAAACCAGACACTTCTGGGGCCGCACACCTTCAGTTCCTTTTGAATTTGGGATCTTTTGCTTCCCTGGATATGCATTAGCTTTCCAAAACAGGCAGAGAAATGCTGCATTCCGATTTCTGTGCCCAGCTCTGTAGCCAGCACTGTCTTATCTTTGCTCTGGATTGCTCTGAGGTGCCCAGCTTTCACCTGGGAATGCCTCCCTTCAGGGCCTTCCTCCCCAGCCTGCAAAAGTGGGCCAGAGACCTGATTTTTGTCTCTTTAAACTGTCCTGATAGATCTGGGCACTTGTTAACTTAGGCAATAACAAATTGCTTAGATTTAGGCTTCGACTGACAGCTCTTGGCAATTTCTAACCACTCCTACTTGAAAATATCTACATTTTTCCAGCTCTTGTGCCCAGTACACGCTCCAGCCAAGATCCCATTTCTGAGAAGGTATATCCTTCGTGCACTGTGTAATGTAACCTTTATCACTGCAGATAAAACACATTTGGGCTTTGCCTTCTGTTAACACAGTCCTGGGCAGGCCAGATCCTCACCTGACAGAAATTAAAGTAGCTCTGTGCAGCTCCATGGAGAAGTGCCAGCTGACATGGTTAGGTAATATCTGTGCATTATTAATCAGGGCTCAGATAATGTTTGTAGAAATGTCGTTCCCCAGCCAGGAGATAAATAGCTAAATAAGATATAAACCAGTAATGAGTGCAGTAGGCCAGAAATACTGATGTGGAAATGTCTGAGCTGTAATTGTTGGCTGTGAGAGAGCTGGCTTTCCTAGAGGCCAGGTGGTACCTCCAGGCACAGGGGTTAGAGCTGGGATTTGGGGTCAGCAACCCCTTGCGGGCAGCATCGGGAGGTGAAATCTTAAGGCTTGTCTATGCCTGGAAATTACCCAAAACAGCTATTCCAGAGGATCTGGAATAGCTATTTTGGTGTGTTTCCAAGCACAGGCTGCTTTGAAATGCTAATGCTTGAAGCTGTTTAGCTTTTATTTACAGTAAGAAACAAAAGATAACAGCCCACTAGACACTTGAAGGACTGGGGGGCTGTTTGGAATTAAAAAAAGATGGGGTGGCTTTTCCTTTATTACAAACAGGGACCGAGCACCGCTGGTTTGCACAAAGGACAGCGAGTGTTCTGGTTGTGCTCTGGAAGCTGTCGATGCTGTGTAACAAGGATCATCTGCTGTGAGACAAAGCTCTTCTGCTGCGTGCAGGCCTTTGCAGAAAGGAGGAGGGGAAATTCGGGGTTTGTAGCAGGTAGAACAATTAGTGATGAGGTTGAATAGCATCTAAAAAGAGTCAGGCTGGATAGCAGGAGGAATTTTCTGGCATTAAGGACATACACGGCCAGGTTGTCTGTCAGGGAGGCTCCATACACAAGAACTGCACATAATTAAGAACAAGATAGAAAATCACTTTTTAGAACGATGCAGGGAGCACTGGAGTGCACCGTTTCTATCTTGGGGATAGATCAGTTTCTTTAAAATTTGAATTCGAATGGGCGCGAGGGACAAACTTCCTGCAAAATCCTGCCTTCAGTTGAAGGAGGGCTCTGAATTGCTCAGTCTGTCTTTCCCTTGGCATAGGGGCTTTTCTCACGGTATGTGTGTATTTACAGCTCTCTGAGTGAGCACATTTAGCAAAATGGATACTGCCATTCCTGCAGCTCGAGCTGAGGGGGGGCCCTACCTTGAAATACCTGCTTTTCCCAGGAAATCTGTGCCAGGGTGCCTGGTGTCACAGCTGGGCTGGTCAGGGCTTGTTTCACGGTGTCAGTCTGTGCAGGGTGTCCCGTGGCTCTGTCACTGCCCGGAAAGGCTTTCTCGGTGTCCTGGGTGGGGCAGGAGAAGAGCTGGCAGGCACAAACCCCCCTGGCATCCTTGTGTCCTCTCTGGAATTGCACATGGAGGCTCGGCCCTGCCCCGGCTGCAGATGCCCGGCCTTTGGGGAGAAGCAGAGCAAGTGTTAAAAGGCCTGGCGGCTGAAGTAAGTGTTGACTGTAACAGGTACCGTAATGATGAATGGCATGAATGGACAATCACTCCTGCCACAGCAAATAAACCCTGTCACATGGAATCCGGCGTTTTCCAGGGAAATCAGCTTTCACTGCGGGCTGCCAGCACCAAATGAGCTTCATAAAGCACCTGCAGATCTGAGCGTCAAGCAATTATTCCACTATCTTGCCTAAAAACAAAAAGGGCCCTGCCCTTCGGTCACCTCCGACCTTTTCCAGCGAACATAAACTAATTATATTTGCGGCTGGAGGAGGAAGCGGGGGGTGTACAGCCCACCGCCCCGAAATCTTCCTGCGGGTCTTGCGGGGGCACTGCCGGGTTTGTGGGGTGTCTTGGGCTCCTCCATCAGCTCCCAGCGGTGGGGAGCTCCCGGAGAGCCGGGGGAGCGGGGCTGGGAGCGGGGCTGAGCCCCGGCCGCCCCGGGACAAGAGCGCCTTTGTTCGGCATCACTTAGCAGCAATTACAGCCCGTCAAAACAGTTTTTGTTTTACGACAACGTGTTAATGGGCCCACGGTTGGGTGTGAGAAGTAACCCAAGCCGCATGCACTGAAGCGGGGTTAGAGGTTAATTGAGACTTTCTAACACAGCGCATGAGATTTTTGCAACCTTTTGCAGCGAGGGAAGTGGGGAACAAAAAGGAGATAATGTGATACAATTAGTTGGAAAGCACGAGGGTCAAAATTCCCAGATGGAAAGGAAAACTGGCCAAGTGAATCAGGCCAGATGGGCCACCTGGACCATAACGAACGCCAGAAATAGCTTCAGCCCTTCGTCTGGTGGACGAGGCAGTAGGTGGTATGTCTGTCCTTCACAGTGGATTTATAAAAAAAAAAGCAAGGTCAACATTATAAACAGCAGTAGCCTGTTGCAATTTGTATTTCAGATCTCTGATCATTAGTGCAGCTCTTATTTTTGGTTTTATTTTCCTTATTTCAAAGTGGTTTGATTTTAACCCAGGAGCCCCTTCAGACACGCTCACAGGTCTGGTCTGCCGATAAACTTTGAGCTTCCCGCCGTCTGTGCTGTTTTCCCCACTGCAAACCTCCAGAGCATTATTAACTAACTTGTTACCAACTCTTGAAGAGAGGTTTGGTGGCAGGGGTTCTCCACAGTCAGTGTGGAGGTGTTTTGGTGTACCCAGGGTAACCCCCTGCTCCCTGCTCACCTCCCTGTGTGCATGTGTGGATGCTGCTCCTGGAGCTGGGGACGATACAGTGCCCAGGGATGTGTCTGGATTTGCCACCCTTGCAAGATCGCAAGGATTAACACGCTCATCCCCTCCCCTGGTGCTGCTTCAGCTGCTTCCTTCCTCCTCTGTACTTGGGCATTTCCAAGACCTCTGCAGGGTGACACATCTAGAACAGGAAAAAACCTTTCTCGGATCCACCTCCCAGCTTGCACTGGAAATGAACTGCGAGGTGACTGGAAGTGCCAAGTTCCTGCTGGCACCTGTTCAGCGCTCATTTGTTTCCCCTGAGCCGCTGTGATTAGTTTCCTTCACTACCTCCAGACCATATAAGCTCCATCTCTTGGAGCTGAATCATCTGCTCCAGGTGCCTGTCCCTCCTTTCCTGTGTCACATCCTAACACTTGGGGAGTGTGACATGTGGGAAGTGGTGCCACTCCACTCTGGTGCGTGGAGCTGCCTTTGCCTTGCCCCAGCAGCCCCCGGCTCAGCCTTCACCCTCCAGTGGGCTGAGCGAGGCTGAGTCTAACGAGGAGCTGCTGCCAGCCCCGGGGTACCTGGTTCAAGGTCAGTGAAGCCCAGCTGGGCTTCATTAATGAGCACTGGCCTGGTGGAGAAAGAGCACTGGCAGGGGGACAATGGCACTGTGCAGCCCTCAGACCCCAGCCACCAGCTTGGCAGCAGCAGCAGCAAATCAGTGCAGCAGCAGATTGCCAAGGCTCACCCCAGCCTGGCTCACCCCTGCCCATTTCTCCATTTTTCCTTCCCCCTTCACATGCCTAAAAGCAAATGTGGGGAGAAGGAAGGGCTAGGAGGAGAGATGGAGTAGAAAAACTCCAGGAAAAGTGAAGGGGGATAACTGAAGTGGGAGAAAATGGCTTGAATTCCATATCTGTCGGTTACCCAATGTGCTCAGTCTGATTCCAGAGTGGCCTGATTCCTCCTGGCACAGAAAGAGGAGAAAGAGAGGGGACTTGAAATAAAAGCAGAGAGCAGGCATTCAGAAGGTGTAATTTGGACAAGCCTGGCTGTCCTCTAAGCGGGATCTCACTGTGTAACCAGAGCACTGCTAAGTGCCAGAAGTTGTCTGCAACAACCAGACAGATCTAGGAATGGGAATAATCAGCAGGAAGTGTAACAAACCCCTAAGATTTCACGGAGGATCTCAAGTAGACAAGTCTTGTTAATGTGTGTTGATCCGGGATCCTTTCCCGTGCTGTAAATATGCCCAAAGCAAGTGCCCTTCAGGAGATGCTGCAGTGAACTCATTGCAAGGCTTGCTTGAATTCCTTATCTTTTTTGGGGTACAAGAATGTATATGTTAGTCTTCTTTTGAATAGCTCTTTAGGTATTAAAGCCATATGACTTCCTTCATTTGTCACGAGGAAATGTTAAGAACCTTGCCTGGATGATAAGCCAGTTAAGATAAAAACTTGTGAATTTGGAACAGAGCAGTGTAGTGGGATTAATGGTTGGCTCATTGCTCTGCTCTGGATATTCAATAGTAGCTGAAGATGTCCAACAATAAATACGTTTTTAAACTTTAGGAATAAAAATAAGGTTATATAGCCAAAGAAACACAGAGCAAAATACTGGTTCTAAGTACAGAAACTACAGGAGTACTTCTATTGTCCTTGAGTTGCCTGCTTCTGGAATGAAGTCTCAACTTGGTGAAACTTATTGCTACCCTCTGCTTATATTTTCCCTGAACATCCTTTTGAAACACTGCTTGATGCCAGAATCTAAAATAAGGTGAAATTTCAAAATTTAGAGGAGTTTGATCATCTTTAACAGGATAAATATAGAAATGGAAGGAAATATCCAATGAAAGGAAGAGTGACATTGACTTTTTTTTGTTTGTTGTTTTTTTGTTGTTTGGGTTTTTTTAAATTTTTTTTTTGTCAGTTTTGGAGTTTGGCCTTTTTTTTTTCTCCCCAGGACGATGATCCGGCTGATTTTAATAGAGTTATTTCATGCTGATGGTGCTGTAAGTGAGGGGAGAAGCAGGTGTATCACTGCAAAAAAACCCCAAACCAATGAAAAAACCTACAACCAACCAAACCCCAAAACCACTGACCCAAAGCAGTTCTTTTATCCAGCACTGTGCAGCGATGCTCCTCCAGGAGCAGGTGGGAATGTGGCACCTACAGCTTTGCTTATGCATTTTTTATAGGAATCTTCTGTGAAAACTCTTGCTTGAACCCCCTGAAAGTTCAGTGCAGTCTGAAGAGCAAGAAAAGCACATTTTCTGAGAGGTGGGGGTTTCAAGTTTGCCCCCTCAGGGAACTCACTGACGGCTGCACCGCTAAAAACCCGGGGCAGACCTGACAGCCCCAGCGCTTCAGTCTGAGGTGTTTCCAAACACACCCTTCCCTGCCTGTTGCCTCACAGGGAACAGCTGGAAAGTGTTACCAGGAATGCACATTTTCATAGGCTTTCTGGTTCTCTTTAGCAAAAGCCTTCCAAAAGTGCTCAGACAAATTAGTGCCTGAAGGTAGAGGAAGTCTTTAGCGGGGCTGGAGAACTGCTGACTCAGCCTGTTCTCAGAGCCGCGTCCAAGGGGACCTGCTTTCCGCCTCCGGCGTTTCCACCGTGGATGGTGATTCCTTCAGAGTCACTCACGTTGCTCTCAAATGTCTTCTGAAGTCTGAGGAGTCCAGTTAAATCCTCAGAGTTACCCACGAGCCGATGGTTTGTCATGACAAACACAGATCTGTGGATATATGAAGAGCCAGGACTGGCAGCATCTCTGTCACAACCTGCTCCTTGCTTTGCTTTCACCAAAACCCCAGAGATGTCATAATGGGGATCTTTTTTTTGTTTTCTTTTTAGGACTTTATTTCAAACTGGGAGAATCCTTAGTCTTCTATTAATCACTGGCAAATCCAGGTTTGGAGAGACAAAGCAGGTTTCTCACAGGAGAACCGAAAGAAAAAAAAAATGTCTGGAATAGCTTTATTGATTCTTTGTACATTCCATAAAAGTCAAATATAGATGTGCTAAATTTTTTTCAAAATGTGTTAAAAAATCGGTTTCCAGGCTTGAATTTTGTCTGCCAAATTTCATTGTGGAATGAATTTTTATGCTGATGTTGATTTAGAAACACACTTAAGCAGATGCACTGATTTAAGCAGTTGTGTCATGGGGACTGTGCACAGGCTGAAAATCAAGTCAGTTTTTAAGTCTTCTGCTGTGATAAGGAGGGAAATGCTTCATGCTGAAAATACTATTTTTCGTGAGAACTAAATATCCTGAATTTCCATACTTTCATGCTGGAGGGTTCTGTTTCTCTGGGAGAATAAACTGTTTGCTCAGTAGTGTGTGACCAAGGGCAGATTTGAGAGGTGGATGTTTGAGTCAGTCGTGAGCACAGACCTGAGCTGGGGCACTCAGGCTGCAGCATCTGCAGCTTCTCATCTCAGAAATTTTGGCACAGAGTTGGTGCTTCTGGGAAGGCCTTGGGTCAACCACTGGTGTACCCGAGTTTTCTGGTCCCTTGCCTGCAGCCATTCCAATAATAACTGGATCAGACTCGGTTTGTTTAGCCAGGCTGGTGGAAGGCACCATCCACCAGTCTGGCTGGTTTTCCTGGTCATCCCAGTGACTTCTGTTGAATTTTATGAACCCATTTGTGAATAAAGCAGGGCAATATTCCATGGTTTGCAATAGATTAAGCTAAATAGAGTGCTAACAAAAAGAAAAAAAACCTATTTTTTTCCCTTTCCTGATGGATTTTGCTCATGTTGAAGGAAAGAGATCTTGGTGCTGCCAGTGCACTGTGCCTGCTTAGGTGACTCTCATATTCCCATTTCCATATGGAGGGTGGTATCACATGCCATTCTTTCTTTTATCTTTCTGTGACTTTTCAAAACTTACCAAATTATGCAAAAGTGAAAGGGGCAAGTACCAGACACAAAAGAAATTTTGTAGCTTTAAGTAGTGTCAGACTTAAAAAAACTATAGAGCTGTTTGAAATAAAGGAAAAGTCCTTGAAGAGTAGAGCTGAAAAGTGGGGAAGGACAAGAACAGTATTTGTTTTAGCTAAAAAAAAGGAAAAAAATGGGAAATAAAAATGAAGCATACATACTTTGAGAAACTGTGATTTATTTCAGGTTTCTAGAAACAGCTTCAGCATTTTCTGCCAATAAGTTTTTTCAGTCTCCCTGATGTGCACTTGAATCTTAGGGAGTCCAGAAGAAAGGGAGCGACCCTGACCTTGAACAGCAGAGCTGGAGAGTGGAGCCAGCTTTGTAATATTGACACCAGACAGTGCAAATTGGGTTTGCTGAATCTTATAATCTGGATCAGTCCAGTTCAGCTGCCCTGATGGTCTTTCAGACAACATGGGATGTGTTTTTAAAGCTCTTCTGTGGCTCTGCCTGGCATGGGTTTGGTGCAGGGATGGTGGGGTGAGCTCCTCTTTTTCAGGATATCACGTTGACCCCTCCTAACCTCAAAACCTTTTTAGCTCCACCAACCCCTGAAAAGTCTCAGATAATGCTGACTCCGAGTGGTGCCATCTGGACTTGATTTGAATCAAAAGTCGGGATGGAAAATCCTCGGTAACTCTCAGACCCAAAGGCCAAGGCTGGAAAAACAGAACCCACCACACTTGCAAGAGGGCAACTATTCCTGTGCCTGTGAGCACTGACACATCTCCCTCACTGGTGAGGAACCACCCACAGATTCAGAAGTGTTCTCTGTTGGGTTTTTTTCTAGGGTAACCAGAAAGGCATGTGTGGATTATCCTTATGAAAGACCAGTTGGCAGGAACAAAATTTTATTTGTTTCACAAACACTGTGTTTTGAAATGAAACGTAATTTATTTCTAAAAACTCTACTTGGATTTTTTGCTAAAATCAGCAATAGGAGCACATACTAATTTTCATTAAATACTGATGTTCTGTACTCTTGTATTAGGGGTACAGGGACCGGGGGTTTACATTTTAGCTCTAGTAGTTAAGATAAATTAAAAGGATGTAATTAGAACCTGAATAGAACAGCAGAATTGCATGAATTAATTATTCCAAAGAGGAGACCTTTTCCTGACTAGTAATTTTCCTCAGTGTCCAGGACAGGACTGGTGTTTGCAGCAAGTCAGGTCCTGTGTGCTCCCTGCCCATATTGGCAGATTTCTCCTCCCTGTTTACACGTGGTGTGTAGAGATGGGTGAACCTCAAAAGGTTCTGGAGGTTCAGTTCTAATTATTATAAGCACCTGAAAGGTTGAACACTCACCTGAAGCGCAGCAAAACCTCAAAGCCAGCTGGGAGGCTCCAGGCAGTGCCCTCCAGAGGCACAGTGCTCTCCAGACCTCCCGGGAGCGTCGGAATGTCTTTTGGGAAGGCCCTGTGGAGCACGGCAGGAGCAGGATGTCTTTGCTGGGGGTCTTTGTGGTGTGGCTTGTTGATGGAGACCATTCAGTAAGGTCCCCTGGCTGTGCTGGGAGCTGGAGCAGGTGACAGGTCTCAAGGGACAGAAATGGATCTCCTGAACTGCTCCAGGAAGTGATGCAGCTAAGGGTGGAGAACTGCTCAAGACAGGTTGTAGTGGTGTCTGAAGTGAAGGTGTTGGTCAGCAAACGTGGCTGGTCTCTGCGAAGGTGTCTCTGGTGAGCAACTGCTTGTGTTTCTCTCCCTTTGCATTAGCAGATCATTTTGGGAAGATTCTGTGGGCTTTCTTTGTGATACCAACCTGACTGCACTACAAAGAACACGCATTGCTGTCCTGGTTTTAAGAAAAAAAGCTGGACTTGTGTTGCCAAATGCTTGGAAATTTGGGATGCCTCTAAAGTTCTCCTTTGATGCTTGTTGTTCGTGATCATTGTGACTCATTTTCCAGCCGGAGTCAGAGGCTTTGTCTGAAAAATGAGGATCCCATAGTGTACTCTTAGTGACATCCAGCCCCACTTCCCAAACAGGCAGTCAAAATAGGTCATATGGAGAGAACAGGAGCATTAGTCAGAGCCTTGGGATGGGAGCAGAGCTGGGAGTACAGTCCATGTCTGGCACAGGGATGCTGCTGCCGAGCTGGGAAGTAAAGTTACATTTCACAAGACTATCCTTCTTGTTGACATTCCAAGTATTATAGAAAAATATCAATGTAATAAACATCAGTCCAGCACACAAATAATCTTGGCTGATCCCTAAGGAAAAGGCAGAAAAAGCCAAAGTCAAATATTTTTATCCTTTTTGCTTTTATCTCATAGTAGAAAAAAGTCTTCAGCATCTTTTGTCTGCGTGATGTAGGTTAAAATAACAGCCCCAGAGCCAGGAGGTTTTCTGTTAATGTGTGAGAGTTATTTCAGGAGTATGATGTTATTTAAACATAACCAAAATGTGCCTGCTTATTTTTATCTGAGCCTGTTATTTCTGTGCACTGCTTTGCAGAATAAATGCTACACAAGAATTTAAATATTAGTTCTGTTCAAAGAGAAAGAATTTAGAAAATTTTCCCGGTCATTTCATTCACTTTTTCATCTGACTCTTCCCAACCTTTTCTTGATCTGCCATAGTTCTAGCTGTGTCTAACATTCTAATGTACTTCTACAGTCTCCAGCTGATGTTTGATCTCTGATATGGCCAAGACCATTTCTGCTTCACTTCTCCTTGAGTTGGGGAGTTCAAGTGAGAGTCTAACCCCAAAAATACCCACAAAATCTGAAGTAACCCCAAAGACTCGGTTGGTTTGGGCCAGGTGCACATTGAGCTGAGCAGATTCTGACTGAGAGTCTCCAACTGCGAATTCTGTGTTGGGAGTCCCTGGAGAGTCCTTTGTAACATCTGTGGATCTGTAGGCAGAGTTGCATGAATTCTATTTCAGGTGTTTTATTTTTCCCCTCCCATTGGACATCTGTTTCTTGCAGCAGGCTTTCTGTGGGGCAGGTTGTCCTAAGCTTTAGGATGCCAGAAGATAAAACAGCTGGGGATTCTGCTGCATGTCCTTGGTTGGTGTGTGTATTGTGTGACATCGGACACGTGCCAGGGAGACAGCCAGGCATTTCCATGCCCCGGAGCCATGGCATTAGGGATGACAGTGGCAGGGAAGTGAGTCAGCATCCTGGGGAACAATGACCCAGACGGTGGTTCGGCACCATGGGATGTCATCGGCAAAAGCACCTCATTAAACAGACCACCAGAGAACGATGACAGCACAGGCAGTAGTTTTGATTCCCAAGAGGAAACACAGCTCCCACACAAAACCTCCCAGCACTCCTTTGTGGAAAAATAGTATCTTGATCAAGATTTTGCCGTAGTACAGGTTTTCTCATCAGTTTTCTTGTCTTCCAAGCCTAAAATGCCCTCTGGATTGGCATCCCAGTGACTTTGTGCCCCTGGAATAAGAGCCATCCAGGAAGATTGTGCTTCCTGCCCTGGATTTGTGGTAGCACTGCTGTGAATGAGGATCACAAATCCAAGAGCAGCTGTTACTCAACACTGCAGAACAAGACAAGGCGCTGGGCTTGGGCCAGGCCTGATGTCAGTGAGTCTTGCAGGCCTTGCAGTATTGTTGAATTTGGCCTATTCTTCTTATTCAGGAACGGACTGTGCTGCCTACTTGGCTGTCCCAGTCCTTCATCCTGAGCCAAAGGAGTCGAAGACTATTTGTGGAATCTGAAAATGAAATCCTGGCCCTTTTTGACTCAATGGGCATTTCGGTGTTGACTTCCACGGGGCGGGAATTTCGCCCTGAGTATCCCAGATGTCAGGAATATTTTCTGGTTTTGTGATTCTCTGTGGAAGATGTTAGATGCTGTTTTCCTTAGCTCTGCTTCTCTGCTTGGGCATAAGGGACCTGCCTGGATTATTTTAGTTGGCAAATCCAATTTTTCCAGCGTCTGTGGCAGGAATAGCTCTGTGCATGAAGTGCCAGGCTAAGTAGCTCCTGTTAAGTAGCCCCTCTGCAATCCTGCAGTTAACACCAGTTGCTACTGCCAGACCCCTCAGTGGGCTGTGTAATGTCCAACTTTGCTGCTGTTCTACTGTGTGCTTAAAAAAAAAAAAAAAAAAAAAAAAAAGTCCTGGAGATACCTTTGTTTTGGGGGTAAAACAGGAACAGTGAAATCCTGGTGCCAGCAAAGCTTCAGTGGGTTGAAGCAGGATAAGAAGAATTTTATCTGAGAAGTTTAAAAGGACTGTTTTAGTCCACATTCCAGTTCTCATTGGGGCTAACACTTGATGTTGCATCTGCTGGTGTTGAACCAGGAAGCTACAGGAGGGTGGAAGTTTCCAGCAGGAAGCTGCAAAGTGCTCCTGAGCTTTGAAATGTTTCCATGCTGAATTCGGGGAAGGAAGGAGGGACATAGTCTTAGCAGTAGGTAAACTGATTGTAAGTATTATGCTGGACTTTGGGAGAGCTGGATTCATTCCTGGTATGACTTAGGGCAGTCACTGCAGATCAGAGTTTCTGTAAAGCACATGTGACTCCATGGACACCTCAAAGGTGATTTTGAGTCCCAGATCTCACACAAATCTGAAGGATTTAGAAACCTAAACGCTCCTGAAAACCCTTGAAAAGTCTTATGTCCCTAAAACATTTAAATACATCTATATGCTTAATATATATATACATATATATGTGTGTGTATATATATATATATGCCTGCCTTCTTATCCCTTCATTCCACACCTCTGAAAGGGATTGGAATGCTTCTCTCATGTCATGCTTGCCAGGTCCATGCTAGAACATAAAATGGGTCAAGAAGTCTCATCTGGCTCTGAAAGCAAGTGGTTCCTCAACATCTCATGTCTGTGTAATTAGTTTTTCCCTGTCCAAATCCCAAACCAGCTCTGGTCCATAATGCTTATGGAAAGGGGGCAGTGGACCCATGGTGGTGTCCTTCTGATTTATCAGCCTTTTGGTACTTATGGCTGGGCATCAGGGTGGTTCTTGAATTCTCTTGAATCAAGGGTTCTAAGTCCCTGTGCTGTAGTTATTGCATCCTATTCTAGAAATGTTCACCTGGAATCAGAGAATTATTATTGTTATTGTGTGGATTTTTTTAATTTTTAGGTCACGGTGCTCATTACACAAGGTTTTGTGTGCCAAATTCCCACATGAATTAAAGGTTCCTTTTCCATTTGGTAATGTTTTGGAGCAATTAATCTTATTTTTTAAACATCAGCACCTGTTCCGTGACAGCTTCCTTGCTCCCTCCCCCATTTCTGCCACAAGTAATTAATTTATTGAGGTATTATTGTATTTCATAGCTGAGCGTACTTTTGAAAATTTGTTGGAGAGGACCTAAATAAATCAGTAGTTCACTCAGCAACACCATTAATGTGGTTAATAAAACAAATTTTATAAATTTGTCGCAGACCCTGAAAGTGGTGCCAAAACCTTTTAAATCCAAAGCACTACTTTTCTTCCCCACACCCCTCCTGCCACTCCGGTCACATTTTTGGTGTCTGCAGCACGGTGGCCACAACACCGAGGCAGATTTTAATTCTTCATAATCCAATAAATATCCAAAGCCCTAGATCTGTTGCCCAGATGGCAAGATCCTGTAAAACCTACGAAGTTCAGTTCTGTAAAACAATTTATAGTCTCTAATTGAAGGCCTGAAATGAATTAAGTAATCATAAAAACAAACAAACAAACAAACAACCTCCTCCCCCACAAACAACCAAACAACCCATTTTCTTGTTTTTTGTTGTTTTTTTTTTTTAAAGAATGTAAAATTTTAGGTGTTTGTCATACACAAATACTGTGTTCTGTTTCTACTGTACATAGCAGAGCCCCTGAGTCGGCCCTGCGGGCGCTGCGGTGCCGCCGTGTCCCTCACGGCAGCCCCGGGAGCCCACACGGGGCAGCCCCGGAGCAGCTGCCGCTCAAAGGCAGCAGGAAAACTCCCCCCCAGCTCCTGGAGCCCCTGAGCAGCCTCAGCCCGGCAGGGACAGCGGGAACACCGCCCCCCGCCCTGCCCTGGAGCCCCGGAGCGGCCGCTGGGTCACGGGGGGCCCGGGGGGTGTCCGCGGGCACCGGAGCGGCTCAAACCGAAGGCATGTGCTCCCCACGCGGTGCCGGCCCTGCCGTCGGGACACGGAGAGCTGCTCTGCCACCAGGTGCCAGGGGAGCTGGATGACCTGTCTGCCCTCCTTCTCCTTCTTCTCTCTTCCTGTGCCTCTGCTTCTCTTTCTCTGCTCTTTTCTCGATGTTCTGGGTAGGGTAAAGCCGGAGGGATTGGATTTTGGCTGGGTGTTGTGATCAGTATGTGCTGGGTGGGTTCAGTTGTGGAATGGTTTGCCTGGATTGTGTGGTGCCCTTCAGAACTTTTGTGAAGTTCCCTTATTTTCTCCCCTAAATTATTGGTAAAAGTACCTCTTGGGAACAAAAGTGTGGTTTTTTCCATTGATGCTATGTCGAGGTATTAGAGAATCCTATATGTATTTTAAGGTAAAACTCCTGGCTGAGACCGTGACCTTGTGGCTCTGGGGCTGGTTACAGCAGGTGCCAAGAGGATGGTGCCAGACTCTTCCCAGTGGTACCCAGTGACAGGATGAGGAACAATGGTCATAACTAAACCACAAGAAGTTTCACTCCAACATGAGGGAGAGCTGCTTTCCACTGAGGGTGGCAGAGCACTGGAACCCAGGGAGGTCATGGAGTCTCCCTCTCTGGAGACATTCCAGACCCACCTGGACGTGTTCCTGTGTCACCTGCTCCAGGTGACCCTGCCTTGGCAGGGGGGTTGGACTGGGTGACCTCCAGAGGTCCCTTCCAACCCCAGCAATTCAGTGATTCTGTCGTCATGGAGTATTTCAGGGCAATAATACCAGCTCTGTGTGGCTGCTCTTCCTTGCTGTGCTGAGCCCTTGTCTTTTGCCGGTCCAGACCTTCCCTGGGCCTCATTCTCAGTTCTCCTCTAGTAAGTGATTGAGGCTGTTCTGGAGCTGGCAGGATCCTTTGCAAAGCTCTGTGGACCCTGAGGAGGCTGAGGCTGTACCTTCTCCCTCCAGCCATGGAGCCCGTTTTGGAAGTGTTTCCATGCAGAGCTTTGTGTGCTGTTGCACAGAACTTTAAAACCTCAGTTTGGATGGAACCATCAGTTCACAGATGGCAGGAGAAGGCCAATAAAATCTATGGCCAAATCTCAGGGACAGCCAGTCAAAGCCTTTAATAAGTGCTCCCCTGAAGGCTGTTAGTATCTGAATAGCTCCAGTGTTATCTCTTCCCAGTGCTCCATGCCTGCTCCATTAAGACTTTTATGTCTTTCCACTGAACAGCCAGCTGATCATAACCAACAGGATTTTATTTGATTTCCCAATAGGGTTTTTGTTTTGCTTGAAAAAAATGACTGAGACCCGAAGGATTTTCCAGCTGGAAAATAAGACCTGTCAGTTGGAAATTCTGACTAGATCTAAGCAGACACCTGTACAATACTTTGAATGTATTATGTGGCTGGAAGGGAGTGTGAGAGGGCAAGGAAAATGAAGGGGCAGGAGAAGAACTTAAGGAGTCTATTATGTTCATAGCTGGTTTTCATTTTCCCCTTTCCTCCCTAAAGGTAGGTTTTATTTGGGGAAAAAGGGTCAAAGGTAAGTAATATTGACCAGAATAAATTGGAATGTTCAGGGACAGTGGAATTTATGTTGGACCATAGTATGTGCTGACACTGTGCCAAAGCTGGTGGCATCCATGTGGTGCTGCCGCTGTGGCAGAGGGGGATTTTGGGAAAAGCCTCTGGGAATAGGTTATTCCTTTACATCAATGGACACCCACGTTAGAGGGCATTGCCATTAACTGACAGCCTGCATCAGTCCTGCTCTTCTGGCTGGCTGGAGAGGGAAAAAATTGAGTTCTTCTCTTCAAGTTTGAGGAAAAAGTAATACAACAATTTTGTAAAAATCTTCATAACAAAATCCACACTGTGTAAAACTCATGTTGGTCCTGACCATTAAACTGCTTGGTTAAGTTGCCCTGAGATATTTAGGTGAGCCTGGAGTTTCCTTTACTCGTTTGATTTCTGTGTGATCAAGGGCTTGTTATTAGTTTCAGTATTTAGTTGAATCTGAAATGTGAAGAGAATTTGGGAATTCCAAAGCACTGTGGACTGAACCTGAAGGAAATATTTGTACAGCCTGCTGTGACCTGAAATCCTTAAGCTTTGCACAACTGTAGAAAGAAATCCATTTTGGAGTCTATTATGTTGGGACATGACTATAAAACACAACCTCTCAAGTGCACGTCCCAGGAATAAAGAGTTAGGCATTTAGGGAATGTGTTCATGTATTATTTATACCTTAATTCATCAAGCAAGAGAAACTAAACTAAAAGTCTGGGCTAAGCCTTTTTTTCAGTTTGTGCTCAGGTAATAAGTTTATGATGTTTTAGCAGTGGAGGGCAGGGAGGCAGTTTCCCTTCATGTGTATCTGGTACCCCGAGTCTCTGGTAGCAGCTGGGGCCTCTCCCTGGAAGTTGTTCTCCTTCATACCCAGGACAAAGCTAAAAATAATTGTAGTTGGATAATGGGTTATGAAATAATTATAAAACATTTTAAATTATAGCAAAATCAGCATGAGTCTAGAGATTAGCTGCGATGCCAAGACCTAAACCAGCTGGAATAATCTAGAACAAAACCCTACTTTAACTTGTTATTTCCATGGTTTAAAAATACACCTTCTCACTGATGGCTCTTTGGTGTTGGTGGTCGCTTTGCATCCTGTTGTTAGCACCTGGAGCCAAGCTGGGAAAATCCAGTTCTTGGCATGTAGGAGCCAGTGCTTCACATCGACGTGTCGTTGCCAAATGACATGGAAAGCGTTCTCTTGCCAGGTCACTAGAAATTAGATTAATTGTAACACGGAAACCGCAGGGAGGGAGAAAAAAAAAATCAGTGTTGTGCCTCTGGATATCACTGTACACCTTGGTTGTACAACAGCAAAGTCAGCCCGAAACAGAAACACTGGGCAGCATCCACAGAAATATTTCCACTGCGTTCCCAGCTCCTTGGTGGTGGGATTCAGTATGGAAGTGGTGAATGTGCTGCTACCAGTAACTGCAGGGGCCGTGCAGCAGGATGGTGAAAAGGGATGTGATTGACATAAGTCGATATTAATTGAGTGTCTGCCAGCACCACTTGGAATTCTGGTTCCTTTTTCTGAAGCAGCTGTTGCTTAGAGCAGAGGCCGGAAAGGCTCCAGCTCCAGCCTCTTAGAGGAGGTCAAAGATGTAGCCAGGCCAGGTTGTTTGTGGAAGTACAGAGCTGTTGTGCCTGGCCCTTGCTGGGGCACAGCTGTGGCAATGCCCTTGTACCTTTTGTTTTCCGTGGTGCCAGGTTGCCCAGCTCTGCTGGAGACCGACATTTTCCAGCAGATCTGACCTTCTCCATGTGGCCTGTCCAAACACCCTGAGTCTCAGCTGCCCCACACAGCAGGGACTTTCAGCCTGGCTGCCTCGGCAGACCTCCACCACTGAGGCACAGAAAGCAAGGTATGGAACACTCTGCTTTCTTCTCCCCTCTGCTTTGTGTGAAAATGTAAAATTTCCTCCTGGGCTGCAGCCTTCAGGCAGTTCTTACCACAAGGTAGTTAATGCAGGTGAATGAACTTCCTTGTTGCAGAATATTTTCCCAAGTAGAGTAGAAGCCACATGTGGATTTTTCACCAGCATTGACCATTTCTTGTGTTTGAGAGGGAGGGTTTTCAGCTGTGTTCAGCTTCACTACACGGGCAAGTCCTGAAGACAGGGCAGCTCCCGTGACTTGATTTCCTTACTCTGAAGTGTTGCAAAGCTGTACTTTACTCTTGGATGGTGTTTTGGGATAGAAAATGCACATGGCAGAGGTTCCCACCCTGCAAGATCAAATTTAAGCATCTGACATGGAAGGAATAATGAGCAAGGAATGGCAAATAACCAGTGGTTGTTTTATATACGCAGACCTCAGCTTAGTCACACAGGGCATGGAAACACACAGGTGTTTCGTGTGTATTCCCACAAATCAAACATCCTAAGGAATAATGCCAGCTCACAGCAAACAAAACAAGGGTATTGAGAGTTTTGAGGGAAAGAAGTACTCAGAATACAAAAAAATATTCCTAAATACTTGCATCCCTTCTGTGCGGTGCCTGGCTACATTCCCATATCTTGTCCTTCTGCCACGTTGGAACATTAGACTGAGTAAGACCTTTAACATTTGGCTTACCCAAGTCTTACCTCAAATAGTGAAATAAAAGCTGTCTAGTCAAACTTAGCAGAGAACAGTTTTGGAGTAATCATCATCCGTTGTGGCAGATTAGTGTGATTGTTTTGAGGGCACAAGGGAGCAAAGCTTTGGATGGTCCCAAGCCCCCAAGAGCAGCCCAACCACTGCCTGTGCTTTGCATGAGGAAGCTAATGGAACAAAGGAGTTGGAACAGGATTTATTTATTTATTAGATGTGCTTACAGTGTGGACTGCAGAGTCACTTAAATGCTGTAGGATGCCTTTGGAAAAACAAGTGGTTGTCCAGAAAGCAGCCAGCGTATGGGTACAGTATCAGAGCTGAGATGGGAAGAGAGGAGGATCCTTCAAAGAGGACCATTGTCTTCTTCCCTGTTTTCTGCAGAAAATATTTTCTGTTCTGTAAAAAGACCCAATGACTGGTGTGCAGCATAAACCTGCAGTAGAACAAATAGCTCAAAGACACCTTTGGTAAATTCAGGCTGCCTCTGTCCATGACTAGTGGAGAGTGTTGTTCAGCAGTTTGTATAATTATCCTTTCCTGACATCAGCCTCTGGTTCAGGAAGCTATTGAAGCACATGCCTGGTTTGCAGTACATGAAAAGTCCCATTGATTTCAGCCTGCAATGCAAAGCTAGCAACTCTCATAATTGTTAGGATGCATTCCTGAGTCCTGGACATTCAGTGATGGATCATCTAATGTGCCCAACTGTATTTTATCACATCAGAGGCTTCTTTCTTGCAAAGAAAGCACAGCAGTGGATTTGTTGCCTATAGTTGTAACTCTAATCTGTTATTTAAACCTTTCCTTGGGTCCAGTCATTTAAAGGTCTAGCTCATCACCTCTTGCATCCTATTAAAAGCAGTCTACAAAATGCCAGCAGTGTGGATAAAATCCCATGCCTTTTCCACTTCCCACAGGTTTTCCTCTAAGCCTTCAGTGTGAGCGAAGCGCTAAGATGGGCTTAATTTGATCCTTGTTTATTTTTTTTTATGGAGATAGAAACACTCTGATGCCTCCTGCATAGCAGATGATGCTTCTGTACTGTTGGAGGATGTGAGTAATTAAAGTGTGCATCATGTCATAACTGTTGCAGCTGCAGAAAAGGGGTATATTTGTGGCTGAATACTTTTCTGAGCTGCAACGCAGCACATGCACGTGAGGCAGACTTTGGCAAATAAGTTGAAAACTCCATAATTAACTGGCTGTCAGAAGTTTGGAAGCAAAACACAGGAGGTGGTTAGGAAATCAAAGTATGATGTGTTTTTAATCACAAAACACGAGGAAATTTTAAAAATTTATGAGTAATAAATCTATATTGTTGGTACCAAATGGCTCCCTTTGCAGCCCTTTAATGTAACACCTGCGCTTCCTCTCCCTGAGTAACGACCCATTTTTTGACTGCCCCAGGAGCAGTGCAGGAGTAGGTTTGCAGGCTCAGGAGAACAAAGCCAGGTTCCCAGACTGAGCCCTGACTGCACTTCAGGATTCCATTTACAGTCTGTTTGGTTTGTAATTCAAATCGCTCCAGACCAGAGTTAATGTTTAGACCACAGCCACCTGAAATTTGCTTGGGGGCTGAAGCCCAGCCAGATTGCAAATGGAGGAAACACTTGAGGTTTGCTAAATACAGTTAATAGGGGATTAGAGGCTGTGTTTTTTATGGGAGCACGGGGAGGTCTGTAATAGGAAAAATATTAAAATGCAAATATACAACTTCAGCCGCGCTGAGCAGGATGCAACTAATTGCACTGTGGCCATCAAGTAGCTGCTCTTCCTTTCATTAAGCAAAAGGAAAATGAGAGGAGGAAGATAACAGGGCACTGGTAGAGGTTTGGATGAGGGATGAAGACCATCCCTCGTCATTCCCATTTCCTGATGAGTGACCCAATGGCTGGGTGACTGGGCTGGGAGTTCTGAGACTCTGGAGATGGTGCTGGTTCCGATTTGTTTCGTGCACTTGAGCAAGTCTTGGGTTTTGTTTTCCGTTTCCTTTTTTGGTGTTCAGCCCCTTGGGGCTCTTGCCCAGCGTGTGTGTTCAGTGCCTCATGCAGTGAGGTGTGGGTGTACCCATCCTATGAGCACTTACCACTGCCCTATAAATCACGGGGAGCTGGAAGGAGCCTTGGAGGTTGTTGAGCTGGATGAAACAGGATCAAGTGTAGCTAAGCCATGCCTACCAGACGTTTGTCTTAACATTTTCTTTAAAACTCCAGCAAAGGAAATTCCACATTTCTGGGTTGCCTGTAAAGTGGTATTTACCTAAATTTTGTCTGCATAATTTCAGCGGAGGAGATCCCGCACTCCCAGGTTGCCTGTTCCAGGATTTCACCGCCGTAGCTGAAATGTTTTTCTAATATCTGACCTAACTTGTCTTTGCTGGAGCTTGTGCTGATCCCTCCTCTTTCCTCTCCCACTGACTATGAAGAACAATTAATCATCCCTCTCTTCTTAGAAGTCCCTGTGCATTGGAAGACTCTTTGTCACATCCATTCCTCAGTTTCCTCTCCTCCAGACTAAACAACACCCAGGTCTTTATCCTCCCCTCAGATGGCCGATCCAGAGCTGCAGCTGCCGGTAGAGTGATTTCTGTGTTGCCAAAAATATGTGTAGCCCTGAGTTGTTTCTCTAGAGCCAAGAGGATTTACCCTTCTGGAACCCTTTGTGAGTTTAGTCCTGAGATTAAGAAGTTCAAAAGCTTTCATGATCATAGGAGAGACATCTCAGTTGATACGATTTGAAAAGGAGAAACCCTCTCTGTGTGTGTGCAAACGTTTTTTAATGTGACAAAACTAGAATTTAAAGGATGAGTTTCACTTAATAAATAAATAGAAGTCCTTTCCTGAAGGGAGGAACATGGACAGGGGAGAGCTGGCCACCAGGGCTGGGGAGGAAAGCCAAGGGCTGGCAAGGATCTGAGGGGACACAGGTGGGACGGAGCTGTGGGATCCATCTTGGAAACGTGTGCTTGCTCAGAAAAGCCCTTGTCTGTCACAAATCCCATCAACCAGAACTGGAGGAGTTTGAAAGCCTTTATTGGGTTTTTTTTTGCCCTACCACTCAATTTGTTATTTTCTGGGCCTGTGTACAATTTCACAAAAACAGACACTCTGAAGAGAACCAAAACTTCCAAAATTCCAAGCTCCAAGGACTTTCAGTCTCTCAGGTATGATTTTCACAATCCCAGTCTGACATTTACTAGAAAAAGGAAAACTTCTAATTGGAGGGGGAAAAAACCCCAAACTCAAATTTTAAAGGACTCCCCCAAAAATCTGGAGCAAACTGCCAAGGATGGAGGTGGGTTATCCTGCAGGGATAAACTGTCACCACGATGTGTCCATCCCTCCTTCTGCCAGAAGCAGAAAGCAGAGGGGCTGTTCTGCACCTGCAGCTCCCTGGGAGCATCTCCTGCTAAGCACAGCAGCTCCTGTGGCCAATGAATTTTCTGGGGCAATGGCTTGGCTGGGTTCTTAGTCTTTGTTTAAACGCAGGGCAGGAAATACTCAAAGCAAAATGCACATATGCACCTTCCTTGATATCCACAGGGAACACTCTTGCCTTCTGCCTGGTGCAAGAGGTGTTGGCATGAGAGAAAAGGTGCTATCAAGGCCCTCAGCTGTCTCCTCAGTCAGCTTTTGAAGAAATCTGGATGATAGGCATGATTTTGTGTGCAGATTTTGTGATCCCGGTTATTTAGACTGCCTTCCACAGCAGAGGTGGGCAGTGCCAACTTACATATTGCCAGACTCAAACAATGGCTCTGTAGCATCTTGTGACTGACCCCCCTTGCCCACATAACTATGGGAAAAACAAGATCCAGTGAAAAAGGGAGGATTCAGCACCTATCCAGTGCTGTACCCACTATTTAAAGATCTTCATCCTCTCTAGGCAAGGATAACAATAAATCATAGCCAAGTACTCATCCTAATACTAGACAAGCTCCTTCAGGGGCTAACGTGAGTGAAGGTGATTCATCCACCTGGAATTGTTGTGAGCTGGATTTGTGCAGCAGGAGTTTGTGGCTCTGTTTCCCGGTGAGGTTAAGAAGCCAGATTTCAGGACTGTTGTATTGTTAAGTCTCGGAACTGATCACTGCTTGTACCCCTTACATTGCAGACCTCTGCCCTGTGCTTTAGTGCACAGTGGAAAACTGGCCAGAATGTTAGAAATGTCCATCTGTGGAAGCTTCACCTTTGTCTCCAGTATCCCTATTCATGTGACCTTGTTATGATGTTATGACCTCCATTCTTCCAAAGACTTCTGAGTATCTGTACCCAGCCTGCCAGATTTAGCTGAAAAAAGGTGTGTGTCAAAGAGATGGTAGATCCCTGACATGTGTTTAAAGAGAAACTCTTTAAATCTGCAATACTGACACTGGAGTTGATTGCTGTTGCACCACAGAAAAGGATCAGAGCCAGCAGAATTCCTGAAATCTCGCTTGAGAAGCGAGTTAGGATTCAGGCAGCTCGTGGCTGTGTTGATAATTCCTGCTCTTCTTCACCGCTGGCCATCAGGGTTTAAATCAAAGCATACAGGCACACGGTAATTATTACTGTTGTTGATGATGGCAGTGAATTCAAGATTCCCCAGGGACCACTGTGGTTGTCCACTTGGACCCGTGGTGTAAAACAAGCCAAGGAATTTGACCTTGCTATTTTTAGATTATTTCCTACCAAGCAGGAGAACTATCAAAGCCGTTAATCTGGGGCTGAGCCACGAGCGCATCTTTCAGAAAGGCTTCCAATCTTGATTTCAGATTCCAAGTGATGATAGAATTACAACACCCAGGAGAAGTTACTCTCATTTGTTGTCTAAAAAAAAAAAAAAAAAAAGAAGTATTTCCTGCTTGAATAAGAGGAGCTTCAGCTTCCAGTCGGGAGTTCTGTGTGTCCAGTCTGCTGCAGTACACGTCCCGTTAGAAGCACTTCTCTCCTCTGCTCTGGATTTTACAGAAGGGGAAAGAAAATGATTGGCATTTGTCTTAGAGAAAACAAATCTTCATGAACTCTAAACATTCCAGAAAAAATCACTTTTGAGTTTGGATTTTTTTTTTTTTTAAATTGTCTTCTGGATTCTTGGGGTTTAACTGTGTGATAAAAAACCCACGTGGAATATCAAATAAAAGGTATGTTTTTATTTGAGAAAGCTGTACTGGGAAATCACAAATTCTGAAGCAAAATATATCCAATATCTTCTAACTGTGCTGAAATCCTTCCAGATTTAAACACATTGGGATTGCCTGGTTCTGTGTCACAACCTTAGATTCCCAAGTCCTGGTACAAAAGGATTACCTTATCCAGCCAATGCTTTTATGGGTAATTTGCTCTAGACAAAAAGATAGGAGAGAATTTCTTTGTGCAGTATGAACACTGGTAATTTGCACAGGTTTAACTTACATAAAGAAGTCTCAAAAATTTTAAAGGCACTAGAACTGGTGAGAACATTTCCCTCAACAGTGATTTTATTTGGAGTTTCTATACTTAACTTAGAGCATCCTTATCATACTTCTCTGTCTATAAACAACCTCCAGACATTTATTCCTGAAAATACCCACTAAAATCTGAAAGGTTTAATCAGTGTGATGAACTAAATCCCAAAATTCATATGTTGAGAAAGCAGACAGTGGACTGCAAAGTGGGTGTTGGTAAAATACAGATGCAAAACCCAGACATTTTCCTGTGTTGTTCTGCTGTTTGGATTTCAGAAATTACTTTTCTAGCCATTTCCTTGGCCATTATTCTTAATAAAGATTTTACTGGGTTATGGGCTATTTATTTTGGGCCAGGCAAAGGGTGCTAAGATGTTTCCTCTGGAATTTAAAGATTTTTTTTTTTTTTTTCCTGAGGGGAGGTCTGTTATTCTGCACCAAGAGGGACGTCTGATGGGGAAAAGCTTAGAAATAATTAATTGGAGGAAAGGTAAAATATTGTTTACTCTTCGATTGACCCCTGGGAGAGGGGAGGCAAAAACAAATCAAAACATTCCACTCTGCGGGTTCCAACTTTTATGGATTTCCCATTGGTAATGTTTCACTTCCTATGGTTCAGGACTTTCTGTAGTGAAGTATGTTCAGATATAGAGGAAAGCTTCAGGCCAGCAAGGTTTGCTTGATCCTGGACCAGTAAACACAAGGTTTTCTGTTCGAGTCATCAGTGCCAGCTACCCCTGTTTCAGACTGTCTATCCAACTTCCACTGCAACAGCCTCATTAAGCTGTACCTGCCAGCCTGGGACTAAACCAAACAGAGATGACACACTCCAGCATTAAACCACAAAAAGGAGGAACTCCACGGCTGCTCCTGCTGCTCTTTGCCTCTCCCGTGCCACCAACAGGAGGAAGCAGAGCGGGGGAGAGGAAAGAAGCCATGTGGGGTGTGCACCACCCAGTGTGATGTGCTTTTCTTCTATAGGTGGGGGAATGAAAGGGGAAAAAACCTTCTAAACTGCTGGTTCTTCCTTGCAGGTGCATAACCCACCATCCAGAATCCCTCCGGTGTCGGCTGAAATCCTCGTGTTCGTCTTCCAAGGAAAACTGCTGCAGTTGTCTTCAGCTGTTGCCTCTGTTGGTGGTCCTTGTAGAGAAGCCAAGGGCTGGGGTGAGTAAAGTCTTGGAGTTGAGAAATAGGTTGGGATTTTTGGGCTCTTGTTCTGTCTCTGCCATTAAATCCCCAAGTGCATTATGTACATGAAATGGAAATGTAAATACAGTTGTGTAAATAAAAGCAAATGTAAATAGCGTAGGTGTGTTGTATAAAGAACGGAGTGGAAAGAGCATCTTCCTCCTGAGCTAATACACATTTCATGTGGGACTCATCAGGGAGAACTGGAGGAAGGCACAAGTCAGTCAGTCCATGTTATGAAACCCTGGGGGTGCCAGACTTTCTGAAGGGGGAAGGTGACCAGTGATGCTGAGGATCCCAATCCAGACACTCTCCTTTGTTGGAGTGGCTGATATCTTTGCCAGCTGCTTGTGCTGATGTTGCCAGTGTCTTAACTCAGCACAGTTGGTATGGAGGGACCTCTTTCCCTGTCAGGTCAAGGTTCCTTCATGTCTTTCCTTTTCCTTTATCTCTCCCTCAACTATATTCCTGCAATGAAAGCATTTTTCTGGGAATAACCAGCAGGCACACTTCCTTGTAACCTCCCAGTGCTTGCTCATCTGTATTTGTAAGCATTATGTATTTTGTAAGCACTATGCAAAGTTTCAGATATTTTGAGGTATCCCTGGGTTGTCAGTGTAAATCCTTTTGGAGAAGGATTTCACAACAAACAGGGAAGTGTTTTCCTTCCACCTCTTTCACTAAGGGACTAAGGGTCCCTTAGTGTGAAATTCCTCATGGGAAAATAGTATTTCCTTTGAATTTAGTTAGTTCTGATAGTTACTGATATTTGAGGAGTGATGTGGACAGTGTAGGTCCCTGATGAAATGCAGTGTCTGTCAGCAGACAAACAATGGGAGTGTAAGATCCCCGAGGAGGGCACTGCAGTTCCATTTGGGATTTGTTCCGTGGCAGACACAGTGGGTATGTGCTCTGTGGAAAGGGCTCCAGGGCATCACTTTGATAAACATTGTGCTTAAAATGCTAGAAACTTTATTGAACCTGAAGCTTCTCGGAGGCAACACTTTTTTCCAAAACAAAAATACAGATTTTCCCAGAACAGTTTAAAGAGTTTTTCTTGCTCCAGTGTTAATTCCACAGCGTGGTGATGTCAGATCTCTTTGCATTTTCTCTAGGAGACTTCTAATCTTTTCCCAGTACCCAGAGCCATATATTACTATTTCACACGCTCTTCTTTGAACCTACAGCACAGAAAATTAAAGTGTAAATATGCATGTGAACCACCCAAAAGTCATAATAAGATTATATGAATGCCTGCAACCACACAGCAGGAACAATAGGGGTTGCACAATTCCTCCGCTCCAGTGCTGCTGAATTTTAATGAGGGATAGTCAGTACATGCTGATACTCCTGTAGCTCCCCTGGAGCCAGAAGGGTGAGTTAAGATGCCAGTGACACAGTGTGTAGGTGAGTCTGAGCTGTGGCCTGCCTTGGAGAGCAGAGCATGATACAGCAGGCTGGAAAAAGCTGACTAAATGACAGGGAGAAATGAGATGGAAGGAGAAAGGATCGCCCCAAACTGCCAGTCACCTGTGCCGCTTTCATCAGCTCCTCTTGGAGAAAATACCACAGCACACACTGATAGGAATAATAGGGATAAGCCAAATAAAGAACATATGCTCTCATGAATCAGAAGTCTCATGCTGCAGGGTTTAAAGCGATCCCTTAAATATCGGAGATTAAGAGGGGAATTTTGTGAGTTCCCTCTCTCCCATGCCAGAGTTTGTTTTCACTTTCCCTCTACTACCCCTGCTAACCTTGGTACACCTGGGAGCCACTCGGGAAAGCCTTGGCAGTAGGTGTACCTCTCCAAATATGTGCTTTCCAGATAGGAAGATATCCCTGTAGTTTGCAGCTGGTGTAAGGATGAGCACTGCTCAGGGCGAGTTCCTTTCCAGGCGGGCTGGCCGTGTTCCTGCTGCGCTCCTCGGGGGCCGCAGCTCCTCCAGGCCCCTGGAGCTCTGACACATGTCTGTAAGAATGCACATGTGTTCCTCAGTGAAAAACATCTGAAGTAGTGGGAAAGGTGTGGGGGAGCCTGTGAGGGTGTGACTGTGAAGCGTGATGTCAAGGAGAAGTAGGACACAGCCTGGGATGTGGGAGGACAGCGGGGGTCAGGCCTGCCCCACTCGTGCCTTAGGGAGGGATCCTGAGCTATCACAGGGAGCATGGCAGAGATTCACCCTCTGGGGAACCTGTTGGTTCATTACAGATGGGGGTTTGGGCTGTTGTGTAACAGACAATCGTGTGTTGTAATTTTGCCTATTATTGGAAACTGTCTCACTGTGAGTTTGTGCTGGGGCTTACAGGCTGTTCCATAGTGCAGGAGGAGGAATTCTTTTCACCAGTAGCCAAATCTCTTCTTCCATCACACCAAGCTCCTTGTGAGCAGATCCAGGACAGAGATGTGGCCACATAACATGCTCCCCTAATTCTCTCAATTACAGAAAACCTTCTCACTGAATTATCATTACTATACAATATTTCCCTTGGAATAATAGCTCAGATTTACATGGGAATTTCATTTTGCTGATACCAGGTTATGACATCTCACTGAACCTGTGTGCTCTTCCTTAATTGCGTCCTTGCTAGAAGACAAAAATTTAACTTTTTGAGGCAAGCTGGTTGTTTTCATAATATCAGGTCCTGTGTGCTGCAGCTCGTCAGATCTGATCACATCATTCTCATAATACCCTGCCAGAATGGGGTTTTTGTAGCCCAGGATGTGTGTAGCCATACTCACCTGTCCTTTCCCAATTGTTTTAACTGAAAAAAGCACAAATGTGTAGGAATCACCCTGGTCAGTTGTTCTAAGCACAGACAACTGGAGTTGAAAGCTCTTGCCCTACAGCTCTGCCCAGGAGTTAGAGAAGATTGCATGTCCACAACCTGGTCTGCCTTGTCCTGCCGTGTTCCATAGTCCTACCCAGGGATGGCTGTGCTCTGTTGGCCAAAAAGTGCCAAAAAGTGAGCAAAAAAGATGCTTCTCATCCCAAAGGTGCCACCCTCTGTGTGATTTATAGAATGTGTCGTGTTTAGATGGGAGTCTCCTCATCCTCTGTCCATGACCATACCAGCCCAGTCTGTACACTGTGGGAGCATTTTTCACATGTGAAACACTTGAGTAAACATCTCTTGGGTTTTTCGTGAATTAGACAGGACAAACAGTTCTTTAATTCATCTAGCCCAAATTTGCCATTCCTTTTTTTTCTCCCAGTAACTAGGAAAATGTCAACCCTTTCCTAGATACTGAAGACAGATCTAAATCTCAAGCATGGTTGACTTAGAGTTTTAAAACTACTTAATCCTTTCTTAGAGACTATTAGGTTATTTTATGAGGTTGTGTGAAGGAGATTTCTTTTAACTGATCTTGAAAAGGAAAACTTTAGACTTGGTGTTTTGTGCATAAAACCAACAAACCCATAGCTCTGCTAATCACAGCCAGTATGTGCATCTGGCTTTTTTTGGGGTTAGAAGCTGCGTTTTCCTATGGAGAAGGGAAGGAAAAATCCCGGTGTCAGTCCAGCCCCGCCCCTGAATTGATTACCCTTGTAGGATTTGCTCACCCTATTTTGGCTGCGTTATAAAACGCAGCGGGAGCGGTTCCAGCCCGAGCACATCATCCCGCGTCAGGCAGCCCATGATGTCACGAGGAATTCCTTGTCGTAAGGGACGTCCCCCGAGGAGAGCGTTTGCTCTGCTGGAGAGGTGCCATCCACCCACACACTCCGTCTCCACCCAGCTCCTCCATCCAAATAACCAAAGCAAAGGGAGTGCTTTGACTAATGGAGTGAGTAGGAGTGATGCCATGACAATACAATGGTGTGTCTGCTGTAGACTGTTCCTGATTTGCATTTGATTGTTTGCAGTCCTACCCATCTGTAGCCAAAGGCAAGAAGTGATAACCTGTCATGTTTTATAAAAACACGTTTGGAAAAAAGTGGAGTAATGCAGGGATAAATAATGTCTGTTCCCTGGGCCTGCTCTTCCCAAGCAGCCCTGGACTCATCCCACCATTGCTGGTTTCTCTGTTGCTGAAGGATTTCTTTCCAGATAGTTTCCATCTGGGGGGGGGAAAAGAAAAGGGTAAAAAAAAAGAAAATCGAGACAATTTGAGTGAATAAAAGCACAGCCTATTGCAATTTGAAAAGGTACTTAGTGGAGCTTTAACACATGTCAGGCCCTCAGCAAATGGACAGAAAAGTAAAAGGGGCAGTGGCATCAGTCACTCTGGACAGAAAGACTGCTCAGTTGAGGCAGTAATGGCATCTGTCTTCTCCTGCCTTTCTGTGGTGCTGTGGCACTGAAAGTTTTGAGTGGAAACAGCAGATAATTGTGTTATGTGACTCGAAAAGTTCCCCTCTCTTGTTCAACACATCCTTTGTTCTACAGCTGATTGTTGATCACTTAAGTTATGCAATGGAATTAACCTACAGATGAAGCTCGTAGTGAAATCTTGTTGGCTCTGTTTAGGCTTGTTTTGTTAGGACATTTTAGAGGTTTTCCCATCATGTGTCCAACATGGCTTCAGAGGGAGAGGGCTTTCTGTCCTTTAAATGCAGAGATGCAGAAATACAGACTGGAGAAGCCCTTGACAAATGGAGGATGAAATCCTCCCCCACAAAATGGGAGTCATGCTCTTTTTGGTGAGGTAAGTAGTAAGGGGGTCAGTCAAAGTGGAAAGGATGGAAAGTCCTTAATTCAGTCTGGGGAATGGGAGCCAAACCTCATTTTAAATTAAGTAGTTGTAGATCCAGCTCACTACTGAGCTGTCTCTCTGTTTTGGACTGAGCCCACTTTACTAACAAGCCTAAAAATGTGGATTCTTCTCCCCTCTGAGCAGAGAACATAGTGCAGCGTGCCAGCCCGAGGACCTCATTCTCCACGAGGATACCCTGAGTGGGCCTTTTGGGTTGAGAGATTTTCTCTAGTGAATCTCTTCCAGCAGGGTTTCCTTTACTCATCCTTCCCACTCTCCGCGAGGTGCCTCATCCCTGCTGTCCCAGCAGAGCACTGATGAAGGTGGAGACACACAAACCTGCACTGCTCCTAGCCCCATTTCTCATCCACACTTGTATCCTCCCCAGGTTATTTCATGATGGCCTGCTGGACTGTAAAAGCACCCTGGTGAGCCTTCATCTCCTTGGTGTCAGACCTACAAAATGCTAATTAATTATGATGGGAAGGCATGGCTACAAGAATTGGTGCTCAACCCATCACTTGAACTTTTTCCAGTCTGGTTTGTGTGTGGTATCACCATGTTAGTGCTGCCTGCAATCCAAGCAAATCCCTGCTGAGAGACAGAAGATTTTAGTTTAAGCATGGCCGTGGCTTACCAGCTCCCAGGTTAGGCCTACCTTGCACCCAGACAGTGTGGGCTGCAAGGCTGGAGGGCTGGATTTGTGCACAACATGGGGGTTGTGTGTGTGTTCATGACAGAGAATCATAGAATGACTTGGTTTGGAAGGAAGGCCATCTTGGTTTGGAAGGAAGACCATCTCGTTCCAGCCCTTGGTTGTGGACAGGGACACCTTCCACTATCCCAGGTTGCTCAGAGCTCCATCCAGCCTGGCCTTGAGCACTTCCAGGGATGGGGTGTCCACAGCTTCTCTGGGCAACCTGTGCCAGAGCCTCACCACCCTCACAGTAAAGATTCTTTTCCTATGACATGTTAAAGTTTAGGATCCCCTGAACTGCAGCTCTGGTGCCAGCTCTTGGAAGCCTGTGAGACATCAGCTCATTTGGCTTTGTTTTGAAGTATCAGGTTTCTAATCCTTAGGTCTGAGGAGCGTGAAAATGCAATTTACTTGTAACTGCTACAGAGATACACAGGACCTTCTCACCTGACTTGCTGAACTGTGCAGTCATGATGACATAAAATCCCTGCAATGGCCTGAGCTAAACCAAACCCCAGTCCTTCTGAAGCAGAACAATTCCATTAGGTTCCCACCACGGTGGTTGTAACAGTCTTAAATTTTCAGCTCTGCAGCTGAGTTCTGCAGATGCCTCATGTGCACTGAGGTAGTTTGAAAGCATAGCCATAGGTGTGGGATTGTCCCCTGCATGAGAGATGGGTGTTGGCTTCCAAATGCGCCGCTCCTGGGGCCGTGCCAAGGCAGCCCTAGCGGAGATCCAGGTGTGCGGGTGTGTGTGAGCAGACGGACGTGCGTGTGTAGGGACTTAAAGCTCAAAGCAGGCACGGGCAAAGAATGCAAATAACCGTGGAAAAAGGTTTTTGCTTTTGCTTTGTTCCCGGTGAAACCTCACGGATTGCTGAATTTCCACCGCGTAATTCCCTGAGAATAAAAACGTGATTGAGCGGGGAGATACTTCGATTTTTCCTTTTGGAAATTCTGAGGGTTTTATACTACAGCTGTTTTTACAAAGCTGTTTATACAAAGCTGTTTTCAGATTCCTGGGTATCCCCACCATCCTTCCTTGAAGACCTCAATGTGACATCAAACCTTTGATTGTAGCTACTTTCTAGAGGGAGAAAAGGGTCCCCTGGCTCTTCTGTTCGTGAGGGAAAGGGGGACAAGAGACCAGCTTTGGCCCCGGGGAGTTGAGGGGCTGCATGTGTCTGCCCCAGCTGAGGCAGGACAGGGAATATCCCACCAGAGCTGGCACTTGGCTTCTCCTGCCTGCGGAGAGGCCTCTTCCCAATAGAGGGAGGCAAAAGATAGACAGCAGGAGCTATTGCTTCAGTGGGAAAGGAGATGTGTGTGGGTGTATAATGAGGGGACTTTACAGATAATTCCTTCAGTTGCCCTAGAGATATCCCGTGGAGTGCTTAATTTCTGGAGAGGTTTGGAGAACACAAGATTTCGGTCCCAGTGCTTTTTTGTTTCCTACCCAATGGCAAAAATAGTTTTCATAATCTGCCCTGGGGATTGCTCTGTGTCCAATCACTGGTTGTGTGCACGGCCCCTTTTGAAATACAGCTTTTTGTTTGGAAACTGAAATTGTTCCAAGTCATAATACCTTCCTCTCAGATTTTCATTTTTCAGAAGTGACCCACCCTCTATTGAATAATAAAGCTTGATAACCATAGTTTCTCAGATAACATGCAATGAGCTGCCAGTATTGCTTTGGGACAAAATCAGGAAACCGCTGGCTAGTGTTATGGAGTTATCCAAAGGGGATCATCTACCCTTGAAATCTTTTGAAATAAGAATGTGTGTTTGAGATCGCCCTTCTTGAAGATGTCCTGGATTAATGCAGAAATGAGCACACAGATTTAAAGAACAGATTAAAACATGTCCATTTCCAGGTCAAGAAGAACTGTGATTCAATCCAGAGTAAATTAAAATCCCACACTTATGTGAAATCCGCAATAAAGGAGGTTTATAGTGGAAACATTGACTGACCTTTAATACCAGCAGCCAGGCCAGCTCTGCTGTAACATCAGTTGGAAACAAGAGGCAGTGGTGTTATGAGGCTATACAGGCAAGGGCAAGGCCTTTTCCTTAATCTAGACTGAACATCCAAAGAGAAAATCCCAGAGCAGTCCCCTGACTCTCCTCTTTTTTTCCATTAATTGGCCACAGCACGGTACTCTGAAGCTGACAGAAATAACTGCTGTGATATTAAACCAAGGCTAAGCCTTGCCAAAAGACATTTTATTTCAAACCTCTCTGAATTACTGTATAATTTCCTCTATTGCTCACCTCAGAGAGCAGGAAGTTGGCCATCATCTGCTCTGAGCTTTGTATGACATGAACCTTTATTTCTCCTGTCTGTGGGAAAATGAAGTCAGGGCACTTCCAGCAGGATGAGGGTATGGATGCTAGATTGAGCTTAGAAATATTACAGTGATCCAGTTTTTAGACTCGGGGCCCTGGCTGCTACTGCACCTTCTCCTGGAGACTGAATAGCTGGAAACAAAAAGCTCCTGGATCTTCTTGCTCTACCCCACCTCTCCCCTTGCAGGAAGGCTCCTTCTTTCCTTTCTCTCCCTTGTGTGGATGCTGTGAGGAAGCAGTGACAGACTGTGGGGGAACCAGTGTGATGATGCAGGTCTTGGATGGCAGGATAATGTGAATCTCCTGTGGGAGCCCACAGTTCAGATCCTTGCCGTGTCCGTGTCCCTGGAGCGTGTGCTGCTGCAGGAGACACATCCCCAGTCCTGCTCCTGTACAGGCCCAAGCCCCCCAAGGCAGGGTTGTCTCCTGCTTGGTGGCTGCTGCTCCCTTGCAGATAACACTGATGTTCCCCTGTGGTGATGGAGCTCCAGCTTTTTGGGATTAGTATTCCTTGGGACAACAGAAAGGCAAGGCACGTTTCCACAGCAGAGCTTGCTCCTTCTCTGGGATCTGTTAGGCTGTTCCACACATCCACAGGTTTGATATTGTGAGTACCTCTACCCAAACCTCTCAGATGATTCCAGTAGGACTCATTCATCTCGTTTCCCCCAGAATATAAACCCCTGTGTGGTAGGTCCCACCCAGAGGTGAGTGTGAGTGAGTTTAAGCAAGTTCAGATTCAGAGGCTGTCTAGATTAGATTAGTGCAGTCCTCTGCCTTACTTGAAGACCTTTCAGTTATATATCCAAACTTTTGGAGTTAGACTCTTCTGGATTCACTGGGCCAAATGAAAAGATGTTGTGTACATTTTATTCCTCTGTTGCATTCATTTCTGCTTCCCCCAGATCTTTCTGTACCAAAAGCTTCAGAGATATGAGATGTATACTCTTCCCTAAAATGATTTATCTTGTTTGTTTGTTTGTTTTAGGCAACTATTTCAATTCCCTTAGATGTTAGTCTGGTGTTTGGCTATAAAGGAGTTGAAGTTTACCATTGTCTGAAAGTGCTAATGCTGGTGCAAGGGGAAGCTTATTGTTGTAGTCAATTCATTATTATTTTAGCAAAGAATCCTTGGTGTAAGAGAGATGTGGTTTTTTTCAAATGGATTAAATGCTGCATCTCAGCCATTTGTCCTCCCACACCACCTCTTTTCATCAAGAAAAACTTGAGCGTCTGAAAGGAGTAAAATATTATGAGGGTTTTGTAAAAGGCGAAAAGAGAGAAGTCTGGACTGCTTGTGTTGCAAAACACTTAAATGCTACATCAGATGTTTGGATCTCAGTTGTTCCCTTGATAGAAAATGAACTGAGAATCCAGTGGCATGGAATTTATGCTTAACAAGAAAACCAACTGCTTAAATTTGCCAACTTGTATCCTGATTTTGCATGTTTTCATTGTTGCTTGGGCATTCTGAAGGACATTAAGATGTGATGCTCAGTGTCAGCTCCCTGAGATTCAGAACCTTTTAGTTTGGCTACACAAGGTGCCACAACAATTACGACCAGGAATGCTGTCTGTATTTTTGGGAGTAGAACCCAACATGTGTTGCTTCAAATATTTCCCTCTGAAGTGGATATTCACTTGTGGATAGAAATCCAGAAGCACATGGAAATTTATCTGCAAGACAACCTTGGATAGAATAGTAATTTAATAAATTTAAATATCTGTATATGTCAATAGTTATTATTAAGTTAGCTGCTTTTTTCCAGTGAGAATATTCCCACTTACACATTACATTTACCGTATTTTATATACATCTTTTACTATACCAAGAATGTCAGCATACCTCAAGAAAAAAATCAGGGATATCAATGGATAAATACAGTGTGATACAGCCAATAATGCAAGGAAATGAATGTCAGGAAGATCATTCTTGCAGGAAGCTGGATTACATTCTAAATATAATTTTAGAAACTACTGCTCATTCACTGTAAGTGTCAGTAACACTGAACACAGGTAATGAAATTCTGGGTTTTTGGAAAAGCCACCTGCTTGTGGTCTTTCAGCTGTAGATACAATTTTTAAATCAAATAAGAATAAAATAAATTGAGAATTGACTATTCAACTTCATACACCAATATTTTACCTTCAGTATTTTTTGCAGTATTTTCCAGGTATTTTCTCTGATAATCTCAACCTGGTATCATCTTTATTCTTTTCTTTTTCTTGTGGGTGCTTGAATATCTTTTAGATAAGACACCATTTCCAAAGGACTAATGAATTATACAAATATAATAAATCACCACAGAACACATGGTAATGAGTGGGAGATGGAAGTGAAAAACAGTCTTGGTTTCTTACTGGGATTACATATACACTCACATATATATACACAAATATTTCTCTGTATAAAAGAATATTCTCTGATTAAAGTCTTCCAAAGTAACAAAATAAATGTGGATTTTTCAGATCAAAACCTGTTTCACAAGCATCAGCAATTTCTGTAACTCCTGTAAGCTTTCACTAGTAACATAAAACTATATGAAAACTATATATAACTAAATGGAAATGATTTTGATTCCAGTCTTTCCACCTGCCTTGCTTGAAGGTAACCAGAAATATTGAGAAAAGAGAATTATTCTGGGGATTTCAGCTTCCTGTGAGAATCAAGAAGGTGAATAGATACAGGAATTTGAAGTAAGAGCAAGATGAATTTAATTCTCGTGGCAGTTCCGTTGCAAGTTTAGGGCATAGATTTAAAATATTCTATTGCCTGAACTCTTATGCTCTTAAAAAATGCTAAAACTAATTGAATGTGCAGTAGTTTGCTCATTCAGATCCTTTCCTGTCCTTTGGCATCAGGATTCTCATTCAGGTGCTCTGTGAGTGCTAAGTTTTTTTACATGCAAGGAAGTAATAACTGGAAGGACTTCACTTGGTTCTAAATGGATTTGATGTTGAAATCTCTCAGCTGTGTCCAACTGGGCTAAATACAGAAGTAAAATCGGAAATGGGAGCCAGTGTTCACCCTCCAAATGTGCAAGACAAAAGTGCTGGTCCAAGAAAACCTATGCAAAGGGAATAATAATATTTTTCTACGTGTCCAGTCCTGGATCACGCACTAAAGTCATCAGTGGCCCAGGTCTCTATCTGCAGCTGGAAAAGTGGATGAATTATCTTGAATAAAATCAGGGATAATCCAAGCTGAGATCAGAACTGATGTGAGATTAAAGGAGAGTGAGCAATTCACTGTTAGCATTTTTGAGCACCTCTTAACTTTTTGACCTGGACATGACTGCGCTGTTTCTTCAAAAAGCAGGAAGTACAAGATAAACCTCACATGAAAACCTCTTCCTCTGCGATTTCTAACCTAATTTTGTTGACAAACCACATGTATACATTCTGACTTGGAAATGTCAAAATGTTTATTTTCAGTCAAAATGTTTCAACAGTTCAAATTGAAAAAAAAAAAAAGTTCTGAACTTTTGATTCTATGAGGGGAAAAAAAACCCTGGATGTTTGATCTCAATTTGAAATGCAAATCCTGATTTCCAGGGGTGGACATCTTGATTTTTAAGTTTTGGGTTTTAACAGCTCTATTTATTTGATGCTTTGTTTTTTTCTTGAGGGCCAAGTACTGTCCCTCAGCGGTGCACTCTCAGATTTCTGCCAGCCTCTCAGTTTACACATCTGCTGAGTGTCGTGCAAATGCAGGTTAAACATGTCCTGTGGGGTGACCACTCAGTTTTGTGAACAGTCCCATAAATAACAGGCAGCTGAAAGGCTGGACTCGGCCTGGCTGAGCCTCTGACCAGAAACCGAAGCTTAAAAGATGCCAAAGAGTCTTAAAAACTTGCATGTGTTTAAGCTGATCTGATTTATACCTGTTTATAAAAGCTTTAACTCTGGTTATATTTATTCACTTATTCTAGATTTACGTTACCATAAATGAGACGAGGATTTGGCTTCTTTTTTTTTTTTTTTTTAAACTTGTTTAAACAAAAACTATTCTATCTCCCTTCTGGATGGGACAGGTCACATTCTGACTTGATTAAACTGGTTGTGTTTGGATTGAGGGGAAGCCTACATTTCCATGCCTGGGTGTGTGGGGTATTTTTAGCAGCCTGCCCACAGAAGGAACCCTTTTGAGCAGCAGACTGAAGTCTGGGGCAGTTACACAGTGCTGAGGATCCTTCCTTTGGGATCACTCTGGGAAGCTGAGCGTGGGTGATCACTGCTGCATGTCACAACAGCAGCAGGGACGTGTTAATGATGGCCTTCAGCCCTAATCTCTCTGGAAGGACATCTTGTCTTTGTAAAAACCCTTTCTGCAGATGCCCTGGGCTTTACAGCTTGAATTCATCCCCCGTGGTCGACTTCAAAGCGGAGGAGATGGCACTGGGCATTGAACACTGGGATGGGCAGGGAATACGGAGACAGCAGGAGAGGAAAGGCCTTTCCCCACAGCAGGGACAACCTTCAGCAAGTGGATGGGGCTGTAAAACACTGAGGAGGGAACAGGCACTGTGCCAGCAGGGTTTGTGAGTGACAGACGAGGTGCACACTTGGCTTTTGGCTTTGACTGGTGCCTTCAGGAGATCCAGCAGTCGATGGCTGCATTGATTACTGAGCAGCAGTGCCTCGCTCACAGTGTCTGAGCCTGCGGACCTGGGAGTTCACTTACTCCCAAGGTTTGCTTTAGCAGATGGAAAAGGATTGTTTTACCATATTCTCAATGGCAGTTCAAGTCTATTTTTGTCTGTCTTTTGGCTTGCACAAAAGGAGACTGCCACCTGTTTTTTGCAGGTTGTTTTCAGCACTGCAAGCCAGATTAAAAATTGGCCTGGTTTGTGCTTTATGGAAAACGAATTTGTTGCTGTAGCACAGAATAAGGAAAGTATCCAGGGACAGTGGTGGTGTCTGGCTCTGTGTTGCTGTATGAACTCTGTCTCCAGCGAGCTCTTCTGGGGTCACCAGGATCCCCAGTGCTGCTTGTGCCTCTGGGGCTTGACAGGAGGTGCAAGAGAATGGGTGGGTTGGGTTGCTTTTTGCCTGGCTCTGACTTAAATGTCTGGGAGAGGAAGGATGATTTGGCAGAAGATCTGGACAGTTGTAATGACTTTTGGGAACATTCAAGTTCTTAGGAGGACAGCCTTTAGCAGCGAGTTATTTTTGATCTCACTGGGGTTTAGCAGTGTCTGGTTTTAGAGTTTACCATTCTCCACTCCTTATGTTAGACTGGACTGTGTCTTTCTGACTTAAAGAGTTGTCCTTGCCTGAACATCTCTGCAGCATCAGCACCAAGGCAGCCCCGTGGAAGGCTGTGTTTTGCCTCAGTTTCTGTAAGTCAGACAGGCCCAAGTTCATACCTCCTCCTACAGCCCTAGGTAGGTGTCCACCTTCTCCAGCTGCTCATAGAGCTCCTCAATATGCCACTTGAGCAATTTAAGAGCAAATAACCTTCAAAGACACTTGGGATGTTCTTGCCTGAATTAGGAGCTCTTACAGTCACCTGTTAGGTTCACAGACTAAGAGTTTTTAGACCCTTTTTCCTCTCTCAACTCTCTTTCTCATTGATTTGGTGTTACATATGACTGTATTTACAAGCACCTGACTCAGAGCTCCTTTTATTCATCACCAGGAACTCCACCAGCAGAGCTGCATCAGAGCTCGGCAGTGCCGTTGTTTATTCTGGCTTCTCTCAGGGTGACTTTCTGGGTGGGTTTCTTTGGTTTTGATTTTTTTACTATTCAATTGTTGGACTCTTTTCTCAATTTGTACTTCTGGATCTGCTGAAGAAATATGAGTGCTGTATATCATGGGGTTTAGGGCCTCTTGCACTAATTAGCTTGTAACTTCAGTTTTGCTAGATTTGGTACTTATTTTACTGTAAACACCCATTTGTTCCACTGGGTAGCAGAGCTCTCTGAACATCTGGGAGTCATCATGTGTCATGAATGACATGATGTATCCTCACTGTTAGACCAGCACAATGCTAGATCTGATGGATGGAAGAAATGTGTCAGGGTGAAGATTAATATACACTTTGGTTTGTGACTTGTGACTCACTGGGTAAACTTTGTTCTCTCTTTGATGGGACAGATCCAAGATCTGCGTTTTTCCTCTCCCATTTTGGTCCTGGTTTATAACACAGAAGCTTGAACTAATGAGACCAGAGCTTTTGCTGGCTGGACCAGAACCCTTCACATCTGTCTGGACCAACATGCCTAAATAAATCCTCTCTTTGTATGGCACAGCTGGCTCTCTGCTGGAGATGGTTTGATACCCTCAGGCTGGATAAGCAGCAGGAATTTGGTAAGATTTGCTCCTTGCTGAGCCTTTGGACGTGCACATCGTATACAATATCCTCTTCGAGCATCCTCTGGCTGGAGGATTAAAGAAAAACCTGTCCTGACAAAACAAACCCAGCAGTATTTGATTTCCCCATTAAAAAGAAAGCCTGGAGTTCCAGCAGTTTGTCCCCAGACTGGCTTGAGCAGGGGCTCCAGTCTGGCCAGTGGCAGCACCACCAGCAGTGAGGCAAGTCAGGGCTGGGTCCATCCACCTCTCACACAGAACAGAAATGAGGGACTGAGAGACAGTCCAAGGGCTGTGCAAAGCTGAACGCTGCAGAGGAGGCCTCTCCAGGTGCAGAATTCATAAATTTCTAGATAGAAGCTCTGGGAACTTGAAAAGGTCACTCACTGTCTTGTTATACCCTTGTTGTGTTTTTTTTCCTTTTTTTTTTTTCCTCCTTTTGTATCTTGTACCAGATTTGATTTAATTTCTTAAAGCATATTTCCCTTTCTAGAAATTACATTCACTCCCCTTTTTGGTCTGGTGTATCACTGTTCCTTCTTACATATTTGGTGAGCAGGAAAGAAAAAATTGAGACGTTATTAGTGTCTGCTCAGAGCTGGAACTGTTGTGATGGCCATTAGCAGGGAAATGTGGCATTTTGTCTGGGAAGTTTGTCAGAAGGAGGTCAGAGACAAGTGAGCAATAATGAGGCTCTTGAAACCAGTCTGCAGGTGCAGAGCAGTAAAATAAATAGGCAGGTGCAGAGAGTGAGTTTTTAATCAGAGTCTTGGCAGGGATCTCGCTCAGGGACTGCCTCGTTTGGCTTCTGTGCAAAGGAGGAAATTCAGTGGCAAAGGACTCAAATGCAAACTGCAGCTCACACTTGTGCACCATGGAAGGTTCAGGGGGTTTCCTCTTTTCTTCTCAATGCCCTACAGTCCTGCAAAGTTGAAGGCTTATTGCTTGTAGAGGGAATAAATAAGTATGACTCCTTGTCCTTCTGAGGATAGCTGGCTCTAATCTAGAGATGAATGCATATGTCAGCGTTCTCCATAAATACTACAACTTAAAAAACCTACATTTTCAGAGAAATTTGCTTTAGCAACAGTTGTGATTTATTTTGGGTTCCTTACCAGGAAATATTTGAGCAGTTGAATCATAGAACCATCTTGGGTTGGAAGGGACCTTAAAGATCATCTAGTTCCAACCCCACTGCCGTGGGTAGGGACAGCCTGTAACATCACCAAATTTCAGTGTTTTGTGTAACAAGTGTGTATCAAATTATGACAAAAAGAGAAAATATTGGTATCTTCTGTGCTCTGGGAAAAGGGAAGGGGAAATAAGTAGACAGCAAGAAAAGATTGTGTCATGGTATGGGAGACACAGGGGAACAAAGCATACAACTGATCCAGAACTGCATTTTCTCCAAGGCATTGTTGTGTCTGAGGATGCACATCTGATTCCCAAGCCAAAGCAAGGAATACTTCTTTCTTTCTCCCCAGCAGGGCTATCCCACCACGTCCAGTATTTCCTCTGAAAAATGTTAACCCTCTCCCCTCTCAATTGCCTCCTTTTACCGTGGGTAAAATGCCAGCGTCAAACAAAGAAAAGTGTCTTTTGAACCCAGGGCAATGAGAAAATGAAGATTAGCTCAAACCATAAGCTCTCTTGCCAAAAAATCAGGACATACTTAAAAAAGCTATGCCTATAGCTTTTATTATGGACCAAAACTAACCACCCCAGGTCTGTGGCTGAATTTCAGTGACCACAGTCCAGACATGGTGGCTGTGGGGAACTTTGAGACAATAACTACTTTTAGCTATTACCAATCCCAAAAATGTAATTCGTGACCACTCGTTTTAAGACAACTGCAAGTCACCTGTGGGGAATTTGTAAGGAGAAATATGATGAATTGTCCTGTCCCTTTGTTCAGCCCAGTCTCCTCAGCACTTCCCACTCTGCTGCCTTCAAGCACCAGACCTGCAGCCTCTGCTGCAGCAGCAACTTGTGTTTGTTGACATGAAGGACCAGAGGCAGGACCTACAAAGGACAATGTGCAAAAATTTATGCATATAGCACAGCCACAAAGCCCCTCTTTGGATGCTCTCCCTTTCCATCAGTTTTTAACATGAGCCCACAAGTATCTGCTAGTGAAGCTTTGTAGTTCAGCTGGTCACAACTCCACTACTGAGTGACCTGAGAACACTATGGCTTTTAAACCAGAGGTTCTCCCTTCCTCACTCGCTTGTGGATGCATCTTCAGCGTCCTGCAAAGGTGGCCATCATGATGGCTTGTGTGTCCTGTTATTTTCACTCATCCCAGTGGTGATTCTCCTTCTTGCCACAGGGAATGTGTAGGGCTGAACCCCCCCAGCTGGCTGTGAAGCAGCACCCAGGACCCAAGACATTCCCAGTGGCTATGAGACTGCCTTACTGGCAACCCGTCAGGCTCTGGGGTGTGAACTGTCTCTTGGCTCTGCTCGGCTCTGAGGAGGGCCTGCTGCAAGCTGGGGCAGAGCCAGTGTGGCTATCTGATCACAGAGCTCCTCTGCAGCTCTCCACCCCTCCACGTGGGCACGGCGCTCACCGCAGCCCCGCACCGGGCATTCTTGGAGCTGCCGCGTCGGCCTCGGCGGCAGCTCCTTCAGACCCCCTACATCTTCAAGCCCAAAGGGCGCTGCAGGAACCTTCTGTGTGGTCTTGCCTCTATGACATTGTTGGTAGGGGTTGTGCTTGTCCTCCTGGCTTGTTTGCAGTAAGAGCTGTGTGGTCTTCGAAGGGCTCTTTGAAGTTAGCGCGGAGTCACGAGGACACAGCTAAGATGAGCTCAGAAAGGCTGATTTCAGGTGAAGCTGGAACGTGGTCTTGGTGCTTGCTGCATGTACTGTGCACAAAAGGCACAGTACCAGCAATACATTACAGCCATGCCTGACAAATAGTGTGTGAAAATATTTTAGCTGAGGTGAAATTTCTGTTAGCAAGCACCTCTTAGAGGCAGAGTAGTAAAAGCTTGGACTACCTACACCTGAAGTTTACCAGGTTTGCTTGTGCTTGCTGTGCTTTTGGGGTAAGCAGAGGAGGGTGAATATCCACTAAAGCTCGAATCTACAGTCTTTGACTAGTTTTCATTTCTCCACATTCACACATTTTGAGATCCATACACTGCTCCAGAATTTATGGCATCTCCTGGGAAAGCCACTCATCATCTTCATGTCAGTGTTTTGTATTAGATGAGGATGTCAGCAACACAGTGGGCCAGAAATTCAGAGGTGCTCCCACTAAAATTATAGGACCTACAGAAATGTTAAATACTTTGGTTGTGTTATTTTTCTGTTGCTGTGAATGTAATCATCAGTCATATCAGTACCCAAGTTAAGTACCTAGGAAGCAATAACCATTCTTCAAAAGAAAACTTCCAGTAGGACCAATCTGTGATGGATTCTTAACCTGGCTCTCAAGGTCAGGTTGGAGGGGGCTTTGAGCAACCTGATCTAGAGAAGGGTGTCCCTGCCCAAGGCAGGGGGGCTGGAACTGGATGATCTTTGAGGTCCCCTCCAACCCAAACCACTCTGTAATTCTATGAATTATCTCTACTGCTCTATCCTGATACTGTATCATTCCTCACAGACCCCATTGGATCAAAGTAGTTCTTTGGAAAACTTAAAAGAGGGTAAATTGGGATGTCTGAAGAAGGGGGAGGCAGAAGCCGTTTGATGGCAGGGTTTGATGATAACAGCCAAAGGAAGGCACTGTATTCCAAATATAATGTTGTAAGGATGCTGGCCCAGCAGCTTTAGGCAGAGAAGGACTTTTTGGAATGATGATAAATTGGGATAGTTTGGCACACTTTCTGTGGACAAGCAAAAGGAAAGAGAAAAGTTAGGAATGGCTCTTGAACTTTGCTGGTGGGCAGCTTGGTTACAAATCCCTCGTGTAGCTATCCCATGTGGATTTAGGAGGGCTGGTTGAAAATACCCAGCTTAGACTCTGTGGAATTTCTGATCAGTGTTTTTGAGGATAATGTGACGAATCTGTGGAATATGGTCCTTCCTATGAACAGGAACATGCAACATTTCCCTCCATTCTATAATTCTCCTGATAACCCTCTCTTTAAAGGCTGCCTCTCTTGCCACACTGTACAGGGCACGTGAGCGTGGAAAGTCATTTGTTTTCTTCATAAATGCAAAGTGAAAGCTTCTATTATAGATTGCTTTGTAAGGCAGCTCCAAGAAATGACAGCAGGTATTAATAAAGCTTGCTTAATTGATATTAGCATAAATGTAAAGCCAAATAATATCAGTATCAGTTCTGGAACAGTTCCATCGCATGCTCCTTCACATCTGTGTTTATCTCTCTCAGGTGATCTCAGGAGAATGCTCAGGGGGAATTCAGGGACGAGAAATTTAATGGCTGCAGTTTTATAATCTTTATCAGACCATCAAGGCTGGAATCGAAAGGTAGGAGTTATCATCTCCAAGAGTTCTGTCATCTCAGTCAACCTTCAAGAGAAAATCACTGCAAGACAGCCTCTGGTAAGTCTGTGAATTAATTCAGGTTTGGGGGATGTTCTATCCTTTGTGTTGTGTTAACACCCACAAGCTCTAGTCACGGATCAGGAATTTTCTGTGATAAACACTCTAAAACAAAATGAAAATAAAACAAACAAACCAACCAACCGAAAAGGGTGGTGTGTTATCTAGCCCACTTCTCACATGAGTTTGTTGCACAGTGTGATCACTGTAAGCTCATATGATGTGGAGAGTGCACCTCATCTTTACAGGGAGCTAGAGGCTCTGAAAGTTGGCATAATCCCAGGTTTTTCCCATGAAACAGAAGTCTTGGAGAATGTACATCTCAGCATGTGGTGGTCAAGGTGGTCTGATTAGGAGGGGAACAATCTCTGGGACTGCAGGTCATGAGGAATGTCCGTCTTTACCCTCCTTTCCTGACAACCTGTGCTGTCCCGTGATAAATACTCATTGTGGACGAGAGCAATAAGCATTATTCTGTGGATTTAATTAATTCCCAACTCTTTATTTAATTTAGTGGGAAGAGGTTGGAAAGTTATTAGAAAGAGGAGTACTGCTGGGTTTCCATGGACCTCACAACCCTGGCCCTGGAGCACTTTTGGAAATCCAGCCCCTCCTCAGCTGCAGAGTTGGGAGCTGAGCTGCTGCCTCTCTATCCTGGTTCTCTAAAATAGAACATGAGCTAATCCAAGCTGTAGCCAGCAAGAGCAGAGAGGGAAAAGGCAGTTGAAAGGCTCAGTGGTGCTCGGGCGTTACCTGGGACCGTGTGCTCCGTGCCCTGTGTCAGCCATCCCACACAGATGGCTGCTCCGCTCGGGGCTGCCCACGTGGACAGCGGGGTCGGGGTGGGAGCTCACATGCTGTGCTGGGTACTGCACATCTGGTCAAGGTCTTGAGCTTTAGTTCTCCCTGGGAGCCTGCTTTGGGACTTCAGAAGCACATCCTCAGTTTCAAGCCAAGGGCTGTCTTTGTTCCATGAGGCTGCCCCAGCTGGAACCTGTTGCTGGTTGACACAGTCAGATCTTATATTGAGGCTCTTATATTCTTTGGCATATTACACTGCGTTTACATCTTTTAATTCACCCCAGTAGACAGACGGGTTATTTTAAGAACCATGTGTAAGAGCTTTCATTAAAACCATTACAGGACACCAGATGGGGATGCAGAATTGACAGCAACAGGGCTGCCTGCTACCATGTTGGACTTGGGAAACATTCCCAAGCATTTAGCCCTTCTTGCCACGCTGCTTTCCTGCACCACGGGGATCCAAACATTTCTGGGTTTGAGTTATATTTCTGTGAACCCATTGTCTTTTTTTTTTTTTTTTAGCCAAGCAGAGTGAAATGTATCTGAATTTCCTCATCTGAGTTTTCCAGGTCACATAATTTCTGAATTACACTTGGCATGGCAAATGGGATTTCGGTGGGAGTGTTTTATGATAAAGAAACATCAAATGAAATGGAAAAGAAAGGTTGACTTATAAGTTTTGCCTTTAAGTAAGCAAACAAGAAAGGAATTGACTGAGAATTTTCAGTAAATTAAAAAACAAGGCTCCTTAAATAACAATATCACAGAGGTGTTCTCATGGATACCAGCACCTCAGTACCCTGGGTCTAGAGAGGGTGACAGTGGTCTTAAATAAATAAATGACAGAGGGATAAGTTTCAAAAAGAAGTAAATTAGTGGATCTAGTAAATCTTGACCTATTTGACTTAGGTGCTTAAGCAAGATGTATTTAAAAATCTCTGATGTGTAGAGTTTGGGCTGGAAGTCTTGTGAACTAGATTGTCATGTCAGCTGTTCCTCTGGCCACAGCAGTTACTGAAAGACAGCCAAAGTCTTTGTGACAGTAGTTGTGGGGTTTTTTAATTTATGAGTCTGCCTTAGTGAATTTTTGTCAGATGTCAGTCTTTCCTGCAGGTAAAAACACAATGCTTTGCTTCAGTGTTATCAAAGGATCCAATGTAACATGTTTCTTTGAAATTATTTTTATATGAAAAGGACCTAAACTATAAAAGGTTTCCAGAAGGGTTAAGTGATCTGAAAGGAAACTCAAGAACAGTTGAGGCTATGAACATTAATTTATTTTAACATTTTTTCTGAGTGAAAAAAATACTGTGTTTTAGTTCAACATCTGAAGCCCAAAAATCTGTTCTAGCCCAAAGATAGCATTGGTATAATTTCCTATAGCTAAAAGTACTTGCTTGTGATTTTTTCATAATGTCATAATATAATGCTCCGTTGCAGCTTATTTTAATTTATCTGGCTAATTGTTGGATAATACAAACACTTGTTTATGTTGAATTTTGCGAATTCTGTACGAAGAGAGAAAAATTAAGTCTTTCTATTTAGTATCCCTGTCAAAAACCAAATTTGAGTAGTTCACCATTCAATGGAACTGGAATTCTGTAACATTTTTTTAGCTGAAATTCTGTTCTTAGAATAGGGAGGAAATATTGACGTTCTTAAAATCAAAATATGCCTTTTTTTTTTGTTGATATGACAGAATAGTAATTAATTTTTAATCCTGTTAATATTAAACTGTACTTGGGGGCATCCTGTGTCTTAAGGGAGCTTTAGAGTCTGATCAGCTCCTCCTTTCCTCTGCACACCCACCCCCCACTGATCCGTGTGACACCTGACATCCCAGTTAACCAGTGTACCTTCCTGGCATGCAAAGTGCTCTGTGGATTCCAGGCTGGCAGGACAAGGAATATTTAAATTTACTAAACCAGTGGACTTCTGGATTTTAGTTTTAAAGGAAAATCTCTGAATTCATTTCTGAATTACAACTCAGAAGTGTGCGACTTTCCCTAAAGACAAATCTTCAGCTCCAGCAGTCACCTATTTTGCCCATTAGACTGCTTTTATAACTCTGGATTCTCTTTCCTTGCTGCATTATCTGAGATTCCTGTCTTCAGAGCAGTGCTGGCAGTGTGGCAGGAGGGAGTGCCAGCTGCTCTCTCCACAGGAGCCCATCAGTGGAGCTCCTCACCCAGCGGAGCAAACGCTGTAAACACGCGTCTAGCACGCAACCTTCCCTCCCAGTGAACTTTGCCATTGGCTAATTTGTCCCTGCTCTAAGTTTTCTCCTGTGTTTGCCTTCTTCTATAATTTCTTCCTGTAAAGCCTGTGTGGGCTGGCTCCTAGTTCCCATGCAGTGTGATCTTCTAATCCAGCACTTTCACCTCCGGCTTTGGGCATAAATCAGCGGAGAAGTCTCACAGGTTCCATGGAAGGAAGGAGGAATAGAGCAGATATTGAGTTAATGCTATCAAGCTGCCTAAAGTGAGAGGAGAGATTGATAAGAGAAAGCATTGTATTTATAGTTTCTGGCATATAGCACAGCACAAGTCCTATTTAAATTCTTCAGAAATTAGTATCAGATGACTTAGGAACTTCTGGCGTATTTGAATCTTAAGTGGTTACAGATAGTTTTGCTCAGAGTTTCCTTCAGTTGTTATATGTGCTACTTCTTCCTATTCATTTAAGACAGGTTGGGAGAGTTTACAAATTCTTGGGGGAACAGGAAAAATTCCTGCTCGCACTGAGGCTGAATGGCAGCAGGGACACTGATCCTACCTGAGATCCTACATATCTGCTTGCCTTTTTTCTGTGTGTGTGTGTCTGTGCAGGGAGATTTAATTTGCCTGTGTTCAGCCTGATTTGCCTTTAGTTTCGAAATATTAAGCCTGACCTTGCTGCCATATATGATGTGGGCATGGTAAATATCTACTCAGATAAAGGGTCAACTTCAAATTAACATGGTTTTTGTCGTCAGGAACGGGCTGTGGGAATGAACGGAATGACTGCTTTGCAAAGAGTAGGGAAAGTGAAAAACTTAAGAAGAAATTTCCTCGTAGAAAACATCAGGCACTGCTGTCATCAGAGCACCGTGAAAAGTGTGATGCAAGGACTGCCAGTGGGTAACTCAGTGCCCAGGCACAGAGCAGAGGACAGCAGATGGGAAAGGGGTTTTTTCACACCGTGACCGTGGTGCAGTGGCTGAGCCCACCTGCCCACAACGAGAACAGTTCAGAGCATTTCCTGCCTTTTTTTGTTTGAGTTGCCTGTAGCTGTGCTGGGAGCTCAGCCTGCCCCTGATGGGCAGCTTCCAGCTCAGACGGGTGTTTTGGGCACGAAACCCGTTTCCCTCTGGTCTGTGCCCACCCAGCAGCAGCTGAGGGCAGTCGGAGCAGGGCTGTGCCCAGCCTGCCTTCCCAGGGGCTGCAGGGTAGTGCCATGTGCTCTGCCAGCTTTTCAGCCTCCCTGAGGTCTCTGCAGTCCTAAGGGACTAATAACTCATTGGGATGGTTGGAGCTTGACAGGGCCCTGGAGGTTTATTGCTGTAATTCCCTGGCAGTATCTTTCACCCTTGGGGCAGGACAAGTAGGAGTTTCTCCCATAGAATTCTTCTCCTCCAGGAAACACCCAGGCCAAGAGGGCTCTATCCAAGCTCATGCTTTTAGAGACACACACTTAAGTATTTTTTAAGCTAAGTAAGAAAGAGGTCTGGTAAATGGATTTCTCACTTGCAGGCTCTCAGGGCTGTCTCGTTCTCATTGCCACTGATTGAAAGATCAGATGCAAATGCAAATAAAATAAACAAGTGAACAGATCTTTGCATTTAGAAATAACGAAGTTGGGGAAATCCCCTTCTATCCTTAATCATCAACCCTAAAAGATTTTGAGGCTGATTCTCCTTGACGCTGAGTCAGCGTTACCTTGACACAAAGACAGAATAGAAAGTTGTTTTGTGAGAGTGTTTTATATCCATTTTGAGCTGCTATGACTGATGATGAGTAACTACAGAGCCAGGGTGTCTTACTCTATTTTATGGAACCATTGATCTCATTCTCTTAAAAGTGAATTATTAAAGTGATTAATTTTACTCTATTACTCAATTCCTTTTTCTGTAAGTGCAGCCTTTATGTTATGATGAAATTAGCAATAAATATATTGCGTTTTATCTAAATGTTGCATCTTACATGGCTTCAAAGAAAACTCTAATGTCCTGATGGAAACCAACTCCATCCTCAGCAAGGCTTCAGCAAGATCCACAGTATCTTTTTCATTATTATCTCACTGAAGGTTGTTTTCTCATGTGACTGCGAAAATGTTCTGTGTGAAGTAGTGTGGAGAGGAGAGGAAGCCTTTTCTCAGGTGCTGAAGTGCAGGTGGGTACACAGTGTCCTGAAGATTGTCAGAACTGGAGGATGAAGTTCTTTGTATCAGTAATATGTGCTGTCATTCAGATTCCTAGTTAAGACTTAGTTTGGGAATATTCTGATTTCTGGTTGCTCGCTTTTGTGCATTCAGGTCTTCTTTTAATGTTGCCCATTTAATCAATATATGCTGCAGGTAACACTGTCAAGATACCCAAGTCATGTAGGACCTAAGTCACCAGACCATAAGCTGCCTTAGGGCTAAATCCTATTCCTCTTCTTGGTGACTTGAACTGTGACAACCCATATCCTTCCTGCTCTGGTGCATAATCCCTGTTGAAAGTTGTGGGGCACAGTGGCCAAATCATACTCAGTAAATGCATTTGAAAGTTCCTAAATGCCATATGGACATCTGAAGAAGTCAGCTGTGTTCAACACATTCCTTCAGCTTCTTTTAACAAGAATATTAATCTAATTCATGTTAGAGCACAGTGAAAGTTATTTGGCTTTCTCGTCAGCATGTGTGCCTAAATGTGTGTATAATTCACAGCAGAAATACAGCTCGTTTACAATATACGTTAAAATGCATAGAACTAGTAACTTGTTTTCATATTCAAAAATTCATGCACAAAATATCAATTTTTTAATGTGTCTCTAGTGTGTGAGTGTGTGTGTGCATTTGTAGTAGGAAGTTGTCCCTCGATGTTTCCGGCGTTCCGGGGGTTGAGTGGAACAGCCATGGAATGCCGCCAGCGGCGCTGACGCAGGCTCCAGGCTCATCCTATAAACATTTACCCTGCTGAGGAACCTCAGGCACGTACAAACGCTGGGCCAGAAGAGACCTCTGGGGTCACTGCTCCCAGCCCTGCGGTGTGACAGGCATAAGGCTCATCACCCCTCTCGTAAAATGGCCAAGCCTTCATGGAAAGCTTTCCCAGTTTTCACCTGCCATCCCTGCTCCTGGAAGGCCACTCCGTTGCCTTCTTCAGCTGATAGTTAAGTACTCTTCCCTCATTTTCCTCCTCATGGACTGTTTCTACCAATTTGCTCTTATGTCAATATTGTAAGTACTTCTTCTTCCTCCCTGCTGTTTACTCAGCAAGTTATTGATGTGTGTTTGCAGCTCTGGGTCCTTGGGGGTGGATGTCCACATGTATTTCACTTAAGCACAGATAAACAGGCAGAATGATTTTACAAGCCAAACCTGTCAGAGTGAATAAAACAAAGCAGGACCCCGAAGTAAATGAGTCTGAGGTTGATAAAGACTGTCTTTGAAACAGTTGTCCTTCAGTGGGCAGCTGTTTCTGGGCAGTCTCAGCCATCTGGCTTTGGTGATTTATACCAGGACAAGTCTCCTGCTCACATAAAACATAGGGTGCCACAGTCCAGTACAGATCTGTTCATCGTGAAAGAGGATATCTGAGTCTATTCTCTATTTTCCTAGCAATAAATTACATGGAAGCTGGCAGAGCCATTCATTTCACTTTGGTATTCTTCACTCCAGATGTGCCACGCTGCTGTTCAGCCTCGGCTAGGCAACTCTGCAGAGGTGATTTATCTTTCTTTATGACACTGCAGTTTCTGTAGCTTCTAGAACTGAGGCAGGTAGGATTTGGGAAGTTAATTTAAGGTCAAACAAGTTTACTGGGAGCGAGATAGAATGGGCTGTGGAAGAGCTGGACTCTCTTCCCCTGTGCCAACACTGACAGGGAGCACTCCACAGACCCTGGGCTAGGAGGGAAGGCAGGCAGACACTGTGTTCTCTCTGAATTGGCCACTTGACCTCTCCATCCCTTCTCTGAGGGTTGCAGTGATGGGAGAACATGCAGGATGAGAGCTGCTAAAACAAGGAGTGACGTGGGAGGAGCAAAGGGCTCTGAGATGTTACAGACAGTGGAGTAGAAGCTGCCATGGGAGATCAAGTTCACAGACTTAGTAAGGACACCAACAACTGAATGGGACCTATTTTTGTGGATGCTTTTCATAAAGGTGGCTTGATTTGCCATTTTCCAGCTTGTCTCTGATACCTGGATAGATAAAGGCTTATTCTAAAAGACTGCTGCTCTAGCATAGTTAGTTGGCATTAAATAACTCAATCCAAATAAACCAAATAATTTTAAACTGAGCTGAAAAATAACACAGACAGGAAGCCGGTTTGCTGGAAGAGGATTGAGGAGAGAAACTTCCTAAAAGCTGTCTTTGGGTTGCCCAGATTAAATCATGAGAAGAACTCAGAAGCAGAAAGTTACTGGTGGTAGAGCAGTGCTGAAGGTGGCATTTTGGACAGCACTGCAATACACTTGAAATAACCCCATAATAAATGAAACAAGATTTTCATAAGAATGCTGGCGTTGCAAACCTGCTCCCTGTAGCTCTAGTAGAAAGTTGCTGGCAGCCTCATCCTGCCATGCCAGGTGATTTGTGCAGCAACTTGTTAACAGCAGTTAAGCAATGGAATCAGGTGCCCTTCCCCGAGGCTACAGATGATTCACCCAGTTACAGAAAGGAGACTGGGAGCAGAGTGGATACACGGCGGTGAGCAAAGGAGATGGGAGAAGCTGGGGTGGGCAGTCATGCTGAGCCCACAGGACATGTCTTGGTGTTTTTGTTTAAGCAAAACGTAACCAGTGGTAACGGGAGGATAAAGGCTCAGGATCCCATGGCAGAAGTTGTTTGGGCAGCTGTCAGTTGGGAGTAGCTCCGTGGATGGGTATCAGTGGGGCTGCACTGACATAATGCTTTGTGCACTTGGAAGGAGGCCCCAGATCTGTTCCCTTCCTGGTTGCCTGGTCTCTAAATGGAGCCTCCTCTGTCACTCATCTGGAGCTTCCCAATATTCATAGATTAAGTCACCTGAATAAAATTCATCTATGTCACCGTTAGTGTTGGAAGTATTCACAAGGGTTTATCTGACTTGTTCTTACACACAGCTACATAACATAGACAACGTGCACTTTATTTTCCTCCACATGCTTACATGGTCTGGGCTTTTCTGGCAGATCATGCAGAGGAAATGAAATGAGACCTCTTTTGGAGGTTCCCATCATAATATTAAATTCTGGGATGTTTTAAACCTATATTGCAGTCATACTGCATTGGCTGGTTGTGACATGCTGCATAAATGCAGCTCCAGTGACACTCTGGCAACAATCCTTGATGTGATAAACCAACCAACACAGCCTCAGGCAGTGGAGTAGGAGGATGGAGGCTGGAGGTGAACATGGGGCTGAATTTTCTAGTAGGATGCCTGAAGTTGCTCCTCCCAATCGTTGCACTCCTTCATTCAGTTGAGGGTTCAGTGTGTGAAGTGTCTGTATTCCTTCTTTGGGGGTTTCTTCTGGCTTTTGATAGCACATTTGTCCATCATATCTGAAAGCATTTCTTACACAAGTTTCAATTCCTATATACTGAAAGGAGAAATCCATATAAGGCAATAATTATTAATATTCTTAGTAATTCAGTATCTAACATTCATGGTCTTGAGCCCATGTTTATCACTCCATTTATGCTCAAATTGTGAATAAGCTTCCCATTGATTTGAGTGTTGAATTGGATACCAAAATATGAACCGAGAACCTTAACATTAAACCTTCAACATCTCCTGTAAGCTCAGTAAAAATCGCTGGCTTTCAATAAAAATAAGTTCCAGTATTTGTCAGGAAAAATGTATTTGAGAGAAAATTATGAAGTTATCTTAACACCCTTACACTAGACCTGTGAAATAGTGTGTCTTTTAGCTGAAACACTGTCAAACAGATCTTCATCACCGAGGTTTTTACTCTTTGATATGAGTTAATTGTTTGTATGGTGGTTTCAGAGGTTACTGTCTTCATCTTTGTGTTCTTTGTACCAGTTTTACACCCCAGCCCTGTGTTCTCCTTGGGTCACTGTCAGCCCCAATTCAACAGGCACTCACTGAAGTGGAGCACTAAGAGGCAAGGACTGGAATTCAAACTGCTGATCCAATGGAAAACTATTAACAAGGGGGGGAAGATATCTTAACAACCAGTGGGAACAGCATTCTTTTTCATTAAAATGTACAGAACAGGTCTTTAGGCTAAAAGTAAAAAGACTGTTGCCTGCAGGTACTGGCAATATATTGCTCTCTCTGCGAGTGATACTTTTATTATAAATAAATAACCTGCTTTGCAATACTATGACTTCATTCAGGTCTTATTCTTTAGCATAATTGAAGATCAAATACCTCATACTGCACTTACAGAGTCGCCTCTTTTTTTTTGCTTAACTGGATTTTGATCTGTGGGTATTATGGAGGTATATTATACATATGAGCTGAAATGTTCAGAAAGCCTCCAGGCTCTCATTCAAAGCAGCTGACACCAGCTCAGTGCTCTCCTTGGAGCAGAAAAGCTCCTGCAGGCTGTTGGAACAGCTTTCCCTCTGCAGATTCCCTGTCCAGAAGAAGATACTGTACTTTGCTTTTTCATTGGCAAGATGGTTTTGAGAATGGTTTCACATCCAAAGTGTGACATGCAGATCATACTTGGAAGTTTTAAGTATATTTCTTTATACCTGTAGCTCTAAATTAAACCAGATTTGTGGGGTTTTTTCCTAATTACTCACCATGATCTAATAGAGCAGCAGCTGAGCCATTGACAAGTGATTCAAGTCAGCACATCAGTGGCAATTCTGAATAGGATCTGTGTTATTCATGCTATAATTAAAGGAATAAGAAAAGCCTCTGCTGATGAGTGTCCCTCAGTCAGAACAGGGACTTCATAACTGGACAAAACAACGAATCATCACAAGAAATGTTACTGGTGGCAAGGCTGGTTCATTTATCAACTCCAGGTCACCAAGCCCCATCATAAGAAAATCTGGATCTACTTTCCCATGGTGAAACACAGCAGGAAGTAATTTCTGAATATTTTCTAAAATATGTCTACAAGTTAGGGTGTGATGCTATGTGGATAATGCTCAGCAAAAGGGATACAGCTGGCTCTCTGTACCTTGTAGTGAAATAAAAACTGAGTCACTACCATGGAGAGGTCACTCCAGTGCTCTGAAAATGGGCTGGGATTTAGCATCAGCTATCCAGATGTATCTCTAATATTCAGTTTATCATTCATAACTTTATGCAACAAAATGAGCATATTAAAGTAGACATGATGTGAAATCAGAGCCATTGGGAGACTCCTCCAGTGAACAATGGGAGTTTTGCTTTTGTTTCAACAGGACTGAAATATATCCCATTTCTTATAAGAAAGAGCAGCAAATAATATTTATTATCCTTTTGATATGGAGCCATTACTGGAAGCCATTATCATCACATTTCAGGTTACTTAATCAGCCCTGTGAACTGATAACCCACATAAATAATTGCCTCACCGCTGCCAACAGCGCTCTTGGCACACTATGAAAATAACATTAGTCCTTACGAATTAAACCACAATAAGATTTTAAATGACAGATTAAAGGCTTTTTTTAGGTACCCTGAGTACTTCCAAACTGAGCAAACAAGAAGAGACCTACCATTTTGCAGGTATGTGGTAGAGGTGAGCCACGGCTGAGCTCCCTGATGGCACAGAAACCAGGGGCATGTGTCCAAACATGCCAGGCAAGTGCAGATGATGAAAAAGAAAGATTAACTGCTGCAGAGCTACCTGCTCTTCAGAGCATTCCAGCTATCAGGCACACCCCAGCCCATTCTGTAATGCCACAGGACTTGAGGCAGGGACTCCATTATCTGTTTGGCTCCTTCCCGTTCCTGCGCGGAGCATCCACGGCGTTGTGCAAGATGTTCGTGTTTCATCAGTATCCTTCGCTTCTGTGGTAGTTCCTTTTAGTTTGAACCTTTCCCTCTCACCTCCTTCTTGTCAGAAATGTCCCAAACAGCCATAGCTCAGGCAGAATGGCTGGTCCCATTATTTTTTGATATGGCATTACCTGGTTATCCTTGGCTGGGTGTGTGCTTGTAGCTGGCCTTCCACTGCTAGAGGGGAGAGAAAACTTCTGTCCTGAATGAAGTTCTGCTACATCAGTATTTCAGCTCAAATTATGAAATCAGGAGACACCAGCTTGCCTGGTACTTCCAAAACCTGTGTGTGGACAAAAGCTATAAGACATTTAATGATATATATACATAAGGCAGCCAAGGGAAAGGATCTCCAGACAGATGGGCACAAAGTCATGCCAGGAGAAGCTGCTGCCCCATATTTGAACAGCCTGGGCTGAGTTCACTGAGGGGAGGCCCAGCTGTGTCACCTGGAGGAGCTCAAGAGGCACATTTGCTCTCACAGCACAAGGTCAGGTTCCCCATGGATAGGCAGCCAGGCAGGGAAGCTGCCTTGGAACTCTGCCTACACCACTCAGGTCCCAAAAGCCACAAGAATGAAAATCACAAATTGGTTTGGATTGAAAAGGACCTTAAAGACCAACCAGTTCCAACCCCCCTGCCATGGGCAGGAACACTTTCCAGTAGGTCAGGTTGTTTCAAACCCTGTCCAGCCTTGAACACTTCAAGGCATAGGGCAGCCACAGCTTCTCTGGGCAACCCCTTCCAGTGCCTCACCACCCTCTGAATAAGAATTTCTTTCTATTATCTAATCTAAACCTGCCCTCTGTAAGTTTAGAGCCATTCTCCCTTGTCCTGTCACTCTGTGTTCTTGTACAAAGTCCCTCTCCAGTTCTCTTGTGGGCCTCCTGTAAGAGAAGTTCCTGGAAATTTCAAATTGGAGGTGTCATAATATTTTTGGCCCCACTTTTTAATTAGAACAAAAATCTAGTCACCAATTCCATCTTGTTTAAGTCCTCTTTCTGTTATACCATAATCTCTTGTATGCTGTCTCACCATCCTTTGTGAGTTGTAGCCCAGGTGTTTCAACCCTTTATTTATGAGGTTTTTCTCATATATCATGTGGGAAAGAGAAGAAACACTTGATAGTTTGGGAGATGAGATCTGGCCAGGGATCTCAGACCCACAGAATGGAATGAGGAAGGAGATACTTGAACTTAAGTGCTCTGCAGGGAAAAGTGGTTTCATACTTGACTCAAATGGAAAGTTTTCATTTAAGCTTCATCACTTTTCTTTTGAAACACTGACTGGGAGGTTCAACAGAAAATAATTCTCTCTGAAAAATTTTTGGCCTGACCTACTTGTTGAAATCTGTGTTGGTGCAGCGAGTTGAACTCTCACAGTGTGTCCAGGCACTACCTGTGCTGGCAAGTGAGGCATCAGTGCTCGGGCAGGTACCTGAGCCCCAGCAGGCAGTTACCCCGGTCATCTTAAGGATTTACCTCTAGATGTCACTCACGAACCCTCCTCTTATTCGAGGCATTTAAATAAGCAGTCAGGATACCTCTGACACAGCAGCCCTTCAATCACTCTGCTTGGTTACTGAAATGTTTGTTTGCTGTGCTCCTTTTCCGCACTGCTGGAGTCAGAGAAAGGCTGAAGGCAGAGAAGGCACTTCTTCAGAGGTGCCTTAGCTCGCACAGAAGATTAAAGTGTTGGTTAAAATAGAGAAAAACTTAACCTTAGTCAAAATAAATAAAGACTTCTGTAGTCTTTGATGCCAGTTGAACAGATTGGGAGAGCTCAGGATGAAGCTGATAGTCTTGATTTATTTAGGTATCTATGGCTTGTTAGCACTTGCTTAGCAATGGGTCCAGAGGCTTGGTATAACACTTTACAGCCCACGACTAGAATGATTTGGGTGGTTATTTCCACACTTGGTGAGGCTGAATAGAACAGCTCCCCTCCAAAAACTTAATTATCTGTTAGATGTTTTCAGTGGATTTTCTTTTTTGCCTTAAAATCTGAAAATTCTTTTCTTGCTTATTTTACTAATTAAAAAGTCCAATCAAATAGATCTGCGTTCTGCCTTCAGTGTGGGGGAACGTGCTCACGTGGAAAAGCCACTTCCAGGTAGAAGAAAGAAGAATGTCAATGAGAAAATTTGGGGCACCTTTAGCAGTGAGTGTGGTGTCTCAGGTTTTGACCACCTCACCCATAGTACATAGAATTTTATTCTGCAGATAGTTGAGCTGAAGCCAGAGAGTCTCCTAATGGAGAATGTATAAGAGCATATGAATTCTCCTATGTATAAGAGCATATGAATTCTCCTATGTATAAGAGCATATGAATTCTCCTATGAGCTGTGGGTGATAACTGTTCCAGTTTATCTGGATAAAGTTTGGCCTTGCATTGTTCCATTGTTCAGCTGTTCATTGAGTGATGTGGTTTTTCCCACGAAACCTTCATTAAAGCTTTTGTGGGTTCCCTCAGTCCTGAGCTACTTCAAGGACTTGTCTTCAGTGTTATCATATCTCTAATAATCACCTTCCACTGAAATCAAAATCAGTATGTCTGGTGGCTGCATTGCAGCCAGGACTTCCAGGGGGCTGGCAGGCAGAATGGACAAGATCCTAAAAAGATTCCTATTGCATAATAAACAAAGCCTTTATAAATAAATAGGAGGTAATGAATGTCTGGCAGCATAAAGCAACCACATTTGCAGATCATATAACAATAAAAGCAATTCAAGTTTATCACATAATTAGCCTCTTCATCTGAATAAGTGGATATGCATGTGTTTATATATATAAATGTGTTGATTATATAAATGAGTTGATTTTTGAAAGACGAGGTCCTACAAGAATTGCTCAACACTGTAACAATTTGTTCAAAATGTACTTTTATTACTAAAAGTGCAAGGGACAGTAAAGCACTTGCAACCTTAACAGGGCTGCTCGTGGCCAGCAGGTTTCACAACTGCAATTTAAAAGTAATGAAAGCTGCACTTTGATGTCGTCAGAATTTCAAAGTTGTTTGGGTTTTATCAGTAAGGCACACAAAAAAATATTATATTGGGTGGAGGGCACTTAGAGTGGGCAGATCCACGGGGGGGGTTTGCTGCAAATTCACCTTTTCCTTGTCTGGATTTTGCTGCTGCTGTGTCACAAACCCTAAAGATGCTTGACAGGCAGTTTTTAGAGGGCCGTTAAGCATGACAATACACGAGTGCCCATCTTGTAATTCCTACTGATCTCTATTTAAAAAAACGTGGGTACAAAGAGCAATTAGTGTTACATTGTTAAAATATGATACATTAATTAGAATAGCAGGAGGGTAGAGGCGTCGGGAGATCTTGGAGGCACAGACCTGACAGGAAACTCAGCAGAACCCCCAGTTGATATCTGCCCTGCAGGATGCAGGGTTTGGTGCAGGGCAGTGGAGGCTGGAGCATTCCCAGGGCAGTGGAGGCTGGAGCATTCCCAGGGCAGTGGAGGCTGGAGCATTCCCAGGGCAGTGGAGGCTGGAGCATTCCCAGGGCAGTGGTGGGGTCTCGGGAGTGCGAACAAGGAAAGTTAGTTCATTTTACTTTTAGAACCTGGAATTTTAAATGTACAAACAAAGCCCATACCGGAAAAATATTTCATTTGTAAAGTAAAGTGCTTCAGGCTTAGGACATTTCAGAACTCCACAGGATTCATCCTTCTCTGCTATGGCTGATAAATGGCCAAAGGATGTGTGAAGAATGCACTAAGGAGGACAAAACGAACCAAATAAAAGCCCCCAAACCCCTGACAACTAAACTATCTGCTCATTCCTGTACCACAGAAATGATGAGAAATGATTTCCAGGCCCCTGGCATCATTTCTTTTTGCAAGAAAAAGCTGGAAATAGTACAAATGTGATTCATTATCTTATCATAATTATGCAGTTCCTCAAATTATGAAAACCATTTCTGAGATGATTTGTTAGCACAGCAGTTGCTGCTGCCTGGGGATGCCGGGTTGTTTTTAGCACGGCAGGCTGGAGGTGGCAGTGGGACACCCCTGGGAAAAACCTGCTTAAAGAAAAATGGATCATGGAATTAGAGATTATGTCATAATGAATGGTGGGCAAAATTAACACTGTGCCATCACATGGACTTGAGCTGCTTGACTGCCTGGAGTGGAGCGGGAGTCAGTTCTTGGGGAGATAAGCAGGGATGTTCTCAGCAGGGGAGGGGGCTGGGAATGGTGGGATGTCAGGTCTCCAGCCACTGGGAATGTGCAGGAAGGACCACTTTCACTAACTCTTTACGGCTGACACTTCTGTGCTCCTCCCTCCCTTTTAGCCTGGTTCGCCCTCTCCCATCCCATCACCGGTTCCCCTTCCCATTCTCCTCCGTTCCCAGCCTTCCCTTTTTACTGTGACATTGAGCAGTGCTTGGCTGTTATCACGGATGCCATGGAGAAATGCTTTGGTGGGACGATGCCGGGTCATGGAGGGGTGGAAAGGGGGAAGGGATGGGAATTCTGTGTTCCTGTGTGGCCCAGGACTGGGGTTACTCGTGTGCGACTCGGTGGGGACAGGGCGGTCCTGGTGGTGGAGGAGAAGCCGGCCATGCTCCTGCTTGGGTGCTGGGAGGGCTGGTGGTTGTGCTCCCGTGGGAAGCGTGGAGGATGAGCACGGCCAAAAGCAGGAAGCGCTGGGCCGCACGCCCCGGGCGTGTGCTGGGGGTGGCACTTCCAGGCGTGTTCCTCCAGCCCTCCCGCCTCCCAGCCACACCACATCCCCCCTGCGCCCTGTGATCCTGCCATTCCGGGGGTGGCCGTGCGGGACGGCGGGCACGGGCCTTCTGCTCGGCACGTGGGGCTGCCCCCGGCGCTCCGGCTCTCGGGAATCCGCACCGCAGCAGGCGCTGAGCGGTGCCACTTCAAAGCAGGCTCTGGCAGCGGGGCAGGGAATCGTCTGGCGGGATTAAACCACATTGGAACCATTTTGGGAAGGGTTGGAGTCTTTGATTCTTCCGTATACAAATCTGACATCAAAGCGAGGTCCTGGTGTCTGTCAGATATGTCCTTCATCCCAGGAGGAGATAAAACAGCCTCCCGTCAGTCAGATAACACGATAATTAGACAGGGTGATAATGCATTTATCCTGGTGCTTACAATCCTTGATCATTTATTGCAATTATGTATACAGGCCACAGCAGCCAGTGTCTTTAATTATAACCTTGATGGCCCAATGATAGGAAGAAGGAATCTTCCTAAGGGTAGGAAAAAAGAGTCTTTTAGTTCATTTTTATGGATCCTCGCTGAATATAATAGAAGGGATTCAAATGAAAGTGTTTGTGTGACCTGACAAACCTGTGTTTATAAAGAAGCAGCGGTGCATGGCTATTACATTAATTTAGAGCAGATATTAGAGCAGTGTGAGATAGGTACCAACCCAGACAGCAACAGCAGATAGCACAGCATTTCATTTTGATTTTCATCTGCTGACCAGAAAATTAATTTTTAAGTGCATTATTATTATTATTGTTGTTGCTGTTATTATTATTAGTGTTGTTGCTGTTATTATTATTAGTGTTGTTCTTATTATTCTTTTTATTATTGATATTTATTAAGGGTAAGTTTTCAAAGATAAATAGCAGACTTAAAGATTTCCCATTCATTTAACCAGCAACTCCTTGGTTGCTTTGCAGATCTCACCCAGAAAAAAACCCAAATAGGTGATACTGTCCCTGTACCTGAGTGGACAAGGCTCCTGGATCAGGAACATGAGGGCTTATGCCCAGTCTAAGTGGGTTTTTTCTTGCATATCATTTAACTGTGATTAGATTTTTCAGTTATTTGTGCATTATGAAGCCCTTGATTGAAATAAATGAAGCAAGGGAAGGCAGTGGATGTTGGGAAGGAGGAATTGGTTGTAAATAGTGTCAGTCTTAAGAGTTCACAATTCTGGTGCTTGAGTTTTATCAATTTTCTACTGCTCAGTGTCTGGAGTCACGAAAACCCCACTGAGTGGTGCATGTCTGGCTCCTGGTCCAGCCCAGCTTCTCCTCCAAGGCCATTTCTGCTCATCCAGAAAAGTGACCATGTAACCACATCCCTCGTGTGAGGTCACGGTGACCATTCCCAGGAGAATGCCAGGAGTGGAGGCACCACAGCCTGGGCATCTGCCTGGCTCTTGGGAACCAAGAACAGAAGCACAGAGGAAAAAGAGAAATTTAAAGTAAGGATTTTGCAAGGGAAAATAGTCTTTAGCTGTTAGGAAGTGCTGAAGGGTTAAATCAGTGAAATCGGTGAAATCAGTAAATCAGTGAAAATCAGGCCCCTTAAAATAAGAAACCCCCAAACTGAAACACCTGGGAAAAATATTGACTTTGGGAAAATTGAAGTATAAATATGATCAGCTGCTTGCACAAGGCAACTAAACCAATGGTGGAGGTGTTAGAACATGAACTTACCTTCAGACTGTGAGCAGGGTGAGAATAAACTTGCTTGGCTGTGACTGTGCATTGCTTGGTAATGATCAACACGGTGACTTCTGTTGGCGTTGGTTGTTTCTTGTTCTCCAGTAGAGAACTGTATGTTTTTCCAACTAAAATGGCCCCTAAGCCCCTCTGTCAGGGGTGGGGGGTCATTCTCTGCATCTCTTATTCTTGTAGGGCCTTTCTCTTTATGCTACTGCAGGGCTTTTTTTGTAGCTTCCTCTTAGGCCCTTCCCAGCACTGGTGTCCTCCAGCCTATCCTTAGTGTCTTAGACATTTATCCTTAGTGTCTGAATCATGTAATTCCTCACTGTCAGCAATCCAGGAATCTGAAAGATACTGGCCACATTAGTTATTCACATAAAATTAAAAAAAATAAAATATTTTGACCTCAGTGATTGCCTTCCAGAAGAAAAGATTCTGTCACAAAACCCAAACCACGTCTTCATGCTACAGGGAACCTACATTAAAATTTTAAAAATTGGCTGAAAGGGACCACTTTTCAGCAGTCAAAAAACCCAAGTGAAGCCTACAACAATCAGAAAATGTTTATTTTGGGGGAGAAAAGCTGAAGCAGACATTACAAGTTTCTATTCTATGAAAAGTAATGGTGGGAATTGCTTAACTAGCTACGTGTTTTGGTACAGTATTGTTGACTCCTTATTGCAATATTTAAGTGTCAAGTGTATTCAACCAACTAATATCACTTTGTATGCCATATATAAGTGTGTGTATATATGTAAATATATATAGTGTGTAAATATATATATATGTAAATACACATACATATACATAAAAGCAACTGGTAAATGCAGTATTTCATGTTATAAATCATCCTTCCAACCATCACTGCCAATAACACCCAATGCTCCAGAACTTATAGAATATTCTCCCTTGGCAGTGGGTGTTGCCTTGTGGTCATGGCCCTGTGGGGATGGATTAACCTTCAAATACATGGGCTGAGGAGCTGCCAGGAGAACACCACCACATATTCAGTTCTTGCAGTCAGGCAAGGGGATATTTGTCAGGAGCTTCCATGAGGTTAGGAGTTGCCTCATGAATATTTACATGTGAAAAGAGATAAACTGTGCAGATGTACCCAGGACACCAATTTACTGCTCTGGCATCTCTCCTGGTTTGAGATAAACAGGAAGGTCCCAGGAGGTGAGCACTGTCCCTGGTGGAGGACCAAAGGGTGAGAAAACTAGCACGTGAGCGCGCTGGAGAAAAGCTGGAGTAGGTGTTAGGCAGGGGATGCATTTCCATGGCTCCTGGAAGAACGGGAAGAGGAGGAGGTACTGACGTTGAAAAGGCAAAAGCAGATTTTGTCATAGCTTGAAGCAGCTGCAGGGGGAAGGGGGCACAGCTCCAAACTGCTGATCCATATAGAATATAAAAATAGCAATAATAATGATAATAACAGAGTAAAGCTGTGGAAGTGTTGAATTAGGGGGCTGTAATTCCAACAAGGGCTTCTGGATGACTTAACAGACTGTGAGTCCCCAGATGGTGCTGGAATTGTGGTTCTTTGGTTCACAGTTGCTGATTGGGGTTTTTAATATGCATCCCTTCTTTTTTTCTTGTTGCTCATAGCAGAGACATGCTGCCATTGTACAATTAACTACATGCTGCACAGCACCACCTAAAAGAAGGTTCCTCTATTTTACTTGCACCTAAAGCCAGCCAGACATACCTGGCACCTCGTGGGCCTGTGCAGGGCCATTAACTTCATTCCAAATGTGCTGCACTGTGGCTCCATGCCTGCCCTAATTAGGAATAATTAGCTCAAGCAGTGGTGCAGCTGTACAGCTTCTTGTGTCAGAGCTTCCCCACATCCCTTCATTCCCTCAGCCTTTGCACTGGTGCTCCACAGTCTCTCCTGTTTTGCAGTGTGGGCTCTTCCATGCCCAGCTGGCTGTTTGCTCTCCCAAGCCCTTTGGCATTTCTCGGTGTTCCTGGGAGCAGAGCACGTAACTCTCAGGCTTTTCAGTCGCAGCTTCCCTGTCCTCTGCCTGAGGCTGGAGAAGCTGGAAGGGGCCAATTCCACATCAGAACCATCTGGTGAATCCCGATAAACCGTCAGAGCGGTTACCTTTATTGTTCCTCCAAGCTGGATCACATGTGTTCTTGGAAGTCACCATATTTGTATTTCCTTGGAGGTGAGGAGGATTAAATAAAGAGCGGTGGTGGATTTTTAGCCCTGGTGAGGAGGTCTGCAGGGCAAGGTGCTTTTCCTTCATCTGAGATCACATGGCTTTCTCAATTAGGCATAGATAGTAATAACCATAAATCATTTGGAAGCAGGATCTGCCCCTCGGTACTTTTTGCAGAGTTCAGCCTGTCTCTGTCATCAACTGAACAAGCCACAGTTGTCCTGAAAAGCTCCAGGTTTTGCTGAGCACTGTGTGAGCAAGTTCCACCAGCCCTGGGGGCCCCTGAAAGTGGAAACACTTTGGTTCCAGTGGCCGTTTTCCCAGAAATACTTTAGGTTTTTCCGCTTCTCTGAGCAGTCTTAGACTCCAGATCCTTTCTTATTTTTAACTGCAGTGTTTTGGAGCATCTCTACTCTCCTTGGTTTCTCTTTCCCACTTGTTGCCGCAGGTTCTGCAGAGCCTGCTGTGTTTGAGTACACTCTTCTTGGTTAGATCCTCTCTTCAGCAGCCTTTCTGCCGTTGCTTTTTAAAATATTTTTTCTCCAAGTTGATCCCAGGCTAAAGACACAGACATGAAGAAGAGCAAAAAGTGTGTTCCCACCAGCAAAACCATCATGATTTAGGCTCTGAAGTCCTGAGATAAGCGCACTTGGATTTTGTTGTGTGCACGGCTTGGGAATGTTGTGAATCATCAGGGGGAGCTCTGTCAGTGCCGTGCAGCCCCAGGAAGGCGTGGGGGAACACCAGGAGGCTTCGCAGTTTGACAGCAGATACCTCTGGAGGGGCGTTCAGAGGGGTCAGGAGAAGGCGCTGGGGCAGCAACTTGTGTATTGGGGCCTTAGCTGGAAGTGAGGGCAACTGGCAGGGACTCGTTCTCTAAAATGAGGATCAGTGATGTCCATCAGATTCCAGGAGGAGCAACACTAATTAAAAAACATGGGGTTTGGAGTCAGAGAGCTGGCGTGTTTTGGACGTCATTTGACAGACCTCTAAGCAAAGAGGATCCCATCTGAACTCAGATTAACTGGTCCTGCTGCTTCAGAATGCTCTTTAACGTAACCCAAGTCAGAGAGTCAGGGTTTACAGCAATACCAACATGAGAAATCAGGGCCTTTAGCATTTCTCCGATTGCCTTTGCCATATTTCTGTTTTTTTAAAACCAGATTTGTATTGCCCAAGCAAACATGACAGCATCACTTAATCACCTTTCTAATCATTCCCTTTAAAAAAATATTCCTTTCATTTTGTCCTCCAGCCAGGAGAATTGAGTTATAAAGCAGCTTAATGCTAATTCTTCTTACTTTGACGAGGGCTAATTAAATTCATACCTCTTTGAGTAAGCTGTTAAAAGCCACAGTTAATCAATGTTTTGGCCGATATGTCCTCGTTAAGAAATGTTGTTTTTTAGCAAGGAATAAAGCACACTGCTTCAAACCAAGCACAATAAAGTGAGCACACACCGATTCGCTTCGCCAGGGACGAGGTTCTTCTACAGCACATAGTTCACCTACCGTTGTGTGAAGTGGTTTATTCTGCTGAAAATGTGCTTTGCCTGTGAATCTCCTTAAAAAAAAAAAAAAAAAAAGAAAAGGATGATTGCCCATGGGGCATTGTATTAGCGGGGCTGAGACATCCTGATTCCAAACAGTCATTAAGCAAATCACAGGTAATTTATACTGTGGTGGAGAAACTAATGCAAAGCCTGCCAGCTGTCTGGCCCTTCCAGGATGCCTTCAGACAGAACTTTGAAGGTGGGATGAGGAGCATTTTCTCTTACATTGGGTTGTTGTTGTGACTGCAGGAGGACAGAGTTCTGTCCCCATCCAGCAGAAGTTGGAACATCTGCCTAGTTTGGAGCATGTGAGCAATCCCATAGCAGTTAACGAGGCTACTTTAAATGCTCAGAATTAGCCATGTGCTTAAGAGCTTTGCTGGACAGGAGCCACGGTAAGAACCAGCCCCAACTGTGACCTAAAATTAAAACTGGAACACTTTAAAGATTAATTAAGGCCTTGTCTACATGGGAAAAATTCTTCATTGTGGCATGAGAAACTTTCTTCTCATGGCGTTTGTGGCCCAACTGGATTCAGACCATTTAAAGTGGAGTCGACTCTTATGAGGTTTCCTGACCGCATTCGGGAGGTGTGGGCAGTTGGGAAATGCACCCAGTGTTTGGGAGCAAATCTTTCATTCCCCAGTGCCTGTGGAATTTGTATGCCTTCAGTCAGCTTTATGATAGCAGCGTCCCTTCAACCCCTGGGAAAACGGCAGGACCGTTCCAGTAGCCAGGAAGCAAATAAGCAGCACATTGTGCTCCTCCCTCCTTCACAACTGCTGAATCCCCCAAACACCGCGAGCCAGAACGATTGTCCTCCTGAAGCTGTGGGATTTGAGGTCTTGGAAATGTGTGGATCTCGTTCTCTTTCCCAGAAGGCATCTGCTTTGGCACTCCAGAGGGGCTGTAGAGCAGACATGAATTGCTCTCAAGTCGGATTATTGTCCCTTTTGTCTGCCAGAAGAGAAGGGAGGGGGATCGGGGTTATGACCAAGCTGTGATGGAAAACTAAACACAATGTTCCAGCCCATCCCTCCGTGCCTGTAGCACAGTGCTGTACCTGCAGACCCACTCAGCAAGGGAAGGGGGGGAAACAGAGGCCTATACCTCTGAGAAACCATGGAATATGACGAGAAGTTGTTGTTTTGGTCTTGGATATGAAGGACCTCAGCAGCTCTGGATGGGAATAGTGTTGCATGTGCTGGTTTCAGCTCTCCTGCTGGTTTGGTTTTTTCCCGTGGGAGGACTAGGCCTGGGTTTGTGTCCCACTCTTTACTTGCAGGCAAGGCAAGCCATCCTTCAGCTGAAGAAAATGCTCAGCCTGAATTAGCAATTCAGCTCTGCTCTGGCCTGAGACAGCTTATGGTAGGGAAGTGGTCTTTGGATAGCTGAAAGCATGTGTGTCTCTATTTCCAATATTTTTATATTCATTTCCTTGCAGTGCTTTGGCTATTAATTGGTATTAAAAAGCTGCTTTGTAAATAGAAATAATGCTACTCAGTGCTCCTGTGCTGCCTTGCTTTTCTGAAGTGCTGTGCAGACCTGAGCAGTAAATTAATCTCTGCTGGCTTCCATGAGTGTGTAAAACTCAAATCACTTTGTACAACTCATGTTCAATTTTATCCTCTAAATAAATAGGTCTCAATTGTGCCGTTGAGGCAGAGGTTCCTGGGAAGGTTGGAGGTGGCCAATGGAGCAGTTTGTGTGAGGTTACAGAGGGACTGTGTTTTCTTGTGTAAAAATTAGGGAGAATCTGAACCAGGGAGACTGAATTTATGGGAATTTTAAAAAAAACCCAAACAACAACTTGCCTGGTTTGGTTTCTTTTTTTTCTGTCTTAACAACTGTGTTCCTTCCTGCAGTCAGGGACTTGTAGTGCAGTTAGGGAATCACTGGAGGAAATTCCCAGCATAAGATAATGGAGATACTCCAACAGGCAGTGAGCTCATGAGTTTTTTCTCTGTGTTTCTAGCCCGTGTTTAGTGGACTCTAAAGTCATATACAAAACACAGCAGGCTGGAAAATGAGGTATTTGTTGTTATTGCCATTGCTGTTGTGATTCTCCTGTAGAAAATGGTGGTGTTTCATTAAAACTGCAAAGTAAAAATAGGTGAAAACCTCACAAACCCCAAGTACTCTTCTTTTGAGGGCTAGATTGAATGGGCCATTTGGGCTGAAACATTGCAGATTTAGGTTTCCTGATGAATGAAAAATACAGGCACAGACTGATGAAAGTGGTCGTGTTCTGCAGATGTTTTCATCTGGTTTAAAAGCAATTATTTTAACCTAAGTGTGGCTAAGCTTTTCAGACTGATCAATTAATCAGTTGTTAAGAGGGAATTGAGGTCACTGATACCTATTTGAGAATGGAGTTACCAGGACATGTAGGAAAGTCTCTCACCCCACATGGGGCTAAAAGTAATGGAAATCAACATCAAAAGGAGAAAAATGAGTGAGGCAGATTTGTTTATATAAATGGTTACACCCAGCATTTTGAAAAATAAATATCCTGCTCAGACCCAAAAAATGAATTAAAAGTTAATTGGAAACAAACAAACAAACAAACTAGCATAAATAACTTCACAGGTATTGAGGATTAAAATCTAAGCCTGTCTGAAGAGGAAAGGCGGATAAACTGGCTCGGGGGAAATAAAAACCCATGTGAACCTTTGTCTAAGATTCCAGTTCAGCCAAACTCAAATCTTTTAAAGGTTCAAAAAGATCCTTTTGCTTTAATTATCACATGTGTCTCCGTTCCCTGGCTCAAGGTGTGACTAAAAGCCATGAGAAGGCTGGTCATGGAAATTTGCAGCTCTTTGTGTGGTGGTAATGCCGTGCTGGTGCCTTTCAGCAACTCCTTGTTTTCGCATCCGTGCCACCGGCCGGGCGAGTTTCCCCGCAGAGGAGCATCATCCCAGCGGGGCAGACGCCCAGCAAATCCCTCTCCAGTGGGATTCAACCCATGGCCAGGAGAGAGAGCAGCTCAGGGTGCGGAGCAGCTGGGCCTGCCAGCCCTCGGCGATGCTGGAACAGGAATTTTGTGTCAGGCGGGAGCCGTCCCACAGAGTCTCACCCTGCAGGCCGGCTCTGCGTTCATCTGCTTGTGCTCAGGGCTTGATTCACTGCGAGCCACTGGCCACATGTAGGTGCTGCAGGGTCTGACAGAAATGGGTGGGAATATTTTGCAAACCGGGAAGGACTTCGGCATCTGTGGCACTGACCTACTTAGCAGAAAAAAATCAACATTAAAGTGGAATCAAATGGAGGTACCTCGGCACATTTATCCACATATGTCCAAAATTAGCTTTTAGATGGGATTTAGATGTTCCCACTGAGTGGCACTTGCTAGAGCACAAAAGGGTCTTCATTTCTAACTGGAGACAGGTATCTGTCAAGTCGAAGGAACTGTTGCAGGAGGGTAAGATACGGATTTAATTTGTTCCCCCTTTCCATAGGGACAATCAAAACACTACAGCCCAGAGCACTGGTTAGAAACATTCATCAAGTTATTCAGCCTTCTTGGTTCAGAACTGCTTCTGACTAGACTTTCATTTTCCCATTTTTTGGCATCACCTTGACATTATTGAATCATTTGAAATGAGAGGAGGGAAAAAAGTATTTTACTCCATGTATCCCTTTTTGTTTCTTTTGACTCTCTGGTGCTGGTGGTATATTTTGGGTTGTTTGGGTCACTGGGTGTTGCTTTATTTCTTAATTGAATCATTGCAACTGTTAAGTGTCAGAATGGAAGAAATCAAAGGGATTTAAAACATCAACACAAACTTCCAGGAAGGATTTGCCTGAGTGTTCAAGTGAAAAACATGGCACTCTGGTCATGAAAAATGAGGAATAAATTCATAGGTATGAGTCATCTTGGAAAGAAAAATTGTAAACTCAGCCTGGAATATTGCTGAGGCAAAGCTGGGAGTGTGGATCTCTGTGGCTGCTGTTCAGTGTCCAGTAAGGAGAGTTACTTAGATTTTCAGTAGGTATCAAAAGCACTGAGTAAACTTACACCTGAGCTGAGGATCTGCCCCCACGTACTCCAGAGGAGGAATGTGGATAAACTTACATGCAAGGGCAGGAGATTAGGGACAGGGTAGCACAAAACAGATTATTTGCTTTGTACAAAGAAACCCCCACCAAAACCAGGTAGATGTGATAACATTGGGGAGTCTGAAACCACACGGCACAAACATAAATTCCAGATTTCCTGGAGGTTTTGTGTGTTACGATAAAGTTGTGTTTTCCAACCACGTATTTGTAGTTACAGGTGAGTTTCCAAGACCAACATTTTTAGAGGTGCAAGGACAAATGCAGTGAAGCTTAGGGAGCTTTAAAAACATCTCTGCTTATCAAAAGGTTTTGAGTAGGAGGGCTCTGACACAAGCTTTTCAATATTTCATAATTCTGGAAAAAACTGAACCCTTCACCTTTGTATAAAAGGCTCCATTCAGTTTGCATTCCTGGTTGGTTACCTTAGTGGTTCGGTTTTTGCCTTGACCTATTTGCACATCACTGGAACACTCTCCTATAGCTAATGCTACACATCAGCTTTGCAAAACCCACTGCATTTGAGGCACTCAGTAAATCTGCCAAGGAGCTCAAAGGTCAGATTGTAAGAAACATCTGAAATAACTCTCCAGAAGGGCGAGAAGAACTCGGAACGTGAGAGCTGTAACATTTATTTCTGGCAGCCCAGGCTGTTGTGTTGCTCCCTGCAAGGTGTGTCAGAGTAGAGCTTATGAGGATCTGTGAAATGAAGATGTGAATTCCCATTCCTCTTCTTTTCCCTCACCTTCCAGTTGTGGTTTGAATTGTCATTCTTCTTCTTCTTCTTCTTTCTTTTTTGATTTCCTCCCCCTCTTCTCCTTTAGCTCTCCCTGCCAAGGGGAAAGCTGCTAAAATTGCCAATCCACCCTGTGCATGCAGCTTTTCCTGTTGCACTCCCCTTGCTTTAGCCCAGAACCCTGGTCCGGAGCCCATCCCAGCTCCGGGGGATTCTTTCCGTGCGCTCCCACGGGCTGCAGATCAAGTCGAGTCAGGAGGATTTTTTCCAGTGTGCATCTCTGAGCTCTCTGCCCCACCTGTTTCCCACCAGACCCCATCATGGGGATTAAATGTAATTCCTGTCTAATTACGGGTATTTACACCTCGACCTCAAAGCCACCCGCTTCCACCTGCGCCCCGGCCGCCCTGGGCTCCGGGCGCGGGCGAGTGGGGAGCTGTTCCCGGCGGGAGGGACACGGCAGCAGCTGTGTTTGTTTGATCTCCTCCCTGCCAGGGCTCCGTGCTCGGCGCTGGAAGGGCACACGGAAGCTGCTAATAGAGGCAGAACTAAAGAAACACACAGAGCAGTTCGGTGTTCCCAAGGATACATCCCAAGGAAAGAGGGAGAGCAAGAGGGAGAGGGCATGAGGGGAAAGCCTATGGAGGCTCCAGTAACTTCAGTGTAAATACAGACAGACCCCATGTTCCCGAGGGAAATCAAATCCCTTTGGTTTCCACAATGTTGCCAGAGCTCGGCCATAGGTTTTCGCTTCCTCCGGAGGCAGGGAATGGCACCATGACAGGGAGAAGGTGTCTCTGCAAAGAGCAAGGCTTTCTGTGGGAGGAAGGGAAAACCAAGAGGGCCTCCCACAGTTCTGGTTAAAATGGTTTAGGACAGCAAACAAGGGCAAACCAAACAGGAGCAGATTTTGTGGGGGATGTTTAGTGGGTCTGGAACCACGAGTTTCTTTCCAGGTGCGAGATGTGGCGGCTTTGGGGGTTGCTTTGAGCAACCCAGAAGGGCATGGGGATGAAATATGGGAATGGCTGGGTTTTTTTCCCAGGGAAGCAGCAACTGGGCTTCATGTACAGTCAGAGTGAGGTTTATGGACTCAGTTCTAAATACTCTTTACCTCTGCAGAGCATTCCAAGCAACTATGGCTGTGACTTTCCACCTCTCACTGTAGGCACCTGGGGCTGCTCAAACCTGAGGCAGAGTCTGGGGATAAATGAATCCCCGAGGATTTGGAGACCATATTTTCAAACCTAGCTCCCCTAAACTGAATTCCTAATCTCTGCATTTATAAATTTAATTTTAAAAATCATCTTTTTCTGGGATGAGATTGCTCCAGGAATTCAGGGTGAGCACAGAGGGACAAAAGAGCACAAGGATGGTCATACTGGACCACACCCAAAGGTCCAATCTCCTGCCTCCAACAGGGATTATTTTAGAGACTCAGCAGACAAATATTGATTGAGTTGGGTGGCCTTCAAATTCACTGTATCACGTTTAAGTCAAGTTGGGGAAAACTTTTGCTAACACACATGTGAACACAAAGTGCTGGAATATTATCCATTGGCTTACACTGCAATCCAATGGCAGTGAAAAGCAGGAATGAATTTTTTTTGTCTGGCATTCATGGAATGTCACCATGATGTAGCAGGAGTTGCCTTTTAAATTACTGTTGTCATATATGCTTATTTTTCACAATATCTCAGCTCTCAGTTCACATTTAATTATTCCTCCCAAGCTAAAGAAAAGGTGGTAATTAAAAAGAAAAAAAAATAGTGAAATGCATTGTTGGTTATGCAAACTTCTGATGAGTGTCTTTCCACCCGAGCAAATATTTTGGATGATTTAGAGATGTGGAATTTTTGTCCTCTTGTTTCCAATTTCAGAACCCTCAAAGACATCAGGAGAAATGCAGCGGGAAAATGACTATTTCCTTACACTTTTGCATGGAGAAATGCATCTAATCAAAGCATGACCATGGTGATTGAGTATCTCAGGGGGATCTCAGTGGAAGTGTCATTGCCCTCCATATTATACAGAAAGGGAAGTGCAAAGCTCTTGCAAATCAGGAACTTGTGGGAAAACCCTGTATCCAGTGCTGTATCCAGTGCTGGCAGAATGAATCACCTCAGCTCCCAAAACGGGAGGAACTTGGGGGACCTCTCTGTTGATGGAGAACAAGAGGGAAGCAGATGTCTCCCAGGCCAGCAGGGAATGATGGACTCACCATCTAGAGAGCACAGCCAGAGAGTCTTGTCACTCACCCTGGGGCCAGGTGGGGGCTCAGAAATCCTCAGTTTTTCCCTTCTGCTTATAAATCTCTGACCAGATTATGTGATGGTCCTAGTGCTGCCTGGCTTGGGGAGAGAGGAGATATGATGAGGCAGGAGCTGAAATCTGTCTGTACTTACAGCAAATCTCTCTTTTCTCCATTGCTCTTCCTGTGACATGATTTCTGCAGCCTTGTCTCTACGGCCCTTCGCTGGTGTCTTTTTCTCTCTCTCACTGGCAGGAGAGAAGGGATCAGCAACAAAACTCACCTGAGCAAGGTGTTTCTTGCAGGGATGTGGGTGCTGTTAGCACCACCTGGGATAGCTCCGAGCCCAAAAACCAGATCCAAGTGGAAATGTCGGGAAATACAAACGTACAGCCTGTTTTCTGACAACCTCACCTCGCTCCAGGTAGCAGTTCCACAGCCAGCATATCAACACAGAGCTGGGGTCACATCCCACACAGACGTAGGAATAGCAGCCCTTTACTGGGAATGGGGTTTAACAGGAGAGGAATATCCAAGTAGCGAGTTGTCGAGGGATTTCAAGGGACCACATTTGCCAGAAGCAAAATTCAACTTGTGGCTCCTTTCTTCTACTGCTGCCTTTTTTTTTTTAATAGTATTTTCTCATTGAGTGATTATGATCTTTCCAAAAGGGGAGGAAAAAAAAGGGGCCCTGAAGCACATTGGGTCTGAAGGGCTCAAATTAGGACTTATCAAGAATCTCCCTGTAGCCAACCAGCTAATTCCAGTGGCAGAACAAGAGGGCTTCTGTTACCACACTGTGCTGAACTCCTGCTGCTCTTTCCATGACAGGTGTGGGCCCAATACCTGTTTATCAAGAGTCTTACTTATATAAAAGTAAAAAGTTCAGGAAACTAAAAAATCTGAGTCACTGTCTGCGAAACTCCCAAATAAAATAGTTTTATTTTCCAACCAACTCAGTTTTCCTTTTTTAAGCCCAAGGAAAAGAAAGAAAGTAAAAAAACTTGCTTTAAACCCTGACCTTTGGAGGTGTATCCCCCCCTGGGTGATTCATCTGTTTACCTTAGGACAATTAAATGTGAGTCAGTTTAAATAAACTTTAAAACCAAAGGAAAAATACGCTAAAAACAGACCTGACCCCACCCCTTCTCCTACTAGGGACGAGCTGAGAAGTATGAAAAAATGCAACACAGATCACATTTTCAGGAAAATCCTAAGGGATCTGGAGTGAGGCAAGTTATGGCAGCTCCTGTTCTCAGCCAGGAGCTGGAAGGTGGAGCTGCTCCGGGATGGCCCCTGGGAAAGCTGTCCCCACGCTGCCACCAGCAGGGACTGGCCACCACTAATAAGCTAAAGCAGGGGCCATCAGAGTCGTTAACCCCAATGCAGGAGGGTTAAATGCCTCACCTTCAGGCTACCAGTGGCTTCGAGGAATTTCGGTGCAGTGATGTCCTGACAGTTTGAAATATTTGGCACTGACAGCAGCACCAGTGGCAGGGCAAATACGACAGGGACACCAGGGTTTGCAGGAGGTAAAACTGGACATAAAATCACCGAGGAATTACTAAGTGAGGGAGATGGGGAAGAGCAAGAACAACCCAACAACCCTCCCGTAAATAAAGCAGTGCTAAATGCTGAATGTCAGGGTTTGTGCTTGCAAGAGATGTGGCAGCTGCAGAGTGAAGCTCTTAAAGTTATCATGAATGGAAAGATTCAAAGCTGGTCTCCAGCCCTTGGAGCAGGATCTCCAGTGCTGTTAGCAGGCATGTGTCAGCTCGGAGACTGCCCACAAAGTGGTGGAATTACTCAAAAATAACCCTGGATTTGGGGAAGTTTTTCGCTGGCTTTCTGTTTCCGAGCTGTTAAAGTACCTCCAAATCACACTGAGACTAGAGGAAAAAATGTGAGTGAGAGGAAAAGCGGGAGCAGCTCATACAATGGGTTTTGGAGGAAAACATGATCTGCCCTCTGAAATTCGCAGTAGAACCCTGAGCACTGGGGACATGGCTGAGAAGAGCTGTGGCCAACCCTTCTCTCAACACAAACTGGCAAAGATTGAGTGATTCCTCACTGTCATTCTCTGGCACAACATCCCTCAGTGCCTCTGTGCAGAGAGGGACGGGTTGCTCCTCCTCTCCCTGGAATCCAGAGGTGGCAGCAGGAAGGGGTGCCACAGAGGGTGGGATGCAGGCGGGAGAGAGATCCAGAGAACATTCACCTCTGTCAAAACCACTCTTTTGGGAAAGGTTGTTTTCTGCCAGGAGGGTTTAAAACAATCTTAGGGGTTTTTTTCCCCCACATTAGTGAGAGTGTTCTCTAATGATAGATCAGTTGGCTTTGGGACTGTATCAGCTGGGCACTTCAGCCCTGACAGTGTGATGAGGGGTCGGCCTTCCAGTGCCTAAAGGGGCTACAAAAAGGCTGGAGAGAGACTTTTTACAAGGGTATGGAGTGATAGGACTAGGGGGAATGGCTTTGAACTGACAGAGGGTCGCTTTAGATTAGATATTAGGAAGAAGTTCTTTACTGTGAGGGTGGCGAGGCCCTGGCACAGGTTGTCAGAAGCTGTGGATGTCCCATCCCTGGAAGTGTTCAAGGCCAGGTTGGATGGAGCTCTGAACAACCTGTTCTTGTGGAAGGTGTCCCTGCCCATGGCAGGGGAGTGGAATGGTCTTTAAGGTCCCTTCCAACCCAGACCGTTCTGTGATTCTGTGTTGTGCTTTCTGTTGTCCTTGGGACACAGGGATTCTCCTGGCTGTGGTCACCAGGAGCTGCCATGGGAAACTTCAGGCCATGTGCATGAAGGAGAGAAGCACTGAGGATCCACCAGCACTGGGTGCTTATTTCTCACCTCTCCTCTGTGACTTCACGCTAGAGAGGAGCTGTGAGAAAGCAAGATGAGGTGGTGGTGAAGAAGCTACATGAAAAATGGGGATAGCTCTTGTCTTCCTCAGCAGCCAGGGCTGTGATTGTCAGGATACATGGCTGCTCTTTCCCCTGCCCGGTGTGAGCAGCCCTTCTCCATCTGTTTTGGCACCTGTGTCCAAAGAGCACAGCAGGAGCCAGCATTCACAAACCTGCACCCAACATCACCCACTGCTCGGAGCATTTCATTTCAAGGAGTGCAACCAGACATTCCTCCCGGTGAACAGGTGTGCTCAGGGAACAAGGAAATGCTGGAAATACAAATTTCACAGGGAGGAGACTGTGCAGAGGCAAGTGTTGTTCCCAGAGGAGAGGTCTGGCTGTGTGACCGCGGCTTTGTGAGCGCCAGGGCTCAGCACAAAGCTGCCAAGCTGTTCTCTCAGCCTTTCCTGAGAGCTGCTGCTGGTTTTCTTTTGAATAGGGCAGAGTATGCCACACAACACAAGCCATGGGACCTTGGGAGGTAGAAATGCAGCCTTCCTGCCTGGTTCTTCGCAGGTAGAGGATATTTTATGTGTTATAGAGAAGTCAGAGCTGTCATGGGGAGTGTGGATACTGGAAAAAACCCTTTCAAATTAATTTTGTGCCATTAAAATATAAGTGCCTGCACGTTGTTGAAATGAAAAATCTATTGTGTATGGGCTCTTGTGTGTCACTTGAGTGAGCATCCAGAGCTCTGGCAGTGGGAGCACTGGCTTGGCTTGCTGCTGGCGGGCACATACGGATGCAGCTGTGCTACCTGGTCCAGAACTAAATACTCTGTCATCACACTGCACCAAACAAAAGTGTTCTGCAAACCAAGTCACTGTCATCAGGCATGACACAGGAGTCTAAACTGTAGGTCAGATGAAGTCCTTCATTATTTAATGCAGCAAGGAACATGGAGCAAACCCACCTGCATGTCCCTAGGAATCGCTTACACACAGAGTTTCACACATAAGCCAACTGCAGCGGGCACTGACTGATGGCCTTTGGGAGCCAGGTCTGCCCTCCTGGTTTGCTGTTTGCCCAGTTACTTAGGAAAGCAGGACCCTCATTTGCTCCTCAGGTTGGTAACTGTTCCAAGGAGCCAACATACAGAGACTGTGGAGATATTTTTAAATCACAGACAAATCTAAGAAAATGCCGATCTGCTGGCGGGAGATCACGTGCAGAGAAAGCAGTAGGCTTGCAAATGGGATTCCCGTTCTCTCTCTAGCAGGGAGCCACACCAGTGCATGTTGTCGAGGCTCGGCAGTGGGTGTAAATGCACTGTAACATTTGTGCTCCCGCCCTCTCATCCCAGAATGTGAAGGATGTGGGATGCGATGGCATTTCGCGTGTCCCGGCCCCAGTAACCCCGCTGACTCCCGGCCGCACACCCACAGTGTCAGTAGATGGTGCTGTTTCTATTGCCTGTCCACCAGCGCGGCCGCGGCTCTCCCGCAGCTCCCGGGAAGGCTGAGGCTCCCGCAGGGAACAGCATTTCGGGGCTGCCGGAGTCAGGAAGGCACAGGGACTGAGTGCAGATGGAAATCCCTCCTTCCCGCAAAGCAGCGCCCTTGTTTCAGTACATTTCTGTATCTGGCGGCGTGTGGGGATGAGGTGCCTCCTGTGGGAGAGCACCTGCACTCCTGGGGACTGTCATCCTCTCTCTTCTCCTGGAGTTACTGCTCTTGCCTCCAGTCCGGTCAAATGAGAGTATTCTGGTTTCCATCTGGAGCAAACCAGGACCTCGGGAGCTCAGGCAGAGAAATGAAGGCTCCTTGCAGGCAAGCAAGAGGTGCTAGCCCTGCTCCAAGTCCATCCAGCCACACCGGGCTGGCCTGCTGTGATTTCACCCGGTGGGAAACCACCAGGTATCAGGAACCTTCCAGGTCCCCAAGAGGGTCCTTGCTCACATCTGCCTGTGGTAGGAACTCCTTACTCTTAGGTCTCTTTCCTCACCCTGCTGGCCCGAGATGTGAACTGAGCCAGACTTGTGGGCCCACGCACACCGTCCTGCAGGTGCCAGAAGTGATCACATGGGGCTTATGTTTGGACAGTGTCAAAGTGCCAGGTATCATCAGGGAGGCTATAAAATAAGATGCTTGGTCTACCCTTGCGTGTAAATGAGTTCAAATTCATCCCTCTGAGCTCCTTTATGCTATTCTAAAACTATATAATTTGCTGTCAGCAGGTCCTTGATTTGTTTAGGCTCCACACCAGCATTACGTTGGAAAATTATTTCGGGCTATTCGGTCATCGTCGCTTATCCAGCATGGATCCCAGCTCCTCACCTACGGGACCTGCAGTTGTGCAGGCTGTGCAGCTGGCTGCTTCTGAGCACACGGCCAAATTCACCTAGAGGAAAGGTGTGAGGGTGTGCAGGGGGATTAAATAGAGTCCTGGTCTTGGATTGCTTCCATGCTGTGTGGATTTATGCTGCATGTCCAGCAGAGTGACTCCCAGATGGGTCTGTGGACTGCTCTGTAACGTGGTCCCTCAGCTCTCAGATTTACTGCCCTGCACTAGAATAGCCAGCCTCCTAACTGGAGAGAGCATCCTGGGGTTAAAGCCCAAAACAATTACTGGACTGTTATAAAACTCCTTTAAATAGTCCCAGCCAGCCTTTCCTTCATTAGGTGATGGCCAACTAGAGTGTCCCTGCCTTTGCTTTCAGAGCCCGCAGTTGATGACCTCGGACCAGGTGAGACAGCAGTGAGATATGGGGGTTTGAACATAATCACCCTGCACTCAGCAGCCATTAGGTCAGCACGGCTTTACTAACACACTGTATGTTTACACAGCCTCCAACAGTTCAAAAAGCCAAAGGAGGATCACAAGTCTATCTTCAAGCCAAAGGGGAAAAAGATTGACACAGGGTTGTAATCATCAGTGTCTGAAAAAAGCCTTCTCGTCTGTTTTTGAGCGTGTTCAAACAAGACGTGACTCTTTGTACAACAGGGGCGCAGGGAAGGTGGGCAAATGCCATTCTTGTGGTTTAATTAAGGACCTCAGTGGGGATCTAACAAATGCAGTGAGTTGTCCTAGTGGGTCTCCAGTGTGTGTCAGGAGACAGGGAAGGAGGGGGGATGCCGGGGAGGGTGGAAAGGGTGTGGGATGTGAAGGACGGTGTGTGGCAGCTGTTCACAGCAAATACTATTCTAGCTCATGGCTATGTGTTCCAGCCCTGTTGGAAAATTACATCTAAATAACAGATCACGAAAGAGCAACCCTGACAAGGCCTGTAATTTAGTCTCAAGAGGAAATTCTTCATTCATCAACTGTACAAGAGACTAAATTAGTTCTCTGCTGGACGAGGTTTTGCTGGCAGTTTGCTCTGTGGGTCAGCCCTACCTTAGAGCAGGTCCCTCTGGGGAGTCACTCCTGCCAGGGACAGACCCATTCCCAGCCCAGAGAGTGACGCCACTCTCCAGGCCCAAGGGCTTCGTTCTCCTGTGTGTTTTGGGGCTGTGGGGAGTGACGGGTGCTGTCTGAGGCTGTTGGACAGGAGGGTTGCAGTGAGGGTGAGAGCACTTTGCCCCAAGGTGAGGCATCACCCCAAGGCAGCTCTCCCTTGCCATCAGTGCTCCCTGCAGTGGGCTCTGTGGCTTGGACTGGCAGGACAAGGAGGGATGCTGTCCTGGTGTCAGGGAGTGAGTGTCCCTGTTCTCTTATGCTGTCTGCACAAGGAGAAGGCACCCAAAGGGCCTCCTGGCTGGAACAGCTGGTGCAACACAGACCTCCATGGTCTGTGGGGCTCCATTCCCATACGTACAGATGTATTTGTTTTGATCATGATGACAGCGAGTTTTTTTAAATGTTGACTCGGTTGATTTCCTGTTAATGCCTCCCTTGCACACAAAAGCAAGGTGTGCTTAGTTTCTTCCTGCACAGCAACTGCTATTTTTCAGGTGCAGTTTGCAGCTTTCCCATTTCCAGAGGCCTGGTGTGTGGGTGTGGGAGACTAAATCAAAACCACCCCGATCTGTAAGAGGTGTCCTGGGCAGTTAAACTTACCTCAAGTGTGCTTTTCTTCTCTTTGTGCTTTGAGTCGGGTTCTGCCACTTTCACTCGTGCTAAGAAGTTATCATTCTCAAGGATACATCTTGTTTGTATTTGGAACTAATGAAAACACCAGGGGAAGCCAGGAATTCTTCAGAATCAGGCCCAAAAGTTTATTTTTGATAATACTTTCTTCATCATCATCTATAATGTCCAGTGCTTCCACCAGCATCTTCTTTAACCTATTGATCAATTCCCTTTTTTTCAGAATAATACAAAAAAAACCCTTGCAGATAACTCTATATTATTTCTGCCAGCCTGGTTTGTTTATGTCTGAAAATATAGAGACTTGTGTCTGCTTAGAAACAAGCTGATGATCTGCATGTCCTTATTCTTATAGTTATTGAGTCCTGCTTTGATGGTCTTGAGGTATTTGGTCACAGTGATTTTCTATAGCATTTCTGTAACCCATTTCTTCTGGGTTAGTTGTACATGGAGGCATTGCGCTTTTTTTTTAAATTTCCTTGATTCCTTTGTCTCAGTTTCACTGAGGGGTCTTTTGCCTTGGGTTAAGGGATGCAAAATGCCCGTGAGGTGCTCCCCATCCCCTTCCACTCTTTAGAGGAACGCTCCTGTCTCATCTCCACTTACTCACCCTACTTTCAGGTGAAACACACCTACACTTTTCACTCTGCACCGAAACTTCTCTGCTGCTTGTCATTTTGTTGCTCCTCCACACCCTTCTCTGAATCTATTCCTGCTGTTCTGCAGCGATAAGGGGATGTTAGCAAATACAATGAACAGTGTCCCCTTTGGTCCGAGAGGCAAATAAGTATTTAAGGCCTTGTAGGATATTTTCCTTTAGGAGGAGAAATGGGTGACACAAGCCAGGTACGCACCTTGACACAACCTGTTTATTTGCAAGGAATGCTCGGGACAGCCCCAGCCCCAAAGCCAAGAGGAGCAAACAGAGGAAAGTCCTGTTGCTGGCAACATTTGAGTCTGTCCTGCCAATCATGTCTGAGCCTTGGGGCTCTGCAGACCATCACCCCTTGGGTCTGCTCCTTCCCCCTCCCAGACCTTGCCAGGCAGTGCCTGCACCCATCCAGTAGCAGTCGGGGTAACCACCTCTGCCCAAGGATTTGTCTCGGGATCAGACCTTGTCAGGGAGGGTGGCTCCTTTTGTTTCCAGCTACCTCCCGACATAAATGACTTTCTCCTTTCACACACAAAAAGAGAGACATCTGACACCCGCTGGCTTTGTGCAGAGCTGTTATTTGCTACAGACCAATGACCCGGTTGAAGGCAGCCATTAACTCACTTTAAAGAAACCCCATTACTAGAATATGTTCGGTCTGGTTTTCTGTCACATCCTTCTCCTTCTTAATACTTTATTTACTTCTTTGGCTCGCTGTACCAGGTATGGAGGTTTTTCTTTCAGCTGTTTAAGCTCAGCTCTCCCTGGCCAAAGGCAATGGCAGAGAATATGTGTGTGCCAAATGCAGGTATGAGTAATTTTCCATTGTACTTTGTAGGAGGCATTACCTACACTTGTCATCAGGGAATTTTGTCTTCCCATTCACCTGCTTGTCCCAGGCTGTTCTGAGTTTCCCTGCAGTCCTCACTGGTGGTGATGATACTAAATCACTGGTTCCCACTGGCAAATTTGCTAGCTAGGTGCTGACCCATTTTCTGGTGAAAATACACCAGCTTTACCTGGGAGTCCGTTTCTGGGCAAAAGCCATTTATAGGACTGTCCTCTAGTGCTGAGGCTAAGCCTAGGGCTCTTCAGATGTGTAATGAGCTGTGTAATGGGATCTCCTCTCTGTTGAGATAGTAGAGGAAAGCTGTTTTGGTAGTGTGGTCTGAGGGAACAGAAGTAAAGTGTCTGGGGGCAGGAAGTGTCCAGCTCAGCTCTGCAGGACTCAAAAAAGCCCTGCTGCAGTTTCTCAGCCCATTCCCACCTCTCCCCTGTCTCACAGGGATGTCCTGAGGGTTAACCACCAGAGACACATCATCTTCCTTTTGTACTGAAAGAAAGACTCTTCAGTGTGTCTGCATGACAGAGCCCTAAACAGAGCAAGAGTGACCTATATGGAGCACTGAGGGTAAGTTACAGTGGCTGCTTAACCCTGACAGCTGTTATAGTGCTTGCTAAATGCAAGGCATTATTAGTGCTACCAGTGGAGATGGTAGCAAACCCTCCTGTGCCCTCAAAGTTGCATTGCTTTCGTATTGTCTCATACCTGGCAAATCCAGCTGTGGTACCTTATGCTGCTTCCCTTTATTTTTTTTCCAGGCGTGTTGGTTGGACTGTGAAAAATGCAGCGGTTTCAGCTGAAGGTCAGGCAGCCCACAAAGCGCGGGGAGAGCGCTTCTCAAATTCAGTCCCTCACCACATTTATTGCCCTGAACTCACTTTCGCTTTTGCATTGGCCATTCAGGAGTAAATGAATATCCTGTTTCATAAAAGAGCGATGGGGAGCACAGTTTTCACCTCCCTCTCACAGAGTAACAGGGTGCGACAACATTTTCACAGGGGACTGGAGTGAAATGGTAAAGGCTTGTTTTACTTCTCAGTCGAGAGGGAGGAGCTGAGTCCTGGGATGCTGAGGCTCGTGCTGAAGGTCACATACCTTCTTGTCATGGGGCTGAGACCAGATCTCCTAAGTACTGACCTCTGCTCTCTCCATAAGAGCACTCTTCCTTTCAAGACAGGAGCTGGTGAAAGCTGATCTCACACGCCCAGGTGAAATTGTCACCTAAGCAGCTCCTTGGAAATATGAGTTATTCCTCTTGCTGGGAACAACTGAGGGTAAGACCTGGATTTCATGCTGTTCTTTTGACATTAAAGTAAAAACAAAAACCTTGGGAAACTGTTGAAGCTGCTGACTCATAACCATACCCGTTACATGACTAGCAGCTTTCATCTCAAATTGCTTTACAGTGGGGACCAGAGGTTGTCCTCAGACCCAGGCCTGAAAAGTCAGCAAAGCTTGCTAATGGGAAGAGAAACACCATTAACAGGAGCAGCCTCAGCACTTCCAGAGTGTCTCACCAGTGTGTGCATTGCCAGGGGCTGTAGGAGCAGCAGCAGCAGCTCTTTCTGCCCTCCAGAGCCAGGAGCTGAGCTCTGCGGGGTTACCTCAGTGACTATCTCTGTGCTGGCACGTTATTTTGCGGTATGGCTTCACCTCAGGTTTTCCTCATTTGTGCAAAGAGTGACAGCCTCCTGGAGTGTAATTTACTTTATAAAGGCTGAAAAGTGCCCAGCTGGTGTCAGCTCTGGGCCCTGGCCAAGAGGGAGTTCATGAACCGGCGAGCTCGTAGCTGGCCCCAAAGCCTGTAAAAATGCCGTGCAAAAACACGGCCCGTGAGCTCCTTCCTCGCAGTGCAAACACATCTCACCATCAGGCAAGTGAAGTTTCTTTTCCCTTTCTCCTCTTCTTTTCATCCCAGCACACAGCTACACTTTTAACTGATTGCTTAAAAAGGCTTGCATGTCACCCCGAGGTGACATTTCTGGCTCAGACCATCGGCTGGGACTCGTGCACAGCACTTCAGGCGCTGCCATAGGTCTGTATATATTTGGATATCTGTGTCTGGAGGACTGGACTGTCTCATGAGGAGTTCTCCAAAGGGAGGCAGAAGGAGGGGTGCTGCTGAGGAGCTCATAGCCCATGCACACCAGGTGGACCCCAGCACAGTCGTGTTGCTTAAAATGTCGTGGAATAGGCAGTGGTGAAAGTTTGTGATAGTGAAAACTTGGAGAAAGAATATTCTGTCCTTGGACCTGATGATGTGTTCTTTTAAAAATCTCAACCTGTGCAATAGCTGCAAAGGATAAAAGGGTATCTGTGGCCTCCCAGCTTAGACTGGAAGTTTCTCTGGGCAGCACTTAACAGCATTTAAACCTGTGAGAGCTCACTTCAGCTTTTGGTGGTAAAACAGCACATATGTGATTTCCTGAAGGGGATCTGAACAGCTTATGGGGAATCATGTGTGGAGGGACTAGAGGAAGTGCAATGTTCTGCAGAACAGGGATCACCATGCTCTTCTCCCACCCCCTTTTGCCACAGCACTGCAAATCTAGGTAGTAAAAATAATACTGATGACCGAGGTCATGTTTAGTGTAGAAATGCTTTACAGCGTGTGCTGCGATGGTAAAACCCTCCTGGCCTGAGCACAGCTATGCCAGGAAAGCTGTGCTTTGTATCCACACACCAGGAAATCCCCCTGCCTCCCACACTGGAGCCCAAGAGGCTGCAGAGTGGCCGATGTGCCATGGCCACAGCTCCCTCCCTGCCCAGAGCAGGTGCTGGTGGAGTTCAGGAGCACAGACCTCTGGGTTGCTCACATCCTGGTCAGTTGAATGATCACTGTGGCAAACAAATCCCCTGGGTAGCTTGCAAAAAAATCTCAAGTAACTCATTCATTTTTTCAAGAGTCGTTACGACACAAATGCTGCCTTTAACCGTGGGGAATAAAGGAGGTAACCATATCTGCTTGCACATGAAAGACATGGACACCGTGGACTTATAATTGCATGCACTCATGTTTAGCACCATTATCTACTCTCATTTTATCTTTTTTTTCCATGAGAGCTTGCCCCACTGAACCTTTCCACTGCCAAATTTACGTTAGAGCACTTTAACAAGACAGGAGTTACGTGTCTGTATCTGCAGCCTGGATTGCAGTGACAGCTCTGGATGGATTGTGCCCTCCTACCTGCTTTTGTGATCCTGTATGGAAAAGGGTTATATATATATATATATATATATAATGCATGGCAAGAATCAGCCATGGCTCTTTCTCAGCCAGGTCTTTGTTTTCTTCACACCTGAGGACCAGGGCCAGGCTGTTTGATATGGAGCATCCTGGGGTATTTAGACACTTCTCTCACCTGGATTTCAGGGAAGGAGGAGCCTCTCTGGTTTGGAAGGACTTGCACCATGCCTGCTTGAGAAGGTTTAGGTTCCCCATGAGCACGTGGAGAAGGTGGTATTTGTCAGAGAGCAGGGCTAAGTCAGCTTTATTGCTGATTATCTCAGATTCACTTTTCAGAGGATGGATTACAGCACGAGATAGGGTGGTATTATTACTGCTGGTTGTTAAAACAAGGAGGGAGGGGAGAGAACTGTTGGTCTTTTGGGGAACAAGATAAGTTTGTTCTAGTGATGGCAGTGATCCAAGCAGACTTTCCTAGGCACACTCTTCTCGTACACTTTTCCGTGACCATAAAGCAGAAAGAGCTTTTTACATACAAAAAGGCAAAGGGCAAGGCAAAAGTTTTGCCAGCTGTCGTTTTTCACTTGATTCCCTCATTTTCAACATCATTGTGTAAAGCCTGGCTAGATAAGCCTATAATAAACATACCAGTGTTTGCATATGTGAAGGCATATATGCACAGGTCATATGCTGATCCCAGAGGCTTTGCTGAAATATGGAAGGTTTACCACCAAATTGCTTGCTTTTGGAAGAATGAACTGGTTTACAAACTTGAATCTGCTCCCAATCCCAAAGACTCCATTCCTTGTGTAAAGGGCTAACAGGGAATGGAGTTTGGGTACCAGTGCTGTATGACCTCATAGTTTGAGAATTGGCACAGAGAACAAATGACACTTTCTCCCTAATCAGGTTAAAAATTGATGTTGAGATAACAGAAGTTTCCAGGTTCTGGCTACTATTTTAAACCTCTCAAAAACCAAATTCAGTTCTCACATCTGTCCTTGCAACCCCGTACATCTTGCAGGGTAAATGAAATGAATTTGAGAACAAATTTGGCCTCACTTCAAATGAATTCTTTTAACCTAACTTAGTGGTGAAGCCCAAGATAAGAAGGGTAAAAACTTGGATATTTTTTGAATTTGGGTCCTTTTCAATTACTGTTTTTTTGCTCATTATCATTGATGAGCTTATTAGTGCAATTTGGGGAGGGGTGGAACCTGACTGTGGAGTTTGAGATTGTGTTCCTTGCTTTGCAGTGCCTGCAGAGAACTGGGTTGTGTGGCACAGCCAGGGATGCAGTTGGCCAAGAGCCACCTCTGACAGCAGCCAAGAGAAACCATTTTTGGGGAGGTAAGTGTGCAATAGGCAGATAAAAGCAAACCCATCCCCAAAGCAGTAAAATGTAGATTTTATGCCCTGAAGATTCGAAGGTTTTATGCATTCAGAAGCTTTTGTTTACTCACCTTTTGTAGCTATTATATTTCTGTAATGTTACCCTTTGTATCTGTTGTGTTTATTATTTTCCTGTAGGTAGAGGGGTTTTTTAATTCTTTTCACTGCATTCAGGATGACAATGTAATCTTGGGGTGAAGAGTGGCACCATCCAGATTTCTGTTCTGTGGAAAAGTATTCCTTTCAGGTTGAAAGCTCATCATTCATGCTATACAAAAAAAAAAAGGGGGGGGGATAAATAGTTGTTTCAGCCTGTTTTCCTGGCACTGCTCCTCATTTTGTGTGCTTATATTATCTCCTCTTACTCATCTTGTCATTCACATTGTTTCTACCTAGAAAGTTGCAGGCATGTGACATTGCTGGTGTATGAAAAGCTGTGCAGTCCTCTCAGAGTAGATGCAGGACGAGTTCCAGGATCTCTTTTTTTTCCTTCACCTGAAACGGGTTATGCCAATGTAAAGCAATTAAATATTTTTAGGAGTTAAGCTTTAAAGTGTGAGTCAGTTTAGGAGAAGCTGTACCAAATCTCTTTGAATTTTCTTGATGTTATCTTTATAAGTCATAGGATTAGGAAGCCTCCTGCTAACCAACAGAAGCAGGAATATCTATTCCTGCAGGACAGTGCTGTCATTTAGGCTGCAAAAGAGAGATAGATAGACCTGAATCTCAGACTAAGCTTGTGAAAATATAAACTATATAAATAAACTTGAGTTAATTTTTTGGATTTAGAAACTTATTGTTTCTAGCAGAACTGCGAGCCCGAGCGCAAACTAAAGTTAGATTTAATAGTAGCCATAAACAACATATGTGCACTTATGGGTTGCACTTATATGTGTGCCTCAGAACTGAGGTTCTGAAAGTTTTTTGGAGACTTCCCACCTAGAGAAAGCAGCAGAACAAATCTAAAAGGTGCATGAAAGCAGCAGTCGTTAATAAGCACCGTGAACACGCCGATTCATGAGCTCTGCAGTGTCCACAGCTCCGAGGATAATGAACCTTATCTTTGCGTGAGATAATGGTTGGGACCAAAAAGGGGAGGTGGAGGGGAATTTGACCACCCACAGAACAAATACCATTATCAAAGTGCAGCTTATGCCCCAAAGCGAACTTACTGGCTGGAGTGACATTTCTGCTTGGCATTTTGTCTGCTTTGCAAGGTGAGGATGGGGAGGAGGAGGGGAAGGAGAGAGGGAGGGAGAGGGAGAAAAATAGCCCAGCTGACATTTCAAGCAAGTAAATAACTCAGCGGGGAGCCAGCCTGCGTGGTGTTTCCACTCCTAACATGTAATTCCCATTCCATGAGCGCAGGGTGCCATCCCTGACCCCATCCCCATCCCCAGGGTGGGCTGGGAAGGCTCTCGGCAGAGCCGGAAATCGGGGATCAGCCCTGTCAGCTCGTATCTCATCAATAGCAAGGAAGTGCAAGAACAGGGATTTCATTCCCACTGGAGGTGCCGTTGGTTCCTGTGGCCTCAGCACGTGAAATCAGCTCAGTGGAGGGAAAAAGGCAACAGGTCCTTGTGCTGCAAAAGGCTGGGATTCCATCACCCGTGACTGCTGCTTCTTGCACAAGCAGAGAAGTGCTGGCTGCTCCAGGGGGAAAAGAAATGAACACTTCAGTCTCTCTTGGAGGTCCTGTAGGATTATGAGAGCAGTTGGTTTCCCTGTGCATGTTCAAAAGGAGCGTCTGCTTGTTTGTACCAGCTTAGGAATCTGCCTCTATCTTCCAAGCATCTCTTGAGAGGATACCGGCTCTCATGAGGCAAAACATTTGAGTGGTGATCAGTTCCCCATAACAGCGCAAAAGATGGAGATAAAACAAGGCATGGACCCTCAGGGCACTGCACAGAGCATCTTGCTTCTACCTCAGAGGTGGATATCTGGGCACAGCCCTGTCTTCTCCCCATGGGACCCAGTCAGCTCCCAGATTCACTGGACATGGGGTTTTTTCCTGCCTTCACTCCCATGCAGCTGCAAAAAACCAGTAGCAAACATATGCCAGTAGGAAACACAGTATCATTCTCCTGTGCTGACAGATAAGAAGGAAAATGAGGCTTAAGCTCTCAAAACACCATCAAACCAAATGTGAAATCGGGGTTATGCACTAGATTACTCGGAGGTGTGTTTTGTCTTAAATATTTGGGTATTAATTGCTGTCTGAGCAGCAATTAGGCTCAGCACAGGTGAATGTGAGGATATTCTGCAGGAACTGTGCCCTGTGGCAGTACAGCAGTGGTGCCACTCACACCAATTCTGCTAAGACAGTGTCCTGTCTGCTGCAGCTTCACGGGAGGAGTGGTGGTGATGCCACACTGAAGAAAGGAAAACATTAATATATCAGTCCAAAAAGGAAAATAGCTGTTTTGTGTGCTCAGTGCCACACCTGGCTTCTGCCTCCCATTCCTCTTTGCCACCTGTGAACACGGAGGTGTTTCCCACTCCCTTATTACACCTTTCGATAACATGTGAATATGAAGTCAAACTGAAATTCCTAGTGCTTCTCATTGCCTCTGCACTGCAAAGCTCTGCCATCACTCAGTTGCTTGCCCTGTTCTGTTCATGTTAAAGGGCTGCACCAGTATTTTCATGGGATGGAATTCCATTCTTTACCTTCACGGGTTTGTCTGTACTATGGCGATGACACTCAGCTCATGGATTTGGGCCTCGGTGACTAATATTACTTCAAACCAAAACGTAGTCCATATCCCAGAGGTCTTCCAGTATACCATGGCATTCCTGGTGCTCTGTGAAATGTCATGGGAATGTCACTCAGCAGTGGGGCTCACTGAAGTTCTCTTTGGGGAAGTTACTGCAAACGGAGTCCCCTCTGTGGATTCATTCAGTCATCATGATTCATTCTTTACTTGAGTAAATGTTGTGATATTCAAAGGTCAGGAATCATCTTCCCCATCTTGTTTAAAGTCCTGTTCTGTGACAGTTTTAGAGCTGCTCTAACTAACCTGTAATGGAAAATAAGTTTAAATGTGGGTAGTTTTCAGTGTTTGTTTTCTCTTCCTATGAAGCAAAAATGTGCTTATAAAATACTTTCAAGCTTTGCTAAACATTTCATACCATTCTAGTTGTTTTCCATTCGTTCTTTCACACATGATGTTTGTTGTCCAGAGTAATGTTGGAATTGTTTTCCACTGGGAATATATTGACCCGCATGACTTTGAGAGAACTAAAGATCACTCTTCATCTCAGTGAAAAAACCTTACTTTTCTCAAATAAAACAACAAACACCACTAGTGTGTGGAAATACCAGAGAAATGAGCGTACCAACCAAGGTAGAAAATGTTTTTGATGAGGAAATAAGAATAATCATTAAAAATCTGCTGAAGAAGGTAGCACCAAAAAGACTGTATCCTCCTGCTAATTTTTTTTAAAACATTATTGAATGAGTTCTCACTTGGGAGAAATAAACTTCATTTGTTACATGTGGTAGATATTTTACAGCCTCCGCCATCCCAGTAGCTGCAAGTGTATTATAGCTTAAGAAAAAACATACTTTCACTGGTCAGCTTTCAAATTAATCTTGACTGAGAGGAAATTGGGCTTGTTGCATTTCTGCAATTCTTCCCCCTCGAAAGGCAGGAAGGAGGATATAAGGAAACTCTCTTTGTCTCTCTAATCAAACATCTTGTGACCAAACAAGAGAGGGGCAGGAGTGGAAATACCCAGCCCAGTTGGGTAATGGCTGATAATCACAAAGCTGATCACATCTACAGGAATTTGAATGGCTGGGGCTCTCTGACACAGAGATCCATAGTGGTTTCCCAGGTGGTTTCCCAGGAAAGGTGGATGAGTTTGAGTGTGTTTGCAGCCTGTGGTGTTGCAAAGGGCCACTTGGCTCTCCAGAGTGATGGGACAGCAGAAAGGGTTGGAGATTCATGTCTTGCAGCCAGCAGTGACCAGGGACCAGGTAAAGAGGGAAACAGTAGTGTCTGCTACATGGAGAGGCAAATAAGTGAGAATATCTTAAGGAACTCCTTAGGAGAGTCCCTCACTGAAGAAATGACTGAGGACGTTTGACCAAGCAAAATAATTCATAGTCTTCTCCAAACAATTTAGATCTTCAGGCTGGGGACGTTATGTTCACCTAAGGTGGGAGTAACTCTGTAGGAGTTATGTACAGACATTCTGTAAATAAACACCGAAAATTACTCTAGATCTGTATCTTCCTTTTCATATGCATCTTCTCCTTTTCCATAACTCTGTAACAGTCCCATTAGGAGGGATCCCAGCTGTCCAAAACAATTCTGCAGTGCCCTTAAACATCTTTGGGAATCCCAAAGCAGAACTGCTAAACCATACAGAGCTGAAAGCCCTAAATATTCTTATTTTGGACATTTAATTAAGAAATTAGGACAAGGTGCTCTTGGTGAGTTCTTCAGGCCCTGCTGATGCCATTCCCAGCATGGGAGTGACACAAATGTCCCCATGCTGCTGTTTTCAGCAGTCAGTTGACCTGAGAAAGACAGATGTGATGATTTTTAGGAGCAGTTTTCTACAGGGGCTTTTTGTCCCGGGTGTTTTGCTCAGTCCCCAGAGATCAGACATTTACAGTTCCCCTTTCCTCTCCTCCCTCCTTCTCATCCTCATGCAGAGGCTCACCAGGGCAGGTCAGTGACTTGTCAGCTGTGTCGTGTCGGATGAGAAGGTGAATCTTAGGAAGGCCAACAACAACCCCTTCCCCATCACTTTGGAGCATTTCTGACAAGCCTGTGGCACTGGATGAGATCCCAATGATCCGAGTGAGGGAGGAAAAGCCATTGTCCTTTCTGGAGTAGTGTTATAGCGGCGATAGGGAAACAGGTCCAATCTGCATAAATTGGTGTGGTTGTTAGTAAATCCCTCTCACTGTGCTAGCCTGTTAAATATCCAGCACAGAAATAACAGTGCTTGGTGTTAGTCAGGATGAGAAAATACCAAAAGTAGGAGAAAATACCAATAGTAAGGGGTTTCTTTTGTTGTTTTCGAGCATAAATGGTTTTCATCGCACAATTGACTCAGAGTCACTTCATGGATTCCTTTATCTGCAGAATTCCTTTAAAGTTTAACAGTGCAGAACTAATTTTGATGACTCAGTAGCACGAAAATTGTTATTTTAAGTGCCGAAAAGGTATTTTCCCTGTGGATTTTCTAGCGCTGAGGCAACGTTCTGAATGTTTTGACTGCTACTTTGTCTGACAATGTAAACAGACAGGAATAATTTAATGATTAACTCGTTATCCTTGATGCATTCCTTGATGTCTCATCTTGTTATTAACAGTTTGCCCATGTTTTGAAATGTATATAATAAGAAGCAGAGCTAATTTTGCTCTGGAATGCTCTTTAACACCATTCCACAACTTTTTCCACCCACTGGCTGAGCTTGGTCAGCGAAGACTCTCTGTATTAACATCCCAGCAACTCGCTCTGGCACTTTCAGCTGTGTAAAATTAAACCCACTAATAAGAAACTGCTCATCAAAGAACTTGAATATGTGCATAAGCCCATCCTTATTCAGCCTCCTTCTATTTGAGCCTAAGCTTAACTTTACTCCATACTTGCAAATCTTGCTTAAAGCAGCCAGACTCTGTTTGCTGGTTGGGTCTTTGAAATACTTCCTGGCACCACATCCTGCTTCTGTCACCTTTAATAATTACCTGTCTATCATTGCCACTTCCTCACACATTCCTCCTCGAAAAGCCTTTTGCAGAAGGCTGATATGAGATCTTGGAAAAATCCCATTTGTCTTTGAGCACGAGCACCGCCTTGTTTTCCGTGCAAACAGGAATGTCGAAAAATAACAGAACGCTTTCGCCGTCGGGGAGAATTCTGAATGCATTTTCACCCAAACTTTCAGTGTGATAATATCATGTGCTGTTATTTTTCTGTTCACGTGTCACATTTATGAGATGATGTGTGTGCTGCCCGTGAAGCAGTGGGCCCACTTTAAATAACATTAATTCATCACGTTACCATCCAAACAGCAGCACTGACAGAGCCTGTGCTGCGAGTGACCCCAAAGAGCAGGAAAATCCTAAGAATCTCTTTTCCCAGTCCTTGGAAAAACATTTTAAAAATGCATCCTCTGCTGGTATAGTATGAACCGATGCACCTGAAAGCAATCAGCGTGTGAAAAATGGAAACTCTGGCATTAAAACGAGCAGTAAAATAACCATCAAAGCCCTTACACACCTCTCCATTCCCAGCTGGTGGTGGCATCAGCAGTTCCTGCAGGTGCTGCCTGATCCCCCAGTGTGGAATTGCCCTGGTCCTGATGTCTCCTCACTCACTCCATGTGAATTCAGACTGGTGAAACAAATAACAGTACCACAGTTATTGGCACATTTCCCCCAGAAGCCACTGATAAAAACCCGCTTCCCCCGATGTTTCCATTCTACACCAACCAACCTCACAGCTCTTACAGTAAGTCAGGCAAGTGAAATGAAAAAAAAATGACCCAGCTTGATTCAGTTCCTATCTGGCAACTGCCAGGCAATGGCCAAATGAAAATATTAAAAGGGTAGAAAGATAAACACCACTGAGTAGTTGAGAATGTGCAGCATCTTCTCTCCAAGCACCTTGTGATATCAGTATCCATTGCCAGTGCAACAACTGCTCTTACTCTGTGGTGTTTTTGCTTAGCCCTGCTCTTATGCTGTTAGGATTTCCCCTTTACTTTGATTTTTTAATAACTCAGGCTGGTAGAAATGTGTCTTTTATACATCTGCTTAAGGGAGAAGAATAGGCACTGTAGTTCTTCCCTGGATGCAGACAGTAACACTGCACCTGGTGAGTGGGATGGGGGTCTGACAGAGGGAAACCAGCCTGCCCAGAGAGGATGCAGAATTCATTGGTTTTTATTTCCTCTTGCCTACATTATGGAAAACTCAATATAAAAGAGAAAACTGCACAGGCAGTAAGCACCAGCCCCTCCATCCACAGGTTATCATTGAAACAAATGCACGAATACACATGTGCATCTGTTTATTTTTGCAAAGTTTGCCCAAACACCCTTGATTGGGAAGCAGGAGTCTCATGTTCCAAAAGCGCTTTTCCACGACAGATTCTGCTGCAGAAACATGGAATCACCAAAGCTGTCTTAGGATGAAAAGTGAAGTCTTGGCTACCTTTTGGCAAGAGACCATCAGGGACCTGGTGTCTTTTAAAGGGCTTTAAAGGCCCTTCAGCTTTGTGGGAACTTGGAAGGAATGTGAACTGTACAGGAACTGTGGAAAACCGCATTTGGTGCCTCTCCTTTGCTGTCTTCTCCAGTGTCTGGCTTGCACCCCTGGGTCCAAGGAGTACCTCATCCCTCTTGCCTGGCTTGGGCAGGCCCCTGCTCTGCCTGGGAGAGGAGCAGAGGTGCCAAAAGGGACCCGGTGCCAGATCAACTCGGGCTGAACCGCTCCTCTCTCCGCAGGTGGGAAGAGGCCTGTCACAGACAAAGCCAGCTGAAAATGCATCTGGGGTAGCCAAGTGTTTGTGCTGCATGAGCTTCTGGCACAGCCTCCGCTGTATTTATCCTTCCACCCACCTCCCTTCCCCAGAATGGGGATGTGTGCACTCGCTGATCTTATCTCCGCCACACTTTGATCCAGCTGGGATGTTAGGCCCTTTGGGAATTCCCCGCGTTTGATAATTCCTGATAGTTACTTTTAAGAAAATACCAGCTGAAGGATGGGGAGGGATTCTTCAAATTCCACCGAGGGAATGGTGGAATTCATCGGGCGTCCTGAGCCAGATTTCCTTGGAAAGAACACATTTATTTTTGAAGTGTCACATTTTCATTGTATTCAGCAAGCAGTATCACTTGAGGCCGGAGAAACCCAGTGGAACAGGACATTACTGGCGTTTTTAATAAGCACGGGAGCTGGCCCTGATAAAAACATTATGAGACATATCTAAACTATGACTAGCTAAGGACCGGGTTTATCCTGAGTGGTAATTCATTACCCCTTTATGTTTAGCTTTCGAAACACCACCTCCAGAGAAACTTGACCCCAAGGAAATCTATTTCAGGAATGTGTGTGGCCCCCATCCCACAGCAGGCTGTGACTGTCTTACCACCTTTATTGGTTTTTTCTCACCACCCTCGTGCGAGGTTGGGCCCAGCCATTACCCCGACTTTACCAGGAACAAATTGACGTGTCTCGCGCTCATTAATATCCAAATTTTGGCAGTTAAGTGACTTTCCCATCGCTGAGGAGGAAGTTTCTGGCAGAGCAGGGTACCCTGTGCTCTCTGTAATTTTGTACTCGCAGGGTGTGGCTTCCCACCCCCCAGTAGTAGCCAGGTTACAGGGCTGTCAGAAGGTGTGTGTGTGTGTTTGTTTTTCCATGGGTAGCATCAGGAGAAAATATCCATCATCTCCCGAGACCAGAGGCATTCCTGAGTGAAAGTGTGGGCGGCTGCAGTGTCCCACTGTGGATCTGGGGAGGTGTTTGCTGCAGGTTGTGCCGAGCCTGTGTCCAGCCGGGCCCGTGGCGGGTTGGGGCTTGTGCATGTGGAGTGTCTTGCTGTGGCTTTGTCTGGCTCTTTGTGGGGGGAAAAAAGGGGGGAAAAAATCAGCTGTGTGGCTGCTTGTAGCTGGTGTGTTGACTTCAGAAGATCTGAGAGGGTTGTGAGGAAATCTGTCCTGACCTCCCAAGGTACACAGGGCTCTCTGCCCTGTAATTCCTGGGGGAGATCTCTGCGGGAAGGGGGTTGGTGTGTCCCCACCTGCCTTCATGCTCCTGGCTGCTTGGTGGACTTTTCCTGTACCCTGGAATGTGGGAGCTGGCCATGAGGGTAGGAAAACTTGATTTATTCTGATAAAGACAGTGTGCTATGAGGAGATAAGAAAATTGGAAGAGTTGATTAACTATCACACACAAGGGGAAAAAATTAAAACAAAAAAATACTGTGAATTTCAAAGGGCTCTTTTTTATGTCTTTCTTACCTTTGCTACTTTAGGGCAGCATGTTCAGGAGAATTTAGTGCTGGTCTAAAGATTCCCTGAGAGTCAGTGGTTTTTTTTAGAAGAGAACTACATTCAAGCTATTGCAAACATTTATTTCTTTATACATGGCAAGCAAAACAGGAGTGAGAGACCCACCAGAGGGAAAAGAGAGCAAATGTTGGTAAAGTGGGATGGAGGGATAGGTATGCGCAAGTCACTTAGTGGTCACAGCCAGACCAGATGGCAGTAACTGGAATCTTTGGTACTTTGGTTATATTCACCATCAGCTCCTGCCTCATCTAGGGAATATGTCTGAGAAACTCCTTCTTCCCACCGGGGACCAAAACCCATAGTGCTGTTCATTAGTGAGGAGAACACAGAGCTGTTCCCCTTTGTGTCCGTCTGTTCCCACGCCATTTCGGCAGTACCTGTTTATAATTGCTTGAGAAATGTTTTACGGGCATCTGCATCGGGTGAAACATCTTTATTGTGGGAGACATTTGTGAGGAGACTTCATAGGCTGCTGATCACAGGCCCTGCTTTAAAGCCCACTGGAGTCCATGGGAGGGATGCGTCTTTCCCGTGACTCCAACAGCCTTTGATCGTGGCCACTAGGAGAAAATGCTGTCCAGCACCCTGGAGTCTGCTCCTCCAAGGTGTGTTTTGTGTGTGTGCAGGGCCAGACATTGCCAGGCAGCCACCAAGTGTGGTGAGTGCTCCGTGGTTCACCCAGGAGCAGCCACGTCCAGTGCACGACGTGTGAGGTGGGCACGAGAGGTTGAACCCACACACTCTGTGAATGCTGTAGTCTTGGAGTAGCCCCTTCCAAACGTGTGTGAGGCACTTGACAGCCCTGGAGCTCTTTGGGTGGGCCACAAGACACGGGGCACCTTGGACTTGCACCTCTGCCCTTCCTGTAGGGCTGCAGTGGTGCTGTGGGTGAGTTGGAGGAGTAGCTCGTCTTCGGGATCGTGACCTGGATGTGGGAGAGTGTATGAGCCACTGCATGATTTTCCGCTGTCTTGGAGACGAGTGAAGCTTTCAGGATATTCCCGGAAAAGCTAAGGCACAGCTCAGAGCTGGGTGTGCCACTCACCTGGTGTGGATCACTGAGGGCCTGCTGGTAAGGACATCATCCATCTCAAACACGCCGGCTTTTTTTTTTTGTTTGCAAATACCGCAAAACTCCTTTCCACCACTGGAATTACTCATGCTGAGAAAATGCGTGATGTCCCAAGGACTGACTAATTTGGCATCCAGAGCTTCTGGCCCAGTATCTCTCCTGCCAGGACTTTTATATTATCGGTTCCATTCATTCCCACCGCAGGCTGATGGGGTGCGATAAAGCAGATGGCCAAAGTCCCAGACAAAGGTCGGGCAGGACAATTAATGACAAGCCGACAGCCCCACAAAGGGATAATGCTGGCTCTGGAGGGCTGCTGACAATAACATAAAGCCTCTCCCCTCACAATGGGGAGATAAGATACAGTGCTGTAATAGGAAAGCAATCATCACAAAATGCCATCAATTATATAAAAGCTGCACCGGCTGGGTCTGGCTCACTGGGGCTCGGCTGATTCCTCGACATACCTGCGCCGCGCTCCCGGCGCGGCTTCTCACGGCTGCCTGGGCTCTGGAGAGGCTGAGGCTCCCTTACCCCCGTCCTTTCATCGGTTTTTGGCTCGTGAAATTACACTGAATAATATGCTTATTCAGGTTTTTATATCTGTGCACCTATTTTATTACCTTTTATAATGCATACAGGGTCGGATCAGCTTGCAGCAGAACAAAGCTAATTACACCTTTCATTACCTAAATATAGCATAATGACAGAGTGTCATTCAAGTGTGGCATTGAGCTGAGAAACCTCATGGCAGGCCAGGACAATGACAGAGGTTATTCAGCTGCACCTGAATTGCTGCTGGTGCAGCGAGAGTGGGGCAGGGTTAATAGACAGGTCACTCCATAAATTACAGTATCAGATGGAAACACTGCTCCCATCAGCCACTGTATCTTCCAGAGTCAGGAACCTCCAGAGCTGGGGTTAACCTCTTGCCTTCCTCTTGTTAGATATATTTATATATGTGCATGTCAGTGATTGTAACACCTGAGAACAAAATGACCCGTTTCTGTGCTCTGTAAGAAGCGCAGCAGTGTCACATCACACACCGAGCCCTTCACACTTTGGATCACGTCTTGTAGGTGAGGCAGGATGTTTGGTGGCCATTTCTAGCATGGTTGGTAGCCACTTCTAGCGTCTGCTCCCAGTCTGTTATGACATTCTTGAAACTTTAATTAAAAGCTCATACTCCTGGCATTCAGCATGGCGGGAAATTCTGCTACTGAAATCCCTGCTGCCACCCGAATTTTGTCCCCAGAGACGTGTCACAGTCTCCCTCTGACTTTGGCTGGAGACCACCTCTTTTAGATCTCCACTATCCCCTAATGTATCATGCAAACAGAGAGGTGATTTGCTTTTAATTTATTTCTTTACACATCATCTAATAAGAGGCTTCCTTGGTTTTTAATAAAGGGGTGGTGAGGGCAAAGGCTGGTAAAAGCAGAGTTCATAAAAATTATTATCAGAAACTATTTCATTTTTGCCAAAGCAAGCAAATCACAGAAAGTTTCTACTTTCCTTGGAGTGTTTCTGTTTTTCATCAAAACCAGAAAATGAGGCATTTTAATTTGCAGATTTGTTCAGGAGCTGAACAATATTCATTCCAGTTTTCTTAGGTTCTTGCTGAGTATTTGTGCTGTGGTTAATGGGGGTGGGTTTTTCCCTTATCTTTTGGCTGAAGAAAAAATATTTCTATCACAAGTCATCCTTTCCCTCCCTAGTTTCTTCCTAAAAGGTGAAAGGCATTGCAGGGCTGCAATTCCTCCGTAGCAGCACTGCCTACATGAAAAATTGTTCGGGCCACAAACCTGCAACCGGAGACAAATGAGGTTGTCTTACACCCTGGAAGAATTTCCAGCTACTATGAAGAGAGACATGAACTCCAGTGCTTTGAGGGCTCAGGCTGATACTGGTTTCATTTCTGAGTGCAGCAAAAATGTAGTCTACTCTCTTTTGACAGTTTTTTGACAGATTTGTGAGTCTCTGGTTTTCTTTACACTGGTTGTAACATTAGTGTTGAAGTCATCAGTTCCCTGTTCCTGTATTTATTTCTAATGTACTAACACTTCTCCTTACCAGGAGTTTTAGGGGTTGAGGATACCTGAGTCAAAGGAGAGCTTGACATGCTAAAATAGATGCTCTTCATCCACCTTCTCCCTTCTCAAAGATGCTGGTGAGGTGCTTAAAGAGTCCCAAATACAGATGGAACTTTTTAGAAATGTCATCAATTCTTTGGTCCATGATACCCTTCAAAAAGCTGGAAGATAAAGTTTTGGGTGGCCACAAGACTAAGCAATACATGAAAATTATTAATACTGATGTTATGCCCACCTTTAGTGTCTGTCAGAACAGACCTGTGACCATGGCTTACACTGAGATTTTGCCTCTTGTGCAAGTTCCATCTTTTTAGTTGTCCTTGGCAGTTCTTTGTTCTTCCTTCTCTCCACATTCCTCCATGTTACTCCAATTTCCTTCAAACTGCCTCTTTGCTTAGAGCTGGACACAAAGCAGCCCTGAGGCCAGTGCAGAGACCCTCAGCTCTGTGATGGGAGCACCAGGATCACAGCTGGAAGCAAATGAAATGTAATTTGCAGAAAACTGAAATCCAAGGTCTGGAGGAGCTGAGTGCTTTGGGCAAGGTGGCAGGGAAAGTATCTGATTAAAGGGATTAAAACTGAACACAGTTTTCCAGAGCTGTGGATTAGCACCCCAGCAGCTGCTCACATCTGCAGGAGATGCCAGGGTGTATCTCTGACCTGATCCAGCTCAAAGTGTTGCACAAGTCTGTCTGCTGCCAGCCAAGTCCACATCTGGATACAGCTCTTCCCTGTCCATAGCACTGCAGCCTCCACCCTCCCCAAGCCCTTTGTGAGGCCCTGGGGAGGATCCAGCTTTACCAAAGTGGAGGTTTATCCCCTTTGGTGACTGCTCGCTAAAAACCAGCATTGTTTCTCATTCATTCACCTCTGTGCTTCCCGAGGGCAGCAAAGAAAAGCCTTGTGCACATCCTTACATGTGAACTCTGCAAGAACATCAGAGGCACCCTGGTGTCATTGGTTACTGGGCACTTGGGCATTTTTATTCTGGAATAGCAAACGAAGAGGTTCCTGCTCACCCCTGCTGCACGTCTGTGAAGCTCAGCGGGGGTGAGTCCCATGCCCTGGCACCCTCCATCCAGGCTCCTTGGGCGGGGATGCTGCTCCATTTGGGTCCCCTCTGGCACCCAGCAAAGGCAGCACTGGGAATCCCACTGGCTCTCACCCTCCCCTGCTCCAGAGGCCACTGGTCTCCATTTCAAACCATGGCTGACTCTGCAGTGGCCCTCGTGAAAGCCTGGCTGGATCAGGGCACACTGGTGGGTTTGGCAGGTTTGCACAGTCACTCGGGCTTTAAATCAGCCAGGGAAATCCCAGCGGTTCTGAAAACACACATACGCTCCTTTCCTCCCCCTTCCTTTCCTCTTTTTCTGCTCTCCTTGGTCTGCAAAACCCTCCCAGCCTCCTTTTTTCATTTCCCTTTCTGCTGTCGCCTTTATCTCTCCCCACTGTTGTCCTTACATCCTCTGGTGATAACAGGAGTGACCCCGTGGGGTGACCCTGGGAGATTATTACATTAGCTGTAAATTTTGAGCCCGGGCCAGCCAATACAGTAGGGATTGCAACTCCCATCCTTTAAGTGCAGGAGGATTAACGCTGGGGAACATAAGTCCCTTAAACCACTCCACAGACACCAGCCACCATTCCTGTCTCTGCATATCTTTGTATTCCTGCCTTTAAGACCAGTTGGGGAATAGAGCTTTGCTATTCCTGTTGAGGTGGTGAAGGGGAGGAAAAAGACAGCATTCATGACAGTCGGCGCAGAACTGCATTAAATAAAGCCTCTATCTTTCATTCTTAAGCTCAGCTCCGGGTCCTTGATGAAGACAGATTTTTCAATTAGACAGGCAGTGTTTGTTCTAATATTTTATACATGAACCGCTCAGCTGACATCTTATCCAGATTTATGAAGGAAATTGAATACAAATGGGAGGTTTAATATAAATTTATTATTCAAATCTATCACGTACTTCCGCAAATAAAAATTATGGTTGCCTCAAAGAACACATTTTTTCGAAAAGGAAGAAAGGAGTTGATAAAGTTTCTTTCCACCCGGTGAATAACAATATTGTACGTTAAGAAAGATCTGTCATAATGTAAATTATGACACACATGGAATACATTTCCCACTGAAGACAATATTTCTTTCTTATACAAATGTTGCTCTCCTTCGTTGAACTGAAAGGAAGTTCAGGAGGGTTGGCAAAACAAAGTTGCCCATTTTTAACACTGTACAGAAAAAAGTGTGTTCTGCTGCCAGTTACCCTTAACTGAGAGTGACTGCAGCTTCTGGGACACGCAGCCAAGGGTCGTGGGGGTACAACTGCTCCCCAAAGGAACAGGAATGTCAAGCGACATTCACACTCCAGCTGTTTAAAGAAAAGGATGAAGAGAATTTAAGGGAATAAAAGGCCCTGCGACATCCATTTTAGCCACAGGGAAATTACTGCAATTAGTGCTAGGCCAGTTATAGCTACACTTTTCAGAGGGCATACCTAATTTAGGAAGGGATTAATACCCCGTGAGTTTTCATCTCCAGTCAGAATGAGAAGGAAATATAGAAAAACTAATGTTTTTGATCAGAACGAAATAGTAAAGCGAAAGATTTGTATGTTTTGGTTTCTGGAAACCAGACTTTATCTTGTTCAACTGTGGCATTGCCATGCTTTAGCTGCAATTCCAACCTCCTGTATTTCATTTAAGCTTTTCCTCATTTCCATTTTTTTTTTTTTGACTGGAAAACGGTATGAGATGTGAAAGGTGATCAAAACCATCATAACACTTCCAACATCTCTGCATTTTTTGGTGGGAAAAAGAAAAAGAGGGGAGAGCATGAAAGGGTAGAGATTTTAGGTCAAGGTGAGTGTTTTCTCTTTGCTGTTTTACCTGTGTCCCCATCAGTACCACCACAGGGGGAAAGCCCATCCCAAGTTCCTGAGCTGCATGTTTGGGGATTCCCTGCTCAGTGCTGCTAAGACAGAAGGCCACCTCTCCTGACTGGGCCAAGGGAGATTTCCAGAAGGCACCTGGGAACCTTCTCAGGACTGAGTCTCTGAGCTTTTTATGCCAGTTCATTTCAGGATTCAAATCTCCAGACTCAGCTGGAGTAAACACTCAAAGCTCTGTGATGATCTGAGTGCCAACTCCTACTGAGGGCAACAAAAGTGTTGTTTGAGCAGCTTTTAAAAATTATATTTACCTTCAATTTACGATTGTAGTTGGTCAAACACCTTTAAAAACACCACCTGAGATTCTGGGCAGCACAGTGCTGAGCTGTGCTCAAATACCTATAAACCCCAGAGTGCGCCCAACTTAGAAGCACAGGACTGTTCCCAGGGCAGGTCTGGTGGCTTTGAATTAATTTCTACTGACTGTGCCACATTTTGTCATGTATTTTTCGGTACAGGAACCACTTGTAATGTCAGTTGCACCCATAAATCAGAGCAGGCTGTTGCTAAATCAATAGGCCGAGGTGTGACATGCAATGTGTGGCTGCAAAGCCGGGCCTTCTGCCCTGAGATAACAGTGTAGGAACAGCAGTGAGAGGATTAGGGATCTCTCAGCTGTTTGCTGTCACTCTGAGATGTGCTGTAGGGCAAGGCAGGGAAACAGAAAAAGAAAAGACAGGAAACTTGACATGTGTATTGCAGGGTCTTATAGATGAGTCTTGTAGATGCCCAGTTGTTCCTGCTTATGCCATTGCATGGCCTTGAGGTTAAAGGCTTTGCTGAGACAATCGAGAACCTCTGTTTGGCTCCGACTGGGGATTCAGAGAGCTCCCTGTGAACCTGTGAAGGAGGAGAATACCCTGGGAAGGAAAAGGTTTGTGACACAGCACCTGAGGTATCCATACTGCAGGTGGGGTTCCTAGCTTCTCATCCCAACTCCCAAGTTATTTCGCTTGGGTTTGGTTTGGTTTTGTTTTATGGCAAGATTGTTTGTTGTAAAATACATGAACAGTCCTGGGAGAGCTCCCCACAGCAGCTGAGAGCTCTGACCACGGGACAGTTGTGCAAAGGGCAGGACATTCCCACCGGTGTCTGTCTGCAGCTGGGAAACAACAATCCATAAACAATAACCCTCCTGAGAGGGCTCTGGCCTGCAGCAGATGGAGGCACCTCCCTGGCTGCTCTGACTCAGGCGCCTTTGGGACATCAGTGGGGTGGCAGTTCACACACATCTCTGTGGAACAGCACCACAAACTTGCTGAGGTGGGAAGGACCTCTGGAGATCATCCTGTCTACCCCCTGCTCTGAGCAGGGACAGTTAGAGCTGGTTTCCCAGGGCCATGTCCAGTCAGGATTTGAATATCTGCCTGGATGGAGATGAAACAACCTCTCCGGGCAACCTGCTGCAGTGTCCGGTCACCCTCTGTGTTCCTGCTCACCTGTCCCTGTTCACACTGAGTGTCTGCTTCCTTTCTGTGTCTCAGTTTTGTCAGGAGGTCCGTGTTCTTGTTTTTCTGATTGGTGGCATGGGCAGTTCTTGAGCAGGGAGAAGGTTGTCCTTGAAAGTCCACCAGCTTTCCTGGACCTGTTTTCTTTCCAGGGCCAGACCTGCTGTCCCACTCCTCCCACTCCCAGCAGCAGCCACTTGTGTACCCCCAGCAGCAGATCTTGCCTTCAAGGGTTAGCAGGAAACCATCGCTGCTGAGAGAATGAGACAATTATCTCTTCTGATTAAATTCAATCCCCCCAAAAATCAGGGTTGATGCAATATTTTTTTAATCTCAAGAAGAACCTAGTTTACTCCTGAAATAGGTGAAAATTAGGAACCCACTGATCTTGCTTTGCTGAGCTGGTGCCTTTGTGCTTTGGTGGCAACTATTTGTTATCCAAACAAACTTAATGTTTTCATGTCTCATATTTGCCAGGCAAGACCAGTGGCTGAGGAGGCTGCAGGAGCTCCCAGCACCCATCTCACTGCAGGGCAGGAGTTGTTTACTGTACTGTTTTGGCTGCCAGCAAAACCCCAGCTCTCACAGAGCCATATTTTACTAGTGCTGGATGAATGGTCTTCAAAGCTGTGTGACACTGTGTGCTTTGCCAGCCTGCTCATCTGCAGGATTTCTTCAATGTCCATAAAATTCATTATTATCTGCCTAATTAGCCCATAAATGTTCCAACATAGTCCATAAATTACCCTGGCCTTAAAGGGCTTATCTGGTTGGTGTAATAACTAGGTCTATACACTGAGGTTTTTTTCTATTATAATAGTCAGAGTATTATTTATATGACTGGGACTGAACTATGCCTGAACTATTAAAGAAGCACTACGCTATAAATAAAGAGTATTTTACTGTCCAAAAACTTTAAACCTAGTTCAGGGCGTGTTAGCATCTGCCCAAACCATCTCACTTTGCTTACTCTCTGCTCCAAACAAGTAGGGAGTGGACAGACAAGGTCTATCCATAAATACTGATATACAGTGATATACTGTACAGATAGTTAGTGTTAGAGGTTCTGAGGGTATTTTGTATTTTGACAGGTCAATGGGCAGACAATAACATGTAACAAGATTCCTGGAGCTCAGTAGGAGGTGCTGAATTTTTTTACGGAGCTACACCATGTATGTTTTAACAAATACATATTTTACCATGTCGTCTAGGTTGATCTGTAAGTGATTTGGGAGCAAAAGGAGTTTTGTTTCTAAAAATGTGAAGGAAAAAATCACCAGTGTTTTTAAAGCACACTGTCCTAAACTTGACACTTGTTAAGAGGTTAAAATATAAACTCTTGTCAAATACGGAGCACGGTGGCATTTTTTAGTTTGAAAATAACCACTTCCAGCCGATTCTGTTGTTTTAATGTTCTGGTACTTTAATGGGAGGTCATTTTAAAAGGCGTTCATTTTTTTATTTGCATGAAAACAGCATTTTGGAGGGAGTTTCCCTGAGTCAGCCAGGGCCTGCTCCAGAGCCCAGACGCAGGGAAGCACACGGGAAGGGAGGCAGGTGTGTGGTGCTCTGGCTCCATTCTGCTCTCATCAGAAACACCTGCGCTCGCTGTGCAGACCCACCCAGACCCCCCCACTCCCCTCACGGTCGGGCACTCGCTTCCACATTAAAGGAAAGGGTTTAACAGGGCTGAAGGAAAAGCCTTGCCAACCAGCTGTATTGCTGTGCCTTTAGGGACAAACAGCCAGGGTTTAACCCGCAGAACAAATGCCCCTAACTCCAAATTTGGGGTTTATTCAGCAGCTCTTGGCTGAGTAGTTGAGGAATCCCCAGGCAAGGCCCAGCCTCGTTAAGTGGCACAAGTGATGCAGGTTAAGGCGATTGATTATCCCAGGAGCAGGGGGAACCCTGAGGTCCTCCCAGACCGCCTGCAGCAGGGACAGTGGCCATTTCTGCTCTTTGTTTCTGAGGGGCTGAAGACCTGCCCTGTGTGTTCTGAGGGGCTGAAGACCTGCCCTGCTGCAGACATGGAAGTGTGGAGCAGATGCTGGGGCTCAAGGTATTGTACTGGGAAGGGGGGTGCCATGAGCTCTTTGTGAGGTGTGATGTGTGTGCCTTGTCTGAGGCTCTGTGAGGGGTAAAGGGGGGAGACGCCACCTGTAATGTCTCCGTCTTGGAAGAAGTGGTACTTTGGTGACAAATTAATGGTATGAAGAAAATTTTGCCTGACTGTATTGATGTCTCCACCAAGAGTTTTAGCTCAGCAGCTGCAAGGAGCTCAAGGGAGGGCTGTTCCGTGTGGAGTCTGCCCTGAGGCATGGTCCACAGGGGCTGTGGGCCTTTAGGTAGCACTGAGGGGCTTGTGCATGTCAGCAAAGTGTTTCTGGGATGTAACACAGTTGTATGCTGCAGGTGTGTTGAAGTACTTGCCCAGTTCTGTGTCTTAAGTATAGGAATATTGTCCTGTCTCTGAGGAATAAACTTCACTGTGTGTGCACAAATAGTGCAGAGGGATGGATTTGGTGTGGACAAAGGTCCAAGCCCTGAGTTATCTCCCTACCCAAAAAAGCTTGTCTTCTGTGGTGAACAGAATCTAATAAAAAATAGGAGGGCTGCGATTTGCTCTTATTTGTGCCAGCAGTTCCATCTTTGACCTCAGACAATTTGTTCTCCACTCTGTGTTTTATTTTTCCATTGATAAGCTTGCAGCAGTGATGCTTGTCTCCTTGCCTTGTGTGCTTTAGATGGTGGGGGTTTGAGGTTATGTCTTACCTGGTGTTTGCTCTGCAGCATCACCCTGAGCGCTCAGACAAGGCTGGAGCATTTGGGTGTCTGTGCACTAGGAACAAAAAACAGCAAGTCTCCTCATCACCTGCTGGGAGTTACAACTGTTAATTAACTGTTAATACAAGTTAATTTTTAAAGGCTGAAAAAATGTAATTTGTTGGAATATTCATTTGCTTTTAAAAAAAAAAATGCCAGTTTTGAAAACAGCTCAACTGTTGCTTCCTCAAGTGTTTCCTCTCTGTCTCTCTCCTCCTGACAAACTCACCACAGGCTAATGAAGGGGAATATGACTGACAAGGGAAAACATGGGAGTATCGTGGAATTTTTTTAACTGATACTTGGGAACGTGCATTTTTTGTTGTTTTGAGACTGCAAGCACCATCTCTGCACCCAGGATGACTCGTGGTCACACAAAACTTATGTCATGACATGTCTGGGCCAAAATCTCCCGGGGAAGCTGCATCCAGCCCCACACCTGCGTTTCCTGTTCCCGCTTTGCTGGGTGCTTTTATCACGGCATAAGACAAGGATGAGTGCATGTAGTTTGAGACTCGTGCTAGGTTTTTGTGGGTTGTTTGTTATTGTTTTGATGCAAGAAGGTAAGGAAAAAGATTGATGAACACACAGCCCTGAGAAGAATCCAGCTCTGGGGCGGAGGAAACTATGTTGTGTTTCTTGCCATCACTTTTCTTGGATCTGGGTGCTGAGTTGTTACCAGTGCAATTCAGCCATCCCTTTCTTACATATTAACTGCTTGTAGTTCTAAGAACACAGTTGTTCCTGAACACTGGAATTATTTTAACACACTGGAATGTGTTTTCTGGTCGTATCTATTAGCATTCCAGCATCCTCTGCCTTGCAAGATGAACTCTGATTCTGCATGTTCTTGCCTGTGTCTGTATGTGTGTGTTGGACTAAGGTGATTATGTATTAAGCTGGTCTTGGGAGTTGTTGATTATAAACATGCAGAACTGTTTTGACTTCAGGCCTCAACACTACAAAAGAAGTCAGGTTTGGAGAAAACCATTTGAGCAATGTGAATTCACCAGGGCAGATCTTACAGGTGGGGCTTTTAATTATTTGTAAATAGAGCCAGGCAGCATATCTCTGTTCAAGTATGCATCACGTAGTGAAGATTCATCTGTGGTTATGCACTTGGTGGTGTTTAAATACCTGTGATTTTTGGTAGCTGGAAAGAATTTATTTTCATGAGGCAAAGTCTGGATTACTTCAATGAGAGACCAGGTCATGGCTCATTCAAGGTTTGCTGTAGTCTTGTCCAAGAAGTTGGTAGGTGTTAATTTATCATATTTAGGAATGAGGAAGACTTACTCATTGTGTTTAATATTTTCCAATCCAGTGATGTGAACAATGAAATTTATGGTTTGCAGTTAGGATGCTGAATTATATCTATTCCTTGGCAATACTTTTCCTGTTAGAGCTGCACTAAACACAAAACTTTTCACTTTAAATACTCAGATAGGATCATAATGACATAAGTATTTCTTCTGTATGTGACATGGTCACCTTCTGAACTGACTTGGCTGGGAGAAAATTACACTCTTAGTTTCATTTTCTTCTGCATCTTGTGAACCAAACCAAACTGTATTTTCCCCTCTGTGCTGCTCTCCAGCAGAACCATTAGCAACTTTTCCCAGGGAACAATTGCCACCTGAAGCTGGTCCTAAGCAGATGTTTCCCCACACCTCTTCAGCAGTGAGTATGGGCTGGACTTTGAGAATCTTACTTGATAGGAAGTATATTAGTTTCAAATGAGTGGCAGAACAATACATTAAAACTATATGCTCTGATTGTGTTATGGAAATGGCTCTCATTTCCTTCAGCAGGAATGGATAGACCTGTGTGTTTCTGTCAGAGGGTTGTGAACCAACTTTAGCACTTTCCCAGTCTTTGGATTCATGCAAAGACAGTACCACAGGATAGTTCTGTAGCAGTGTGGACAGATTGATTGCCTTGGTTTCATTTCCTTTTGTTACTCCCTTCAATATATCTTTGTGCTGAGCATTTCTTCTGTCTCTTCCCTTCAGATGCCATTGTGTTGTCAAAAGAGACTTTTCACAGGACAATGAGTCATCAAATCCTTGCAGTATTGAAGTGTTTTTGTTTTCAAAAGCCTTCAAAAGTGTCCCCCCTGCTCCCCACCAGGCAGAGTAACACAGAAGTTGCTCTAAGTTATCAGATTTCTCTGTCTGCTCCATTTTGGGTGACACATTTATGGAGAGTCCTTCAACCTGCTCACTTTCCTTAGGCTTGCCATTATGTTGTGGGCTTACCTGGGAATGTGTGGATGCTCTGGAGTGGTCACTGATCCTTGACAAGTGGCTCCAAACAGACCTGGGAGGCTGGAATAAGATCTGGTACTGGGTTGCTGCCCTGACATCTGAAAATGTAGTGGGCAAAAGCCCGGACCCACCTGAAGTCAGTGGGAATTTTGCCACAGACTTCAGCACGGCCAGGATTTCACCCAATATATTTCCCAGCCTCCCGCTGCACGAGTGCACGAGGTCAGGCTCTCATCGTGGTCCCCCCGTGCCGTGGTCTGGAAGCCATTTGCTGATCCAGTGGAATCACTCCTTGTTCTTGGTAATGACATTCAGTGGAATTCTTGCCCACCCTTCACGGGTAGGAACCCTCTCTGGGCCGATCATCACGGCTCCTGCTGCACACACGGAGGGGGGATTTGGAACCTGTGGAGGTGTTTACTTCTTGCAGAATGCTCACCCCAGTGGGGATTTTTTGGGGGTCTTCTTTCTGACAACTACTTCTGGAGCTTGCTACGTGTGCAGAATAAGAATTTGGCCTTTGCTGCAAACCTTAACTCTTGCAGAGTATCCGCATGTGTTAATGCCTTTTTTTTTTCCTATGGATATGCTTGATCCAAAAAATATGGATTCTGGAATTTGGATGCAGCTGTAAGTGAAGAATCTGGCTTGGGAAGGGGTGTTGATCCTGCCTGGTCCATGAACAGCCATTAGCTGTCTCTTTCCCTGCCTCTTGGAGACGTCCACGAGGGCCCATTTTGTAGGGTCATTGTCCGGGTCTCCCTGTTGGTTTCTTTCACAATATTGAAAATGCAGTTTAAAAAAATGTTACTTTGACCAAGAAACTAGAATCAAACTAAACCAACAAAACCAGGGAAGTTCACTCTGAATTTCTGGGATGGGAGCCAGTTCTCAGCCACATGTTGTAACTGCATTATTTATATCCTTATTTATTGACTACATTGGCACCTTGAGTTCTCATCTCAGCCTGAGGCCCTGTTGCAGTACATGTGAGAAGCATAACAAGCGTGAATCCCTTGCTGTGAAGACCATACAAGACACATCAAACACCAAAAAAACCTCTTCCTATAAATCCCACTTTACATAGTGGGAACTGGCGCTTCTCTTTGGTGACGTTGCACGCAGAGATGAGAGAGCAAAGGAAACCCAGAGTGTCCTGCATCCCAGGTGAGGGCTTTAGAGACAGTCACAGCTCCAGTAGTAGTCTGTTCTCTCTTCTCATTCATGAATAAATCTCCTTCCAGTTTTCCCCCTGTGTCCCGCTCTCCATTGTCAGAAGCAGTGCCACCTCTGGCACCACCACTGAGAGGATTAAGGAAAGGGCAACATCGCATTCCGTCTTTCCCTTGCTTCAGTGGTTGAGGGAAAATGTTAGTATTATACAAAAATAGTTCCTGCAGTTGAAGCCAATTTATTTCAGTCAGGCTTCAGATACATTGGAGAGAGAGAGAAAAAAAAGACACGAGTTATTCTGGGTCGCAGTTGGGAATAGTATTTCCTATCGCTCGGGTACCTGTCATTTCTTCTCCCTTCTCTCTTCCCCTGGGGATTTCAGTCCCTTTCAGCTCAAACTAGTAAGGTCTGAACTTGGGTTTTCCCTAATAGTGAAACACAATACCAAATTGGGAAGCTTCTTGAAGGGCTTATAAGAGAAGTGTGCAAACATCTGGTTGACATTTAATCTAGAAATGTCAGGTCTCAGCATTTCCAACCCAGGCTGACAGCTCCTTGAACACCAAAATGAACTTATTGAAGAAATATAGGGAAGAGGTACATCAGAGACCAAATATTAAGCTGGGAAAAGGATTTTTTTGAAACAAAAAGACAGTGTGAGCTCTGTCCCCAACTTCTATCTGCTACACTCAGGAGCTTGTCACTGTGATGTGTTCCTGTCCCAGAGGTACCATGTTAGTGCCCTGGACTACAGCAGAGTTTTCAGTTCAGCAAAGGATTAGTTGAGAGAGATGCAGAGCCTGCATTCTCCTGGCTCCCAGGGTTGTCTAAACCCAGCCTAATGGTGCTTTCTATCTCCCCAGATCCCAGGCCCTGGTGCTTCCTGTCAGCTGGCTGTGTGCTCCTTGAGGCCCATGGCCAGTGCAGGGCTCTGCTCAGCTTTTCTGGTGAGACTGGGAAGATTTACTCGCCCACGTCCTGGAAAACCCCAGTCTTAAATGCATATTTAAATCCCAGTTAAATCAATGGAAATTAAATATCTGCCTGGCAAATGCACTTCTTGCTTGCTTTGGAGACCTGGCTCGGATTGAGAGAGTCAGGCTTTGGGTCTGAGTGAGAAGTTCAGAAAGAATTTCTCTCTCTTAGAATAGGACAGAAGTCCTCGGTGTCTTTAATTCCTTCTGATGTGCCTCATCTTAAGGAAAGAATGAGCAGATGTTCACATGTTATTCCAGGTGAGGTTTCACCCTCTGCCTGTGACATAACCAGATCTGTGTTCCTGTACTCTCTGACCTCGCATTCTCCTGGCTCTTTTCACCCCTGCTGTCACAGGGACAAGACACTCCTTGTGCTGCAGGCAGGGATGACACACACACCATGTCCGGATCTGATGTTGATTCTTCATTCCATAATTCAGACCCCCTGATGTGCTGTATCTGGCAACAGCCGTCAACACATCTCCTTTTTTCCACTGCCCACTCTCCTTCCCTCAGAAAATCTTTCTCCTTAATGGGGTATCCTGGTCCCGAGTGAAATACATAATTGCATGTCTAATTTTCTTCTGCCCGACATCCCGCAGTGTAATGTTGTGTTACTTATATCCAGCCACGGTAAAAGCAGCAGACAGGCTGTTTTTGGAAGTAAAGATATAGGATCTGATCTGGTTTTTATTGCAATTGGTGATGAAGTTCTCCCTTAGCCGTGTGTGAGTCATGAGCTTTGCCTCACAGCATCTCATTTGCACCGGTGAATGCGCTGGGTTAAAACAAAGGTCAGTAGAAAATGTACCCGAGAGGCTGAGGCCTGTTTAAATACACATCAAGGGACGTGATGTTTGAGGGAAGTGTAGTTAAATTGAGCAAACCTGATAGGAAACCATGTCACCACTGCTTTTAGAGGATCCCTCGGACTCTCTGAGCCTTTGTTTATTGTTGGCTGATCAATAAATGGGCTTGGCTTCGCTCTGGCAGAAGTGGTGGGGCGTAGAGAGGGATGGAGGGGGAATAGGAACAGTTTGTTTCAGGAAACAGTTTTGTGTAAGCTCAGCTTGTAAGAATCACAAATTGAAAAGTTCACATGACTGGAAGGCAAAATCTGCTGGCTGTAAGCCAGCTGGGGAAATGAGTGGTGTTTGCTGGAGGAGCTTAACCCCACTTGGGGACAGGAGGAGTGGCTGCTGGGGAGATGAGTTGTGCTCTGTACCCTTCTGAGCGTGTTTCTGCCTTTCTGAACCCACAGTGCTGCCTCTCCTCCTCCCGAGGAGGCTGGACCTGTTGGTGCTGGGGCCTGTGGGGTGGCCTCCCTGTCAGCTGGTGCCCTTGCAGACCCACAGTGCTCCTGCCCACCTGAGCCTGGGCTGGGAAAGGCAGCGCGGGGATGTTTCCATCTGCAAAAAGATGGACCTTTCCCTGATCGTGATTATCCCCCGTGGCACAAGGGATCCCTTTACTGCTTCTGCAAGAAGGCTGAAAGGGATGGAGAACAGAGGGATCGTTCCCTCTCCTTGTCCCCTGGAGGGTGTATTATTTAATTAGATACAAAGGCTGTTACAATCAAAAGATTAAATTGGAAACCTGCTTGATTTATAATGGCCTCCAGCAAAAGGGGGGAAAGAAATTCCAAAAAATGTGCAGTTTTAGTTCATATCTTTTGATCTTGGACAGAAAAGAAAGAAAGATACAGGAACTAACTTTCCATTTAAAATTCAGTTTTTGTTTAAAATTTTCGCTTTGGGATTTTTCATTACACTACCAAATTATTCGGTTTAGTCAAACCTCCAAAGTTAAAAGGAATTGAAAGCTAATTACAGAATATGGAAGAAAATGTTTTGTTGGTGGTGTTTTTTTTCCTTTGTATCTTCACAAGCTCCTTAAAAAAGATTTCCCAAATGAGATATATGTTTTTAATATATATGAATAAAATGAGATATATTTATCTCTCTAACTTTTACATAAAAAAATTTCCAACTAGTGATACTCCAGGTATTGGACTGGAAGCATTTTTGGCTTTTTTTTACCCCAAATTCTATGTATATGTCAATACATGATTCAGTCTGACAAGTCCAACCTGGAAAAGTCACACAGACCCAGGTTTACATTTGTTGGTGGAGTTTTGGATGTCTTTTGATGGGGAGCTGGGTTGAGCCCCAGCTCCAGGCACTCTCTGCCATATGGAAGTGTTTGCAGATGCCTGTTGGGGAATGTAGAGCTGAGCCATGGCTCCACATCGAGGAGCATTGCTGCCTGCTGAGCACGTTTGGAAATTCAGGGTTATAGTTGAGTAAGATATCTATTTTCTAAATCAAAAAAAGAGCATAATTTGGGACTTGGCTCTGTTGGAAAGTCAAGGAGGGGACTGGCTTCCCAGGCGCCCTTTGTGACACTGAAAATATCTTTCCGAATGACTGAATTCAAGAGTTTAATGTCTGACATATGGGTTTTTATGGTGTTGACCCAGATCACTTGTATAAAGAAATTGGAGGGTGGGTGTCCTGGGCTGGGGCCAAGAGGTAGAGCTGGACAACAGAATGGCAAGATGTCCCAAGGAGTTGTGTGTCAGCACTTGGTGCAGCCACAGCATTCAGAGCCTCTGGACATGTGCTTGTCCCTCCCTCCTGTCCTTGCCTGTCTCCATGAACTGCACGTGGGAAATGCCACTCTACCAGCAGGAAACCCTGTCCTTGCACTCCCTGATGTGTTGTCAGGTACTCCATCTCTTACACACTGTGTACAGGTGGTGCACAGGTACATCCAGGGAAGGTGCTGGAGGTGGCAGGCTGGGAGGGAGACTTTTTGCAAGGGCATGTGGTGACAGGAGAAGGGGGGAATGGCTTCAAACTGACAGAGAGTAGGGTTAGGTTAGATATTAGGAAGAAATTCTTTACTGTGAGGGTGGCACAGGCTACCCAGAGAAGCTGTGGCTGCCCCATCCCTGGAATTGTTCAAGGCCAGGTTGGGTGGGGCTCTGAGCAACCTGGGATAGTGGAAGGTGTCCATGCCCATGGCAGCAGTTGGAATGAGGTGATCTTTAAGGTCACTTCCAACCCAAACCATTCTGTGGTTCTGTGGTAAAGAACCATTGCTGGACAGCCTCAGTAGGCTTCTGTTCTTGGTTCCTTTTGTGGACTTCAGGTTTGTGAGTGTGTGCCTCGGTGTAAAAGCTGCTGGTTTAGAGTGAGCTGGTAACCTGTGGGGTGTGAGGAAGCTGTCCTTCAGGAGTCAGCTGCCTCCAGCCCGCAGCACTTGATCAAATTGTTTGCTTAAATGAAAAATTACTCTGGAGATAATGAATACACAGTGAATATTGTTAATGCTACTGCAAGAACGTGCCTGAGATTATTTGATCCTTAAACCGGTGTGAGGCTGGAGAAGCACCACCACTGATGTCACGCTTGCTCCTGGCTTACATAACAGAGGTGGTTTGCAGCAGAAGAGTGAAGAATTAGACCTCTCTGGCTAAGCTGTCTGAGCAAGGCTAGGACTAGATACAGCTCTTACATGCACAGATATCAGCATTCTGTGGAAGAGCCCCTACAAGTTTTCACACTTTTAAAGTTTCCACCCTTTTGGAACACCTAAACTCCTGCTGTTTGACAACATGTGCAAAATCACCCTGGACTGTGCAAAAGCAATTGGGGGGTGCTGTTTGTGTCTGGTGGAAAGTATTTAATCATTTTCCCAAAGATATCCCCCTGATATGAATGGTAACAGGATGTTTATAACAGAGATAAGGCGGGGATGAAATCCTATCCCTCTCTGGGAGCTAATAAAAGCAAAGATTTGGAATTAAGTATCACTTTCTCTGAGCTGCACACGAATGAGGAAATGGGGTCAGAAGGGCAAGCTGCAACATTGTAGGCACTTTATCTAAAACATAAACATTACTAGAGTGCATTCTGGCCAAATTAACTCTCTCAGATCTGCCATGTTAGCATTCCTGTAGTACTTAAGCCTGCCAGCTTTACTGCTCTGCTGACTGAGGGTTGAACTCCAAGTTGGGGTTGACACTTGCAAACAGGGCTCTGAGTGGGGAGGGTCTGTTGAACCCTTCTGCAATTAAATATCCTCCAAAGAAATGCCAGTGTCGTTGGGAAAAAAAACAAAAGGGGGGGGAAAGAGATGGGGTGGAGTTAAAGAAATATGATCCGCTCTGCTCGATGCACAAACCCCTGAAAAGCAGAGTTTTCTTTGCACAAGCAGTAAAAACAGGAGTATTTGCTTTGCTACTGTTCACTGCAAAGCACTTGGATCAGAGAGGCTGGGCTTGAAATCCCAGCCCTCCTTCAAGTCCAAAGTGAGCCTTTTCATACCACACTGGGTGGTTTAGCCCTGGGTGGTGTCAAAATCTTCCTAAAATCGGGATGCAGCTTTGGGGTGGGAACACTGCTGAGTCAACATCATCTCCATTTAAGAGATGTCACGCGATTGCTGCAGGAGCTGCTCACAGACCTCCAACCAGAAATGAGATCCCGTTGTGCCAGGCAGCTCCAGGTGGCTCCCACAGAACCAAAAGGACGGGAAGCACATGCTATCTCCCTGCGTGTCACAAGGGACAGGCAGAGCTGATGTTATCTCCCCCATGAAGACAGAGGAGCAAAGGCCTGGGAAGAGGAGGAATATTATGAAAATTAGCACCTCCCAAGGATCAGAGAAGCACTTGGGAGCTAAATGACTTCCTTGCTGTGGGGAGGAAGCAGAGGAGAGCAGAATGTGCTCCACACCTTTCTGTGGAGCAGATGGCTCCCCGTGGTAGTTGTGAACCTCAGCCAGGAGGGATGGAGAGAGCTCCACTCCAGGGCTCCTTCCAGGCCTGGCTGCAGCCGGTTAAGTTTGGAGTGTCTGTTCCACTTGAAATGCTGCCCTGTTTTTACTTTTTTTAAGTTTTCCTTCTGAGTCAAGATTAAAACAATATTTTCAAAATGTACTGGACAAGGAACTTTCTGCACCTCTTACAAAAATCGAGCCGTGCCAAGCGCTTGGAGTGAAGGGACTGCTTAGGCTTGGGACTTCTTTTGAAGGAACAGATCCGCAGGATCCCCTAAATAACTCTGTGGTAGCGACCACTTTTCTACCTTCCATTTTGCAACACCCTGAGGTGGTCCTAAGTATTCCATCTGTCTGGGATCCCTGGGAGTGTTGTAGCAAGGAGGTTGATAGGGCTGGAATTGCCACCTCCAGCACAGTGGGGATGCAAGACTGGGGAAACCTTGTGTCCTCACAGTTCCCTTTGTGGGCACCCAAAAAGCTTGGCAATTCCCCTCAGCCCAGCAGGGTTGTCTACAGTGGATTCTCCCAGAACCTGTCCTGGCTATCAGGGGAAGGGATATCGTTTTTCAATTCCATCTGTAAAATGGCCTTGTGTCAATGGAATGAGATTTTGTGATTATAAAATAATTTCTTGTATTACGGTTCCTTCATTTCCAGTCACCTCAGTTCTCACAGAATTCTGAGCTGCAATGGCCCAGAATAAATGAATTGCCCAGAGTCCTGCAAGCAACTGGAAGAGACACAACCCAGACTCAAAGTCCCAGTCTCTGCTTTTAAGACACTTAAACTACCTTTTTCCCCAGCTCCTTTCTGAGAAACCTCTTGAGTTTGTAAACTGCCTGGTTGTTTGCTTTGGTTTTTTTTTTTTTCTATTTAACACAATCACTTGAATTCTTATCATAGTTCCTTACCTGTGGCAAAGAGCAGTGTAAATACCTGGAATAAAAGCCCAGCTCTGCTGGGAACAGCTAGTCCTTGTTAACTGATGGTGGTTTATGTTGTAGATAGCGCAGTTATCTGGGGAGGCTTTACACAGTCCTGCAAAGCCACCCCTTTGTCAGCTGAGGGCCATCAAAGTCCCGTGGGGGATTTGGCTGCTGGAGCATCCCCTGATAGGGCACCAGTGTTCCATTGCAAGGTGCATTGGCAGGAACTGAGGCAGAGATCCCCTTGAAACCTGAACTCTGGTGCTGTGAATTAGAGGGGAGTGTTGTCTCCAGTGCCAGCTGCCAAAGGATTGTGCTGCCAGCTTACTCCTTCCTTCATTTTATTTCCCAATGGACCAGCTCCCAGCTGGATCCCAGCCCTTTCAGAAAGGGGAGGGGACCAGAGACTGTGATTTGTTAGAAATCATAAATATAAGGGAAAATGGGGGTGGGTTAAAAGAGCTGGAAGAAGTTATTCAGGTAGTTTATAAAGCCACGTCACTGTCTGGAGATGGTGCTGAGCACCCCGTGGGGTAGGACCAGTGTAAATCTATCCTTTGCCTCGTGCTGTTCCCTCTGATACTCTGAATCCATGTCCAGTTGGTCGCTTCACACTGACCTTTTAAGTTTTGAAGTGCACAAGGATTTCCTAAGGTTTAAAATGATGCAGTGAAGCTGCAAATCTTCCTGGGTTTGCCATGAGCTGTGTGACAAAGCTGTCAGTATTTGGGAGGAGTCACCAGCAGTGTGTTAATCCCCAGCACTCGCAGGGATCTTGTTGGGTGAGATCTGTTCCCCTTCCAACACGTTCCTTTCAGTTTTCTTTTCAAACCACAATCAAAACTCTCCTGTATTTTGTTTGAGATTTAAACCAGCCAGTGGTTCAGGGATCTCACATAAAGGGCTTCTGTGCAGGGGATTGTACATCCTAAGCTACATAGGGCTGGTCTCCCTTCCTGATCCAAAGCCCTTGGGAGGAACCGGTGGGGTTTCCACTCCAGGGAATTGGAGTGGTGCTGGTGCTCCTGACTGTGCCGGGGCTTTGGGGTGGTCTCACTGGGGAGCTGAATGAGGCTGCTCAAATGGGGAGAGCCAGCCAGGCTGGGGAAAAAGGCTTTATCCCTTTAGCCCCAGGGCTGGGACGTGGACATGACACATGCCTATGGAAGAGGCCACCTCCTGCCTGTGGTTCCTCAGGCCATGGCATGTCTGGTGTGTTCTGGACTCAGTATCTGGTGCTCAAGGTGAACCTGGGAATGCAGTCCTGTGCTACATCAGCTGTCTTTGTTAAAGTACCTAATATTTTGCAGCCTCTCCTTTAAGAGGAGATTAAAATAGTCCAGTGCAGCTTCCCAGTGTGCCTGGAAGCTGTGTGCATGGTGAGGTCCCCATGCCTTGGTCTCTCTGCTCCCTGCCTTCCCTCTCCCCGGGGCAGCTCAATTCCCCATTTGGACCCGTGTGGCTCTGAGGTAGCACAGCAAAGCCTTCCTGGGCTGGGGTCAGAAGCACCCTCCCTTTTCCATCGCCTCAGAGGAGCTGTCAGAAAGTTGTCTTGGAGCTTGGCAGTGCTTTGGGTAGGAAGCCAAGTTCCATGTCTGAAAAAATCAGTACAGCATCCTGATAAATAGGTCTGTGTGATGGTGCTTCTATATTTGGGGTTCTGTTCCTTGTTGGTTGCACAGGAAGGTTTGAAAACACGCACTGAAGAGACCAGCAAAACATAAATCTGTCTTACTTAAAATGTGCCACTGGTAAGGCAATCTCATCCCTCAGTGGCCAAGCAAGGATTTTTGAATGCATTATTCTGGCAAAAATTAATACCTTATTATAGCTTCAGTGGATAAGTTTGCACCAGCTTAGCCCAAGTGACTGAGGTAACATGCAGGTCTGTAAAAAAATACTCGGATTTATAAAATCCAGTAAAAGCATTGTGCAAACATCATAGTTTTATTTCACTGGGGCTGTGTTGCATGACAGGTTTTCTACCCCACCATCTTTTCGCAGTAGCAGTGGGATGTGTTGGTTTGAGTAAGACTTGCAGATGTTTTTCTCTCCTCTTGAACCATATTCATGAACAAGTTAGTTTACATGGGTGGAAATTGTGTGGAAAGCTCTCATTCTAAGCAGTGTTGGAAATTATGTATTTATTAATTTAAAACCATGTAGGTACCATGGATTTAATGGAAATTTTGAAAACACAGTTGGACCTCCCATCCATAGAAGCCTTTTAACTGTATATGCAGGAGAGTGTTGGCAGTTCTCCTCTGGATTTCCATGTTCACACATCTGTGCCTGGCACAGAAGGGATCTGTCGGGAGCAGAGAAAACTGGGTCCAGCAGTAATGATAACATGGGAACTGACAAGTTGCCATTCCCTCTTCTCCTGAACTATTTCTAATTATTTTGACTAGGAGACAGTCATTAATGTATGTCTGTGCTGTACAGTTTTGGATCCACCCCTTCTCTTTGCCTAAATGGATTTAAATAAAAGTTCGATGTGGGAACATTAAACCAAACTTGGCGTGTGCTCCTACTGAGTGTGCTTAAACATTTCCCTCATACTCTCCAAGGTGCTTGTCTACAGGGACTTCGGAGCAGATAAACTTCCCAGAAGGAGGTTTTGCATCACAGGCTCCCTCTTGCACTCCTTTCCTGTGTTTTTTCCCTTTTTTCCTTTTGAAGTGGAAACTGTATTCATTTTCAAAGTAGATATGTGCAGTCAGCAAGGATGAAAATGAAGGTAACTGTCAGAAATCCTGCCAGAAGGGATTTCTCCACTTTAATTCCTGCTTACATTATTAAAGACAAGTAAATTATCTTTTCATGGAATGTTTCCTTTTTTTTTCTGGAAACACTACTGATAAATGATGTAATATTTGAGGCCCTTCTCCACAGCTGTTGGAAGCCCAAAGTTTCTGTTCTCTTCGCCACAAGAGATCCAGATGCCAAGTAAAACCTGAACCTGACTTTCATGGTGAAATGTGATGGTATCACAGAGGGAAGTAAGGAATCTACAAATATTATTCTGAAAGTAATGGATTGATTGAGCTCTCGTATTTTTTCCTGTGTGTTTTTAGGAGCCTGACGTTGTTGTTACAGGGATTAGGGAAAAGCCAAGCAGGGTTCTGGAATGGTAGCTGAGAGGGGCTTTCTCTAGCTGTGACCCGAAATGCTATTTTCAAACCACCCTGACAGGAACACGCTATAGCTGCTGTGTCAAAGCAGAAAGCTGCTGTTTTTATCACTGAAATTTTAAACAGTTCTCAGGAGGAGATTTCTTTCTATGCTGCTTTCAGATTGTCACTTTGAAAACTTAGAGGACTTGTTTGATATAATTTAGGAAGATGGAGCAGCCCAGGCAGAAAAATCTGATCAACTGACAGGATAGTGTAGTGCCTCTTTGTGAGAAGGGATCCCTTTTCTTCTGGTTTTTATCCTCCCCTAAGCTGCCCACTGAAACTTGAATAGTAGAGGCCACTTTTGCTCTATATCTAAAATAAATTAGGTCAGTTGTTGACATTTTAGCACAAGTAGCTTATCTTAGGGGTAAGAGCTGCTTAACCCATTGCAAGGGGGAATGAATAGTTTTCCCCCCAGCCCAACATAAACAGTCACTGGACTTTCCAAACAGTGTCTGGGAGGTTCTCTTGACATCTGACACTGTGCAATTCACTACTCTTGTCAGGTGAGTAGGTTTGTTCCTGGGGACCAGCAGCAGTCCCTGCTGCACTGGGGATGGGTGTCTTAATGCCTCTGCCCCACACCTGCTCCTTTCCTCCCTTCATGGACAGAAGCTCCAACCACCCAGAAATCATCCCTGCCCTGCCCAGGGATCTTACCCTCCTGCTTCAAACATTAGGGCAAAGATGATGCTGTTTATCCTTGTAATTGGTTGGAGTCTCCTCGTTGGTGTTTTGTATCTAAATGGGCAGCCTTTGAGGGGAAAGTTGACTTGTTAACCAGCAGTATTTTGAGCTGAGGCAGCTGTTATGGCCACAGAGAAATTAATAGGTGTGGTGTCACCGGGTAATTCTCATATTGACAGGAGGAGAGAGTCAGCCCATCTCTGGCTGTTGTTTTGCATGCTGAAAGGATGCCCCTATGCCAACTTCAGCATCCCACCACTAGATATACAGCTTGTGTTGTCAAAGAGGCTCTGTTGGGAATTTTAGACCAAGATAAAAGTGCATAAATAGTGTGAATTTTGGATAAGGACCCAAAGTGACCCCTGCCTGGTACTCTGTTAATCTTTACTGTTGCTGCTCTTTGAATCTGTTCTGAGCGGTGCTTGTCTCAAATGTGGATGTTAAACTTGAGGGAAATACAGAAGGAGTAGCTGAATTTTAAGGGTTTGGAGCTAGGTAAGTTTTGTCAGGTTAACTAACAAGTTACCCCAACTAGGAAGAAAAAAATACTATTTTTCTCTGGTATATACACAAAAGACTTTCAGGCTCCAATCCAAACAGACTTTTCCAAAGTACTTGTTTATCTGAACACTAGTTTTCAGTAAGAAAATTTCACTTGTATGGGTTCAAGGAGGAGGGGACAGATGGTTATAGTGATGGGCCTCTGAAGATATCCAAATCCCACCTGTAGCATTCAGTATCCCACTCAAAAAAAAAAGTGGTGCCTGAGTTCAAAAACAGGTGCCTGACTTCCCAAAGCACCAGAGAATGGACTTCTGACCATTAACACCCTTGAGTTCCTGTGCTTTGGGAAGCAGAGGCCTCCAGAATGTATGGTCCTGTGATGTACTCAGGAGAAGTTAAATGCAGGAGGAGCTGAGTGTGTGTGATTCCCTGCAGTGAGGGAGCCTGACTTCAGTGGGATTTGGAGGCTTCCTGGTGTGACGGCGCTTCCCAAGAAAACCTGACGTGCTGTAGGTGGAGGTGCTGGTTGCAGGGCGTGGAGTCAAGCCACGTTCAGCAACGGGCTTTGATGAGGGCAGGATCCCTTCTGTCGCATCCCGGAGACGTTACCTAACCATCTGAATTCCTGGGAACTGCCCAGCTAAGGACTAATGGCACCAACCAGACACAGGCACACACCAAGAATGAGTTTTGCTCAGCACCTGGCCAAGGCCTCAGCTGGTGTAAATGGGCAGCAGTGACACTAAGCTAATTTATAGCAGCCCCAGATTTGGCCCAGGAATACGATTATTTTTCTGCTGAGAGAGGTGCTAGCAGTTTGCAGGAGCTTGTTATTAGGAATGGGCCAACTATTTCAGAGGAAATTATGGAGAAATAACAACCACAGACCCTAAATTAGTTGTTTTTAAGTTACAAGAGCATAAAATAATAGTATCTGACACCGCTAACCGCTATTCTTTTTTGCACTCCTTAAAACTTCAGCTGGGCTTTGCCAAACCAATTGTTTCCAAATTCTGTCAAAAATATTGTCCTTGGGCAGAAGGCTTGGATGCTAAATTTCAGCTCAGAATGATTTTTATGGCGGGGTGACAGAAACCTTGAAAAGGGGATTTATAATGAATACAACCTTAACTACTGTGACCAGTGCTGCAATTCTCATTAGCTGAGCTTTTTTTTCCCTTTTTTTCTCAGAATTTGGGAGGGTGGGGCTGGCCATAGGAAGTAGTTGACTTGTGTGTACACTTCTGTCATGGCAGGAAAGGAACTTGGCAGCTCCATTTCCCCTTTCATCCCTGGACATCTGTCTGGGTTCGAAGATTCCAAAGCAGTAGGATTTTGGGATGGTTTTCCACGTCCTGGCCATGAGCGTGGGCAGCTGGTGAGTATGGCATATGAGTTGAGAGGTCTCAGCACCAGGAATTAACTCCTGTCCTCCTCTGCAGTGAGGTTTATTCACTGGGGGATGTTGGAAAGGCTTTGAACCTGAAAACAAACCTCAGCAAATAAGGAGGCAGAGGGACCAGAGGACGTGCCAGGTTTGTGTCCTGCTCAGCTTTACTGCTAAACTCCAGATTTTGGACTGTGGGAGGAGCAGAGAGATTCCCTCTGTATGTGTTAAACACCAGGTGTGCAGGGTTGGAAATTGGGAGTGGAGAGCTGGCTGGAGGAATTTTTTTTATGTATTTGGACTTACTTTTACCATGACCAGCGAGTGCAAGTCATGAAGGTGGTGCAGGTGCATCCTCCATTTTAAAAGGTGTTTCCTCAAGGCAAAAACCAATCAAACAAACAAAAAAACCTTTAAAACCAGTTTGTGATAGAAACAGAGAATCTTTATGGCTGCACGTAGCCCCGAAACAGGATTGTGACCCTTCCTTGAAGTTTCAATGTAAATATTGCCTTAAGTATCTAATTTATGAGGCTGAGACCTCAGCTATGGTGGTGAAAACTTCACGGAAACTAAAAGCCCTAAAATAAGAAATGAATTTTGTAGTCCACTGGGTCTCCCCAGGATGGTCTCCTGGGGTTGGAAAATGGCACATGCGGTGAGTCATGTTGTAGTCATCCCAGAGTAGAAAACAAACGTGAGTAAGAGGTCTTAGAGGTCTTTCATCTCCACTTTTCCAAGCCACAAGTGGTGAAATGTCCACATGGCTTGCTCAGATTGCTTTTGAAAGATGAGACCTTCTGTCCCTGATGGAGGCAGAATAGGATTGAAAATGGCCCTGTTAATGAAGAAACCATTAATAATAATTGACCCTGCTAGAAGCTGTTCTTGTGGTGCTTCTCTTGGTGCCTTTGGTGAGGAGGGAAGAGATTTTGCTGAACCTACAGGATCTCTCCTGTCCGACTTTAAAGCCATTGAAATTCATTCAAGATGAGGAGAGAGGCTTCCTCCAAAAGGAATATCCCAATTGGCAGCTCCATTGTGCTTGTGCTGCTGCTTTGCAGCAGGTGGCTTGAAATGTTTTATCTGGCTCCTGGCACGATGATTTTTAGGAGCCATCTTTTTTCCTGAATTGTTTTGTTTGGGTTTTTTTAAATAAAATGGCTTTCTTGATTAATTAAATATATATATATATATATATATGAGGATCTTAATTAGTTGTTACCCAGATGGGGAGGAGGTAGACTGTGTTCGAAGACTGAGTGTCATCACCCAGCCCTTGATAGCTGGGTATTTCTAATGGGTTTAGGTAAGAGGAGACTGGGGCTGGGCCACCTTTTGGCAGCCCACTGTAGGTTGTGCATACTCTGCTGCCATCTGGCTTGCGAGGAATCCTTCCTCCCTACCTTGGCAGTCCAATGAGGAAGTGTTCCTTGCCTCTGTTCTGTGAGTGCCTGGGATATCACTTCATGCAGGTATTACCCCTCTGCCACAGTGAAGCAACTCCCACAACCCAGTACAACGCTGATGTGCTCAGTTCAGGGATTGTGATTTTTTTTAAAAAAATTTTTTTACAATTTTTTTTCAGCTGGGAATAGTAATTTAATACATACTTTTCAGCAATTTTCTGTCCTCACAGTCTGATCAGCCATTTGGGGGTTTATACATCTCCCTGACTCTTCATAAGGACAGCTGAGGAGAAAACACCTGCCAGCACAAACGTGTCGGGTCCACACACTGTGTCTGGACACTTGTTTTGGATCTCCTTTTCCATCTGCCCCATGTTTGTGTAATCCAAAGCAAGGGCTGCACCAAGCCAACGCAGGGCAAGGGGAAGGGAATAAACGGTCGTGTTTGTTTTCCATCCTCTTGCTGTCAGATACAAAGAACAACTTCAAAGCAGTACATAACTAAGTTAGGTGATACACCAACAATAATTAAAACACCCCTGCAGAAGTCATGCCACTGGAACAACAACTGCTTCAGAAAGCAATAACAATTTTTTGCCAAAGGCATGTGAAACTGCTGTACTCAAAAAAACCAGAATTTGCTCTTGCTTTAATCCATCCCTCTCCAGGACAATTGAGCTTAATTCTGAGACTGTGCTGGTTGCAGTGGGGTTAAATTAAAGCGCAGACTGACCGTGGCAGAGTGGCCAGGAGCCATCTCTGAGCAGAGGGGATTGGGTGAGGGAGAAGGATGTTGGAGGTGATCTCTGGGCAGAGCTCAGCCTCTGTAACTCCCTCGCAGTCTGGTTTTGTCATATCCTGTGTTGCTCACCTCCTGCATCCAGGGTTCTGCCCCATGGGAATCAAACCAGGATCCTGCACTACTGGGTTTATTTACAAGGGCCTGGGGTAACGGGACAGGGAGGAATGGATTCAAACTGAAAGAGAGCATGTTTAGATTGGATATTAGGAAGAAACTCTTCCCTGTGGGGGTGGTGAGGCCCTGGCACAGGTTGCCCAGAGAAGCTGTGGCTGCCCCATCCCTGGAAGTGTCCAAGGCTGGGCTGGATGGAGCTCTGAGCAACCTGGGATAGTGGAAGGGTGTCCCTGCCCCATGGCAGGAGGTTTGGAACTGGATGATCTCTAAGGTCCAAACTGTTCTGTGATTCTATGAAATGCAGGAAGAACTTGGGGCCAGCAGAAGGGGGAGGTGACCCCTGCCCAGAGGAGAGTGGTGAGGTGCCCTGATGGCACTGCTGACTGTCTGTGTTATAAACTGGGGACGTTGAGGTGGAAGGTGTAGATAGTTGCCCACCACTGAAGCACTATACTGGTGATGACTTGCTCAGAGGCAAAGGCATCCCTGTCTGTGCCCAGACTGCTCACTTCAGCATCATACCAACTTGCCTTGTGTCTTTATTACAAACAACACCCAGAATCCACTAAAGCCAACAAAAAGACCCTACTCAGCTCTGGTTTGTATCTTTGTGCATTTCTCATCACTAGAAGAAATGGTCCTTTTTTAACTATTGAGGGGGTTTTTAATGTTAAATAACACCTACACTGCTGCCTGTGGCCCGTGTAGCTTCCTTTTGTCCTCTCTGATGCTTCAAGTGTCAGTGCTCTCCTCAGTGCTTTCTTCTTTTTTTTCTTTTATAGCCAGGATTGGAAAGAATAAATGTTGCTGAACAATTATGAAGTTGACTTTGGAAGACTTTGCTTTGAAAGTCAATTTACACTCCTTTATTTAGAGAGTAGTAATTCTAAAGTGGAAGTGAGTTGTTGAAGAGATCTACCTGTAGGAAAATGGAAAAGCAGTTGCTGCTTTATATTTATTAAAGTAGCTTAAAGCGTAGATGGTTAAAAAGCAAAAACCAAACCAAAAATCCCAAAACCCCTGAATGCAAGTCACTTTGAAGAGAAGTTATTCAGAGCTTGAGCAATAAGCCCTAACAATGAAGTTAAGTTACAGACAAAATCCATGTTTTATCAATCAACTGCTACTTTCAAGTTTGACAGCCTTTGTAAGCAGGAAAATGTCGATTACAGAAGATATTTGAACCTGTGGAAATAACCCATGGAAACACAAAATGTCTGTTCACACATCAAAATGATCCAGACTCGAAGGAAGTTAAAAACCAGAATGCACTAAGGAATTATCTGACGGAAAAATGGAAACTTTGTTATGAATTTTCAAGAAATATTGGCTAATTAATTTCTTTGGTGAGTTTATGAGGTTATTTAGGATAGGAGAAAATGAGGTAACTTCCCTATTTTTCCTGATGTGTAACAGCTATGGAAACACTTTGAAATGAGTGTCCCATCATTATGAATTCATTTGGTTATCCTTTTAATAACAGTGATTGTGCTCAGGCATTTTATGTGGATGTTACATCCCATCTCCTTCAGGTGCTGCTTGGTCACTTCACTGAGCACTTGTCAGCTGGGTCTGGTTAAATTCCCATTAAGGAAGGAAGAGCTAAATACCCAGTAAAAAAACTGAGCAGGGAGAAAAAATCTAAAAAAACACGTAGGCTCAGACCTGGAAAATTAGTTTTTGCAGAGCAGAAAATGTTCTGTTGAAGCAAACAAAACACTGAAATTTACTGTTTTACATCCACGGCTTCAAAAATTGTCAGGAACCAGGTTCTGCGAAGCAAAATCAAATGTACTGATTCAACACTCCTTTTCTGCAGCAAGATATGAACCTTGGTAACGTGTTTGCTTAAATTGCAACCAACAGAGCTGGAAAAAATAGACACAAACTTCCAGGCTTAGGAGCTCGTTGGGTCTGAAATGTGCGATTTAATATTTTGAGTTTTGGAAAATGTGTTAAACCCACCTCAGCATTTCCTAGGGCCAAGGAAGACCGTCCACATGGAGGTCTCACAACTAGTAGCAAGTTTGGTTGGATTTGAGTTCAAATGTTGTGTCATGTTGCTTTTAATTTACGAGTTCAACTGAACAAATTAGGATGATTTTATATCTGCAGAAATGCCCGTGCAGGGTTTTGATGCTGTTTTACTGGTCTGATGAAAATAAGCAATTTCCCATTAAAACTCCAGGTGTATGAATGCTAAATTAGTGCCCAAAATTATATAGTCAAATGAACATGTCTCCAACAGGGAGAAATTCAGCTTGTTGCTTATTAACATATCTGGGAAAATTTTCTCTTTTTTTTCCATGGAAAATTTAACATTAAAGACTAAACATTTTTAGTCTACCCTGGAATTTTTTCAGTGTGGAGCTGAAATGGGAAAGTTTTCAGCTAAAATCTTCTTTGTGTTATAGAATTTTTTAAATACTTTTTCTGTGAAAGATTTCCTTTAGTTAAGCAATATATTTTCTGTCTAAAATCAGGAATATTCTATAACCTAATTAGGATAATTTAGTTTATGGGGGTAATTAGCTAGATGGGCTGAAGACCCTCAGGTTGTGTGGGGGCCAAGCATCACTGTTCACCCAGATCTGTCATTCCTGCCTCTTTTTTTTTGTTTTTGCCTCAAATTTCCCTCATGCCAAGGGAGCAGTATTACAAAACCTTTGGAAACCCCCAACAGCTCAATGCTGCATGAGTAACTGAGCATTAAACGATTAAAATACCATGTTGTTAACACCAAATACCATTTCTCAATGAAATTAAGACATTCCTGAAATGAAATCCTGACTGCCCAATATATTATTTCTTTCCTGCCGAGCTGGGTGTTGCCTGGGCTGTGCTCAGTGCCCTGCCAGCAGCTGGAGCTGAGGTCCAGAGTGGGTTTGTGTGGGTATTATAAGGGTTGTGACACAGAGACCGTTAGTGCTGTGCCCACCCATTCCCTGGGCTGGAGACAGTGACGTTCCGAAGGCTCCATATTGAACATACCCGCAGCAGGTGCTTCCCAGAGAGGCTCTTGGAGCTCTTAAGGGAGAGGATCAGCAGCCCAGCCCAGTGCTCTGCATCAGCCTGCCTGGGAGGGGGGTCACAGGGCCGCCCTCAGCCTCTGGATGACTCGAGGTGACTGGGAAATCATCCAGGGAGCCTTGGGTTAGTTGATGCCAGCGAAGCACTGCCACGCTGGGAGCTATTATGTTGTCTCTTAAAGGAAAATATCACTTGGGCTTCTCACCCTCAGTGAGGAAGATGGATCACCCAGTAGGATGAGGAAGACACGGTGCCAATTTGCTCTTTCAGTGGTGCAGCTCCACTAAGCACCATGTCCCTTGGTGTATCCCCAGGTGTTCCAGTGGGGAGGGAACACCCAGGGCGGAGCACTTGCTGGGCTGCTCAGTCATGTGAGCAAAGAGCTTTCCTGGGGAGCAAACCCGAGAGCTCAGCAGATGCCCTGATTAGTGGGGTTTACAGAACTAACCCCATCAGGTTATGAAGTATCCCTGGTCCTTCCTCCTGTCCAAGTGGCATTAATTAGCCCTCGCTATTACTGAGCGGGGTGCACTGGAGGCTGTAGCTGCCCAGGGAACAACCTTTTTATGATCCCAGAGCACCAGCTCGGATAGCTGTCCGAAAGTGAGTTCCAAGCAAGCAGCCTGACATCATTGGATACAATTGCAGACACCTGTTTAGTAAATAGTAAAATTACATCAGATCTTTTCAGCACCGGGTTGTTAAAAGAGAGCTTGGGCACAGATGTAACCTCCAGAATGAATAGGAGAATTCATTAGGCACCAGGGTCTTTAAACTCATCAGGCTGAAACGCTGATTTACCTCACGCCATAGCTGTTAGCAAGTGATTTAGTGACAAGGGATTGACAAGGTACATTTCCCTGGAGGGCACAATAAATAATTTTTTCATCCTGAAGTGTTTTTGCAGAAATGTTTATGTATTTGAGTATTCAAAGTTAATTAATTTCCAGTAGTTTGACAGAAGGCGCTTTTTTAATGACCGACAAAAATCTTGTGTGAGTTCATCTCTTTTTACAGTATTATTTGGTGGACTTTTCCTGCATGATCTAATCTCACAGTGGAAAACCAAATAAAGATGAATTGGTAAGCAGGAATGAGTTCACTAGTCTGCTCAGCTGGTGTTATATATGAAGACAATGCTTTCACATTTTGGAAATAATACTCTTCCTTGGATTAGGAAGCCACAATGCTCATATTGAACAAATCTGTGCCATAGCTGAGTAGACCATCAGTATGATCTTAGCTGACTTTCTGACCTGCTGTTTCTATTGAGAGTGGAAAAAAGAAGCCTTGAACTAATCTGGTTGTCTCACATTATCGTTCCATTAATGTTTAAAGTTGTCCACTGCCATCTCTTAGAGTTGTTTGGGTTTTTTCTGCTTGTTTTGGCAGCTGCTTGTTCAAGTATGAGTGAGAATGAGAAGCTACCATTGAACAAGAGGCACATTCCTCCAGACATCTTCCAAATGGCACAAGGTAGGAGGATTTCAGTGCTGCTTTCTGGGTAGTCCAAGCAAAGAGGCCAGCTCATAGAAAAAATAAAATAAATTCAAGGTTTTAGTGATCAGAACTTAGATTTGCATCAGGCTATACATCATCATACGTGAACATACCTGTGTGGGGTTTTTCCATTACTACTGAACTGATTTAAATGAAATATTTTGCTTTAAGGTGTTTTTCCATGGTTTTTAGAGTTAACAAAACGGAAATTTTCATGGAGAAAGTTTTTGAGCTTTCCTCACTCCAAAATTTCTCCCAGTGGAGCATTTCCAGCAAGCTCATGCTATTAATGTAGGTTATAGCAAATGGTAGATTGAAGGGTATTTTAAACGGTCACATCAAGTTTTTCAATGCTTAATTAAACAGCCCTTTACTGTGTGCCCATTAAATTCAAATAATGCCACTCCAACCACCGATCTAAGGCTTTTAAATGACAAAGGGCTTGGCTTGCAGCTTGATTTGTGGTTATTAGCAATTTTCCTTACCATTTTCCCTTTCAGAGCTGGTTTAGACTTTAGAATCCAAGCGTTTTGGGTTTACCTTTTCAATTCCATTTTTCTACTTGCCCGTGCTCTGCACTAATATGTTAAGTCCTTTACTGAAAAGGACACGAATTTCTCCTGCATTTCTGTTACTTACAGCACTGATTGGAATTCATTATCCTTTCTTCCAGGGTGTAAGTAAGCTATGTTGATCTTTGCTAGGATGTTGGCACAGGAGCTCTTCCCATTCCCAGCAAAGGATTTCAGCAGTTAATTTCTCTGAATTATAATGGCAAGGAACTGGAAAATGGTAGGGGCTCAGGAGTAGGTCTCTTGCACAAAACTAGTGTTTTAACTGTGGCAACAGCCTTTCTGAAAATAGTTGCCTTAAAACAACATGTGGATTCCATATTAGAGCAAGTCTCCCAGGGCAGGTCTAACACAGTGCATCCCTTTTGAATGACTTGAACAAAATGCAAGGAAACTGATTTTATTTAACCAGTGTGGACCCCGAGCATCTCATTCTCTCTGGGACTGTTTGTTGAATTGAATCAATAATTTTCCTGTGTTACATGAATACCCGATTTCTTTATACAGTTTTGTATGCAAGCTCAGTCTGGGGGTGGTGACTTGTGGTTTTTTCATGGGCAAAGAATTTGTATGTTAATTGTTTTGTGCATGTGCAATAAATTACCCACATCCTGAGGTGATCATTCTGCCTGGTCTCTGTTTGGGATCTCTGCATTTCCCACCTTCACAGTTCCTATCAGGTTCGTGTTGCTGCAGTTTCAGCTCACTCTGCCCAGGTGCCAGAGTGGAGGTGTAGGCCTTGTGCTGGAGGACATGTATTTTAGAGGAGCTTTAGTTCTCCTGCAATAGCTGTGTAGCAGGAATTTCCCTCTGTGAAATTCATAATCAACGACTCATTGCCACGGAAAGTTGCACTTCCAAGGGCCAGCCCCTGGATGTACTGAGATACCGAAATCACTTTGCGGTGACTAAGCTCCTTTGAAAACAGGATTTAGACTTTTTAAGCTGTGTAAGTGTTTCTGCAAATCACATGTTGGTTCATGAAGTAACGGGTGCTGGTGCTTTCCTTGGCAGTCACGCTGATGGTTGTGTTCAGAAAGCTTCAGCCGGTTGTTTTCCAATCCTCGCTAATATTTCGGGTCAACAGTCATGTCTGTCAAGCCTATCCTGTAGCACTTGCAAGCCTGAAATACTTTGTACAATGTTAATGAGGATGGGAGAGGACTTATTCCTGTCCTGGGAACAAGCTTACCATAACAGTTTTCCTGTGTCTGTGTAAGATTTGTTCTGCCGACAGGGCGGAAAGAAAAAGGCCTCTGCAAAAGTAGTAATTTGATTTTGCTGCTTTCTCTGCACACATTCGAGTGAAAGCTCACAGTGATAGAAGAAAGCAAGAAAAGTGCCAAGGTAATTTAGTGATGGCGAGGGAGGCATTCCTCCTTCCCTGAGGGGATTACTCCCCCTGTGAGGCCTGTCCAAATCCCTGCTGAAATACAGCCTATCATGTTTTAATACCCAAAGGTTTCCAGCACTGTGTTATATCTGTAGGCTGTTTTTTTTTTCCCACCCACAAGAAGGGGGAAAGAAAACACAGGCTCCAGCTCTTACACAGTTTGATTTTTTTTTTTTTTTTTCCCAAGAGTTTGGAGGTTTTGATAGGATAAACTTCCCACTTGGTTGACACCCCCTTATCTGAAGGCCAAGGACTTGAGTGGTGGGAGAGGGAGCTGGGATATGAATGCAAAGCCTGGTACTGCCCAGAGTGGATGCTCCTGCTGAGCTGCCTTCTGTGGATCATTTAATGGCTTGTTTCCCAAGAGGATTAAGCTGAATGCGATAAAGGCACTATCAGTATCCACCCATGCAGGTATCGATAAGTACCTGTCCCATGATAACTGGAAGATTTGTTTTCCAAGTTAGACAAGCCTCAGAGTGAAGACTCTTAAAAGCCTCCAAGAGGTTTAGCTACATGTAAGCTGGTTTTTAGCAAGATTTGTCGTCCTCTAAAGATAAGCGAAGATGACAAATTGAGTGAGTGCAAATATTCTTTACAGTTCTGGACAGCTGTTCCAGTCGGGCACTCTCTGCCTTGGTTCTTGCCCAGAGAGATGTTTCTGGTTTATTAATGTCCATAGAATTCATACCAAAACCCCATGCGCATGGTACTGTGAAGCTGCTTCGTAGTCCTGTGGTGGCCAGCCTAGTAACTAATAGAGAATAACCGAAGTGAGCAGTTCACTAACGTTCTACAAGGTGTAATAGGTAACAATGGTGGCCGTTCCTCAAAATGGCGCCCATTCCACAAAATGGTGGCCATTCCCCTGCTCTGAGCCCTGTGGTTTCCCTAGGCTCAAAATGGTGCCCATTTCACAAAATGGCGGCCGTTCCCAGCTCTGTGCCCTGTGGTTTCTCCAGACACAAAATGGCGCCCATTCCACAAAATGGCGGCCATTCCCCTACTCTGGGCACTGTGGTTTCCCTAGAGTCAAAATGGCGCCCATTCCACAAAATGGCGGCCATTCCCCTGCTCCGGGCCCTGTGGTTTCCCCAGACACAAACTAGTGTAATATCTGTCAAACTTATAAAATAGGATTTTTAGGATTTTTTTCTTACTTTTTCTAAGGTGGATTACAAAAAAAAAATAAGAACTATATGTAAATTTTACCTGACATTTTGAATATGAATTCTCTTAACCAAGCTGGGAAAAATCAAGTCTGTTTAAAGCAAGTTGTTTCCTTTTTAATTGCTTGTTCTTTAAACGTGCAGTTAAACAAAATTTATGTTTTGAGAAATAATTGATGGCAAAGACCGGAACTAACCTGTTTAAAAAATAATAAAATTTACTAGTTCTGTTAAATATAGAATTCATATTCAGGAAATTGGGTTCAGATCTGTTTTTGCTTTAAAGATGCAAATTTTATTTCTTATTCAGAAGAAAGTTTGAAGAAAGGCCAGATAGGCCTGTGGGTCATACATGCCAAAGGCAGCTGGTTTTGAGGAATATGTATGCCTTTGAATGAGAAAAGAAAGAAAAAAAAAAGTCTAAAGAAACACCAAGCATAGATTATTTAAAATTTCTGGGGCAACATGGGAATGGAGCACCATAAATACCTGGAGCCATCCATGCTGTCTGCATCCAGCAGGATTGGGCCCATATACTTGACTCCTAGGGCTTTGCGTCTGCTCTGCATCTTCAGCGGTCGGTCTGTGACAAAACCTGGTTTAATATAGCAGGACTCGACTGTGCTTGTTTTTATAAAGCCAAAATTCTGCCATAAACAGGTTTCGATTGTTGCTGGTTACGGCCACAGCCGAGCGTTTGCTCAGCAGTTGGCTCATTCCATCCAGCGCTGCTGAGGTTCAGCGCTCGCCTGGGTTATACCAGGTCAGCTTTTCATTTCTTCCTTTTTCTTTCTTTCTCTCTTTTCCCCTCTCTCCATTTTTTTTAATCAAAAAAGGTTTTTATTGGTGCTCTGGAAAAATAAACACAACACACCGCTGTGAGTTCTGTAAGTGAACCAATAAAAAATGAAATTCACTGATGGATTCTTTAATAGCAGAGAGTGAGCCCTGGTTCCAAATGGATTTTATATTGTGCCATTGTGTAAACAACATGCAGTGTGATAGCCCCGTGCTGAGGGCACTGCCCCGAGGACAGGGAGCCCTTCCAGGCCTCTTGTTCCCTGTGCCAGGGGGTTCAGGTGTGTTTTGGGGTTAAATATATAGAGGAATGGGAGCTGCTGAGCCCAGGTGCCTAAGCCTGCCTGAAGGCTTAGCATTCATGGTCAGTCCCATTTGGTGTTGCCTTTAGTGGTTTGCTGTCCAGTCGCCCTGCTTGTGTCTGCTCGAGGTATTGCTTTCGGAGCCTCAGCAGTTTCTATAAAAGCAGTTTTGAACACTTTCATTTAATGAAACAGTCCCAGAGAAAACATTCAGAGCAAGGTTTTCAGCTCCACTTAAGAACATCTAGGCAGGCAAAGGTGCCAGCTTGGACTCTTGAAAGCATGGTAGCGTTTTATATTCTCCATCATTTCTTTGAGGCCATTCCCGGAGCCTGGTGAGGATGAGGGCTGGGCTCAGTCTGACTTCAAGGGGACAATCCTTGGGACCGATGCAGAGCGACACCATCACTTTGTACTGGGCCTTGTCTTTGGCCAGAAGGTGCCCACAGGGAGCTGGTGTGCCCACAGCACTCCTGCTTTCCCTGTGTTGGAAAAGGCAGTTCTACCAGGCACCAGGGCATGGAGCACAACAGTAAGTTCCTGAACATGTGTTGTCTGGCTCCAAAACAGAGAGATTTTTGTAGCCTTTAAAAACCAGTGTAAGATCTTACTCCACAAAGTGCAGTGGCAGCTGCAGAAAGCGCTGGCTGGCTGTTGGCAGGGCTGGTTTATAGGAAAATAACTGGGATAAATGCAGCTGTAAGTCCGTCTGTCAGTCCTGTGGTCCGAGGCTTGGCAGCAGCGCCTTGAAGAGTGCAGTGTTGGGACTTGTGTCTGTTCCCTCTCTTGGTTTTATTTCCCCTACGTGTTTTGTGCTGAAAGGTGCTGGCAGGGAGCTGGGGAATGCCTGGAGTGATGCTGCCCGTCCTCTCCAGGGCACCTGGGGACCAGGTGTGAAGTGGAGAGCGATGGGCAAAGGGCAACGTGCTGAACGTGGCTGTCAGATGGAGGAAAAGGACTGTGAGAGAGGAGAGATGCTCATCTGCCAGGGAGCACCCTCTGCCAGGAAGGGAGGGAATGGTGGGGCTCTCTTGATTCTGCAGCATTGATCTGCCCAAAGTTTGGGCTGTTATCTGCACCATGTTTTGCTCAGGCTTGGGCCAGAAAAAAAAAATCCATAGAACAGCTGTGGGGCTGTGAAAATTATTTTCATCTGTCTGGCTTTTAAAAATGAATTTGCATCAATCTTTCCGTGGTTCCCTCCCACCCACACCCTCTCCTCTTGTCTAAGCTATTCTTTCTGAGAGGCAAAGGAGGAGGGCTGGTCTAGGGGAACGTCCCCATCTCACTCTTTTTGAGTCACGTGCAGCACCGTGGGGCTGCTGAGTGTCTTTCTAAAAGGATAGTCCCTGTGGCTTTGCATTATTTGACAGCATTTATTTGTCTTTTTTTTTTTTTTTAACAGCATATTTTTCTTTGTGCCTTTAAACCAGAGCTTTTCTACCAGGCTCCTGTTAAAGCTGATTGTGTGTGCATGTGTGTTTACATGCGTGTTGCACATAAATAATCACAGCCTGGAGAAGTACTGCTGGCTTCAGGCAAAGTCATGTTTTTGCTCATGGCATTACTGAAATTGATCTCCCGTGGACTATAATTCCTAAGGAGGGAAAAGAAAAATAGTATCAGGTGTTCTTTTCTTTTTTCCTTGTTAAAAGACTATTTAATCTTTGTTGTAGGGTGAGAAGGTAAAGCACCAGACCTCAAAGTAGGCTGCAATAGGATCTTGGCAAACTTCCCACATTATAAACTCTGTCCATAGGCAACACTTGTTTTGTGCCAAGTTTGCTTAGCTAAAAATGACTGGGCCTGAGTTTCAAAAGTGGATATTTGGCAACAACTAGCACTGTATTATTTTTGTCCTAGCAAGGAAAAAAATCCGATTGTGAATGACAAGGAAAAAAAGTGTTGGGGCAGTTCCTTCTGGGTAAACTGGTGCGGCTTCATTTCAGTGATAGCGACCTCCCTTATAAAGTGGTTTTATATCCCAAGATGAAACACGTGAGGTGGCAGCCTGGTATTGCTGTCATAAGGCAGTAACAGTAGCACACTCGTATTCTTTATGCCGTGCTCGTCACCCTGCTCTCTAGGATCAGTTGAAGTCTGTGGAACTGTGCCAATTTTCCTTGGCTTATCTGTCTTCCTATCTTGTTTCTCAATTAGAGGAAGTAAATGATCCTTTTGTTTTCATCTCTCCTTTCTCTGGGAAATGTTAAAGAAGGGTTCGGGTTGCAGCGGAGCCGCATCCCTGGGGAACCAGGTGGCTGACGGGGGACCTGGCGGCAGTTCAGGGGCTCGGAGCCGGTGGCTGGCTGGGTGTGCACTGGGGTTCTTGGGGGGTTCCTAAATTGGGATTTCTTGCCTGCCCACTTCACTGCAGGGCTCCAGCTTTGCAGGCTTGCCCTAAGCCAGAGCACTGGAAGTGGAGGAATCAGGTTCAACTTCCTTGCTCTCCCCACAATAACACCTGTCTATGATATTTGGCAAGCTCCAGGAATTATGATCTAATTAATTACATGTTATCTCTAGTCTGCCTTCGCAAGTATTTTTAATTATTTATTGAAATAAATAAGAGGAATAAGTAGTAGGTGCTGGCCCTTACCACACATCACCCTGGGGTTATGCCATCTTCCAAAGCATTTGGAATAAGCCACTGTCAGAGAACCTTCCAAAAGGCTTCCCCTTAGCGATAGGTGAGTTGGGAGGGTAATTGAGGAGCAGAATAAATTAGCTCCAAGTTTCCATGGCGAGATTGCTCCCAGTACCAGCACTTTGCAGTCTGAAAGGAGCTGATGTGCCCTGTCACTGTGCACACTCACACTGCTGAACAAGGCGCTTGCAGTGTGGTTTCTCCTTATTCCTAGTAATAAATGATGTTCCCAGTATGCCAGCATATTTTGGTGAATGCCAGGAGCTTTCCCACTGCCTTGAGTGGGAGTTTACTCTCTATGTACTGAAAAGGATATGAAGGCCAAGACTTTCCATGCCTGGAGATGTGGGGTACTTTAATTTTAAGGCACCAAAAATCCAGCTCTTTAAAGAGGCACGACCTGGGGGAGGGAAGGCAGTTGTTCAAGTCTTGTTAAAACCTCATCCTGCTGTAGGGTCTCAAGTCTGGCATTCAAAATCATTAGCACTCTTTAAATTTGGCCTAAAAATCCCTATGAAAAGTTACAGCACGTGCTGAGTAACTACTTTTCACAGTGTAATAACTTGGCCCTTTCAAAGGGTAGGTTTTAGAAGCACATATTACCGACTAAAGGCTTGCCAAATTTCTTTTTTCCTTTCCAAACTCCAAGTAATGATTCATGGAGACTCATCGATTTTGTTTCTAATAAGGTGCTGCTCTCCCGTTCCTGAGACTGAGGGGAAACAGAACAACATTTTGAAGAAATATGTTTTGTCTAGGAGTCGAGGCATCCAAAGCAACACAGAAAAAAGCATTCTGAGATTAAAAAAACCCACATGGTGTTACGTTAAAAATTGAATTTTAATGTGAATTTAGCATTTGCAGAAGTTTAAGGCTGATTGCACCGAGGTCTAATGTGCTCTACAAGAAAGTAAGCGAGCTAGTTATTTGCTGACACATGTGTACCCTGTGTGTGTGCACATCACACTCATGGGACACCGATGGTGGGCTGGATGAGAGTCTGTGAATCCCTACCCAGTGAGTACATTTGTGTTTAGTCATTAGTAAAAACTTATTAATAAAATCACTGTGGCTTCTGACGGACCCGAGGACATACCCACCCTGAATGAGGATGGCAACGCTGGCCCATGGGGCCAGTTCCCAGCAGCAACCCACCTTCTGGGATGTTTCTCGGAGGAATCAAGTGTTGGAGCACTACATCTGTATGGCTCACATCTATCAGCTCACCCAGGCTGGGCTTTGTGCTCAAAAAGAGAGTCCAGGCACATGGGGGGCCCAAAACTGAGGGTGAGGAAAAGTTCAAGAATTCCTTTAGCTCCTGTGTGAACCAGCCATGGCTGCGGCAAAGAGAGACTCGTCTCTCTCTCTCCCAGTGCTTTCTCTGACCACTCTGAAGGCAATTCCTTGAGACAACAGTTCAGCTCATCATTTCCTCCTCGTTCCTTGCAAGGTTCTGGTGCCAAAACCTGACCCAAACCCACGCAGCTCACTCCTCTGCTCTCCGCAGTCTGCAAAAGGCCAGGTTTACCTCTCTAGCCATCTTTTGTTAATTCTGTGACCAGCCAGGCAGTTTACTTCAGGGTATGATCAGATTCCAAGCCACAGTGTGAAAATGTCAAAGGTCCCTGGAAAATATGTAATTACATTTCGGATTTGGAGGAAACAATTAATGAAATGGAATTTCTTGGCCCTTCGCTCTGTCGGATGATATGTAGTAGCTTGCCTGTGAGCAGAAGTCTGAGTACACTTATGGCACAGAAGAGTTTTTATCATTTTAAAACTTAATTATATAGGCTGTAATTAAGCCATATACAAAATGTCTGGTTCTTTGAAGTATATTAATTTTGGGGAAGTTCTCAAGCACCCAGTAGCTGCAGAACAATCATGAAAGAAGACAAGGCTTGAATAATGATGACAGTTGCAAGCCACAAATAATAGGAACAACCTTTCCAAAACAAAGGGTTTCACATTTTCCAAAAGTATGAGCATTATTATTTGTGTGTATTTGCAATTTGTACATGCCTTGGAGGGACTAACCTCAACTGTAGTGCTCGAAATAATTGTGGGATGACATAAATGGGCACTTCTCTATTGAGGCAATCACTTTTCTTGCAGCATGCCAGTTTTTGTTTACTTTTTAAACAAAAAAAAAATCTTCTCTGTTGGAGTTTACAATAATCAGGACATGGTATGGAGCATAAATTAATTTTTATATTCTTTTTAAAGGGAGGTTGGGCTTCAGTAGATGTTTCATGCATGTTTGTCTGTAATCCTTATGATGGTTGAGGGATGCAGGAGGGGCTGCCATGGTGCTGTTTTTCCATACAATACCTAGAAAGGGTGGTGTTCCTGTAAGTGAAAGAAATATCTCTAATGAATTTGGTATTGGAAACAAAAATACCTTCTCAGTTGTTTCAGCCTTTACTGTGTGGTCTGTATTTTAATAATGAGTTCCCCCAAACCACTTTCATGTTTAGGTCTATATGCAGTTGGAGATGAAGGATTTTATTTCTTCATTTAAAGGGCTGCTGTGAGCTTTAAACTAAACACAACTGTCCCTGGAAATTTTAACTATTTCACGTTCTCTTGGCTTGTTGCTGTGGTGCATCTGGTGGGTCACCACGCCTGGCCCAGAGCCAGGATTTCAGTAGCTCAGTTATTTTATCACCTGCTGCCCTCAGGTCCCAGCACCCATCCCAGCACATCTTCCTTTTTCTTGTTCACACCAGAGCTTTGCAGTCCCACAAATCTGCTCACAGAAGAAATGACTTGTGTTTCTCCTGTACTGCTTCGGCCAAAATCCTCGAGCTTGGCTTAACAGAGATGGTTTGCAGACCCTTGAATGACTCCCCCTGTGTGAAGAGGCTTTTCAAATATGCCCGGGATCCTTCCAAGGATTCTGTTTCCTGTTGCTGATCCTCTCTTTACCTACTTCTCTCCAGAAAAGTTGACTCAAAATAGCTTGTTTTCATTTGACTTCCTCGGAAACTACAGGAAGAGTTTGATTTAGCTGTGGGCTTTATAAATAGTTCCCACTGTAAAATCAAAATCAGGGTTTTTAGTCAAATGGGAGTCTCCTTAAAACCGAACTGAGGTATGGAGTTGAAGAATCATTCTTCTTCCTTTCTGTCTGTGGGAACCATTGCTGTTCTGCTTGCTCACAGCAATGGGGAAGTTAATGGACTGGCTTTCTCAGCCACATTTCCTAAAGGCAGGTTATAGCCTGGGAAATTGGTTGTCAAGCCAATAAAATCATGTGGTTGCATTTCACCTTTTTGCATTTACCGGGCTCAGAAACAGAGATAAACCTGGGGAAATGGAAAACTCTGTATTTCAGAAACGGCCACTTATGTCTCTTTATTTTAGTTTCTTCCTTTCCTTTCTACAGGAATTTTCTGAGGCTTGCCTTGACATAGGAAAGTGAAAATACTACTCAAAACTTTGACTTTAAACTAGAAGGGTGACATCTTGGGAATGCTTATGATATTTCAGGTCATTGCCTTAATTAGCATGCCTCCAAAGAGGAGGAATATTCCCAAAGCAGGAACTTAAATGGTCTCTTCATCCAAAGGTGCCCATTAGACATGATTTCCATGGATTTCAAAGTCCATATATGTTTATTAATGCGGGCAAGTCTGCAGAACCACACTGGAGGGTTATTGTACACTGAGTCACATCAGGGCAGCTGTGTGCATGTGATCCGAGTAGGAATGCACTTTGTTTCCAATTACAGACAATGGGCAATTAATGCCCTGAAATGGAACGAAAAGGAGGGATTATTTGCAAAACCTTTGCTTTTTTCCTCTCCCTATAACCCATAAATCACTTTTTTAAAAATTGAGGAACAATTCAAAAATTGCCCAGGAGCTGGAGGAAATCAGTAATAATGGGGCTGTGTGCATTGCAACAACCCTCTTGTTTTCATGGCAGCAAGCAGGAATTCTCCAAGCCGGGTCCATGTCCACCAGTGGCGTCCTGCAGGGAGTCGCTTGGGCTGCAGCAGCTAATCCAGTCTTTGAGAGGAGTGTATAAAAATCCAAACCCTTTTAGTTCCCTTCCTAATTGGATTTATGTAATTTTAGTTTCAGGTGGGGGAGGTTTTGAAAGGGGACAAATAGAAGGCAAGCACCCTCTTTTTATTTTTTTTTTTTATATTTTTAATTGCCTCCAGCATGTTGTTACTTCCAGAGGTAAAACCCAAGCTTAAAGTCTCGCTGTGCCAGGAATGTTGAAACGCGCAGTGGTGCTGTGGCAGCCTGGACTGTCTATGGACATAAGGCAGACAAGGCTCTCAGGTACAGGTAATCTTCTTTGTTAGTTCAGCTCATACAGCTGGAACAGTTTTGGGCACACAGACCTGCACAGAAAAGGCTTGTGTGCCTGAAAATGTGATTATTTTTTCCAGCCGTTGTAACTCGTCTAATTAGGGTTTGTGGGGAGAGTCAGCTCCTTGCTCTGGCAAACAGAAAGCAGAAGTAAATAATGCATTTTAAAACATCAGGAAGTGTCTAGCTGGGCAGTCCATATTCCTGGCCTACAGGATTTCATTGGTGTTGGAGCACGAGACTTGTAGCTGCCCATTTGATGTGGCACACAGTCCAGAAAACACCTCCGTGGCCTGGCTTCAGGAGGTGGGAATTTATCAGCAAGGAATATTGGCAAGGAATCCTGGGCCACTGGCTGTTTGCTCTCATCACTAAATACCCTCCTCTTCATCTGAGTGAGTCTGGTCTCACATCTGCCTCTCACTCACCCCTTTGACAAGGAATAGTATAATGACATTCAGCTTAGGAATTGAGCCCATGAAAACTCGTCATGGAATGTATGTTGATTTTTTTTTTTAATGAAGGAAGTAGATGATGGCTTTTAACCTGCTTTCTTAATTTTTTGTTATGTTCCGTGTCATTTTTCTTGGATGGCATAACCTTTGCAAACACCTGATCTGAACTTAGAGCATCAAAAATAGCATCGGTGCTTAGGAAGAAGGAACTATTTCTAATGTTCCTTTTAATTTACAGCAGATTTATCCAGGGATTTTTGTGAAGGCTTGAAGGTCAGGTTGCTAACTCCGCCAAGGAGAAGGCTTGGAAGTGAGTTTTCCGCGAGATGGCAGCTTGTGTACAGGACAAAGGAACCTAGTATTGGATCCATCCCTGGTGATCCCAGAGCTGAAAGGGAACAAGCAGAGTGTGCAAGTTCACAGCAACTGTCCCAACTGGTTGAGTTTTTTCATAGCATGTTGTGGTTGGAAAATGCTGACGTGACAAATCTGAAATATCTTACAAGAAAAGAGTCTGTTTCAGTCAGTTTTTCATCTGAAGAAAAAGCAAGGTAGCAAAGCTCAGAATTGTCAAACCCCAGATATTTTTGGCATTTTTCAGATAGGCTTTATGGCTTCCCCACGTAAAACAGGAGCTGTCAGGGCCACAACCTGTTCTTTGTGGTCTCTTTTTTCTCCGTGTCTAGATCAGCAGGAAAGGAGTGTTCTTGTTCCACTGATAACCTGGTCAACCAACAGCTCTTGGCTGTAAAGGTTAAGTAAGAAGGTTGGAGGGGGAGAGTGTCTTTGGGTTTTGTTTGCTGGCTTTTTTAATGCCAAATTTAGTTAGGACAGACACTTAGGGGTTGGCTTAAGGGAAAATGGTCTGTTAAAGTATCTCAGGACCATTGGTTCACTGCAACCAGTTACACGGGTTTAATAGCTAGAAATTGTGTCAGTATTACATTTTTTTATTTACATAATAAAGCCATATGTTAGTGGGAGAGCATCATGAGGAGATAATTCGGTGCAGGGAACTGTTACTTTGTTTTGGAATTAGATTAAGCCATAAATAAATACTACTTTGTCTTTAAGTTAGAAAATCATTCCCATCCAAACAGCCTCCGAAGACATTTTCCACCTGTTAAAGGACATGTAGTATTGGGAGTCTTTCATAACAGTGGAAACTGGCTCAAACTTTCAGCGGGTTTGTAAAAAATAAACCAGCGTTGATTTATGAGTTGAACTACGACAGGGAACATGTAAGCAAATAAAAACAATGAACTGAGAAAAAAGCAAATATACTGTTGATTTGGCACCACATGAATCATGCAGGCAAATCTGAGAGGAATAGGAGGAATGAGCTTCAGAGTGATGGATTGGGAAAGGGGATCTGATCCCTGGGTAATGAAATGTGAGGGGGTCTTGCCTTATGCTGTTGACCCAGAGGTAGCCTGGAGGAAAGTGATTCCTTCTGACTATACAGTGTTAGTTAAAACAATCCCCTGGGCTCAAATATCAGCTATTAAAATAAATTCAGGAGACAGAGGAAGCAATGTTTATAAGTTGGAAGTTTGAGCTGCTTTTTAAACAATTGTGGATCTGCAGATTCTGAGCTGGAAACGTGATACGGCGGGAAGAGGGCAAGAGGAAATGACAGGAGGGTAAACTGGGGGTGAGGTGGTACAGAGCCTGGAATTGGGAGGGAAAGCTGTCTTTTTGGGAGTGAAGAGGAATTCTTGCAGGGCCAAGCAGAGAAACCCCCTACACATATTATTGCTTCACCTCCTCCATTGAAAGTGCCATGGCTGTGCAGGGAGATGCCGCAGGAACCCAGACATCCCAAAGATAACAAGGGTTTACAGTACATCTGGGTGCGTGTGGGTTTTCAACCATAATTGTAAGAGTTGGTCACTGTTTTCCAACAGAACATTTTTCCTCCAGAAATGATTTTGATTGAAACTGAGGTCTTCCATGGAAAAAATGGATGTAGCTTAGTTCTGGGGAGAAAAAAAAAAAGAACTATTTATTTAATCAGTAATAAAAACAAGGATGTTAATCATCATAATAGAACCCTTTCAATTTAATTGCAGCAGCAATGCCACCACCAAAAGAAATTTATAACAACAAAAGAAATCTTTTAGCTGACCACTGACCAATTTTGGGTTTGGAACAAGAGGATTTTTTATAATAGTGACATTTCCCTTAAGTAATCTCTTGAGTTTCTGCATTATCCCAGAGCATTATTGGAAAACTGAAACTCTTAATTTGGACAGCAGCATGACCCAAGCATTATGGAAGTGGCTTTGCCTCTGCTGTCTAGCATTGCTCTCTCTGATCCTCAAATGAGTCGCTTTTCCTGCTGTTCTTCTGGCCTGGAAGTTGATTAAAACAGAGGATCTCTGTCCTGCTGAGTGAACACTGTTATGCAGAATTGATCTTGTTTTGGTTTCTAACGGCTGTGGGTATTTATAAGCCTGTATTACATAAGTTATAAAAATGTAACTAGGGAATGTTGTTGGTGGGTCTCCAGCAGGTGGATTTGGTTGTTATTCATAATAATACAGTGAACCTCAGTGTTGTCACAGCTTTCTTTTTCTTCTCTTCTTGGTGCCAGAGGTGTCCCGTGGCTTTTCCAAATGACCTTGCACCATTTAAGTCCTTGTTCGTGTCTGATGATGACACACAAGCAAATCCCCATCTGTTCCCATGCACATCCCTACCGTATCTTTTCTTGGATTTAATATTTCCACAGAGCTGCTCCCGTGGGGGAGTCTCATGCTGAGACTGTTCCTCTGCAATTTATGAGCAGGATCGGTGCCTGGAATTTCCCGAAGTGCCGGGTGAAAGACAGGCTCAGAGACCCTTGTATACAACGGGGAAAAAACCCGTGCAAGGCAATGAAACCTGAGCTCAGGCTTTCCGAGACAACTTGACAAGTCAATTGCCCTGTTAGGAGCTGACAACAGTGACCCTGATAGTAGAAATGATCCGTTTCCTCTGGTCTAATTTATCACCAGCAGGATCCTGAGTAGCTGCTCGGTAGCACAATTTTTAGATACTGGTACAGCGTCAGTCCCAAACGGGACATTTTGTGAGGGGAGAGTTTACTTACAGCCCTAAAAAAAACCAAAAAACAACCAAACCAAAGCCAACCCCCAGAAAAAATTGCCTCAGGAATGTTCAACGTGTTTATTGTTAAGAGCCGAATCTGATATATGTGAAACCTCACATTTTAAAATTCCTTACCCAATATTGGATGCTGGTCCGTGTTGCTGCTCTCACTTCTTAGGCATTTCAAACAATGTTCCCAAAGAATTTTCATTCTAGAGATAGAAAGAGCAGTATTCTCAGTCATTGAGAATTAAAGGTGAACAACAAAAATCCTGACAGCTTATGTCTGGGGAAGAATTTGAATACACAGTCTACTTTTTTCATTTCAAAAACGCTGATGGGAAAGATACTTTCTTTTGGGGACCCATTCATGAAGCTCAGAAATTTAGTGGCAGTATTTTCACCAGTGTCACCCAAAAGTGTTTTGCAGTGATACTTTGTTCTCAGGATCCCAGGGACAACTATTGGGAGAGAATAAAAAAAATGGGGGGGGTGTTAGCAAATTTATAAAAATGTATTTGAAACATTTTCCTTTTATAACATTTTTCTTCAAATCAGCAATTTGATAAATCACAGATACCAATGAAAAATTTTAACTCTGAACTTTGCTTTTGCCTGGTGCATCTTCTTCTGCCTCTTATCCTGAGCTCAAGCTTTGGGTACCACTTTCTTCGTGTCACTAATCCAGAACATATTTCACGGGTGACAAACTGAGCCCCAAGGGCGTCAGGAGGGCAGAGGTGATTTAGAAGTCTGCTTTATGCTCCTAAATTGGGAGCCTGTGCTCCCCATGCAGTCAGGGAGTGCAGCACTCCTGGAAGTGCTCTGAATCCTCCCAGCCTGGCTGTAATGGAAGCCTGAGCTCTTAATAGAGCCATTGAAATTAGATGTTTTGAGTTAGGTGGGTGAATGCCCCCCCGGTGCAGTGAGTCCAGATTTATACAGGAAGTCTGTGGCAGAGGCAAGAATTGAACCCAGCTTTTCTGTGACTATCTTTTTATTCCCAAGCTTCCAGTTAAACTGTAATCCATCTTGAACCACTTACTGGAAATAGTTCCCTAAAAATAAATTGAAAGTCTAAGTGATCAGGAAGTTTACCTAAACTTCAGAGGCAGGTTAATATGAGAGTACTTTGGGCTGACTCCTTGGACTGACTCTTCTTGGGGAGGACAGAGCCTTAGGGGTGCTCTCCGCTCCTTTGTGGGATTGCCTTGTTGGTCTGCTCCTGGGGATCGGTCCTTCCTGCCACAGACATCCTTCCAAATCTTACCCATTTGGTCTCATGAAAAAACAGGCAGTGGTGAGGTTTGGGCAAATGATTAAAAACTGAAAATCGAGGGTTTCAGATGGGAGAGGGGCCACTTTGCATAAAGAACCGAAAAGCACCTTATCCAAAACACATTGACAGCTTGGATTGAGTTATCTGGGAGCTGGAGGAAGGGACATTCACAACTCACTGTGGCAGCTGAAGGGAGAAATCTCCCTGCAGCCAGCAGGAGGGTGATGTTTGTGGCCCTCATGACCAGGAGGGAGGTTTGCAGCCTGTCCTGGTGTTCCTCTGGTGGGACTCAGTGGGGGCCAGTGGTGTTATCCATAAGTGGCTTTGGAGTAGGTTTGCTTGGAGAAATTACCCTGTATCAAAGGTCTAACAAACTGGAGAAGTGATTTGGACTCTTATACTTGAGCTGAATTACTCGTGAGCCCAATATGTGTGCTACTAACAGAGATGAGACTGGTAAATAAGGTGACAGGACAAAAGTTAGCTGATGTGATTAAACTGCTGTAATTTTTACAATTTGGGTTGTTTTTTTTTAAACAGAAGCCTCAGCTTGGCATAGTCTTGGAGCAGGTGCAGGGAGGAGGGTATGAGCAGCAGAACAATCTGCTCTGATGTGGAAGGGGGTGGGGGTGCAAACATGCTGCTTAGGTGACAATATGATAGCATCCATTTAATTTTGATATTGCACGTGTATATAGATTATTCTATTAAGATTACTGGATATGTGAAAGAGTTTAAATTCCAGTAGGGATGCTAATTTCATTGTGGTTTCTGTCCAAAATCACACATTTCAGCTGCACAAGGGGGGGAATGGTCACTTGTGCTTCATCCAGAAGCAGAGCTGTTCTTTTTAAAATGAAAACCCTTAAGCAAGCTCCATCCAGTCAGAGTCAGACATTGCCTAAAACTGGCTGGAAAACAACCAAAGGGTTTTTTTCACCCTGATCTATGTAAAATCTCCCTGGGAATGTTTACATTAGACAAGCGCCTGCCAGCTCTACGAGGACAGCTGAATTCCCTTTGGGGACACTGTACACCAGGGAACCTATAGGCTGAGACAAGCTCTCACCAAAGTAAGATGCAGAGCCTGTTTTTTATGTACAGGGAGCCAAGTGGCCTTGTTTTCAGGGATGCTCCATATTGGCATCCAGGAGAAATCTCAGGGCATGAAGGCAGGTGTTTTGCAGTTTAAACAACACGTGACAAACCCTGTCCCGACAAAACACGAGCCCTGCTGAAGGTGGTGTGAAAGCTGCCTGAGCTGGAAACCTCTGAACTGGCCAAAAAAATGCCATTCTCTGTGTTTCCTCCGTGGGGAGATTTTTATTTCCAACTCTTCTCCAGGAAGCGTGTTGGAGAGTCTTGGTTGAGCTCCCCAAAGGCAACATTCCACTTAGAGAGTATCCCCTTCTACCAGCAAGGAATGGCACAGGTCAGGACTGCAGGAAAACTCTGTGTGTGAGAGAGAAGGATGGAGATGTGGGGTCAGTGGAAGAACAAAGATAAAAAAGGAATGAGGGCAGTGATGTTTAACAAAGGGAATGGCAGTAACTCTCCAGAGGCAACATCCTTTTCCTAATCTTAGGCTTCCTTGGAGGATACAGATGAATGCATGTCTGTACCTGCAGGTATTTTGCTCATATGAAAACGAAAAAGCACCTCCAGCACTCACCAACCCCTGTGCTGAGGGCAGCCCTCTTGCAGGGTTTAAACCTGCCCGTGATAAATGTGCTGTTATTCTGGCTGCAGACTTTTATTTCTGGGGATATCAATTGGATTCTTATTATGAGAGCAGAAAATTGGAGTTACATCTGGTGACTGACGCATGTGACAGTATCACTGCGAGGAATTCCAGTTTTTCCTGAAGCTTTTCAATTAACTGGGGGCACTTTTTCCTCAGGTGCTGCGCGCCCGGGTTTTCAACGTGCGCCTGCCTCCAAGCTGTAAATCAGCCAGGGGGTTATTGTGCTTTCCTAGGAGCTCTTGTGCCAGTAAAATGAAACAGCAAATAATAAACCCCAAGGAGATTTATACAGCCCGAGTTGATGAAACAATTACTTTCTCATTCCTAGGCTCGCTCAGAAAGGTGGGTTAAAAATAACTGAAAATTTACTAGAGCCTAAAACCGAATCTGAAAAGTACAACCTCAGCAACTTATTGGGCTCGGCCTAGCGAGCGCCAGATTTACTGTTTGCAATTTCTTCAACTTGTTCGGTCATTTTTATTGTTTTTATTTTTTTTCAACTGCCCCCTCCCCAGGCTGATGACAAGCCTTGGCAAAAACATCTGTGCAAATAAAGCAGGGGAAAGAGTGGAAGGACCCGGCCAAGAGCTCCCTGGGTCTGCTGTGGCAAAAATGTTGGATAAAAGCATCCTTTGCCCAACAGCCTCGAGCCTCTGGGGTCACATCTCACGTGCCAGGGCATCCCCAAAACGCTTATGATCAGTGTATGTAGGACCAGGGCAGGACAGAGAGAGGCCTGGGGGTGATGGGAGGACTTGAATGCATTGCTCCAAAGGACACACACTGTTTTTATCCCAACCTGATACATCAGTTGACAAGTGCTCTGCTGACAGCACTGGGATTAAGGTGACAGCACTTTCCATTCAGGACACGTGGGGAGGTCCCACGTTCACCTGGAGCATGTTGGGGTAGGAAAGCAACATGTCACTGTCCATTCCCCTCTCTCCCTGCTGGTGATGGCAAAGCCCTGGAATACTGCACTGCCCCTACCTTTTGCTCTGCTGGTGCAACAGCCTCTCCCCTTGACACCTCCATGTCCTGGTTGTCCTTGTCCTCTGCCTGAGCTTCCCGAGTGCCCCAGAATGAGTCTGTCCTCTTTGTGAGTCATTCCTGACTCAATGTCACACCGTGCCTGGGGACAAACAAAGGTGGTTGTCTCTGGTGACACCCAGGGGCAATGCAGACCCTTTGGAAACCTCCTTACTGTCTGCTTCCTATGGAGACCTTCTGAGGAAATGGTGATGTGCTCCCAAGCCCTGCCTCAGGTAACAGCTTGGGGGTTTGCAGCCTTTAAACAGTGTTTTTTTCTTACTCTTCCTTTTCTTGTGGAATGTGGGCAGTTGAATAATGTGTTCCAGATTGGTGCAGCAAATCCCACCCCTTCAACTCTGAGTCCCACCATGTCCCAACTGGTACCTCTGATCCCAGCAGGACTGTGATGGCCAGCCAGGAGACTGGCACCTCCCTACCAAAGGCTACTGGTGAACAAAGCTTTCTATTTCTCTGTAGAGTTCATTCCAAAGGCAGGGTGAAATGATTTGCTTGGTTTCCAGCCACAGAGATATTTTTGTCATAAATCAGGAAGAACACAAGAACATAAAAGTGGGCTGTTAGATGGGGGTAGGAGACTTTGGTCCTTTCGATGAAAAGTACTTCTTTCCCTCAGAAAACCAAAATCCCTACAAATATGTTTTGGTTTTTGAAAGTACTCTTTTTTAACGGAGAAGAGCATCAACAAGTTACTTTCAGCTGGCCCCGTGATGTCGCTGGTGTCACGCTCCTCTCTCCAGAGAGGTCTGACCCTTCCCATCTGGAGGGCGTTCCCCAGCCATCATCAGGCCTCATCTGTCAGTGCCACAAATCTTCAAATTAAAAACGTTGCCCAGAATAATGATACGCATTTTAATGGGCCAGTTTCCCCTCTGAAGGTTGGCATATGATTCTTATTTGCTGCATTATATAAAAGCTAAGGGTGGGATTTTCAAAACCACTCGGTGCTGGCCTAATTCTGCTCCCGCTGAAGTCAATGGGACTTCCTTACCCCCGGACTGCAATCGGAGCAGTTAAGCCAGCCCCGAGTGCTTGTGGAAACCACATCCTAACTATGCTCCCAGACCTCACCCAGATTTCTGCTTTCATGGCATGAAATTTGTTTTCATCATATTAGATGTGCTGGAATGCTGATGTCTGAGGGAAGCTCCTAGGGATTGAGCTCAGTATTAACTCTGGCCGGGCTCGGCTTTGTGGGTTCCAGCTCGAGCGTTCCTGTAAGAGCGGCGGCTCATCCACACATCACGTCAGCAGTGTCGGGACAAGTCAGAGCTGGGCCAGGCCCTGACTTGTCGTGGGTGCTCAGGGTTTGGGGAAGGCACAGGAAGCACCGTGTCCTCCAGGCAGGCACCTTCTGCCTGGACCAGCCTCCTCCACCAGCCATCCCAGTGCCTGAGTCCTTGCTGCTGGAGGAGGCGAGTCTACTGGGAGTGGTTTGGGGGGCACTGTGCTAAAACATGATTCCATTCTTGTGGAAGTCAGCGTCCCAAATCAGCTTCCTTGGGTGAAGGATCATGGCTGTGGGTCCCTGGCGCTCTGTCAGCTCGGGGCAGAACCAACCTTCTGAGAACAGTGCTGGGGAACAGCCCGTGCAGGGACTCCTCAGATAATTGGACTCTCCACACAATACCATTTGGGTAGAAGAGATGTGCTTGTTCTTTATACAGAAGTGCCAGATTGCTATTCTCTGGGAGCTTGGTCCATTTTTTTTCTGTTTTGATACTTTTTGGGGCATTCTTTCCATTTTTCTCTTTTTCTGTTTTGTTTTGGATTGTATTGTTTACTCAGTGTATCATTTGCAGTTGCTGTAAAAGTTGTGGTTTTATACTCATATTCTTGATAAAAAGTTGACCTCTATTCTTTTATTAAGAAAAAAAAATCCACACAAAAAACCATCAAAACCATTCCCTAATTTTACCTCTTAATGTCACTTGTAGCACACTGCTCATTAGGCCTGCTGGCAGAATCCTGTTGTTTTGTGCTTGAGTTAATTTGGAAGTGACCATGGAGAGGGAAAGGTGGCTGTGCCAGGTGGTTTGCTCATGCTCAGCAGCAGATGGGATGTGGTGGATCCCATCCCAGTGACCTCTGCCAGCTTGGGATTTTGTCAGGAACCTGGTGGATTGTAAAATGACCCCACCAATGAAAACTCAGCATAGGGAAGAGCTCCCACCCCAGCCTCCATATCCCAGAGATGAAACCAACTGGAAAGAGCTGCAATCTCTTTCCCCGTGGCCAAGAAAGTAATTTTGTGTTCCCTGCACAAGCTGGGCTCAACTTGGCCCATGGATGGTTGCTGCTGTCGATCCAAATCTCCCAAAAGGCTGGTGCATTTTCTTGCTAATAAATGTCCCACAAATGTTTTGAATTTCTGCACTCATTAGGGCTTAGGGAGGCTATTTGTCAGGACCAAAGACGTCTTCTACAATAAACCAGCAGCTGTCTGAGAAGGGTGAGGAGACATTTGTTGCCGTGAGCTGAGTCTGCTGTCAGCAACCAGGCCCCTGACCAGCTCCAGTAAATGTTTTATTGATTTAATATTAAATTAACTGCCTGGGCATAAGGAGTGCATTATTTTTAATGGCATTCTGATATTAGGGGCTGCAGTTTGCTAGAATGCACCTGTAAAATTAGTATCCCCCAGTATTCTGCAGGAGCCATAAAATGTAATGCTCGTTGTGAGCAGAGCTCCGGAGCTCGACATGGGTAGAGTTACACGGCGTCCACTCCCAGCCTCATGGCTGCTCCCATTCCTGCTGCCAGAGGAGCAGGGGGTCAGTCAGCTCCAAAGACTCCTTCCAAGTTCACCCCTTCTTTGCTCTGAAATGGGATAAATGCATGCCTGGGTCCCAATCCCTGTCTGACAGGGCACAGTAACTCATGGGAACAGCAGGGCACCTTCTGTAGAGAGGTAGTGCTGGAACAAAGGAATTTCCCCAAATTTTTTTTCAGTAAGAGAAATATAGGGGGGGAAAAAAATCACAATGACAAAGTAGCACTTGTTCAGGCTCAAATGTGCCACCTTGGAATTTACCTTTGTTTAGTGAAAGGAAAGACATTTGAAAACAAATAGAATTTGGAATTTAAATAAACAAACACATCCCTTAGCGTAAGAATGAAAATATTCGCTAATTTCAGAATTGCGTCCCTCTTTTTTTTTTTTTTTAAGCTGGTCTGTGAAATTACCAGGGGGAAAATTTCAGCCCAAGTAAAAAATAGTTCATATAAAGACCAAAGTTTAAGTAAAGCCTGCCTGTAGTTCATATTATCCTTTACCTCTAGAAACGGGGCCACAAAGAAAGCAAATGCCCCAGGAGGAGCACACACTGCTCTCCTCCCTCTGGGGAGGACACGCTGGCTCCTCCCAGCGGGGAATGCTCTGGATATCTGGGAGGGATCCCTCCAGCAGTGCCTTTAGCTGAAGGCAACACACCATGGATGTGTTGGATTTTGTTACGCCAATAACCTGCACCTTTCTGCTCTGCAGCTGCCATCAGGTTTGCTAAAAATTGCAGCGACTGCCCTTTTGCTGTAGAGACCTTTTCCTTGTCATTAAAACCTGTGCCCAGTAAGTGCTGCCTTTGGTTTTATTAAGGTTGTAAAAATGCCACCTTTGAGCTGTTTATATTTCTTAACTCCCTCAGAAATGGTTAATTACAGAGTCAGATCTTCTTAAATGGCATTAGGACAGGGATTCCGAGAAATCCCGAGACTTCCGAGAAGTTCCTTTCTCGTTGATTTTAACAGTGAGGAATCACAGGGCTGAAACAATAAAGATGGACACCAAACCATGATCTTAGTACATCTAAGGAGTCAGTTGTAAAAATAAAAACCTTAAATTAGAAGCTCAAAATGTCAGGGGATGAGGTAGGATACCAATTTTGTGTATTTTGCTATTAAAGTTACTTTAAAAACTGGGAAGCTGAGGGGCTCCACACGTGCTTGAGTGACCAAATTAATGTCAAGCAGCAGCCCCGGGCTGGACAGTGATCTGAGTGGATTGGGATCAAAATGGGCACCCAGGATCTGCTACAATGCATTTTTTAACTGCTTTCAACAAGGTCCCTCTCCTTGGACATCTTTTTGTAAAGCCACAGTTGCTTTCTTGGACGTCTCACAGAGTGAAATCCATGTTTTTGTACTTGTTAGGCAAATGTTGACAAGGAATATTTATTTTTTTGTTGTGACTTTTGAAATAATATCTGTCTCCTTCAGAAAAATCTGAAAATTTCATTGAGCTTACTTTTCCCATAGAGATTTTCAGCACCAAAATTTGTATATGTGTTTTCTGGAGAAGAAGAGGGAAGACAGGAGAGAAAATGGAAATGTAACTTAGAAGAGATCAGTCATTGTCTGCAGATATTGTTGGTTCAACAGGCCTGATTTCTGTAGGACCAAATAATGAATTTCTCAGAAGACAAAGTCCACCCAGTGCCTCTGCCTGGCTCTGAAGCAGGTGGGAGCACAAAGGGCATGGAGAGAACCACGGAGAGTGGATCTAAGGATTTCTGCAGGCTTTAGTAGGTGCTAGATCCAGACAACCTCCCAGTTTGTATGATCCTGATGATGTTCTTCCCACTCTTCTGCCTGTTTTTCCTCTCTTTGATGCTCATTTGCCACCTCTCATGTGACATTGAGACGTGGCAGCTCAGGGCAGGTTGTAGGAGCTCCTTCTGCCAGTGACCTGCCCATCTTGTGCTGGCTCTTGGCTCAGCTTTGTGACTGAAGATTAGCAAATCACACAAAAAGGTGGGTTGATCACTTTTTAGTTGACAAAAACAGATAATTCATTGCCCAGGCAACTTGGGTTGACAGAGTCCAACCGTACTTTTTTCAAAGGATGTGGTGGATTTACTTATTCCTGTTTCTGTGTTTGATTTACTACCACATGATTTCATTAAATAAGAACTTAACGTGAGGATTTCTGCCAAGCAACTTTAGGCAAGGCCCATATTCCACAAATCCCTAAATTTGAGGGTGGTGGGTGGGGGAATAATCATATTTTTCTAGAAGATGTCCATTCTGCCTGTGGACTAGAATTTAGGGTAGTTTGTTATTGCCGCGTTTGCTTTAAAAACCTTGTAAAGTGATGTTTATTTTCCTCCCATAAGATAATGAACTTGAATTTTTCAATTCAGTTCAGTTGATTATAACTAATAACTCTTCATTCTCTAATAAATACCAACATTGGAGGGAATAAAGGAGCCACCTTCAAACAGGCAGCGTTTCAGGCTTGAACTGGTTTTAAATTCAGGCAGGATTTCTTGGAGCTCTCTCCCGCCCTCCTCCAATTTGAGGCCATACAGCTCATGTTTGTTGGCATTTTTAAGTAGATAAAAGTATGTAAGAAGGTTCCTCCCTTTAACTACTGGATAGAAAACCCATATCCTGGTGGCTCAACTGTCCAGATCATGTTAAATTTCAGTGGAAGAAAATAAGTAAATGCAAAGAAGAAAATGCCAAAGAAAATGCAACGAGGGAAGAAAAAGTGATGTAAGTTGGCCAAGAAGTCAGTTCCACGTCTTGGCCCAGGCTCTGTGGTGGTGTAAATCATTGGGGTGGCCATTCCACTTCACCACAGCTTTCAGCCTGACCTGTTGTCAGCTTCCAGCAAAAGTGATAACAGTCCAAAGCACTGCAGCCCCACAGCAGTTTTGTCCATTTCTGTGTGCTGATCTTCACCCTGGGATGCTGTTTTTGTGCCAGTCCTCAGCATTAGGGTGACTGTCGATGCAAACTGAGGTCACGGGAGTGATGCCGTTGCTGAAGGTTGGGCTGGGGAGGAAGGCACGCCTGGGGCGGGTCTTGTCCCCATTTCTGAGCTAAGTATCAACTCCTCTGCTGGAGAAGGATGTCTAGAGGACAACTAGCAAGGAGAGGTTTAAGGGGTAGTCAGCAGGCTATTATTGTTGCTTCGGAATACTCCAGATGGGCCTCTGGAGATGTTCTGGGGAGCCGCTCTTTGGAGCTTGTGCAGCTCACCTGAGTTCAGGCCAGCACATGCAGCCCCTGGCTAGAGTAGGCTGGAAAGGCAACCTGCTATAGGTCAGCCTTGGCACTTCCTTTTGCCTTATTATGCTCTTTTTTGGTCATTTTGGGTTTGGCTTCAGGTGGCAGTGGCACCATTTACCACCCAGCACCTCATGCTGCTGCTCGCCCTCCAAACATCTCAAGTGTTCTGGTCAGTGGCACAAGAAATTGTGTTTACATCTTCTCTGAGAGACATCCAGAGCTAAGTGGGGAAAAATGGCCAGAACAGCTCAGTGCTTTTGGCTTATTGTTTGAATATTTAAAGACATTGCATCTGGAAAGTATTCCATTAATTTGTGGCTAGCACCCATATATCAAATTCATGAGCTTCCAAGTAAACAGCTGTCACTGGAGCTGCCACGGAGGGAAATTGGCACTGGTGGCTTGTGGTGAGCAGAGAGGGAACACGCTGGTACAGACTAATCCAAGGAGGAAACATTAACCCAGATGTGTAGAGGACAATGAATGAATTGTTCCTCAGAGCTCCTCAACTTCTCAGCTGTAGTAACACGAGACACAATTAAGGCTTCGCACTATTATATCCACTCACACACACGCACAGAACTGTGCACACCATCACAGCCAGAAGGATGGGGCTGCATCCCGTAGCTGTGCACCGTAAAGCAGCCTCCGAGTCATCCCCACGCACGTGGGAGGAGGACACTGTCATGTTGGTGGCCAGTCTGTCTTCAGGCTGGCTGGGTCGTGTAGCTGCCATTTGATGTTTGCCCAGCTGGAAACACCAATGTTCATGGCATCCTCAAGGAAGACGCGGTAGAGCCGGACCCATCCAGGCCTTGGTGCAGCAGGGAGTGCATGGGGTGCTTGCCACAAAACTTCAGATACTTTGGGACTGTTGGCGGTACCGGAGGCCTCGGCTGGAGCTGTGATTTCCAGTACAAGCAGCTCAGAGCAATGCCAGAAGTTCCACCTGACTCCAGGGGAAGTGCTGAGGTGAGGACTCTGCCTTGGTTCCCGATGCTGCCAGTGTTGGCAGAGCTGTTTGTCATGCAGCCCAGGGCAGGGGGAGGGGGTCTGGTGTCCTCAACTGCTTGTTTGACCCGTCTGGTTTCCATGTGGTACTCAAGTAAATGAACCAATTAGTTAAGAGGAATTGTGTATGTGTAAGTGGGACAGAGATGATATCACTATTTATGTTTTCTTGGGAGGGGCGTTATGGAAGTGCTGAAAAACCCCATGGCGAGATGGGGGTCTCTGGGGTGGGTGTGATGGGGCATCTGGGGAGGTTCCAGCTGAAATGGAGGAAGGCAGTTTCCCATCCTCTTTCCAGAAGGGAAAATCTGAGACTAAGGGAGATGAGGGGAGTCCCCTGAGGAGGTGGCCACGTCAATCCCAGGGGACGCATGGATGACACAGGAAGGAAGGGAAAACAGTTTCCCCCTGCTGCTCTGGCATGTGCTGTCGGTGCTCTGGCACTCCACGGGGCTCAGGATTTACCTTCTGTTTACTAACCAACCCAGAGTGGGTTTGAACTGGTGACCTAAAGGTGAAAGGCTCTGCATCTTATTAGAATTACTGTGAGCTGCTCGATGAGTCCCCCATGGCAGTTAAGATTTGATTATGGTTCTAGAAAATGTTCAGCTTTTACAATTAGTGTCAAAGCAGTGGTAAGCCCCTCTTTGATTCCTGGGTGTAGGCTCGTGCTTTTCTTAACCTCACACATATGCTGGCATATTTACAGTAAGTGCTCAGGGGTTTGTTTTTTTTAATTATTATTTTTTTTTATTTTTGAATTAAAAATGAAAGTCCCCCAGGGAAATTATGCAATGGGAAATAGCTACTTCAATAAAGTCGACTCACACATTTTATTGATTATGGTAAATTTAATTATTCCATTTAAACTTTGCTTACACACACACACAAAAAAAACCCTTATCCTTTTCTTCCTGCATGTTTTTTCCTGGTTTTGTATCCCTCTCTACAGACCAAAACTGTACTATATGTTGTTTTAAACTTTTTAGAGAAGAAATACTCAAGGCTAAGCTTCTTCCCCTAATTAGAAGTTAAAAATTAGAAAACATACCATAAATCTTATTCAAAACATCTTCAAATAGAACTACTAATTGTTAAACTGCAGTAATTATGGCTTTTAATACAGCTCTTTTGCCTCTGCCATATATGACGTGCACCGTTTTTGCTAAGGGAGACAATTATTCAAGTGCAAAGGATGTTAAGAAAACCAAAACAACAACAAAGCATGGGCAAAAATAGGAATTTCTCTTATTCAGGACTTCATTAGGTGATACTGTTCATTTTCTTGGTACTCAGATATTGCCCAGAGGTTTTTATCTTATTTGGAGACCTTTGCACTGAGGTTTTTAGAGGTTGCTGCCACAAGGCAGTGAAAGAGCTTCTGGTCCCTGGGTCATCCCTGGGTCTGGAACCTTATTTCCATAGAAACCACTGCTAGTGGGGCTTTTTCTTTCTCTTTCAGGGAGCTGCTGCTGCTGCTTCTGACCTACTGAACTACATTTAATCCAGGTAATCACCTCTTCTCTTCTTAAACTTACAAATGGTCTCTGCTTCCTGGGGAAATGCATTAGTTCACTACCTTGTGACTCTTCCCATGAATTGAGAATGTTCCTGTGGATACAGGTCTGTGGGACTGAGGTCAAAACAACTCGCCATGGCTAGAAATTAGGATGTGGGAAGCAGAATTGTCACTAGAGATGAAGAATCAGAAGTAATTCCCAAAGTCTGTGCTCCCTCTTGCATGGGGGGACTATTCAGAGCCAGCCCATCCCTGCACTGAGGTGAATCATGGTTGGACTCCCTCCTTGAAGCTGCAAAATTCAATCTGGTAAAGGGCTATTTGGGGTTCTGGGAGCTGAGGCTGACCACTTTTGAAAGGTGAGGAAGGACCCAGGGTTTGTTCAAAGCTTTATTGCTTCCAGATACATCTTTCATCCAAGTTCTTTCATGAGACTGTCAGAGCAGGGCTTGTCTGAATTCCACGGCCAAATCCTCATCTGGGAAGATCTGAAAGGGCCCCTTTCTTTCAAGGGAGCTGCACCCCTTCAGTCAGTGGGGGGAACCTGGAAGAAGCCTAGCACCCTTCTGGATATCCCTTCTTGGAAAAGGATGGACTGGGCAATACTCCACTGAGACCTTGACACTGTTTTTCACATCCTTGGGTTTCCTGCATTACAGTGTAAGTGATTCACCATGGGAATACTTGTCCTATGGCTTCTTAAAAAAAACCAAACCAAAGCTCTGGGATACTCTGCGTCCTCGTAGGTTTCGTATTTATTTGCTTTATTCAAGAAGTATAGCTGGAAATAAGTATTTACATATTTCTAAATGACCTACAGTTAAATATAACCACAATCTGATGTAAACTGGCGAGGCTCCCTTGAATTAAATGGATTCACTCCAGCTTGCAGCAGATGAGGATTAGGCCCCAAGATTCATGCAAACCCAGTTGTGATGACTGTGAAAAGAACTCAGATTAAAGATGGGTTTGGAAGCAATCAAACCAAATCATGAGCCTGGCTGATTTCATTTGTTTCCCTGGCAAGTCCTAGATTTCTGAGAATGCCACCTTGCTGCAATATGTATTACACCAAATCCTTCCCTCAATGAGACCATCGCCACAGCTGTCGCTGTCTGTGCCGTACCTCCCCAGAACAGTCCAGTTTCCCTCCCCAGAACTGTCACCACACTTGCTCTGGCTGCCGTGGCGAGGGAACTTCGCCATGTAGCTCATCCCAGACTCAGCTTTTGGCCTGGAGAATTATTCTGCAGATGGGCCAGCCTAGGACACGTGTTCCCGCTGGGATCGGCCTCCGCTCCCCCCTCACTGCCTCCTTAATGAGAGTGAGCGCTTGGACCAACAAACAGCTCCTCACATGGCAACAAAAGACTCCTTGTCATTACCCAGGCTGGCTCCAAACCGAGTAGAAAAGGGGATTTTTTTGGCAGGGCTGCAGATCACAGAGTCACAATATACAGCTCATCACTGGTGCTGCCAGTGATGCTCTTTGGTAGGTTATAAAAATCACTTCCTTGCTCCTTGCCTCAGTTCCCAGAGCTGTGGGCCGTGGGCTCTGGGAGCATTGGCACACCAGGAGATGTGATGGGTGGTGATATGAGCAATACTCCAAATGGAACCCCTGACAAGAAGGAATTTTGAAATCTGACTTAGGAGTGTAAGAATCACCCCAGAAGAAAAATTCCTCATCCACCTTCCCTCCTGAAAAGTGAGCCTGAGACCCATTCCTGCTTTTCACAGTCTTGCATAACAATCTACATGTAGACTTGAGGGTGGCAAAGCCAAATGCCTCATGTTGTAAATTTTGAAATGGCACAACTGCAGGGCTCTTGGCATTTTTGTTTTTCCGCTGGATGTTTTCCTCTCAAAGCAAAGTGCACTCAGAAAGGATTCTGCTTTGGCAATACAACATATTTCAAAAGATGTGTATTCCTTATATTTAGCCCGTTAGCCACATACATATATGGTTGTTCTGAAGTTTTACCAACCATCTCTATTTACTGCTGCTTCAAAGAAAGCAGAATCCAAGTGCCCTGTGGATTCCTTGCTATCCCAACACACACAGACCTCAAGGTTGGAAGGAAGTTGCAGTATTATTTCTTCCTTGCCCTATTATCTCCATTTCCAGTGGCAATGACAAGTGCTGATCCAGTGAGGTGCTGCACACCTTGAGCTCCCATGGAGTCCCTGACAGGAACAAGAATTTCCATAAGGGGATGGATGTACAGGCACCATGGTCAATCCTGGCTGCCTTCCAGCCCATCTCCAAACACAGGAGGAGGAAGGGGATTGCCCCAGAGGGAGACCCCGGAGGTTAAGGTGCTCCTGCCAGGGTGCTTTGGGAGCAGGCTTGGGTGGAACATTTTTTGCAGTGCCTTAGTCCTGGTTAGTACTGAAGATGCCCAGGCACAGCATGCTGATCACCTGCTTCTTTTCACAGCATCACTCTTGCATTTCTCTGACAATAAGTAATTCCTTCCCCTCTCTTTACAAGACTCCCATGATTTCATGGGGGTATAAAAGTCTTGATTTTCTCACACCTATTCCTGTTCCTTTAGCCTGTTTATTCACTGGTTCATTTTGTACACTGGAAGATGCATTCAATTTTTATGTATTTCCCTTTCTCTGTTTCTTTTTGTTGCTATTAGTTATCTCCAGAAGGAGCAGCCTGGGTGCCTTATCTGCCCAAAGGCACGGGCGTGTGGGTTTCTTGCTTTGCCACCCCTCCACAAGATTTCCTTACATTTGCCTAGAATTTAATCTGTAACATGCACTGCGGAGCTGGTTCCAAGGAAAAAAGGCTCAACACGTGATATCCTCTCTCTTCAGATCCCATTTCCTTCTGCACAGCCCCCATGTGCTGGGCTGGCAGGATGGGTCCCCCCACTGCGCTGGTTTGACATCATCGCTGTGGTGCCACTGAGCAACATGTGGCAGACAGCTTTGTCACCCAGGACAGCCCAGCAAGCTGGGATGAGCAAACAGCAGCTTCCAGCAGGAGTGGTCCTCCTCTTTCTAAGCTGGTCTTTCTTGGAGAGTTGGAAAATAGGAGATTGGGGGTTTTTTTCCCTTCCGTGTGATTCGTGATGTTTGCTGTGGCATAGAGGGACACCAGAAATATGATTTAAAAAGGGTCCTCCAGGGCTATCCTGATGATTTTTTGATTACTGAAAAGGCCCAAGGAAGCTTCAGAGTCCAGCATCAGTGGCTGATCTGCAGCAAACCCAGTGAGGACACCCCTGTACCCTGAGAGCCCTCACCCAGCCCCCTTGGCCACGGAGCCGTCGCGGCTCATTTCTCGGTTGGCCAGAAGCCCCGTCCGTGTCGCTGCAGAGCCCAGGCTTGCCCTGAGACAGGAGCAACTAGTCATGCCCCATCTATCTTACATGCTCTTCCTGAGCACCTCCCAGACTGTACTACATTTATCCTCTTAGCACCTCTGTAATTATCTCTCCTGTAACAGATGAGAAACAGGAGAACATGGAGGTTTTGCAATTTGAGCGGAGCCGTGCGGGAGCTCTTTGGCAGAAGAGGCGGCCTCCCGAGGGGTGAGTAATGTCCTTTTGACAATCCCATTAGACTCCTGCTTGTATCCTTACATCCTGACCCACAGGCACAAAGTCACTGCTTGAACCTGACCCTTCTGGAGCTGATGGCAGCCATTTCCCATTGTCCTTCCCAGTCCCCAGCACAACTCCCAGACAACAGATCCACAAAGCAGTTCCACTCTGATTCAGTTTGAAGGCTCAAGTCGCATTTATGCCAGTAATGTAAACATCATTTTAGCTTGGCAAATATACAGAAAATTCTCAACAGCTGCAGTGTCCTGCAGAATCATTTTGCCCCAAAGCACGAATGCACTTACAGCTCTATTTGAAGCAATGTGACTGGAAAAGTGAATCAGGTGGCACTTGGCTTTGAATATATGTGTATGGTCAGCTCTGCTAACCAGATAAATGGTTGAGAAGTTTACCAGGAACCTGACTATGGCTTTAAACCCTGAATGAGGAGCAGCAGTTGAGTGGAGGCAGACAGACAGGGTAAACTCAGGGAGGCACATGCTGAGCTGAGCAGAGGACTCTGTAAAACAGCAGAGCAGTGGAAGCAGATCAGCCAGACTTTGTCTGGCTGCTGAACATCCTTCCTGGGGAGTGAGTCAGCAGCAGGTTAATTAGGCATAGCTAGGCAGGGAGCAGCACTTCTGACAGGAGAGGCTTTAATTGATAGGATCATTTTCAGCACAATAATATTAATTAGTAATTGCGATAGGGAACATGAAGGCAGGTGGAGCACTTTCTGTCAAGGTATTTTTATAAGGAATTAGGCTGTATAAACACCCATTGTAAATACATTGTCCTTGTCAGGTGTAATAACTGCCTTGGCACATAGAGTCTCTGCTCACAATGGAGAGATAATTAAAGACACAACTGCACACTACGGTGCTTCTCCCAGCTGCTAATTGTGTCACCAGAGAGATCTAAACAATTATATTAGGAAAACACTTGGGCTCTGTTAATAGTAATTTCCAAAATGAGGACAATAAATAGATTGAGAAAATGCTGTGAGTGTGGAGACAGCCTTGGAAAAAGCTAGAGGAAAAACTGTATTTCTGATGCGAACATGGAAATTTGAAATGGGAGTAAGGTGCCTAAACATCTTGGAGGAACTTAGTCCCTGAGCTTTCTGGATCCAAATCCCACCCTGGCCTACAAATAATTTCATATTTCACAGCCTTCACACTTTCCTCAGATGTATGTTCTTGTAGAAGGAGGGCTGAATCCCAAAGACATTACTTAAGGGAAATTTCGATTCATGTCGCTGAACATTCACAACTGATAATCCCGGTAATAATTCCCACGAAAAACTGTGTTATATTACATGTTGTAATTTATGATGTATAGCAAGTATAATATGTTGTATAACTCTGTATTACAGGTCTACATTACATACCTGTAATGTTATGTTCTGGTAATTAAACCAATTAAAGTGCAGTTATGAGCTCATTAAACCCAAGAAATATGAGATGTCAATCAGTTTGGGTTTTATCGAGATAAAATGTTATCAAAGTCAAGTGAGTCACTCCTTCAAACCAAGTGTTCATTTATGTCTCCATTTATGACACACGGACAGCATGATCCAGAAAATGCCTGGATGGACAGATGTGACCTGCACTCCCAGACCCTATGGTTGAGCAAACTGCTCCTGGACATTTTTACCCCTTTGGTTTCCCATGATTCATCTGAGTGGGATATTCTGTTGCAGTTGTAGCATTTTAAATATTTAATTATTTAATACTAATATTTAATTATTTAATACTAATTATTTCATAACAATAATAATAATTTATGTTATTATTTTAAATATTTAATACCATCACACGGTTCTTTACAGGTCTGATATAAGCAACACACAGCCCCCAGTCAGGTATGTAGGTTTTGTCCCTCAGAGAATGCCAGAATGACTTAGACACTCCGAATTGTCCTGCTGTGGTCAGATGCCTTTTCCCAGGTCCTGCAGTTCCTAAACTGGTCCTTGCCGAGTCAGCAGGTCCAGCTCTCCCTCTCGGCTCAGAGGTGATCCTGACTTAGCTCTTTTGAAGTCACCTGGGACTGGTGCCTGCCTGCCTGGAGCAGAACATTACACGCTGGAATAAATATGCTCGGGGCAGAAATCTTCTTCCCACTCAAGTTCTCCCATGGCCTTTATGGTGGGGACAAGATTTTGGGCAGAACCTCAGTGCCATCCCAATCAGTTGCTGGGAGCGTGTTGGCTGGGGCTGAGCGATGGCAATCCTGGGCTTTGTGCCATGGAGGAGGGATTTGGGACAGCCATGCTGGTGATCAGCAGAGGCTGCAGAAGGGAGAGTTCAAATCCTGCAGAAAGGCAGCAGAGGAATGGGAGTGACACAGGGTTGGTGGAGCTGGGTCCTGGCTCTCACGCTGTCTGCACTGCTCGGATACATCTCGGGCTGTTGAGGGCAGGGACTGCCTTCATATTATGTTTGTACAGCATCTGAACAGTCATCAGGCCTTGATCCTGACTGTCATCCCTAAGGGGGCTCTAACATCAGCAATAATAACACTGATGATGATGCTAATGAAAGTCTGATGGTAGTTACTTTTTCATGTGGTCCAGAAAAGCCCCACACCTCAGGTTCAGCTGCTCCAGAGCGGAGAAGCTGTTTATGTTTGTGTTGTTTTTCTGATGGGAGGAGAGTGTTTGTGCCCAGAGATCAAGTCCGTGGGGAGAAAAGAGAATTATTGAATGATTTTTCTATTGTGCCTAACGAGATTATGATCAGAAAAAGGAGGAGGGAGAGAGGGAAATGTGGATGATGTTGTTATTACCAAAATGAAAGAATTTGGATATAATCATAGCTGTTAGGGAAATGTGTTTTTAAAGACCTTGAGAGAGGTCATAATGAGAGTTTACTTTGTAGATCTAATCACAGTTTACAAGACCATATGCCAGTTCCCAGTGGTGTCCACAGTGAACAGCAGGACACCAGTAGTTTTCCAGATGTGGCTTCCCCCCCTAGAAGGAGAACAAAACCAGTGAGAAGAACTGGAGTGACCCAGCACTGGGGGAGCCTCTGAACTCCTTTTGACTGGGACGCCCTCACGAGTAGTTTGGTTGTTGCCTGGTAACATTGGCCTAAATTCTTCTACAGAGCAACTGAGCCCACAAGAGTAAAGGACAAACTCGGAGAGGGATCAGAGGTTCTAATTTTATGGAAGTATCCTCATAAAACAGAGCTGAAGCACAACGTCTGTCCCAGGTACCTGATGAGTGTTTGGAGTCATACCAGTAATGCGGGAGAGGGAAGGATGTTTGGTGCCAGCAGGGCATTACTGCCTTGTGAAACATGCTAGTACAGGGAAGGTCACAATCTCAACTTCTGCCCTAAGCAAACACTCACATATTTGGCCCCCTTTGATCAGATCCTTCCATCACCCACCCCCGGGTCTCGGCGTTGCCCCAGTGCCACTGCAGCACAAGCACTTTCCAGGTCACAGCAATGGGAGAGCTCACAAGGGACTGTGACATCACTGGATCTTCTTCCATTTTTGCTTGGAGAGAGTCATGTTTGTGGATGCCTTGCTTTTGGAGGAGTGGACCTGGAAAAGATACCTCAATGGAGGAGAAAAAATGATGTTCCACAGGACAGGAACATGGAATCATTCCTCTTTGGAGGTTGTTCTTGCAGCCTGGCACCCTTGCTCCAGGTTGCTCTTCACCTCTGCCTTGTGTGTGTTGTCCCCTGTTCTGTGACTGCCATCAGCTCAGGGGAAGGAGTTGTCACGGTCTGTTGATGAGACAGCGGTTTCTGATGTCACCCATAACTCATTCATGGCTTTCTCTGGAAGATCAGGGAACAGTCCAAGATCCACAGGAAGCCCCCAAGTGCCTGCACAGTACCTTCAGCTATGTGTATTGTTGCTGAGGTGTGGGCATTGCTTGCACCCTCAGTCACAGTGAACACACTGTCATTTCCAAAGGAAAACGAGGGATTTTGATCCTCACACCATTCTGTGGGAGGAAGGAGGGGAGTTTCCTAAGGAGCTGGAGATGGAAGGAGGGAATTGCAGTCAGCAGCTGTTCATCCCAGGGCAGTGGCCCATCACAAGGTGCCCTCGCTGCCGGCACGGCAGGAGCTGCTGAGCTGAACGGGAGAGCGGCTCCAGCCAGGGCTGTGCCAAGGAGCAGTGTGCTGCTCTCCACGTTGCTAAGGATTGGTCCAAAGACTTGGAGAAGAAAGGGAAAAAGCTCTCATGGGAGATGGTCTGTTTTAATGAGCCCAAACCTCTTCCACAAATTAAGTGAAATATTTTAAAAGGAAACAATATTACTTTGGTTTTATTTGTTTCAGCTACTTAGTTACAGCTCCACGTGGACACAATTAATGGAGGAAATAGAGTATTTTATAAGCCCAGGACTCTGAGATAGATATTTTGTGACCATGTGAAATTCTTTGCCCTAATCACCACACATTCCTTGGGAGAAGGTTGTATATTGCTGAAGATTATTAACCTTGGTTCCAAAAATGTGTCTAGTCATTGAATGGCAAAGGTCAAAAAATTGTCATGGCATTACTCAGTGACAAATTTTGGCCTCCACTTTTCATTAAAGTCCCTGCTGTCCCTCTCTGGCTCAGGTCTGTCCTAATTCTGTTCGAAGTATTCCCCAGCAAGAAGGAGAAAAATGACCTTTCCACTGGAGCTAGTTTTATTTCCCAGATCCCTTTCAGACTCCCTCTGGGACTTGATGTAAACCACTTGGACCTTCAGCACCTCTTTTCTCCGTGTTTCTTATTAATAGAAAGAATATGATTTCCCCTTTATATTTTCATGGCAATGATTCATCTTGTTTTGGTGGTATTTAACACCAGCCTCTCTGCTCTTTACTGGTCAGAGAATAAAAACAGATTGAGGTAAAACATGGGGATGAATGTTGTTTAGATGAAGAGTTTCATTTTTACTTTACTCTGCTTTCTTGACAATAGGCAACAACCAAGAAGTCACCCTTAGGAAAAAAAAGAATATTGTTTTTTGATTATTCTGGGGCTGTCTCAAACATCAGAGATGGGACCTCTAAAATACCAGGACTGGGCTTTCTAGCAGGAGTGAGTGTGGCAGCAAGGTGTGATTTCTGGATGGGCACAGCTGCTCAGTTCCTCACATGATACAGGTCTGTGTACCCCATTAATCAACCAGATTCCACTTCTCCCAGACAGACCTGAATATTCTCCTTTCTAGCCGGCAGAGCAGTGCAGCTGAGCACATCTCACGGCAAAAGGCCCTACACGGAGGTAAACAACGCCTCGTTGGTTCAGTAATCTGTGCAGATGTCCCAGCAGCGAAGCCCAGCAGTGGAGTAAATAAACAAACAGCCCCACTGCCCCTTCCCCTCTGCCACAACAGTAAATTTGGTTTACTGTACACATCACTCTGGGCCGTGCAGGGATGGTGTGAATCCATTAGTAGGGCAAGGGTGAGTGACTTCTGACTTCAGCGACCCTTAAAGTTAATCCAGCATTGTAGGGGCAGAATTAAATGTGATGAGCTCAGAAAGTGTGATAAAACCAGATTTAAGTGCACAGCTGGGCAGCAACCTATAAAGGCAGAATTTAAAACTGTAATAAAAACTTTGTAATCTAATTACGACGGTAGAGTTAAAGGTGAGGTATTTGCAGCATGATTCACATGCACCACGGCTAACCTCTGACATCTTGAATATATTATGTGGTTTCTTCTCTACAGGAGTAATTTTTAAGCTTCTCTCTCACACTGCATGGCTCCCTGTGTTTTATTCTCGTGCACTGTCTTTGGAGGTTGCAGGACAGGTCAAAACTGCACACCAAAAAGCATGTTGCAAAGCAGCTGCTTTCCTGTACTTCTTGCTTGAGGTGTCTCAGGGCTGCTCCTCTCCCTGCTCTGGATGCTCAGCACCCGGGTACAAGGCAGGGGTTGGGGCAGGTGCACAACACTTCCAAAAATTGCAGCTTCTAAGAGAGTCCAAGGAGAAACCACAGCAGGAGTAGCCATGTCTCAAGCTGGTTTTAGCCTAATTAGTCTTAATACTAGCAGGAGGGAGGATGCAAAGCAGGTTATAGCTTGGATGCAGCATCCAATCCCAGCCAGCTCCTGCTGAAGCCCATGTGTTCATTGCAGTTGGCACCTAATTAACACCACCTCTGATAGCAGTGATCTCTCTGATTTCAGTGCTGGCTTGTCCAAGCACCAAAGTGTGGGAAAAACCAGCCCATGAACCCTGACTCTCCTGGACTGCTTGGCTTTCCTGGCTGGTGGGGTTGGGAGTGCTCTCACTGGGATGGACACTGTCAAGTGTGACAACAACCTTAGATACAAGTCTGACATCTTCCAGAAGGGCCACAGAGGAGTTATACACTAAGCAGAGCTCTTTTTCCTGGGTCCCATTAGGTATTGTCCAACATCCCAAGATCCCTGCATGTGTGGGGGGTGTAGTGGTGGGATCTAAACAAGTTTGCTCAGCTTGGTAACAACTGGGTGGTTCTCTAGGAAAAGCAGCTGAAGAGATCTCCCTTCCTTCAGCCAGCCTACGTCAAGACAGAAATTTCAATTAGAAATCTACCCCATGTGGTAGTTCTGATTTTTTTCTGCATTTCAGCAATTCAAAAAATGGAGCAGAAACATCAGACTTCTATATGAAGTCTGTAAACCTCTATTTGTTATTTTTTTGAACTGAAATAACTTGGTGGCATTTCTGAAATCAAATTGCATTTCATTTCCTTCCGTTTGAATTTAGCCAGAAAGCTTCCTTTTAAGTGTTATTGACACAAGGTATATACCTATGGCATAATGCTCATGGGAGGGGCTGAGGACAGCCTTGTTTGTGGAACCAGCATCCCAAAATAAACTACATCCTCCCTCAAAGCAGTGTGTACCCAGCTGATCGATCTCCACAAGTGTTGTTCTTAAACTGATGAAATATTTACATGCTTGTGAAATCAAACTGAAACAGATCTGTTGCTTAGGTTTTCCCAGGGGGTAATCCAGTAATATTTTTCCTCAAGGAAATTAATAATTGTTAAGATGCTGTGTTATAGAATATGTCTCTCTTTTATGAAGCTTGGAGGGGAACAGCAGAGCCATCAAGGACACCCTGTGATGTTCTCTCAGGGGAAGAGGAGGGTGTGAGAGCCATGGGCTGAAATGGGTGATGGATATCAGCAGTGGGTGGGAAGGAGGTGGGGGTGTTCTTGGAAAGGGATTGCTCAGAGTTTCCAAGGGGAGTTTGCCTTTGTGACCACGGGCCTCTCTCAGTACTGATATTTAGAGAGACAGAGATCTGCTTTTTATTTTAGAGAGAAAAAATGTCATGTGCATGTATTGAGATGCCATATACACTTCTGCTATTGCTGAGGTAACTCCATCCCAAACTGTCCTCCTCTTCCTAGAGCTGAACAACAGCTGCACCAGGAGAGAACCCTGCACAGGAGACAAGAACTTCTGAAATGCCATCAGGGACTACCAGAAAGCAGCACAACAAACACCCCAAAACACAGGAAGGAGCTGCAGAAAGCAGCCAGTGTGAGGATCAAAAGAATAACATCCCAGGTACAAACAAGGTGAGATCCCACAGAGCTCAGGCCAGCAGCCACCCACTGCGTGCTCTGGTGGGTTTAGAATCCCATCCTGTAGGGCAGCTCCCACATGCTCCAGCTGCCTGTACTGCAGGGAGAAGAGGGGAGCATTTAACACCCTGAGTCTGCAAGGCACAGACAGGAGGTGGTAAATACCTTGATAAGGAAACTGGAGTGAAAATACCAGCTTTAGGCAATCCAGATTTTATCAGGGAAGTATGCAGGAATGAGTAAGTACCTGACATGCAGATGTGCCTCTGTGCAGTGCCAACAGCCTGCCAGTCCCCACATCTGGCCTTAGGCAACAGTCCCGGTTCCAAACTCATGTGATTTCAGGGGTACATTGGCAAGGTATTTTTGTATGGGATTCTGACTTTTGCAGTGGCAGTGCCCACAATGAATCTGCAGCTCTGTGCTTGGAAGAATCTCTAGATTTAGCACCGGGGGCTTGTTTTTCTGCTGTAAGAAGCTGCTTGGCTTCTCAGCAAAGGCTGTTGCTCTGCTTAGCGATGACATGCATGTCACAGCTTGGGAATCCATGGGTGCCAGTTGGAAAAAAGATCCTGGAATCCAAGGGCTTGGCAGAGTCATAAAGAAATGAATGTCATGTATTGCTCAGTGATTGGATGGCGTCTCATGGACCATTGCTCTGTCTGTCACTGGGAGACCTAGAGAGGGCTTGTGCCTGGTCCTGTCTTATCTCTGCAAAGTGAATCACAGATTTGGTGAGAGCGGAGATGGAAGTGCTGTGAACTGGCACAGTGTCTGCATTCACACTTGAGAAGATATGGGAATGGTGGGGGAAGAACCTCAGGGAAGTGGTAACACCACCAAGCCTGTCAGAGTTCAAGGAGTGTCTGAACGATGCTCGTAGTCATATGGTTCAGTTTTAAGTAGTCCTGTGAGGAGCTGGAGAGTTGGACTCAATGAACCTTCTGGGTCCCACCCAACTTAAGATATTCTATGGTCTTACACAGACAGTTTGAAGAATGAATCTCTTACTCTAGCTCTGCACTCCAGTATAAGATGAAGGAGCTGCCTGCTGGCTATTCTCCCTTGTACTCTGGATCTCCAGGGAAGTCATTGCCTGAACTGTCATTAGCCAAGGTGGGAAATGCCTGTTCAGAGAGCTCTTGGACCTTGCTGTCTGGATTTGGCATTGATTCTTCACCAGGTTTACAACAGAAGAGAAGGCACAACCTGCCCTCTACTTGGTGAGGAGGGGAGAGTAGGAAGAGCTTGGCAGCTCCAAGGGATGTCCTGGAAACCTGAACAAAGAAAAAGGAGAGTCCTTGCTGAGATGATAAGGGGTCGGGGCAGCACTCATTGCTATGCCATGCCAAGGGATTGGCTGCCATGGGGCACAGATGGTCTCTCTGGGGGTGGTGCTTAGTGTGGTTAATGACAACCATAAGTAGGAAAAATATGGATGCTATTGGAGAGAGAGGCCCAGGAATGGATAAAGAATAAATTGGCTGTGCTATGTACAGAGAGGGCCAAACAGATGTTGGGCCTGATCCAGAGCCCATTGAGTTAATGGAAAGGCTCCCTTTGGTTTCATTGGATGCTGTCTCAGACCCATTACAGCTTCACAGGAAGCAGTGGAGACCAAGAGTAATAACTTGTGGTGACTGGAGTGCTGTGTGTTGCATAGGTGTGGGCTGTGAGGTTTTTATGGTGAAAACAGATGGGTCTTACAGATCCGTCCGTTTGGCCTGGGTAACCCCCCTGCCCCGCTTCCCCCACCTGACAGTAAGCAGCGTCGTGTGGTTCTGGCCCTCTGGCCAACAGTTTGGCATGATTCTGCACAAAAGTGCCCTTCTGCCTTCTGATTCGCCCTCCTACTCAAGGAGATTCTAGTGTGATCTCGTAGTGGCCCAGGATTTAGAAACCAGTGGTTTGAGCCATCCACGCAGAAGGAAGAAAGGTCTGCTGAGAACTGTGGACCAGGGAGGAATTTTGTTGTGGACCAGCAAGAAAATTAATGCAAAGCAGGTGTTTCTGCAATCGTGAGGCATTTGTAAAGCCAGTGGTGTCCAACAAGTCTCCCACTCACATTCCCATCCCCGTGACATGGCAGGGTCTGACGCGAAGGACCGCAAACAGAAAACATCTCTCTGTACCAGTTGGCGTCTGACCTGCGCTAGGGCCTCTCTCCCCCTCTGCTCCCCAGTGCTGTTCTGTTTATTTAGGTGTGTGTCTTTGTTTCTGTTTTTACACTTAGCACAAGTAGAGAGGAAATGGGATTTCATACGGCTTAGGAGGCTGGAGCTCGCCATGCTTTGGAGCACGGGCCTTTGCTTGTCCTCACACCACAGGTACAGGTGTTCACAGGCCAGGTCCTCATGGTACAAACTGCCCCGGGCTCCAGGAGCTTCCTCCTTTTAGCTGGCCCGTTTGAGGAGGCCTGTGATATCCAGAGATGCAGGCACAGGCCATGCTCAGGCCAAGCTTCTCTCATGTTTAGAACTGAGAACTGGAAGCTGAGCATCGTCCATTTTCTCCAGGTGATGGCATCGGGAGGAATGGATCAACCATTGCATGCCAAGATGCATCAACAACAGATGGTGTTTTGCTCAGGGTCATGGATTTTTTGGCAATGTAATCTGAGGAGTAGTTTAACTTAGTTGTATTTAGGCCAACTTGGGGAGGGACAAGGTAGTAAGTTATAAGGGTAAGGTCAAGGCTCTTCTCAGACTCTCTTTTCCTTTGCAGATATTCCCCTATCCACACGTGTACACACAACATCAGGGCCAGTCATGGCTTGGGCTGAGCTGGATTTTAGGTACTTAACAGGTTTAATTCAGGACCCTACAACACCCAATCTCTAAAATATAATCTCTTGCCCTTATTAACAGCAGTGCACTTCTAGCCCTGTGTGAAAAGAGCTGATACTGGGAGAAGCTGCTGAACTTTCCAAGTGAGGTGAGGGTCAGTTTATGGTGGATGAACTGCCTGGCATGCAGGTTGGGTGGCAGCTTGGCAATCCCACCGGAACACAGCTGGAGGAGAACGGCCGAGCCCTGACTTCCAGGCCTCATTTTAACCATGCTGGCTTGTTTACATTTGGGTGGTAGATGGGTGGAGCCGTTATTCCAATTTTTGGCTCGTATCCGTCCACTTGGATGTCAATGCAAACTGCTGCAATTATATCGTAATCCTGTCCCGCTATTGGAAATCATTAGTCCACTCATTTTCCATAAATATTGGCTGGCTGGCTTCACCTGGCAGGGGCTGGGAATTGTCATGAAAGAGAGATGAAAGCCCAGAGAATATTGGGATTCATAACTCCATCAGAGTTATGTTGTTTTCCAGGTAGCAAAATCTAACAAGACTATTGGATTTGGACATAGCCGGGACACTGGAGGAGAAGTGCTGGCTTTCAGACTGGGATTCGGGCAGCAGTAGGGACAGCACAGGTATTTCACAGCAGGGGCACTCTTGCTGTGCTATTTTATTCAGAAAGTGAATTTCTTATTAAAATAAGTCCCAAACTAGTGGGGGAACTTTTATATTTCAGGGGAAAGTTCAAAAATATCCAGGCTTTATAGTTAAGTAGCACTTCCCATTCCTACATCTCCACTATGGGAGCCCTTTCTCTTCCATGCCCACCAATTCCAGTGTGCAGAACCACATGTAAAATGTAGCCATGTATTAACTTCAAGGCTAGTTATTCTACAGATGAGCTCCAATTCCAAATAACACCGATGCCAACCAGGTTTTTTTCCCCCAGCACTTGGGCATCCAACACACTTTCCGCTTTTGGAGCTCATCATTCCGTAACTCCAGAAATTGCAATATAAACCTTGGCTACTATGCACACTTCAACTTGAAAACACAGCAGTGATCTGGGATTTTAATTCGAGCAAATTTGAGAGTGGATTAGAAATAGGATCCAGATGAATCTCTAATAGTAAAAAGAAAAATTAGCAGAACATTGGAGCAAAAATGAACTCTGTCTCTCTTTGAGCTTTTTTCCTCCCTTCTACTTTACAGGAGGAATTACATAGACCTAAAGCACCATAATTAAATTGTCATTTGTTCCTTGCCTTGGTAGAAGCTCTGCCCAGCTGAACACATCTCAGTTTCCATCCTGAGCATTTACCTACAGCACAGGGCTGGGGGAGGGGGGCGGTTTATTACTTGTTTTAAGAAATTAGAAATCAGAGGCATGCACAGTGTGTCTGGTAGAGTCTTCAGCGAGGGAGCTGCCAGGCTCTGCAGGTTATACATCATTAGCACACGGAGTGTCCAGGAGAGAGCCCAGAGCTTGTGCAGGTGTGTTGGCAAAGCTCACACCACTTCCCTCCCTCCTCCCTCTCCGTGGCACTTCCAGCAAGCTGATACTTGAAACTCCAGATCACGGAGAGCTCCTCTCGAGGCTGTCAGCTCCCAGCTCACCCAGCAGACGTGACTATGGGATGGCGCGTGGAACCTGGAAGGGACTCTCTGGAAAAACAAAACCATTGAGTCAAAAGCTTAGTGTGTTTTTCCATGATTGTATGAAAAAAACTTTGTGTGTGTTTTTTTAAGCACTTTCAGATATTAGAAGTTTAGTGAACACAGAGACAGCTGTTTTGGGGTTTTTTTCCCCCCCCTTTTTCCCCTGCCCTTGAACTTTCGGAATGACTATAGGGAATATATCCAGGCTGTTTTCAATGACCCATTCACGTGGTGGGGTTTATTTCAGCTTTTCCCAAAAGGGAGTGAGCTTCATTTGACCTCTGCTCTGGCATTAGCTGCCAGTATTTGTGCATCCTACTCAGCTAATCAATAAAGTGGATGGCATCTGAAAATAATTATACACACAGCTCTTCCCCAGCTTCCAGAATGAAGACAGAAGCTGGGAAAGGAGCCTTTGCATATTCAGCACTTGTTAAAGGAATGAAATATAGAGCTGTGTGTTATTCGTGTTGAATCCCAAATCCTGGGCACTCAGCAGCAGTTCCTTTTGGCATTGTGTAGCAATCTGGCCACATGCACCTGATCACAAAACTCATCAGCTTTCCCACCTTTGTCCTTTCTGCTCATGTGGCATGCCAGAGGACAAGAACTGCCTTTGGGAGGAAGGATCAAACTGGTTCAGTGCCCTCTCTTCTATAGGGCACACCAGCACAGTTGCATTCTTACAGCCAGATGTCCTGGTCCCGAGCTAATGTGTGGTGACCAGTGAGCGGCCAGTGCAAAGTGTGGTGTCTCTGTAGCATGGGATGAGTTTTTCCAGCCAAAATCATGTTAAAATGGCAAGGCTCTGTCTCTATACAGCTCATGGCAAAGTCCCCTTTGCATGTCCATCAGGCTGTCACTGCCTACTGGAGAACCTGATTCAGGTTCTCCATCACCTGACAAAGTCCTACCAGCCAGGAAAGTGTGTGAGTCATCTTGTATTAGGAGGAGACATTTAATGTCTATTTTAGGAGGTTTGCAGCCTCAGCCTCCCTTCAGGCAATGGCCACGATGAGCCGTTGGCATGAACCTGAACATTCCCACTGCAGCACCAGGTGCCAGCGTGGGGCCTGTGAACTGAGCAGGTGGTAGGAAAAGGAGAAGCACAGAGTTTGCCAGGACAAGCTGTAACTGCAGAGTAAGGCTTGGTCCTGTTCCCCCTGCAGCTCTGGAAAGCTTTGTGCGGCACTGTCACAGTGGGGACTGGATCAGAGGGATGGTCTTCCCTCAGAGCCCGTTCATGGTCTCCATTGAAGACAGGAAGAGAGGTGAGGTGGAGCAGTTGTATGACCCAGTGTGGCCATTCCCATGTGTTTCATTTATACTTTTGTCACTTGAACTGCAGAACCAGGAGGAATTCTATGGCTGTACAGCCTGGAAAATCCTGTGATGCCTGCAAAGAGCTGGACACTGAGGACATCCAGAGCTGCCTCCCCGGAAAGAGCTAAAGACACTAAACAACCTGCTGCTCCCAGTGGGTGTCCCAGGGCTATTTCACATATCTGGACAGCAACAGTTACAGGGGAGCAATTATTTTGGGTCACTACTAGGGGGTCTCTGCTATCTCCTGATCTAAGGCAGCAAGCAGGAGTGTTTGCTGATGGCCTGCTCCATTGTCCATCCCCAGCTTTTCTCTGTGGTGGTACACTGTTTGCAGTGCTCTTTAAATCCTCCTGCCAGCCCCAACAATGCCTCCCACAACCCCGGTGTGTCAGGAGCTTCCAGGCCTCGGAAAAACCGATCCCGCTCAGCCCGGCTCTGTTTGTGGCAAAGTGTTTGCTTAGCGATTACCTCCTGCACGGACACACACAGCCACAAATCTCTAGGTTGTCTCACAGCCCTTTCATTCAATTAAGTCTGTTGACTTAGTCTCATTTTGAGCAGTAACTGGATTTAGATAAGGCAGTGGAAACCCAAACATCAATTGTGTGATTCCTGGCCCAGCTGGTATGTTGATCCGAAGGGAATGTTTGTGCGGGCGATAACTGAGGCAGTGCAGTGATTAGGACGAAGTCATTTGGTGCAAAGACTTCTGTGGACTAAAAATGCTCTGTGTTAGGTGCAAGCCCTGGCCAGAGGAAGCAAAGGGAGCTGCCTGACTCCGCACACTCCCTCTTGGCCTCACTTATGTGTCGTGCTGTGAACAGCAGCTGGTGATGGAGAGGTCCTGGTCTGTCTGGAGGAGGAATCACAGTGGGCCTGGAGCTGGGAGATCCCACCAGGTGCTGGAGCCCAATTGCTAGAACCATAACTGCTTCTCTGAAGCCAGCAAAGCTCTTCAGGGTTGTAATCATTTGGGATTTTGCCAGTCAGCAACAGACCAAAGTTATTCTGGGATAGTTTCTCCCCACAAGCTCTAGGGCGTGAATTTACAGTCAGTTCCTCAGGGCCTTGATTTGCCCAACATCCCTGGGAAGAAGAGATGCAGGTGACACACCTTCAGCATTCACTCCTTAGAATACAGGTGGCCCAGGTGGAAAAACCCTCTCTAGTATAATAAATGTTGTCTCCCTTTGTAAGCAAGACAAAAGAAAGCTCTCCTATTTGCAAGCAAACATTTTTGTGATGCGCTCCTGTGTCTGCTACTGATTTCACTTTGTAGTCAGAAAATGTATCAGGGAGACATAGATTGTTACATATTTGTCAAAAATGCATTTCAGTGCATGACTTGTTTGGTCATCTTGTTTTCCAGGTAATTGTTAAGCTAGTAGGGAGCATTCCTGACATCCTTCAAATCTTCAGCAATGAGCATGGAAGAGGAAAACACAGCAACAAGACATTACTTCCTACATTAACTCATGATAAGGTACATCATTGGAAGATAGCAAATGTGTCACTGGCTTTTCCTTTTTTCTCATACTAGACGGGATTTCTTCCTTTGGTTATCATTTGTTTTCTTCTGTGACATGAAATGTATGATATAGAGAGGTTGCTGTAGCCGGTTGCCGTGTGAGAACTGCTGGTGGACAGTGAAAGAGGTCAAATATGTTGTGGGTGATTTGCCATGATGGGCCATGTGCAGCCCCAGCACGGCTGCTCCTCTGAACAGCAGGGCTTCACCTCTGGAGGAAAAGGGAAAGTGTTACCTCAAAGGACTTTTCTTCCCAGCTCCTCCCACCTGGTTGTTTCCCTTTTGGGCCATGCAGCCCTTGTTATGGAGGTGACACTGGCAGCAGTGTCAATGTGGTGTTTATCAAGTGCCCACGGGGTGGTGATGGGGATTCACCATCGTGTTTCACATCATCACTCAACCAGCCCAAGCAGTAATACACTGCCCTGTGCACTTACAGCCCTGCTCCTCAAGGGACCTTTCTCTCTGGAGCACACCAGTGGGAACAGTGTCTTTGAGCTCACTGACACTCAACATTCCATCAGTGGCTTGGACAGGGGGGTGTTTGTGGCTTCCTTGCCCCAGGACATAGCAGGAGTGGTGGAAGGGCCCCACACACTGCAGACTCCCAGCTGAACCCGGGGCAGCAGAGCTGTGCCCAGCACTGCACCGGCACTGTGCAGCTCCTGAGACAGGAGCAGTGGCTGTGCTATCTGTACACACACAAACACTTAACTGTTGGCACCTTAACATGTATTAAACGCTTCTGGTGGCGATGAAAGGTGGCATCCTCCCAGAGGTTTGCATACCTGTGAGCTAATCGGCCCTTTGTGTGAGCGTAGGTGTGGACTCTTCTAACAATACGAGGTTCGTTAGCTCATCATCTTGGCTGTAGGGCCATACTGATGTGCCCATCCTGCTTTCAGAGCCGTGAATAATCCAGCTTTGCTGCTGTCCTCTTACAAAGAAGGAGAGTGTAGTTTCAGGTACTGAAGCCTGTTTCTTCAGGCACAGGTGGTGAGTAGGGATTCACCAGTGTATTATTCACTGGTATCGCTCTTGGCTTCAGGTCTCCTTCGGGCAGCCCTTGGTATCAGACATGATACCTATCAGAAATAATTGCTATTTTTCAGCCATCGATTGTAATAGCACCCTTGAAGATTAGGCAGGTGTGATTCGCTGTCAGAGTGAGAGGACCATCAACAGAAGGCTGTGCTGCTCATGGTTCATTTAAATATCTGTTAACAGTCTGGATGGTGCAGCAGACTGGGCTCTTACAGTAGGTTAAACCAACAAAATAGTCTGGGAAACCCGACATTTGGGAGGAGAATTGATTTTAAATGTTCTGAATGCACTTTAGAAATAGCCTTAGGTGAAAAAAGGGAAGTGCTTAATTAAAAAACACATAAGGAACCAGGTGAGGGTCCTGGCAATGTGGCAGGGGAGCTGGTAGAGGACAAACACCAATCTAAGTCTAGCGTGTGCTGCTGTGGCCAGAAAGATACTTGTTATTAGAAGAGGTAACAAGAGCACTCTTTGCAAGGACGTCATTGTGGTGCTGGAGAGGCCCAGGCCTCAGATCTGCACTCCACACTTCAAATAGAGATGTAAACTCTGGAGGAAGTCTGGAGGAGAGCAACAGCGCTGATAAGGGATTTCAAAAAGCATGACCTGTAAGGAATTTTTTTTAAATTGGATTGTTTAGTCTAGAAAAGACAGAGGAGAGCTATGAGACACTTGACACGTGAAGACAGTAGCTGAAATGGGTGTGGTAAGAGAGTACAGTGATCACTGGGTCTGTTTGCATGGGGAAGGACAAGACCTACTTGGATTTATTTTCAGCTAAACAAAGGAGGTGAGAGTTTAGGAAAGTTCTTTCCATAAGGGGAGGGAGATGCTGGAAGTGATGACGCAGAGAGGCTTTGGATCTCCATCCCTGGGTGTTTCTAAGAGTTTAAACTAATGCACCACACGAATGGCATAGGCACGGGCACAGAAAGGTGCAGGAGGGTCTCTCCATGTCTACCTGTGCTTGCTTAAATCAGTCCTGTGGGGTTTATTGCTTTGTTGGCATGTGGGACTCCAGCTTGGTGCCTAAAACGGAAAACACGCTGTTAGGTGGGTATGTTTGCACAGAAAATGTTGATAAGACAGGAAAAATGATATCGCTGTCAGAAACAACCGCCAGAAGTCTTAGAAGTTCTGCTTCAAAAAAGTGTATTTAAGGGAAGCAGGTCCTTTGGCAAAACGGTCTTTCGTTAAACAAAAGATTTAGATGGAAAGTTTTGCAATGAGCTCTGCAGATCAGGAGCCCAGCACAACCCCAGGATATCTGAAGTGTAATTACTGATCCTGCAAACAGTTCTCTTCCCCATTTGGGATTCAGCAGAGATAACACAAGACCTCTCTGTGCAGTGGGAAGGTGGGTAGAGAGACTGTCAGGGAAGCCAGAGAGGAGCTTCACCTGCAGAAAAGGCTGTGCAGGAATAAGGATCCAGAAAGACTTGGTGCAGTAACTTGCCACACGAGGAGGGAAATGGTATCTGTCCCAGAGTCGAGGAAGGGCTGCGGTTCAGGGATGGGAGTCAGAAACCCAGCGCTCAGAAACTGCTGGTTCTCACAAAGCCTGCACTTATGTGTGTTCAGTCCAGGAAACTGGTTAGTGGGATGTGAAACTACCATATGTTTTTGCAGATGCTCCGAGTATGTGTGCTCCCCTTATGTATATATGCTTTAGGCCCAGTTTGGAAAATGGGTCAAAGTCTTCCAGAGCTCCAGGAGGAAAACTCTTGAGAATTTACAGACCTGAGATGCTGCGATTAATGTTTCTGGACAGCAATTGCACTTTCCCCTGTTGAGGCTCAGAAAAACAGAGGAGAGTGCAAAAGGAGATCCACACCAAAGATCAAGGCAGACACATCTGCCTGGCTGTCAGATTCCATGCCAGCAAATTGGAAGAAAATTAAAAAATCCAAAGTCAGATCTGGTCCTTGCTCTGGGAATGCAAAGAGGTCTGAAAGGCTCCTACATAGATATTTATACCTGGCATAAAACCACCACAGAAACTCCTGTGTTTCTCTGGTTTTGCCATCCCTTTAAGAGGACTATGTCAAGGGAATATGAATGAATGAGATTTTCTTGTTAAAATAGTCCTGAATTGGTGTCACTTCATTTAAGAGCAGGGTGCAGTGTGCAACCTCTGTCCACCACAGCTCAACAGCTGCCCTTCCAAACACTTCAAGTTGCAGGCTTACATCTTAAAGGAAGAGTCCTGCAAGTGTGGGAGACAGGGGACCATAAACTCTCCAAAGAGTGGATTTTTGCCTCCAAAGTTCCAGGTAGATTTGTACCCTGAGACACCATCCTTCTGCCAGGCACAGAGGGTGATCAGCCTTCATCATCGAGTTGCTCTTAGCTTTAATTTCCAGCACAAATAGCCCCAAACCCCTCTGGAGTGGGGGCAATATGACACTGCCAGATGATTACACATTGCCTCTTAATACAAAGCCAGTTAGTTGTGTTCATACTCCATTACTCAGTTCCAAATTACAAGCCTTATCTCAGGGGAAGCTTGGGATGGCTCTGTAGTTTCAGAAACCTCATGGTAAAAGGGCCATTTTTTAAATACAGTGTTTTCCAGAAAGACCATCTTAAAAATATAGTGCTGTTCAAATCCTCTGCTTCCTTTAATGCTATTTTCAGGTTGTTGGTTGTTTTTTTTTTTTTTTTCAAATTAGGTTTAGCAACACGCAGGAGATGTTAGATTAAAGGGACAAGGCTGGGGTTTTCCGTGTCTATACAGAAATAGCTGTTCCCTGGGTGGGCCAGGTGAAGTTGAGCAAAGTTATTGTTGCATGACTTCCCCCAGCTTTCTGGGTGGAGGAGACAGAGATGTGACTGGCTGCTTGCAGAAAAGTCTGGCCAAAAGCATCGGGCCACATCCTTTGTGGAGGTAAATCAACATCGTCTGAGTGGCGTTTCTGGAACCATGACTATTTTCATCAGGATCAGGCCTCTTCCATATGGTGAGGAAGTGGTAAAGATCACAAAGGGAGGGAAAGCTATCCATGCATGGCAATAATTGCAAAGATCTATGGGGTTTTCCTATGTAGGTGGTGTCATTTTCTCTAAAGAATTAAAGCGTGGCTTTCCTGGCGCGCTTCCCCTTTAAGGAGACACGCTGAGCAGCGATAAGACAACAAGCCCAGATGCCCAGAGGAAGAGCAGCGTTGTTGTGAAGAGACAGCCCCAAAAGGCAAAATGTCTGGATTTTATTTGCAGCTCTGCCACAAACTTCCTGGATGATCGTGGCCAAGTCAAGCAGGTCCGTTTTCCAGCAGCGTCTGTGCCCTCGTGCATATGCATGAACGGTGCGTTCGCTCGGGGCTCTGCGCTGAGGTCCAACAAATGCAGAGCTGTGAAGAACCAGCCGCCCACACGCTGCCCTGCTTTCCCCAGGCGAAGCAGGGTGAGCTGGGGAAGCCACTGGATCCCCGCCAGCAGGGATTCAGATCCACAAACAGGGGCTGTGCTGCTCCGGATCAAAGCCCACCTTGCCTGATGGCCCGTTGGAAGTGGGCGCCCGGGGAGGAAAACAAAGTCAGAGTGAGCAGAGCTGGACTTCCAGAGCTGGGAGTGGTTCGTGCGAACTTAGCAACCCTCAAAGGATTTCTAAACCTGGGAGCATGAGTAGTCCAGGACGAGGTCTCAGGGTACCTGGGGATTTTTGGCTTCCTTGGAGCAGGACTCATCTCTCCAGCTCTACGTCAGACTGGCTGGGTCACACAGGGCTTCTGTAGCTGCTACAAAGGACGGCCTTCCCATGGCTGTGTCAGCTCCCACAAGGAAGTGATGCTGCCTGCCAGGGAATTGAGGCTAAATGCACTGGTGTTTCCTCATGCCTTGGAAGGGAAGAGAAGTCTGGAGAGAATGATTGTTGTGACGTATAGGAGCTTTGCCAGTACAGTGCCCTGTAATAACAGCTAGTCTGCCTTCAGGTCATTAACTTACCCATTTTTTAGTACTCTTGCTCATGACAAATAGGTCTTGAGTTTAGAGATGCCCTCCTTCTCTTTTCCTTTTTCCTGACTTCCTACGTATATTTTCTTTTTTTTTTTTTTTTTTGGTGGTGTATCCAAATATCCCTGTTAAAGCATCATCTTCCAGATCTCTCCTCCGGGGATCCATAAGGCTGTAACCAGATAACCAACACATTTTTTCTGCTCTGTCTCCATGCCTCAATGAGAACTAAAGCATAAGGAAAATACTCTCAGGGGCACTACAGGTGATAAAACTGGATTTAGAACAAAAAAGGTCTCTCTGCTCTCAGAGACAGTCTCACATCTGCTTTGTCCGTGCCCTGTGACCAAGCTACACCCTGAAAGCCACAGGGTTGAGTTAGAGGGGTGGTGGGTTGAGCTTTCAGCCCAGCTTGTGGTGGGGTTCCTACACCTGGGCTCAGGATGGTGTGAACATGGCTACACACCTTCCACCTGGAGATGGCTTTTGTCCAGTTGGCTGAGAAGGGGGCTGGAGTGACAGGCAGCTGTTTGTCGGCCAGTGTAGACATGCCCAAATTCTCCTGATGCACTACTGGAGGGTACTCAGATATTACAGAGATGAGGGCAGTCTGGGAACCTGTTTAGACCAGAATATGGGTTTCAGTGGCAGTTTTCTGGCTGATTAATTGGGTGACTTTGTGCAGGTCTCAACTTGCCGTTGCCCTATCCAATAAATGGGAATAGCAGCATTTGTCTTCCTTTGTAAAACACTTTGAGGTCTACGGATAATCCTCCTCCTTTTTCCCACCCATCATTATGGGACCAAGTGGAATCTTACGACACATTGAGTTTCTGTGGTCTGGCATTTGCCAAGCGTTTGAGAATGAGTCTTTGGCTTGAGTTTGCAACGTCTGTGACTGCCACGTGATTTGTCATGGCAGCTCCTCGTTGAAATCAGGTCACCATTCCACTGGGAATGCAGGAGATGAGGAGAGAAGCTGCAGTGAGGAGTGTACAGACCCTGGGGCAGCCTGCGAGCAGTCGCCACACACATCATAATCCATCAATAACCTACCACACTCCGCGGTTCAGAGGCCTGCAGATATTTAAGAGTGGAAAACTGTATAAACAAGATTCCTCTGGACCACCACGCTCTTTCTGGTGCCCTGGAAAGCAGTAGGCAGTGCTAGGGAAAGACATGGTCACTGGGCATTCAGAGGTGTTCCCACAACACAGTGCACACCAGTTTGAATTCGAGGACCTTGTGCTGCTGTGGACAACTGATAGTTTAGGACACAGCCTCTTCTTTCCCTGGATTGTCTTGAGAATCATAGAATCATGGAATGGTTTGGGCTGGAAGGGACCTTAAAGATCATCTAGTTCCAACCCACCCTGCCATGGGCAGGGATGCCACCCACTAGGTCAGGTTGCTCAGGGCCCCATCCAACCTGGCACTGGCCAGGGATGTTTTCTCCTCCTAAGTCCATTCTGAGATTCATCCCTAGCAGGTACCAAAGGGATGTTACTGAGGTTGTGCTCTTTCTTACAATGACCTGAAAGAAAATCTAAATCACTGCAAGTAAACCTTTAGAAGTGACTTGGGAACTGAATAAGGGAGTGAATAGTTAAGAAATCAGGTCACTGATGCACAGAGATCTTCCCAAAGAACATTGCAAGGCTGTGGGAGCCTTGAAGAGCCAGGAAATTAGCAGAGATCGGTATCAGGCAGCAAGGAGCTTACAGGAGAGAGGTCTGAAGAGAGACTTGATCGCAATCTCCAAGTACTCACAAGAGGAAGAGAAATGTGGAAATGAGGCAGATGTATCCAGAAATCTTATGGCTGAAACTTGAGGGTGAACATTTTTTCCTTTCTGTGATAGTGGGGAATGAAACAGGAGCCATGTCTGACTGCAGAGCAATGCTCCAAGGCTCCTCTCATAACTCCTGAAGTCCCCAGCTGGCTGGGGGCAGGTGTTTAGAAAAATAAGCTGTAGTTCCAAGAGGAATGAGCTGGAGGGTGTCTGATGGCCTTTGCTGTGTAAGGGAGCAGATTAGGTGATCCTCCTGAGTCCTTCAGATCAGGAACCACTATTTTGGATTTCTTCAGCTGCAGTAACAAAAAAGACAGCTCCACCTTCTCTTCTTGTCAAGCACTGAGCAGGATCAGTGAGGGTAAAGCATTGGAGAGGGAATAAAACACCATTTGAGACTCAACTCCAAACAGCATGAGCTGTTTGGGCCAGCTTGAGCTACTTCTTTTCTTGTCCTTGGCCTCCACTGTTTCATGACAGGATGACAACATCAGAATTCCCTGCTAGCATTTCTCCCTTTAAATCAGGAGAAAAACCCAACCAAGCAATAGATGCAAATAAAAGTGATGCAAATAAAAGGCTGCAGTTTCCCAGAGCAGCACTTGGGGTCTGCTCCTTAGACCGGGGTGTGAGGGACTCAGCACCTGGCTGGGCTGGACCCAGTGGCTGTGTATTTCATGGGGCCCATCAGATACGGTGTGTCCGTACACAAGCCGTGTTTTACTTATAAAGTAAATTGCATTACATGGGCTATAATGTACATTTTCAAAGGGGACCCACCTTAAAAACATTTTGTTTAATAAAATAACTTAATTAGAAGAGAGCTTCTGGCTGATGTGGTTGAGGCTGTGATAATTTTTCCTTCTCAAATCATTTTCTCTGTTTATTATACTTAATTATAGTGTAATTATGTATTCATCCTCTAGGCAAATTATGCAATCAGAAAATGTGAGTGGTTCATTTGCCACTGCTGTTGGGACCAGCGTTTACATCCCTGCTATAAAATACGAGCATAATTTCTATTATTTATAGTATTACGTATATACATATATATAAAAGCTGTTTCACACAGAATGAAGAATTGGTGTAAATATTTTATTGGCACTCATTTTTGCATCATCCACTCCATTCATTTGTGGCCTACTAATAATGAAACCATGCAAAGCTCAGATAGGTAAAATCTTTACACCCTACCAGGAATTTTCTCAAACACAAAACATACATGGCTGAGGAACGTGGAAGCTCCACAGCTGAGCTTTAATTTTGGAAGGAGGATTATTATTACTTTTAAGTGGGGTTTTTTTGCATTTTACTTCCTGATATTCTACCCGGAATTTCTTAGCACAACAAGAGAGAAAGGAACCCCCTAGTATCCAGTTAGGGGGTGTGGGTTTGTGTTCATATCATGGGTTCAGACTAACCTAATTTTAGCCATGTGCTTCATGTACTTTTTAGCCATGGCAGCCCTGACTTCTAAAGACTGGGCTGTTTTTTCTTCCTCTTGTTTTTCCTGATGGGAGTAGACAGATTGTGTTTGAACATACCGAAACATGAAGCCAAATCTTGAAAACCCTTCTGAGACGGATGTTTTCTCCTCCTTTGGCCAGCTCTGGGTGTGAATACAAACTGAATTCCCACTTGGCAGTTCCAGCTTCTCTGTGTGTGTTTCCTCTGCAGAGATGAAGCCACTTGCAGCAGCAGAGCCGGTGGGGCAGATGACGCCTGTCCTGGTGGAGCTCGGCCACCCGCGTGCCTTACAGCTGCTGAGGAGGTGAGCCATCCATGCAGCATGACAAGCCTACCTCAGTGTCCCCTGGCCAGCCCCACAGCTGCTGGAAACCTGGGTAACTGTTGATCTAACCCACTTTTCCCTCACTGAGGAGCTGGCCCTGCCCTTCGCTGTCCCTCAGCTGCCTGGTGCTCCCCACGAGTGCCTTGCAAACTTGCCTTTGCAGGAAATGAGAGGCCCCAGTGTGGTCTAGCTCCCACCCTGCTCCCTGCAGGCAGGACGGTATTTGTATGAAGAGCCCACACTTCTCATCCATGTGGACAAAACTGAATTTTGCCACACCACAGCTGAAGGGACTCACCTGGGGAGCAGTAGAGGGGTTGGTGGAGAGCTGGGGTGGCACAGCGGCATAGGGAGAGCCAGGAATGTGGGATCTGGGGAGGGAGGCAGTGGAAGAGCCAGCAGTGTGGTCCCCCAGATGGAGTTAGCCACCCAGGGAAGGAGAAAGAAGATGATTGCTGATCATCCTCGCCACTCCTGCAGCTGCCCCATGCAAACAGTGGCCTCAAACAGCCTTTCCCTCTCCCCACCCTCAAAACGCAACCACTGCCCCATCCCTCCCTCTCCCTGAGAGGAGAGCTGTCAGTTGTGGTCTCTGAGGGAAAGGCACTGCCCCAGCCAGCCTGGGATAAAGCTACAGAGTGGAGAATCAAAGCCCAGATCCAGGCAGATACTTTGTGGTAACCTAAGATCCAATGGAAATCTGGGGAGATTTTTCAAAGGAGCCAGAGAATACTCCCAGGTAGGTGCTGTTGCTCCATCCTGACCTGCTGACCCACGGGGGAGGCTGCTGCTGTGTTCACACACACACAGGTGGGCCAAACCAGCAGAAACAGGGTGGAAATAGCCAAGCCACTGGTTCCCAGCGCTGGCTGCAAAGTCCTCACACACAGCAGGTAGGACGGGACGTGCCAACAGCCCCAAGCCCGCGAGCACGGAGCAGCTCCACGGAGAGCTGAAGGACCACAAGACCAGGAGCTGACTCAGAGCACAGCAAGGAGGCATCTCCCCAGAGTGGGATGAGATGGGAGCAGTAGGTACGTAAGATGTTTTTGTTTTTTCCTGATGTTATCCCCATTTTCCCAGGTCCCAGCTTCAGACAGCTGTCTGCCACCCGCTTTGGCCAGACACTGAGACGCTGTGAGTTGGCTGGTGTTGCTGTCATGAGCAAAGGTGCAGTGCCATGGATTGTCTGGGCCGTGCCAGCCTGTTCCCGCAGTGATTTTGCATGGTGGGAAGTTGGTTGGGACTGGGCAAAGGGTGCTCCGGCTCTGGCCTGCTGCCAGAGGAGGATTTGTCCATTATAGTCTCACTTGCTCTTGGGGTGTGGCCTGAAAGGGAGCGTTGGAGCCGATATTTATTGGGGGTTTTCCACACTTTGTTGTGAAACCCTTGGTTTTCCCATGCATTGAATTTGGGAGCAGATACCTTAGTAAAGAGTATTACAAGTGCCTGGCTCCAGGGGGATGCCTCCCACCTGTTGGTCTGTAAATGCTGTAGGAAGAATGGTGTATGTAACTGTATTTGAGCAATAGTGCACTTTACCTTAGGTCAGGCAGCAGTCTAAAGGAAGGGCTTGGATCAGGAGTCAGACTGCCAAGTCCCTGAGCAGTGTGCCAGGCTGGAGCAGGGCTCCTCCATCCCTTCTATCCTTTCCTGGTTTTGTTCCCCCTTGCATTCCTAGGGAAAAATGAAAGAGAGGAAAATTAAATACAAATTATAAGCTCCAGCACCTTTGCTAGGGGAACCTGCAACCAAGTGCAAGTGGATGAGTTGGATTCAGTATTGGCCACTGATTCTTAAAGAACTACTTCTGCCAGAGGAAGCTGGTTCAGAAACCAGCCCAGGAGCTGATACCCCAGCTCTGAGTGAGAACAAGGGCCACCCTTCCTAATCCGAGACTTAATCAGTTGAATTTCAGTTATCAAGAAGCCACAAGGGAAGCCTGGCCTATTTTTATACCCTGGAGCCCCCCTGGAAGCGCCAGCCCCAGCAATGTGGTGCAGCACTGCTCCAGCCTCACACGGTGCCGGGGCAGCATTGCACCCATATCTGAACTGTCGGGAGCTAAAGGCAGCAGAAGGAGCTTTCCTTTCACACCTTCAGTTTCCATGTCGACATGCCAGAATGACATGAGGCAGCAGATGGATGCAGACCAGGAAGAATATTTGGACATATTAGGCAATGGGGATCGGGTCCCTTTAGCTCACACATCTCCAGCTGAGAGATCACGAGGCAGCAGCCGCAGCTGCAAAGGACCAAACCGAGAGCTTCTCGCAAGTGAGAAGTAAAATGGGCTTTACCCAGGTTTATTGAACATTTTTTTAAACCACCACCTCCTGTCCCAGTCTGCAAAACCTAAACCCTGCCCTTATAAATTGCTAACAGAATTACCTAATTCCAATTGGGTTCACTACCTTTCTGCTCCCTCCCTGAGCTGATACCCTTTCCTTCTGGGGAGAGGTGGAATAACAGACACTCAGATAAAATCCTATGTCACCAAACACTCTTTTTAGTCAGCTATGCTTCCCAAATGCTCTGGTATCTCCAGTCCCCTCTGCTGTGTCTATGGAACTGTTACTTTGCATAATAGAAGGGATCAACGCTCCAACCATCTGGAAGGCACACCATATATAATTTAGGTGCTTCACTTGTTCTCCCATCAGTAACAGGAATGTGGCTTCCTTCTCATTTCCCTTGATCTCTTAGCCCTGTGCTAGAGAGGTCAGGTTAGAGGCAGCCATGGGGGAGTGAACTGTACCCTGAACTGGGTTTCAGAGTTTTGAAGGAAGTCTCTGCTTCACAACCAGGTCGTTTCCCAATTCAGTGTGTGCAAAGGGATAAAGAACTCAGTAAATCCCAGTTGAGAGAGAACAGTAGATGTCATCATATATGCAAATGGCCCATTCACCTCCCAGGGGAACCTGGATCCCCTTCAGCAGAGCCTGGAGACAGGGATCACATTGGCTGGGCATTGTGCTCTGGAGAATCACCGCCAAAGGTCAGCGTCTGCAGCCAGCTAAGCAGCCCCACGCGTGCATCCAATGGGATGATCCTGAGGGAGGTGGCTGAGCCCACTCACATCCAGCATGGAGAGAGCTGCTGGGAGAGGGCACAGGAGCTCTGTCATCCCTGAGTGACCCCTCATCTTGAGGACCAAGCCACCTTTCCATCCCCATTGCTGCTTCCCTTAGAAACCAGGGAAACTACCATTTGCTGCTATTCCTTTATGTCCAGAGGAGTATCTTGTGTCCATCCAGACCTGTACTCCTGTTTATCTGCTCTTGGTGAGCATAGACAGATGGTTAAGGCCTCCATGCTGAAGTTTATGACTTAAATCAATGGGATTATTCATGAGTGGAGAGATAACCATGTGCTTTTATGCTTGGCTGGAGTGGCGTCTCAAGCTCCCAGCTGGGAATCAAAGCTCTGAGTCACCAGGTCCCTCCTCTCCTTCCTGTGTGACCAGTCTCCCTGTGTCTGCTTCCTTGCCTGCCGCATAAGGAGGATGACAATGGCTTTTATCTGATGGTTACTTTCAAATGGCCCTAAAGGCCTCTTCTGGTCTGATGAAAATTCAGAAGCTGGACTAGCATGGAAAGACAGGAGGACATTTAACTAATGAAAGCACTGGAACTCGGGAAGGCAATTACATCCTTTCTTCCGCCCCACATTCCCACACAGGCTACTCGGCCATGGCTGAAAAATCTTTCAGGCCAGAGAGGAGTAGGAGGCCACAAAAAGGCTGAGACAAGGGGGAAGGTGGTGGCGGGGGTGACCAGCACAGCAGGTTCCCAGCAGTAGTTAAAAACTGAGACCTCGATTCTGCAAGTCTCTGGGTCACATATGGACTTTGTAAAACAAAAACTAGAGAGAAAGAAAGATACATGGGCCAACTGTGTATATTTTATGCCCCAATATACACTAAGTCCCCAGAGAAGTGGGACTTCCCATATTTGGGATGTACCCCTCTGAATAAAAGATGATCTTAAATAGAGACTCCATCAATTCTTCTGCTGGTGACCGGTGCCTTTGCCTGGTCAGATTGTCCCTTTGCCACCATTCCTGGAAGAAGAAGTTGCTCTTTCAGCCCCACTTCAATGTACCCATGTTTTTGGGGAAAGCTGGCCTTGGGATGCCTGTAAGATGGGCTATTCTGCACCTCCCTGTTGCTTAGCAAGTCAAATAGGACAGTGTGAGAAACCCTGTGCAGCTACAGCTGCTGTGTCCATGAGAATGTGCAGGCTGAAACCCTGCAGAGGAGCTGTGGGCGTCCTCCCAGCTGCCCCGTGCTTTTGCAGGCATTTGTAAATACAACTGCTCTCACTTTCCATTGATAGACATCAAAAAGCAATTAAGAATCAAGCTCTTCAAATTGATAGGTCTCCTGAATTTGAAACATTTTTCATTCTTTGGCCGGTATCACTGCCTAGATTAGATTATTTTTTTAAAGGGAAGATTAAAATAAACAGTATTTATGGTTTAATTATTTGAATGACTAAGAAGCTCCAGCTTTATTTTAACTTCACAGAGGACCGGGAGATGTTTTTAATGATATGTTTTACTCACACAGGATCTTTCATCCAAGGATCTCAAACTGCTTTTCAAATAATTAATTAATCCTTGTACCTCTCCATGAGACAGTTATTATCTCTGATATTCCTGATGGGTAAACAAAGGCACAAAGACGTCAAGGCACAAAGTGCTTTCCAAATATTAATTAACTAATTCTCACACCACTCCATGAGACTGTTACTATCTCTGCCATTACCAAGGGTAAATTGAGGCACAAATATGCAAGTAAATCCCCTGAGGCCATGCAGGTGAGTCAGGAGCAGAGCTGAGAATAGTGTATGACCAGTCCCTTGGCTAATTGTTTCCAGCAAGTCCTCCACCATATTCCTGACAATGGGCAGCTCATTCCCCTAAGTGAGGCACAGCTGAAACCCTTTGTCGTCATCCCTTGGGGATCATGTTTGCCCACGTCAGTCTGCAGCTTCTTTTGAACTTGCCCTGCCTGGAGGAAGCCAATGGAGCTGTGATGAGGAAGGGTTGGTTTGAAGGCTCTGGGGAGCTTTGAGATGCTCTGGTGCTGGGGGCTGTCCAGCAGCCACAGTTTCTTAGAGTTCATCCCTGTACCCATATTTTTAATGGTCCATGCAAGAGAATGTAGGGAAAGGTGGGGACCCTGCAGGCCAGGGCCCCTCAGCAGCCAAACCCACCTTGCCCCTTGTGCAGGGGCAGCTCAGGCCCAGCGTGGATTTATTTTCTGTCCTCCCCAGGAGGAAGAGGGAAAGGCAGGAAGCTGAAGGCTCTCTGTGCCCTCAGGAAGGGTCCAGCTGGAGGGATTCTCTGCACAGGCACCTGAACCCTCACCAGGAGCACATCCCAGCTGAGCTATTTCAAACATGGGCTTGGCCTCATCAGATGCAGTCTCATTTCCACATGAAAGGGTTAGAGGAATATGAAGCCAGCTCATCTGTATTGATAAGAATTTGGCATTACTTTCCCCCAGTTATCTCAGTTTTCTGTGTACATTAATCACAATACAAAAAACAGGAGTGAGGAGGGAGGGATGGATCTTCTCAGCTGTCTTTTCTGGGAGTGGGTTTTTTATGGGGTTGGATTTTTTTCCTAAACATCCTTTTTTCCAGTTTCACTCTGCTGGAGTCTGATTGCTCCCTCCCCTCTGCAATTTGGATGCCTCACTCTGCTTGCTGCAGCTCTGATGCAAGCGCTCCACTGCCGTGTTTGCCAAACCTGAGCTCGTCTAGACACAGTCTAACTGTAGCACTAATGTTAGGGTTCAACAGACTGATCTCAGCTTTGTCATAGCTCTGCCCACGGTCAGCACTTTGATCTTTATCCTTGAAAACCACAGCCATTGACAAAGGTAAAATGAATTTCTGACTTTGAAAGACTTTGATGGCATTCCCTTGTTTTGGTTTGTGTTTTGTTTTTTTCTCCTCTCCTTTGCTCTTCCAGCTGAACTTCATCACACAGCTTCTGATTACAGCTGCAGCTCCAGGACCAGAGAGAGGTCATGCTGTCTTGCTTTCTGCTGTTTTAAAATCAGAATGGAAAACCATGGGACACTTTTGGGGCAGACTGTGAGTGTAATACCAATTGTCACAGGAATTGGAGATAGAGAGAGTGCCCTCAGGATTTGGTCTTGTACCTTCTTAAAAAAAAAACCACCAAACCAAAATCATCATGAATGGGGCCAAGTGCCAATAGCAGGAGAGAATGAGAACTATTTGGTGTTAGATTTCTAGCTGGAAATCTGCAGCCTGCCAAGTCCTACTGTTTGCCTTCGTGTAGTATGAGAGGTTGAGCTGAGACAAGGAGACAAGGACCTTGCAGTAGACATTGCACTGACACGTTGTGAGGGATTGCCCTGCCTGGAGGAGTTCACCTTTTAAATAAACATGAGGCGCAAATCGAGTGCTACCGCTCCATCTTCCAGATGGGAAGTGAAGGCAAGGAGCACCTTGTCCAGGTCACACAGGGCACCTGAATTCATTTCAGGGCTCCAGGTTACCTTCATCTGTAAAAGTCTTCCAAGGACTGGGAGTGAAATCCAGGTTCTCTGAAGGCAATGGGATTTTTGCCCCAGATTGCCAGGGGGGGAAAGCTTTTTCTCCAAGCACCTGCCCAAAGGTGTCCAGAGGCCTTTAGCAATGGCAGTGACTCTGGAAGCACCAACAGCGATGGCCAACCCTGAATGTCCCAGAGTGGCTTTTGGGGTGTCCAGCTCCTGGCTAGGAGAGGCCACTGGTCAAAATGGGCCTTGTTAAACAGCCAAGCAGAAAACAAATCTGCTCTCAAGGTGGCTCAAAGCTGGAGCTGACTGAACATTTTCCTGTTGTATATAAATATCACATATGCACACATGCATAGTTGCTGAGGAAAACTTTATATATAGGTAGTGTGTCTGTTTTAGATAGAAAGATGGATACATTTCATGTGTATTAACTCACATAGCTGTATATTCCTAACATCCAAAACATTGTCTTTTCTTGGTTTTTCCAAACACTTCACCAGCTGATTCACAGATGCCAAATGTTGACACAATATGTTAAATAGAAATGTTGACAGTTTCCCATGGAGAGTTTTCTGCAGTCCTGGAGAAGCTCTACTCAACATTTCTTTTGAGATTTGAAGGAATTTGATTAACATTTTGCTGTTGCCCATTCCTGACTACTCTGAGTTGAGCTGGGACCAGAGGAGCACTTGATGAGTAAGGCTCTTCTGTTATTTACAGCCTCGTTGAAACGATGAAGTAGCAGGAATCTCCTTGGAGAGCAATGGATCACAGCACTTGTCAAGATGATTTCCAAATCAAAGATGAATTCCAAGGAGCAGCAAGGGTATAATTTTAGAGCCCATCGAGCCAATGGCAAAAATCCCAATTTTTGCACAATGTTCTTAATGGAGTCTCTGAAATTTTGGAGCTTCATATATTATATATTATATACTATATTATATATTATATTGTGGCTAAGAGGTCCTGTCCAAATTCAGCATCTGTGTGCCTTACAGAGGAATGACCCTAAAAAGGAGTGATGAAAAAGGTCAGTCTAGTTTAAAAACAAATACCGTGTTTATAACGAGACCGAAGGGACAATGAAGAATTCAGTACTCGATACTGACACCTGCCACTTGCAAAATATCTCCACCACTAGGAACAAATATTTTGTGAGAGTTTGGAAAATTCTGGTCACTCATTTTTTCCTCCTTTGTTTCCATTTCAGTCACTGTGCAATAACAGCACTGACGTTGCTAAATGTCACGAAGTGAAGCTGATGAAGTTGCTTCATGTGCTTGTTCCAGGTGAGATGGCAACAGGAGCAGTTATAATTCTTACCCAAACAAAACAAGACAAAAGAAGTATTTGCTAATGTTTTTGGATATAGTTGTTAGGTCCCAGGAGCAGAGATTAGTCAGAGTACCCATAAATATCACTGTCACTGAACTCTGATTTCCAAAGTCTTTGCTCCCAAATAGCAAATTAAAACCCAACCGAGCTCTCGCCACTGGGCTATGGACTCCTGCTGGGATTTGCCCAGTTCTTGGTCCCCATCAGTGCAATTGGGAGAGCAAGGAGGGGAAGCCAGGGGCACATCCCATACAGTGGATGTCCAGGTAGGAAAATGCCCCCCTTGTAAATCATATGGCACAGGTGACCCCTCGAGCTTCATTCCTGATGTCACAGCTTCCAGTCACATCATTTGGGAGGGATCAGCCTGTCAAGCTAGACACAGTCTTGGTCTCAGTAAATATGGCAGTTCTGGCACTGTCATTTAAAAAAAATCCAGTTTCCCAGGGAAAAGCTCAGACAACAGAACCAATCCAAGGTATTTATCACTTCATACTGTGCTAATGCAAACAAAAACATCACACACTTCAATAAATCCATTGCCGAGTCTCACCAGAACAAACTGACATTCCCACGTGACCAGTTCCAAGCTAGAAGGGTTTGGGTTGGGTTTTGCTGTTAATATTCTTTTGTAATGGAGAAGGCATTTTTCAGTTGAATGAAAATTTTTGCCTCCAAAAATGTCCACTTCCACTGAGAGATGTAGAGGTTTCAATAAGAAAAAACTAAGACCAGTAATTCAGTGATTGCCTGAGTGAGAGATTTCTTCTCCCCATCACCTCAAAAAAATCAAAAAGTAAAATATTAAGTGAAGGAACCAAATCCATCCATGCCATCAACATTTTTCATGGGGGAGAGTTCCTGGCTACTTCCATCATTCACTTTGCAATTATGGTGTATTTAGAGCCAACCTGTTTAACCCCAAAATTAGCTCAGCTGAGCTGGAAATGCCAACCTCAGTTCTATGAGACATATATGAGAGGACTGGGTGCAGCCAGATACAAGCTGGGCCAACCAGGAGAAAGTCCACTGGGTTTGCAGAGGCAAACAGAGCTCAGCATTTTGGGGTGGACAAAAAGCCTGGCTGAATGGCACCATTGAAGCCTCAAAGGAGAGCCCAAGTGCCAGCCAGCACAAGGAGATAAGGAACACCCTGGGAGAAGGGTACAAAGGTAGCACTGATGAGCAGGGCTTGGCTTTGCTCCCACAGAGGTCACAGCTGGGTCCTCTATTAAATTTTTCTCAACACAGCAGTATTGAGAATTATACCAAGCTACTGGCTAGTAATGCCTCCCTCCCACAGACCTTTCAGAAAATATAAGTCTTTGACAGTCCTGGCATAAGCAAAGACAGTCAAAGGCTCTGTTATCTTCTTTTATAAACTGGAGAATTTGGCTGTGAGGAGACAAAGGTCCCTGTCCTGAAAAGCATCACAAGTATCACTCTTGTGAGTAAAGTGGTACCTTTGCCTGAGCAGATCTCTGAAGGTGCATCCTGGGCTTAGAAACAAGAGCCTTCATCTTGAAATACAAGTGAACAGTAAAAATGTGTCCATTCTGAATTTTTAAAAATTATCTATTGTACTTAAGGGATAAACTCTTTGTTTCTATTCCATTACCAGTGTCCCTTTGGAGCTGGAGTCCCTGTGTTCACAGGCATCATCCAGGTTCATCAGACAGCCAAATCTTCAGCGTGGCAAAGTTGTTCCCAGTCATTTCTCTGTTTATTTTCAATTTCCCATCCTATCGGCTCGAACTAAGGTGGGAGGAGGTAAAGCAACTAGAAGGGGCAGTTTTTAAGGTTTCAACTGAGTAGAAGGTAAGAAAATATAATAAATTTTATTTCATGCCTTCTTGCCAATTGTTAGAAATGTGCAGTCCATATGAATTCATATAACAAGGAGGGAATGTTGGGAAAACCAATAAAGATTTTGTGGTCTTAACTATAATGAATGTAGTTTGATATAGAGTCTGTTTTTCACTGCATGGCAAAATGAATCATAAAATACTGGACCTTGAAACTCCTGCATTTTTTAACAATAGCCCGGGGACAGTTTACAGTGTAATGAATTGTAATTAACCCACCTTCAAAATCTTTTATGAGTATTTTGCCAATTAGCTTTGCATGCTTGCTAATGACTCATGGCCAGCGCATGTCTTTGCAGAGCCGGGTTTTACAGAGCAGGGTTTTACAGCGCACGCCGGCCTGTTCAGTCAGCACAGCAACGCAGGACGGGGAGGCAGGCACAGGTAAGACCCAGCCAGCCCCAGCAACCTACAGATTTCAACGCTCCCAGAGCCTTTGCTGCTCCCTCAGACCCAAAATAACTGCAATAATGTATAGCGACGTCAAAAGGCTTTGGTTTCCCAAGGATTGCGAGGAATGCAAAGGGCTCAAGTCCTGACATCTGTTGTTACTTAGTACTAACATATATAATGCTGCTAATTGCTGAGCCATCTTTGTTTTCCTTACTTAGCACTAGGGTTAGAATTATTTTATTTTTGTGGTTCATGGCTTCCTGCCACTTGCAACACAAAGTCCACTCTAAAGAAAATAAAACAACTACCAGGCTGACTACTAACAGTGTGTGGAGGGCTGGGGTGGTTTCTTCCCCCTCTCCTGTTTTAAGCTGTGTTTTTGTTGGGTTTTATTTTAATTAAGGTAAGAAAAGACAGCAGAGGTGGGACCTGAGCGGTGTCACACCAAAAGGCCACATGGGCCAGTATCCCATCTCCCAGTATCCCACCTCCCAGTATCCCATCTCCCAGCATAGCCAGGAGGCGATGCAGGAGGAGGAAACTCCTGGAGGAGGCTCAGCAATCCCTCCCCTGCTGTACCCTCCTCGCTCCAGGCAATCCGCGGTTTATGGACTTCCCAAAGCAGAGGCTGCCTCCAGACCAGTGTGTTTTAACAGCCACCCATGGATCTATCCTCCTCAAATGTTTTTGATCCCTTTCTCAAGCCATTTATAACTTTTGGCCTCCGCAACATCCTGTGGCAATGAGTTCCACAATTTAATTATGCTTTGTATGAAAAAGTACTTCCTTCTGTTGGTTTAAACCTCCTTGTGTGACAGCACCACCAGGTCCCCTCTAATTCTTAGGAGAAGCAGTGAACAGCCAGTTCCTATTCAATTTTTTCTGTGTCAGTCATGATCTGAAAGGCCTTTACTGAACCTCCTGCTTCTGTCAGCCCTTTCTACCTTGAAGGCTCCTCATCTGCTTGTTTTTCCATCTTTGTTAAAGCAGTTGCCCATCTCTCCTCATCCTGAATGCTTTCCTTCCTGTGCTTTCCAGTTCAGCTCAGCTCTTCTGGAGTTTGATGGCCAGGAAACACACTAGCATGGAGCTGCAGTTTCACTGAGCAGTGCTGTAATGATGTTTTCTGATTTGTTCCTGTCTCTTTGCCAACTCATTCCTAACGTGATAGTTGCCTCTTCTGATGGACTTTAAATGATATTTGCAGAGGCCTCCCAGCTCTCTTTGCTAAGTGTTATTTTTGGGGCTTGTCTGTGTTGAGGTACAGCGAGGGTGAGTTCTCTGCACGTGCTCTGCCTCTGTTGACACTGCACTGCATCAGCCATTTTACTGCAGTGCTTTGTGGCCACATTTGCATCATCTGCAAAATTTCTCATCTCACTATTCATCCTTTTTACTGGAATGTTTATTAATATGAACACTATCAAATGAGTATTTCAGCAACTCAGTTCTAAGTAACACACAAAACCTTCTCTCTCACACAAAGATGTGTGGCAGACCCCACCCCAAGGCCTTGAGGGGACCCACGGTAGTGAACCTTCAGAGCTTTATACCCACCATCCAAAAAGACAGCTTTTAACTCCTTGTAACTTCAGGAACAACTTTCTTCTCTCACCTCTTATCACGAAGCCTCGTTGCAGACAGTTTTTAGGCATTTGTGTTTATTGGCATGACTCTACAGACTCCTCTGAGCACATTATCAGTATTGAGTGGGTAAGCTGGAGAAATCAGTGATAAGAGGGCCCATCTGGTGTGTCAAGTATTTCATTCCACAGCCAGGGATATGTCATTTGTCGGCTTATTATTTTTAATAACTATCAGTCTGTCCCCGCTGGTCGTGGTTTCTCCATAATCCATGCAGACCGTGAAACACAGGGACCTCAGGTTGGTAGAAAGACTCGGCTACAACAGTGCCTTTGGTTGCCAGGTACAGAATCACTTCTGTTTACAGGTGAGCTGCACACCTTCTGTACTGAATTCTTGCAGTTCATCAGCAAAACCCCACAGAATCTGTCCTTAATGCCCTATGGCAAGAGACCTCAGCATCCCGAATTGGCTTGGTGTGGGCAATACCTGCTGCTGCTCCCAGCTGCCCTCCTCTTGGGGAATTCGCAGCTGCACCAAGACCTCAGTTCCTCTGGAATGGCCTGTTTGCACTTGCCAGCTGAAGAGATTTTCTCTTTGGCACACCATGGTACAGGTCCCGGAGGATGAGCCCTCACGGCAGTGTGAGATCCCAAGGGGCAGTTAGCATTGGCAAGCCATTTCCTTGTTTCACAAAACACCACCACTTCTCTGCTGTCCTGGATCGTTCTCACTCCCCCGTCAGTCAGGTGTCCCCATGGAATGGCAGGAAGGGCCAAACCTGTGATAAACTTAACCTGGCACTCCACTTGTGCCTCATCCTGGAAAGCCCTGTGTTTGGGAAGCATCCCTGAGCACTGTGACTCAGGTCTCCCCTGGCTCTGTTGTGGTGCAGGACCTGCCACATGAAGTTATCATGAGTTTCTGAGCGTTACCCCTCTGGGTGTTGTTCCATGCACCACTTTGCACCTGGAAAACCTGTTTGCTGGACATGCAGATAATCCACTGCAGAAAACTGTGTCACAAACATGAGAGTCCGGTGCTTGTAGAGATCCTAATTGGAAGGGGAGCCAAGCCTTGCTGCTGGAATTATACACTTCCTGAGCAGCATGTTTGGACCACAACTTTTTCCAAAGAAAAACTGCAACATCTACAGATTTCCCAACCACACTGATCCTGCTGCACTGACCTCAATTGCAATCGCAAATCTTCAACCTGTTTTTTTCTCTTCTTAATTCAGTGGGAGCTTTGCCTGTGCTGTGCAGGACTGGACCATCTGTGTACGTCCAGGTCATGGAAAAATCTTATTTCTGTACCAGAAGAGATCAGTGTGTCCCCAGTGCAGAGTGCTTTTACAGTCCTACGCTTCTACACGTCGTGTGGACTTTTCCTCACTGGGGCTCTAATGCTGAATCAGTTCAGTCAGTGGGAATGGTGGCATTAAATTTACTCAGAGCAGGATTATATGTGTTATTTTAGCCAATCTAACGTGTCACAAAAATGTGTTGAATTATTTTTTTTTTTTAGAGAAAAATAAAACATATGTTGAGATAATCAGTGGGAATCATTGGAGAGTTGCAAGCATGGAAATATATACATATTTCAAGTTACAACACAGTTTTCTTGGGTGGTTTTTTTTTTTTCCCTGCTACACTGTGTGTGGACAAATAATTTGGATGTTGATCACTCGGGTGCTTGTAATCTGAAATCCTGTCACCCCTGTTGCAAACAGAAGTGCAGAAGAGAACATTTCCTTGCAGTCCCACCCAGCTGGGGTGTTTCACTACAAGCAACACCATCGCCTGTAACCCAGCAGAGCATGTGTGGGGGTGGGTTGTGCATTGAAATTATTGCTCTTCTGCCAAAGAGCTAAGGCAGCACTAGTTCTTCTTTACTTTTTTTCCTTCTCATTGACACCAAAGTATAAAAGCCAGCAGTGTTCCTGCACTGCAGTAGGAACTGCACGTGTGACACCAGCACACTGCCATTCTTGGAGCTGTTATTGCTGTGCACACAAAGGGAGGTCTAACGTGTCTGGATGGGACGTGATGGAGGTGCAAAGGAATTCCAGACTAACCAGCTGTATTTTCCCAGCAGATCCATTCTGCTGCTGTGCCTGCCTTTCATGAGCTGGACAGTGATCTGAGGGCTGAAGCCAATCCAGGTGTACTGAAGGTGAGCTAATGCTTACATCCTGTCACAGAACCATTTAGGTTGGAAAAGACCTCTGAGATCAGCGGGTCCAACCTTTGACTCATCACCCCCTTGTCAACTAGAGTATGGCATTAAGTGTCACATCCAGTCATTTCTTGAACACCTCCAGGGACGGGGACTCCACCACCTCCCTGGGCAGTCTGTTCTGGTGTTTAACAGCACTTTCCATGAAATTCCTCCTGATGTCCAGCCTGAACCTATCAAAACTCTCAGGGCAGATGCAATCCCATCACTGATTAGCATCTCTCTTTTTTATCTTCTTTAGCACTTAGCTTCTAAAACTTTGTGGAAATTTGAAAGGCTGGAAGTGGCCGCTGCACCCTGGAGTAAAATGCTGTCCATTTTACAAGGGGCCAATTCATGCATTTGTCTGTAAATTCCACAGTGGCTCTTTGTTTAAATGCTTGCTCCTTATTTAGGATTATTCACTAAGGTCTTTTATTCTTGACATCACCCACAGTTTTAAAAAAACCCTTTCTCCGTGTCGACAAGCTGTGTATGAAGCAGCTCCTTAAGCCAGGGCAGCTCAGCGGCTTCCCTTGGATCCGTAACACTGAACTAAGGACAGATTTTTTGGGGAGGTCTTTGTGGTTACCTGCGTTATCTTGGTCTAAGCATTCATTTATTAGGCAGAGACATGATTTTTATATTTCTTAGTAATGTTACCCAACGTTGCAGTAATTTTCAGAAGCCATGGGGTCTCTTCTCCAGAAGAGCCAGGACTTCACCACTTGACACCAGCTGAAGAACCAGCTCTCAGCGTTCAATACATTAGGGGGGAAAGAAAAAAGTAGCAAAACAGAGCACCATACTCTAAGTTATAGAACTACCAACCAACCAGAGACTTGTGCCAACTTGGAAACGAGATATGAACTAGAGTGTTTCTATTTTTGTGTTAAAATGGAAACAGGTGGGAAGGACGCGTGGAATTTATCAAGCCAAAGAAATACTTTTTTTCATGTTAAAATTTGAATGGAATGGAAATTACAATCTTCCAGTGTTACTGCAGAGCTGCAATATTGGGTTTCTCCTTACTCAGCCTTTAGCAGTAAGGAACCAGCTGCAGTGGAGATGGAGGTTTGGAATTTGCTTCCTAACCTCATCTAACTCTCTATTTTGAGTTATTGCACCACCTGGCACAGAGGATGTTACTGACTCCGGAGAGAAGAGTCAAGTTTTGCAATAATTTTTTTTATAGATTGCTAACTGAAGAATAAGAACAAAAATGAGCTGCTGGATAGCAGAAACCAGTGGTTTTCCCTATTCCTACCTAATTTATTGCAGTGAACCTCCGCTCCCACACTGAGTAAGGTACTTTGGCTCAGCTCAGGTATTTACTGTGTGTCAGCACTGAGCCAATAGGGGGGTGGAGAGACCAGAGCCACACCAAAGCTCTGCATTTTGAACCAAATTGCTCCCACTCCCTTCCTACCTCCACCTTGGAACAAAACCTGAGAGCAGTGCTGGAGTGTGTTCCTAGATGACTTACTAAAGTAAAAACCACATCCAGAAATATTTTTAAAAATTATGACATAGTATAAATGGGACAAACTTTACCAAAGCACTTGGTTATCCATTGCCTGGAGGGTGGGACCAGCTGCATCACTGGTTGGACAAACACGTAATAAAATGGGTGGACAGACAATCTAAAAGGCCTTCACTTATCTTAGTTAACTGTTTCCAGTAAATAGCCCTGACTCTGTCATTACTTTAGAGCAGGAAAATATTGATCCATGTCCTAAAAATGTTACCATCAGCCCTGCCATAGACTTCTTTGTCCAGTGGAATCCCCCTGGACTCACATGGATTTATCCAGCTGCATCCATTCAGCTCAGCAAACAGCCTCTGATCATGACCATGGGCCATACTAGTCAGATGTCCTGTGTGGCCCATTCCGTGGGACTGTGGAATGTCTGCTGTGTTCCATGCCACAGGCATCAGGACAAGAGGCTACTGGCAGTAAGCTCCTGGTCTAAATGAGCTTAAACATGGATTCAAACATTTCTCCTCTTATTAAACTGCTAGAAGCCACTTTTTTGCATTTTTAATTTGAATTAAGAACACTATTATGTTAAGATTTGGAGGGTTCAGAGGCATATCTGTGTATTGGTTTTATATTATTTTTTAATTTTATTTTTTCATGCTTCTGTATGTTTCTTGCTTTCAGACAGAGAAACCCAAAGAGCAAAGTATTTTGCAAAAGCTGTGTGGTTGGAAGGTCTTTGAACTGCTTCACACCAGGAGGAGATGAAAAGCTCACAGGACAGGTTGTTCTCTGGAGGCTCTCGGCCCAATCTGCAGGAGCTGAGGCAGTTTGGGTGCATTTGGGGGGTGGACTGAGGGAGGAAACATTCAGGTACTTTTCAGCTATCCAACCAAACCATTTGTCACTTGTCTAGACGCATATTTCAGAAGGGAATAAAATAAAAGAAAGAAAAATACCGTGTCTGGGAATTCTTCCCTGGTGACTGTTGTGCAGTCGAAGAACTGGGTAATTCCCTTCAACTGAATAAACATCGGAGGGAGTCTCAGAGCAATTTGGCTCCAGAGCAAATATTGTTACCAAATTCTTTGCACCTGCAGTGGTCAGGGAAATAATAATACACCCTCTCCATGTCCTCCTACCCCCCTTCCACTTTGGGAAGGAGCCCTGTAGCATCTCAGCTCTGCTACAGCACAAACATTTGTGTGGGCAGAGCCTCAGGTGAGACCCCGCTGGTACAGCCACGGCCCGTCCCACCAAACCCACTCTGCTCCCCAAGGAAAGGGAGGGGTTGGTGTCAGACTCACAGGGAGGAGCTGCCTGTCACTGGTGGCCTCCTTGGACAGGGATTCCAGGACAAAGCACATGGAAAGAAGCCATGAGATGTGGATAATGGTCTCTGCTGTTCCCAGTTCAGGCACAGGAACACAGCAGTAGGTGACGCCCCTGTGAGCCCATCAGCACCGGGGCTGCTCAGCTAACAGAGCCTCAAGACAGATAAAAAAATAGGGGGGAAATTGTAATATTTGTAATAATTTAAAATGTTTCTGCTGTAAAAGTATTTTTTCATGGGAAGTATCTTTGGCAGAAATGTAATTGCCTTATGAAGGCAATCACATCGGAACGTAATTCTGTCCTGAATCACAAGTTATGGGCTTATGCTACTACCTGAAGATATTTGACTGTATTTCCCTTAATTTTTAGTAAACTTGGTAAATTTAGTAAAATTGCTGTGCTTCTTTCTTGCGTAGAGAACTTTTCAAGTTATTTATATTAATCAATCACAGAAAAAAATGGGCAAGCTCTGTGTTCCACTGGAGTGGTTCGTCCTCACTACATCAAACTGTTGGCATCATAATTTGCCACCCTGCCTCACACTAGCCATAGAATGCACTCATTTAGTCCTGCACAAAGCCCAATAATTTGCATTTTAAATATAAAATAAATAATGTATTTATTTATTTATTATATAAAGCACACATAGTTCAACAGCCTGATACTGAGTTGGCCTTGCTCACTCAGCCCCGAACTCCTGCACAGTAACAAGGAGTGTGCCATAGCCTCAGGAAGTTTTGGAGTGTCAGGAACTCAGCAGGCAGGTTTAAGAACAAGTATTTAGGGCTGTCTCTGGGAAATAAATGCTGTGTAAAGAGGAGAAAGTTTCACCACAATGTGAAGACAGTGATCAGATGATTAGGAAAGAGAACAAAAAAGAGACAACACTGAGTTACAACAAAGGAATTCAAAGGAATTACGCCAATTTCTGTTAGCTAAGTAGCTGTAAAGACTACCAAATATTCCTTATGATTCCTAAGCATATTAACTGATAGTTATTCATATCTGTCCATGAAAATGAACCCCCTACAACAGCACGATTTAATCACTGCAAATTCAGATTGGCAGAAAAAGTGCTCTGGGTTTTGTATCACTTGACTGAGCTTAGCAAATGAAAACACAGGAGATTTGGTTGATCCTCCACAAAGCTTTTGGGATGTGACGAGATCCGAAAGGAACAGGACAGTCTTGTGATTAGGTTTGGATTGCACTGAGCTGGGCTTGTGAGCTGTGCTGCTTCCAAGCCCAGCTGTGCCCTGCTGTGGTGGGCAAGGAGACCTCAAGATGAACGTGATTTGTCTTTGCCAGTTTTGTCCATTTGGACAAGGAGCAGGATCTGCCCTGGCAATGCATGAATGTAGTTCCTGCAGCACACAAGTAATTCAGGAACGAACCTGAACAAAACCTGATATTTTCTGCTCAAATAAGGGTGACACCAGGCTCCCCCAAACCCCAGCACATCAGAAAATGTTCTCTCACCACACTACCAGCCCCAGTCAGCCCCAGTAACCTCATCCACCCCGGTAAACCCAACTATTAGCTCCTGCTGAAGACATATTCCCACGGAGGCACAGGGAATGGCTGGAGCATCCCATGCCAGCACCGCACCGCTGCCCTGAAGGAGCAGCCCCATTAGCAGAGCCTCTGTTAGATTCAACCCAGACTTCCTCACAGTATCACGTCATAAAACCATCGTGCATCTGGCCCAAATTTAAGGCACAGTTGGCAGCATTTGATACAAGAAAGAAACCAAGGACTGAATTAGTATCCCACGAGGTCGGTTTGTTTGTCAAGCCCCAGATGAAGTGCGGAGCCATGTGGAGAAGTCCTCGGTCTGCCTCTGAGCCCTTCCCAAAGGAAAGAAATGCTCTCTAGGTTTTATGCTCTTTGAAAACACCACTTCATTACCTGCCCTTTTTTTGTTGCCAGGAGAGGTTAACAAAATTACCGAGGGATGAAACATTCTTGAAACATTCTTTCTGGATCATCAAACAGGATTAGCGTATGAATTACACTGGGTGGTGCAGCTCACCTAAAGGAGAGGGGCCATGGGGCTGCACCTTGTCCTCCTCCTTCCAGGAGTCACTGCAGTCCTCGGGATGTGCACAAACAGGCACACGTGGCCTGGTGGGTTTGGAGGGGAGGCAAAGGGATAAACCTGAGAGCTGGTATTGCTCTTTGCTGTGCCTCAGTGCATACACCGAGCCTTGGTTTTGGCACGTGCTTGGCCAGTGCTGCTCCAGTCACTCCATGAGTGTGGCACACATGGCTGGAAATCCTTCCCAACGCCTGCCCACATGGACTTGCTCGGCTGCAGCAGAGCCAGGTAAGCCAGCAGGGCAGAGCTACACGCTGTGAGAAAGCTCAGCTCCCTCTGAGCCTTTATCTCCTTGCTGGGTGTGCTCCTTTGTGCACACAGACAACCAAGTGGTTACAACCCCCAGCAGGGAATGGCTTGGTCTGTCTTACACAGAAAAGTGCTGTTCCAGCTCCACACCAAACACTCTTCCTACAGAATTTTTTTTAACCCATGGATAAACTGCACAGGTACACAAGACCCTCCACATTTTATTTTACTCAGCGCCTTTGCTCCTCCAGCAGCCTGAGCTGCATACCTGACTGGTACCAGTGTTCTCAGGGTGTTTGTTCCCTCTTTTTGTCTTTAATTTTGATCTGTTGCCACCACTGGGTTACGAAACTAAAGCTCTGATGTCCCTTGCCTCTGATGTCGCTTGCCACCCTTATTTAGGTGGCCCTGGCAGCCCAAAGCATTTATGGTCATTGTAATTTAAATTTCTTTGCTGTAGTCTTCTGAATCTCCTGAAAACAGAAATTAAAACTACTGGGAAACACAAATGTTTTATAGATTATATGCATGTCTTTTAGAGGTAGTAGCCAGCTAAGCAGAAGGTAAGGGGGAAAAAGCAAGAGGTCAAAATATAGGTGAGGACAAATGCTGGACAACAGCCCACACTGTCAAGTCCCAGGCATCCCACAAGAGAAAGAAGGGGAGCAAAAAAGAATTTATTTCTTTTTTAAGGAGAAATAGTGGCCTTTTCAAACACCCCATATTATGGGGGGGGGGGGGAAGATTTTTTGGAAATACTGTTGCTCCATTCCATCTGTTTCTAGGGCAACCGTTATCAGCTGCTAATTTTACAGATGCTTCATTACTTGTGCCCCGCTGGCTTGTGGTTCTCCTTCAATCCCAGCCTCACCCCCTGCTTGCTGCTCCCCAGGGCAGGTCTCACCTACTCTGGGCACAAAAGACTAAGCCCTACAGTCTGCTTATTCCCAAAAAACCCAAACCAATCCCCATCCCTTTCCTCCAGAGCATCCAGACTCCCATGTTTCCACCCATGGGTGTCACCAGCAGCAGGACCTGTTTGCACTCCGTATGCTCCTCTCTCTCCATTTAATAATCCATAGGCATGAGAGCCCTGTTTTTAGGTCCCAAGCATTCAGGCACTGCAGATTTTATAGGAGTTAACCCCAGCAGCAAGGGAAGGTGAGTTTATGGTTCCTGCAGTCAGGGCAGTGTCAGGACCCCGGCCGTGGCTCTGGGGAAGGGTGCAGGGTATCAGAGCAAGCAGAGGCACAGCCCAGCACCAGCCCACGCCTCTGCCATGCCCAGCTCTCTGCCTGCAGTTGAAAGCAGCATCAAATGCCAGCGCTGGCCTTTCAGGTGAGAAGACAGCAGCCACAGCCATTTAAGACTGAGGTTAATGCTTCACTGAAGTCATGGCCTTAGGCTGCATTTTTTTCAAAAGCAGCAGCATTACTTTAAAAGCTGCACTTTCAGAAGTAACTTAAGCACTTAAATAGTAAGTCTTACTGGCTCCAAGTGAGGTTTACACCCTTAACTGCCTTGAGTTACCCTTGAAATAGGCTCCAACCTCCAGTCAGTTTGCTGCCTGCCTGGCTGAGCTACCAGATCTTCAGGACAGGGACTGCTGTCTCTCACTCCATGAGGCTGGGTTTTTAAGTCCATACCTAAATCACTGGCATTTTTGGGTGCCAACTTATTCAAAATAATAGCTGGTCTTTTTATTGTGGGGCTGATCCTGCATTCCTCGTGGAGTCAAAGCTCCCTTTACTTTTGGAAGGTGCAAAGAAAAGCAGCCCACCATCTTGTTGCCAAATCGTTTTCCATGGGAGATTTGATTTGAAACACAAAATACCAGGATTTATGAGAGGAACTGGCCACAATGTGATCATAAGAACATACCAACATTGTAGTTCCCCACCCTTTGATCTTGGCACTTTAATGATTAATTAGTGCTAAAGTACTGGAAAAATACCACACTTGAGGCAGTTTAAAGCTTCTCTTTGTATAGATACAAACTATGACTCACATGAAAGGATAACCCAGAACTGCAAGAGGGTGAGGTTAACACACAAGCCCCTGGTCACACGCAGATGTTTGCCCAACTGGACAAATTGGGGAATCTCCTCAGCTTTAGGGACTGTTTCCATTAAGCTGCCTATATTTTCCAGCCCTACAAGAAAGGCTAAGTGTCAACTTGGAGGGAAATCCGTCCCTTAGAAAGAGACACATGTGTTTAAGGCAGCATGAGCTTTAAAGAAGCATCACATCCTATGGCAATTTGCAGAAAGCAAATCCTCGCCTCGGGCGGTTGAAGAGAAGCCACTTCCCCCTTCCCCTGTCACAGCTGTGGGTTTAAATGCTTCCAAATATGCTTTGGGGTGTAAGTCCCAGTACCACCAGTGCTCAGGACAAAGCATGACGCGGGAGGGAGAGCTTTTCCTCACTTAATCCTGCAGTTTACATGTGCAGCACCAAAAATCTGGTGCTGACCTTGTTACACTCACAGCCCTGGCTCTCACCCTCCATCCCTGTGCATGGAACCACTCCGGGATGCAGAAGAGGACAAGAGCACTCGATCTAACCAGACATGGCTGATGTGCCTCCTCAGCAAAAAAATGACTGCAATGTGGAGAGCCCAGAGCCAAAGCTGACTGTAACCTGCATTTTCCTAATGAGCTATGGGCCGAGTCCCACCAGCGCTGGGCTGGGGCAGGGCAGTGCCTCCAGGCCGGACTCCCACCTCTCCCTGCTGGTGGGAGCAGTCCCAGCCTCCCAGAGAGGGACCTGTGTGCAGAGGCTGAACGTGGCCTAATAAACCAGAAGACCCTGCCAAAATATAGTGAGTAATGCACAGCCCCCTCCTTAACCTGATTCCAGCTGAGTGCTGCAAACACCTTCTGATTTATGTCAGATTTGTGACTGCACATGGAGACTCCTGCTTGCAACCTGCACATAGAGTTGACTTTGCTCAGGGACAAATTTCAGGAGAGGTTTACTTGGGGGTTTTTTTTCTATCTGGGAAATTTAACATGAAGTATTTAACTGGAGTCACCATAGCAATAAAGACTGTTGCTGAGGATGCCATAATACCAGTAATAGCTTGGATCCTTCACACCTCCATCACCCCTGAGTGCAGCCTGGGACCTCAGAACCAGCACCATCCAGTTGGCCAGTGAATTTAGGCTTCGTTTCCCCATGCATTTGATGTTTCCATCCATAGCATGGGTGTGGGATAACCCTTAATTGATTTGCTTTGAGATCATCACATCAAAGGTGCCCTTGAAGTACGGATCATTAGTGTTTTATTGGCTGTAAGTAGATTTTAATATTAACTGGCAGAGTTGCTGCAAGTGCTCTTGGTAGAACCTGAAAGGCAGAAGCATGGGCTGGACTGTGTGTTTGTTATAAGAATTGAAGCTGAGCTCAAGTCCAGTGAAAGGGCAGCTGAAGCTCTGAGGTGGAGCTCGGCCCCTGAGGGGCAAGGCCACAGGGATTGTTACACATCCACGTCCCATGAAACAGGAGAATTGTTTTCTGGGTTTGACATACAAAACCACCTGGCCTCAGATGAATTCCACTCAATCCCCAAATTGAATGAGAATCTGAGGTCAGAATACAGAATTCCTGGCCTGTATAACGACAGATCTCTGCTCCCGGTGCCTTGATCCTACCCTGGTTAAAGTGGAAGGGAAAGGTCAATAATAAATGGCATTAGGTAGAAAATCAGAACTCCAGCCAGGAGTATTTCTGAGTGTGCAACATTAGTTCTGCTGTTAATTTGGAGAGAGCAAGGAGCCCCTCTTCCCTCAAAACACGGAATTTGCCTGGGAGAGGTAGAAACCCAGGGGCAAGTCACTGATCTCAGCCAAGCAGGGTCATTGTTTGGACCCTGAATCCACACATAACCAAGAGTGTCTAGTACTGGTACACACAGAAATATGGGATAAGTAAGGGTGAATCCATCTGCTTGTGTCTATTTGTCTGTCTCTATCCCTTCTTTTCCTCTCCTCCCTCAATTCCATCTTGGACTAAAGACCTTATCCCTCCAAACAACCTGTTAGAAACTAAACTACTTCTAGGTAAAATTCCAGCTTGAATGATGAAAATTTCAGCATTTTCAAAAGGTGAGAGAAAGAAAGATTCTTAAAAAGTCTAGGAATAAATATTTGAAATCCCTATTATTATGTACACAACAGCAGCTGCTGGAGCACAATTTTATCCCGTGGCTTTGTTATCTCCCTCATCACAGACAAGGAGCTCTGTCACTCACCAAGGAAGCTACACAAGAAACAGCCACCTCCATGCCCGATAACAAACCCCAGGAGATGCCTGTGCAGAGCAGACAAAGCTTTTCCCATGGGAGGAGGAGAGCAAGGATGAGGGACACCCACAGATGCACAGGGGTGTGCAGGGTGTGCTCACCTTGTCCTGACAGCTCATGGCTGCTGGGAATTGTCAGGAGAGGCCACCACCTGGATCCACTTTCATCTCTTCAAGGAGCTGAGGGGGCCGATGCCTCCTGGCCAGGAGTTGGCCTTTAGGGCAGGGCTGTGGATGGAGCCCTGCATCAGTCACTGCTTGTTGTGTGCTCTTCCAAACCATCCATTCCCATCTCCCTGTGGCAGCTCCTTCATCGAGTGTGATCTGAGCTTTGGGGCTGGAGTGAAACCCAAAGTCTTGGCAAATTCCTCATTCCTCTGGATTTTAAAGAGGTCTCTGCAGGTCTGGTAGTCCACACTGAAAACTGGCCACTGCTTAACAGACATGAGCACTTTGCCCTAAAAATAGTTAGCGGCGCATAAAGGACTGGAGTAACCAGAGACAACACTTCTGAATTCAGCTCTGAGCACTGTTTACCCCTTAGGATATCCAGTAATGTTTCCTTCCAGGAGTAACTACCAGGAGATATCCACACATCTGCCTGGCTTGCAAGGATGTCAGGAGAAAAGCTCTCAACAAAGAGCTGTGTCTTACATCACACCCCAGATGCAGGAGGCCTTGGGGCTTTGGCATACCTTTGTGAGGAGCAAATTCCTGAGTCAAGGGCTCTCTCTTCTCAGGAACACCCTGTCCTCCAGCACCAACACTCTTAATCCACAGCCCCATCAGGCAGAACTTCCCACCACCCACAATTCCTGGGTGATGGAGTGAATTCTGTTTATACCCAGATACACCACTGGCAACCAATTAATTACTTTGGCTTAGCCCAGAAGCAAAAGTAATGGAGTGAGAGTCAAAGAGCCATTTCTCAGGGCTGAGTTCCCAATATCTCTCTCTCAAAAGAAAAAAGGAAAAAGAAAAAGACTAAGAAAAAAAAAGAATAAAGAAAAAAAAGAATAAGAAAAAAAAAGAATAAGAAAAAAAAGAAAAAACAAAAGAAATATAAGAAAAAAAGCAAAAGAAAAAGAAAGAGGAAAAAGATAAGGAAAAAAAAGAGATTGCACACTCAGCACACTGAAGTGCTCTAAGACTCATAATTAAAAGCCTGGATCCACTCATTATTTTCCTTTTCAGAACTGAATAAACTGGGATCTGCCATTACTTCCAGACCCAAAATGCAAACTGTGAGCCTTTATTTTGCAGCCCTGGGGTTTCAAATTCTCTAGGTGTTCTTGTGTATTGCCCTGTTGCAATTTCAGCTGAATAGTCCCATTTTTTCTGTCCTGGTTATCTTTAAGAGATTTATCAGAACAATCCAGATTGGTTTTGTGACTTTAGGTGCATATTGGTGATGCAAGATAGCATTTCAGCTGGACACAATTTTTAGAAGAGGGAGACTCCATTTTCACACATTTTTTTAGGCTCATCCCCAAAAGAAAGCCAACCCCTGCCCTATTTTGGGCAGGTAGAGGAGAAAAATAGATATAATGGGCATGTACCAAAAGATGTGCTGCAGAATCAGGCTCATTTTTTCTGGCAGGAGGGGCTGCAGTGTCTGAAAAAAAACCAGAAGGAAAGGCCCACCAAGAACGAACCCAGGAAAACCCAAAAAGGCCCATCTGAAAGGCAAGAGGTGAATTAGGAGCACTGCTGCCCTGTCCCACCAGCCAGAGCCCATTCCCTGTGTGGAACAGCCCGTGTTCAGGTGTCAGCTGGGAGGAGTGAGCTCCCTTTGGCATGTGGCAGCCAGACTGGTGTGGTGACTGTGGCATTTGCTTTTCCCTGGCCCCCACATGCCAGGTGCTGCCCCTCACAATCCTAATCCATCCCCGTGCTGCAGTGCCCTGTCCTGCCTTCCTGCACAGCACCACGAGCAGCTGCTGGGTTTCCATTATGACCAAGAGAAAGATGATGATCTTATGGCCACAGGTCAGGATCAGAGGCTGGAATCTGTGCCCTATTCCAGCCAAGGCTGTTGGGGAATTATCTAAGCTTTCCATAATTCCTTGTAAAGAAATGTTACATTTGGAGATGAGGACATTATCATACTTCCTTCCCCCTTGGAATTAAATATCTGTCCATTCTTTGTGAGATGCCAAGGGATTGAAATCCCACACACTGCAGATACTTTTGGCTGGACTTTATACTTAGAGGGTCCCATTGCTTTTCTGTGTCCTGTCATCAAAGCTGCATCAGAAAAGCGGATTTCTCTATGTGTTCACCTAAAACACAAAGCCTGTACATGGATGTGCCTCTGCTCATCCCGTTTTAGCCCTTTCAGTTCAGCCAACAAAATCACTCTTGGTTCAGCTTACTCCTACAAGCGTGTGGGGCACTGACCCAAATATCTCAAAGCGAAGTCACCACTGTTTTGCAAAACCTGGGCTCGTTTTTTCTGACCAGTGTCCCATTTCAGCTACGAAAAATTGCTGTCTCAAGGTGCAAATACCATTTTTCATCAGTGTAACAACAAACAATGCAGGGCTGTAGCTCATTTAATTAAGGAGCCTAATTCCCCTCAATTGTCCGCTAAGGCATCACACAGGTGTTCCATTTCAGAGGCATTAGGACATGGTGCTCTAAGCCTAAAAGCTAATTTTTAACTTAACCTAATAATGTCAGTAATAACTACCTGTGATTACTGCCTTGTGAATCAGAACCTATGATACTTAAAATAATTAGCATCAAAGCCTAACTAGTAGCTTGCTAAATTCATTATCAGCCATAAACCATCAGCGCTGAATTGAACTTTAAACTTAACACTGGCCAGGGCTCCCTCTCTACCCCATTTCAACACACCTGATTTGGAAATGCAGTTAAAAGTTTTGGTCACCAATCTTTTCTCAAAAGAAGAAACTGTGGTATTAGTACAAAATACAATTTGATTAAAAACCACGGGCTATTTTATGAGGTCCCTGTTGTGTTTGGAGCACGTGTTCCCCCAGACTGTGGAACTGCTGCAGGAATTACTACACCAACCCAAACCCTCGGAGAGTGAAGCCCATAAAGCTCTTAGTGGACATCTCTGGGGGCTTCAGAGGGTGACAACAAACCAGCTGGATTAGGGAAAGGAGGCCTGGGTAAACCTTAACACAGAAGATTCCTCAATGCCTCTCCACCCCAAGAGGGTATTTATCCTCATGGTTTCTCCATCTCTTTATGACAGTCAGCCTTCCTTCCAAGGTCAGATGGAGACTCAGCTGCCCTCTGTCTCTGGGAAGGAGTTGCCCGTTCCGTAGGAGTGACCGGTCACTCCTGTGAGCCAGCGAAACATAAACCTTCCTCAAAACACACTCCACAGCACAGGAGGAGAGAGAAGGGCTTTGAAGTGCAGCTCTTCCTCTTGGATGCAGCGGGAAGAGGTGGGATCCCAGCGAGTGCCTGTGAGCAGCCCGTAATTACGGACATGAAAGCGGGATGACTCGGCGGAGGTCGGGCTCCCTCAGCAGCGCGTGGTCCGTCGGCCGTTCCCCAGGGACCCTCCGGCCGGCCCGTAACCCTCTCATTTTGTGGCTAACACGCCTGCTGCTAACAACTGCAACTGTGAGCTGCTGCTCTGCAGCTCCCACCGCAGTGGAGGGCTCGGGAGCCGCACCCTGACAGGCACACGCACACAGCCCGGGCTGGTGGCTGCAGCACCCCTGGCAGCAGCTCCGCCTGGGAACCAGAGCACGAACCAGAGGGGAAAGCTGCTGGGACTGGCTGGAATCACTTATCCTGATATGTACCACGGAGCAGAACAACCAGAGCACTGGTCCCTGAGTAATAAACAATATTTCAGGTATTACTAACATGTGGGAGAGCGGTGCTGATGAAAGATTTGTAGTTGTTATTAATATCTGTTGAGTCCAAGCTGAGACCTGAAGCTCGGTTTGCTCTTGAACATTCTCCAGGTGCTCAGATTTCCTGATGTGGATCTGCCTGACAAAATAACCAACAACAACAACAACAAAGGCCTGAAAACATGCCGTTGATTTGGGGAAGAATTTCCTCCTCACATCCAGGAAAGTTCAGAGAAGAAATCGCTCCACGGGGATGCAGAGCTGTTAATACCTTCTCACAAGCTTTCCCACCCACAGAATGAAAAGCAAAAACCAGTTGGCTTTGGGGTATAAACCAAATTAGAAACAGGGAAGGGAAACCTACCAAGTACCCACAAGGAGTTTGGCTAAAGAACTGTGATGCTTCTGAACATTTGACTTGATGTTCTCCCACAGAAAATCAGAGGGAGGCTAAAGCCTAAACATTCAGTTGCTTTTAAAAAAGCTACTTTAAGCCAGTTTGGGAGATTGTGCAAATTTTGTCCTGATGCAATAAAAAACATACATATATCCCCAGTTCCAATCACTTTGGAAGTCATATATCCTAAATGTCCTTTCTTTTCTTATTTATCCCAGCTGCCACATTATCACAGCCCAACGTGAGCGAGTCTCTCTAAGACCAGTCATGGTCTGTACACGTGAAAATGATCCTTAAGAAAAAAAAATTCCTAGACTGAAGAAGTTAGGAAATATTTTTGGGGACTTATTAAGATCCTGTAGATCATTCTAGGTTTTGTTAGAACATAACATTGCTTTGGGAGGCTCTGGCTGTGCTGGAAAAGGCTCTCTGTGTGTTCCCAAAAGATCCCAGAGGAGGTTTTATATGATTATGAACATCACAGCCAATATTCCCCTGGACTATTAGACTTTTATTTTGTTTCTATTATTAATTACATTAATTACTAGTTGTGTCCAGGGCTTCCAGCCTGAGCCTCCTGCACAGCCCTGGCTGCTCCAAGGTTTCCTTCCCTCTAGAACTGTCTTCTGCAAAGCCTCTTGGCCAAGCAGATCCTCCACTCCCTCACTCCTAGGTGGAGTTTGGAGCACTTCACCTGCCCTTACAAGTCAGCCAGCAGTAAGTCTGCAGCTCCCTGCAGGGCTCCAAAACCTCCTGCCAGGGTGGAGCAGGAAGAGGCTCCTGCAGTTCCCCCGCCAGCTCTCGGGAAAGATGTGCAGCACAAGGAATGGCAGTCGGGCACCCACCAACTCCTCTGTGTCTCCACAAGTGGATTTCCATGTAGAAATCTTTGCATCCTCCCCATACAAAGCCACACTGTGAGTTACATGCAGGACTCCTGGACACACACGCTTTACAACCCCATTCCTTTTCCTCCCAACAATGGGATGTAACCAAAATGTTATTCATTGCAGCTTCATGGGATTTAACTTAGCATGGAATGAAAATAATTTGACAGAAATTTAATAGTTTCCATCACTTAGAGAAACTGCCCATGGAGACCACTTTGCTTCGGGGTTTTGCTTTCTGGGCACCAGAGAAAGGGGCTGGGGTCTGGGGAGAAGAAATCACTCAACAAGCATTACTGTCATGGCGCTAATCTTCATCTTCCAACTCATCTTTGGACAGCAGCGTGGGAGAAACTGAAACACAGGGCAAAGACTCACATCTAAGCAAATAACATCAACAGCTGAGGCTTTTACACCACATTGGGCACTGGCCACTGATGAAGGATTTCACTGCAGCCACAAACCTGTTGTTCCACCTCCCTCCATACACACATGTGTGCACAAACACACAGACTTTGGGGGCCAGCTCTTACAGGTCAGCCTTTCCACCTGCCCACAGCGCTTGGTGGCCCCAGTTGCTGTGTCAAGGAGGAAGAGGACGAGGCTGCAGCTCTCTGGGCTATGCCTCCCTCTCGAGATTGCCTTGAAGTGTTGTGGCACCCCTCTTCCTTGAACCTGCCAGCACTGGATCCACCTTCCCTCTGCCTGGGGCCCAGATCCTCAGGCAGTGGGAGCTGTTGCCACCTTGCTGGAGAACTGCTGTGGTGGCTCTGTGCCGTCCTAGTGGTGCAAACAATCCTTTGAGAATCCTTTCAGGTGCTTTATTAATTACCAGGGAAACCTGTAGATAGATTTTCATTGCATAACACAGCCAGCCTTAGGACCAAACCAGCATGGAGGTGTTTCACCAGAGCAGTCCCCTCCAGTTCCCAGGTCCAGGAGCTGAGCCAGACCTACATCTGAGCTCTGTGTCTCTCAGCTCTGATGCTTGGTGAGCCGAAGGGACTTGGGAGGTTCTCCATATTGCTTACAAGCATCCACCAAAACAACTGTAAATGAGTTGTGTTTCAGGTATGCAAGAACTTGGTTCTCCATGCCAAAAAGCGATTAGTGTTCTCAGGCTTCCAGCAATGCAAAGCAGAGTCTGAAACGTCCTGATGAGAGATAGATGCATTTCCTCTTAGACAATTAATATTAGGGGTGGGTTTTATTGCTATTCTTTTTTATGTTGTTAACATCCTGCCCTCTTTCCTGGTTCCTCCCAAAGAGCTACAATGCAATTTGCAAAACTCCCCTTTGTAAGATGTAAACATTTACTAAACATTGTCTTTCCACTTTGTATTATGACAAAAGAATAGAAGTCGAGATGTTAAATATATTTCTGTATTTGCATCTGAAAGCCCCAGGCCTTCCTGAACATGCTTGCAGATAACTTCCATTGTTTGCAGCACGTTACCTTTTCTGTAGATCATCAGCTCCATGGAAATCCAAGGGCGAGGTCTTTGCTGAAGCACGGCACAGGACCTCCTCACCACCCAGTGCCTTATGAATGACGATCATCCGTGTCATTCCAGCTCATCATTTCATTGGGACATGCACAGCCTGGCTCACCACCACACTGCTGGGCTTTGGAAACAAGAGCCTTGTTCTCCAGTGCACTTGCAGCTAAACCAGAGGTTGCAGCAGTGTCTGCAGTGGACATTCCTAGAGCTGCAAAGCTGCTTTGACAGCAAAGCCTTGGGTGGCTGGAGTGATCTGGCTGTCCCTGTGGGATGGATCTCACAGGGCTTGTGTCTCACAGCTGCAGGACAAACCAGGAGCTGCTCGAGCCTCCCAGGAGGGCAGCAAGTGCTGACGAACGCCGAGTGTAGTGCACAAACCACTGGTGAGCCAAAAATCCTCCCGAGTTTTCTCTGAAGCCAGAAACACCTGGAAACACTTCAATCACCTCCCTCACGTCTCCACTCGATAGAAGAAATCCAGTGGCTCCATCAACACTGCCTTTGCCAAAAGCCTTTGCAATGAAAACAGGACCTTAAACCTGGTTTGGGCGAAGTGTGGAGTGCCCAGAGCCTCCTTGTCCAGTCGCCTTAAACCTCGCTCTGTGCCCCGAGCACACCTTGGCCCCCTTGGCCACAGCAGCAGCAGACCCACTCTGGTCTTGTTTTCCCTCCTCCTGTCTTTGCTTCTCTCTCTGCTTGCCATAAACACAACCCTGTATTTCACAGATGGTAAGAGGTGGCACTATGTTCACCGATGTTGTAACATCCTCCAAGGGTGTAAAATAAAACTAGTTTTCAGAACTGCATTTCATATCCCTAAGCAAATGCTTTTCCTTTCCCTCTCTTCCTTGTTACTTTGTGCATGTGTGTGCACATGCATTTTTTGAGGACTAAAGAGCATAATTTACCCCACTACACACACACACACACACACACACACACATTCTTTAAGCGCGATTACTTGGAAAATTTCCAGGTAAAATTCCTACTAAATAAGTAAACATAATTTAAAGAAGAACTGCTTAGGGTCACTTGGTATTCTTTTTTTTAAATAGTATGAAATTCCAAAATGTGGTGGTGTAGGAAGAGATGCCCAGACTGACTCCCTGAGACCGATGTGACTTTGGGATATGAGTTTGCAAAACTGATTGAGACGAAGGAGCAAAGACTGAATTTTTTTCTAGAGCTACAGGAACAGTTTCAGAGCAATCCTGCTTAAATCTTTTTAAAATCACACCACAACCACAGGGGCCATCTTCACTAAATTTTTGGAGGGAGGTGGGGCTGTTTGTTTGTTTTAAATAGCCTGTTAACCTCATCTTCTGCTGCAGACAAAGCCTTAGGCCAATCCTGCAAACACCTCTGGTATTGTTCAGAGCAGTTGCTTTTGCACCTGCCAGGAAATTTGTAAGATCAGAGACGCAGATCCACCTCCTGCAACCTCTTTGCCTTCCTGGAAACTCCCCCAGAATAGCTGACTGGGTAGGATTAGGCTCTTGCTTTGGAAGTTGATTATGTGATCTCTGTTTCTTCCAGCCTTGCCAGCCAGGGCTTACCTCCAGATGAGTATTTCAGCACGTGCTTAACCTTAAGCAATGAGATACTCATGCTTATAGTTAAGTACAGGCTTAAAAATTTTGTTGGAAGCAAATCACAAGCACATTCTTACATACTTCTCTGGGCTGGGCCTAACCAGAGTTCTCCTGTTAAAACAGTCTTTTTTCCTTTTTTTTTTTTCTTCTGACACTTATCCCATCACCGTAATTTCCCTCTTCAACCTCCCTCTCCAACTGCTTCATTCCAGTGAAACCAAGGGGAAATGGCATTTTCTTCTACAGCAAGTAAATCATAGTGGACAACAACTGTTAGATTGTGCACGAATTCGCAGGAAGAGGTAATATTATTTATTTAGATCAACCCAGGGTCTGTCCAAGATCTTGGACAGATTGCCTTTCATAGAACTTGTTCTCTCATTGCACTGCACGACTCCACGGCACACACCGAGGTTTTATGGGATGGGGGAAGCTGCCTACCCTGTTAAGAATCCAGGAAAACAGAAGGAATGTGGTGCTGCTCCTGCCTAGCAGAGAGTTAATATCCTTGCACATGAGCCATTTCACCTACAGCAAGAAGTGAAAGCATGCGACTACACCCAGCAAATGATCACAGAGCACCCTGCAGGGAATCTGCTTCCATTTCAAAGGGAGAGATCAAAACCCACAAAGAAGAGGAGGGAAAAAAAAAAAAAAAAGGAAAGAAAGAAAGAAAAAGAAAGAAAGATGCTCCCAGTCTGTGCATGAGATCAATGTTGGGCCCAACCTCAGAAGTTTTCAGAGAGGAAGGGAGAGATAGGGACAGAAGAATCACAGTGCCTGATTATTTATGTGCTGGGGGTTTGATCCTACACACCAAAATAAATGGGAGGTTTGCCACCAACTTCAATGGAAGCAGAAACAAGTCCTATCACCTTGAGGTTTATTGGCTGTCTGAAGAAAGTTTTAAAAATTTATATAGAAATTAAATAGAGGATAATTTGACAGTTTAATGGTGACGTCGTGGTTTTTACATTAAAAGAGACACAAATTTATCCTTTGGGTTTTATGATTATTTTTTCCTGCCTGTTTTTTTTTTTTTTTTTAAAGAGGAATTCTCATGTTTCAAGGGAAGACTGATAAAACTGGGACATTCCTGTGCATGAGAAAAAAAAGAACTCACAGCTCAGGCCAGCCCTACATGCCTCACTCAAGGCTCAGTAGCTTAAAGCAGCTGGCATCAGTGGGAGTAGAGAATTAGCCATCCTGTAAGTGCTCCACTCCTCTGCCAAAAACAGAAAAGACTGTCCTAATTTGAACTATGCCAAATAGGGCATTTGACCATGAAAAATGACTTTAAAGAGCTGGGAAAAAAAAAATAATTCCTGTAATCAAATCCTGTATTTGGCACCCATCAGCTCGTCCAAAAAGTGAGGAATCTGCCCTGGGTGACAGAACTCAGGACTCCCTGCAGCTCCAGCTCCTCAGGAAGTCCAGACCCATGCAGAAAAACCTGAGTAAATGACTTCTCAACCCCTTGGTCAATCATTAATTATTAAATTGATCTACTCACTGAAGGCAGCCAATGCCAGTGCAATGAGCTCGTCCGCTCTGAGTGAGTTTGGGCTCAGAAACCTGATGGAAAATATTAAAAGTAAGAACAATGATAGCATTTCCATCCATATGAAGCTTCTTAAAATCCTGTATCTCCAGCTGGTTTGGTTCATTTTGCTGGAAATCCAAAGTCCTGTGGCAGCTCCTCATCTCCAAGCAGAGCAGGACAGAACCCAGACTCTGCTCAGGATGTGACAGTCCAGCAGCTGCAAAGGATGGGGAAGGCAGATGGGAAACGACGGAGCTGGTGAGCAACAGGAGAAATGCAGGAGCACAGTAGCCACCCAGCACCACCTGCTACCTTAGGGAGCCCTTTTCCAGCCATCCCGTGAGACTGTTGGATAAAGATCCAGGGGTAGGACAGGGGATGCAAGTGGGATGGGAAGAAATGTCTGAGGTTCACCCAGGAATGAAAGATCTCTGGTTCTTCCTTCTCCTAAGAGATTCCACCCCCTAGGACTGTATTATTTCTTAGGAATATACAGGAGAATCCTTGGTCTGGGCAACAACAACAACAACAACAAAAACCTTTAAAATCAACTGTGAAAAATATATCATGACTAAAACTATTTGAATTTGCGCCATGTTCTGTGATGAGTTTTTTGGGTTTGGGTTTTTTTTTTTTTTTTTGATTGCTGGTTTGGGGGAGGAGGGAAGAGGAAGAACAGCAAAAACATTTCAAATCAACCTGAAAGGATTTTTTTTTATTTTCCCTGTCCTGAGGTTTTTCTACTTCAGTCAGCGCACTGGAGAAATGGCTCACTCCTACAGCCCTGCCACTTCCAGCCCCCTGGCTGGAAAACTGAGGGCTTTCCAACAAGGAATGGCTGGAGCAGATATCAGCCCTGGGGTAGCAGGGCTGGAGTTTCCCTCCATGGGCCACCTGAACACTACGTTTGGCCCCGGAATTCCCCTGCTGGACCCGGACAGCTTGGGCAGGGAGCTCCGGCCGGTGGCTGCTCTGGAGAGGAGACAAGCCTCTGCTGCTGGATGCATAATCTCCAATTTATACACAGCTTTGAAAGGCATCCAACGGTCTAATTGGGAGGCCCTTAAATTAAAGTGGGGATGGGATTTGGAATCCACTTTAGAGCCTGCGGTTTGGAGGGAAGCATGGGGATCCATTTCATCTGTGTTGATATCAAGGGAGCCCAATATAAATGTTTTCTGGCACTTTTATTCCTCCAGCCCTGGGGTTTACATGAGGGTTGGCTTTTTGTTCAGGTTTTTTCTTTCCCTGTTGTTGTTTTTTTGCACTCTGAAGCCTCTTCCAAGTGTAATTTTGGAAGAGGTGTGTTATCATTGTCTGGGGCACCAGCATTTTCTCTCAGGTCTGGCTGCTGGGCCACAGCCCTGTCCCACAGCTGTCACCTCACTGGTGACACCTTCCCTGCCCAGGTGGGACATCGGCACAGTTCCATGCAGGCCAGAGCCTGGGGTTGTCTCTGTGTTCCCAAAGTGATGCCATCTGGGGAAGGGGATGTGTCAGGCAGTGGTGGGTGAGGGAAGCTGTGCCCATCGCAGCAGCCTTGGGGCTGCTCCAGGGATGGCTCTCTCTCCCCAAGCCTCACTGCGGCATTTCCACAGTTCCACAGTGCCATGGCCTCTGGCCTGGGGCTTGGGAGACCTCTGGAATGGCTTTATTGCCTGCCCTCAGCAGGAAAGCTCTGCTACCCTGGGCCACAGCCTAGGAGGCTGATGCTGGGGGCACGAGTGAGGGGGTGGACAGGACATGATCTTCCTTTGCACATCTGCTTTTAATTGGACTCTGCTGGAAAACTGCTGGAATATTGTAGCCATTTTGCATCAGTCCAAATCTGGCCCAGTGACAAGGACCCCATGTCCCATCACACTTCACTCCCAGCACAAACCAGCATTTTTCATTCCCTAGCCCAAGAAATGTGGATATTTCTATTTAGGGGATCCAGAAGCCAAAGGGGACACACATTTCCAACTTGTCCCACTATCACGAGTGACACACTTAAGGTGAAGGACTGCAAACCTCACCACCCAACATGCTTTTTGCTCGTAGAGCTGAGAGATAACCTCCAGCACAGCAGGAGAGGAGGGCTCCACGTGCTCTTCTCCACAAGCCCCCTCCCCAGTGCCAAAGCCCGGCCTGGCTGCAGCAAGACTGGGCTGATTTACAGCCCTTCGGAGCTGACCTCGGCACACCGAGAGCGCTGGAACGTGTCAGCAGCTGCTAAATGTGGCCACTTCTGCCTCTAATCTTCTAATAAAATATTCAGCAAGCAACCAGAAGGAAAATTATTTGAGGGAGTGGGAGTTTTCCTAACTTTGTGTTTTTGCTGCCAGAACAGAGCGTTATTCCTCCTTGCCGCTTGAAGTGGTTGATGTTCACAAAAGCCCTTCAACAACAATGCCGTGCGCGCGCAGGAAATTCCCTTCGCGTCCCGGTGACACGAGGAGGAGGAACGGGGAGTGTACAATGCATGGACAGATATAAACACGAGAAATGACCTCATCTGTGCCAATGTTCTGAATGACTGTATACGTTTGTGGCCAGAATTTCTCCCGTTGGCCTTATTTTTGCTGTGCCCCCAGTGTGCTGTGTGCTCTGATCAAAAAACAGGATAGTGCCACTAAATGAGACTTGGCCTCATATCATGTGCTTTCCCTCCAACTAACTCCTAAACCTCCTCCCTGGCCAAGCTCCACAGTCACTCCCATTCTCCTGGAGCTGGGAGAGCAGGTCAACTTTGGCCCCTGTCCCCACGGGGAGCAACTGTGCACGTTGGATGCTCTGGTAGAAATTCCCTGGTGGGAATTACACACATGTATGAAAATAAGGGATAAGCTTGAGGCTGAAGTCCTGGCATGAGATGCAGAAAAACTCGCCCTCAGCTCCCAGCTCTCCCTCAGTGACACCTGGCTAATCCTGGGAGCACAGGGATTACCTCCATCCTGCAGCTGCAGCACGGCAAAGTGTTCCTGGTGTTTCTCACCCCTCCAGAAAAGCAGGTTGGGACACTCCATCCCCCCTTCCTGTGAGTGACCCCAGAGCTGTGCATCACTCGGGATGATCCATAGGTGAACACACCTTAGCCCTACGCCAGCTCTTCCGGGCCAGTGAGTCACAAATCCACGGACATCCCAACCAGAGATGGCTGAACTGCCATGCTTTATTTTGCAAGAAGCTGTAACATTTCCTGAGTGTCTGTGCATGGGATTAGCTTCAGAAAGACAATTTGCCACAGAAAGGAAATTACTCAGAATGTTTTGTTTCATTTTAAGGGGAGAAAAAAATGTGAAACCCCTCCACAAGGTTTGTTTCCTTGTGAAACAAATAAATATCTGGCTCCTTTGACACCTGAGTACTTGCCACTTTACCCTGCCCTGGGGTCACAATAAACATCAGGGACCCTGAGAGCAGACTGGGGAAATCCCAGGATGTCAGGCCTTGGAGCAGGGCACAGAGCATGGGATGCCCCCACTCCAATGGTTTCCTGCCCAGGGGCAGCAGAGGTGGAAGCTTCCCCTGGAACTACATCCCATCAATCTTTGTGCCTGGAAAAAAAAGTGCCCAAGAGGTTACCCTGAAACTATTGCCTTGAGGGGCCCTGGTTGTTCAGCTGAGGCACTTGGCTCTGGAGAGCCTCAATCCAAGCACCAAATGTTGGCCAACGACCTCCACATGCTCCTGGTTCCTCATCCAGGACCATCCCTGCCTGTGGAGTGCACAGCACCCATCTGCCTGCACCACACAGCGAGGCAGGATGGCACAGCTGTCCCATTCTCCCAGGAAAAAGTGTCTGTCCTTTGGTTTCCTGCCTCCTGCTCCTCTGCCAGTCCCCTCCTTCATTAAATTAACACCTCGTTATAAAATGCAAGCTGCTTTGTTCCTGCAAATGGTGCTGGAGGGTGTTTACTTTTCTAATGAATATCCTGTGTAGAATGGAAATCTGTCCCTGGCAGTCCTTAACAAGTGCTTCATTAAGCTGTTTGAAAAAATGTTCCTTTCTGTTCTCCTTTGAACAGGTTATGCTTTGCTCTTTTAAGCTGGTTTTTGGCTGCTTCCCCATACCTGAGAGGATGGGTGGAGAGGTGGCCATCTGCTCCCAGAGCAAGCAGCTTTTTTTTAATCCTCAGCAACAGGAAATGTTCTGATAGACAGTGCAGCCTCTCCACCAGGTAAAACAGCATCCCTGTGCTCACAGGAATAGTCTGGCACCACGGCAGTGCCCAGTTCAGCACAGACAGAGAGCAGCACTCACGTGCCAGTGGAGCTGTGGGGTTCACACTCTCACAGGACTAGTACAAAACTAGGGGGTTCAACAGCAAAACAGAAATGTGAAAGGTGGGGTGTGGTGGATGTAGGGGCCAGATGACCAAAGGGATGTAATTTCTGCTTGGAATTAGGCATCAACTTCAAAAAAAAAAAAGTCTTGAGGGTAAAACTCTCAAGAGCAGAGCCTCGGTTTTAAATGGGATTTTGTCTGTGTTAGCAATGACAACTGAAATTGCTTATAATTCTTTTGAACAGAGCTCAGTTTGAAAAGTGAAAGCTTTGGGATAAAAGTGGGTTTAGTGAAGCTTCTTCCCTAATCAGCAATGGAAGTAGGTACAACACATATTGTCTTTCACCCAAAACCTAAGGAAAGCTCACAGAAGGACAGAAAGCACAAGGAGCATCCTTATAGGGCTGGCCCCTCTTTTAGGAGGGACATCTCTCAGTGCAGAGATGCCAATACAATGCAGGTCTGACAAAAGCACAGAAAATCCACATTTCAGCAAGTGTGTTGTCAATGCCACTGGTGGCTTGGCCCTTGGTATCTTCACCACACAGCTCAGCACCCGCCACACAGCCTTGGCCTTGGAGGGCAGGGCTTGAACTCTCTGCCCTTCAGATGTTTGCTTTGCCCAGCACACAGCTTACAAACCTGAGGGGAAATGTTTGCTCTGAATTGGACCCTCCAACAGCATTTAAACCAAATGTTTTAAAGGAATGGGGGGTTGTGTGTGCGTTTTGGGGTGTTTTGCTGGGTTGAGGTGTTTTTTCTGTCCAGTGTTATCTGACAGTGGTTTCAGAGATAACAATGGGCTGTTTGGAAAGGTGGGTAAAGTGGAAAGAAGTACTGGAAAGTCTGCATGAAAAAAATAATGGCACTATTCAGACGCTAAGCTACTAAATTCAACTGCTCCACATAAATACTCATTTGACTTGGAAAGTTTTCCTTACAGAGGATACAGTGAGTTTGATGGAAAGACTGGTATTCCAGCAGTGGCTCCACTTTCCCTTTGCTCCATCCATTAGTTAGTTCAAAAGAGAAAAAAAGGAATTCATCTGCCACTGGCCATTGAAAGGAAGTGTCATTTAGAAACCACAATGTTGAAAGCAGAGCTAAAATAGCTGAAGTGCCCCAAAAGACCAGAGACAGAGCAAGGTGGATCACGTCAAGCATTCCTCTTAGCAAACCCTGGATCCCGTTTCTCTTACCAAAACCTGAATCCAAATTCCGGCCACCAATATGGGAGAAGGATTGTTCCAAACCAAGATGAAACAAAAAGTTGTCTGGGAGAAACAAATTTCTAGAATAAATACATAAGTCCAGTCTCAAATTCTACAACCCTAAATCTGAGAATCTCTGTTTTCCCTGTGGCCAGATGAGTCCAGCTGGTACATCCACAGGGACCTCAAGCACTCAGACTGAACGAGCACTGCCATTATCTATTAATATATGGACCAGGATTAAATACTTATAAAACAGGATGGCCTTCACCCTGCCCTAGGTGACCCGTAGCCATTAGGAATAGCTTTCCCAAAACCACTGGAGTCACATCACTTGTAACTGAGATTAGAATCTAATGTGGCACATCTGAAGACTTTTTTGTCGCTCTCCGCTTTATATGAGCTAATAAGGAGCCTCTGTCATAAACTTGGACAAATGTGTAACCTAACAACTGTGTTTGCATCTCGACCTATTGTTCATCTATTGGGTCAAAAATGGCAAGTTTGACTTCCTGACTATACATACACCCAAAAGAGGGTGAGAGAATTACACTAAGACTTGCTTAAAAATGCTACTTCCAGGATTTTTTTTTCCTCTGAATTGCAGTGGGTGTTTATCAGCCCCATGTGCTCTGGGAACAAAGGCAAAAAGTGCCATCTGGATTCAAAAGGTTGTACTTTACTCACATGTTGCTCTTACTCTGTAGTGTAAGGTTACACAGGGAGCAGGACAGGGCAGAGGTGGGACTGTCCTCCTTACCAACAGTCCTGCAAACCCACCCACGTCAGAGTGTGAGCCTGAGCACTATTGAATACACATTAAAAAACCAGCTCCAAAGGCAGGCAGGAAGCAGAACTTATCAACCCTGTTCCTGAAGAGGAAGGGAAGGCAGGACATCATGAAGAACCTCTTGCTCCCTATTCCTGCATGCCTTTCAAAACAAGATCTGGAATAGGTTTTATTGGGCCTCTGAACATCTCTTCAAGGTTGGCTAATGAAGCACAGCTATTGCCAGAGGCATCGGCAGAAAACTTGTCAACCCACCTCACATTCTGTTCTCTTGCCATAAATTTTTTGGGGAAAAAAAGTGGAATAGTGCACACAAAGGTCTCTCCGAGGTTTTGGAAATTCATACACACTCCTCACCCAGCCAGGCCTGCAGGAACTTCACAGTAATCACATTAAAGAAATCCTCTGTGACCCCTCAGCAGCAAAGTTCACTTGGTCAAGCTCCCCCCAGGATGGTGACTGGGAGCTGTCCTGGCATCACAGTGGGATCAGCACTGCCATGGCCAATGCTGCTCCTCTGGGCATGCCAAGAGCCATGATCTCTAGGAATTCATGCCAGGGAGTCTGCCATCTCCCTGTTTATTCCAGCTGGGCAAATCAAACCACATGGAGTTTGTGGCTTGAAATAAGCCCACGTTCACCAGGCTATCGTCAGAGCCAACAACCGTGTGGAGCTTTGTAGCTGTATCCTACTTGGAAATACCTGGGTGTTCCTCATGGGGAGAGAGAGGGAAGAGGAGTTTGTTCTCAAGCCAAATGAAAAAATGGTACAAGAAGGGAAAGAATCAAGGAGGCAGACAAGCAATAAGCTCATCAAGAAACAGAACTGATAAAAGAAACCCAGAGTTGTCCTCACTGACAGCAGAGGAATCCAAACATCACCCCAGCATGTTTACATCAGCAGAGAAAAAGGAGCACAGTAATGGCTCTGTGAGCCCCCTTTCCTTAACTGAATTCCTACTGACTTCCTGCACCTGGGTGGAAAAGGCATGGTGAATAGGGAATGCCCCAGTAGCTCCTGCAGAGAATGACAACAACTTGAGGTGCTCCAGAAACTGGAAAAGCAGGATATTGGATGGTGAAGGAGACAAAGTGTAAGCTCATTGCTACACAATAACTCCTATTCCCTTTTCCCAACACACCATCATCTCATCCCTCTTTCAGCTTCTCAAAAACACGGATCAGAAATCCCAGGTGCTAGTTTTCTACATAATTTTGTAGAAAAACACAAGGACAAAACCCAGCAGGTTTTCCTGCGCTGCTGCAGAACAGCCCCACTATTGCGAGTCAGCTTTCATGAGGCTCATAATGCGGGATGAACTTGTCCCTTTGCTCACTCCACTGCGGCTCAGATCCTGCCCCCAGCTCTGAGGGCTGCCCTTCAGGGCCTCCCCAGGGGCCCTGGGTTTTACCTGGAGACAGGAACAGTGTGTTGCCACCCCTGGAGGGAGAGGGCTGCTGGCACAGCAGGGACACCCACCCCAGGGATGCTGTTCTCAGTCAGAGCTACAGTGATGCCAGAAAGTCCCAAACCCTTCTTTCAGCTTTTATTTTCCCTCCCTTCCCCTTGCTGTGGATCTTTTTTCAGTCAAATCGTTCCAAGGAACTCTTATTTTTGCAAGAACTCTGATATCATTCCTGTTTGATGATAAACATTTATAAGCCAAAGCATAATTCCAAATACTTAGCCCTTAGTTAAACACTAGAAAGTAAAGGTCAAACTGTAAACATCAGTATTTTTGTAAAGATTGTGCACATTCATGTTTGGAATTCTTGTTTTCCTTAAGTAAACCCCAGGCAAGAGATAACAGATGCCTAATTTCAAAGATCCTGAAACTTCTAATTTGGCACGCAATGGCATGGCTGTGATGACGTTCACAGCAGCTCTCCCTGAAGCCTTCACACATGAAAAATTAAAGTGGAGAGAGTTGTTTTATTTAAATCAAACCTATTTTCAGCAACCTTTTATCCAGCCATAAACTGCTGTGCAGCAAAAGATCAACATCCAAGTTTTCTTCCTAATAACAAGCCACTAACACGGTTCTGCCTCAAAGGGCCATTAGGAAAGTATTTTTTTTGCTGGGGGGTGTATAGGGACATTTGCTGCTCACAAAACAGATAAAGGTGACTTGATGTTCTTGCAAAGGTGAGAAAAAGGCAGAATTATGGGAAATGGAGCAATTTTACCTCCCCTCATGCATTTGCATGATGACACAGCCTGTAGGGATGTGACCACACTCCCGTTTTCCCGGCAGGGTGCTCACCCTGGCCTCAGCCATGGGGACAGTGCAACCAGGCATGCCAAAGATTTTTCATTTTTCAGAGTTCTACAGTGGTATTTTCTACACCTCAGCTCTCCTGAGCTTCTGTTGCACGTGGGACTGCTCGGGTTTTCAGGTCAGTACCCTGGGTCTCGAGTCAGACACCCAGAATATGAGGAACATTTAAATGAGTGATCACCCATGAAGAGTTTGGTTTAAGTAACTTGCCTGGAATCACTCTGGCAGAAGCACTGAAAGTGCTAATTCCCTAGTGAACATCTGAACAGCCTTTAATACTTTTTCCTCTTTCCACAAACCCCCACCTCACTCACCATCCGTCTTCCCACTCCTGCCAGAAACAGGGCAGAGATCCTTGGACAATGGTGTCTTTTACCATGCAACCCTGATTCATTCCCCAAGCAGGTCTGTAATTGTAGTGGTCTAATTAAAGACTGTATCATAACACAGAAGATGGGAGCAGGGCTGGGAAGAGAATTAAAGTCGCAAGATAATTTTGGTACATCCTCGATGTTCTTAAATACAGTTTGCACACACACACACGTGTGTGTCTGTGTGTGTGTGATGCCCTTGGCTTCAAAAAAAAAAAAAAAAAAAATCAAAACGAAGCTACAAAAATCCACTGCAACTTCCAGCAGGGCTGGGACCCTTGGAGTTGCTGAAGAGACTCCCAGTAGTTCAAGCTCACCAAGTACCTGTGTGAAGGAGAGCACGTGGCCTTTGCTGTGCAGACAAGAGGGGGTGAGCACACACTTTGGGGACTTTGCAGAAGGCCAAAATGCAGGAGTCGCCAAATCTACTTCAGGAATCTGGAAGGAAACGTGCTGAACATACACTCCTCTACCCCCTCCCCAAAACACAGGAGTCTCTTGCTCTCTTTTCTACTCTATTCCATATGTACCTATGCATGGAGGGGATGAGGAGCTACTTGCAAACATCTCTCCCCTCCTGCAAGCACCGAGGGAGATCCTCAACCAGACACACAGGCGTTCCTGAGGTTCCTCCCACCCTGGAAACACAGCTGGAATTACAACACAATCCCTCTCTCGCCTGTCCCGAGGGACAGACCCCTCCTGGGTGGGGGCTGTGGGAGAGCAGCAGGAGGAGCCCTCGCCAGCTCTGCAAAGCCCAGATTTTCCCCTCAAACACCAGCCGAGCACGTGCAAGTGGAGAGGTTCGAAATGTTCATTAAGTGGCCGAGTTTGGCAGGAAAACAAAGTGAAAGTCACTCTCCTGCCAAATCTCAACAGCACGGTGGTGCTAGAGCTGCTCAAATTGGTGGGTATCTCACTGTTTCAAGGCAAGAAAAGCTTCTTTTTTTCCTTTTTTCCAAAAGCCGGCGGTGCCAGTCCCACATCAGCCACACGCCACACACACATGTGCACAAACACCCCCACAGAGCAGCACTGCCACTGCAGCTTCTGCACCGTCAAGGGAAGAGATGGGTTAGCCCTGATTTACAGCAAATGTCTGGGAGGTTTTAGATTTCAGATCCACCCATCATAATAACAGAAAAGCCCGCAATGGCTGAAATTCCTTCCTGTAATGTTTCAAAAAGTATTTCCACTATATCTGTCCACATGCCACCAATAAGGATTACTTTTGTACCAGTCTAGCCATGGGTGTGTGCTTGGGTTTTTTAATATTATTACTTCTGATCAGCTGTCAAGCAAGAGGTTTGGGTTTTGTCTATTTTTTTTTTTTTTACTTTTCCCTCACTGGATTGAACAGCTCATCACCTGCCTGCTTTCATTTTAGACTCACACAGTTGCCTACATTTTCTTTGCAGACCCACTGTTAAATAATAGGCAAATAACGAGTGTGCTAAAAAAAGCTGCAAGTGGATTAATTTGGAATAGACACAGTAGACAAGAGTACAGGCCTTTGTGTTTAAGCTGTTAGGAACAAATATCCATCTTGTTAAATATGATGTACGTCCAAAAGCAAATTAACTGTCCATATTTGGTTCTACAAAAGGAAGCCACCTCGGAGACTGGGTCTACCAGCAAAATCTGGTTTTACTGGTCTCATGTTGGACAGCAAAGTTGGCAGCAGCTGCCAAAGCTGGGACTTCAAAGAACAGAGGATTTGCTGGAAAAGATTCAGCCAAGTCCATTCCAGAAGCTCTTCCCTGACCCTACACAGCACCAGCTACACAAGAGGGACGAGAAAAAATACTACTCTTCCTGTCTATTACATACACATTTTGGGCTTGAGAGTACAAGTATTTTCCTGAATAATTATAAAATTAGTGACTAATATACACACTTTTGTTAATTCGGACTAATTGCTTTTTCACAGTTGTGTTTAAGCTCTCAGCAAAGACTGTCCACAGATGTCTCTTTTCTCCCTGGGATACGACTAAAGAACAAAGAAATTGAACCAAATATGATTAAACAATGGCAAAGGAGTGTACAGTTTTACCAGACAGAAACATTAATAAATAATGGTATTTCTCTCCCTCTTTTCTATCAAAGGAATTTTTTAGGGCTAGACAGAAACCAGCTCTTTTTCAGAAAGCTTTAAGAAAAAACCTCAGGACATTTGCACCTCAATTGCCATTCAAATATTACAGATATACCCTGAAAGTTATGAAACTTTTACCTTTGGTGACTACTTGAACAGATCACTAGAGCAGCATAAAATGGAAAGGCTTTCAGGAAATGGGTAAGAAACTAACAAACAGTAAAGAAAAAAAATAAGGGGTTCTACATAAAATACAGTGTCAGTTGAAATAATCCCAGGGGAAAATTCTCACTCAGTTCTGCATTCAGCTCTCCCAGGGCCTTCCTCCTTTCTCAAAACAAGTATTTCCACTTCAAGCAAAGGTAAAACAGAAAACAAGAGGCAACATAAATGAGCCTGATTTTCCAGAAGATCCAAATCATGGCCAGTGAAAGAAATTCCTCCTGAAGCCATGTCCACCTAGAACCCAAACCTCAAGACACTCAGTGTTGCTATTCAGATCTGAAGTGCCGGCCAAGGTTTTCATTTCACTCGATGATTATTATTCTGAGGCAGCAAATCATGCTTGTACAACCACCTGGAAATCCATGGATCCCTGCTGGCTTGAGAGTCCGGCGGGGAGAGGGGAGCAACCAAGCTTTGTGATAAACACATTTTGGAGTTTATAGATCTTCCACCAGAAGTCTGGGGGAAACCTTTGGCTGTTTGCTTTGGTACACACACTGCAGAGCTCAGTTACACGTTAACTACGAGAACAATCCCGAGGTGGTTTGGGTTTCCCCATATTTGGCTGGAATGAACCAAAACCAATCCAAAGGCTGTCCCGGTGTGAGCCGGTCCCAGCTGGATTGAGCACTCCTGCAGCCGAAGTTCCCCGTCACTGGAGTTTGGGAGCTTTGCTTTGGTGACCTGTGGCCTTTCTTTCTTCCCACCCGCCTCATTCTTTCTTTCTTTGCTATGTATGTTAATTTGGGGAAAATCATAGCCTAGGGCAACACACCTGACTGCTTCCCACCCCAAAATCATTTACCATTTAATGCACGGTTACATTCATTCTTCTGCCTTTATAGTTCCCTAATGAGCTTGAACTGCAATTAACAAAATGATTGTGTTCACTTTAGTACAATGCACCTGCAAATACCAGGATGGGAAGTCATATTTAAAACACAAAAATACACCCAGTACATATTCCAGCACAAGCCTGATATTCCAGCATGGGCTTGTATTTTAACAGGTGCCAGTGGCTGCCAAATACTTTGCTGTCTTTTTAGAAGATTTTAATTGGTCATAGATGTCCTTGTATCATCTTCTTGTCCATTTGGTGAGAAAAAAAAAAAATACTTTATTTCTCTACTGAAATAATCTCCTATCCTGTACTGAACATTTTTTGTTGTAAAAGTTCAGGTTAAAGTTACCTTTAAGGTCTCTCCTGTACACACAGATACTTTTTAATCCATTGTTAGGATTCACTCAAAACTGATATTTATGAGAAAAAAAAATGTCTGCCAGAAATAAATGATCAGTTATTATTTACATTATTTCACTGATATTGGACAAAGTTTCTACAAGTAAATGACACTGATCTGCATACTGAGCACATCTCTTGCCTACATGTTTTTGATGATTTGGGGAAGCAGAAAAAAAATAACTAGGTTTTCTCTCTTTCTTTGCTTGCCAAACAGAGCACAGACTGGAAATACCATGGTATACACAGGAACAAGAACCCACTACATTAACATTGCTGCATTCACTGCTCTTCCTCAGTGTTTTTTCTCTATGTCAAATGCTAGACCACTGATACTGAGAAGAATTTTTTCCTTATATTCAGTCAGATATCCCTTTACTATAATGTGGGGCAGCTCCTCCTCTCCTTCCACTGTGCACCTCTGAGAAGAGTCTGACTCCATCCCCTCTGCACCCTCCTCGTGAGTCATGGCAGGGTGCTAAATCAGTCAGGGTTCCCCACCCCTCCTCACGTGCCACCAGCCCAGCTGCCAACCCACCACAGCTGCTCTGAGCTCCCCCCACTTTGCCAGTATTTCCACCCAAGAGTCCCAAACTGGATGTAGTATTCCAGCGGTATCCTAACAAGCACAAGCAGAAGGGAATATTCAGATCACTGCAGGGAATCCAGCACACAGCTGGCTGTCTTTCCTGCAGGAGCCAAGTTGTTGACACATTGGATGTGGGTCCACCAGGATTCCCAGCTCCCCAGGTGAGGAGAAGTTACCCCTGCACCTGAGCACAGGGTGTTTCTGGACCTTGCATTCATCTCTTGACCTTGCAGAGATTTTTGTTGGCCCATCCTTCCATCTCACTTCTCCAATGGTTCAGGGGTCAACTGATGAAGATGTTGAACAGCACCAGCCCCACAGCAGCCCCTGATCCACCCTGACCAGCCCCAGGGGCTTGGAGGTGCCCCATTTACCTACAAGATCTTTAATTCCTTAATGCACATCCCATCTCTTCCCTCAAGCTCTGTCACCACGCACAGAGAGCTGGCAGCAGATCTTGCTCATGGAAACCATTGAACACTTGAGCCTTTCCCATGCTTTTCACCACCTGCCACATTCAGCAGAAGGCCCACATCTTCCCTGGCCTCCCTTGTGTTACATGCAGAAATAACCTGTTTACACTCCAAAAGCCTCATCAGTTCCAACTCCAGCTGAGCTTCAGCTTTCCTAACTCTGTTCCTACATGCCCAGGCAACGTTTCTGTATTCCTCTTTGGTTGCTTGTCCCTGCTTCCACCTCCATACTCTTCCCTTTTGCATGTGAAATCAGTCAGGAGTTCCCCGTTCCGTCAAGCTGGCCTCCTGCTATACCTGCTCAGCATCCTGAACATCAGGATGGACTGTTCCTGTGCTTTGAGGAGGCTGCCCTTGAAGATCAAGCAACTTTCATGGGTCTCTCTGCCCTCCAGGGCAGACTCCCAGGAGATGCTGCTTACCAGTTCCTTGAACAAGCCAAAGTCCACACGCTTGAAGTTTTGAGTGATTATTACATTACTTGCCTTTCCCGCTTCCCTCATGTTCTTAAACAACCATCTCATGACACTGCAGCCAAATCACCCCAAAACAGTTCTTCCTTGTTCAGGAGCATCAGGTCCAGCTGAGTTTTTCCATCAATCACCTCATCCAGCATCAGCATCAAAATGTTGTGCCTCACCTATTCCATAGGTTTCCCAAATTTCTCATGCACCAGCACATGCCCTTCTAGGAGGTGTGAGAGGGGTTATCCTGAAAGGGTTTGGCCCACAGTCAGAAAAATGAACCCACTTCTTGATAACCAGCCTGTTGTGTGAGTTAACAGTAGAATATTCCTATTGGGGCATTGTAAGTCGAGGTCCGCCATTGGAAGCACACTGGAGGCTCACAGCTGGAATCCATACCATGTAAATCACAAACACCTTTGAAAGAGGTCCATTTTGACAAATCCCATGGTCTCCCTTGTGGAGGATGCCTGGAGTACTTTACACTGTGTAGAAATACAGGCAGTGCAACCCAGAAGTGTTCACTGACAGTCAGTTTGGGGCTGCAGCTGAGCAGCACTGGCTCATTTTGGAACCTGGTAAGAAGAGGCATAACATGACCTACCTGAATGATGAAAGCTCCAAAGCCAGACAGTCCAGAGGGCAAGGCCAGGAAATGAGTAAAGCAAGAAACATTTCTGTACCTTGTGGGCCCAATCCCAGCATCAGTCAATTCCAGTGACTGCCAGGGACTTCAATCCTTTTAAAAATGACAGGATCTGCACAACTGCAGATGAATAGCATTAGGAACCTGACACTGTCTTTTTAATGCACCTGGATACTGGCTGCACCTTTGCTGGTCTATAAATCAGGAGGCAAGTAGCTTTTTGACCTTCAGCCAAATTCCCACTGATGATGATCTTCCAACCCCCTGAAAGCAGAACAAGCAAAAGGCAAACCTGGCTTTCAGTATGAACTGGAGCCTGCAGTTTGCCTGGTGATGTAAATGAGTGCCTGCTTTGACTGTGACTCACTCACCCTGTCAGACAGCCCTAATGACTGGCCTGCCCTGGCTCTTCAGCAACAAGGAACTCAGAACTTCTGCCATCCGTGCACTGACTATTAAGACACTCATATCTCTGGGTCATCGACCTCCTTGCTGAGCATCAGACGCTCTCGACTCCCCCTCCAACACCTCCACTGCCACCATCCTTATTTGAGCACCTGATGAATGTTCCTGAACTTATCTTCATAACTGCCACGTGGGATGAATTTCCTCCATGTTCATCATAAAGCAATGATGGGACAGTAAAGGCCAGATTTTTTTAAATGGAATTTGGTTCGAGTTCATGTGAGTTTCAATAAAGCTTTATTCTGAGCTCACAAGCCTTGATTTTGCTTAGTGCTCCTGGAGCTGTCAGAGTTCAGGCCATGCAAGAGTGCCAAGTTTCACACTGTTTTGCACATGAAACCATAAATCCCTGTCCAGAGCCCCAGGGGCATGAAGGGGAGGTCGCTGCTCAAAAGGTTCATGAACTTGGATAAAGTCGGGCAGGTATCAGAGTTTGTAACAATGTACTAAATTAAGTTCTCTGTAAAACTTTTTCATGGGCCAAGAATACAAAATAGCTAATAAGAACATGAAGGTTTTGCTGAATCAGGCCATTCTTAAAAAAAAAAAAAAAAAGGCAGCTTTTCCATATTTTGTTCTTTATCTTTTTTCAGTTAATTCACTGCATTATTTTCCCTTGGAAAATTCAGAGGCATTATTCTTTAAGGTCATAAAGCAGTTGATATTCTGCAAAATCTTTACAGGTGATATTTGCTTGTACATAATACAAAGTAATAATTTGACAGTATTTCTTACCTGCTCACTTTCAGTAAAAAATTAAATCCAAGTAACAGGAAAATTTTTAGAAATTGCAGCTACCAACTCAAATTCTTTACAGTTCTTGATTGTTAGTTTTCAGTGAAAACCACAACCAGAGTTTTCACTGTGTCATTCCTCTGAAGTTTTAGAGCAAAATTTGCCAGTGAACATTCAGAATGCTCAGAATACAGAATTTAGAATAAAACTGAGGAATAGTTGGTCACCTGTCCTGCAAGCACACAGAGAGCACAGTAAAGAAGTCCTTGGCTCATGGTTGCTTTGAATACCAAATTTCAAGGGGAAAGCATACCTTGATGGGCAGATTGGAGAGTTAGTTATGATAAATAACAAGTTACTCCAATGGGAAAGTCAGATTTTCCTGTTTACAGAGCAGGCATTATGAGAAGTCAATGGACAGAGGAGTGGAAATGACTCTGGTTTGATTCATACCAAAGTCACGGATGCGACTGATTCCATGGAAGCTCTTTGGAGCAGCAGCCATCTCTTTCCTTCATATTTAAATATGAAACCTCATTTCACCATATATTTGCCACAGACATATCAATAAGTTTCGTAACAAGCAGGATGAGATGTTGTGACAGCAACACTTGAGTGTTTTGCAGGCAGTTTACAAAGCCCTTTACTCACTGGGTGATGGCCATCCCAGGCCAGTGAGGAACCCAGTCCCAGGGCCTTGGAAACATTTCTCTACCCTGGCAGACATTCTTTTGGCAAAAGCAGTCCCCTCTGGACAGGTATGTCCCTGAGATTCATCACTGGGCTCTGGGAGCAGCACCAACAGTTGCTGAGCACACGTTTCCCTCTCCTGCCTGCCTAGCACACACAACTGACATGACTAAAGAATAGGGAAAAAATGTAAAATCTGAAGGAACCTTTAATCTCTTCAGTTAAAAAGAAAAAAAAAAATGCAACCACTTACTAATGGAATGTTAAGATTGTGTATTAAACCCACAAAAGTCAGAAAAGGAAGGAATTAAAGACTCCCTTGGCTCTTTTAACCCTTCCCTCTGCCTGTGTGCAATCCAGGCTTTTCATTGCAGTCACATAACACCAGGCAAAGGGACATAACCATAGGTGATGTTAAAGGGGGAGCAGGGCTTGTTATGAAGCACAGAAATGGAAATGTTAATAACTACTCACTTTATCTTGTAAAAGTTTAAGGTTCACGATTAAAGAATGGCAAGACACGAAAGAAAGAGCAGCATGTTGTTATGGAAGTAAATGAAATATTGAAGAAATGAGCTGTTCCTCTCCGTAAATATTTTGGTTGCAGTGGTATTTATCTCCCATGAACTAAAATGAAGGTAATATATCAGAGGAAGTCTGCCCACATGTAACAGGCTGTTTGTCCTGCACAGAACACCCATATCTGAATTCAAAACCCACTCCTGCAAAACTCAACATGCTCCCCCTCATTAAGCTTGGAAGTTCTGTATCTGTTGCATTCTGAGTAGCTGCACACTTCCCAATCCTTAATGCACACATCCCAATCCCTAACACACACATCCCAATCCTTAACACACACATCCTCTTCATGAGCAAGGAAATATTATTATCCTGGTTTTACAAATGAGAATTCTAGGCACAGAGAGATTAAAGCTGAGCATTTCAAAGCATCCCAGTTAATTAAAATGACTGGAAAATGGGTGTCCAAATTGTTTAGATACCTTTGAAGTCTCAGAATAATTATATTGCTCAAGGTCACACAGGGAGTTTATGGCTGACCCACAACTTGAACCCAGATTTCCAGCGTCCCACTCCAGCACCTTAATCACAAAGGCATCTTTGCTTTCCAATTTAATACTGGCCAGACCTGGTCCACATGCAAAGTGGTTCCCAATGGATGAAACCTGTCATTATGCCATATAATGTAGCCATCTATCTCTACCCTACAGGATAAACAGCAGTGCATTTAGGCATCTCCAAGTTCTTCAAGGTACATATCATTACAAAACACTTGGGAGGCAGGAAGAGCTATTTGAGAATTAGCACACAAGGACAGCGAGGGACTTTTCCAATGGCACATGGCTGAGCAGTTTGCTGTTTCTCCTGTCCTCAGTCTGGTGGCCTCATTCCTCTTTTTCCTGATGCAGTGTTTGACCAGCAGCATTTCCTGTTAAACAGTTTTACCAACCAAAGCTCTCAGCCTGGCTCTGAATTCCACTGCCTTTCATGACCTGACCCACTTGACACTACAGCACCAGTGATGCTGGGTTTTGCCATCAGGCTTGGTAAACTACAGCACAAAACAAACCCTCAAAGTTACTCAGAGCAGCACAGAGACTTCAGCAACAGAGCATATGGTGGAGCAGTCCTCTCCCAAAGAAAAAAACTCAGAAAGGACCTGTTGGAGAGACCTCCCCACATAAAGCAGAATGATACCCACTGGCCTCCCATGCCTCTGGGACTGCTGCATATAAAAGGGCTGTACTTCACAAGCCAGTTTTGATATGCATTAAAAAACCTGGTCCCAATTTCTCCTGAGTATACACTCCAATTAAACACTCCTCTCATTTGGAGCTGCAAGTCAGAAAGCTGCGTTTTCCAAATGCTGATTCCTATCGTTGGCACAAAGTCTTCAGGCCTTGGTATGAACAGATGCAGTTACATGAAGCAAAACTTCCCGGATAGGATTCAGTCTTGGGTTCTCCCCAGACACACCAACACCCCCCAGGATGTGGAATGCAATGGAAGACAAAGATCAACATAAAACACACACACACCTAACACGCTGACTTTTTATCATGGAGGTTGCTAATTTCCCATGCTAAGAACAACCTTTGGAACCAAAATGAATTATGCGTCTCATTCCGAGTGCATCAAAGAGCAGACAGCCTTTTTAAAGGAGTCAAGATCACCTCAGCTGTGCTTTTGTTATCTAGCCCAAGGTTAAGGATTTGGCCTTGGGCTAACAATTGGCTCAGAAAACCAGGATCATGTAATGAGAGTTCCAGGAAGAGAGAAAAACCAAAGCTTGGTAAAGGCACACTCTTCAAAGTGTCCCAGTACTTGACCTTCTTTCCCTCCCCCCCTCAGATGAATGAGGTAAAGAAGAGAGGAACAGAGCCTGAAACCCTGAAGGAAGTACTCACATACAGGAGGAGCTGGAAAGATCTTTCCAGATTCTTCCCAGACACTCACAGAGAAAGGCCTGGCAACAAATTTTCCTCACCACTTCGATGGAAAAGGCAGCAGTAACCCACTGAGCTCAGCGGGCTCAAGGGGAGAAAGCTCTTGCAAGGGGTGACACCTGGTTTATTTTCTTTGATATAAAACAAAAGTTAAGCCGCTTCTATTTGAAAATTAAACATAAACATTAAAAAAAGGTTAAGACCCTCCAACAGGCGAGAGCTGCAGTGGCTCCCTGCCAGCAGCGTGGCCTGCTGGGTTGTAGGGAGCTCTCTGCAAAATATGGATTTTCGGGGGTTTTCTAATGGATTTTTGTTGGTTGGGTTTTTCTCTCAGTACATGCACACAGGAGACACAGACCACTTTCTTAATTGTTGCTGCTGACAAAAGCCAGAAGGCTCCACCCACGCTCCCAACACCATTTTCCCAGGGCTTGGTCCCTCTCTCCAAGGAACTGGCAGTGGGCACGCTCCAGTAAGCCAGCAGGTGTGCAGGAGCTCTCTCTAAATGACTCTGCCCTCTAGGGTACATTTAGGTTATGTTTTCAAAGATGAAAATCTTTTCATCTGCAAACCTGGGAGACTTCTTTACCCAACACGTCAAGAAGTAGTTAACAATTAACTATTTCCAAAAAAAAAAAAAAAAAGAAAAGAAAAGGCAAAAAAAAAAAAATAATCACCAGACCAGGAAATATGAATCAATTAGTCTTTGATCCTCCCCTCAGTAATAACATCTAGAACATGGGTTACTGCTAATCCTAAGTAACCAAAAACTTTAAAAATACTAGTGGTTAAGAAAAGGAGAACTTCAGTTCTCAGGGTGGAATTCTGAGGCCTCTCCCCAGAGAACGCAAAGAAATTTTCTGTTTAAGAATCTCAGGCTCCCTGGTGTCCTCACGAGATTCCAGCTTTACAGTAACCCTGCTGTAAGTCTGTACACTAAAAGCACCATAATGACACTAGATTTGTCATTTGTACAACAGGAATAAAAGAGTAACAATAATGCCAGTATTCTGCAGAACAAAAGTGCTCATTTTTTCACTTAAAGCTACTGGGCCCACCTTTTATTTACAGTGCCAGCGCTGGGAAAACATTCTTCATGAAAATGAACCAAAAAAGCCCTTAAAATGAGAATCTGCTTGTAAGTACGTTTTTTTCATTCAAAGTAAGAGAAAATGCAAGCAGAAAGGTTGTGTTAGAATTGTCCTAAAAGTAGAATAATTTAAACACAAAGCCAGAGTGATGTTTATAAGAAATAATACAAACCCTGACCATCTTCCTAATTCCTAAGGAGTCAATAACTTCTTTGGTCTTTGAAATCCCATATGAAGTTATCAATAAGTCATGAGAAAAATGCAAAAGTCAAGTTTATCATGAAATGAATCATTGTTTCTGGCTGTAAAGCAGAGGCTTTTGGTGCAGTTGTAGTCAGATAGCCCTCCCCCCTTCCTCCTCCCATCACCACTGGCCTTGCAATTAAGCTTCAATATGCCTGTGTGTATATTATTGATGTGGAAACAGCTATTTCCATCACGCCGCAGACATTCTATACTTTTGAAGTCTGTGGTTACAGAGTCATTATTCCATACAACACTTTCCCATCACTGGGGTGTGCAGAATGCCATAAAAAGTGGTTTGTGCAAGTTCCAAGCTACTGGAGTTATGTCAATGGTTACCTTAAATCCATTATTTTCTGTCCGTGGTCACCCTGCCCTCTGAGGATTTGCTTTAATAAAAAGGACTGGATTGTCTGAGAACCAAGTGAGGAGAGCTGTGCTGATTTGCAGATCTGGTGGATATTTCCATCTTTTAATCTGCATATTGTTTCCAGGATGATGATGACAGTAATAATAATAGTAGTAGTAGTAATAATAAAAAATAATAATAATAATTTGCTTCTCTTTGTAGTGAAACTGCTGGAGTTGAAGGCTCTGTTTTAATGAGACACACTGAATGAAACAGTGTCCTGCAGTGCAAGAAGTACATGTCAGCTCTCCACTGCCTTGGCATTGTAAGCCAAGCTACAGCACAATATTCATAATTTTCTTGGTGATCTCCCAGGAAAACCTTCTTAATTTAATCTCTAATGGGATTATCAGCCTCATTAAATTGTAAATCTTCCACAGTCGAGCCGTTGTGGGAACCTGAACTTTCATAATGTTATCAATTCACTGCTCTGATCTTTCTACCTGAAGTCCCCTTAGAAGCTTTTAACGCTTTGAGCTTCAAAAGCTTGTGGAGTCCTTCTCCACTTCCCTCACCTACCACTTTTTCCCATGAAAATCCCTGCCTTTTTTTGAACTAAACCCACACAGATCTGCTTCTTCCCACCGCAGCCCTGACCCAGTGGCTCTGCTCTCATGTCTGTGTGGGCAGCCAAGCACATGTTGCAGAAGCCCCAGGTGTGAAGGGCAAACCCACCTCTCAGGAGATGAGAGCCAGGCTGGCCCACTGCAGATTCCCTACCCCTGGAGAAGTCCAAGAGCTCTCAGCCTCTGTTCATCCATCGAGGGCAGCACAAGCCCAGGCAGGTATTGCAGCCAAGTGCCTTCCCAGCACTATGGAAATACAGATGCAAACGAGCTCTGGCCCTCAGACTTCCGGCAAGTTACAGACACAGTCCCTGGTGTTACGGGGTGTCTCCTGCTGCACCCAGGGGTGCAAGCCTCCAGACCTTCCCAAACTAAGATCCTGCTGGAGGCTGGGACAAACTGCCTCTGTAAAGGACACAGAACCAGGACAAAACCAGTGTACCTGCTTTTCTAAGTGACCACTGCTCAAGGCTCGCGGATGGAACGTTGCTAAATCCTGGAGGGCACTGACTCGTGACTAGATTCCAAAAAGAGAGGAAACTCCACCTTAGGAAACCATTACTGCTTGTTGCAGGCAAGGCTGTCAGGAATACAGGTAAGGAAGGATTAGTACTGGAGAGACAGGAAAGAAGTAATCTTAAAATACTTTTTGAATTCTTTTTGTGCCCAAGCAAGGCAAAAGTAGTAGACACATACAGTTACTTTGGCACACATCTGCAAAATCTCTTAGGAGAAATAAACAACAAAATTTGGAGTACAGCAGAGTAAGGTTATGTTCTGAAGGAGCTGGGACTTCTTCCTTGTATACAGTAGTCTAACAAAATAAAACACTGTTGCTTGTATCCAACACATTCCTTAGGGCAGTAACACGTACAGTCCAAGTGTCCTTCTGAACTTAGCTTCTTGTTTCTTTCCTATGTAACTGAAAACCAAAGTGGTTTGTGCCTGTAACAATCTTTAAAAATACATTTTAATGCCTTTGGCTTTTCATCATTATTTTGAGCAGCTTAAGTCAACTGGAACAAGATTTGTGGTTCTCGTGTTGTAAGATCACTGCATATCAAGCTCTCACAGCAGCAGTCTGCCCTACCAAAAGGGGTTGCCTTAATGTAAAGGAGAAGCTAAACATTCCAGATCCATAATTAGATAAATAATACTTCAGGCAAGATATGGCACCTTTAAAAGTGCCTTTTCAGTCTTGGATTTTTTCTCTGCTTGTTACTACAGAAACCATCTAGCAACCAAAATCTAACACAGACTCCACCCAAAACAGAGAAAAACAATATAGGCAGAGTAGGCTTTTTCTCCCCTTTTCCCCCCCCTTCCCCCTCCTTTTTTTTTTTTTATTTGGAAGGGTGGGTGAGTGCTAAGGAAAAGTATCTTACTGTGCAAAGGAGAGGAGCATTTTGCATGCAGTTGAAACAGTAAAGCTCTGATTACAGATGGCAGCAATGAAAGCAGGAATGAGTAATGAGCAATGAGAAATGCGTAATGCGGGATGAGGATATAATTTCCACACATCGGCTAAAGAAAGGTTTACACTCTTAAGCAATAAAAACAAACCATTAAGCCAGACCTGCACTGTCAGGAAGTATAAAACAGTTCTTGAAACTCTGCAGTTACTATACAAAAGCTTTTCATAAACTTTTGTTTCCTGATCTTCATAAAACATTAACATCAAGCTGCCATATGGCAATTAGCTGCCTCCTGAAATCAATAAAAAAACAACCAAAAAACCCCCCCAAAAATCTACAATTTAGGAATAGCTATACAATAAAATAGTGCAATAATTATCCTCCTCTAATAGTGTAGCAAAGTGGGTCTAGTATAAATGCAGTCCAGATGAGCACCTTCTCCAAAGCTGAGAGTACAATAAATCATGTTCCTCTCCAAGCCTCACGGTATGGATGTGAGATCTCAGCTGCCTGGCAGGGGGGAGCAGGTGATGGTCTGTGGCCACCCAAACCCCACAGGAGCAGGAAAGGCCTGGTGCCTGGTTGTGGTGAGCCCAGGTGAGCAGCAGAGCAGCCCCTGCTCGCTGGGAATGGGCAATGCTCTCGGGAGAGCTTACCTCAGCTGACGATCCTCCCGCGTCATTTTTTATGGTGCTGACCACAGAAGTCCAACTGAATTCTGCGCAAAAATTATCAAGCCACTCGACAAAGCTGCTACTGACTCTCAAAAGGACAAGGAGAGATGCTGATCACATTTGTGTTTAGAGAGATGCTTATCTGAAATGCACAAAGGGTGACATTATCTATCACAATCTCTGCCTAGATTATATAAGTGCCTAGAAGCAAAATGTTTAGGGGCTATAAGGTAACAAAGGCAGTTTTGCCTTCAAAATCTTTTGCTTTTCCTCCTCTTAAGAGGAAAAAAAAAAGCACATTTCTCCTTGTAGATTACTATAACACTAGTAAGTACTAAATAACTAAAGTAAGTAGTGGAGTGCTGTGGTGACAGCATACCATTAGTATTTAGCATTATTTAGCAGTCATTACCAGATTTTTAAAAGATGTCAGAAAGCCCAAACCTTTGAGAAGGTCTGTCCGATCATCAGCCCTACCTAAAAGGATTCAGGAACCCAACTCATCTCTAAGAGAATTTTCTACTACTCATCTATGAAAGTTTGTTTTGTTTCTTTTACCTTAAATCCTAAACAAAGTCTTTAGTGCAGCACTCTCAAGCCTCCAATGTAGAGAGCGAGGCTAAATGTTAAGGACTTAAAGATACATTACAAAACTGATTCTGCAGCAATGTATTGACGTGCTGAGCCTGATACAATGCATATTTCCTCCTCAAAATCAGCGTGGAACTGACGATTCTGTGACTAACACTACTCAGTTATAGAAATGCTTACGAGAGCAGGTCTCAATAGGTTTACAACTCTACATTGGCTTCACAGTGTATTTGACTAAGGATGAGAATCTTTGTCAAGAAACAGGAGGTTTAACTTTGCAAGGAATGCAGCATCACGCCATGACCAGCTACTGCTCATGCATAGACAAGTGCCACAGCCAATTTTTTGGAAACAAGATTAGCACCAACGTGTTCTCATGCCTTACAGGACAAGTCAAGCAGTCACCACTCTGTGAAAAGCCTCCCTCAGACTCGTTACACATGAAGGAGCTGTGAAACTTGAGCCTTGTAACACCGGAGTTGAGGATCTGGTTGGGAGTGCTGTGGGTTCTTTACAGTTTTCAGCGGGTTTGGGATCATACCTTCCCTGCTCATCATCACATTTTCAGCACTTTACACCCAGCTTTCGCAGGCTTAGGTTTTACAGTGCACTAACACAGCTGGGACTTGACTGGCACAGCCACACACCACAATGAACAAATTCTCACATCCTGGGCCCGACGCCCTTGCCAAAGCAACAGCCATAAACTCATCCATCACCAGGAAAGGTGGAAGCAAGCAAAAGGCAAACTAAACTTCCCCACTAAAAATATTAGCCACAAGAAAAACCACCTGGAGGTTGTCCACTCAGTCAACTCATGGGCTACTACATAGTATCAGCATGACCAACATCAGCTACCTCTCAAAAACAAGCAGAGCCAAACTGCAGAGTGGTGGACTGTTCTCTAATAGTTGTTGAAAATACTGCTGGTACGAAGAAATACATAAGTTTTTATCTCGCCACAGCAGCTTACAGTCTAAGGTATTTTTAAGCTCACAAGATAAAAAGTGGAGGCAGCCAACAGGAATTCAGATTTTCTCTCCTATCCTCTGTACCCACTGATTTTTGTGATGATTATTAGCAGTAGAGAGCTGTTCTACAAGAAGACCTGCTGATCAAGTTAGCCTTTCTGATCATCTCATCTATTTAGTACCTTCGCTGCAGCCCAGATGATTCTGGTAAAAAAAACAAAACTGAAAGATTCTGGGGAGAGTCATGAGAAAGAAAAGGGTTTTGTTAATAAGAAGTAAGAGGCCCAAATCAGAGATCCCCAGAGCTGCCTTAGAGAGGTCTCTAAAGGGCCCATTGCACACATGGCTTTAGGACTTGCTGCCTCAGTTCACCAAACCCAGAAGTGGATCCACACCAGAGCTCAAGGGGACGACCAAGGAGCCCATTTAAGCCACTTTCCCCCTCTGCTATTTCAGCTCAGCTTCCCCAGTGACCTGACTGCCAGACCAGGCTTGTACCACACAACATTTGATGCTGCGTTTGCCAACTGCAAATCACGCCTTTGCCCCTCACAGGAAGGATTTAAAAAGCAAAAAAGATGCAACCACAAGTTGCTCTTGTGATGGCTGCACAAGTGAACTGTTTTTTTTATAGGCTGGACTTTTCAGAAAGAAATATCAGAGTTCTATGATTTATTATCTGCAATAGATTTAAACATTCGAGAAGGAAAAAAAAAAAGTTTCAAACACAAAACCCTGGAAACGAAGAGATGCTGATCTGCCAAAGAGCAAACCCATCAGCTGAGGTTAGAGAGGAAGCTGCACATGACAAGAGCTCACTGTATGCAGGGCAAAAATTGCAGATTAATTTCACTATAACACTCCACAGAAGTGAGCTCTCCTCTGAGGTGAGGAAGTATGCAATGCTTTTCCAACTGTTAAAGACAAGGGCTGGTACAAATAAGGTTAAGTATCTCTCTTTAGCATAGATAATCACAGAAAAAAAGGATGACATTTTAGCTTTTATTATTTTGTATTTGGCCAGGACTTTTAAAGGAAGGACTTTTAAAGGAAACATCAAACATTCACTTTTCTGTAGGTCTAGAAAGGATTCAGACTTCCCCCACCCCCGCCTCCCATAGGATTTCTATTGGCCCTTCTTATATTCACGCTGCAAATTAGTTGGGAATAGCAGTATTTATACTAGATCAGCAACGTCTGGTTCTTATCCAAATGTTCCACCTAAAGAGGATGCCAGTTCTCATGGATTGGACAGCCCACCCTGCAGCATTCCTGAGAATTGTACAATATAATCTTGAAAGTCAGCAGAGTGGATTATCCACTTTTTTCTGGACTTGAACTTGTGACCTTAACAGTAGCACAGCAGAAAGCAAATGTGCTATGCACTTTGCCATAGTAACCTTCCATGTATTCTTTTCAACTTAAATACACACAATTGAAACAGCTACAATTTTGGAAAATTATGTACAAACCCTATATTTTTTTCTTTTTTGATTACATATAAATACAAATTAGCTATTCTTCTAAAAAGTGGTTATAATAGTAAATAAATACAAAATAAGAATCTGACCATTATACTTCATGTGCTGGGGTTAAACCCATATAAAATGTACAACTAAAATACATTTAAAATCTTTAAAGGAATATTTCTCTGATTAAAATATTTGTTTTCCCAACTTTTTCGTAGACATAAATATATTTTCAAAATAGTTGTGTTTTTTTTTCTTTCCATTTCATTACATAAATAAAGTCTTCATTGGGAAATATTAAAGTGTCAGCTATTTCTTTTTTCTTTTTTTTTTTTTGCATTTGTCTAATATATTTGCTGTGTCAGCGGCACCCACAACCCTCCACGACCATATCTTGGTAGTTCTTTAATACAACTTTTTCATTTTCATCAAGGTAGAGCATGGAAATAGCACTCAGTTCTGTCGGCACACAGCAAGCCTTGGGGATTTTGGAATTCACTGAATTGACCAAAGTCTGAACAATGGCATGGTTTGTTGAGTTTAGATGGTCTGCCAGTGGAAAAGGACATTCCCCATGGCAGTAAAAGGCACTATACCCCGGCGGGGCCACAATCCAGTCATTCCACCCCACATCATTGAAGTCCACATATAACGGATGCCTTTTGCAACTGTATTTGTGGCGTTTACGCTGTTTGTGTTTCGCTTGACGCTTTTCTCTTTTATGGAGCGGGTGTCCCTTGCCATCATGCCCAAACGTTACTAACAATGGCCTGAGCTGAGACCAGCTATCTTCATCCTGATGTAAAGACCTGCTAATCCTAACGTGCCTCTTGGAGGCACTGTTCTCTTTGTCCAAGTGAACCACCTCTACCACAAACCCATGATTAGGTTGTCCATGTGCAATCCACCTCAAAACAGCGGGCGTTACATCAAAACTTTCCCATTTACTTGCATTATGATGCACCAACCTGGTGTCCAAAAGTCTTGTGACAGGGTCCTTAGAGGTGGCTGTGGCTGGCTTTATAATTTCATAAATATTAATACGGTGATGGTAGCTGCTGTTGTTCTCAAAGGCTCCGTGCACCTGTTGCCGAAAAATCTGGAGTTCAGCTGAGGTGATAGACTCCTCGGTAGGGATGGAAGTTAAATTAAAGAAGAAACGCCGTGATGTTTTCCCACTCGTTTCTGGCAGTTCTTCCAAAACTTCTAATGTGATTAAACAGGGAAAATAAAAAAAAATTAATAAAAAAAAAAAAAGAGAGAAAAAAGGAAAAAAATCAGGAACTGAGACAAGCAACCAAACCCCCTCAAGACAAGCTGCTGTTGGCAGCCTCCAAATGACAGCTAACACATGTGGCACACAAGATCTGAAAGACTTTCCAGCAGAAAATATCGTCACCCTTGTCTTTCTGTTTGTTTTACAAGCACATATAGCATCAAGTCAAAAATGCTTCATTCATTGTTACACATTTGGATTGAATACTGGTGCCCTTTGCGTTCCACGTGCTTATCATAAGTGGGAAGAAATTTTGAATTAATTTGGAATTCAAGGATGGGGAGAGAAAACCCAAGCCCTATAGTTAGTGGGGAACCATTAAGAACAGTTGAGGACTTTGGGTAACTATTGCATTTCTGCTTTTTTCAAGAATACAGCTCTAACATCAATCCCTTAAACTCTATTCTGAAAAACATTACTCTGCAATTTAGGTGACTTACAAAGCTAAACTTATGGATTTTTGTATCTTTAGTTAGAGACTGTGAACTCAGCATCTGTAATGGTACTTTACAAAGTACACCCTAGTATTTACCCAAAAGGGCCATAAAGAACAGCAGGAAGATTCAATTACTAAAAAAAAAAGAGGTGGATGGTAAAGGGATAACGAAAGTCACCTCCAAACAACAAGTTTTCAAAACCACCACAAACAAAAATTCAAGAAAGTCACTAAACCCCAGGCCATTCTCACTTTTGAGTCAACAAATTACTGAATGGAGCTCCAGAGGGAGTAAAACATACCTAGGGCTGCTAAGAAGTACATTGTTGCTACAGACATTGAAGAAATTAGAAGTATTTGCCAAAACAAAGCTCCCTCAAGTCATGGTTTTTAATTATGGTGCTAAGCATGCTGGAGAAAAGAAAAAAAAAAAAAATCGCTTTCTAAGGGGAAGGCATAACTGCTGTCAGCAGTTCTCAGTCATGCAACCATTCCCCATTGAATCCACTACAACTTTTTGCATAAGGTAAGACTCAGTCTTAGTATTTCAGGACCAGACCAACATCTGTAAATATGCAGGTGTCTTGAATGGTCACTAGACAAACTTACGCTTTCAAGAAGCCACTAATAAAGAGTGAGAACTCAGTGAGAAAATGGGAGCCACGCTTTCTAAACTTTGTGAAAGTTACAAAATTGCTTTCCTAACAAAACCAGCCCTTGCTGTAACGGTACGACTACTTCAAACTGCAGATTTTTACATTTGCCTAAACATTATCAACTTTGCCCTTTCAGCTCTTCTCTGGGTCAGCCCCTTGCCTACCATACTTGGGTTTAATGGGAATGACCCACACACTGGCTTCTCCCCATTTACTGCCAGGTGTTTACTTCCCATGCAGGGAAACACTGAAGAGGAGAGGTTAGATTTCATCATTCATCTCCTTTCCCGCGACAAGGCTTTCCATTAAACAGCACATCCACTTCTCCAAGGCCACCTCCTTCATCCATCAGAAACTGAAATACTAATGGATTTCTTTTCTTGACACAGTTTCATGCTAAAAGCATGGGAAAACTGCATTTTCATTACTTTTGCAGCGGGGCCACTGCATGCCAACACCGGAGGCCAGCAGCCAGGAACAATTACAACCTGGGGAAACGTTTCCCAAAAAGCACGTGAGCGACACGTGCCCCACCAGCTCCGCGGGCCTACCCGTGCCGTGGCTGATGCCACAGCCACTATTTTGGCTACAAGAGCCAGAAAACGCACCCAAATGCTGAGTAGGGCCGTTTCAGAGGGTCGGCTGCCTCGGTGGGCTGCAGGTGAGGAGGGGCTGCAGAGGTGCTGCTGAAGGCACCGCAGATGAGAGCCAAACCCCGGGGAGCCGTGGCGTGAGTCCGGCTACATCGCTCCTCGACGGCAGCGCCGGAGGAGGTCGCGATTGATTGTCTCATTGATCTCTCACGGGGATTAGATAAGGATTAGAAACCTCCGCAGCGGCCCGGCTCAGCCGCGCATTAAGGAGCCTTTGCTGCTTTCCAGCCTCGCAGGAGAGCGGCGCTCTGTGGGAACGCTTAACGCGGAGCGGGTTTAGCGGGAAAAGCCAATAAACGGGAGCGCCCCGTCGGGCGGAGGGTGGGGAGAAGGGAGGCAAAAGCTCCTCAGCAGAGAACGTCGGGCATCGCGCCCGTCCCGGAGCGCCCGTGCCCCGCGCGAACCCCGCGGTACCGGCGGGAGGAATCCGCCCCCCGCTCCTCCTCCAGCCCTGCCCTGCCCTCCGCTCCCGCAGCCCGCCGAGCCCTGGCCCGCCCGTACCTTCGTGGTGGAAGCTGCGGACGGTGTTGGCGCGGCTCGCCGCCCGCTCCAGCGGGAAGCCGAGCGCCGGCGGCTGCCCCAGCTGCTGCCCCGCGTGCAGGCGGTAGAGATCCAGCATGTAGGGCGGGATGACGACGTCCTTGCCGGGGCTGGGCCGCCGCTTCAGCCCGAACATGTGGAGCAGGCGCAGCTCGAACTCGCTGAGCAGGTCCTCGGGGCGCTGCGCGGCCGAGGCGGCGCGGCCCGGCTCGATGAAGCGCCGCCGACCCACCTCCGGCATGAGCCCGGCCGCGCCGCCCAGCAGCGCCTGGCACAGCAGCAGCGCCAGGAGGGAGCGGGTCACGGCAACCATGATCAACCTGCGCGGAGGAGGAGGAGGAGGCGATGGGAGCCAGTCAGCGCGGACACCGCGCCGGGGGAGGGGGGGGACGGGCGGGCTCGGTCCGCAGGTGGGACCCAGCCCGGCGCCGGGCCATGGCCGGCGGAGCCCCCCCAGGGGCCGCTTCAGGTGCGCGGCGGCACCGAAAGCCCCGTGGCAGGAGATCAAAGCGAGCGCGGCGGCCGGGCCGGGCCGGGGAGCGGAGCGGAGCGGGGCGCTCCGCAACAAAGGAGCGCGGAGGTGAAGGGGAGGAGGGGGCGCAGGTGTGCCCCGGGCCGGGCCCGGCACCGCTCCGCCGGCAGGGGAAGGGGCGGCTGCCCAGCCCAGCAAAGCGACCTCCCCGCTGCGCTCCCGTCCCGACCCCCGGGCTCCCCCCCGACGCCCCGCCGAGCCGAGCCGCGGGGGCTCGGGGCCGGCTCCGCTCCTCCCGCGGCGGGGCAGCGGCTTCCCCCAACGGAGGGAAAAGGAAAGTTATTTTCCCTCCGTGGAGTGAAAAAAGGGGAAGGAGGAAAGTAAAAATCCTGCTACGTCCTCAGCCAAACCCACAGGCCGATATTCTCCCCCTTGAAAATCTGGGCTGGATTATTATAATAACAATAATAGTAGTTATGATTAGTGTCCCGTCCCCCCTCTCTCTTCCAGAGCGCTAGCACCTCCGCCGTGGCCCACGGAGTCATCCTGCGGAGAAGGCTTTCAGCGGATCTGCGACCGCCGGAGCTATACCTGTGTGCAGCAGCAGGGGTTGTGTCTGCAGGAGGGTGTTCTGCTCTCGGGGTGTTTTTCCCGCATCACTTGGTGTTACTCCAAACTTCGCTGCTGCTCCTCTACAGCTGCCGAGCAGAAAACAGAAGTTCCCTGAAGTACAGTCCGACTCGGAAACATACTTTTAGCAGCTGGTTGAGGAGGCAGGAAGGCAAGTCCCGGCCAGGGAAAAGGCTTCTCCCTTTTAAAAGCAGCGATCGAAAAGTTGTTGCTTCTTCTTTTTCTTCCTCCTCCTCCTCCTCCTCGACTGTGTGCGTGTGCCTGCCCGTGAATGGGTCCCTACGTGTCTACGGAGTTAAAACGCTCCTTTTAAAAAATGTCCTTTGCATCACGCTTATCAGACAGATGGTCATTTACCGAGATTCCCGCAGCAACATCAAGATGAAGTTTGACTTGTGTCCGCTCCCTTAAAAAAGAAAGGAAAAAGGAGGGAGGAGGGTAAATAAAAGGGGGAAAAAAAAAAAAAAAAGGGTGGGGAGCCGCCCGCCGCCGTCCCGCGTGGAGCGGCCGTGTTAGGGCAGCACGCCGGGCTCCCCGCCGGCCCCGCACCGCACCATGGCCGGGGGTGGCCGCCCGCCGCCGCCGCCGGGGCTTTTTGTTGCGCGGCGATGTCACGACCCCGGAGGCTCGGGGGCCCGCGCCAATCACAGCCGCCCTGTGGGAGCGGGCTGCGGCCCCGCACGGCTTTTAAAGGAGACGCCGCCTCCCTCCCTCGCTCTTTCCCTCCCTCCTCCCTCGCCCGCTCCCTCCCTCGCCGCGGCTGCCGCCCGCGCCCGGGTCGCAGTGCCGCCGGGGCGAGAGATGGGGCGGGCGGCTGTCCCGTTAAACCGCGGTACCGGCGGCTGATCCGATGCGGGAAGACCCCCAGCCGGGCCGGTCCCTTGCCCCGCTCCGTGCGGCCGTGCCGGAACGGGACGCGGGACCGGGCCGGGTCGAACAATGACTCATTGTAGAGCCCCGAGTGCTCCGCCGCCGCAAATCGGATTAGCGCCGTGCCCCGGACTGCCGGGGTGATAAGGTGTGAAGGTCACGTAAGGTACCGGGAGAATCCCGGTGCTTTAAAGCCACTTTAAGTACATATATCTCCTTATTTATTATTCTCCCTTCGCCGGCGCGCGGAGCCCGCTGCCCGAGCGGGGGACGAAGGCTGGAAACCCGGGGGGTTTCCTTGCTCTCTCGTCCCCTCAAGAGAAGCGCCCGGGCTCGGGAGGAGCCTCCTCCCGCAGCGCTGCTGCGGCGCGCCCGATGCGGGCTCAGCCCCGGGCGGGCGGCGGAGGGTTGGGTTGAGTTGGGTGGTTGTTTTTTTTTTTAAGATGTGGCTGCCCTCCAGTGGTGGAACGGCGGCGGATCGCCGGCCCCGGCACGGCAACCTCGGCACAAACCGCCCGCTGCCACCCCGCACCTGCCCGGGGCTGAGCCGCGCTCCCCGCGGGGCCGGGCCCTCCCGTGCCCACGCCGGTGCTCCCCGGGCTGCAGCCCCGACCGCCCGCGGTGGGCCTGGCATCGCACAGCGGTAGCATGGGTGAAGAAGGCGGGTCCTGCTCGCTGGGATCTGGCTTCTAATCCTAGCTGCATCCCTCGCTCCCTTTCCTGATATTGCAAATATCCCGATACAGTGGGTAGCTCAGTGGGGACGCGTCCCTCGCCCCATCCCTAGTTTGTCTGCTCGGGCTCTGCAGCAGGGCCTGGCCCTTGCAAAGGTATGCGGTACCCAGCAATTTAGGGTCCTCATCAAAGCCACAGCCATCGGCACACCGTCATTAGCCGGGGTCCTGGTGCCTTCCCGGCAAGGCGAGTGCTCTGCACTGCACCTTCTCTTCCCAATACCTCGCAGGGGCTTCATTTGCAAAAGACGCAGCCAGCCTGTGACACCCTGAATTCCAGCGGAAGAGGACTTAAAACAGTAACAACTGAGACAGCTCCATTACCAGCTTCCTCCTTCGGGAGCAGCCCTTTCCCTCCACTTTCACCCTGGGAAAACCACTGATCTGAGGCAGGAATTCAGCACATTTGAACTGGAATAATTCCTCCCGTGGACCTTCTTCCCTTGGCTTTCCTGTCACATTAGAGTGATTTCAGCTATTCTGGTGAAACATCACTGCAGGATGAGGAGCTCACCCCAGGAGTTACACACCAGAGTAATTAAAGAGCTGGTAAAACTCCTTCACACCAACAGCTCCCAACACTTGCTAACCTGATTTGCACTCATGGTGGGAGAGAGGACACAGAGTGAGGTGAAATCCTTCAGAAGTTTAGTTATTTTCCCGTTGCATTCCAGCACAGATAATGTTTAATTTTATGACTTCCTGCAAGTCTTTAGCATGAACTGAAAGTTCGTGCAGTGTGACTTCAGGGTATGCCAATTATGTAAATCAGCACTAAAATAACAATGGCAACGTAGTTTACACATCACTGACATTAAATGAGCACTTCAACTTCTAATTGCCATTCCAGTTCAATCTTAGTGGGTCATGCCAGGAAAAAGTCATTTCTTGCCTCAACACTTACTCCCTGTGCCTGGAGCATAGGCTGTACTGTATGCCCAGCTCTGCATTATCTCCAGGAGCTTTCTATATTAGGATGATGAGCCTTAGAAGGGAGAAATGTGTTTGTGGTTGTTCTGGAAGCCCACATATCCTCTGATCTGATATCAACAGGGTCTTGTAGGTTTGCCCCTCTCTGATTTCAAATATAAGTAGCCTCTCACAGTCTTTCTCTTGGCCACAAAACACATTTACCTTCTACTTTGCCATCTCTCAGTCTATCTACATCAGGAGCTGCTGGGACAGCAATTCTGCCTTCCCATCTTTTCCCTGAGGTCCCAAAAGACAACACCAAAGCACCTACAACATGTTCCCTGAATGCACTAGCACCCACACCGAAGCCTCAGCCATGCCCCACCACACAAAGATTACTCACCAAAGCAGATCTGGTTCCCTCCCAGCCTGTACCCTGGTGAATACAGGGAATAAGGCCCTCAGTATATCATCCATGAAGGTTTGGTTGTGGTTCGTGCCTCCTCACAGACTAAATACTGCCTTTGACTATTGTGCTCAGGCCTGCTGTGCTGCATCACCCCAGCACACCTGAGCTCACCAGCTGAGAAGCCTCTTCATCATGACAGAGAGCGTTAGACACAGGTGTATGTAGGTACACTGAACACAGCACTCGCTCTGCGGAGCCAAACATGTCTGAAAGTGCCCACCCAGACTTACAGCTCCTCAAATGAGCCCCTGTCCCCTTCCCACCCCTAGAGCTGTGCAGCAGCACCCAAGATAAAGAAACCAAAGCTCTACCTCCTTTGCTGGTGCTGTAATTCCTCACAAGCTCTGTGAAACCAAGGAGTTGAGCTGAAGATCCAGCCCCAGCACAGCAGGCTCCCACAATGGCATTTCCTTTTGCAGAGCTACTTTCAGATCAATCCTGCTCTTCAGCTCAACTCCTGCCAGGGAGACAAACCACCATTTACGCTGAAAAGATCTAGTTGCACACCTGAGTGTGCATATTTGATAATGTCCTTTGTGACAATTTGCTTCCCTGCTCCTGAACTTTGTATAGGTAACTACACTGATTCATCTCTTTCTTCTTTTCCATGTGCACTCTATTTTTATTTGGCTTATATTTCTTTTTTAGTGTTTTTTTTCAGGGGTGTTTAGTCAGTAAATACTCAATTAGCAGCACCTGCTGCTAATATGCTCATAATGATTCAGATCCAGGTGTTCCTGTCCAGGACCCAAACACAGCTGATAGGTATCAACTTCAGTTGTTGTTGGGGTTTCCTTGTAAAGTGATAAAAAAGTATCTAAATAAGGTTAGGTTTTACAACGTGGTGAGTTCCTTTTTCAATAGTAGTGAGGGAAAGAAGGAAATCTTTCTTCCCTCAGCACTTTTTCTTACAAACCCTATACCAAATCACATTTATAAACTGCTATCCTGTAGTGGGTTTTTTCCAACCTGGTTAAATCGCAACCATCATTGCTGATGGGCAGAACGCTTCAGCTGGAAGACCTAGATGAGAAAGTCTCACTGGGGTTGGTAACCACAACTTGTAACCCTTAACAAAACTACCTAATTTCTGGTCTAGTTAGAGACACAGATCTGCAGAAACACATCGCTCTCTGCACATTGATGCTCAACAGTTTCCCTCCTCACTTCAGCAGCCCCGTTAGACCAACACCGAGCACTTCTGAGAATTCCCAGTTTAGCCCACTGTCCCCTGGATATGATAAGTATGTGAGACGTGAAATATTAATAGTAGTGAGGGTTTTTTATAGATTTTGCACGTTTTAGTGAATAAACCTCTTGATAAAACTCTGTGCTGAAGTATGAAACATATACACGGTACATCACCAAGGGTGACTGCTGAGAATGAGTTAAGATGTGTTAGTGATGTTGAGGTTTTGCCTTTGTAACGGGTGGAGATTATCTGAAGGCTTTTCTGTTCCTGAGCTGTGCTTCCTGTTGGCATCTGTGTGAATATGATGTGTGGCCACTCTTTAAAACATTACTTAATACTGTTTTCTGAAGACATATTTGTCTTCTGGTGGTTTGTCTTTTAACATCTATCAGCAGCCTGTGCTGCACAGCCTGTCTCCTGTTCTATGAAGGATGGATTCTCACCCGAGAAGATGATTTACAAGAGGTTGATTTGTTTTTGAAGAGGGGAAAGGCAGCTTATTCAGAAATGTCTATTTCTTTCTTATTCACCTTTGCTGAAATCTGGCAGCTCTTCAAAGCTATTGCTCTGAATCTCAATTTCATTCATCAAATCTCAGCTCTTTCCATCACAGAGGCAGGAAAATTGGAATTTATCAGGAAATACAATGCAGGCCCAGGATTTTCTACATTTCCAGTATGTCTCCACTGCTCGTGAATGATAACAGTTGCTCCCAAGTTTGTTAGATGTTAGATCTGCAAATGAAGGCTGCAGCAACCAGCTCACGTGGCTGTGCAGCTTTGACAAATTCCTACAATTTGTCGTAGAATTACCAGGGAAAGAAGGAAAAGGGAGCCTAATATGATAACTCTTTCTTTTACTGTTTTCCCATTGATGCTACAAAGTTCCAGATTTCAAAATCCACTATTTGACATGTGGCTTTCATCATCAAGAGGTGAAAATGCCTTAACACGTTGGTACAGGGGATGCCAACTATTCTGGTCAGAAAATTCAGAGCAAAGCAGGATTTTTTAATTATATAAGTCTTGTTAGGAAGACCCCCAAAAAAATGGAAATGGCTGCGTCACAGATGGTCCACTTCAGGAGCTTAGAATTTCATCACTGCAGAGATGACGTCAAGCAAAATGGAGGATAAAATAAAGTTACGCATATTGCCTTAAGAAGTGCATATTTTAGCAGTGAAACTGGATAATGTTTTGCAATTAAAATAAAATAAAGGCAAGCGTGACGTTCTGTTTAAGCAGATTGTCTGTATGAAGGCTTTATTGTAGCTGCAGATTTAGGGCATATGAAAAGGTTTTCTGTGCTCAGTTGCAGGATGAAAAACATTGCATCATCGGGCATTCTTGTTCTCTAACACTCCTTTGCCTTTGATAATGAATGCCTGCAGTTTTATTTTCTGGTGTCAAGTCATGTTTTCTCAGGTCATTATCATTCCAATTTTTAAATATCCTCTTAAAACGAGGCAGAACCACAGACAGCAATAGTGGAGCTTTGTGCCTGCCCTGTGGCATGTGCTGGGCACAGCAACCAGCTGCTGCACCTGCTTCACGCTGGGAGCGAGGCCGTTTGCAAGTTGCTTTCAATGCCATCCCTTGTTCCCAGTTCCCAGGGAAGCTCCCATGGGCACAGGTCTCTGCTCAAACACCACTTTTATTTGGTGCTCCAAACTTTACTGACTGGGAGGGGTCTTAGGAGAGCAGTGTCCTTTGGTCCTTCCCAGCGCTCCCTCTGTGGTGTCCCAGAAAGCACGTTCCAAACTGCAGGAGCTAATTATTAGAGGCACCCACTGAACTGCTTCAAGGTACTGTTTATCCTCAGAACATCTGCAGCCTCCAAGTCATGGTGCCATAGTCAAAGCCACCTCCTTGTATTTGGCCTCCACATTCCTCTCCAAGAGGAGCAAGGACCACTATCTCCATTTTACAGAAGGGAGAAAGGGGCAGAGAATGGAGGAAGGCTGTTTTTTGTGAGAGGCACCCAGGGGCCCAAAGATCTACAGAGGTCACAATGAGATTTTCAATGATGCATAAGCAGTTTAGACAAAGTTTTTGGGTTAAAATCCCAAAACTTCAAGTGAGATGTTCAGCACTCGGCTCATGGAGACATTTTGGAAGAGCCCAATACCAAATCTATTACCCAATAGTTTCCTGACAAATTCCCACAGTGCCTTGTCCACGGTTCTTATCACCACCCACAAATCCTAGCAGGAGTATCATAATCTTATTCAACAACAGAGAAAAGCTCTGATCTTGTAAGAGTCTGTCTGTGCTGAAGAGAGAGGGGTTTTCACAAGCCAGGAAAATAAAGATGCTGCTCAGAGTATCGACATAGAGATTAGTTCCCAAGCTGGATCAGTTGCTGTATCCGAGGTTCACAGTGAATTCCCTCACTTGCTGTGCCATCACCTCCCCCCTTTGCCTTTCTTCAGGCCCCACTGCAGGATGGGTGTTGTACAGCCAGTCTTAGCACTTTGGGAAAGCCTGGACCAACCTTTACCTTCCTTAATACCTTTAACTCCCTTCCCTCACCACACCTCGGCTTCCTGCTTTTTTCTGATACTTGCAGTGGCCTATCTGTCCTCAGGTTGTGTGCTTGTAAAAGTAAGCACATCCATCAGCCTGGTCAGGATTAGCCTGGAAAAGCAGTACCATAAAACATTCATGATGTGCAGCACTGTCCAATTACTAATTCCATTATTCCCATCAATTCTGCATTCCCTACCTGGACTTACACAGCCTTGGTGTTGTGTTACTGTAGGAGATTTGCCCTTCCTTACATTTTCTGTTTCCTGTACAGTATTCCTGTGCAGAGACTTGGCAAACATTCCCATCCACTCAAGGTGGGTGTACTAAACATTGCATACCTTCCTTTAGTCAGCCATGGAATAAACTCCTTTCAAATAAATCAAAATACTAAACAAACAAACAAACAAGCTGGGGAACCAAGGAATAACCCTCATTTATTTTGTACCTCTGTCTCCCTTGCTCTCCCAAGCCCCCTGCAGCCACTGGGTTTTGGAAAAAGAACCGCCCCAAAATTTCTCCTGCCTCTCTTTGCCAGAAAAGGCAGCCAACACATGAATCAGGAAAGAAGCAAGATCACCCCAAGCCCCAAATTAATACCTCAGATAATTTGAAACTGACTGAATGGATTCTGTAAGTTCTCGTTCGGATGCTCACAAGGCCCAGGAAGAACCCTGGGGACCTAAAACTCAAGTTTGTGAATAAATCCTTGAAAAATCAGGGCTACTCTCTCCATACCAGTGGAAAATTGAAATTCCAAGTTGCACAATCAAATGTGACATTCATTTCTGCAGCTGGTGGGAAAATAGTTTCCTTACAAAATAAATTTAATAAAAAGTAGACTGTTTTGTATCTCTTTTTTTTCCCCTAAGCAACTTCTAAAATGTCAGACATTAATTTTAAGGAACTTTGATAGATTAAAAAAATACACCACTGAAATAATATATAAATATTATTTTTTTCCTTTCTTCCTTTATTTCATTTACAATATTGGACACTTTCTGACAAAACAAGCTGAATTTTCTGGGGCTGAAACTGTGAAAAAGCTTTTCTACAAACTCTCCAAAGGAATATCTACATCTATGATAAAATATAGTTTTATTTCCCTTGAGCTGAAGTGATATCACTGCTATCCCAACTGAATGCCACTTGAAATGGTATTTTTCAATGTCCCTCAAGAGGGAAATGGGGGATCAGGGGGCAGAGTGTCTCTGGTTTCTTCCCAGTTTGCCAAAACTGCAAAAGTTTTCCTTCACGTGTGTGGAAGGCACTATTCCCACCCCCCTCAGGGTGTTAACCAGCAGCCCAGGTGCAGCAATACCACAGCGACCTGTCATATCACTGCCCAATCTCAAAGCCATGACAAAAAATGTATCTTATTCCCCACTTCCTTCCCTTCCCACAGCTCCATGTTCCTCCTGAGCCCGCTGCATTTTCAGAGGAGCAAAATCTTCTTCTTCCAAAGCCCAGGGCAAAATTCCATGGGAGCAAGCTAGACCCACAGCTCTGTTTGTATCTCTTGCTCTGAGGCTCCATCTCTACGAGTAAATCAAGTGTGCCTGGGAACATTCCTGGGCACGGAGGCCAGCTGGCAGGGAAAAGCCTGCTTCCCTGCTAGCTTCCACACCGGGATGGCTGCATGCAAACTGCCTCTTGGGGATGATCCCAGGAGTGTTAGAACAAACCACAGGGAGAAACCAGTTGGGAGAGAGCTTCCTGGCCTGGCCCAAAAGCACTCTGGAGGTCACAAGGCCCAGCCGTGTTCCCAGTTCACTAGTTGGGAACCAGTGCAGGTGCAGCCCAAGGCCATTCCCACCTCTGCCTGCCTGGAACCACAGGGAGGATGTGGGACCTGGATGAAGAGTGTCACCACTTCAGTCAGCTGGTGGGGATTTCATCCACTCACTGATGAACTTTTATCTGTACAGGAGCTGTTGATAAGAGATCCTTTAAAGGTGCCCAGAGGGCAAACCACCTGAAAGTGGAGCTGCAGTGATCCAGGGAGCAGCTCTGGGGCAGGCCTGCATGGAAACAGGGTGGGATCCCAGGGAGCCAGAGCTGGACTGAGGCAAAATGGCTCCTGAGGACTCCTGAGGGGCTCTGGCCATTCCCACAGGGGCACTGAAGGGTATTTGCCACAGACTGTGCCCAGGTTTGCCAGGATCTGTGGAGCTCTGCACTGGCACAATAACAGTATGTACCACAACATGGCATTGATCCACAAGCTGCCACCCAACTTGTGACTGCCATCCTCTTTATCAGGGTGTCACACTGTGGCCATAAAGCTGTTCTGGTTGCAGGGAGCAGGGAAAGGATCACCTTTTCCTCCCACATCCTCACTGAGTGCTAGTGCCTCCTCCCCTTCACATGCACAACCATTCCCTATCTCAGGTCTCTCCAAGTCAGGATGAAACTTCTCTGGACATTTAAGTTAAATCTGACTGTTTTCTCCAGCCCAGGTTGGGGAGCAACTAATTGTATGTTCTGCTGGCAGGCGAAAAGGGAGAAGCAATTCTGGGGAGGAGGAGAGGAGCAGGGATGAGCGGTGGGCTCGTCAAAAAGTGCTGCTGCCAGGTGAGGATATGTGACCAACACCTCTTTGGGCAGGTTTTTATCTCAGGCTTTTTTAAGAAAACAGCTCTCAGTGATGGGAATAAAGATGTTTTTATCCAGTTCACTAGATGAACACGTGGTCCCAAACTCCTCCCCAAAGGCAATCTGTCCTAGAGACAACTATTCAGTCCAACCTCATTTGAGTTTTATTCCTTCACTGTGGAGTCATAAAGTGGGCAGGAGGTACCAGTGATCACTTAACCGTGCCTGGGGTTTCTGCACTACCACAGTGAAGCCACTTCTCCCGCTCATGCTGCAGCTCAATAACCCCTTGTTTGGGATCAGGCTTGGCATTTTCCATGGCAAATCCATCCCAGAGATAAAGGACCCTTCCCTCCTCACACCGTCTGCCCTCTGTCGAGAACAGGAACTTTGTGAAGCAATCCTGGCTGCCGAGGACAGAGTCCCAAACAACTCAGCGGAGCAAACCACATGCTGCCACCATCCCTCCAGCAGATTCCTCCTTCCCAGCCCCAGCCCTGCTCCATCTCTTCTGCCAAAAGCAGTGCAACAAACAGGTTCAAAGAGCTGGTTTGTCTGAAAAGTAATCCCTTCTTTGAGCACGTGCACAGCACTTCGCTCAGCGGGCTCCTGATCTCAGTTGGAACTTCTATATTACAAATACATTCTTCCCCTTTACATTTAAATGAAATGTGAATTCATTTAATAAGTAAATCTCGGTTCAAATCTTTAACTTGTAAGCCAGGATTTAAAAATCTATAGGAGCCACATTCCCTCCCCTGCCATAGCTAAAGGTACAGTAGCTAATGTTGCAGCTAAAGTTATTTTGTTCAAAATCAAATGAGGTTCACATTAAGCCTACAAAAGGAAATCATGATTGATGATCTGCCCTACCCAGCTACAATGCTTTTAGTAACAAAAATATTTTGTAAGTTCATTTATTATTGAGATCAAGCAATGAGTTTGGAGCTACATAAAATGGTTCCAATTAGATTCAAGTAATTGCCATTTTGAGTGAACTTAAGCTTTTCTGGATTAAAAAAATAGGGCAATAAAAGCTGAAGTAAGCTCACATCTGAGATTCAAAGCCTTCAAAGCTTTTTTTTTTGTCTTTTTTCCTCCTCTTTTTTTTTTTTTTTAGTGTGAGAGAGACACACATACACATGAGGACAGGGGGAGGAGGAACAAGGATGTATGAAAAAAAGAGGAGTGATTTTCCCAAGCTGATTTCTCTTCCTAGGTGACCCCATCTCCCTGGGAATGCTGCCCATGTGATCTGCACCAACTGGATCAGCAACAGCACGAGAACGAAGAGCTTCTGCAGCACCCTTAAAATAAGTGGCAAAGGGAGAAAAGCCAGCAAAGCACAAATTTCAGAATCTCGCTGAAGAGATCCTCAGGAAGAACAGGAGTGATCAAGGAGTTATTAGTGAGAGAAAGAAGATTGATTGCTTCTGATTTTAAGACATTAGTTTCTTCTTTTTATTGTCCAGATGTCATCATTATATATTTAATTTCCTGTGCTCACCCAAAGGTCTACAAAGGTTCTCTACTGCCTCTACAAAAGGTTTAATCTCTAGAGTGCATTTTGCTCATAATTACAATCAGATCATAAATACAGATTCACATCTTTTTGTAGCTTCTTTGGGTCTGAATATGTGCCAATGTAACACAGGACACTTTTTGCTTTAGCTCAGCTTTGGTTTGCAACTTTTTAGTTGCAAACTGTTTGAAGTCTTGGAGAGGAATAATACCAAGTCTAAATCTAGTGAACTTGTAAAGCTCAGCTGAAACTGTGTCTGCTCCATGTAGCTTAAGACTAAGCCCTTCCTAAAACCAGTTGTTACAATATCTTGTTATTTCTGGGACTAGTCCCTGACTGAACATGACAAAACACCAAGTATCTTTTCCTTAAAGACAGTCTCCCGTGATTCCCAGGTGGGCTCTAGCTTTAGATTTTCTTCTAACCCTGTAAATATTTTTCCTTAACAACGATTCAAGAACCAAAACTGTACCAGGCAGGAAATGTCATTATTTGGCAGGCAAGTGCAGCCACCCAAAGCACTGCTCTGGACACTTCCAGCCACAGCTCCATCTTCCTCAGTCAGCTGCTCCCCAAGGCTGTGGGAATGAACTTGGGAGTGGCATCACATGAGTGCCAGTCCTGTGCCAGAACACGGTGCTACACGTCGGTCTGGTCCATGGAGCCTTTGGGGAGCACGCAGAGGAGTAGCTGCAAGGCCTGGGCCCTGATCAGATGATTCCTGACCTGGCACTGGGAACCAAAAGCCAAGCTCACAGCTCCCCTTGTTTGATTTTCCCTCTGCCACAGGAGACCATGGCTCCATTTCCTCGCTGTTCCGCTCCTTGCAAACATGAGCTGCAGTTCCACAAGACCAGGGCTGCTGAAACCCCTCCAAATTAAAAATAACTGACTCCTTCCCACCCCTCAAGGACTGAGCTGGTGCCTTCCAGGCATTCCCTAGAATCCTAAGCCTACAGGCAGCACCAAGGGGTCTGGTGTACGGGGCCACTCTCTAAACACCATCTTTCGCTACAGAAACTCATCCAGTGAATGGTTCCCCAAACTTAGGAATGACAAATTCACACTGCTCTGCAGTAAACTCTGGATTACCTACAATAAAATGCAGATTTCCTCTGACACAGGCTCATAGGACCAACCCACAGATTTCAAACATGTCTGATGACCTCTCTTCTTTTTTTGAGATTAAAAAACCAAACCAAAACCAAAACAAAAAACCAAAGTAAAGGCAAACCACACTTTTTCTTCTCAAAAGAAGTCAGCACCCTAAACAGTGCATGGAGAATGGAAAACTCACTGCCCTGGTTAGTGGGAATTGAGGCACAGGGAGGTTTAAGCCATGCTTTTCCATGGATTAATGTCCTTTGGTTGTCCCTCTTATCCAGGTGAAAAGGAAGCTCTAAATGCAGTTGGCTGGCTGCTCCACCAAAGTTAAAGCCAATTTACTGTGCTGGGGAGTCTCAAATGTTTTTTTTTCCTCATAAATTACCTTCATTAGCTATGTAAATAGAACCCTAATGAGATACTAATTGGCTGTGAAGATTTCGATCTCAAATAACAAAAACAGTTGTGCAGTAACACACGCATTTGTGTTTGCAGTGCGAGAGCACCACGGGCGTGGACCTGCAAACAACACCCCGCTCCTGCCCTGGCTCCCGCTGTGCCCTGCACACACAGGCTTGGATACGTCCTGGAGGTGAGCAGGGTTCGATCGATACCTGCAGCCTTCTCCTCAAGGTCGTGTGGCTGCTCCTAAAGGATTTGTGAGGCTACACCCTCGGATGAGCTCATTTCCCCTGCCTCTCAGGCTTCAGGAAGCTTTCCTTGCAGTCAATTTTATTAGGAGAACTGAAGGAGAGCTAAGCACAGGGAGTTCATGCCTAAAGGAGGATTTCACAGAATAATTTGGGTTGGAAGGGACCCTTAAGGGCCATCTGGTACAATCCCCCCACGATGAGAAGGGACATTTTCAACTGGATCAGGTTGCTCAGAGCCCTGTCTAACATGATCTTGTATGTGTGCAGGGATGGGGCACCCACCACCTCTCTGGGTAACCTATGCCAATGTTTCACACCCCATAAAAAGGATTTCTTCCTTATTTCTAATCTAAATCTACCCTCTTTCAGTTTAAAACCGTTACCCCTTTCCTCATCATAATGGGCCCTGTTAAAAAGTCTGTCCCCATCTTTCTTTAAGTGTTGAAAGGCTGCAATAGGCTGAACAACCCCAACTCTTTCAGCCTGGAGAGAAGCCCCAAACCCTCTGATCACCTTTGTAGCCCTAAATTTTTCACTGGTACCAACACAAGCAGAATTAGCCCATGGATAGATGCCCAAGAGCAGCTGACATGGATGTCTATCTCACTAAAATGAAGTATCAATAACCCAGCTCACACTCGATGAAAGAGCCAGTCTGAATTATTTACTGTATGTCATACTTCAGGTTTTAATTTCAATATATGGTGAGATGTGCAATAAATTATTCAGAAGTGTGACAAATTAAAATGCAGTTTCAAGTCCCCCTGCATTTTCTCCTCTTAGGTGAGCAGCCCAGTTTGCAATGACGGTTTGCAATCTATTTTCGCAAAGGGTTTTTCAACTAGAGAGGCACAGAGGCACACAAATTTTCCATTGCAGCAAATCTTATCCAGCTTGAATCATTTAACAGCCCATCCTCCTTGAGATGTACTAATGAAATACAGCTTGGGCAAGGGGGTCAAATGTACCTGCAGCAGGTTAGCTCGGGAGTCTGGGGTTTGTTTGCTCCAGCTTCTCCCAGGGGATTTGTAAGGGTAGGAGAGCTCTTGTCCTCCCACTTATACTATTGTTTTGTGTGTCAAACAGCTCCTCAGGAAGACATATTTTATTTTGCTTTCTAACTTTTTTTTCCTCTCTTTATTCATGGCCAGGCTTTTTGCATTGGGATGTCAGGGAATAATGTTTCTTCTACTCTGAACAGTCATGGGTTCAATAAAGCGGTTGTTGTTTTGTCTCACAACTCATTTTTTGACCAGCCCTGCGAAGTTCTTCGTGCCCACTTGTCAAGATATTTTTCATCCTCTTTTTGGCAAACAGAGTAAGGAAACAGATGTCAATATTCCTCCTTGGGACCTCCTTGGAGACAGCTCTTTAGACATAAACTCAGGTGACAGTGATTCAAGTTTTGTTCCCGAATGGGTAACACCTCCTCAAAATTACAACCTTCTGAGCAACAGAGCATGCAACATTCAGTCTTGTAAGAGTGATAAGTTTAAGATCCAATATTTCCTGACTCATCAGAGCTCACAATGGAAATCTTTGTACTGTCTGAGGGAAGACATTCCAAGTTTCTGTCCATGAAAGAGCCTAAGTTCTTTAAAAATCATGACATGTTTATGCAGAGTAGAACAATTTTAGGTCAATTTAGGACATTCCGTCCCTCTGAAATCTGCACTGCTGAACTTGTGTCCAGATGATAGGAAATCTATATGTTGTAACAAGAATGTTTTCCAAAACCCAACTACATTTAAAACAAAATCTTTGAAGCCTTTGACACACACCCAGTGCTTTGTACAATGGTCTGCAAACAAAACCTTGTTTGTGGTTTTGTTTATAACTCGTGGCTTGTCTGTTCCAAAATCCTGGGACTACCCCAGAGGTTTGGTGATGCAAACTGCTCCCTGTTGAAAGGCTCTCTGTGGAAACCAAGTTCCGTCAGACACAGTGGGTCAAGGAACCTCAACAAAGTTTAATCTGAAATATCCTGCATCTGATTCACTTTTGCCCCATCAAAGGCAAAGCAAGGATTTGGAAAGAGCCCTGGCTGTGATGCTGGAATACCTCGAAGCAGCAGATGATGTGTGTGACCCTGAAATGGGCACCCTCTGCCCTCTGCCCCAGCAGGGAAGCGGTGGAAGCTCCCTGTAGGTCCAAGGAACACTGGGATCAGCAGGGAGATCCCATCACCCAGCCCAGGGTGCAGCCACAAAAACACCAGTGGCAACACCAGTGAAAGGCTGTCCCACTGCTGTGCAGGGATGGAACCAGGAGCTAAAAGGGCAGTGGGGGGATCAGGAGTACAGGAACTTCTCCCTCAGAGGCAGAAAGGCTCCAAAGCCCAGCTCAGTGAAATTGCTGCAGAAGGCAAACTGAGCAGCTGCCACATCCAAGAGCTGCTGCTTTACCTGAAGTTAAAAAAAGGAAAGGAAAAATAGTTTCCTTAGATTTCTGGAGAATCAGAAACCCTGAATTTCTGCCAGCCTTAAGAGAACCCTCTACATAAACCTTTACATATAGATATGTGTCTGTATGGATGCCTTATCTGTGAGAGCTCTCCAGCTGAAAAAGCTTGGCTGAAAGGTGCCCTGTCCATTTTAACACTGGTCCCCCAGGTGAGATGACCAGAAATCAGTTTGTTTCTTCCTTAGCAACAGTAAGGCTGCAGCAAAGGGAATCCTGAGGTGGCTGGAATTCTATGTCAGGGAAACATCCCAGTTAGGTACTGAGCCCACAACAGGTTGCATCCAGAACCGTGGGCAAATCATTCCTTGCACTGTGCCTCAGTTTCTACTCCTGAAATACTAAGTTAAAGAGCTACCAGGCATTGCAGAACCCAATGTATATATCTGAGGATGTGCTGATGTGCCATATTGCCTGAGCACTTGGTCAGAAAAAGTAACACACATTATTGATATTACAATAATGCTCACAAATTACAGACAATCTGCAATGACACTAACTTAAAAACTGGTGTGGTTCACAACAGGAACTCTATTACAATCAGTATCAGCTTAAATATTTGAGGTTTGGGGAATTTGGAATTAAAAATTAAAAGCTCAAACGTTACTTTTCACAAAAAAATAGTTGCAATGGCAGATTTTGCCAGAGTCAAGCCTGTGGTGCCGTGACATGGTTTGTCAGGCTTATCTCCCTGCTGCTGCTGGTGTTGCTTTGGAGCACAGTTCAGAACTGGAATCTGGTTCCTTGCTGTCCAGCAGTCATTCATTAGGGTACATACCTTTTTTTCCAGCCAAAGCTGGGATTGCAGCATGAACCAGTTGTGTTGGCTGTTATGTGCAAGAAACAGAGAAGCAGCATCAGCCTGAAGTTACTGCTCGGAGCTTAATTAATACCAGGGTTTTTCACCCTCGTATTAATACTTTCCTCTTGAATTGAATGGGACTTGACCTTGTCACAACAAGATCAGGGCAAGTCTGGGAAAACAATGTTATGACATCAAAGCCAAAACAAAGGAATGTCATCGCGTGTGTCAGAGGGGGATGTGATGGGCTCCTCTTACAGTAGCAAAATAATGTCACTGTGAATCCCAAACACCTTCTCAGCTACTAAGTCTCTCCATGAAAAGGAAGAGCAATGGGAGAACCTGGCAGGTGGCAATTTCTTTAGATACCAGGAGATGTGGGTGCTGGAATAAAGAGGCTCTACTGACTTTAATGGGGCTGGACAGATTCACATCTGTAGGAGATCTGGTCCACTGCAGCCAAACTGTGGAAAGGATGTATAAATTAACAAACCTCCTCACGGAAGGGCAAATAAATTCATCGCCAGCGTGCTCGGGCACTGCTCCCCGGCCCTCAGCGTGGAAATAAGGCCACATCACTTTCATTTGTGGGTAGGAGCTCTCAGTGCCTCGTGCCCCTCTGCAGCGTGAAAACCCCCACTTAGGGCTGGTTACTTTTCCGCCTGATGCTCGGCTGGGAGAGCCACACTGTGAAATCCCTGTTCCCGGCAGCTCCCGCCTCGCAGGGGGGGAGTTCCCCTGTGCCCCCTCCCCTCCAAGACTCAACAGTGCAGCCTTAGAAAGGGGATTTTCCAGCACAAACAGAGTGAAGCCAAACTCTTCTCCTGGCCTCTCCGTGCCCCAGCCCATATTTGCCCCACATATAATTACCTGTGGATTTCACCCAGAAGACAGAGGATTTCACTCATAGCCCCAAATAGGCAGCTCTGACGTAATGGCAGCCTGAGGAATATAGGTCAGGGAGGTGGCCTGGCCACTGGAAATGAAGCTCTGGAGCAGAATGAGCAACCTTGTTAGAGGGGAAGATAGTAATCAGCAGTGGTCCTTGGATCTAAACATTTCACCTCCAGCACTCTTGGAGCTACAGCCCTCATCTGTTTCACTTTCCTATTTTAAGTTCCTGACTCACATCCTAAATATTGACTTCTATTTTTCTATTAGCACTGGATTTTCAGCCTCCATATTGACTTTGACTGTACCTATGGTTGATACTAAGCCTCTCAGGTCAACAAACTTTTATAGCTGTTAGCTGCTCAAACCACATTGGGCAGGAACTGGCACTATAGAGCAGTAGCTAGAAGCAATATTATTGGGAATTATAAATTATTCCTCTGCCTGAACTTTTCCTCTTATTCACATAGCTACATTCATTTTTAAACATGTGGCAAATGAATCGCCCAGCCAGGACAATTGGCACTCTGTGATTTCGGGAGCACCCGCCGCCAGTGGCAGGGATGGATTCTCCCCTGGGAACAGTGGAGTAATGCCGAAGTCATGGCAGGGGTACAGCAGCATAGTCTGGGCCAGTAATACCTCTGAGGACAGACACCAGAGGATCAGAAGCCCCAAATCCATCTTAGCTGCACACACAGACTCCTGATCACCTCCTTTGGCAATGTTTTAGCACCACATGTAACTGAGCTGTTGCAACCAAACATCAGAGGGACTCGGCCATCCATCATTTGCAAAACACTTAATGTATGTAAGAAACAATAACAACATTAAAAGAACATTATGGCAGCGACAAAGCCAAACCTAAAAAGTGAGGAAACGCAGCAATTAAGACTAACTTATGCCTCACAGTATAGTATTTTTCTGCAGACCACATACTATTTTTTGGAATTGGACCCATGGAATAGAAGCAGGGACAGGGAAGGTCCAGTCAGCACGAGCTATGTCAAGTATTTTGCTGACACAGGACGAGTGCAGCATTTAGGTGTGAGAGGAACTGTACAAAGCTGCATCCCTTAAGAGATGCCCCTCTGGGCCCTGTTGCTCCCGGGGACTCGCCCAGCACGTGTCCCTGCACAAAGAACCCACAGAAAAGGCTGGTTTCCTGCCGTCCCCCCTCTGCCACTCAACCTCACACGCAGCCAAAATGTCACCCAGATTTATCTGAAATTCTAAGTCCGTGCCATGTTCAGTTTAATGCTTTCTAAAAAGTTGTTATCACTGAGGAAATGATTCCTGGGATGATAAGCTATGAATGACTTATTCATGCAGTATTTTCAGTCCTTCATCAGTCTACTAGATCTTGTGCTTATGTTCCAGTCCTTCACATACTGATTAATTTTTCATGTGCTACCAGGCCTTTTTCAAGAAAAGACTGCCAAACTAATGCAATCTGGCCATTTAGTAAGCTGTTCCTTTCCTTTTTTTGTTTTTCTTACCCCATGCCTGGAGTACAAGCCTGTGGAAGGAAGGAAGGGTCTGTCAGAGAACTTGTATGATATTTGTGATTTATTATTAATTGCTGGCACAGCAGTCCCTGCAGGTCACAGGCCCCTGTGCCTGTGCTAGGCAACGCCTGGATGCTGTCCTGGCCAATGTGTTGACTAGGAAGAGGGCTTTTCCCAGCCCTTTTAAGTAGGCAGAGGTAGTTTTCCCCTCCTATGTAATGGGAAGGGCAATAAAATGCTGGCTGATCAAGTGCAAGGGGGGAGCCAGGCTGCAACAGAAACTGGGCAAGTGTCTGGAGCTGATCCCTCCACAGCAAACCCAGGGAACATGCTTTTCCCTCGCCTAAAGTCTGCAGAACTGCAGTTTGCAAGGATTTACCACTTAATGGCAAAATTCTGGCCCACAATTACCCTGTGTCTCTCTGCCAAAGCACATAGATGAGTTGTAATCAGAGAGCGGTTTTTTCCCCATCCTCCCTCCAACTTTGCCATGAGGTGGAAGAAGCTGTGATGGGTTGCTGTGCCAGGAATGACACGTGCCTCATCCCAAAAAGCTGCAGCTCAAATCCTGTTGCAGAGAAAGCACCAGGCTTGCAGCACGCAGCCCGTGGCCCCGTCAAAATCCTCGGGCATTTTCCACCCACACCCTATGGCAGGATCCAGGACAAGAAGTAGAGGCCATGGAAAGCAAGCAGAATATTAAATAAGTTGGTGTTTTTCAGAGAAAGGCTTTTCCTCACCATCTCCTTGATACCCAGGTGCTTTGAGGTTCTTAGACTGATGTCAACTAGATGTAATGAGAAAGTAACATTTACTCTATTCTCAATAATTCAGTTTCATTTGCAATCCAAAAAATGGTGTCTTGAGTGGGATCATCACTTATTTTACCTCTTGTGGAAGGTCCAAACTCTTCTCCCAGTGTTGCTGTGAGAATATGCCAGAGTCAGAGGCAACACAGACCCTGTGAGCACAAATGTCCCCAGGGAAGGGTCCAGCACCAGTGCTCAGAGTGAGAACCTGACTCTGACTCCCTGTACAACTGCAGTCAAGGCTCTGGGTATTTGATACTTTGATTTCTCATCTGTACAACAAGGAAAAGATAACCCTGCCTTCAGCAGAGCACTCTGGCTGCACTGGGTTTTGGAAGGGACTCTGATGCTCAACATGCAGAATGACCCTCAGACACCTAAACCTGATCCTTCTGATGGAAACATTTATAGCCCTGTGGTTCCTAATTCCAGCTATATGTTACCACATCAGCAAGATGGAGCAAGGTAAGCCTGTTGTCTCCCCCAGCTCTCCCCCAGCTGATCAGCTGGCATTTTGGCTGTGCTAACCAGCACACCTGCTGCCCTGCTGCCCCCCTGTCCTGCAAGCAATGCAATTATCAGGCATTTGCAAAAAAAGACACACACACACACACACACACACACACACAAAAAGCAGTGCTTGGTGAACTACCTGCTGCCATCAGGGCCCCAAGGGGCCCAGCCCAGCTCTGCTGTGTGCTCTGAACAGCTTGTCCTTACCCCATCACTCCACACATGGGACACTATCCCCTCATTGCCCTCACCCAGGGCCTGACCTCAATTATTAACTGCGTTTAGCAAGGACATTATTAAACCTGACTCTCTGCTCCCAGATGAGCTATCAAGTGTCTCTCTTTAACCCAGCAGGAACCTTTTTCTCACCCCATGCCCTTCTTATTACCCTTTAATGTGCCCTGAAGCCTCTGGAGCAACACCATCCATCCCAGATAATATCATTTCTAGAAGGAGAGGGGGGAAAAAAAAAGGAAAAGTCCATTCCTGAAGATTTTTTCCTAACTGGCTCCAAAACATCTTTCCATTTCCTTTCTATTTTAATCATCCATCTCTAATAACAAATTCTAAAAACCAACAGGTCTATCCAGTCACAGAAAACTGCTCAGCTGTGGATTAAAGCACGTTACAGTTTTTAGCAGGACACTGGTTCTTTATACCTGTGAAAACTGATCGCAGCTGTCTATTATGATTAAAAAGCAAGAAGATATTAATAACTAACTACTAATTAGCTCGCATTTTAGTCACGGCTTTCATGCCAAACAAAACCAGGAGTGCCACTGAAACATAATATAAAATGTCAGCAAATGTCTCCACTTTTGTGCTTGGCAAATGCAATGTGCTGATGACACCAGGGCACGGAAGGGCATTGGGCAACACTCCATGTTCCTCTTGGGCTCTGGCACAGGAATGCTCCAGGCTGTGGCTGGGGCATAACCCTGGTGTAAGGCAGAGCAGTCCTAAGGCAGCTTTGCTTCTGGAGCCCAGTGGAGGCTGTTCCTGCAGCTGAACCGAGACCTCAGCAGCCTCCAACCTGGTTTTCTACTGCCTTGCTCCTCTGGTAGACAGTGGGATGTGTCAGGGTTCATCTCACCTCTGTGCCACCCTCAAAGCCCACAGGCGTGTGGTTAACTGGGCTAACTGGGAACCTCAGCTGGTCACAGCTATCAGCAGATCCCAGCATCTCCCAGACGCTGCAGCCTTTGTGCAATGTCTCCAGCAGAGCCTGCCAGGCAGCAGTGCAGCTCTCCCACCTCCCCAGTTCCCAGTGCCACACACCACACACTGTGCCAGCAGCTGCAGTGCCCCATGGCCTCACCTGACACACCTCATGCCAGTGCTGCCTGCCTTGCTCCATCCACCCAGCCAGGCAGCCTCACACCACCTCGTGCGAGAAAACCCCTCTGGGGCTGCACTTCTGAGCACAACCACCCCACTTTTCATCTCCAGTGCTGTCCTCTGCTCCATGTCCATACAGTGCCTGGCATCCCGAGGCCCTCATCTCCTCCAGAGCCCCTAGGGGCTGCTAGATTGCAAAAAATACACACCAAAGAACAGCTGGAGAGCACGCAAGCATTCCTCAAACCTATCCTTTGGCTTATGGCAAGCAGCTGAAAAACGCAGCAGCCTTCAAATAAAACTCTATGACTGAGTATTGCAAGCACCACGAAGGTTTCATGGATGAGAATGGTCCCTCCCCTCAAAATATTTGTTTTCAATACCCACAAAGTAGTATAATGTCATTTAGCGAGGAAAATTCTGGCAGTGGATGCACAGCCTGGCAGAGCTACAAGTCCTGTAGGTGTTATGATACACACACAACATGTTTTACAAATAGAAAGTGGTTTCCAGAGTTCTTTAATATATTCTAATTTCTCCCACCTCTGCCCAAAAAAGCTGCAGTTATGAAAATACTGTTGCATACTGAAATATTGAAGTCGGAATCTGAAGAGAGTTGTTTTTTTTTTAAAAAAGCTCTCTTTTCAGCTATTCCTTCTTCTCTCTTCTTTTTTTTTTTTTTTTAAAGTCAGGTATGTTTTTAGCAACTTAAACAGGTTGGGTTACCCACAAGAAGTAGTAATTTTTCCACCTAGCAGATTGAGGTATTCATACTCTCTTCAAACATTTCTAAATTTATTCTCCAGTATTATTCAAATAGAAATATTTGCATGTACACCCTGAATCGGATAAAACCCTTTTAGTACCAGCCCGTGGGTAGAAACCACACAAATGAAGAAGATTAACAAAATGCACCTTCTTTGAATCCAAAGAGCCTTTGGAAGAAACCCTTCAAAAAAAATCCATCTTGTCTCAATTGGTTATTAATGTTATTTCTACATTTTGCAGGTTTGCTCCAGAGCAAACCCAGTACCTGTACAACATGCAGTGAGATAAACCCCTCACCTGAAGGACTTGCTGGCCAGCAGCCACATGGGTGAGCAGTTATTAGCCTAATTTACAGGTGGGACACCAAAGGAAGGAGAGAGCAAGTGAACTTCTCAAGGCCACCTGAGACACCTGTGGCAGTTTTCTTGCACACAGGTCAGCACAGCTCTGGGTTAGTGCTTCAGTCAGCACTCACTGCACAGGGCACGTCCACGTGGGAGATACGTCAGGAGTATGGTCTGGGAACATGGATGAATGGGCAGATGTCTAGTGGTGACAAAAAAGTGTCCTCGTGGTTTCATTGGTATTTTCTTAATCCCAATGACGATGTTTCTAGTTTGTCTCAGATGATAATCTCTGGGAAATGCACTGCTCTCAATTCACTCACTTGGGATGGGGGATTAGCAACCAGGCAGTGAGTTCCACTATAGGGAGAAGAGTGAGGTGGAGGAAAGCTGCAGCCTGCGATGGGGTTTGGCAGGCTGTGCTACCCGAGGAACGGGAGAACTTCAGGGAGCAGGACCTGGAAACTACTGGGGTTTCTCAGGTTTCGTGACCTGTTTATTCCCACACCCTGCTGTGTTCAGTCCACTACATCTGTTCTACAAAGAAGAGCAGGCTTTCCAATTGCAAGCACGGAACACCTCCCAGACATCTTTTAATTGCTACACATGAGGCAACCATGAGGCTCCATGTAGGTTGTGATGAGGGAGCAGCTCTTACGCTGCTGAAGAGGGGATGAGATGATGCTGAGAACAGGGCTAGAGCAGTGTGGTACCTGTGCACCAGCTGCAGATCACGACCACAAGGTCTGTCTGTAGCCTGAGGGCAAACACTGAGAGAATAAGTTGGTGCAAATTGCATGAATTACCTAAATAATGCTTGTCAGAAAATTACATCCCCGCTGTGCCACCCGTTAGTCTGCAAGTAGCTCCCGAGACAGCAGAGGAACTAACACTGAAGGAAAACATTACTCAGCAAAAGGTGGGGCTGAATGATTGTGCCTGTAGCATTTCTCACCTGTTTGCAAATAGACTCCCACCTTTACAACTCTATTTGTTGGGCCAGATCCTCTGAGGTGAACTCAACAGTGCTGATTTAGGCTGGCTCTGAATCCCTGATTTACAAGCACAGGTACTGTGGCCTGTAGTCCATCTCCAGTTGTTTGCTAAATTCCATAGCATGGCCTGCGGAATTTCCACCTCCTGCTGCTGCACAGGCGCCCCAAGGTCATGAATGGTGAGCCCAGCTTTGCAGAACCCATCAAGCCATTTGTGAAAGGCTTTTTAACCTGGCTCTTCCCCTTCAAAATCCGACCTGGGAGACACAACCCTGTCCATCAGTCCAGTCTCCAGTGGAGGTGAGTCCCAACCCAGCAGACCATGTGGTTGAGTCCTGAGGGACTTAAGCATGTGCTTAAGTTCTCTGCTGGATCAGTGCCTTTGCAACCAGTCCGACTGCTTTGTTAGCAGTGCTGAGCACCAGGGCTGAGCTCCAACAGGAAATAGCAGCTTCCCTTTGAAGTCCTGCCACTGATGTTCACGTAGGTGGGACTTCAAAGAAGAGCCACCGCTTCCCCTCCCAGTATCGGAGGCCCCAGTGTTGGAGAAGCAGTACTGCTGGTTTTAATTGCATTAAGGGATGCTTTAGGGCGGACGATTCAGCCCTTCTCAGAAAAAGGACAACTTGAAAAGGTTCCCACCTGCTGGTAAGAGACCCAAGGAAAGGTGAACTGACACCCCAAAATACCCTTTGAAACAAAGGTCTGTGGAAAGAAATCTCATTCCCTTCTGTTTTCCATAGTGCCACTGGAAACTACCTTGTGTACCTTGTGAGCATCTGGTTTACTCTGGAGCTGTACTCCGGGCCATCGTAAGGGCCCCTCGCCAACTGGCATGTGGATGAGGAATGGCCAACCTCAGCTCCCATTACAGAGATCACTGGAAAAACTGACTCCAACAACAGCCACACTGAGCCAACATGAAGAAACACCCCCACAGGCAACCTACATGGCTGATTCTGCTGCTGACTGACAGTGCAATCACACACAGGAGCTCCTGTAATTTCTCTGTATCTCTTTTCCTTCAGGGAAAACAAAACAGAGAAGTCCACATCCTAAACAGTGTCAATAATCTCAACTGATATCAAAACATGGCTCCACCTTTTCTCTTCCTAGTCTTGCAGATTGCCAGGATCCATCTCTTCTCAGTCACCCAGAAGCAAGACCCAGTCAGATGGGAGAGAAGACCCCAAGGACCCCTGAATGCACTAGAGAAGCAGCCAGCCTGTTCAGGGAACGACAGAAACACTGCAGGGTTTACAGGGATTTGTGAAGCTCTTCCATGTTCATATTGCTTGTTTTCCTCTTCCCTGAAATCTCTTCATGTACCCAGATTCCACACATTTCTACATTCAAAAGCCAGCTGCCCAAGCAGGCACGGATTTTGAAGGAAGGTGAGCAGTTCTGTAATTATTCCAGGACTGAGTCCTTTGTGACCTCACTACACAGAGTTCAGCTGAGCTCTGCTGTTCTTGTCACTGACTTCCCATAAGCTGGCCTGGCCATCCCAGCTGGCCACTCCATGGTTTGTACCTCCACACACAACACTGGCACACTGCCTGCAGAACAAACCCGAGTCAGCAGGAAAGCAGAGTGTGCCAGTGGGGATTAATAAGAGCAGGAATTCTAACCCCAGTAAAACCAGCTAAGCAAAGATGTGCCCCAAAAATGCAGAGAGCTCTTGCTGCCAGACCCTGAGGGGTTGAGAGCAGCAGCAGTGCAGTGTGACAAGACTGGACTTGACCACTCACATGATCCCAGCCCAAACCCTGATGTCTGATCTGGTGTGGAGAATGACCAAAAAGCTGAACTGAAACAATTTCTAGCTCAGGAATTAAAAATGAGTATGGAAAGTCCTTCATATGTCTCTCAGTGGCCATGGCTTTGCTCAACCAGCTCAACAGCAGAACAACTTGCACAGAAATGCTTGAAAAAAGTTCTCTTTTTATCAACAGAAAAGTGATTTTTTCCAAGACATTTCTCTTAGAGTTCTGAGCTTCTACCAAAAAAAGTGCCAATGTGCATTCTCAGGCAAAATTATGCAACTATTCCATATTCAGCAGTTTATGAGGCTGGGGGGTTTAATTGCTATTTTTTTCTGAATATTTAATCAACATTTTCCACCGAAGGAGAAAAAATATTCTGGTCAAGTGTTGGTTTCTTTGCAAGGTTGAGAAGGGCAAGGGGGAGGAGGGGTCACTGTATTTTTCCTTAAAGACACAAACATTCTCTTATAACTGAAGCCACCACTGCACTTGTGAGCCCGACAAATTTAGAGGACTCAAAATCAATCAATAAAAAAAGAGCTTGACCACAAAGGAAGTTCTGGTCAACCCTTCAGCTTTACATCACAGGCAACATTAATTTTATCACAGCCTTAAAAAATTAAAATAGAAAAATGCATCTTCTTGGAAAACAGCAGTTATTTTCTTCCCCTGCTCAGATATTTTTATAAGCCTGGTTCCACCAGCCTCACTCCTGTTGAGAATCATCTTACCCTGCAGGGCAGACCAGAGGTGAGATATTATGTCCCAAGCAGGACACTAAGATGCCTCCTCCCAACAAAAACTCCACTGTGCAGCTGAGCTGGACCAGCCTAAATCCCGGGTCCGAGTCTGGTTTGAAGCATTACCCATCCTGTCTGGATACTGGCCTCTATAAACAAACAGGCCAGAAGGTTTGGAGAAGAGGTGAAGCCTTTCTCATTAGCTGTGAGCGAGGAAGGAAGTTGTAGCTTACCAAAGACTGCGGGAATTCTCAAGTCCCTCCTTCCCTTAATAGCAGTGCTGGAGGCGGAGAGGAGCCGGGCAGAGCCTCGCAGGGACGGTCCAGCAAAATGGTTGAGACAACCTGGGAAATGAAACACTGCACATGAGTAAGGGTGGCAGAACTCGCCTGACAGATACCTTTCTTGCTGGCTAATCAGAACCACAATTTATAGCTCTTTCCATTAAATCTTAGCTAAAGGACACAGCGGCACAGAGATCGCCCCGAGTCGCTGGCAAACGTACGTCTGAACCCTTATTTGCTCAGAGAATTGGTTCTGATTGGTCGTTGTCACCCCTCAACGTGTTTTTTTCTGCTTTTTCAACATCAGCTTCAGCAAAACTTCCGCTGGGAAAAGGTTTCTCTGGTCCAGGAGGAATCTTCTGGTCAAAACACACATAAACAAACCTGGCCAGAGAAGCCAACAGTTTCAGCAGTCAGCAGATGCACTTCTGAAGGCCTGATACAGATCAGGGGGTTAAACTTGGACCTCCTAAATCCAAGAGGGACATCTTAACCCCCAGGCAAGAGGCCATTCTTGGATGTTGCTTTCCTGTGGGAGTCACTTCATACTGGTTGTAAGTCATAAAGTATTTGCTGGTAACAGTGAGCCCAGTTCTGCAGAACAGAGAACCAGAAGGAGCAGGAACGTGACGCTGGACCTCCCGAGCGCCAAGAGAGTGACTTGGCTGTCCAGTGGTTTATTGCAGTGACCAGGAAAAACAAACCCTTCACAGATCCTGTGCCTGGATGGAAATGGAATGGAAAAAACTTGCAATCTCCCAACATTTTGTGCAACAGGAGAACCATTTCCTACCCGCTGTTACAGGGGGCAGATCTGCAGAGTTTATCACCTCTTGTCGCCAGAGTCAGGATCTGGCCTGCTGCCTTCCCCCTCATTCAGAATGCACTTTCATCTCTAGTATAAACACCCAGAAATATCAAAAGCCCTGTTGACAGTGCTGCTCTCATTTTCTGCTTTAAGAAGTTGCCAAAATGTACAAAATCAAGCTCCCCAAGTCACAGTGGGCTGTTTTGTCAGTTTATCCAATCGGTAACGTAATACTATCACAACCTCTATCATTCTCGCTTTTTTCTTTTTTTCTTCCCCCCCCCCCCCCCCTCCTTTCTTTCTTACACAAGAATTTCCCCTGGAAGGGAACACAGTTCCACCAAAAATCAAATCACAGCATCAAATTTCAAACCTGCAAATATCAATCAAATATGGTCCTGATGGAATATCACTGTCCACGTGCTGCACAAGCATTGTCTGGGCCATGCGAGGTAGACTACGGATATTGTTGTACTAAAGGAGCTTCTCTGGGAATTTTCTCTGAGATTGCAGGAGTCAGAAAGAGGAATGTTTTGCTGTCCCTTCAAAGAGCTACCTCAAAGAGCACATTTGAGGACTGGCCCTGTATTTTTTCTTGTCTTCCTAGTTCCCTTCAAAACCAGTGGGAAAATCTGGGCCTCACAAAATATAGAATCGGGTTCTTTCTTATTTCATTAAGGAAAACAAGAGCAAAAGGAGCAGCACCATTTAGCAAACAGCAACTCCGTGGAAAACTTCTAGGAAAACAGGAGCAATGCCAAAAGTTTCTGTAGCTCTGGAGTTCCTAAGCAGGGAAACACATCCCCACAGCAAGGCATGCCTGACATTTGCAAATGGCCTTCGCTTGAAATCAAGGTGCAACACACACACATTACCTCGGCACATCATTCACTCTTAATCTATTAACGATATGACTCATTAACATATTAGTAGCAGTCGTGGTGTTAATAGGAGTAATACTAACACTACTGTCATCGTAGAGCTCGCAGGTTCCAACACGCCAGTTTTACAGGCATCCAACAGAAGGATTTGTGACCCAGCATCAGGAAGGTGGTGAGACAAGGTTTGATAACGCTACCGCAGTTACTTCATGGGATGTGTGCTATTATCTCTTGTTATCTCCCCGAGGAATCACGGAGATCTAACTGTGCAATCATAAGGATTGTTCAGCGGTAAGATCCCTGATGGTATCTTTGCTGGACATGGGATGAAACCCTAAAGAATGGTGGGGTTTTCATATTGTTTAAATGTTTCTGTAAGTACTCAATCAGGTGTGAAATGCCTGCTGAGCTCTTGCAGAGATTTCTGCTTCTGCAGGGTGCAAGAACACTCTCACCTCAGGGAAAGGTTTTATGAAGTAATTTTGCAGAACTTGTCAAGAACTGCTGGGGAGGAAAAACACACAGCCTAAGAAATGCTGTTGCACACTCCTTTTTCTGCCCTTGATTTCCCTGCTTGGCAATCTCATCTGAAAGGACTTGAGGAATGACCCTGCTAGTTTGGGATTTCCAGAAGCACAGTTCCCCTGGCATTGAGGGAAGGTCCCCACATGTCTGAGCCCACCCACGAGGCTCAGCCAGCACTGCCACACAGCCAGAAACCCCCAGAGCCCAACAAAAGTGCTCTGACCCACAGCCCTGCTCTTCCAGAGGAGTGGTAGACTCAGGATGGTTGTGTTCTGCAAAGGGAAGGTGTTTGCACAGGATAATTAACATTATTGAATGATTCCTGATGGTATAACATAGATCTGATTTACCAGAAGTGCAAACGCTGCTCACAAGATTTAGGGTGAAACTGAGTTCAGGTTTCAAGTATCCTTAAAAATCTGACAGTCTAAGAATCCAGCTTTGGGGACTTGGCTCTAGAAAACTGATAATGAAGACTAGAGAATATCCCTGGCTTCACACACAGACCAAATCTGCAGACACAGGTCTGCCTCTGAGGCCATGGCACAGGGGAAACGAGCCATTCTGTGATACCCTGCCATGTAACCCCGAGTCTGTGGATCTAAAATCCACACTGGAATGGAAGGTAAGACTAGGCAGGCTGGGACCCACAGCTGGGGTGGGAAATACCCACAGTAGCTTTATATAAGAACAATAAAAAGCAAGCCTATAATTACCTTCACCATGCTGCGATGAAGTCTCTGCCATTAACATCTCATCTATATACAAAGGTAGAGCACCTTTGAGTGTATTAGAACAGGGAAAGCACTGCAGCTCTCTTTTGGGAAAGAAAAGTTCTATGGTACAAGTCACTGACATCAAAATCACTGCATTCACATGAGGCCTCGTCCCATTATAACCAGTGGTAATAAAAAAAGACACCTGTTGAGGTTTGTCTGATGACAATGTTCTCTCTTAACTCAAGGGAGCTCTCTGGCTGCAAGAGCAGACTGAGGTGGGACTCCAACCCCACAGCTAAGGCTGCCACAGCCCTGCCAAAGATGGCTGGGGCCATCTGAGGAGTTGTCCATGTTTACCTTCCCAACTGGTTTATCTGGCTCCCACCTGCTGGCTTTTCAGAGCCCCCAAACTATTATTATCAAGAAAATTGTATTAACTACTACATGCCCGAGTGAGTGAGTAGACAGGCTCAGCCACTGGGAATGGGAAAACAAATTCTCAAAGGCAGCTCTCTCCTCCTCCCTTTCCTCAGGCTTTCTTTTATTTTTAAAGACAGAATCAAAACCAGCCCAGATCACCTCACTCCAGGCAGGAGGGACAAGGCATCAGGATCCTCCTTGTCTGTTTTCAGCCTTTTTCAGGGTTCCAGCCAGGAGTCCCAGCTAACGGGGAGAATCCTGCTAATTGTGCACTTGCTGGAACAGCCACAGCTCTCTGCCTTTCTGCTCCAAGCTAAACACCCCCCTGCAATCTCTGCTGGGGTGAAGTACAGCAAGTGACATCCCCTTCCTCAACATCCCGAAAAGAGGAAAAGCTCCCTGATGCCTCTCTCCCACTGTACTGCTGACTCTTGATAATCTGTCCTGTGCAGAGAATATATGAACAGCCCGTGTCTCAGCAGGGGAAATACACAACCAGGATCAGTGATCCAACAACTTCTCTGTGAGATCTGCAGAGGTGTGAACTTCACCTTTGCAGCACTTTTGTGAAGCCTCCACTGCTGAGCCGTGCTCCCCTTTAGAGGTGGGGACAGCCTTCCCAGCACTTCTGCTCTGTAAGAACATGGACTTTCTGTCCAGACTGCCTTTATGGAGGCTTTGAGAGGAGAGCTCCTAAATTGAAACCACATTGCCCAGCCTGAGCCAGAGCCTGCTGCATGAGCTCTGTCTACTCCCCGAGTGTTTCCAGTGCTGATCGCTTCCCAGCGAGAGCACAGAACAGTAGGGCTTACAGCTCCCGGGAATCTGCCAGCATGGAAACTGTGCTGGACTAACAGCTCACAAACCTCCACCAGAGCTCTGGGACTGTCTTTCGTCTTTCCAGGGTCTTGGTGGGCTCAGAGTGGTCTGAACAGCTCTTTGTGCCTGGAGCTGCTACAAGAGAAACACCTTTCCTCTTTTTTTTTCCAGAAGAGAAGCTGTTGGGACGTGCTCAGCATCTCGCTCTGTTCCGATAACCCTTTCGGCATCCCTCCATTTTCTGGTTATTCATTTGTTACCCCTGAAATCTGATTCCTGATCTCAGCCCTCTCTTATCAGCCCCCTTCGCTGAGGAGTTCCAAAGTTAGTTTTAATCTTTGCGCTCTTTCTCTGTCCCCGAGGCCTTGTTTGCTGGGGGAGGAGGTGAGTGACAGGACTGACATTCTGGGGGGAAGGGGCTGCCCTCCATTAACTCACTGTTATCTGTCTATTCATCTGCCCACAAAACAAAGGTGTGATTGTTGCTCCAGCTCACAGACCTGCACTGGCTTCACTCCAGCTCCCATGGGTCAGAGGAGCAGAAGGGACATGGAGGCATGGCCTGAGCAAGCCCAGTAACCAGAGGGTAGCTGTGCTGAGGTCCATACAGCCACATCCTGCCCGGCACCTCTGAGTGGGAATGATCCCATCCTAGCCACAGCCTGCCTCCCTTTGGATGTTCAAACCTGCCCATGAAACACAGGTTGGATTCTGCACCACCCCAGCATCTGGCAAACCCGTTCTGGGCTGTGCTCTTATAGCAATTATATAGGATATAGGGTGCTAGAACATGAGTTCCTTTATCTCTGTTTCCCACATTACACCCTCTCCTAAGGCAAATTGATGCAGCCCCATTGAAGCCGAGGCACTGATTGACACCAGCGGAAGATCTGGCCCCGATTCTGCCGTGCTTTGCCTCTGGGTAGTCATTTACACCTGTTCAGAGTGCAAAAGGCAACAGCAGCAACCGCTGGAGCTGCAAAGCACTGAGGTCCCATCCCAGCCCTTCAGAGCCCGACATGCCATGCACGGATCAGTGGCACAGGGCCCAGTTCCCTTTGCATCTAAGTTGGTTTTGGCGTTGCACATAGGCATCCTCTCTTCAGCTTCTAGTAAACCTTGAGCTCCCTGCCAAGATCCATGAAAGAAAAAGTTGTGACCCAGTTCCTGGAGGGTGACTTAGTGTAAATAACTCTCAGTGGCGTGATGACACCCTCATGAAATCCAGCAGCGCACTGGTCGGTCCATGAAATACGGAGCTAAGAACCAGTCCTAATCCAACCTTACATGTGAATATCTTTTCCTTTCCTTGCACATACCAAATCCCTGGCAACTTCCGGAAGAACTGCAGTTGTGCAAGCCAAACAGGGCTTGGCTTACTTTCTGAATCATCAAAATAATGCCAGTTTGCACGGACAACATCAGCTTTTGAACAAAGCTTGCCAACACTGAAAAAACCTTGATGTCTCAATTAGACCCCAGCCGAGTGCAGCTATGGGCTTGCCTGGGCTGTCCCTTCAGCCAGCTTTAACCGTGTGGCCAAAGAGTCTTCCAGGGACTGGGCAGACCAGTCTCCACTCACTGCTTGCCATACACCTGCAGGAACTGAGCCTGAACTTTGCTTTGTCATTTTACTGCTCTCAGTGACACCCTGTTACTGTTTGGTGGCCTGTACAAACAATGGTAAAGCTGGACAGCCACCAACACACATCTTCAGAAGCTCGGTTTTTCTTGGAGAATTCCAGCCTCTTCTGGTTTTTGACATTGCCACCCACAACCCACTGAGATTACTGCAAGGCCTCCAGAACCAATTTCAAACAAAATGGACCCAGCATTTAAACTAAGGCACCATGTTTATATCTCTGGGTTGCTTTGGGCTTCTAATTTCCATGGGGATTTGCATAATAAAATACAGTAATAGGCTGGGTGAGTACATTGAGCAGTGGCTGTCAGCCAGGAGCTAATGAGTTCCATTGCAGACTGTTTAGCCCTGGACAAGTCACTTGACCTTCCAAAGTCACATCATCCCCACCTGTGAAATGGGGATGGCAATACTTGCCTCACAGGGGTGTTGTGAAGATTAATTAGTTGCTGCTTGTACATCACTTTGATGATGTTAAAAACTACATGCCTGCTAAGTATTGTTATTGTATCATGGCTGAGAAGATATTGCATTTAGGGCTAAATCCTGCCCTTGGAGAAGGATGTGTCTTTCCCCACATCTTGTGCAAGCAGCATTTATATAACGTTGGTACCAAACATCAACATGCACCTTGTACCTCCGAGGTTGCCAAATCCCTGGAACAACAGCCTGCTGGGAGTCATGTGATGCCCCATCCCACCACAAACAGCTTTGGGCAGAAGCCCAACTGCAAACTCTTTCTCTCTCTTCCCCCATGAATTGAGATTAGTAAATGTTTCCATCAGGGATTTCAGCAGTGACCTCAGGTCTGGGGTTCTGTGTGCCACGTAAAGCCCAGGCAGCACACGCTGCTGAGGAAATCCTGCCTGGCACAGGGTGCCAGGGACAGCCAAGCACATTCCCGCACACAGGAAAGCCATGATGGCTGCAGTGAGCTTGGATGGCAGCAGTAAGATGTGGATACATGCAGAGCACAGACAGATAAAGGCAAGCTCCCCTTGTCTAAACTCTAAGCCTTAGGTGGGTGCTCCCTCTCCCGTATGCTTCACTGAGAGGAAAGACCTTCCACCTTGGCATTTGGGCCTGGATGCTGCCAAACTGTGCACAAAGAAAAGAATCCCAGTGGCTGCAATGGGCTACAGCTCCAGATCATTAACAGGCTCAAAACACAGTATCCAGCCTGCTCAAGGCACACATGGGAGTTATGCATCCAAATTTCAGTGACATTTAGTGGAAGTCGGCCAAATGGCTGCCTTTGATTCCTTTGAAGTTTGAGCCATATCTGTCACTGTACCTCAGACGTGTGAACTGCTCTGAGAAGTGTCCCATATAGTCCAGACTGGGATCAAACAGTTCCACTAAACTGAATTTGATGAAGATGGAGGTTGGGGTGAGGCTGATCGGCACCAGTGTTGTCTGAAAACACACAAACCCCCAAGCCAGCAGTTTGAAAGGGTTAAAGGAGAAGCTTGTTTGGGTAGCTGGTGTACACTAACTATCATTTTCAGTCAGCAAGCAATGACTAGTTAGCAGGGCTTATCATCCCCAGCTATGTGAGGAATTACAATAAATGCCTGAAATGCAGGCAGGTTTCCGGCTTAGGTAGGCAAATAATGGAAGTCACTATTTTTGTCTGAGTTGCAAGAATTCCCTGTGCACACGGGCTCCCCACCCCCTCCCCACTGTAACACAGCAAACTCCACTCCCTGCTGCTTGGCAAAATGAAGTCCTTTCATGCATCCTTGGGACTTCTGCTTTGTCTGCACAAGTAGCCGACTCATGATGTCCTTTTTGGTGGAGAGCAAGAGGTTACATTTTCTGCATTCATTTGTTTTAAATACTCCCAGAACGTAACGACCTAAGGATGAGCAGAAGGAGATATGAGCTGCTCTGAGACAAGGACCGTGTGATTTGTAGGGGAAAAATAACAAAAGAAGAAACGAGAGCATAATTCTGGTGTTTCCAAAATCTGCTAGCAATCCTCCCATTGCCTTCAGTTGACATGAGGCTTCACCTCTGCAGCACCATCCCAAAATACTCCCAAACTATTCAGTGATTCAGCTGCTATTCCAACAGCCACTGGAGAAAACTTCTGGCTGCATCTGCAGGATAGAAGTAGGATAAACTTTGGATAGCACTTAGTAGTAAATAGGGAATAAAGTCATTACAGTTGATTCTCATTTAGCCCAAGGCCTTTCTCCCTGCCCTGGCATCCCCAGGCACGTGCCTGACCTGGCCTCTCTCGGAGGCCCCTTTGAGGTTTGCGTGAATGCCGGCTGAAGGAAACACCGGGAGGGGAATCAGGGTGGGATCCTGAGCCTTGAGAAGTCCCATGTTGACCTGGCCAGGCTCCAGGCTGGTCCAGGAGCGCCTCAGCCCCGGTGAATGCAGGCACTGTTTGTGGAGCACTGCTGGGGGAAGCCCGGCGGAGCCTGGAGATGGCGGGGCCAGGGAAGGGTTAAGCAGCGGCAGGGCTGGAAGGGTGTCCTCCCTCCGTGCTCCACACATGCCGTATTCCTTAGCAAAGTGAACATATTAACACTGGCATGCTCCCACACACCGCCTGGCTCTGCTCCAGGAAATCATAACCCAGCTATTTGGCACACAAGGCCACAATTTTATTTACACAATCAACTTCTTGATAAACACAAAACTTACAAAATATACCACGCCCTTAAAATAAAAAATGAAAAAGTGTCGGGGAGAACTTCAGTAACCTGACCTTCTCAGCCAGAAGGGCCAACCCACCTCGATTTGATACCCCCATCCCAAGGAAACCACCTGTGGATCCATGAGGGTTTGCTCTCCCAGGGTCCTGCTTGGGGGACACATGGGGGTGCTCTGTGGGGCTGGGAGCTGGCAGAGGGATCGGGGCTGACCCAGGCAGGTTTCCTCCTCCTGGACCCCCACCCTCACCTCCTTGCCTGGTGCCACCAGAATCCCTGGCTAACATAGCTGTCCTCTTGGGAAGGGAAGAAGGCCCCACTCCACCAGCAACCCCAAACCAGCAGAAGCTGGCCTCCTTTACTGCCCTTCTCCTCTTCCTGGTGTGGATCTTGTCAGATGTCTCTACGAACATCATAATTTTCAACTCTATGTCCCCTAGTCACCAACTGCAAGTGAAAGTTGTAGGGTTTATTTTGGGAGGAAAAAAATTCTGATTTAATGTGGCAACTAGATTTTCTAGAGACATATCCCACTTTGCCAGAGCACCAGTCAGTTCAGCTGGGAAGCAGGGAAGGTGAGAAGCCTAAACCTTCAGCAGCCCCCCAGGGCACCCACTGCCTTAGGTGAAGTTCTAAACCTGAGATAAGCTGCCTCAGCCTTGCAATGAACTGAGAGGCACAGGTATGCATGTTACTGGTATCTGGGGTCACCTGAACTCAGCTCCACCACCTTCTCCTTCACCTTTTGAGCTCACATGTCTCCACTGACCCTTCAAAGCAATTGTCTTACTTGGCTACTCGACAAAAGGCTCCCATCCTCAAATCCATGGACTCTGGAGGCCCTGGAGACCAGGGTGGCACCCAGTGCAAGCTCTCCAAGGGCCAGAGCTAATGGTTGTTCTGCTGAGCTTTAAGCTGGACACATGAAAACAAGAAGATGCTTAAATATTGCCTAAGTCCCACTTGAGAGAAACTGTATGAGAAAAAGTAATGGGCCAAGGGTATTAAACTGATTTATACTGGCTGAGGATCTGGACATATCTGCTTTATTCCTTGCAGATAAAAAGATCTGCCTGAGGCTAATAGGCTTTTGATAGTTTGGGAAACAAAGATTGATTTTTTTTTTATTTTTCCCACAAATAGGAAGAACCACCTTCAAATACCTAAGACACATTGCAATCATTTAGAGAGATAAACATCTTGATTCCTAGAGATAACAGGAGTAGAATGGTTGGCCTCAAAACCAAGCATTCGTGACAACTCTTGAAACAAGAACATTATTACTCTCCATTTCCACAACAATTTACATACAACTGCAAAGAAAACCCTTCTGCCTTTGCAGCTGGAAAATGCACTGTAAACACATTAGCCAAAGCCTTGCCATAGTTCCTGAACACCTGGAGGTGGATGGGTGAGCAGGTACCCTGGGCCATTCTCCTGGAAGCAGCTCAGGCTGGTTGCTTTAGATGACCCGGCTGACATCGATACAACCACCTGAGATGTGAAAGAAGGACCCTTCCCAGGAAAGGACAGCAACACTGGAGAACTGAGCCAAGGCCAAGGGAAGAAAGTATGCAGGACTTGGGCAAAAAGCACTTCCAGGGAGTTTCTGAAATAACCTAGTTGTTATCTGCCAGGCATTTTGTCTCTCTTCACAGGTTGGGAAAGGAGAACACAGGTCCACCCAAGCAGATCCCGAGCGTGATGGAAATTTCCCAGGTTCTTCACTACAAAACAACTGTCATGCATTCACTCCTCTCTCTTCCTCTCCAAAAAGGAGCAGCTGAAATGAGCCATCAAGATCTGTCAGAGGAGATCTTATTTTTGCCTCATCCACCCTGTAAGGGTCTTGCACACAGCACTGTAGCAAAACATTTGCAAAGAGTAATTTAGATCTGTCTGCTACATATTGAGCTGCACACGAACAAAAGGCTGTCCTTGTATTGTGAATAATTTCCTCAAAGAGCAGATGTTGCCTGATTTCTCCAGAATGTCAAACTCCTACAATTTTATAGTGAGTGATACTACATACAGTAGCCTTGCACTAATATAATTTTCATACCTAAGGACCTCAGCTCTCATTCAAAGTGAGTTTTTATCCTCTGAATACAAGGAGCTGTGTCTCTGATGCAAAAATCAGGAGGCAACATTCGCCCAAGTTCAGCCTACAAAAATCTGAAGCCAGTCTCAGGACTACACAGTTTTGGATGCTAACATCACTACTGGCATATAAAAAGGAAAGAGGGAGAGTGAGAGCCCAAACTAGAAGTATCTCAGCTCTGCCAGCAAGGACAGGGACCCTCACGTTGAGGGACCTTTCCAAGAGCAGCACTGATGATTTCTCAGGAACGGGCTCCAAATTAACCTCACCAAGCCTATTTCAGAGCCACAGAGGGCAAGATGTGGAGGAGGAGGAGGACTTCAAGGGTGCTTTCAAACGAACTGAATCAGAGGTTTACCCAACCCCGCTCTTTCAGAAGTGTCTGAATAACGCACCAGCCTGAACCACTGGAAAGGAACAAATAAATGAGTTGGCAACTTTCACAGGGAGGAGCCTTGAAGCCCAGTTCCCAAGACCACACCAACCAGCTCCGTGTGACAGCATACAGGAATGAAAATAGGTAGGTAACATTAACAGAAATACACTGAAACTTAATAACAGCAGCTTGTCAGGACATGCACCAAAGAGAAGTGGCTCATAACAGCTCCAGCCTGTATTATGAATGTTTCATAGCCACCTGGCTAACAGAGCTGCCTGAACTCAGCTCAGGTGGTGTGTGTGCTGCGCTAACCCACAGTGCTCACTCTGCAAGGAGACTGCCCAGCTCAACTTGGGCATCTGTGTTAAAAAGAGACACCGTTCCTCTTGTCGGATTGAAAAATGCCTTAGAATAACAAGGCAGCAATGGACAGAGCTCAAGAGCTAAGCTGTGTCCTCCTTTGGTGTAAATCAGGAAGGTTTGCTCGGGATGAATGGAGTTATCCTGATTTACACCAACTATAATTGTAGTTGTAAACCCATTGTAACAACCTCTTCTTGTTTCAGTGAGAACTTCCATGTGTGTATCAGTAGCTTAAAGCAAAGGCACAGTTTAAAAGCAAAAGTAATCCCCCTGCCTTTCCTCTCCTGATCTGATTCGCATACAAAATGGGCTTATGAACTCAAAAATTATGGGAGGGATTCGGGGAGGAGGAAAGGGAGACACAAGAGCCCTTTTATTTTGCGTCTTATTCACAATGAAAATTGGCACAGAAGCCAACCACATACATTAACATAGTTTGGGCAAGTTTAACTCTCATGAATACATTTCTGTGGAAAAACTATGTGACTATGGAAAAATCCCCTCTTTTTTGCCATTTGAAAAGATAACAGGCTTCTATGTGGAACATACCCAGAACCTGCCTGATTCAGAGACATGGAAACACAAAGATGAATAAGGCTGAGTTTCCCATGCTAGGGGCCCATGGAAACTGAGAGGGGAGGAAGAAGTAAGGAGGCCCATTGACTCGGGAGAAGGACTTTCATCCTACAGGTGAAGGAAGCATTTGAAGGCACCAGTAACATTGCAGGCCTGTTCCAGAGCCCATCTAAGTCACTGGCAACATCACATTGACTTCACTGGCATGTGAGTCACAGCTGAACAGTTTTAAAATACAATCCAAGGCTATTTCCATATCACTGTGTAATGAGTGGGATCCAAAACAGTTCAAGTGACTTACCTGCCTTTTGTTCATATTTCTGGCTGTTAGTGTGGCTGGTGTTTGTGCTCTAGGTCTCCATATTGCACCGAGGAAGAGCTGAGACCAGGACCTTTTGGGAGGTCTGTCTCAGACTGATGTGCACACCAGTGCACCCATGTCCAAGTCAGGCAACCTGGAGGAAGGAAAGCTTTGGGCAAATGTACTGGGGCATCAACTGCATCTTTCTCCTCCTCTCCTGTATCTCCACTGCCCCTCTCCAAACTCAGGCTGAGGAGGGCTCTCAGTGGGAGCTGGAGGATTCAGCAAGAGCAGTGGGCATATCCACTGGACAAGGTAAGCATTCCTTTGTCTGATGATGTAAGTGCACCTGGCACCCAAAATCTGGAATTTAAAGCTAGCCCAGCCACAGGACCTGCTCTGGGATTCTCTGGCCCAACTGCAGTCCAGATGCACCTTAAGACTTCTGCAGAATTTCAGTTATACAAAAATAGTGACTCACTTCATACATCCCTAACTGCAACCTAAGAGCTACTGCCATTGCTGTAAAAAACCCTTCTTGTTTCCTCACTGGCACTGTACTGTGCTAGTTCTGCTCCAGTGCCACATTCCTGGCAGAGGATGGTAACCTCAGAATGACTATTTTCTTTTGAATGAACTACTTTGCTTTATTATTATTAGCCTATCAGATACAATAGTTTGCATGGCAAGTCCTTCATCAGATCACTTCAGAAGCATGTCGCTGCAGTAGGCCTTTAATATCATGCTAATTTGTTTCATAAATTACTAATTGAACTCTTTAAATGACTCATATCGGTATGGAGAGTCTTGCCATAGAGAAAACTCGGTGATCTCAGAAGAGGGCACATCACAGAACCATCCTCCCCTGCTATGTAACACAAACAGGGGGGCAGGAGCAGGATGGGGAGTTTTCCTCCCCAATTAGCAGTTCAGAGCCCTTATCACTGTGAGGAATCAGAGTCCCACATCCATTGCACCTGCCTAAACAGGGAGTTTCCACTGATGTCAGTGCGTGGAAGAAGCGAAGGGTACAGACCCACACGTGGAGGGCAAAGCATCTGCAGAGCAGATCAAAAGGGAATGTTCTTCCTCCGGGACAAGTCCATCTATAGCTCTGGTGTTTTAATGACACCTGACACACATTGCCACTGAAGTCATTGCTGAGTTTGCCTCCACTGGACAGATGGGGTTTGGCTGTGACCAGCAAGCAGGATTTTTCCCAAACTGTCCAATGCTGGCCACTTCCAGCCATACAAGATTCTGTCTTTGCTTTTTCCAACACAACTGCCTCCAAAGACAACCTAGAAACAATGTCACACCTTGCACTGGTTTGGCAGCTATGGAAGGGTAACTGGTTATCTCAGGACCGGTTCTCCAAAGGCACAACTCTGTTGTACTGGGCTGGGCTGGAGGGAGGTCAGAGGGCTTCAGGCAGGTTTGTCTGACTGACCTCTGTTTTTCCCTCGGAGCCACCCTCATCATCTCTTGCCTTGCAGCAAAGAATGGTTTTTTCCCTCACCTAAACCCCAACAATGCTGGTATCTACACCTGCTCAGCCACATTCACCTCCCACCAGAGTTAATGGAGTGAGCAGTCATTTCTGGGGAGAGAGCCACCTGGCCTACAGCAGATGCCTCCCTTAGGATGAGATCAGTATCACTCCCAGGCAGCTGGGAAGGCCATTTAGCTGTACCTGTCCACATGCAGCCAGAGGAATCCCACCCCAGGTGAGTGGTGACATGATGAGCTGCTGCATCAAGTGAAAAGCACTGTTGTTTTGCACATCAGACTGGCCTTGTGTGCATCTAAGCTGCATTTTATGACTGAACCTAGGACAGGGAACCTGCTGCTGATCCTGCACCTCCATAAGCAATAAGAGCATGAAGACCTCCACATGTGCTCCAGCACAAAGGCTTGGCACAGAACTGCTCAGCCAGGTTCTTACGGGTAGAATAAAGCCCCAAGAGGGACCTCTGCAAACATCTCTGCTGGTCTCCTGCAGTCCTGGTCAGTGTTTCACCCAGCAGACTTCTGAAATTAGAAAGCTAACGTGGTTCTCTGGTATAATTACAGATAATCCCATTGGATTCAGCACCACTGGTTAACCAAACATGCATTAGCTCCTAAGAGAAAGACGTTATTTATTTTACCCACACAAGGCTTATCTTGTAGTAGCCATTGACTTTCCATGGAAAGATCCTGCTCTGTTGCTGTACATCAGTCACTAGAGGCAGCTTCTAAACTTTAATATCTCCAGAGGAACAATAATTGTGACCCTTTCAATATTTTATATTTACGGACAAGCAGAATGAACTCACTGGAGTCAGCAGGTGGTGTGTGTTCAGCTGCTCGGAGCAATATTCAGCTTCCCTGTTCCCAGCGAGGGCAGCTGCCATCAGGGAAGCAGTGCCCTGTGAATGTATCATTCAGTGGGTGAAGAGCCCAGAGTTTGTGTGGCAGACATCAAAGGGAACTGTAACATGCAGATGTTTTCCATGCAGAGGCTGAGAAAAGTGATGGCCAAGACTTTGTAAATCCCATGCTGTGTTTTTTCCTTCGTTTGCTCCCTTACATCCCCCACTCCCTTGCCTTTTCTTACATGGAAGAATGATACCATTAAAAATGATATATATATAAATGATACCCTTAGCTGATATAATTTGCTGTGACTCCACAGGGCTCTGGCTGTTTACACAAGTTGCAAATTTCTCCCATCAATTTAGATCTCTACAGATTTACATCATGGGCAATAGCACTATATTTTTTCCCATAGTTAATAAGCTTCTTCAAAAAATAAACAAACCACCCTTGACACCCATTAAACTTGCATTTGGAGATAAAGACTTCAGAGGATGCCTTCTCCCACCCTATCTCCTGTCCTTCATCCCGCTCCTCAGTTTATGAGAGGATCCTCCCAGTGCCACGAGAGCTGAGCTGAGCTGTGTTACCCAGGACAGAGCCCATGGATGAAGCCATGGCTGGATCTGCTCCCTCTTCATCTCCCCAAGTAATGCTGTGAATACAACCCATCCCAAATGTCCCTGAGTCCTGCTGAGGACAGAGCCCTCTTCACTGCCACCGAGGCTCACTCATGGGATGTAGGTTAAAATTCCTGCTCTGTTTCATCCAGGGCAGCAAGTTCAATGCACAAGTCCCTCTGCCCAGGTGAATTCCTTACCCAGCAAGGTAAAAGATGTTTTTAAAAAGTTCTCCTTTCCCTTTCATTTTCATTTCTAGAAACATTTAATCTCCTCATGGAATAAAAACACACTCTGGAATGTCACCATTTTCCATACAATGAAATTCTTGTGCTCTCTTTGCCCTCACCAGAAGCACCACCACGTCTGCAGAACACACTGCATTGTGCTGTGACTGTGCTGTCCTGCAGAGACACACGAGTTTCACGTGACATTGCCAACTGACCTCCCCAAAATGTTCCTCCCGTGAGTAAGTGCCAGCCTGTGCACACAGCACACATGGAGACAGACACTTCCCATCAGGAAGCAGTTTGTGGAGCCATCTGGGGAGCTTAAACACTTCTGAGCACACCAGAGAGAGAACGCTTTGGCTGGACAATACGCTGACTGAGCTTGGGTTTGGGATACACTGAATTATCCTGAAGAGCCAGGTGACTCAAGTGCCAAATTCCTGACCACATTTACTAATTTAATTTGACCACTGAAGTTCCCCAGGCTCTTTTGGAAGCCCCGGTTGCGATTCCAGGAACCAGTATGTCCAAAGCGATCCCACGGGTTGAACACTGTCATTAAAAGCATGACCTGTTTGTTCCTGCTTGAGGCAAATGATGGAGTCCCTGCAGGGGTGCAGTGAATTGGGTGCTGTCTCACCCACCCCAGCAGTGGCTCTGTACGATGGAGCAAGACCCAAAACCACTGGAGATCTCTGAGGCCACTGAAAAAGCCTGACATTTCTTCCCATAAAAGCTGAGCTTAATGCTTCCTGGTGATCCAAAAGACATGTTGCAGATACATTTTCTGGATGAATTTAGGAGAGACCAACCAAGATGATCAGGAGTTGGAGCTCACAGCGGCCAAGGAGACGCTGATTTGTCCAGCCTCTAGAAAAGAAGATGAAGGAGAGACCTTATTCCTGTCTCAGCTACCTCAGAGCCACCACCAAGAAGGCAGAGCCAGGCTCTTCCTGAGGGTGCACAACTCTGCTTGGCACTGACCCCTTGTGTCTCCTGGGAGGCCCCCAGGAATACTCTCCTGTAACCCATCCTCTGCACCACCATGTGCACACACCACTCTGAGTGCTGCTTTCCATCTGATCTCCTGCTCCGAGATCAACATTTCCACCCTGCTCCTCTTTCCCCGAGCCTGCTAACTTGCTGGAGGTTACACTGCCTCTCCAATGGCCCCCATCCCACTTAGCCTGTATCCTGGGATTTTCTTTCATGAAAAAGGCACTGTAAGGGCTGTGGACCCTGTGATTTACACTTTTTCATCTCCTGCAGAAAGCCTGCCGTGGATGTGATGATACCATTCAGCTCCGTTTACCTGAGAACTTAAAAAAATACCATCGGAGGTTGTTTTTTCCATATGGGTAAATAGTAGGGGTGGGAGTATTCCTTATGGGAAACCTGGAACAGTCGCACTCTGTCGGCCTGACATTTCCTGCTGTAATTGAAACTTTTGATGTTAAAAATTCCATTTACACAGGGTCTCTCTAAGCCAGGCAGGGAGGAGGGCAGAGGTGGGCTCAGCGTTAGCACACGGGTTCCCCAACACCCCCCACCCCCAGTGCAGCCAGTTAAACTATAGCAGGTGAGATGTGGAGATGTAAGGGAAGGAATATGAGGAAGGAAATACCAGCTGAGTTAGGTAATTTGGGTCAGAGGAAGCCAGGCGTAGTTACAGAGGCAGGTACAGATCAAATCAACTGGAGGCTCTGGGTCTCTGCATCTGCCCGTGCCCCTGCAAAGGAGGGCAGGGACAGGGGGTCCCACGTGCTCCTGTGCTCATGGGGGGTGTTGTGTCTTGACCATCCAGGCTCTGCCCTGAGAGGATGGAAAAACAGCTCCCTCGGAAGGGATCGGGACCAGTGAGGAGAAATAACTTTGCCCTCCTGCAGGTTAAAGGATGTTTCTCTGAGTGCCTTTAAAATTCCCATCCAGTGCTATACAACCTAATTCCCAACGAAGTCAGACGAACAGCCAAATTCTAACCCAAATCCCAGCCTTAGGAGTAAATCCAAGCAGAGCAACCCATTGCTGCCAAACACAGGCTTATCCCTTCACCAGTTCCAGACCCCGCCACAACCCTACACCTGAGGACCTGCACTAATCTGCTCCCCACTCAAGCTGCAGCCAGTGTCAACTCAGTTTATCCACAGGGATTCTTCCAGCTGGGGACACAGCTCATGGCTCCACGGGGGATTCACCCAGCACGACTCGCCCAGCGCTCAAATCCTACCTCACCCCCAGCTCTACCCCACCCCGGGAGCTCCTGTCATTCCCAGCCCTCAAGGAGCCAGATGCCCACTTTGCTGCTCCATGAAACCTCTAGCAGGCTCTCCAAGGGGTGAAGAGCAGCAGCAAGAAACATCAGAATGCCAGGACCAACCCCAGCCCCAGCTCCCACCAACAGTAAATACGGGAATAAGACGAAGTACAGGACAAGATGGAATGCCTGTGAGTAATGGACATAATTACATTAGCTAGGCAAAGTAACTTTATGTTAAGAAATATTTTTGGCATGCCATGAAAAGTTTAAATCCTGTCACACCCCAGCAGTTACAAAAGTCAAAGGCAACATAACATGAGCTTTATTTTAACTGTTACATGCATTTGCATAAAAATGCTTTTTCAGAATGATAATGCAACTGCGCTTCCCTGTTTTGTGTTTTTTGCTGGTTTCCCTTTTGATGCAACTTTCTTGCACCCTCAAAGGCACAAAGGAGAACAGGAAACAGTTCTGCCTGAGACTCTTTCTCAGGCATCATCAAAAATAAGGCTCAATCCTTTGAGCTTCTCTCACATATCCAAAGACAAGACAGTAAAAAAATCCAAACAAGTACCTAGACTAAGCAATCATTTCTGAAAATCTGGCTTTTCACTGTCAAATGTGACTCTGACCCTCCAGCCATGACAGTGACAAACACAATAACAAGCAAATTACATTCCTCATTATTCTCCCTAGCAATCCTTGGGAGCAATGGGCAGCACAGGGCAAAAAAACTGGGCTGGATGTACAGAAACAGCCATTTCAGCAAGGAAACAAATGAGTTATTTGAGCAGCCACTCAGATTAATTTGCATTTCTAACCCTGTAACTTATATGACAAGTGACTATAAACTCAATCTGCTCCTTGGGTTTCCACAAAACAGTTCATTCAGAAATAGAAGCAGAAAAAATTTTAGGTCCCAGAAATACTAAAATGCATTTTATCCCACTGACTGTCTCAAACTCTGTCACCAAAGTAGGCAAACCCCCGAAGTTAACAGCTGTTATATTTTGATGTTAGAGCTGATACACAGATGCTCATCTTCATTTAAATATTTCATTTAGATATAGCTGGAGAAAAGTCTGAGTTTCTCCATTCAACAAACTCCTTCACTTTTAAAATCACTTTCTTTTAAAAAAAACACTTTATTTTTTTTTCTCCTGCCTTATTTCTGCTTCATGGGCCAGCAGAGCACTGCAGAACTTCAGCAAGTACAAATGTAATGATCTTCAGCAAATAGCCAGGGGGGACCAAGAAAGATCTTTATCTGTCTTGATCTTATATTGATCTTGATTTTTTTCCAGCTGGAAGAAAGGAGAACTCCCAGTGTGCCACTAGCAGAAGGCACATACCCAGAATTATCAACTGTGAGATAAAGAAAAAAGTCTGAGGAGGAAAAAGAGATACCAGGTAAATAAAAAAAATTGAAAGTGCTGTGAGGAACTAATGGCAGCGCTCAGCCTAATGGCAACACTCAGTTGTTGGAGTGTCTGGTCTACTGCTATGGGTAAACATTTGTCTGAATGACAGTACACGGTGTAAAATCATGTGAGATGGGCCAGAACTAAGTCATGATTGATGAGCCTTGGAAGAGCAGGACCTGGCTCTCCAAGGTTGGTTTTGCAACCTTTGATCTTTATAGCCACGCATTATAAAGCGGTTTCAACTTGTAACTAAATTCCTAACATACTCAGCTGTAAAATCCAGACATATCCTGAGTAATAAAACAAATACATAAACTGGAACCGAGGTGAGAGTCATCTTTTACTGTCACTTAATGCTGGAAACACCTAGAGCTTGTTATGCTACATTCAATAGGAAAACATCACTTTAAGAGCAGCGTGAAGGGATTTGGGCTGGAAACAAATTAATTGGGCAGCACAGCTTACATGATTAATCCTATCTGGATCCCCAACTTCCAGTGCCTCCAAAGAGCATCAGGAACAGGCACCTTTCAGAATGTTACCCATACTGTAACTGTACAGCATGATGCTCATGAAATCCTTCTTCTATCAGCTCATGTATCAGAGCCACGGGCCCTCCGCAAAAACGTCATCCTGCCAACTGTGGATATCACCAATAAATCAAGGCAGTTGCACAAGCCACAACTTAGGTGGCATTAATTAGATCAGTGGAAGTTATGATCCAACATAATTATCATTGTTACCCCACCTACGTTTAATTTCAGTGTTTCTTCCTATCTTTGCAGGAGAGTTAAATACATGCTGTAACAGTGTCAGTCTCCAGAGGCAGCAAAAAGAGCAAGGCCAGGTAATTATATGAGTGCAAGTCAGGGGAAGGGGACTATCATGAGATGTGATCAGATACTGTTCAACAAGGGGAGAGAGAAAGAAATTCACCCTTTGCCCTTCACACATCTCAGAGCTTTGCAGCTGTACATGAGGTCTAGGTTTTGTGCTGCCTGATCTGACCTGCCAGTCCCCATTCAGCAAGGTGTGCAAGTAAAGAAATCACCGTAAGCACATGGAGAGTCTTAAAAAAACCTGATTTCCCAAAGTCTTACATATTGTTGAAAATGGCCTGAACAGCACAGCCCAGGAGAGGGGAAGAAAGGTCAATGTACAGGGATGGGACTTGTGGCATCTCTGACCACATCTACAGCAGCAAGAAGCACAGAACAAGAGGCACAGATAGAGAGAAACAGTCAGTGCCGAGGACCAGACATCCACATGGGACATTTCCATTCCACACATGTTTTCTTCAGACTAGCTGCAGTCTAATGGCAGCAGCAACCAGCACGAGCTGCCCCATGCCAGGTGCAGCCCTAAAACCATTCCAGAGAATTCCAGTTTAATGTCCTCCATGACTGCTCTGTGACACAAACGTGCAGTTCTGTGGGGATCACTGGAGACTCCTTTCAGAACTATCAGCCAAATAAAACACTAATGCCAGTGTTCCCCTCCCTCAGAGGCATCTCCATCCTGGGCATGGACAAGTGTGTGGGGACACACATGTGCTGACACCCACCCAAAGCTTCAGGGATTTCTGAGGTGGCTACAGAGAGCTGCAGCTGCGTGGCCGAGTTGGTGTGACTGTGCCCAGGCTATTTTGTCCTGCTGCAATAGCCCAGATAACACAACCCTGATGCAGGTCTGCACAGGGTGACACGAGTGTCCCCAGACAGCAGAGCACGGTGTGGCTGCCCCAGCATGTGGGCAGCAGCTCCCCTGTGCAGCCTGGGGGTGCTCTCCTTCCTTGTCATTCCCTCCATCCATAGGGACAATTTTACAGTCCTGTGTCTCTGGGGACTGGGCTTCAGGAAGTGAGATTCACACAGGTACAAAAACAAATGGGAAACCAAGTGTTTGCAGGACTGAGCCTTGAATCACAGTCCAGGAAAGGGCTGTAATGACAATTTGTGGCTGAAGAAGAACTACTGCCTTTGAACTGGCTGGAAGGGCTTTATACAAAAAGGTGCCATATCTTTCAGGTCACAGCAGTCCTTTCTGACTGCAGGTTGCATCATTACAGTATTTGGAAGACAAAGAGATTTTCTGCCAAGAATCCCCAAAAATGCTCTGTTTTAGCAGGTCAGCTGGTTCTCTCCTTTTTTGTCCTTTCTTCTATGAGTCTGCTCTTCCCTACACTTACAATAAAACATTTTCCTTTGACACTGTGCAGGACTCTGCTTAAAAAGAGCTTGGTGTAATCAGGTGTGTTCCTAGTGAGCTCCAGCCTGTGGTACAAAGACCCCACTGTTGTTCAGAAGGCTGTTCACTAATGTTCACTCAACAGAAGAGACCAACAGTTGGCAATATCCATCAACCCTGCATTTGCTTATAATTAAAGAAAGGTCAGGAGCTGTGCCTTTTTCAGAATCACACACCTTTGCATGGCCAAAACCCAAACATATACAAATCTCACAATGGAAACATCCAGAAACAGGAAACTGGAGACATGAAAAACATTAAACAGCCAGCTGTGTGAGTCTGTTAAGGTTTGTGAGACCGACTTTCCCCCATACTTGGGTACAGAACGTCTGAGATAGTATTTGGTACCTAACAGCAAAAACTGTTGTGTTCCAGCTTTTTCATGCCTCACTGCTACAGAAAGGCCCTGATTCACACCACTTCATTATCTTTCCTCATTTTTATAGGCAGCCAGAGGGCATGCTGGATCCTCAGTTTGTTTGTCTGGATCCACTCGTTAGTGAATTACGTGGAGTGAGCAATGACATGCACCTGGACATTTAGTCTGCGTAGATTCTTTAACATTCAAATTAGTTGTGCTACTTCAGCAAAGAGCAACAGATCTTTCTGAAATGTGATTTTTTTTTCTTTATGCTTTTGTATTTCTTGGAGCCATAGCATCAGTGGAGAGGAATTGCCAAAGAGCAGGAACGAAGGGGAAGAAAGAAAAGCGGGACATTTCTCCCTGGGAAGTGCTGTTAGCAATCCCTTTGCTGTGGACACAAGGATCATGCAGCCAAGACCACGGCCACATTCTGGTGACAATCTGAGTGGCAGCATTTACAGCTTTTGCTGTACAGCTGGACAAGAAACACCAAAGCAAAACACGGGTAGGTAGATATTCAGCTGGGAAATTTGCAGCAATGTTGAGTGCAAGCCTGGTGCGTGCCTCTGGAAATCTGGAAATGGAAACTACCTAGAAATGTGCTTTTAAGGACCAAGCCTTTAATTCCCACTTGGTTCTCTTGTGGTATCACTACATATAATTTGCTACTGTAATAAAGGGAAATGGGACAGAGAGGGACAGATACAGCAGACAAGCAATGCATGAGGTACTTCTGGCATACACCCCTTGGAGACCACAGACAACTGGTGCAAGAATCAGAGAGACACAGTCCAACACAACCCCTGCTCTGCTTTTCCCATCAGTAGCTGGGTACTGCAGAGAAGGTAGTTAAAAATGTCTTCTAAAATAGCTTTAAGGATTGGAAATCTGATAAGGCAAATACAAGTGGCAAAGCTCCACTGACGTCAGTGAGACTTATATAAGGGAAGATTTTGTAATGGTAAAAGTAATACTGGAACTGAAAAGTCCTGCACACTGAACAAGGAAGTTTTTCAGGTTAACCTCAACACAAGCCACAGATTTGTCCTCAAAACAATTTCCCCCCTGCCCTGAAAATAAAAACTGAACTGGGACTATTTCTGCAAAAACTGTCTCTTTGTGTGTACAATCACAGCAGCATAACTCACTGCAAAGCTACTCATTAATAGGTAAAGGAGATATTAATGCAGAATGATATTTTTAAATGTGAATTTTGAATTTCTACATATGAGAGTTTAATGAAAAGATGTGACTGTGAAATGCAGTACATTTAGCCAGCCCTGGGACAATATGGTGTGGGAGTCGTTCTTCTTTGGTACAATTCTTCTTTTCAGGGCCATCGAGTAAGTTGGTGTGAATTAACACTGGTCATTTGAAATCAATGGAAGAAAATGGAGCTATGCCAAATGACATCAGTGAAGGATCCAGCTTTTTGACTTCAAGTTATCCTCAGTTAACACTGGCGTAATCAGAAAAAGGCGACATTTACTTCTCTGCCCAATGAAAATAGCCTGGGTATTGGCTACTTTCAGAGAAGTGCCTGAAAACATTCCACAAACCATGAATTATTCACAGTATTAAACAAATAATTGTGACTAGTAAATAAATATTTGAAAGTAATGGCTGGTTCATACACCATTCAAACATAGTGTAAGGGGGAGATATTCATCATATGAATTACCCATTAAGAATTATTGGCTCAGCTCTACTTATAACTGATAAACAGTCATGTGGATAACAAGGCAAGTGTTTGGCATGTCTCCTGCTTTCATTCCCAGCAATATGGCTTCCTTTTCAACACAGACACATAAACTCAATTATTTATCCCCCTTCTTACAGAGAAACTAAACTGCCTTCCATGCACCTGAAAGGCAAGAGCTCAGTGCAGTTTCCCCAATCCCTACTTGTCTGGTTAAATTCCAGGTCAGGCAACAGCCCTCTGACAGAACCACATTCCTGCTGTAGTTTCAATTACCTAAATTATTCTTCACCTCCTGTCCTAAGCATGGGCATATTTTTGATGGCCTGGGCTGGGAAATGTGAATGCAAACTGCTACCAGATGTAGGGAGGAGGAATGATTTCATATCGGAGGCGCTGGCCTCTGAGCCAAAATATCTGAGTCTCTGCTGTGCTACAGGCTTTCTGTAAGCCACTTAGGCCCAAATCCCCCAAGGTATTTAGGCTTTTAACTCCTGTTCATTTCAGTGAGAGTTAAAAGCCTAAATACCTCCATGGATCTGGGTTTTAGCCTCTGTGGTTATGTCTACACAGCACAAGGGTTTCCATAGTACCGAGCGGGCACATCGGAGCTGACTCTGAACACCCTGGCTCCGGCAGAAGAGCAATATCCTGCTGCTGGACTATTATTCAGCCAAGAGTGGAATATGATCTGATTGTGGAGAGCCCTCACCACAGCATTCCCAGGAGCTAGCCTGGGTACCTCCACACAGCACTGCTTTCTGCTGGGTGGGTACAACCACATGCCCCAAACTCACACTGCAGTTTGGGTCACAGCCTGCCTCGTCGGGATACAGGGAGAACAAGGGCATCCCATAAAATTCCCATAGTGGGCAGCACAGAAAGCACAGGCAGCCAGCACGTTTGGTTCTGCTGAATGATCCTACACATCCCATTTGAATTCAGCTTTCACTGGCCACAGAAAGGCAGCAGGGGGCTGTGCAACACGGTCCCACTTAAACGTGCAGCATCTTTCTCTTATAGCACCAGCACAACATCTGCCCGTGTCTCCAAAGAGAGTCAGAGCAAATGGTTAATGTGCAGTTATGGGAGTTAAAAAAGGAAATGCTTTGCTGCTGTTCTGTTGTCAGTTTTGGCAAGCAGCACTGGGGAAGCGAGACACTGATAACATTGCTTTATTGTTCGTGTAGGTCCCAACCTTAACATGCTACATCTGTATCTTCTGTCTCAAGAAGTTGCTTTCTTTTCATCAAACACATTCCAGAAGTCAACAGTAAAAGCACTGACAAGAGACAGCAGATTGATCCATTAACTCTCACTCACTGCTAACAGTTCCTTGGCTGAAACCGGACCCTGCATTCCACTTGGGAAGATTTGGTGAGTTCAGAACGTAAACACGCTCCCAGGATTTGGTTACTGCTCTCATGCACTGCAGCTCCTGCCTTGGCGGAGCAGGAGGTGCTGGAATCTCTACAGGTGCTGTACCTCTTATTTTATACATACAGTAATTAAGTAACAAACAGGACAGGCCCAACAAGTCCTGTGTGCCTCGTGCTAATATTATACTACATTCTCAGTTAGTGCTAATCAATGTGGTTGCAATGAAGGATATTACAGCTCACGGCCCGTTCTAATATGTCTAACAACAATAATAATAAAAAATAATAACAATAATGCACTCTCTCTTTGCCAGAAAAGATGCAATTAAATGAGCACATATTTTCCCTTTGCAGACAGGCCCTTAAGCATCTTCCTTTTAGCAGCAGATAAAATGAAAAGTTTTGCCTGTCATGGCTTTGAATTTGGTTTGCAAACCCAGCCTTTAAGTTAGAGCTATCCAACAATGCTCCTTTGTTGAACTATTATTCTCCCCGCGTCTGACCGAAGCACACAGGGTCTCTGCCCACTGACCAACTCTCCAGTGCACTGTAAAAACTGCACAAATCGCCACTTCTCACACATCTGCTCCCAGAGCTGTGCAGCCCACTGCGGGCTCGGCTCCGTGTGTGGCTCTCTGCCCCCCTCTACCGACTACCACAGTCGGTCCCGGTCCAATTCCTGCGTCCAGGGACTGCGCCTGGGGTGCTGTTACCCTTGGAGAGGTGACAATACACGCAAGATGCTGGCTTATCCTGGGAAGAAGCTGATTTTTCCTATGCAGCAGCTGGACAAACAGGGTTTTGTCCAAGCAGGCCTCCGAGTTCGGCCTCTGCGTCGCTCACAAAACAGAACAGGGTTTTGTGCTGCGAGGTTTGACATGGAGGTAAAACACGGCTGCAGCACTCCAGCCAGTCCCTTGACACTGGGATTCAAGAGGGTGTCTTTGGGATTCAAGAGGGTGTCTTGAATCAGAAATGAAAATGTGCTTCCCCTTTGGGTCAGGTTCCTGAGACGAATGACATTTTCCAGGATGGTCAACTCCTTCAGATGAAAAGTTACTGTTTTTCAAGATTTTGCATTTTTTGATGCAATAGTGGCACTTCCCCCCAAAAATGAACACTTTTCAAAGAAATACACCTAATCAAAAAGCCACATCTCTGAAAAACATGCTTTCAGTGCATACATGAATCTACCTGTTACTGCCCTTTGCTTTCCATGCAGACTATGGTACCATGCACAGTCCCACAGCTCTGCAGAACCAGCAGAGATTGCTACGGGGAAATGCCAGGAGCTGCTCCACTGACATCACTGGGCTTCCTGCCACTGATTTCAGTAGAGCCATGATTTCATGCAGGACTCTGCTGCCATTGGACTCAAGGTTTAATTACACAACTCTTTTCTAACTGGCTCTCTAAGGTTTCTACAAGGCTGATTTCCCTCCAATCTCACTGCAAGGGTTAGTTCAGGCTTGTTACAGAGGCCTGTTTGAAAGCTTTGTGTTCTTTATGCTTCTCTTCTTCCTTTGGTACTGTACAATCACAGACACAGCTCCCTGTTCCAGGTGTAGCTGTGTACACATTGTCCATATTTACATATTAACACTACAACTTCATCTCCTCTGTTGTCTCAGGTTTCGAATGGTTTTTGCCCTTCCCTTGCTTTTCTCTTCTCCCTGATCAGGTCTTATGTATTTAACACCATTTTGTTACACAGGTGTATAAACAGATCCTGATCTAGGGAAAATTATTTGTTATTGTTATTATTATGGGTTTGGATTAGCAATTTGCTCTGTTTCCAGATTGTTTTGGCCTTCTGGCATGACCATTAAGAATGCCAGCTCCACCTCTGCCTGCACAGAACCATGTCCTGCACATTCCAACTGCAAGTCCTTCAGGACTCACAGCAGTGGGAGTAATGGGACCTGAGGTTTGGACAGAACTGGGAGCATCTCCATAATAATTCTGGACAGAGAACGTCCAGCACCTTAATTTGCAGCTGTGACTTTGTCTGCCTTGCACTGACCAGCTTCACTTGTGCTCCTTTGGATACCTCAAGCAGTGGAGACACTGTGTTCAGGCACCAGCTCCTGAATATGCAGGTAGCATCCTGGGCAGGCTTGTCCAGCCTGCCCCGAGCCCTGGGAAGATTAAAGCTGGTTGGTATTTGGTTATCTGCACTGCAATCACACCTCCAGTTGCCATGTAGGTGCACAGTGGGTGACCAGGGGACCCCTCTCTGTGCTGTACTGTCAGCAGCAGCATGAGAGGCATGACAACAACAAGGGGGCTGGAAGGCTGGACTCAGGGGGGTCCTGCATGATTTGTCCTACAGCAGCTGTGATTTTCAGAGCAGCTCACACACACAGTGACACTGCAGTCTCTCACTCCCTACACTCTGAAGACAGACTTAGGACTGGAATAGCCTGCATTTATTTTAGCTGCTTTCTCAACAAGTGGTCTGTTAAAGGGAGAAACACACCTCTGTATGAAGTTGTGTTTGCATTATGTATTTATTTTAAATCCTGGAATGAGCATGAGATGAACTATCATGGAGATTTACAGAAATTGAATTAGAACCTTTCTTATACCAGTTCAGAGTTTACAACTTGTTTCCACTTACAGAAGAGATGTGAGTATTTTACTTGTCTTGGATCCTGCAGAGGATTCTTGGGGTCCCAAAACCAGCTGAAAATCACTGCACTGCAGTGCTGGCTGACACGAAGAAAAATGCCACCATCTGCAGCTGTGTGTGAGCACAACTGATGGGAAATAAGAATAAAGTCTGTAAGTACCTAAGTCCACAACTGTGCTCTAGCAGAGCTGGAGCATCTGCAAATTCAGATCCATAAATTTGGTGACATACCTTATCTGCATACAGAAGTGCAATGTTAAGTAGGAGAAAGGTAAGAGTAATTTGGACTCTTCACTTTTTAGAGGCCACACTGAGAGGGCCCCTGAAAGGTGGAGTCTTTGAGGAAGTCTCAAGTCACAGACAGAGAATTTCAAATTGCAAACCGCTTCTCATCCTCTTTGCCTAAATTTGCAAAAGTTAAGACAGGGCTACGGCTGACAGAAAACCAGCTTTCCTAATGTCTGACCTGATTATTCAGAGATATTTTCAAGGTGAGAACTACAAAAAAAAATTAAATCCAAGCACTTGTGAATTGCTGGTGACCTGCTACACAACTGCTTGGTGTCATACCCTTACAATGTCCAACAATGTACACCTTAACAGGGCTGTGTCAAAAGCTGCAGTGTCTCACTTTGGCTAAGCAAGTATAAGTTTGGATACTTATTTAAAAGTTGTTTGTATCCCTTAGTCCATGAAGCCAGAGTGAAAATATTGTTGGAATAATCCTTCTCATGAGGTCTCCAATAATACCTGCATCCAGCTGGGCTAGAAAAACATTGGGAGCAACCTTTCAGAGACTTTCCTCATTTTGCCTTCCAGTTCCAGCTGAGACCCGGAAGAGCAATATTTTGTAAGCAGGACCAGCAGTGGGAGAAGGAAAAGTTTGCTAAGTCTTGGTAAACATATCTGTATGAGCCAGCACTGAGTGCCTGCCTCTGCACATACCCAGAGTCCAGGGAACCACAAACAAGTGTAACTGGCTGTACAAATCATATATTCTCTTGATAGAAAAATACAACTGCGTATGTGCCTGAGCCTCTGCACTTAAGTAATTGAGGAAAATAAGTCCCTTTTAATTTCAAAAAGCTCTCAGCTGTGTCCTTAGTAATTAAGATAGCATGGATGCAATAAATCAGTACATGTGCCAACCCACAGAGGTCAAATATAATCAGGCAGCAAATTATAGTAAACATTTATGAATCCCTTGTATACGGCACATGACCCCACCCACTCTTTTTGGCACAGAGGTTTGCTGTTGATTGCACTGGTCCTTCTGGCATTTCATGTCCTCATGCAAGTCATACCAAGTAGCCTCCCTGAAATATTGTACTTGAACATGATCAGACTCATTTTAATCATTGTGTGTATTTTAAATGATGACTAACACATTGAGAGGATGAGAGAAACCAAAATGGTCAGGGAGCTTTTTTTAAAAGAGGAACAAGGAACATGTAAATTGAGGTTTCTATTTAAGCAACAAGAAACTCGGGGAAGGATGGTCTTGTGGATGAAGCCCAGGGCTGGGGTGTGAGACCCTGCTAACCCCCAGCATGTCCCCAGGTCCTATGGGACCAGAGTTCCTCGGCTCCCCCTCTGTGGAACAGGGATGATTATGCTTTCTCACTCCCATCCTTTATCTGTCTTGCCCATCTATACCAAAAAAACACTTCATTGAAAGGGACTGTCTTTAATTAGGTGTCTGTGTGTGCTTAGCACAATAAGGTGCCAATTTTAGCTGAGGTCCCTGAGTGTTCCTACCTGGTAAATGAAACAGGCATTTACTGCAGGGTTAATGACCAACTAAGATTACCTGATCTTATTATTTCATTTGTACTGCTGTCACACCTAAGAGCACCAGCCACAGACCTGAACCTGTTCTGTGTTTGCATTTAATGCATACAGCACTTAATGACAGTGCCTCTCCCAAACAGCTTAAAATTAAGTTTTCCTCTCCCTTCCCCCACCACTGACTGGCACGGAGCTTGTTCCAGGGAATGCTTTTCAGATCCATCTGCCAGGGTGACAGTTTCAAGGATCTCCTTGTGCCTGCTCAGATCAGATCTAGATAACACCTGAGAAATGCTGATGAGATTCTGATCACAACCAGAAGGAAAGGGAGAAATATTTTCTACCAGAAGGTTTAAAGAAACAAAAAGATTTCCTGTGGACTCAAATGCAGTAATTTCCTGCTGATATTTTTTTTACAAAAGGAAAAATTAAACCCAAAATAATAAAGACCAAGGAAATAATCTGATGTTTTGTCTTTAGACAAGCAATTCATTTTGATGGAATTGTAGAGTTCTTATTGAGGGTTGACTTGAGAAAAAGCATTCATATCTTATTTCTCTGTAGAAAGCTTTGACACCAAAATGTCAGAGACTTCTAGACACAAGCACAGAGGGTTTGGGGTATGAAATCCCTCACCTAACCACAATCTTGACTTCAGTCTAAAGCCCTTGAAGCTCCTCTTGCACATTACAGTATCTGGGGAAGCCTAATACGAGATAGTACTTGCTGCATTTGAGGATACTTGGGGTGCTGAAGTGGAGCTTCTGGTAGGGGATGAAAGAGATGGAGATGGGAGATGTCCTGTGTTATGAGCCATTTCCTTTCCCTGTGATGGCACTGATCCTTCAGAGAGACTTTCTTTCTTCTAGTAAAAAAACTTTTCAAAGGAGGTTCCTTACCAACTGCAGATGAAAGGACAGGAGCTGGCATGAATATCTCGGCAGCATCAGTGCCTGTTTTATACTTTGCACACACCTGGAGAGTCCTGGAATACAAGAGAAACCACCTGTACATCTTTGGTTACCCAAGAAGTTCCCAGAGCAAGTCTGGGACTCTTCACAAACTGGCATTTTACCAAGAAGCCACAGACATAGGAATTAAGTACTTTCTTCCGTGCCTTCTTCAAACTGGAGAGAGACCCTGCAGCTTCATTTGGCTTGGGTGTAGAGATGCAGAGTGGAGAGAGCAGGGACTGAAGAGGAGACTCATCCCAGAACTATTCAGCTTTTCATAACTATCAAATAATGATCATTTCTGAGACAGAAATCCCTTTTATTTAAACAGTCAGCAACAGAAAGTGGTGAGGTGGCCTTCCATTCTGCCCTGTACTAGTACCTCCCTACTGTAAAAACTGCCTTTCAGGCAGAACACCTCCCTGAATATCAAAGTGGATAAAAGCTGGGAAAAAACAAGACCTGTGAGGAAAGCAAAGCATCCCTTTCAGAAGGGACATAGCAGGATGTTCTGCAGGATGTTCTGTCACCACACGCTGTTCTTCACCCAGTGCTCACCAAACCCCAAATTCCATGAGCTTGGAATATTACACAAGAGCAGGCCTACCCAGACATCCTTTTGGGAATGGTCAGTGCCCCATGAGGACTCGTTCTCCTTGTTGCCTTCAGTGGGAACACGAGGTGCCGGTATCCGACACATTTTAAGAAATCATGGCAGGCTTTAGTGGCACACTTTACATGGCTGGTGCTCACACTGCACCATATAATCTTCACAAAATTATGTCATTTCCTAGATTATAATTTCTACCTCACGCCATGTGAATCAAGTTAGAATGATAATGAATTGCCAGCCCCATAACCTGGAAATGTCTAGACCAAGTATCTTCCAAATTACCCCAAGTGCTTGTCTTTAAAGTGTCAGGGGTAGTTATGCTCAAGTTTGGGAGTAAGAAGCTCTCTGCCAATTGGATTTTTAAGACCTTTACAAAATGCCTGTAAACACAGACATGGGCACAACAGTCTCAAGGGAGACAATTCAAGTTATTAGAAAAAAAAACATAGTAAAACTAATTCCTGCAGCTGCAGATAATGAAGTATAGAAACATGAACCAGTCAAATAAACACCCAGAAGGTGTTATTTACAAAATCTCATCACTTTTAACCAGTGGTATGATTTGAGAATTTTGACTCCTGGATTCTTAATGCTTTAGGTCAGCAAGACTAGACAGCTCTAGTGGTTGAAGTGGGCAGTACTTACTGTAAAGTCAATCAAGTGTCTACCTGGCAAATAGTCAGGAATCCCAAAATTAACAGCTCATTAGAAACCTGTCTGTGACATATTATTATTCCATGGGCAAGCCCTTGCTCAGGAGCAACCCCTCTGAACCCAGCACTGAGAACAAGGGAGAGGACCAGGCTCCAACCCAGGTATTTCCACAATGGGGTCTGCTGGTTCCAGTAGGGTGGAGAGCAGCACTGCAGGGGGCAAACAGGTTAGAAATGGGTCCTACTCATGCTACAGGTTTCTCCTGCAAAGGAGAACTAGACTGAGAATCAATGGAACGTTTCTTAGCTGTCCTGAGATGTTTCTCTGGAAATCAACCTCAAGCTGCAGACGTTGCAGTTCCAACCCTAGCTCACCTCCATCAACACTAGAATGCACCACTGGCAATTCCAACCCCACAGTAAGGAAGGTTTGTTCTCAGCAGGTAGAGCAGCAGCAATGTGGGTCAGGGTTACACAAACAGAGGGGAGTCCAGAGCTGATTATGTCTTTTCATTGATTTAAGGGGTCTTCTGTAGGATCCAGCAGTTTTTTCCAGCATTGCTGATTAGAACTGGGCAAGATTTCTGTTGAAGGAAGTTGGCTTCCTCAACTAACACAATTCAACTGTTGGCAAAATTCTGGAGCTTTCATTGAAAACTCAATTTCAACGAAAATCCCAAACGAAACAAGATGATTGTGGATCAGAAAGTATCTTTGATTAAAAAAAAAAGAAACATCATTTCAGATGTTGAAATTCCCCTTTATAACAGTTCTTGCTTTTGTTTCTTGTTGCAACCTTCTCACAAAAGAAATTTGGATAAAACATACATCAAAAATAGCAGAGGAAGGATTTTTCCACATGGAAAAGGCATCTCTAAAGCAGTCCTACTGTTAATATTGCAGCATTAGTAACATTGGTAACATTTAGGAGCCATGGATATCATTCATCTCTTGGAGAACGTGCTTTTTTTATTCAAAGAACTTCAGATGTGGGACAGCAATCTTTGGAACTCATCCATGAAAACTAGATGAAAATTAAAGAAGGGAAGTACTGAAAAAGTAACAGTGAATTAAAATCCATTGGACTTGACTGTGGAGCTCAAATCAAATATTCTTCTCCTAGGAAGAGGAAAGGCATTACAGCCTGGCCAACTGTTATTTGGAAATAGAATTGTAATTGTGTATTGAGTTCTTATCTTAGGATGAGGTAATCCACGGCATGCTGATGAACATTTATCAACCCGGCTGGTAAAGCCCCAGGGAATGACAAAGGGGAGAAAGAACGGGAAGGAGACACAGTGGCTATGAAACACTCCTTGCTAGAACAAGAAACAATGGGGTGCTGCAACTGCAAAAGCAGGAGAGACACTTCCTGGGACAAGATGCCTTGCTGAGGTACATCACTCCAGGGAGATAAGCGTGTGACAGGTTGGGGCATCAAACCACAGCAATTCTTACAAGACACGAGGTCTTTCTGACATTTATGTTTGAGGTTTCTAAGGTCAGGTGACTCTTGCTTCAGATCAGCAAAGTACTTGTTTCTCAGGTAAAAATGTTTAAAACAACTTGTTACAGAAAGTAAGTTCTAAGCAACTCCTGAATACCAGAGACCTGCAAAATCCTTTAGACACCCAACCCAGCACACGGCTTCAGATTTCTCCATGGTTTTCCACACGGTTGAATCAGTAATTTTCCAGCCAAAATCAAAGCATCACATCTCAACATTTCAGTTCTTATTTCCTGGCTCCTCTTAACTGACTAATTATAATTTCAATAGTAAATAGCAAATTTATTTCAGATCTGCTGCTGGAGTCGAGCGCTCCGTGGGAAGGGAGTCCAAATTCCAATCTCAGAGAAGGAATAAATGCTATTCCCACTCAAGTCTGCCCAAAAGGTGCTTGGGATGGAAAGAGCACAAGAGAGAACTCCAGAGAGATGTCAAAAGCAAGGCAAGAAAAGTTCACACTCAAAGCATTTCTTTTTAAAACACTTTGTCCAGTGCTGATTAGATTTTTCAGGAAGCATCACAGATCAGAATAAAACCCAAAAGCACCTCGAAAGTACGTGTGCTGCTCACACTGCTGCCCGTCCTCTTCCAGAAGGAATTTTGCACACTGATCCCATGAACAAATCTGAAAATCTTTGCTTTAATCCTTAACAGAATTTCTCTCCACTTTCTGTAATTTCTGTGTAGCCTTCCATTGACTCAAATGGTATAAAAATCACTTCCAGAGAAGAATATGGATGTCACATTAATTAATAAAACACATGCAGAAGTGAAAGACAGTTGTTTCCTCACCTTCACCTACAGAGCAGAGCTCTCATACTGGATTAAGGCCCTTCACTGGTGCCATCCCAGAGGGTGCACAGTGTGTGCAGTCCTGTTACACTCTTCATGATAAGAGGAAAACCCTCAGCCAACCTCTTGCTGCAAATCCTGCCCTTAAGCAGGGATGAGGCTTGCTGAGAACTCACGTGCTCAAGTACCATGAACTTCAATTCTCTGGTGCCTGACACAGGAGAGTTTAAAGGGGCCTCTGGTTTTATAATCCAATTATTATTGGGCATCCAGACCCAAGACCTGCTATTTCACCAGTGATGATCTTATTCAGAAATATGTTCCCTCATTCCCTGGGCCGCATCACCAGCAGTGTGGGCAGCAGGTGAGGGAGGGGATTCTGCCCCTCTGCTCTGCTCTGGTGAGACCCCCCCTGCAGAGCTGCCTCCAAATCTGGGGTCCAGCACAGGAATGATATGGAGCTGTTGCAGCAAGTCCAGAGGAGGCACCAAGGTGATCAGAGGGATGGAGCAGCTCTGCTGTGAGGAAAGGCTGAGAGAATTGGGATTGTCCAGCCTGGAGAAGAGAAGGCTTTGGGGTGACCCAACTGGGGTCTTCCAGTACCTGGAGGGAGCCCACAGGAAACGTGGGGAGAGACCTTTTACAAGGGCCTGGAGTGACAGGACAGGGGGAATGGCTTCAAAACTACAAACTGAAAGAGAGTAGGTTTAGATTAGATATTAAGAGGAAATTCTGGCACAGGCTGCCCAGAGAAGCTGTGGCTGCCCCATCCCTGGGAGTGTTCAAGGCCAGGTTGGATGGGGCTCTGAGCAGCCTGGTGTAGTGTAAGGTGTCCCTGCCCATCTCATCAGAGATGATCTTTAAGATCCCTTCCAAACCAAGCCATTCAATGATTCTATGATTTCCAGCCCTATTTTTCGTCAAACAACAGGCTACAAAACCAACACCAGCCTCTGCCAGCTGGCTGAGTAACCCCACAGAAATGTGTACACAAAGTTCTCCCAAATCCCATACAGCACAACAAATAATTGATTGCCCTGGTGATCTTTGTGAGTCTTTGTCAATCTGACAGGTCTTTCACAGACTTAAGAAGCAGGAAAATAAAAAGTAACTTAGCAGAACTTGTGCTTCTTGTTCATGCAGGGCACCGCTGCCACAGCCAGACAAGCTCAGCACACAGGAGCAGCTCTCCCTGCTGCCGAGCTGGACTGCCAGCCAGGGACAAAGGGAGAGACGCTGGCACTCCAAGAACTTGCTGAATACCACCATCTACTGGCATAAACCGCGGAGGAAGGAAGAGAAAGGAGAGGGGACAGCAGAGAAGAAAGGAAGGGAAAGTGAAAGAGATTGAAGGAAAATACTGCCACGAGGAAGATAAAATCAAAGCCACCTACCATTAAATAAAAGGCCATTTATAGGAGTATCAAAGGAAAGAGAGGAGAGGGGAAGAAAAGGAAAAAAAAAAAGTGGAGGCTGTTTTCCTGACAGATTGCCCCCGTTGCACACCATGCAGCTGGCTGAGTGCTGGGCAGGAGCCTGTGGACACAGCACCCGGGTCTGGCTGCTGGGAACTAACACAGCTCTGCCATAATAGGTGCAGGCAGGTCAGGCCATCCCAGACAGGCTTCCCACAGCCCTCAGATCACACAGGCTGATGTCCTGTGCACCTCAAAATCCTTCCCTATTTTAGCCTAAAATCTTCTGTTTGCTTCAGGTCCCTAAAAGCTCCTCTGGCCTTAAACGAATGCGACCAGGAGAAGTCTGGAGCTGGTTTGAATGGGTGGTCACCTCCTCCTCACTGCAGTTCCCCTCCATGCCGGTACCTCCACAGGAGCCCATTGCCCACAGACTAATTGCTCAGGCAATGCCCAATGCCTTGGGCTGCTCCTGGACCTGGCAGAGCTGTGGCCACCACGTCTCAACATTCCACAGCCTCTGGATGTCTCTGTGTCACAGAGCTTCTCCACAGGCAATAATGCCCACCCCATTATTGATCAGAGCTGGATTGGGATTTGTCTCCAAGACAGGGAAGGCTCCATGTGTCATTGCCAGGGTGCTCGAGTCATCCACCCACGTGGAGCTGCAAGGCTGTTATCACACTGATTGCTGTATTTACACCTTCCAGGAGTGACTTTACAGAGTCATCTACTCACCCAGAGCCATTAATTAGAGATAGGAATGTACTATTGCAAAAGAGATTTAATATTCATTTGAATCCTTAACATTAATTTGCCCCAGCTGTGTGCCAGCCCCCTTTCCCTATTTCCTTTCAACGATTATTTTAACAAATTAATTTTCTGGCAGGAATATTTGTGGAAACAGTACCTTTAAAATCAGTACTGGGGAATGCTCCTGGGAAAGAAATTCAGTGTTCAGAATTGTGTGTATTCTCAACAGAAACCCAACATTAAGTGTTGTGCTCATCCAACCCCTTGCGCTGGGCTGCAGTTCAAGAGGCCTCAACTCAGCCCCTGTCCCTGCCAGTCTCCCTGTCTGATCCTGGGTAACTCCAGCAATCTCTCCAGCTCCCTCTGCTCCCGGGCCAGCACAGCTCTGGACAACAGCTCGGGGCTCCCAGCACAACCAAAGCCCAGCCCTCAGGTGGTGACTGCACAGAGGTGCTTCCCAGGGCAAACACAGACACGGGCACGGCTGCCCAGCACAGGCCAAGGCTGCAGGGGTGTGCTTTTAATTGGGGCTGCCCAATTCCAGTTCAAATAACACTGAGGGCTCTCACACTGCTTTGGTTTATCTGATTTAATCTGAATTATCTAGCTCACGTTATCAAATCCAAGTCAAGAACACGTCTGCATTTTCTTCCTATGGAAAAATCTATCAACTTTAATATTTCCCACCCCATTCAGGTGATGGAGACTGTAGGAAAGCTTTTACCTTTTCTTCTTCTCTCTAAATACACCACAGTCTATTCCCTGTCAGCCCTGAAAATCTAGCCCTTCCCTAAAAAAGACCTTAAAATATAAATATAAAAAATTGGTATCTCAAGTCCCTGTCTTAGAGCTCCCTTTGCAAGGAAAGGGCTCAGCCACACCAGTCTGTGACTTCACAGTTCTCTCTGCAAACACTGTTTTTTCCTCCATATGGGAAAGGTTGGAGAATTAAGGAAATCATATTCCATTTGAACTTTGTGCTGTTGACACTTTCCTTTCTGTTTATTTTGCCTCTTTCCTTGTTCTTCCTATGTTTCCCTCATTAATTTCTACCTCCTTTTTAATTCATCCCTTTCTGTCCTTTGCCCCCCTGTGCTCATCACTCTCTCAGGTTTTCTCTCTTCAGTCATACTCTTACTCTCTCCTCTTTATTCCCCTTTATTCACTCTGGGCTCTAAGCCAAACGCCTCAGGTCTGGTAATAAAAAAAAAAAAATAGAGAGAGGGTAAAAAAACAGAGAAAAAAGAGGAGAAAATCCCCCAACTCCAAAGGTCTGCATAAGATTAAACCCCATTTGCCCCAGATGGCTTGGAGACAAGAAAAAAAGGAATTCAGACACAGGAGGACTAGATAGTCAGACTTTCCAAGTAAGCAAGTAATGCCAGAAAACATCCTGGGCTAATTTCGTTCACATGGTACCAATGCAAATCACCGGTGGTAGGGATCAAGGCTGGGATTTTCAAAAGGGTTAAAGCTCATGTTTTTAAAAGCTCTTTACTGACTTAGGAGTCAAAGTCCCATTTTCAAGAGGAAGTTACGAGTAAAAACCCCCTTCTGGAGTCAGTCCTAATTCTACCAGTCAGACTGGCATTCCCAGCTCCTTTGCCACCACCTCATTTTCCTCGGGAAAGTCCCCAAGATCTGTCTCGGTGGGAAGGCACAGGCAGGGTGATCCCCCCCAGGATTGGGATGGAACACAAGGAACACACACAAGCCTCACCACACCTGTGCTTAGATCTGCCCTTCGAGCCAGGACTCTGTGGCACTGGGCATCTGTCCCTCGAATCCCTCATTCCAACTCCATCATCAGCCAAATGTGGAGCGAGGTTTAAGGGAAGACACCCTCATACCCAGAGTTAGACACCTTCCAGGCAAGGTGGCATGGAAAAAACCTGTCCTTCCCTCTCACTGTTGGTGTGGGCATGCCCAAGATAATGCCAGCACTCTGGCACCTGTATATGCTGTTCTCTAAGTGCCAGCATCTCCCTCACCAAAAGTCAGTGGCACTTGTGATCTCCCCAGTCATTAGGGTACAAATTTCAGAAGTATCTTAGGGCCAGATGTTTACAGATATTCACATCTCCAAACTGCACTTACACAAGATATTCCTCGTTGGATAAGAAACACAGACTGTCAATTTTCAATTGTATTCTCTCTGGGAAGGGCAGAACTCGTCACTGCTTTTCTGAAGGGACCTGGTGTTGAGATCTTTTGAAAACCAGGCCCTACTATTTACTACTGCTCTGAACAGCTCCAACCTTTTAATATTTGCTGGCAGAAATGGTACCTTTGTCTCCAAGGCAGCCTCATCTTCCTTTCCAGGTATCATTTCTGACTTCAGTAGCAGTAAAGGTAGATCAACCAGCTATTTTGAAAATCCCACCATCTATACTATGTCACAGCAACTCAACAGCAATTAGATTTTGGATCTTAAATCTTTTCATCAAACTGGCAGCTAATGATCTATAGGCGAAGACCATTTGACAAGCATAGCTGAAATGTAAAGCCATATGTGAAAATCACCATCTTTTCACATACAACTTGTGAAGAGAGAGGAAAATATGAATCAAATTAGCTATCATTATAAGTAGTGGTCTGGAAATGAATTGCAGATGTTTTGATGGAGAATGGGTTTTTTCGTAACACAATTCTTCTGAAAAGTGCCCATTCTGCATGAAAAGGATCCTTTCTTTTTTTTCCCCCTGAAGAAACTGATTGTTTAAAATATTAAAGTATTCCAGCCATGCACAGAGACATTTTTGCATGCCTTTGCAATGTTCCATGGGAGCTGGATTTTGTTCTTTGGTGTTCATCTAAGCCAAGCTCCTTAAATGAATTACATTTCAAATGTCATATATCTATCATCTTTAAGGGAGGAGACCACGGAGGATCAGTCCAAATAGAAGCCAGGTGTAAAGAAGCTTAAAGAAAGAAGTTTAAAGCCAGGTACTCTGGCAGCTTTTCCAAACACAAGTATTCTGGTCTTTCACCTTACATTTTCTGGTTACTAATCTTTTCTTTTTCTCTTTGCTATAGTTACAGTTCTTTTCCTTACTCTGTGTTTATGCTAAACATGAGTCAGTGACAGCCATGTGATAAGCTGAAAAGCAATTTGATAAAAGTCCACTGTAACATGTAAATCTGGCCAGCAGCACTTGTCCATCCATGTCCACTCTGTGGCACCATCTCCTTATCCCTGCACAACTCCAATAAGAGCTAAGAGTAGGTGACATTTCCAGGACAGATCCATAAGCTCATAAGTACAAATCCCCAGACAGACAAGTGCTTCCTTCTCCTAAAAGGTGGAGGCTTTTCATTTTTGTGCCCTATTTCTCCCACACTTGCCTCCTTCCCAAAGTCACCAATTCCAAGAAAAATCACAATTAACTGAGATTTAGGACCAATATGTTCTGCACTTACAGCTACTACGAAGTCTGCTGGCTTGTCTGTCATCTAAGACAGCAAGACATGGTTTGTAGGTGGAAGGAATTTCCCTTATTAGAAGGGAAATCTGGTATCATCAGAAAAAGCAGACAAGCTTTCAGGGTATTTCACAGATCTAAGACATGAGCAGTAGAATTCAAAACTCAATTTAAATTAAAAAAAAAAAGTATTGTCTAGAGTGTAATCTAACATGTGACCAGTGAGACCATCTATTTAAGAAATAGTAACTGCTACTTGTGGGGAATGTTGGCAGCATGAAATTAGGAGTGCAACGTGATAACCCTTACAGGGTTGGGAAGAAGAAATAATTTATAGCCAGTGGAATATGAAGGTGCTGTAGGTGGGGTAGGAAATTCAATTGTACCTTAAAACCTTTGACCTTTAACACTTCCCATGCAGGACAATGGAAAGTGTGGGGTGTTTCAGTACAAAACCACTTTGATGACTGAGCTGGGAAAGCTCCACAAGACAAATGACCAGACTGGACCAGTCAATCTGCATGTCCCATTTTTGGAGGACACACAGAAGGACTCTGATCTCCAGGAGACAGTAAAGTCAATAGCAAAGCACAGGCTTGTCCAGATTCCCCTGCTGATCTGTGGAAGAAGATGCCTGCTGGCCTCTGATACACCCTGTGGGCTAGAACATGAAAAGTCCTGATCCCTCCAGAAGAGGAACACTATCTGTACATCCCCAGAGCAGTGCATAACATGGCATGATTCCTTCCCAAGATTTCCTAAAGCAAGTAAACCGGAAAAGTGGTCAAGCCCAGAACAGAGCTCAGCTTAATATGTTTTAATAGGAAACAAAGAAAGCCCTGTTTTGCACTGTATTGTTCAGGCTTGCCTTTAGGCACATGTGGAAAAATGTTTACTAAATAACTCCAATACGTAGTGGTGAGATGCATTTTATTTCAAACCGAATTTCCTGCAAGTGTACACAGGCCAAAAGGGAAGCAAAAGGTCATCAAAGGATTGCAGGTACCAAGCTGTCAGTGCTGTGCTGCAGACACAAATCCCCCCATTTCATCAAGAATGGGCCACATAAAACCCAAACCAAAGAGATTCCTCTCTGAAAAAAAAGAAAATGCAGGAAGAAAAGAGAGGTACGAGGCTGCACTGGGAGCAGGAGTAGCACAGAGGGGACTCAGGACTTCAATTGTGTTGCAATCATGAAGAAGGGGATTGCCTCTCTAATACACAGCTAAGGGCCCATGATCCAAGCTCAATCCTCCCTCTGCCAGGTGAGTAAAGACATTTGGGAAGTGCCTGACCAGAAGAACTAGATGAAGAATAGCTCCCTCTGGCCTAGATTAATTTTCTTGATATACTTCAAGCAACACCTTCAGCACACTCAACCCTTAAGCCAGTCCCAAATGAAAAATAGGACTCAAATGCCCTCCCATCTTCTCTCCAGTCCTCAACAAATCAATCATAATGTTTACTACTGATTTAACTGATTTTTCTTTAAAAAAGAAATTGAAAAAAAATCTGGACTGGTTCCTCATTGCAAAAGATTTTAACTTCAAGTAAATGTCTCATTCCTTTGAATAAACACCTCTCAAACAAATGTCTCATCTACTTTGCCTAGGACTCCACATCTTGCCCATCAGACTGACATACCTGCATCTCTAAGTCACTTTAGAAATTAAAAGTATGGTGCTTTTTTAAACGTTGTTCTTGCATATCAGATCCCCCACCATAATGACACTGTTGGATTTTGAAACTAATGCCAGGCAAACCTCGGGCAGGGCTGAAAACACCTCTAAGGTACAACATGTCCATGCCAACTGCACCCTTTCCAACTAAAGTCTGCGGCCATTTTAACTTATCTACTGCCTTAGTCATCTGCTGCCTCTACTTTCCCAGTTTTCTACGAGCTGCAGCAAAATCTCAAAGACTTTATTTGAAAAAGGTAGTACTTACAGTACACTCGACCTTTGAACCACGTGTTGCTGAACAACTTGCTACTATTTTAAGTAGAATGATCAAACATACTATTTCCTGAGACAAACACAAGCATGCAGAAGTGATATATTTCAAAATCTTCAGTTGCTTGGAATAATCACCTTCTCAGAAGAAAGCAGTGATCCAAATCCCTGCTAGTAATAAGCAGGAATGCTGCCTGGGTATTATCAGTGATCCTGCAGTTACCATCCTAAGATGCCTATAATTAACTACTGCCAAAAACACCACTTCACTCAGAATATTCCCAACAACTGCAAGTTTGTTCCTGACTTCAATATCCCTTTTAGTCTGAAAAGAAATTACCACACTGATTTATTCTAAAGATGTGCTTCCTGTGGGTAATCAAAGTCTTTATAAGCATCTGCAGCTTCAATTGCTTAATTCTTACCACTGTTAGCACTGGAGAACACACATGCACAAAGGAGCCAGCTGGATTTTTCTGGCTGTTTGTGCATCCTCGTGCAGAATCATTCCCATCAGTTAGAGCTGAGCTGATCTATATTGTGGGAGGCCCTGGGGGCGCTGGGCATGACCAGAGCACTGCACAAGCACCCAGCCAAGGGCAGTGCCTGCCCTGCAGAGCTCACAGTCCAGGCACGAGGAAGGGCAGAGGCAGCAGGGCACGGTGACTCACAGAACATGGAGAGCCGAGATCTTCTCAAGAGGGAGTTTTGTTAAGCTTCGTCAGCTCCCAACAGCCTTTTCCCCAGGATATGTGGGTGGCAAGTTAAAAGCCACTGTTCTAGATCCTAGGATTTCCTCTTTTGTGGAAATCATTGCAAACCACGCTGGCTCTTGGGGAATATTGCAGGAGAACACCCAAAGTGAGATTAGTCGCTACTGGCAGAGCAAGGACATCCAGCCGAGGAGCAGCTCCTGTGGGACTCCCCATTCGAGTTGGGACCAGACAACCTGATGTTTCAGCCCTTTAGAAGATGCAAAGCAGAAGGGTTGTTTTTGCATATGTGATTTGTACAGCCAGGACACTCTTGCACCAGAAAGCTGCCCTCATTCATGTGGACTGGATTCAAAGAAAAATGTCAGCAAGAGCCACTCCATTCCTTCAGTAGATTTGAATTAGAAGAACAATTTAGAAAAATCATTTGCTTTTCTCCAGTCACAAGACTACACAATGTCTTTTAAGGCCACTTCCCCTAATTCTCCTTTAAGGGCTGCTACCTTTCCTGAGCTAGCAGGAGCTGGGCTGCTTTGCCACATGTGAAACTCTCCCTGAATTGAATGGAAGACATTTGCATGTGAGCTCCAGGGAGGCAGCATTTGTCATCCTCATTTTCTCTCTCTTGACATGAAGAAAAATGGATTTATCAGCAAACTAGAGACAACAGCCTTTTGCACGTATTTGTACAGAACAATTCAAATACTGAGGAAAAGGGAGGTGTTTCTTCACAGTCTAGAGGCAGAATTAATGTCCTTGGGATACAATGGCATCTGAGGGACACTGTCAGCTGCTCAGTGTTTAATATGGGACTCTGGTAGCTGCAATGACTTTTAATGCTCAGACTTGCAATCAAAGACATCACTGACCTTGAACAATAAAAATTCCTCTGTTTTTCATTTAAGTGTCTATGGAAAATTTTCCCCACCTATTGACTTGCTGAAATGAGATGGATTTTTCTCAAATATGAGACACCTTTGTATTTCCAGGAGCACACACTCAAGCTTCTGGTGAAGATGGGAGCTTAGGACTTATCATCACTGCTTCTGGTGAGCATGACCTGAGTTGGTCAGGTCTAGACCTAAGCAGCCACAGCACAAAGCCAGTGTATCCTAATGCTCCTACATCATCACACAGCTCTCACCAGGGAGTCACCAGAGAATTGGTCCCCCCTTTTAGAGGCAGGTTGTGAGCTGTAAAAAGGCATCAAAGGACAAGATGAGCTGGAATGACTTACCTTCCAACCCAAAGCTCATATTCTACCTCTCGCTCTCAGGTCTGTCCCTGCTGATGAAAGTGCCAAGCTCACAGTGGGGTTTTGCATGGCACACAGAGAACATAAAGCACAACAAACTATTAAAACCCAACCTGTCTGTGCTGTGAAGGCACAAGCTGTACATCAAAGGTGCCACGATAAAAGAGAGTTTGAACATTTCGGAGCTTGCAAAGTGACACTTGATTTTTTCAGAAAGTTAAATCTGACAAAGGCACATCAGCTTTCCAACAGCAACGCTGCTGAGAACGCAGCTGCAAATGGATGTCCTACAAGCAACTGTGGATCTCCACAAAAAGGAAGCTCCAACTTGCTTCTCAGATCTCTCTTCAACTTCTAATCAACTATAAAGAGCAACGAAATTACAGAAGCAGGAAACCATGCTTCCTACTCTTTCATGAAAATCCTTTGAAACTCCTCCACTAAAGCGGAGATTTAAATAGTTTGATAGTTATAAAATAATCTCTGCTTGTTTTCATCACCATGCCAGTTTCAGGCTCTTGGAAAACTCTTCTCTCACCTCAAGCAAATACATACCCACACGCAGCTACTGAGCTTCATTAGCTTTTGTTTGCTACAGGAAGCCCTTCTAGCGCTGCCCAGATGGGTAGAAAAGGAGAGCTGAGTCAATGAGTGAAACAGGAGTAGGGAGATGCAAATGTGGGGTTTGGTTCTGTCTCAGGGTACCTGTGCAACCCTGAATAGGTCATGGGGAACCTTGCTCTGCCTTAGTTCTCCAGCTACAAAATGAAGCAGTAATTCTCTGCCTCAGAGGAATTCTACAGTGCTGGAATCATGAAGGCTCAGCTACTGTGGGGCTGCAGCACTCATAAATATTTAAAGAGAATGAAATCAGGAGGGAGCAAAAGGCAGGGGGGGTTAATCCACTTCAAATTTACTTTTTCCACTATGAATACAAGTATGGAATTGGTAAAACCAAGTAATCTGATCTTGCTGCAATAATGCTGCAACAGGCAATGCTAATCATAATGTAAAGGCAGCTGAGTGTAGAAATGTGTTTCTTTTTGGCACTGTCTGTTCTGCTGGTTGTCACACACCCCCAGGAGTTGAATGAGTCAAGACATGGAAAAAAAATCCCATCAACACAACAACACTCAGTTTTCCTGCTATTTTCATGAACTCTTCAGCTAAGCCCCAGGTTTTCCAACTCTTCAAGGTGTGGAAATAACATGTTTGCAGATGCTTCCTCTTTGCTTACACCGGAGTTGGAACTTGACACCTGGTGGCATAAGTAATAGGAGGCCAGAAATATCTGAAATGAAGCTTGATACTCACATGTATCAGTACTGACTACATGACACACCCCATCCTGTAATGGACCCTCAGAAGGGTCACACCTTCCATTTCTCACATCAGTATCAGCACAAAGCCTGTCTCTAACACAATCCAGATGTTTTGGGAAGCCAATTGCAGGTGTGGATAGTTAGCCTGTGTCACATCCTCGAGGGATGGGAACTAATGCTGAACTTCCAGGCGGTTACAGCCCTGAGTTGTGCCCAGGAGCCACCACGCAGGAAGGGGTGGCAGTTGGGGGCAATAATTGTCACAGGCTGCCCAAGTCAAGGCTGGTATTGATCTTACTGACCAGGCATTATTCCCAGGCATTATTCCCAGCTGATTTCCCTTGGGTGATGGCAAACAGATGAAGGATAATAGATCTGCAACTACTTTCCATGGAAGAGCAACCTGGAAGGAACTGGCACTAACAGACACGTATTCAAGAGGTGTAAGAGTGTCTTTTTTTTCCCACTGACCTTCTGGGAGATTACACAGTACCGTGTCAAAGAGCAAGACTTATTTTTTTGCTTGCAAAGGAAGAAAAAGCCTTAATGCATGTAAGTATAAACAGGGTAACAGCAAAGACTAGAATGTAATTTGGTCTAAAAATCAAGAGACCAGTGACAGAGAAAACAAGAGGAAAGACTTTTCCTTAGCTCTTGGAAGATGCCAGCATTCAATAATTTGATACACAGGACTTCCAATGGTTAAACTGAGATCTAATAGGAACACCATACGTGTGATTTTAAGGACATAAAACATTTCACAACCTAAGGAGCCATCTTCTGATGACTACAGCTTCTGCATTTCCCTCAACTGACTGGCTCTTCCAAGCAAAACCTCTTCAGGAGTGCTCAGACAACTCCAGCAAGAGAAAATCCATCAGCCTGGTGTTTAAAAAGTGCCTGGCTGTGCACAGCAAATGCAGCTTTGTGGCAGTTCAGCACGGCAAGGTCTTTGCCACTTAAGCCCAGTGCTCACATAGGTCTGCTTAGCAGTTATTAAATACATGTTATTTTGCAGAAAGCATAAAACTAACAAACATATTGGATGTTTTGGGGAGAGACATGCCATGACTGCCTTTCCACCCACTGGCCATATGTGCAGAGCTTTTCTCTTTGGCAGAACAATACCCAGAATTTCAAGCCCACAGAGGCACAGTGTTTATCATCTGCCAGATGGACTGTGAAATATATACTGTTCATGATGGGATTATGCAAGTTGTCTATTGTTTGAAAAATAATCTCAGCATTATCCTTTGTAGCCTTTTAATGAGTTTCCCTTTTATACAAATTAGGAAGTCCAATTTTTCTTTTTAAATACTTGCTGTAGATTTCTGCTTTCAGCTTCACAAATGACATCTTATTCGGGCACATACTTCAACAGTATTAAGGAAAAACAAGACTTTTTTATTTTACATGAATGAAAGTACAAAGCACATATTATTGTGTGGAACTATACATACTAACTCTGACCACATACCCTTATTTCCCAGTGTCCTGGAAATAATGAACAATATATAATGATGCAGTTGCTATGAGTAACAGCTGGCAGCCCCAGTAGAAGAAACAACTACCTTTGGGTATATTCTTGCAGTTCCTGAAGCCAATAAAATTGTGCTTAATTGATTATCTGAACTGCAAATGTGCAGCTTACCTAATCTTCACATTGTGACTTTTTTTGTAGTTATTGACAATTATTGACACTCCCAAGGAGTGGATGGGGTTGAAATACAGATATTTCCCAAATTAGCTGACTCCTCATGGCTTGTATCAGATACTCATTGCTCCAATCAACCCTTCTGCCCACCAAGAAACTGGGACTGCACAAATCAAACCACATGCCTTAAAAAGCAGGACTCAGCATGACTAGAACTGTTCCTCGAGTTATATCCACTGATGTTACTCATTGATCAAAGCTCTGCCCCTTCCACACTCAGCCCTTGCTCATCCTCTTCACTGCACCCTGATAGGAAGAGCCTTGAAAGCCACTCCCAGTTCATCCAGCAGTGAGCATGGATCATGCTCTGGGATATGCCTTCAGCACCACCAGTGCCAAGCAGGGCAGGTCTGTGTCTCCCACCACACTCCCAGATTTCTTGTGGGATCAAATGGTTTATGTGATTAAGCTCTTGGGCTGGTTTTAACTTATGAAACTTAGTGTTGTTTGGGAGTTGGTGCTTTGGAGGACTTCCAGAGCTCACTGAAGGAAAGATTAAAGGCCCTGTTGATTGCCACTGGGTTTGGATCCAGTGTTCAGGAACCATTTCTCTTCTTACACTGCCACCATTGCAGAAATTATCCCCTGCTTTTGTGACAAGCTCCCAGATCCAAGCTCTGTCCTCTGCAAGGCGCTGCCAGGAACACCTGTAACACACCGTGTCCATATGGAAAGGCCCTCGAGCTCTGCCCCTCAAGCCATGCCAGAAGTCAAGGACACTGGTTGCACCTTCCATCTGCACAGTCTGCTATTCTACTTTTTTATTACCTATAGCTTGAACTAATCTTATTGACACTAATGCAGCACCAATCTGAAGGCCAAAGGGTTGAGATGTCACCTCTGCACACAGAACTAACATGACACTCCTAAATAACCACGAATGAGCTTTGAAATGGGGCAGAACTGACATTTTTACTGCCATCTCAGAATCAAGCAAGCAGCATGCGCTCTTCCCTTTCCGCTCCCCCTGCCATGAGGAATCACAGCTGGGATTCACCCACAGGTGGCAGTGCTTCAGTGGCAAACACAGTCACACCATCACCATGCCAGGATCCTGCAGAGCCAAACTAGATGCAAAGGGAGGTATGTACAAATGCCCTGGTGTTAATATGGTTCCTCAGTCAAAGCAGCTGTAAAACGAGCGAAAAAAAAATATTGAGTTTCTCTGGGCTAAAGATATTACAAGGGAGAACAAGAATGAATGGTGGCCTGTAGCCACTTTGAGTGAAGCAAAATGAGGAATATTACCTGATTTAAAATCATGGAATTGAAGAGAATTAACTGATAGACATTTTTCAGTTCCCCTCCAACTAAGAGGAACGAAAGGATTTGATAAGCTATGGAAACTCACTTACAAAAACCACAGCATTAATTCTTGTGATAAGGAAGCAGTTATTTTTCTTGAAAGAGTTCATTGTTCATAAGTAATTTAAGGACAAATTCCAATTCAGGAAAATACATTTCATATCAAAACTTAATACAACATCCAAGAGTGACAGGAAATTCAGAGCAGCAGGATTAATTTTTTTTTTAGGTCCAATTCTTGAGGTCTATTTTTAATATTGATTCATAAAACTGTTGCTTTACTCAAACATTTTTGAAGCTGTGATTTGCTCGTGGTTTGGCTCCTTTGGGGAGGGGGAGAACTTGAAAACATTCTTGGCTTGGCTGGGAGGTATGAACTTGTTCTTGCATTTGACCTCCTCTGTGCTGCACTGACTCGGATATTGGTGCTGCAGAAGTTGAAAAGGGAAGTGAAAATGTGAAAACACAGTTGAGCGAAGCTCTGCTGTGTTGGATGTTGCAAAACAGCACCGAGCACTTCGTTGGCAATAATCTGAACATTTCCATCTTTTTTCCCCTCCCATGTTCCTCAACAAGTGCTCAAGACTTTTAAAGACATTGACTTTGTGTATTTTTATTTCAGTCTGAGTGAGCTTTAAAACATCTGGTGTTTTCCAGGTTTGCTCTGCAACAATTTAAAATTGGAAAGCAAATTCTCCTGTAACTCCTGGAATTCTTATGTTAAGAAAGACCATGGCAACCAATAAAACATGAAATAAGAAATGTATGGGAGATGCACCCCTGGTTTATTCCACTATAACTCGAACACTAAAGAACTGCTTGTGTCCTGGTCTGTGCCTCAGCTGAGTGAGGGAACTTGTAGCCCAGGTTCCTGGCTGAAGAGCAGGACTGGCACTGCAGGAGAAGAAAACTCACCACGCTCAGCCCAAGCAGAAAGCACCTCCCTTCTACAGGATGTCAACACCCTGAGAAAGGACTGTCCCCAGCTCAGGTTCTTCCTGTTGCACTGCAGTCTGGCAGGGCCCTCTTGGAGCTACATAATCAAGCCCTTATTTTCCTGCTACATTCACAATGACTGTGTTCCTTCTGGGCCACTCCTTCACTTTCTCATTTTGTCTCTCCATTTTCTACCAGTCCTTTAGTAAAGACTAAGCCAATTTAGAGCTTTCAATAGGCAGCATTCAGTCATCCAGGACCCTGATCGTGTCTGCTTGTCCTCAAAATGGGCACAGAGAAGGCAGCAGCAAAGGAAGCTTTTCCATGCTCTGTCCCAGTCAGGATGCTGAGTACCTTGACCTGCAGGCCTTTTCCCACAAGGACACAAGGACACTTCATCACCTTGTAGCATCATTAGGCTGCTCAGTGAGAGCTGCAGCATCAAACAAGGGTGGGGCTGTCCAAAGCTGCCAGTTGGGATGAGATCATTTGGCCAATGAACGAGCCCAGAGACCATTTGTTTTTACCTGGACTTGAGAGGCCACATCGTTTCCAGCCAATGACCAGAGGCTGCTTGATTCACGCAAAGGACCTACTGATGAGGTGCTTCACATGTCAGCACTGAGCCTCTCACCCACCCCTTGTCCAGTCTTTAATTTTCCCCTCAACTGTCCAACCGGATACCCCAAACAAGTCAAAGCAGAGTGCTTGGGACTCACACAGTGCTGACTTTCCACTGCTCTGAAAGGGAAATCCTGCACTCATATAAATATTTCTGAGCTCCAAGTCAATAAACAGGCCCTTTATGGAAGTGCAGAAATAACTGACCCATGCTCCAAGACCTTTCCCATTGCTGGAGAGGTGCAAAGGGTCTGCAGTGTAAATAAGAATCATGTTCACAATTTCTTGTTTTCAATTACACTCAGCTTTGTTTCAGTTTTAAAATGAAGCTTGAGTAGATGCCAGATTTTTATTTTTTAAAAATTTTTAAATTCCAACACATTCCAGATTAGCTATGAACAACCAGTTTCAAAAGGACACAGGAGAGGAGCTCAGATTTGGGATGTGCTCCAGTGGAGAGGACCTGATCTCTTGCCATGAGCACAGGTGCTTCTGTATTGAAGCATTAATCAACCCAAGTCCCCTGTGACCACTTCATGATGATGGTGTGGCAGGCAGGCAGCTGTGGGGTTTCTTCAGGAGCTCATGAGGTCACTCCTCCTCTTTAAAGCAGAAATAATGACTCTCCAGCACAGAGTGGGAGTTGGCAGCTGGGATGTTGAGATGATGTAATTGTACACAGTGGTGATGTGAGATTTTTCTTGGTTCCTAGAAGCCAATACTACACAGGCAATCATACTAACAACACTATTTGCTTAAAATTTTTGGACAAGAAAGGAGACCGAGTTTGTTGCAAAAACGAGCAGTGATTATGAGAGGGAAAGGTCAGAAGTTGGCTGTCAGAATTGGAAGCAGTGAGGGCCAAGCTCTGGCGCTGGAAATGCAAGGTAGCAAGGAGAGCAAAGAGCTGACTCTGGCCCTGCACTAACGCACGTATCTTTATGTTCTGAGCACCTTGGGTCTCCTCCCTCTCCACAGCTCCTCTGCTGACAGCTGGTTATCTTCCTGGGTCAGCCCTGGGGAAAATGAGGGGGTGGAATTATTTGCTAGTAGCAGGCTCCCCTGAGTAAGTACATGGCACCGTATACCTTGGCAAAATGGAATGGAGGCTTGACACTGAATCAGCCACTCAAAGAACTGGCTTTCTTGGGTTTATTGGTGTGGGTGAATTTAATGAAAAATAACTACTAAAGATAGAACCACGTTTCTTTTTTCTATAGGTAAAGAGAAGGGATTGGAAGGAGGAGGCAGGTTTGATTTTAATAGTTAGGGATGGACCCACCACCCTAAGAGAGTGGAAAAAAAAAATAGTAAGCAGAGGTCACTTCACTAAACCTTAATTAAGTGTCAGGAAATCAGGGTATTTTCTGCAACGATGCCACTCTCAGCAGCAAATAAAACTTCTTACACTGTGCCACTGTCTCTCCCTGGCTTTTGTGCTGTAACAGCCTGTGAGGCAAAACATCATGTAGGCATAAATAATTTTAGTCACTTTAAACACCTCCTAGATCCACACAGACATAAGTTGTGCCTTATGTCATCCAAGAGGTAAAAACCCTCAACTGAAGGCTGGGGTGTGACCTGCCAGTAAGATTTAAGGTCCCAGGGAACAAATAAACACTGCAGAAGGGGGAAAAAAAACTTGCTAAACTTTTTTTGCTGCGAATTAGGAAGAAGTGAATTCACAGAAAGTTTTTATTTTGTTTGAAATCTGAGAGATTATTTGCAAATGATGGAAAGAATGGTCTCGCTTGTTTCAAATTTGCTTTGAGTTGTGTTCAGATTTTGTGTGATTTTCTTTTCCCCAAGACTAAAGTGATCCTAATGAGTGCTAAAGTTATCTCTAATTGCTGTAGGAGTATTGGAACACAGATAATGTTACTCCTAAGAGGAAAAGGAAACTTAAAAGCTTTTGGGTTTTGTTTACTTTTATGGCCACGGATGATTAGCATTTCTGTTAAAGGCAGCCTGTTAAAGATCCCTTTTATTTCCTTTCAGTTCACTTATCAAGAGCTCTTGACAAATGTGTAAATATATATATATTAATAAATATATATTTAGTATATCCCCTGCCTGAGTTTTATCACTGGAGACATAAGAATTAAATATTTGTAATGTAAAAAGAAAGCACAATGTATGAATAATCCTAATTATTTTAGTCTATCTAGTCTAAACAATTTTACCATTGGCATAGGTACTTATCCCAAAAATTGAGCAAAGTCAATGGATGTGGCAGGTGAATCAGCTACTACAATACAACAACGTTTAAGAGTGAAAGATCAGCTTTTCTGGGTTCAGAACCTCCAGTAGCTCTAGCAATTGCCATTCCCACTCCAGGCTGTCGTGGAGATGGGGCATGGCAGCACTTCTCCCTTCAGAAGGGGAAAATCCAAAGGTCACGTGGCTGTGCCCTTAAGATTCCTGCACAGAGGGTGCTGGGAAAACCTGATCCATGTAGATATTCCATATTAGAGCTGAGGACACTGACACTGCATTGCTGCACCACATAATCAGAGGTAAGAGTTATGTGGGTTATTGACCACTGTATATTTTCCCAACTGAATCATAATTATAGATTCTCCTTCACTGTTGCTGCTCAGGAATTCTGTGATGAATCTGATTCCCTGTGCAAACACAGCACCCACCAGACCTCAAAGTGTCTCGTCTGAAAAGGAAGCGCCATTTCACATCCATCTCTTTTATCAAAAGGCCACTGGAATGTCTTGTTTCAGAAGGCTCCTGCCCCTGAATGCCCATGGAGGGAGGTATTTTTCCCACTGCCCAGCTCACAGGGCACACACAGGGAGCCCCTGCTCCCAACCTGAGGCTGTGGATACTCGAGTCCTTTCCAGACTCAAGTTGCTCAAGAGAACATTCCCATTACTTCCCAAGTGAAATCAAATGAATGAATACAACTCACAGTTGCTTTTCTCCAGCTTCCCTCCCCAGCACAGAGTCCTGAGCTGGCAGAGGCCAGTGTCATTCCACTGAGGTCAAGGGAATGATGCCCATTTATATCAGCTGATGGTTTAAACCTCCGGACTTTCTCCCTAACACACATTTCTTCTCCACCAAGCCTGGATATAAAGCTGAGTCTAGAACAGACAGAGGTGAAAAACACTCACAGCTGGTTTAAACTGACACTTCCATCCTTGCAGCTGCATCACAACAGCAGGAGTTTTGCAGAAACCACTTCAGCATAGCCATGTCTCCCAAGGGAAGGAGAATCCAGCCTGTCCGTGGTAAATAGATACCAGCACAATTGGCACCAAGGTGAGGTTCTGACTGAACCCCAACTTTTCCAACTTCACTTTTTTTTGCAAAAGTAAGCAGTAGAACAGCTACAGGGAAGATTCAGAATGCAGAAGTGGAGAGCAGATTGTCTGAGGGGACCTTTCTTGTGAAGAGAAGCTGCTCTATGGAAAACTCACCAGAGCTGTTGGCTGAGGTAACCGTGTAATGTTGTAGCATGTTTGGGAAGGGATTCCAGCTTGACTTCTGCCATGATTGTCTTATGCCCTCAAGCATGAGATTTTATTACCCTTATCTTGGCAAGCATGACATTCACTTATTGGCCACAGCCTTACTGCAGAGAGGGAGGACTGGCTTGCTCCCATTCCCCACTGGGTGGCTGCTAAGCAACTGTCCCAAAAGTTGGAGGGGAAAGAGAGAATGTTGATGAGATCATGCCTCAGCCTCACTTCCAGCTAAAGCCACAAAGGAGCACAATCTGAAAGGAAACAATTACCCAGGGAACCCAAGTGACCAGGCATCTCCTGCATTTGGAAACCAGTCACCTGGCTGGTAAACAATGGAGAGGGATGTTCCCAACAAAAAAGGAGCCATTCAAGACCAATTCTGAGTTCCTGCTTCTGGAAGGCTGAATTTCTGAAGTCTGTAACGAACTGGAAGGTGCATCTTGGCCTGCTGCTCAATTAATGCTGCTTCAGACACATTTGTCTGTGGAGCAACAGTGACATAAAGTGGCCTGGAGGGTTAATCACAGGTAGGAGGTGGAAGCATTTCCCAGGAGACCAGGCAGTACCTTACAATGTTATTCTAGCATGACATGCTGTAAGAAAAACAAGCCTCAAGTACAACCTCATTCTTTACAGAAGGGACACCAGAGCCCTCCACATCTGGTAATGGTAAATAGCCCAGGATGGCCTGGGAGGAGGGATCTGAAACACTGCCTGCTCCTTTCCATAGGCACAGCTTGCCAAGGAAGAGAGGCAATCAGAAAGGCCCAGCTATAAATACATGTGGAAGTATGAAAGGTTGTGACAATGTTATATTCCACCCAGATGTCTGGATCTCTAAAATAATCAATATGAACAATAATCACAAAAACTCGGTCTCTTTTCAGTTGATATGCCCACAACCTGCTATCCAACTGCCACCCCACATCAGCACAGGAAACATGAATCTTCAGAGGAATGTGAACAAAAGGAAGGAAAATATAAAAAGATCATTCAACTGTCAAACCTTCCTGTCAGGACCATTCGATAATTGTCTGCAAACATTGATCAATAACTCCATATCACACAGCACCATGGAATGTCAGCAGAGACTTACCAATTCTTCACCAGAGTCCTTTGCTGACTGTTCTGTCTCCATATGCTTATTATTTGTGGGGGGTTTATTCTAATTCTTACAGGAATAGATGTGTCCCCAGGCACCACACAGTGCACAAGACACAGTGATCCCCATGGCCATGAGGGTTTCCTCAGGATAATTAGACACACATTTTCTTAATTAACAACATCATAAGTATTAGATCTAATTACAGGGAAAGCCATGTACGTTATAAAATATAAATTAAGGTTTGTTTTATAGATTAAAAGCAAATCAATATTTAGCATTAGCATTCTCAAATGTATTTTCTCTAATTACAATATGACACTGATTAGTCATTCAAGCTGGAATTATGGGTCTTGGATTTATTATCCAGTAAACTGATAGGGAAACACCTGCCCTATGAAACAGCATCATAAGTTCCCTGGTGATACTGTCAATGGTCAGAACCATAAAATAGCTGGAAATGTCAAAGATTTGGAGAAGATGATTTCAGAAAAAATAAAATATTTTAATATGTTTTGCTTCTCAAAGTTTAACTTGGTTTACTACTTTGAATATTTGTACTGTTTAGGTAGCACACATACAGACAAGGAAGCACATCTTACTGATATCAAGTAACCAGAAATTAATTTTAGCTAACCACAAGTACTCATGTTGTCAGAGATGCACATTGAAGTGTTCCTTGTGTGCCTCTGGGTACCTCTAGATTTAGAAAACAAAGAAAAATGTCAGAAATAGAAAACAACAATTAATACTGGTGACTTGGGACTAAAAACCAGAATTATAATTATAACAAACAGCAGAGGAACATAAAGAGATATCCACTGAGAGAAGTTGCTTCACAAAAAGCTTTCACTTGCTTTTTTGTTCCTGAAATTTGAAATTGGTAGGGGTTAAAACAGAACACAGAAAAATAAGACCGAGTTTTTAGAAGTTTCTTTTCTCTCCTTTTTTTTTCTGGAGAAGAAAGACTCTGTTTCTTTGCTACACAAAGACTCTTTCATTGCTGGGATCCTGAAGTGTTAAGCCAGTTACTGTGCTGTGCTATCTATTCACACTGCCAAGAATGCCCCAAAATAAATCCGGTGTAAACAGCCTCCACAGATCCTCCTGGATGGACTTGGGGTGTGTGTAGGAGACAGACACGGGTGAGCCAGAATTTTGAGGTGGATCTGCCTCCACCTTCTGTTCTGAGGAGCTCTCCAACTAAGACTCAACAAGTCAAGTTGGAATTCAGCAGCAACTAATGGAAAAATGATCATGTCACAGCAAACAGGGAAAAAATCCACAAGGCACCACATCTCACTAACCAAAACCCCATCCATTTTTTCCTGTTTCCTCAGCAGAACATCCAAAATACCTTGTTCTACATTGCAACAAGCCTCACTCCAAAGAGTTTGGACAGCAGAAATAATGACACAGGTTTAAGAAGGTAAAAAATCCTTCCTGCTCTTTGATTAACTGGGCTTCTTGATGGAGTTAAGTGCAAACAGCTGCCTGGACTTCAACTGAAAAGCCTAAATCTAAACACTCCGTGTTTACATAACCCAAACTTCTAATCAGGCAGCTGGATAATCCACCCATTTAAAGTATCCCTAAGAGTTTCAGGGAAATGTGATTTTCTTACAGCTAAGCCAATCAACAACCACTTTAAAAAACTCCAGCTACCAAGTTACTACTTTGGAACAGCAGTCTCAGCGGGACGGGGTCACGACCCCACAGTGAATCACAAAGCAATTTTGGTGGGATCCTTCCCCCTTTCTTTTTCTTTTTTCTTTCTCTTTTTGCCCCCTTTTTTTTTTTCCCCTTTGAGAAGTACAAACCTGAATCTCTAATTTCCTCTGTATTCAGATGCTGCAAGGTAATAAATGAGAGGAGGAGAAAAGCACAGAGCAGTGCTCACACACGTGCTGGCATCTGCTCCCGGGACATTAACCTAAAATGTTGTGAAATCCGGACCCCATCCATCCGGAACCAAGGAACTTGGGAAAGGTAAAGTACAGTCACCACCAACAGAGTCCGTAATTTCTTAGGGGAGAAACAGGGAAAGAGAAGCAGGACCTAGGAATGAGCAGATTTCATGGAAGAAAACAGTATAGTTATTTAAAGGACAATTTATAGGATTCAATATTCCTTAAACTGACAGACACATTTGTGGGGATTTTAGCTGGCCAGAGCTCTCTGTGTTTAGGGCCCCATCTCATCTCACCTCTCAGTAGTGTTTTAACACCATAACTCATTACAAGGTCAGGTTCTCAGCTTTGGTTTTATGTTTGGCTGAAATATTTTCACCTTATTGCCATCTATGAATCCTTACCAGAAATCCCAATGTTTGTCTTTCTTTTCCTAGCTCAGTAAAGACACCGTATTAAATCACACCCAGTCACACCTGTTAGATAAGGTGACTCTGAGCACAAATCTTTTCCTTGGCCAATTCAACTAAATTTTAAATGTCCCCCCAAAAAGGGATGCTGCTTGGGCTATGCAGAGTCTGCTCCTGAGCTGTAGGATAATCCTGGACAGTTTATCTCATATTTCTGCACCTCCACATCTCTACCTGTTGGTGATTTTACAGACAAGACTGTAAGTAAAGTTGTATTTTAAAACTAATGAAATACATTGAAAACAAGAAAACCATTTAACTTTCTGCAAGCAGGAAGGGAACCTTTAAGAACATATGGTAATAAAATAAAAGGACATGCTTTTACACTGATAAAATCTGGCCAGAGAGGAAATAAACTTCATTCAGGGTTTCTTCCTTTTGCCAAGACCCCAAGCAGAGCAGCAGATACTGCACTGCAGATTCAACATTGGAGAAACAGCATTGCAGAATCTCTTGCAGATTATATGCCAAATATTTTAATTCCTCACAAAGAGGTTGAAAGGTTTGGGGGAGAGCAATGTTGAAAGGATTGTGGCAAATTTTCATCCAGATCTGAATATACATGTGAAGAAGTCCCTTTCAAATCACTTGGATATACTGGTAGAAAAATGAGAAGCAGTAAAAGTTTGGCTTAACTTTTTGTTACTAAGGTTTCCAGGAATTTCTCTTGCTTATGGATAGGTGTCCTTTCCACAAAGAAGCCTAGAAGAGAGCTCTTGCACTAATATCCACCAGCTCCTGCTGTCCTAGACAATCACTGGGACTGACACACTCTGATCATTAATTCCTCAGCCAGGTCCTTGTTTTTCCCAAGTGATCCAAGAGCTGTCAGTGGACAGCAGTGAAAACCAAAATATTTACTTTGATACAAAAATTGTATGTTCTTTACCTTCCTGCTAAGAAGCCAGATGTCCAACCTGCTCTATTCTTAACTCTGCCTGGTTCCTATGGGGACCATGTGGCAAATTAGCTTTCCCCAGCTGAACTGCACAGTCCTGTCCTACCTGCATCCCTAAGAAATTCCTGTGCCTTTCTTAGGAGTTTATAGCTCCTTTCATCTTTCCAGCTTCTTTTCCACTCCTGTGGCTCATGAGCACAGAGAGCAGAAAGTCTGGAAAAAGGAGTATCAGAATCCAGCACTAACCCCACAAGAAATGGAGAAGTAAGTGATAGGAAATTGGAAGATTATTTATAAAACACCAAAATAACTTCCCTCCAGTTCTAATCCTCTTATTCATCTTAAGACGAGACCACCTCTGTTTGGTTTTTTGGAGATGTGTTTGAGTTTAAGGTTCCCTTTTAATTGTTTTTAAAAGGCTGAGGGGAAGGTTGGAGAGCTCTGAGCTGCAGGAATAGAAGCTGTGTTAATTCTCCTCTGTGTGAGGCTCTAACACTGCACACACTACAGGGGGCACATAAATCAGTCTGGTTGAGCAAATCAAGTGCTGTGGAGCACAACACAATGGAGGATACCTGGAAATCCCAGGCCCAGTCCCATCCCCACTCCAGCCACTCACCCTGGCAATGCCAGCAGGGAGCTCTGTATTTACTCTCTGGGCAGACTGCAATCTTTCTTCCTTTGCTCAAAATATTTCTGTGAAGAACACCTACAGCATTTGTGTTCAGTTTCCCTATTCAGTGTCTTTTTAATTACTTTTGAGATAAAATGTCTCAATTAGGCAACTGTTTGTTTTCATTAAGGGTTCAGTTTGGCTTGCTTCCAAGTAACTTTCTGGGCAGTCAAAACAGTAGAAGTATTGTAAATCAAAAAACTGTGTCCTAGAAGATAGATACATTTGCAGTATTTGCTGTTGAACAATCAGCCAAGCCCAAATATTATGTTGTAATTTTGAGAACTGAAATAAAACATAGCAAGTTTCAAGTTTCCTTTCTACACTCACATCTTTGCACAGTCTGTTTTCTGTATGTTGAAAGCGCTAAGTTTGATAAGAAATGCAAATATAATGTTTGCAACAACAAATCTATCACACCAGACTCCTGCAGCCCATAACTCAGACTGCATGACACACTTGGAAGAGAAAATCATTTTAGAGTGTGTTAGGACGGTGGGACCCATCCACAACCTGGACCTACCAATCAGCAGGATCTGAGTAATGAATGAGCCCACTTACAACTTTTCTAAACCTTATTTAAACCTGCAAAAGTTGATGCAGAAGAGCACTGTCAGCCTGTATGTTCTGAGACAAGTTTTCCAGCTCTCAAGCTGGCAGGGCCTGACCCTGGGAGCTGACACCCAGCCCTGCTGTGCACTCACAGCTGCCTCAGCCCCAGTTAAATCCAGTTGTTCTTCCACAGCCCCAAATCCTGTTTAACTTCCCTGGGTATCCTGCATTCACACCAGTGTGCAAAGAGCCCCCAGCCAGGGGCATGGGGCAGAACCAGATCCTATCTGCTCCCTGACTCTCTGCAGCACCACAGTGGAAATGTAAATGCTTTCATTCCACAGGGGTTTCTAAGAGAATTTATTTGAAGCCTGAAAGTGATAAAGGGTAGTTTAAAATTTTCTATAGTAAACAATTATACATCCAGTATCTGTTTATCTTGTTCAAAACCAAGCTTTTTAAAAATAAACCAGTAAGAACTCTATTTAAATATTCAAAACTGAGATTTTTTTTTTAACAAAGTCTGCTTACAGAAATCAGAAGGCCATTTTTTTTAAGAGAATAATACAATTTCATAGAATTACAAGCATCTCTATGAAATATTTGCCTGAGTCTCTGTGTAGCTGAAAGTGGTTACAAAAAGAACAACCTCACAAATGCAGAATAACACTCCCAAGATTAGGCACATCTTGCTCACAGTTTCAGTGGTTGCCCCATAGTACTTCTGGGGGCCACAAAATGTAAAAAACTAAAAACAAGCAAGTGTGTTAAGCCAGAGATACTGGGGAAAACCCCAAAAATCTAAGGCAGACTCTTTTGAATAATCAAAAGTACCATCAAACTATTTCACACACATGACATGTCCATGATGGAATATTCCAAGCAACTAATAACAGTAGGAACATGAAAAATAAAAACATAAGCTATTTGATGTGCATAAAAGAGGTTTTCACAAAGCAGGAGGTTTCTCAGAGGGATTCCAAGTTAAGCTATCTACTATCCCAAAGGAGAACTAGCTACTGTCTGTCATCGGTGCACTACTAACAGTTTATTAGTCTGCTGACATCTCCATCTAGAAAATACTGGTAAATTGTCTCGGGATGAGAGGCAACAGCGAGTGAAAAGGACTTGCTGTGATGTGGTGGTGGCAAGCAGGATTTTTTAGACATCTACACTTACTTTTGTGATAAAATGCTTCTAAGATGGTGTCACTTCCCTCCCAGACAGCCCAGCTTTTCTTAGCGCCTGATACGGGATCGGTGACCTTCTGTGAGTCGGAGCTAATCTCAGGATATGGCACATCTGTAGCAGGAGGAACAGCTGAGCAACACTTGTCCAGGCATAATTGAGCCTCAAGATTGCAGAGCAGTGTGTGATTAATTGGCTGAAGGATGCCTGATAAAGGGCAAGAGGATAATGACCTGCCTGGGTCAATGGGAGGTGCTCTGCTTATCTGGAAGCACAACAGGCATCAAGAGAAATGCTCCTGATCAAGGTCACAGGGAAAGGTGACAGATTCTGTGTGAGTGTGGATTTGAGGCATTTCAAAATCACATTCCATAGATGTGCACAGGGGTAAGTGTACTTAGGAAGAGAATTTTAATGCCTTTTATGGTTCTGGTTCCATGACCATTATTCCCAAAAGTACTGCCTTGAAAAGATCCACCGATCAGCTTCACAAGTACTTCCATGTCAACCTAGAAAAGGTAACACTAAAACAAGACAATTCTCACTTGATTTCCAGGTGGATATTCAAGCTTGTTCCAAGGTCCTCTGGGAAGCAAACAGGTGATGCTCCCACACTGGAAAAGGGAAAAGAACCACGTGGAACAACTCTGAGCAACATCTGTGGAGGCACAGACCTGTGACTCTTGGTTTAGCAACTACTTTGGCTCTCTAGGCCTGCTCTGCTAAGCTGAAAAGAACAGGTATCACTTCTCCACACATCTGGCTCCCCAGCAACCACAACAACCTCCTTGGTGCACTCTCAGGGAAGGGAAGCCTTGGACATTTCTAAGGATGGACTTACAGAACAAGTGCTGAGCGTAGGTACATCACAATCTTGTTCTTCAGTTCACCAGGATGTGGAACAACTACATCTCATGCAAGAAGTTTGCAGCAACAAGCTGCTGTAAATATCAGCTGGGTAGGTTCAGGTAAATGTAACAAAATGATGGCAAACATTCATTTAAAATGATAGAGAGAGCATCAAACAAAAGATACCTTTTTATGACACTGCCCTGCAGAGGATTCCCTGTGTCTTATGAACAGTGCATCTTCTGGGACACATCTCCCTCAACAACCTAAGCAAATTCGGCTGTCTAGATAGAAATAGCCCAGGGGGTTCACACTTGGCTTATCTACCCAGACCTCCTTATGGGAACAGGTAACTCTTCTCTTCCTTATTTTTTGGATGAACAATTGTTTACTCAAACAGCTCTCCCTCTTTCCTGGGTTGATAAGAATTTCACCTCTACCAAACACCTGAACAGGTTTTTTCCTCTTCAACTCTAAATACCCATAAAAGAGATTCTATGGGAGCTGAGCCCTTTACACTTCATGACTGCACTCTGGCTGCCTCTGCCCTGATGATGCTTTTTTCATCTGCCACACAGATTTTCTTACGCTGAGGTTACTGCTCAATTACATGTTGCTTTTGGAAAATTGAGAGGATGGCAGTTTATTGGAAATAAGTGTGAGGTAGAGTCCTACAGGGAGGGAAGTCACTCTTTGAAGCTTCAGTCAGCATCGGTTTATACAGGCCACACAAGAGAAGGTGTGGTGGGTCACCAGCTGACAGATGCTCAGAAGAAATCAAAAGTCATACTGGTTTTGGCACAAATACAAATGGGCAAAGCATCAAGTAGAAGAGGATTTTTAGCCCTTAATGGAAAGTTTTCCACTTCAAACAACCACAACAAGTAGGAAAAAAGAGCTTAGAAGTCATTCAGGACCAAAATAGTCAGAGCACGAACAGTAACAACGAAGGGTTTGCAGCACTGAGAATTTTCACAATTATCTCCTCCCTCTCTGGGCAGATGTGCCCATTCCAATGAGTGAACCCTGTGATGCTGATGGGATGAGCCAGGCAAATGGGAGTTCATGGTCTCCCACAGTTATCCCATTCCTTGTCAGAACCACCTGCAGCACATGTCTTCTGAGCCAACTGGAAATGCCCAAGTTGCCATGAGCAATCCATACCCTCACTCTGAGAATAAAAACACGATTCAAAGGGGGCTGCCCTTGAACACTGGCATGAGTATTGCCCATCTCCAGGGAGAAAGGATTTGGCTACTTCCTGTTTTGCTCAAAGAAGATTTATGGCTGATCATCATACAATAAGTGCTAGGTAAGGGTTATTAATCTTTCCAAACCCACTTCACATTAGTGACTAATTCAAGCTTATTTGGTGCATAAATCACACGGTACTAAAGCATCATGTTTTCCCTCCTCTTTGGCTGTAATTCTGAATCCTTGAGGGTGTTCTTTTACAAACCTGTAAGCTATTTATGTGGCTCCAAACATGCTGAGCTGAATTCTAATTTATAATCCCACTTCTTGCTCATGCAGCACTTTCCCTCTCCCCAGCACCTGGCTTTCAAGTGTCCCACTTTGTAGTGCACAGCCCTCCAAGGAGTTTTCAATAATAGACCTCAAATCCAGCTCTAAAAGCAGCTCCCCTCAGTGCTACAGAGCACGACAGAGCCCTCACATCCTACTGAAACACAGAGGTGAGAGGATTAACTACAGGAATTTGCAAGGTGGGACTCATACAGAAAAGTTCAGCACTATTTCTATCTGAGCTTTGTCCTCATCCAAATAGTTTGGTTGTATTAAAAATGCACATCAGGCTTATAGAGGGCATTTTGCTTCTTGCTCTGAGGACCATGGTGTTCTCTAAAACATAAAGCACTGAAGTCATCTTCTCCTCCTCCCCTGGACATGGCTGTTCCCTTTCAGACCAAAACAACTGGCATGGCCAGAGCCATCTGCACGACGAGAACGCTGCTCCCTGCTTGTGGAGAACAAGAGTTCCATGCTCTGAGAACTAAGATTTTACATGAAGACACACAGATTGATATTTTAATTCAAATTAAACGATGCACAAACTGTACTGCCACGAGTGTGGTCGTTCTTCCTGCAACAACTCTCACAAACTCATAAAAACACATGTAATGTGGCCTCCCATTATAAGGCAGGAATTTATCATAACTACATTTTGTCCTAAGAACAACAAGCTCTTCAGTTTCCTCTAGATCACTGCTTGGGGTTTTTACCTCTCAGAGTGATGTTACAATTCACCAGTCTGATCTGTACATAGGCTACAGTCACTAATTAATTCAGCCTACCACTCTTATTCAAGCATTTTATATCATGGAATATTATTCCACAGGCACTCTCTACTATTAAAAAATCACTACATTTGATTTTCTTTCATGGTCTGTGTTTGTTATGCCTTTGCCTCTATCTGAGCTTTACCACTAGACTAAGAAAGGCAAAAATACAAAATACTTTCTCCCTACCTTACTATCTTTCCATGTTCTCTAGACAAATCAAAGTGAGTTAAAATACACCCACAAAAGCAACTCCTGGGTGTTAAACAGATGGAGAAACCAGAATTGCAATTATTTCCAGAAATTTCCAGCCAGGCAATGCCAACTACAGTCCTCATTTGTCTATAACAAAGAGACAAAGCCCTGGCTGACCCAGCATTTTAGAACTGGGACACCACCTGCACTAGGATAAGGGACATGTTGGTCCTCCAAACACTTAGAATGAGAAGCAATGAGGAAAAGTCTGGCTTTAGGTTAATGCCTCACTATTCTCTGGTATTTTTCATCTCAAAGTGTCTCACAAATCAAATCAATGTTATTATTCCTCTTTTTCTTGTCCAAGGCCATCTAGCATGGATACAAGATGAATGTTAGTGCTCTGAAATGCTGCTCACACACAAGCCATGCACTCTCCCTGAAAAAGCATTACAGGCATGTTATCTCCAGACACATGTCATTTGGTGTTCACAGTATGAATCTAATACGAAGTTTGTAAAAGAAATTAAAATAAAATAAGAGAAATTGTAAATTAAATAAGGAGCAACATATATGGAGTGGCTTTTAAGGCATCTGCCTTGAGATCTGCAGTGCAGAAATAACATTGCTCTGACATCACAAGTATGTACTTCTGTGCATTGAGAAAATCCTGCTGTTTATTTGGAACTTTTGAAGTCTAGTATCAATATAGCTTCTTGGTCCCCAGGGTGTCCTCAAGGTTTGAGATGTGTATTTTTAACTTCCATACTTACTGACATTCCATTCAGGCTGTTTGGCTGTTCTCCCCATCGGGGCTCCATCAGCCATCGCTCTGATTTCGGCACCACTGCGCTTATTTGCTTTACCATTTCCTAAACCCATGTGAAGAGGTGTGGCCTGCTCTGGCAATCAGCTCACCCACACAAAAACTGTGTTAACTCACGAGCCAAAGCTCTTTGAGGGCATTTTTCTACCTTTTAGCATGAATGCAGAATATTTTAGAAAGCTTGTTGTAAAACAGGGTGATCCAGGAAGAGGACGGAAAGTGCTTCATTCCTGATTTACACCGTTGGATTTCAAGGGTGCCATTAGGGAAATACAGATCATGTCTGTCAAAGGAAATGTCACCACTAGGTTTTAATAAGGCAAAGAAGATTCAGGGCTTTCAGAGCCTGGCATTTGATGCCACCATCAGAATCAGAAATGCAGCCAGGAAGCAGCAGTCCTCAAGGTGGCACTGCTCAAGTCCTCTCTATTTCTCACCTGGATGGAAGGAAGGTTATGACCACATGAAATTTGAATTTATTCTCACTGGTATCAGTCTTGATGACAAATAACTATTTTCCCAGCAAAATTCTTCTCTCTGTATGACATCACTCACAATATATCCATCCTGATACTGCGTGGAAAAGTACCAGACACAAGTAGGGCCTGGTCTTGGCAGGGGTGACTAAGGACAGACACAGTTTGGATTTCAGCACTGCCCAAGTCATTGCATGTTGTCCTCACAGAGAAAATGGAAAGAAGAAAAGCAAGCTGGACACTCCAACCTAGTTGGCAGGAGCACAGGAATTTATTTTTTTTTTTTAGCTGCCATAAAGACCTACTGAAACAAGAGCTTCCCAAATCTCTGCAGGTATGTCTGTGACTTTTCCATCATCAGTAGCCTGCTGCTTAGGGAAGCAGAGCATTAGGCTTTCTTTAAAGGAGTTTTAAAAGCCCCTCTGTTCACTTTCAACTATTCATCACAGTCATTCCAAGTTCTCTTTTGCACCCCCCCCCTTCTTCTTACTCACATCTGGTGCTGCAACCATAAATAATGAAGGAATGATGGAGATACTGGATGCTCTGTTCCAGTGTCCTCACAGGCAACCGGTCAATTAAGTTGTTACATTTTCACCAAATGAACATATAAGAGAAGGGGTGGAGGGACAGTGTTTCCCAATCTAGAATGCAGCTTTTAAATAGCACTTTATTAGCAGGGTCAGCAAGCACATAGGCTGAAAAATAAATAGCATATTTTAAAAAGAGGATTTTCTCCCCCAGTGAGTACATTTGCATTGAAAACTCCAGACAGAATAGACAAGAATTAGCAAAAGCATTTCAGGAAGGGGTGATCTCTGTCAATAGTTGGGTCTCCTGGCAAGATCTGGCATTTGCATCTCCCACATAGCAGAGGCTGAAGTGGGAGAAGGCTGGTTTTAATTGTCTTTGCTGCAGATGTATGATATGACAGAACGTTGTCCCAACACAGGGACAGGAGGTTACACAGACCACATCAGACAGTGCTTGGTGAGCATTTCTGTAGCCATGTGGCATTCCCTCTCTGTGTAAGCAGATCCTATTCTGTGATTGATCTATCTGATTATGGAAATGGAGGGAAAACTGCAACCAGTTCTGCATTTTTTCCAAATGACAACTGAAATGACACTGACAGCACTAGGCCAGTTTACCTTCCAAGTCCACCTTCACCAGAAGCTCTTTACTGCTGGTGTATGAGCTTCTCTGGGGAAGCCTCTGTAAGTGGGGACTTGAAGAAATGGGATTTGGCCAGTGGTCATTAAAGAGTTCTTTAAATGCAGGGTTATGGAAGATGGCACTTCCAATGGTGCAGGCAAACTGTTCAAGTATGAGCATTTCAAACTCTAGAACAAAGCTGTGAAAACTTTGTTGTCTCCTTTCAAAACTCTCCTTCCCATACACTTATGGTGAAAAAAATCTCATGAGAATAAATACCTTATGGCCTGTCTTCTCTGTAAAGGCTATTTTTGTTTATCACTGTAATATACTCATTCTGAGTGTTTTCTGAAGATGTTTTTGAGTTCCAGTGTCTTGAGGACAAGTACCACTGTAGTATTTATGTACCTGTGAGAACTGACCACAGAAAAAATGTTCCAGCTGTATGATCCACAACCTCACACGAACCAAGTCCTGCACACAGCTTAAAAGAAATGAATCTCAAGGGCTGGTCATCACCTCTAGAGTTCCCAGGGAAATCAGGAGAAATCTTTTTAACTGCATCAGTGGATATTAGGCCTTTACCTTTCTTGACTGCTCATTCTAATTTCTCAGCCTTGTTTTACTGAATACTCATAAAAAATTACTTGCATGTACATATAGCAAGTTGCCTGTGCACTCAGACAGCAAATGGAATACATGGAACTCCAGAAAAAGGCAAAAGCTGTAGCAATGTAAGATAGTAAAGCATTTGGAGTGGCTCCTGGCAGGGAGGCACTCAGAGGTTAAACTGGACTGCAGTGAAAGAAATCACTGCTGAAGAGTTCATTTATTTACGTTCCATTAGAGGAGCCTACAAAGTCATACATCAGCAGAGACAAACCATTTCAGTGCGTCCCCTGACTGAACATCCATCAGTGAATGTGATCTGTGCCAGCGAGTCTTAGGAGTGACAAGATATTATTATTGTAGTGCCAAAGGAGGAGGGGGCAGGGGAAGGAACAAAAAGGAGTGCTGATCCTTGCCTTAACAATGAGCCCCTATTCCCATGCACTGCACCTGAGCTCCAAGGCTTCAATCCCAACAATCTTTTTCCATTGGCCACAACAGCTAAGCTGTGGTTGCCTCACGCCTGGGGGGGCACCAGTTCTCCATGAGGTGCTTCCCTGTTTCCTTCAGAGGAGCTGCTCCTCTCGTGGCATCTCTGGCTACTGTATCACCTCTGCTAAATAAATGATATCATCTCGCTTCTCAGCACACAAGGCTTTACTCCTTCCCACTGTTTGCACTCACTGTTTATTTTTTTAAGCACCTAACCCTCTATTAATCCTCCAGACAGCACAAAGGATCCATTTGCCAGAGACAGTGATTAGAGCCGTAAGCACTCAGGCTTCCTGGGAAACACCTGTTCCATGTGCAAACACCCACAGGAAAAAAACACAGCAAGGACAAACTGCTGGTGGAAATGGAGAGAAATGGGAGAAAACTCCTGGTGTGATGAGAGCTACCAACCTTTGGACAGTGATCCTCTCACCTTCTTCAATCCATAGTGCAGATAACACACACAATACCAAACTCACCTGCCTGTGACACTTGGTGGGCTCCTTGTGTTCCTCCTCTTCAGCTCTCAACAGAGTGCAGAAATGTGCAAACTACTTAACTGAAATGTTTTTTGCAGGTATTTTCTTTATTATTTTTTTCCTTTGCCCAAAATTTATATTAAAAAAGGCTGACAGCATCTTAAAACCAGAAATATTTTAACCAGCTCCATTTCTGAAACATCAGCACCAAAACTGTCCCAGGTTTTGCATTTTTTTTTCTTCAAACACCACCAAACATCTGTCTCAATTTTTAAAAACTAGCGTTTTAAGAGAGCGTGAACATGGATTTGAGCTTTTGTAATTCTTTTGGTCAGTGATATAAATGCAAAAGCAGCCTTTGTGTAAACAAACACATAAAGAAAGGGTCAGTAACTAGATGGCTGTTGCATTTAGCTCCTTTGAATACAAAGGTAAGTGACAATAAACAAACAGAAATACCAAGTGGCATAGCAGGGCTCTGAGGCATTCTCTGTTTTCATGAAATGAGCGAAAATTATGTAGCAAACAGATTGTACAAGCACCACAGGCAGTAACTAAAGCTGGAAGAAGGCCAGGCTCCATTAATAGCTGCCATTTGATCTCGTGTGAGATCCCTGAACACCCAATGCCTGATGAAGTCAGTGGAAAGGCTCCTATGGATTCCAAGAGGTGCTGTATTGAACCCAGCACAGCTGGCAAATGGTGCAAGGAACAGAGCTGATGCTACAGCAATTCAGTTCCTCACCACACTGGAAAGCAGGCTGTGGTAACACACCCCATAACCATAATTCAGGACTGATCAGCTTTTCTCCTTTCCAGGGAAGTCTGCTCTCTTGAGTACTTCTAAGCCTCTGAAATTAATGGGATTATTCAAGGAGTAATGCACCACAGAACCTGAATATTTATGGTAAGTCTACCACAGCGATTTCCAATGTACTGTGATCCAGAAATTCTGAATAAAACATCAAGAATGAAAAGACAGATCTTCAACTGATATAAATCAGCTGCTTCCCTTTCAAAGCTATGGAGCTGCAACAATTTGCAACTAACAGAACCACAGCTTACCATTTGTAAAATTAAAATAATTTTTGCAGTATTTACAGCCAAGAGCAGACCCTTGCTTTTATTTTCTTACTGTAAAATAATAGTGCCTTTATTGTAAAATAATAGGTTATTTCTGTGCCACAAATTTTTACTTATCACAAGTTACTAAGTTTTTACTCATCACAAAACTTAGGCATTGTAAGAAACTATTTGGACTCCAGTTGATTCCTTTTAAGTTTCACTGCTTATACATTAGTTACTTCTTTAAGAAGGCCCCAAAGGAATTGAAGCATGTATTAGGTAAGAAAATGCATACACAGGAATAATATAAAACACACCTTTTCTTCTCTTTTCTAAACTCCTTTTGGAGCAGATGCTTTTAACACCACATAGAAACAAATGCATATATGTGTGTGTGTGTGTAATGTATATGTAGATCCACAGCTTTATTTGTCTACATGTATGGTTATAGTAACAATCATCCTTTCATGGGGCTCATCAGTCACAGGTTTTACTCACCTGATGGGCAATTTGCCATCGGGGCCGTCCTGTCTGTCAGCACATCTTATCTGCTATCGTGCCTGTCTTCAGATCCATACTCACAGGTAAGGAAAGCTTGGGTAGCTGTCTCCTCCTAAACACAATAAAATTAAAGCTGTTATTAGCAGCCTGCCCTGGACACCAGGTTACATTCCACACCACATGGAGAGCCCAGGCAGGAGTGGAAGGTCTATTGGGACAATATAGGAGCCCAAAGGAGAAAGCTAGCCCTGATGTGGGCAAACTTGGAACCAGACTGCAAACAAGTGAGAACTGAACTCATCCTTCCTTCAGGTATTATAGACAGGAGCTTGTGCTTCAATGGCTCTGATGTTCCTACAAGACACTCTGGGTGGAAGAAAGTGGGTTTCAAGAAAATGAATTCACATGCAGGTATTTTCCTATTAAGGCCTGTTAAGGTAAAAATGGCAAATAAAAATAGAACAAACAAAGTATTTTTACCTTTCTGAAAAAGATTTCAATAACTTAAAAAAAATTGCAGGAATTCATTAAAAGTATATCAAATGCTGTTAGCTCTGTGCATACGCTGCACACAGGTGAGCCCTGTGGTGGGGCTGCTGGAGCCGGCTGGAACCTTCTGGAACCAGCCATGCCCGGCAGGGGCAGCCCCAGCTCCAGGCAGCCCCCTCCTCTCCTCACAGCCTCAGGGAGCCCCCTCTTCCCCTCACAGCCCTCAGGGAACCCCCTCCTCTCCTCACAGCCCCGGGCAGCCCCCTCCTCACCTCACAGCCCTCAGGTAGCCTCCTCTTCTCCTCACAGCCCTCAGGGCGCCCCCTCCTCTCCTCACGGCAGTCAGGGAGCCCCCTCTTCTCCTCACGGCTCTCAGGGAGCCCCCTCTTCTCCTCACAGCCCTCAGGGAGCCCCTTCATCTCCTCATGGCCATCAGGGAGCCCCCTCCTCTCAGCCCTCAGGACAGTCCCAGCCTCCCCTCACAGTCTTCAGGGAGCCCCCTCCTCACCCCACAGCCCTCAAGTAGCCTCCTCTTCTCTTCACAGACATTAGGGAGCCCCCTCTTCTCCTCACGGCACTTATGGAGCACCCTCTTCTCCTCATGGCCATCAGGGAGCCCCCTCTTTTCCTCACAGCCCTCAGGGAGCCCCCTCCTCACCTCACAGCCCTCAGGGAGCCCCCTCCTCTCCCCACAGCCCTCAGGGAGCCCTCTCTTCTCCTCATAACTTTAGGGATCCCACTCTTCTCCTCGCAGCCCCGGGCAGGTCACTCCTCTCCTCAGAGCTTCAGGGAGCCCCCTCTTCTCCTCACAGCCCTGGGCAGCCCTCTCCTCTTCTCACGGCCCTCAGTGAACCTCTCTTCTCCTCACAGCCCCAGACAGCCCATTTCTTTCCTCACAGCTTCAGGGATCCCCCTCCTCTCCTCACGACACTCAGGGAGCCCCCTCCTCTCCTCACAGCCCAGCACAACCCTCTCCTCTCCTCACAGAGAGACCTATGCCAGGCACCCACAGCCAAGCAGGGAACAGCAGTGCTGCAGTTCTAAAATAACGAGAAATCAGCCACAAATGGGTCCTAAAGGTTTGCACAGGAGCCGAGCTGACAGCGGTGGCTAAACCCATCCCATTCTGCATTAGCAGTGACAACCTGCAGCTTGTTGCCCACCCTTTCCTCACAGACCTCTGCTGGGTGCTCTGAGGTGACTCCTGACACCCAGCAGCCCAGGACACACGACAATCTTACACTTCTAGAAGAAATTTGGGTTCAGTGATGCCACTTCCCAGCCAACAGGGATCATCCTTCTTAATTAACCAAACTCAAGCAAGCAGCTATGTCAAATGAATTAGCAACATGCACGTAATCCCATCACATGTATTCTTGGAGTATCTGTGCTCCTCCTGACAGATCTGTCATTAATGCAAACGTACTTTAGCCCTGCTTATAATTGAAACCTCGCTCCTGGCCAGCCACTTGACTGGGAGAGCCAGGAGAACCACTTTTTCCATGTTCACAAACATCTCTGCCAGTCCTCCGTGTCACCACCTGATTAGATCTCTGGCACCGTGGGCTCTGCTTTGGCATGGAGGGGAGCATCGCCTCACCGAGCCTGCCTAAAACGTGGACCTGAGGTTGAAGGAAGAAGAACAGCATATGTTCCACATACCAAACTCACTTTTCTGCAGATCAACCGGTTTTCCCTTAGTAAAAAGGAATAATTAACTAATGAGATCAATCAAGAACACAGGGTACCTAAGCTACTGTTCCTTCCAAACCTCACCTACGTATCTGAACAGTAAAAGTGAAATAAAAAAACAGGCACCAGTCTCTGGTTCCACCAAACCCTCCCTGAGCTGACAGAGCTGCTGAGACACACAGAGAATGTGTGAACACAAGTTCACACCTTGGCCAAACCAGGGCAGATGCTTGGGAGGCAAAAAGTCCATCCCAGTGTCCTTTCTAATGCTTTTCTCTGAAACGGCGCCCATGTTTTAATGTAAGTAACATAATGTACTCTTCCCCATGCTCAGCCTCAGAAACTGCTGAAACATTTCTGCCAGTTGTTTCCGAGGGAATCCAGCCTGCAGCCGCCCTCAGCGTGGATGATTTCAGCACGCATAATAAAGGTTTAACAACATTAGAGGCTGCTACAATGGAAATTGTTGGGCTTTGCTGGTTTCACTTATAATAATGAAACTTGGTTGAAAGCTAGCAGCAGTTTGATGTAGTAGTTTTACATAATAAAGACCTTTTTTTTATGAAACTAAATTGTTTTGCAGCCGAATGTTTTAACTTCCCAAGTTAATCTTGACTCATACGTTTTATTCTCACCGTATCACTGTATTCATTGTTTCAACTTATACATACATTACATGAAAATAAATGTTAATATATACCATGTGTGCATACTGCTATACCCTGGTGAGTATTACACTGCTATACTGTACCATATGATAATAGCAAATCACCGCTATCGAACGTCATGTTTTCAAATTTCAGAATCAAAATGTTTTGACGCTTCCAAAGTAAAACTTCTCAGAATATTCCCTTCACAGCAAGTGCCCAACTCACTCCGACCTCAGCGAGCGCCTGATCTCCTGATGGGGTGTGCAAACCAATTTTGAAACTTTGAGTTTTATTTCAATAAAGTTCTAGTTTCCAACTAATTCTACCAACAACATCTAAACAATCACTCTGAGACCCCAAAGTGCTTGAGCAAACAGGTCAGCATCTGTGAAAATGGAGCATCTGTTCATTGAGAAAAAAATGGGTTTTCTTCCTCTAACATTCAAAATTGCGAGGTTTTTATTTTTCTTTAACACTGAACAACTTTGGCCAGGAAAAAAACATTTATTTAGCAATGCTACCATTGGGCAGTTTGTACCTGTGTTTTTGTTATTGATGAGGATGTTTTGCAGAGCTTAAGTTATTGAAGCTTTGCAACCTGTGTAAATTATTCATATATAAAAGCAGAGTAATCATAACAGTAAAGCTGGAAAGACTTTCATGTGTTGTTGTTAAACATTAGCAGATCTCTCCCACATATCCGTGGCCTTCCCCAAGGTTCTTGTCACTGACTCTATCCCAGTCTCCATCATCTAAGAAATAAGATTCATAAAACACAAACCATGACCACAAAACAGACCCAAAGCTTGTTATGAGATGTGTAGAGTTCAGCTGAAAATCAAACATCCTCAGAGGAATAGTCAGAAACCTGGTTTGGGGAAGCACATCTGGGAGTCATATTGGCATGGAAGGAGACTGAGGCCATCGCTGGAGTTTACTGAGAGCACCTTGGGACAGAAACTGCCCTGGCTTTATCTTCTCCTTCACTTCCAAGAAGTTCCTAGTTCTTTTCTACATTGATTACTTTAATATTTTACAGACATCTCCCTTATGTAAATACAGGCTGGACATTCTGTGCTGTTTATTTATAGTAGGTTATTCCATATGCAGATCCATGCAGTGTCTGCTGGTAACATCCACTGCTTCTGCCAACAATCCATGAACCAAACAACTATCTGCATATTCTCCTTCGGGCTACTCACAAGGTCCTCCAGTGCTCATTCTTCTACTATTGCCACACAGCCTTGAGACTTTCAAAAAAATAATCTGAGAGAAAATAAAAGCCATATGGGATAATTCTGCTGCTGGCATGGATCATCTGAACTCCACTGCAGTCAGTGGGCCTGATTTTGACATCCTGTAAATGGTCAAAGCTCTTCTCCATGTTCCAACCCACCAACACTCTACTTCCCTGCTCAAACTCCCTTTTTAATCTCATATCAATAACTTGAGTTTGTGCAGTCCAACAAATAGAGGGAGAGACCTACAGCTTTCTTTGACACTTGTGTCAGAAGGCTCCTGCCTTCCAGGTAAACAGCCCAGTCCTCAAATCTCCTTCTCATCACTTCCTACATGATTGCTACACACCTCCTTGTTTGTCTTTAAGACTTTGCATGGACAGACCTGTTGTCCACTTCTGTTGTAAAACAGCTTATATCAGAGACTCCCTGTGTACTGGGGTGGTAGACAGTGTCTTAACTTGTCACAAGCTGCAGCTTCAAAAAGCTTAATAAACTCAACTGAACAACAGCCTAAAAAAGGAAATAAAAGATTTAACAGGCTGGTATTTCTACCCCCTTCTGCTTTCTAGGAAAGACAAAATAAAACCCAAGCAAGCGGTGTCCAAACTGGAGTGCACGCACAGCCCTCCCCATTAACTCGGTGTTTGTCTGTGTTACCTACAAACCAACATGGTTTCAATTTAGCTTCTTATTAATCTCGTGCATTTCTTTCAACTGCTATTTTAAAAATAGAAACTTCATGTTGAACATTTTAATGGCATTAAGTTTCAAAGGCAACAAGCTGCTGTACTGATTTTTTTTTTCCCCAAAAAACTTTATTGCCAGATGTAAGTATGTGTGATTATTGATATTCTTTGTTTTCCCACAGGTTTCCTTTTTCCTTATTAAACAACATATCTGTATTTAAGCAGCTCCATGGAAGTTTGGTGAGGTCCATGAGAAATCACTAGTCACCAGCACACAAATCCATCTCATCTAACTTCAGGCACTTTACTAAAATGCTTAAATTAGGAGTTCACCTACCCTAAATTCCCCTTACACTCAGTAGAAACAACTACAAGACTGTAGGTACTTGCATCCCATCTAAATTTCTGAATTGCTTTCTACAAGTAACTTATTTTTTCTTCGCTGATTACCGAGGGCTCCAGGCCCACAGAGCAATTAGGTCTCCAATTTAAACAATTAACTAAGAATCTAATGCAAACTGGGATGAATCCAGACTCAGGGTCCTCAGTAAACAAGCAGAAAATCTGTCAAGAGCACATTTTTGGTTTAGCCCATGTATATAATTTTAAATAAAGCTAATGACTGTTCTGCAGTTGCAGTGGACAACCTCATCTCAATGACTGTTTCAATGGTCCTTGGGTAAGATCAAAAGCCAAACATAGTCAACAGAAAAACAGCTAAAATTTTGGTAGGTTTTGGTGCACATCAGGTTTGTGTCCAGCTCTGCTCAGCCTTCTCCCTCCCTCCCTCCCAGAGACAACCTCAGGGAACCACAGCCACAGAAGGCACTGATTTCATAAAGAACAGGATCGACTTCTTCACGAGTAGAGACATATCTGCTCTAGAAAAATGGGTACTAGTTCATGTGGGGAAATATGGGAATGTAAACACAGCCGTGAATTCCCACCCAAGAGTTTTACAGTCTGGGGAGATGGCAGAGGATAGTCCTGACCCTGGGGAACCAAGGGAAACCTTCCCATACAGCTGTTGGTTAACCGGGCGATCAGCGATCACGCCGATTATAACAATTTATTAGCAGTTCGAGAGATTCCTTCCCACCCACATCTGATAGTTCCCATCTCTTCAAAGAGGCTGCAGCCACACAAGCAGTGGATTCAGCATCCAGAGCAGCTTCTTCCACCACCAGGAGCTCTGCTCCGAGGTTCTGGCCCTTCCCCCATCACCTCCAATAACTCATTCCCATCGCCCTGCCAGGCACTTCCGTTCCTTCCCTTGTGCTAAATGCCAAATCAGCTGTTTGTGTAGCTGTGCTCTGAGGGAGCACAAATTTCCAGTGGGGAGATGGGAGCAATAACCTTGGTTTCTATCAGTGTTTTCAAGCAGTTGCCAGGGGTCCTTATGAGGTAAAATAAACAGCCCTGATCTCCAACTGCCCAGCTTCCCTAACACACGGCTGGGACAGGTAAAGGGACCATTAAGAGACAGAACTGTTATTTCCAGTGTATAGGAAAAATGCACCTGATGAGACTGATCCAAAGCCTGCTGGAAATCAGTAAGTGGACTCCCACTGACTTCAGGGAGCTTTGGATCTGCTCTACAAAGCCAGGCAGCTGCAGAAGCTGCTGGAGTCAAAGGAAAATATGCTCCAAAGGAATGGTGGCCCTGTGGTTGAGGTACCGGCGTGGTTTCAAGGGACTTGGATTCAGTCTTCACCTCCACCATTCCTGACCCTGTGCAAATCACTTAATTTCTCCACACATCAGCTTCCCCTTTGTAAGTCCAGGTATGTAACCCAGGGATGGAATCCAGGGATGTCTGAAACAGGAGACAAATGCATGGAGACAGCAGCACCATCTCAGCATCTCAGTTACTCTTCCTCTACCCCTCTGTGGGTCCAATAAGGTTTGTTACCCCCCAAACACGGTACAAAAGTTAATGTCAAACCACATGCTGAGCTCCAAGTTCCATCTCCACACCCACAGCAATGCCAAGAGGCTTCTTGTACAGATAGTTTAGGCAGGTTTACAGGAGCTGGGACACAGCAGCATGGACAGAGCTGCATGACCCCGATGCAGCCAAGCAGAGGAGCATTTCTCTGACTCTGGAGTGTGTGACCAGACCCATAAAAGTGAAGGTAGCACAAACAGAATGGCTCTCCTGGACTGGAGGTTTGGGAGAGGTGCTTTCATGGAGTTTCAATTATTTACACACTTGCTCAGAATAACCTCCCACCAACAGCTGGGGCTTCTGGCAGCCAAATGCAAACCATCTATTGTAATATTATTCTTCTGTTGTAGGAAACAAACTCTTCCAAGCAGAAGAAATTCTTTAAAAAATAATCCGAGCAAAGGCACAAATTAAGCCCCAGAAATTAAATACTGAAATAATTTTTACAGCATAGAAAGATCAAACTGCAAACAAGCTGCAAAAGCCATTACTAATTTAACATTCCATTATTCCTTTTCTTTTTCTTTTTTTCCAAAGTGTGATTCTTTTCTTCAAGCCAAGCATACTTTGCTGGGACCAAACCTTCACATTAGATTTCCTGTGCTGTGGATTTGATGAGATAAAGCAGTTTCTTAGGACCAACAAATCACTTCATTAAAGAAGCCCGTTCATAAATATTCTCAACAGCAATTAATGTCCCAGTGTAAGGAACTCGTTTTGTGCCTCATTTCTCACTCAGGCAAGGCCTCCCCCCCAACACCAGGACTGCAGTAGAGAGTCCTAATTTTGAAGGACAGAAAGGAGCCACCCTGTAGCTCTCACCATTCCCTCCACATGAGCTGTTTTGGTTCTTCCAGGCAGGAAAAAGCAGCCAAAGGTTGGACAGAGCTGCTCCCCCTCAGGTTCTCAAGCCTTGTGAAAAACGGATCATCCAGTGGTTTTCCAACTGTGTCTCCAGTTTGGGGATCCAGGACAAACCCCAGCACTTCTCCTCAGCAGAATGAACAGAATTGCTGGTGGCACACAGGAGCTGGGCTGCCCCGAGTGCATTTATTCACCTGTGCAGCACCAGGAGGTTCTGATAAAGGTATCCTCACTCCTGGTAGGTGGAGGGGGTAGAAACTATCGATTAAAAAATTGGGATGGAAAAGGGATTTTTTACACCCCCCAACCTCATGTGAGGCTTTGCCCTGGGAGTGCCCCAGTGCACTGAGTGATGGGGTTTCAGTCAGCCCCTGGCATCTCTGAGGGCTGTACAAAACCCCAGAGCTGGGGTGGTCCCTGCTGAACAAAGATCTAAAGCAGAAACTCAAGATGCATTAGAGAAGGTCACTTTGGACTTTTCTCTGCAGATATTAAACAAATATATCCCATCAAGATGCAGCATAATTCTCTTGTGTTTTGACAGGAATACACAGGCACCATTTTGAGATTGTCACAATAAAAGACAATGTGTAATATTCTTTTAAAAAAGTCCCAGCTTTAGTCCTGCTCTTGTTGAAATGAGCATTTTCATCTTGTTTGAGCAATATTATAATGCACTAAAACCACAATGTGCTAGAACAGAGAATGAACAAAGCATTGGGATGCAGCAATTTACCTCAAGCCAGTGTCAACTTACCAGTTAAATCACTCCTGAATACTTTATGGGGCTCTAACCTTATAAACAAATCAACAATAATCATAAAGGTGCAATTCTTCAAGGCATTTCCATCTTTGAAAAGTCCCTCCCTTTTTGCAGGGAAAATCCTCTCCTTGCCATTCAGAAGAAAGAGAGAAATAAACGTGAGCATATGAAGTGATTACAAAAAGCCTACTGAACTGGAGTAACAATAATGCCTCAGTCTTGAAAACACAGAAAGCAAATGCAATTTTACATTAAAGATCTGAAAACAAACTCAAGGCTAATATTTTCAGGGGAAAAAAAAACTTTGATCTCTTTTTCTTTCCAGGGGGGAGCCAATATCAACACGAGTGATTTTGTACGATATTCAGGAGTCTTTATGTGGGTTAATAATGTTAAAGTTATTCCACTGCTTTTTCAAACTTTTCTGGAATCAGCTCCTTGGTGAAACAGGGCCCTATTGAAGACTCTTGAATTTGCATAGCATGTGCAAGACATTTAGATTTATATTCCATGTTAGGCTTGTGTGTTTAGAGTTTACTGGGGCATATGCAATTCATTGGCTGCATTGTTATCTTCACAATGAACAAGCACCCTCACTTCCTCTGCAAGAAATACAGCCTTAAATGTAGAAAATTAAATTTCCACGAGAAAACGTGTTCCATGAAAATTTCCATCAGTAAAGGCTCAGCTCAAATGAACCAAGGCTGAAATACTTTGATTTGAGCCTACCTGGGTACCATGTGACCTATGTCATAATATCATTAAAAAATTATTACTTTGAAAGCACTGCTGTAATGACAACTATTCCCATCACAGCTCTCTCTCTAAAAGCCTTTGGGTGTGTTCTGTGATGAATTTGCCCACATAAACTGACAGAATCCGCCTTGAAGACTTTACAAACTCCAGAGGTAAAGGAAACAATTATCTTGACAACACCATTTTCTGGTTTCCACAGAAATACTGATGCTGAAGGCAGAAAGTCACCTGAAGAAATATGTAATCAGTGGGTTTGGTTTGATATTTGTGTGACACCGTAGTTCACATTTGTCTGGCACCACCGGAGTGTGGATTTCCAGTCTCCACAATAAGTAGGAATTGTGGGACAGGGCAGCACAATGCAAGGGGACAGAAGAGTTTGGCTGTGATGGCAGATGTCGAAAGGCAGAGGGAGCATCGCTGCTGTCACCGTGTGGGTCAGAGGGATGCACGGCGGGAAGGAGATCCAGGAGAGCTGAGCAAAGCAGCACCTACAGTGAATAGAGTGAGTTAATCTGGGCAAAAATGAGAAGAAAGTGAGCCACTAGAAAAGCCCACCAAGGGGAACCATGAGGACAAATAAATGCAACAAAAAAAGTTTGTGGAAGAGATTGTATGGTGCAGAGCCTGTGATAGCAGAAGGCTGGATCTGTGTCTTAGCAGGTCTCATCTACTTCTTCTGTTCCCAGTTTCCTTCCCAAATCCCTGATCCTGTGCCATTACACTGAATGACAGATTTGCCAACAGGATCAGCCCAGCTACTGCAGAACACATGTGCTTTCTGCAGGGTGAGAGAAAGGAATTCATGGATCATAAAGGACTGACTCCTGTGCTTTCCATTTTCATTTCTTTCATTAAGAACTTAATATTTGTTTTCTTACTGTTTCATTAAACTATAAAGCTTTCCTTCGGGCCATTGGCCTTTTCTTCTCAAAGAGGTGGCCAATTTGGCTGTGGAGCTGGTGGTCCTCAGGAGAATCAAATGCATCTCTTCAGAAAACATGGGAGATGTGCATTGCAGCACCCTTTGAAACTGCTCCTGTCTTTACTGAGGGTTTGTATCCCCCAAATCAGGTTAGAAAACTGGATGAAAATGGACAAACATAAATATATATATTATGGTGGGATACAGACCATCTGAATTTAAAGCAAATTTGGCTCCAAGTGAAACTGTGCTTGCTCAGATGGAGCAGTCAGAGATTTTAGTTCCATAATCATTTCAGATGTGCAGCTCCCAGTGAGAAATCAAGCAGCAAATTCGCCTTCAAACCCCCAGTCTCTGGTCAGTATAAATAACAGTATTAAAGACCATGGGGGGCTGCCTGCTCCTTTATTTACTGCAAACCACTCCAGCTCCATTATTTGTGTGTCAGTCACCTGTGTCACGCTGAGCAGTTCTTCTGCAAACACAAGAGTTGGTGATTTTTTTCCAACTACACAAAATAAATCCACAGGGAGGATGTGGGAATAGAAAGGCCTGTTCTGACAGTGTTGAGGGGAGAAGGTGTAGCTCTGTGTCCAAAGGGGCTGCCATGTCTTTGTCTATTTTTTAATATAAAATAGCTCACTGACTTCAGCTCTGATATGCACCTCAGACAGAGATCAATAAAAAGTTTGGTTTCTTTTTTTTTTAATCTTAAGGAATAATGCTAATAATTACTATGAGTATTCCCCAGCACAACTCACTCCCTCCTCATTTGTGGGGAGTGGTACCCCAACGTTATCTGCAGCTGATATCACTACACAGGTTAAAAAATGAAAAATTAAATCCAACATTTAGACTAAAATAACCCAAAAGGCCTGTTTTGCCTTGGCTTAGAGACAGAGGTCACAGCAAAACATAATTACGGACACCTAATAAAGAATATACAAAATATCACCATCACTCCCACATCACAAAATCTGGTGACTATCCCAGCTTGCTGTAAATCTGATGTCATATCACTGAACTAATGATGTAACGTGGACTAATCCCTTTGGTCTTTGAATAGAAGGTGGACACCAGTTCTAAAATATGTTCTATTTTCCTCCAGATCATTAATGAAGAATTCATACCCATCCAGGCACCCTGGTAATATGGGCCATTGCTATCAATCCAAAAGGAGATGCTGTCATGCAAAAATTACATTTGTCCACTAGACTTGTTATTTTTGCCCTAAACTCCTATAAATACAGCTTCAGTAACTACATTGCAAATAGGTCAAAGACTTTTTACATAAAGAGATGGACTGGGGATGTGGAGAGGAAAATAACTGTGAACAGAAAAGAAGGAAGAGAATTTATACAATGGGACTTGTAAGGCTGAGAGATACTGGAAGAAAATAACTAGAAAGACTACAAGAAACACATCTAAAATAAAATAACCAGTAATACAGAGAGTCACTGGATATGACCTGTTGGAGCGAGTCCAGAGGAGGCCACCAAGATAATTAGAGGGATAGAGCACCTGTGCCACGAGGAAAGGCTGAGAGAATTGGGATATTCAGCCTGGAAAAGAGAAGGCTTTGGGCTGAACTAATTGTGGCCTTCTGGTACCTGAAGAGAGCTGACAATAAATATAGAGGAGGACTATTTACAAGAGCATGGAGTGACAGGAAAAGGGGGAATGGCTTCACACTGACAGAGAGTAGGTTTGGATTAGATATTAGGGAAACATTCTTTGTGAGGGTGGTGAGGCCCTGGCAGAGGTTGCCCAGAGAAGTTGTGGCTGCCCCATCCCTGGAAGTGTTCAAAGCCAGGCTGGATGGAGCTCTGAGCAACCTGGGATAGTGGAAGGTGTCCCTGCCCATGGCAGGGGGTTGGAACGAGATGGTGTGAAAGGTCCCTTCCATCCCAAACCATTCTATGATTCTGTGATAAGACATTGCAGCAAAATCCTACCCCTCTGGAATCAGTGAGAATTTTCCACTCCATTAATTTGGGTTGGGATTCCTCCTTTGGAAAGCAACAAATCCAAAGTAAACTTAATGCTAATGAGAAGTAAATAAGAAAGTGCTGCAGGGTAACCTGAACTGCTGATGAACTGGAAGGCATTACCATAAAGGGGGGGTTCACTGCTGTAGTGCCCAGAGCAGCACTGCTTGGAACCCTTAGAGCAGGAACACATCAGACATCAGGGTTCTCAGTGGAGACAACCTGACCTGATTTCAAATGTGCACAACACGAGCCTTAACACCCCGTGCAGCACAAGGCACTGCTGAAAAAACTCTGGGAGATTCGGGGACAGATGATAACTGTTAACATTAGGTTATATCTATACAAGCAAATTAAGTGTGCCTGGGAACATTCCTGGGCATGGAGGCCAGCTGGCACAGACCAGCCTGAGTCCCTGCCAGTAAACACCCTCAACCTTCAAAACAGGGAGGCTGCAAACAGCCCACTGGGACAGTCCCAGGAACATCCCTGCTGCCAAACCCCAGAACTACCCGGGGCAGCACTGGCTGGCACTTGCCAAAACCTCACCAGGACTGTTCTGATGGTTCACTGGCCCTGGAACATTCCTGCACACCGTTTAATCCATCAGCAGAGACACAGTGAATGAGCTCCTGTCCCCTTTGCGCCCAGGAGAAGCATTTCACTGGTGCAGAACAGCCTTTCTCACTGATCCACCCCTTCTTCCATCCCAAACCATCTCCCCTCCTGTTCCCAGATGCAAAGGGAGCATGGGAAAGGGCTGGTAAAGCCATGGGAATGGTCCGACTTGAACTGCCGGTGGCTCGTCTGCTCTCCGGTTCACAGAGGGCTGAAGGGCAAACCCACATCACGAGTAAGGAATGGTTGTGCAGAAGGATGAGAGGATGGCATGTTTCCAAACCTGTCCCACTTCCTATCCACACAAAGGTGTACAGGGATACCTCATGATTTTTCAGCCCACCTCGGGCTCCTGGAGCTACAGGTGGGTCTGTCCATCATCAGTTCTTCAAAAGACTAAGCAATGGTCCACGAAGCACTTGAGGCTCTGCCTGCTGACAGAACACCTGGTTTTCTAATGGCCATTACCTTGATACCCATAATCAGTGATACTCAGACAATTCTGATTGAAAATATATATTGATTAATAAAAGGGAAAATAATCTGTTCCTTTCTCTGATTCACTTGAAAAGACAGTGATATTGGCTTCTACAGAAGAGGGCAAGAACTCGGGTAAGAATCTTATACAAACATGTGCATGTGCACATGTGTGTTTATACAAAACCCTCATCAGTTCAAATTGTATTTTCTGTTAAGAAGATCATTTACTTTCTAATAACCCCTAATTAGATCATAAGCACAAGTCTAGTGAGAATAAATGTGCATTGACAAGCACACTGAGCCCTGGGAATTCAAAAGACTCCCACTTACAGCTGGGATCTGTTGCCACACGTTGCATGTGTAGGTTAAGAGCAGGAGCAGTGCCTGACCTTTCCCTGGTTTGCTGCAATACTTGGAGGGTTGCTAGAATTCACTACCAGGAAGCTTTTGGATATGGGAGAGCAACCCAAGCTGACATGTGCAGTGATTCCTGGACAAAAATTATACAGATTGGAGTTGCTCTTGGTGCCTTGAATTTAAATGAGCCCTTTCCTTTGCTGGAAAATTCATGGTGGGGATTCCTGTCCATCCACAGTCAGAGCTGGCCAGTTTGTTTTGCACAGGTTCCCCACAGTGCTGCACAGAAGTCTGGTAAAATCCCTGGAGTAAGAACAGAATAATGAGAGCTACTACACCCCAGAGATGACTCTGACACAGACCTGAGGTGTGTGAGCTGGGCATTCCCTTTTGTGAAAGACTGGCTGAAATGACCCTGTTCTGAGCAAGGGCAGCAGGTTCAGGCCACAGGTGCCCTCCCTAAAGCCTTGCTTCCCTCCTGAGATGAACCTGCCAGCCCTAAAGGATGCAGAGACCTGGGGTCAAGGCAGTGGTTTGATGTGTCCCCCTCAAGGAAAAACCTCCCTGGCAGCAGCAGAGATCCTCTTTACCCTGCAGGGATGTACCTGTTCCTATCACCACAAGCCCAGGGTCAGGTGCTACCACTGTGGTTTGGTAACCTGAGAACTACCACATGTGTGCTGCTGTGAAACACCACTCGTGGTGCAAGAGAGGGGAGGGGTGAACCCAGTGGTTCTGAGTCACTCAGGTCTGTATCCCAATTCAGCAAGCAGAATTTGGAGGCTCTTCTTGCTTTTTTCCTTCTTGCTTTCTGATTTTGTGAAGATTTCTCACAGTTTGTGAGAGGCAACGCTGCTTTGAAGTACACCTGAAAACAGATAATATTTTAAAAAGAACCCCAGGCTTTAGGGATCAATGCAGCCCAAGAGCCTTCCTTAAGGCCAGCCTAAGCCTACATTGACATCAGCAGATACTGTGGAGTGATACAAGAGGAACTAGGAAAATAAACAGTGTTGAGATCCACTCTACTCTGCCCCTAAACCCCTAAACCACTCATTCCATGAGTGGAATGCCTGTCAGCATTCAGTGTTATGTACATATGCCATGGCTCATCCAAAAGCAGCCCAGGACCACTCTGTGGTGTGAACTGGTGTGTGGTAGTAGAAAGATTCACTTTGAAAGCTCAAGCGTGATCCAAACTGAAGGACAGATGGAGATTCCCTCTTGGCACCCATATGGAGGGCCCTTGGCAGAGCCTGTGGACAAGCTCCCTCTGTCCTCCCAGCCATGCTGAACAGATTTACCTGCAGAGCACCAGCACGGCCAAAGGGCCGAGGGAAATTCCTGGACTCCAGAACTGTAACTCAGCCACAGCCCAGGAGATGCAGCAACCCACTCCCTGGTGGATGCACAGAAGGGAGAGGGGGCTGAGGGCCTCCCACAGAGCCCCGGTGGGATCCAGCTGAGCTGCCATTCCCATCAGCCTGGATGACTGGCATGCTGGCAACTGCCATGGAGACACAGTTATGTGACAATCACTGATGTACCACAGGCCAGCAAAGGGGTGGGGGGGGGGGTCAGACAGAAGCTGGCAGAGCAGCAAAAGCAGCATGACCCTTAACAGTCAGACTGGCACATAAAATTAAGCCAAGAAAGCAGACTACAGGTAAAATTGAACATACCAGGCTGGAAACGGTGGCAATTCCTGAGTAGGTCAGACCCCACTGTCTCAGGACAGCAATGTTCATCAGAGGAGCAAAGACATTAAGATCTTCAACTACCATCAGAACTTACAGACTCCTAAACCATGACAACGCTTTTAAAACACTTAACCCACAGTAACTGCCAGCACAGTTGCAAAGGACTCCTACCCTGTGGGAAAACAGAGCTTGCCACAGCAGAACAGCCCCTGGGCTTTGATAGTGTCATACCTTGTTTCCAGATCTGTCCAGAATTCGACACTTTGGGGTTAAAATATTCCCGGGATACAACATGGGGTTAAACTTGGAGCCTTGCATTTCCTCTGCTACGCAGTTCCTTTCACAGTGGTCCCACTGACTTCTCCTGCACTACCCAGGGGGATCGATCAGTCATCATCAACGGGGGCTGATGGCTGACACTCCTGAGGGAGGCCAGGGCTCAGAGGTAGGTCTGTGTAACCATTTCTTTGAACTTTTAAGTCATTCACACAAGAAAGCAAGTCTGACAAAAGCTGTGGAGTCTTCTGAACACCTCTTCAGACAGAGAACTGAAAGACAGACTTCCTTTCCTGTGTCATTACACACACACACACCCTGCCCCAGAATCAGAGTTTAAATCAAGTTCTTTGACACACATCAGAAACCTTCAGTGTAGAATTTCTGAGACACCAAAATCCTTAAAGACAGACCTAACACAGACAGCCACCGTCAAATGGTTTAATTGCTTTCATCAATTGAAAGTATCTTTTGATTCAAGAACAAATGCTTAGCAAGAACTTGGTGAGAATAGACATCACCTTAGGGCTGAAAAGCAGAGCAACATGTATAATTTTTCCCTTTACAGATAAACAGACCTGCTTTTTAAGTAGCTCCTGAGAAGGACATCTAAGCATTGCTCCCGTGAATAAAGCAGACAGTTCACATGACGACCAGTTCCTGCCTGCATGCATAAACCTCACGCCAGCAAACCTAATTGAAAATAATCTGTGATCTACACTGAGCATTCTTCAGGAAAAGTGCTTTTATCCCATCTCTTCCCATCTCTCCTCCTCCCCTCCAACCTCAAATGAATCACACATTGAATCACCGCAGCATGGCTGTATTTGATCATGATTTATAGGGCAGTGTCTGCCTTACTCGGTGTGCAGCCCTGGGAGGGAGGAGGTATTTTGGACAGGGAAGAACAGGCTGTCAGCACCCAATAAATTATTAGTAACAGCCACTTCCTGAGGTAAAGACCGATATAAGATGAGCCTTCTAAGTGGACAGGTGCACAGAGGTGTCTCACAGCTACAGCCTGCCCGGCACATAATCCAAATTCTTAGGAACCACATTCAAAGGTGGCACTGAGAAGAGGAAGGTTTTACTGACAGCTGTTCATAAAGAAATGGAGGAGCTCTGAGCACTGCAGGGCCCAGGCAGGGATGGACTCCTGGACACACAGATCAGTGTCTCTGGTTTCCTGGAGGCAACCGCACAAGAGAGGCCTTTTCAGATAAATCTCCTGCCCTCGTTTGACACAATGCTGCAATATTATGATCAGTGAAACTTCCAAATCTGCAAACTCAACAGAAAGTTGCATGCAAGAAACATTGATGTAAGTTTTTATCATCTCTTCTCAGTCATCAGCATTCCCCAGCCTATTGTTTCCCTGCTTCCAACTTCCTTCTTTTCAGCTTTCTCCATCTCAAACAAGTCTGTGAGCAGCAGCATGTTCAGACTTTGTTGTAGGCTCACACATTGATACTGGTACATACTGATCTGTAACAGTCATGTTTAAATTGGTCCTGCACCACAGGAAAGATGTAGGAATCTGTCCCCAGACAGCACCAGATAAGGATTTTTTAGCTGTACCTGTGCAAAAAGAAGGGCAGTTTGGTTGTTCACACCAACAGAGTGAAGCAATGACAGGAGATTGAATACTCAGGGCTGAGAAGGAGCTGCAGCCCAGCTCCATGACAGCTGTGTGTAACTGCAAAGTTCTGCAAGGATTTCTTTTAAATATACTGAATCAGGAAGATTAAGAGAAGGAAAACAATGGGTCTGTCTCCTCTCCCTCATCACAGCTTTCCTGTGCCCAAGCTATTGTTTGAGTCACGCAGAAGCAGCACACCCAGGTGCTCCCAGGCACAGGGGAGGGCTGGTTATTCACCTCTGCCAAAGGGGGACAGTTCATTCCTGCTGCATCCCAGATGGCCTCAGGACCATCCCACCAGAGAGGAATTTGGCTCACTCGTGCAGCCTCTGCACTGTGGGGTGTTTGTGCTGAGCACCACCAGAGGGCTCAGCACGGTACAACACACCAAACAAAGGTCCTGACTGAAAACCCTACACCCAGAAACGGTGATTTGTTGGCAAACCCTCTGATTATGTCTTTACAAATTATAGTTCTTTTTAAAATATGGTCCCTTCTCAAGAGGAATTACTTGTTTCGTGGCAGAATCACATGGGGGAAATTATTCCCTGTTGTTATTTAGAAGGTCAAAGCAGATTATCAAAATGCATTAAACTATTTATGAACTAACAGCAAAAATACATGGAACAGGCTTCTAAGGAATGCACTTAACATCAGGAAACAATGACTGAGAGCTGGTAACTCTTACAAGTTACTGATAAAATTACACTCTGTTTACTTCTACTCTATATGGGCAGCACATATGAACTAAGCTCTTCCTCCCTGGAGTTGAACATCCAGCCACTACTTTCCTGGACTAAATGTCTCCAATTCCATCTCTCCCACTGCACCTATGATTTCTGAGAAATCTTTCTTGTAAGTGAATTTTTCATCCTGACTTCTGAGTGCTGTGTGATGTCTCTGACACCAACAAGACAAAAGTTGGCCCCTTGGGGTCTTGTCAAAAAGCTCATGTCAGACAAAACGCTTGTAAGCTTTGATTGAAATACTTCCTCTCTCCCAGCACCAGTTAATGATTCAGGATGATTTTGTTAAGTGTATATTCCCCTACCTTGAAACAGATATTGTGTCAAGTAGGATTTATAGGTGATTTAACTCACTCATGCCTTCAAAGCAGCTTCAGCAAGCACTGAATGCTGTTATAAAGGGCAGGGAATGTTCAGTGGCTGAGCCAGGGTTAAAGAGAACATCTCTGATCACCAAAGTGATGAAAAGTGGTCAAGAATGGAAATCACTGTAACTACTTGTCCCAAGCTATTGTCTTTCATATTGGAACTGCCAGAACATGCAGGATTTAAGGATGGAAATGACAGCTTACTTTCCTGAGTCATCACCTGCTGCTTGCAGAGAGGGAGCATTTGAATCAAAGCTTTTAAATAATTTAGTTTTATAAAAGCATTTCCATGAAAGGACAGTGGGGGAATGGAGGAATTGTCCACTGCACAGGAGAAAGGCTAAAAAAATCCCCCTGAATTCCATGCTTGGCTGTGCCAAGCACTGCTTTGTGACAGCAGGTAAATCGCTTCCCTCCTGTTTCCCTTTGTTTTCCTTTCCCACTCTACATCTGCCTTGTGTATTGGGAAAGAGAGATTTATGAGTGTCTTAGGGATTTAATGGTGCAAGCACTTCTCCTCTCCAATCTTCAAATGAAGATGAAAACCCCACCCTTTGGCTCCAAGGCTGCTGTTGCAGAGACTTGTGCAGCACCTGGGACCTCAGAGGGGACTGCAAGGGGAGATTGTTACAGCAAAGACTGCCAAGTGGTGCCTCTAACCCCCCCTTCTGTCTCTGGCCACTGGCAGGTACCTGAACAGTGACACATCCAGGGCACACAGAGTGATGTTTATCCAGGACACTCTCCCAGCTGTGCATTCCTGATCTGTGAATTTTGTGAGCCACTGATGGTGCCTTTGCAGTAAACGCTCTGAGTGGATTTTTATTCTTGACTTTTCCCGTCTCTTGAGGCAAGTTAATGTGAACTTCTTCTTAAGAAAGTGCTGAAATATAATCTAGTGAGGCAATAGAACGTAGTACAACCCAAGAGCCAGGACAACAGGTGACATTTTCTGATCACTGAGTGTTCAAGGTGATGGTTCAACATCATTGCATGAAACACGAGTCGCAGAATCTGCTAAAGGCTGAAGTCACTGAAGTCCTTCAGAAAGCACTCAGACTTCACAGGTATCACAGCCCACCAGTGTCACCTGTTTGTAAGCACTGGAACAATCCTGTTCCCATGGGATTTCTCTGAAGCCAGGATGGAGTTTGCCTCAGCTGAATAAAAAGGAAAACAAAATTCCTCTCCTTTCCTGATGTGATGCATTTATTCACATGGATTTTTAGTCAGTCACTCTCTCCTTAGACAGTGAAAGCCACAAGCAGGAAGAGCTGTAAGAGGCAGGTCACATGACAGTCCCTCTTTTTACACTCTCACCTTTCATGCATTGCACAGACACACAGTGGGAGATCATCTCTTTGGGCCAAACCAGGTAACAGTATCCACAGATGTGACAGCCAATTCCCCCTGAACTTTAGCAGGATTTGGGCAGGATTAGCATTTCCTATGTCACAAAGGAAGGTTATGACAGAAAAAGAATTTAAACTTTAAACACAAATATAAAAACCCTAAATCATCCAACCTATGCCTGCATACACTAAACCACAGCAGATTCCAAAGGTGCAGACCATGCAGTGCCCCCCTGTGTCACTGTCCCTTTGCCATGTTTCTGTCCCTGGCTAACAAATGTGCTTCCAGGAGCAGATTTCTCACTCTAAAACATATACATATATATAGAGAGACATATATATATATATGTATGGCAGCACCAACATATATATATATGGCAGCACGTGTGGTCTAAGCCGTGCTCAGCAAGGATCTGGATTTACCTCTGTGGCATTCCTGGGGGATGAAGACAACATTCTATCAGCATTCATCCTCCTAATCATAAGCCAAGATGAAATGTTAAGCCCTGAAGTAATAAATTTCATCCAAACTGAGAGGCATCCAATTTAATGTATTCTACATTTAACACAAGAGCCATCTGGAGATAAAGGACAGAGTTCTCATCACCAGAGAGAGATGAGGAAACAGCTCTGAGAGGCACAAGTAGGAGGATCATGACCACAGACTTGTCTACATGGGGACAACTTGAGGACATTAATTTGAGCTCTAATTTTAACATAGGAAGGGGGTTTTTTAAATGTGTTAAGTCCTTGTGAGAATAGACTGGCTCTGAGTTTGTAACCTCAGATGGATTTCTCTTCTTTCACTTCCAAAACTAAGCTGAATTGAAGTGTCTTTTATTTCTGAAATGGCTTATTCACCACTGGTTTAAAGCAGGCCAATGACCTCATTTTGTGTTCATGTCTACAACTAACACCAAGAATTTTTTCTTCATTCTCACATATGGGGACAAAATTTCCCTTTTTAAATTTATTACAGTGTATTTATGTTAAAATTATTATCCCACAAAGTCACAGTTGAGGTCAAGAACTCATTGTGCCAGGATTCATGTAAACATACAGTAAGATTCACAGGCCAGATTAAGGGCCAGAAAAAGAGATGATTTAGAGCATTGAATGCTGCTCTCTTGTTTAACACAAGTCAGGTTTTCTACATGTATTCCACTAACTTGTGTTTGGCTTGGGTATATTTTCCCAAAAAAGTAATTTATTCCTGAGGAAGAAACCATTTCACGTGGACAATCCACTCTTCCCCTTGACAATTTGTTTAACCTCCCTCTAACATTATATTTTGACAACATTCTACTTCTCATTTGAATTTGAGGTCGGTTCCAAATCCCAGTGCTTCCCTGTTGCACTTTCTTCTCAGAAATTAAAGCACTTTTAACAGGGGGGTTTTCTGCCTCAGAAGTCTCTCTGCTGAGCAACTTCAACTCTTTTCCCCCCCTATAATTTATTTTAGGTTCTTATCAAAACATAAAACACAGCAGGGCTTGTGCTGTAAAGAGAAACAGTCCAGCCCCAGCTCATATCCATCACTGAATTTAATGGCTATCCCTGATTTACATCATGGGCAACTCTGGCCCATGTAAACATATGGATCTGGAGATGGACAGGGTCTGTCTGTTCAGGTTCTGTCCATAAACTACTGCTCCCAGGAAAAGAGGGATAGGGCTCACAGGAGTGTGTCTGTGTGTTAAAATACGGATGTGTGTGCATGTCACTGACCTGCAGGGCTGGTAAACTGGGATATTGTCACACACATCCACAACTGCTTCACAGTGGCCTCAGCATGATCCAGTCTGGATCCCATTGAAACTAAAGATCTGTCGTTCCTTGAGAGTTTTCAAACAGGAATCCTGTCTCTGCATTCCTTCTCTTGCAATCATTGGGATTATATCCATCAGTATGGAAACTCTCCAGCCTCAGCTGTGAACATCAGCCACTGGGAGCCAGCCAGGAAATGGGTCTTGGACACACAAGGAGTCCTTGGTGAGGTGAACTGTCTCACAGGGGACCCCACAGTAGGAATTTGGTGCTAAACCTTCCTCTCCCCCAGGAAGTGAGTAGGAGAATCACAGCAGATCATTGAGATGCTTCTCCTCTCACTTACACCTAGAAATAGAAACTAAATAAATCCCATGAACATCAACTAAAACTCAATTATTGCCATATTGTGAAAAACACAGAGAGGACAAAAAGAGAGCAGGTTTACATTAGATATCAGGAAGAAATTCCTTACTGTGAGGGTGGTGAGGCACAGGTTGCCCAGAGAAACTGTGGACTCCCCATCCCTGGAAGTGTCCAAGGCCAGGTTGGACAGGGCTTGGGGCAACCTGGTCTAGTGGAAGATGTCCCTGCCCAATGCATGTGGGTGGAACAAGGTCCCTTGAGGTCCCTTTGAGGTCCCTTCCAACCTAAACCACTCTGGGATTCTATGATTCCATGAAAATCACCAGGGCTGATGATGCTGACCTAGCAAACATTTGGCTTTGGCTCATGGAATTCTCCAGCACCTGCCCCATCATTCCCACTGGGAGAGGGAGCATCTGGAGAGAAAGCCCTATTCAACTGCAAGACACTCAGCTTGAAATCTCCTGAACATGGGATTCACAGGAGGTCATTAATTGGAATGGTGGCACACTACACCCCTAGGTTAGGCTGAGATGTTAAGAAAGCTACTCACACAGGGAGCAGGGAATTTTGGTTGGCAGAATTCCCAGAACAAGCCGAGGGCAGGCACAGAAAGGCTGCGTGAGGCCAGAGCAGTGCTGAGCACCGACCCAAAGGTCTCCCTTTTGTGCTCAGCATTGTCACAGGTTCCTGCCCTCGCTGCAAGAACCAGAGGGCTTTCGGCTCTTGACCTTAACTTGAGGGCCCTGAAATTGGACTCTTTCCTTCTGAGCTGGGTGAGGGCAACGTGTTGCACCCACTTTGCTCCCTTGTGTGTGCACCTTGTGTGCATTCCATGCACACACCATCTCCAGTGGAGAGCAGAGAGGTGTAAAATGCCACCAGATGTTAAACATCAAGGCTCGCTCCCAGGCTTCTGGCTCCTGAAACAAGTTCTGCTGCAAGGGGTTGCAAAAGGTTGTGCAGTGGACAAAACACGGATTTTTGAGAAAATCACCACTCTTGCAATGGGCTGTGCCCTCAGTATCTTCTCTATTCCCTGGCCATCACCAGCACAGAGCTTGGCTTGAAAAGCTGGCTGTGGTGGGCACTTTCACCCAAATTTCCCCTTTTTTGAAGTGCTCCTTGCCATGTTGTGGGTTGAGTTGCTGTGGTGATTGATTTGTGTTTAATGAGCTCATGTTATTGGTGGAGATTTTTCTGGGGTGAGTCAGGCGGGTTTCATTTGGTAAAACTCACATGGAGATATTGCCATCTAGATCAGCACCAGATTAGCCCAGAACTCCAGCTTCAACTCACCTACTTCAACATTCCCAGGTGAAGTCAACTTTCTGATGAGGAAGATAAATGTCTGCAAAGTAAATATCCAGTGAATAATGTGCCTATTGTGCTGTTGATTGTGATGAGGCGGCAGCAGCCGCCAGTTTTAATTGAACATGACTTAACTATCCAGTGATTCCAGTGATATTACAGGAGCTTGTTAAGTGAAAATAACTCCATCCACATTTGCATGTACATGTGAAAGGAAAAAAAAAACAGCAAAAAAAAAAAAAGCTGCTCCTGGGCTGGCAGCAATTGGAATGGTGCCTCGTTTGAATCGGTGACATTTGGTGGCACGAGGGGAGCCACCATAACCAGGGAAATGCAAAGGCTGCACAAAGCACAGCCCAGAGGTTCTGCTCCAAAGGACACAGTGCTGGACTGGGAAACTGAGACAACTAACTCTGAGTCCAAACTTCAACACTTTTCTGGCAAATTACTTCACCTCTTTGTGCCTCAATCAGTCCATCTGTTGGAAGGGGATAACAATACTGAACTGTTTTCCCAAGTTATGCAGGGAAAAACATGAGCCAGATTTTGTTACATTTTTGTTTAGGGCTTTTTGTTGCTTCAGGTTTACTCTCAGCTCCTGGGCCAGGTTGGCTGCTTGTCCTCTTTCCATGGGTTAGGGATCATTTTAAGGACACAAAATAATTCAAACTTCAGGGGAGGCAGAACATGGTTCCACACTAAAATGCCATTGAGCTGGTTGACCAAGGTTGCTGGATTCCATAGGGAGCAAACCACATAATTAAAGAACACCTATCACTGGAGGCAGTCAGTCTTTTCCTAGCAAGGCTCTCCTGTTCACTGGGTGAGCCCACCTGGCCATCTCCCACTGCAACCTCAAACAGGCCTTCTTAAACCCATCTTCTGCCTGAGTTTGGAATGTTGCAGTTTGTGTCCTGAAGAGCTGACAGTCTGGACAAGGAGGAGGAAGAGCAGAAGAAATGACATTTATCACAGTCAGACGGAGTATGAAAAGCCTGCCCAGGGAGTTGGAAGCATCCCTGCATAGTGCCCTGCTCTCTGCTGTGCTCACATTTCTACTGATCCCATCACAATGTGACAAATTAGAAAAATAAAAAATAATTAAAAATTAAAATATTAACATTTCATTAGTTACTTAATAAGAAACCCTCCTTACTGGCTTGACCAAAGCCTTCTAGGAAGCTCGTGGCAGAGCAAAGATGTAAGCCCAGATCCCCTGGGTATCCCTTTCCCTCAGAGCTGTGAACCAGGACTCTGGGGGCACAGCAGATACTCTTGTGATTGCTGAAGCAGCTTGTTGCTACTTACATTTTTCAGTGCCTTTTTCTTTTTTGTCATAATCACACTGTGAGCCGAACCATAGCTCAGTGCCAAAGAGCCTCTAATTACATAGTAACAGTAGCAATTGCATAACCCCCTCCCAGCTCCCTGCAACGGCTCAGCTCCACACTCACCAATGGAATGTCACATTTTTCCATGCTTTAAGTATCTCTTTTCACTAAGGCTGCAGCCAACTGCTCCTAATACTGCAGAAAAAGGACGGAAAATGCCGGGATTAAACCTCTACAAACCCTAACGGCGTGTTTACAATAGTCTTCAGGTTCACTCCCAACCACGAGGTCTGTGACCTTCTAGTAAATTATACTATACTGGAAGGTTTTAGCTGCTGTTCCAGCTCCACTGTAAACATGTAAACTTGAGCCATCTGTGCTTTTTTAATATTTCCTGTGAAGCCTATCACTGCTCCGATCTGCCGTTTCAATTGGCGGCACAAGAAGTCATTGTGTGCTAATTTTTCCCAAGGGCACTTGATGCACTTTATTAAATTGGGGGTTTTTTTTCTTCCTCATTAAGGCCCTTCCACAACAATAAAACTATATTTTGGATGCCCAGGCCAGCAGGCATTGGGCTGGTTTGCATGAAAAAACGATCCCAGCCACGCTACGCTTTTCCCGAAGAACAATATGGAGGGAAAGGGAGTTTTTTAGGATGTTGCAACCTCTCCTTTCAGGGTGCCTGGGGGAAAAGTGTCTTGAAGGAAAGGCAGCAGAAGATGGGAAGAATTTGGCTGGACATCCCAGAAACAAAGGCTCAGATTCTCTCGGAGGCATCGGAAATTCGCTGGGTCACACACTTCTCACACACCTCAAAGTGCTGTGGAGTGCTGCGGTTTGGGCTGTGCAAGGGGGGAACCAAGATTCCCAAACGGGATGAGACCCACAGTTCCTTTAGTTCAGGATCCTGTTTCTGAGAGCCACGGAGCAGATGTTTCACAGGAAAAAGCAAGAAGCCCTACTTTGGAAGCACCAAGGTTCCAGGCCTTTATAAAGATCTTATTTTGTTCTGCCTCCTACCCAACTGTCCTGACCTTTAATAAACTTGATTTTTCCTCCTGTCCATTGTCACAAAACCTCTGTTTTTGTAGAAGCTGTTTCACATGACAAAGGCATTGAGTATGGAGAAAAAAAAAAAAGTGGGATATTTTTCTTTTTTTTGTAGTTTTATCCTACTTTTATATAATACCATGCCAGAATAAGTGACTCTTGAAAACCAGTACAGGATAAATTTGAAGTATACACAGGATCTCATATTATTTAATTTAAAAATCTTTGTCTATATTTAAAAGATGAAGAGTATAACTTTTCATTTGATTTTTGGTGATTTGACTGGTAATCACAGTAAAACAGTTTGCCAACAAACGTGGGGGAGGATTTTTGGTCTTGTTAGTTTAAGCAGATTCCTGGAGCTAAAGGCCAGAAAGGACAATTGTGACCCAGGAGTTTGACCAGCTGTCTCAAACAAAATAACAGTTGATCTTTTTTTTCCCCAAATAAAAAGATATTTTCCTTAAAAACTATTAGTGAGTAGTCATTGCTCCCAGTGACTGTAACACCTCTGCTCAAAGGGCTGTGCCAGGGGAGGAGGTTGGAGCAGGTGTTTGAACACCAAGCACCAGCTGACTGCCCATAAATTGAATCTGACATTTGCTCGGGGAGTGCTGGGCAAAACAATTGAACCAAGTGCTCACACTTTGAAGCTGCAGCTCCAAAAATCACAGCTGAAAGGGGAGGGAGCTTCCTAGCAACAACAACGTGCCCTGAGCCTCCCAGCTGAAGTGTGGGTGAGTCGCAGAACGCCTCGTGGTCCACAGGGTGGGTTGTGGGGAAAGGGGGGGGGGGGGAGGCTTAAAGCTTTGAATTTGTCATTTCTTTCTCAACTGGCTTTTAGTTCTGATCCTGAGCGAGAAGAAAGGGGTCCTTGTTTGATAAGAAGGGATGATAACCTGCACCCAAGCCAATAAAAGGGATTAACCCGAGGCTGAAGGCTCAATACCGGGTTCTGGCCGATGCAGGGTTCAATTAGACTAAAAGCTGTCCTACAGCATTAAGGCAAGTTACCTTCATTTTCAGCTTCAGTGAAACAGAGCCCAGATGACAGGATAGGCAAACAAGGACTTTTTCACTTTTCACAATTGCTTTCATCCTGCATGGCCAATATTATTAGACTTTAAAGAAACTGGGAAATCAGAGGAGTGTTCCAAGTAGGTGGTCTCAGTGTATTCATTACATCCGGGCACATCAGGCTGGGGAACGTGGTTTGTCAGCCCAGCAATGTGGCTCACAGTCCATTTCTTCAGTTCATTTTCATTTTCACCTAATAAAATCAATTTTCAACCCAAAGTGATGGCCTACAGATATTACTTTAGAAGTCCAGGATGTAAACACTTCAGACAGTCGTGCACCTCCAGCAGCACCACGCTGCCCAAAGAAGGGAGCCTGTTCCTCCCAGGAAGCCTGCTTTTATCCCATGCACCTGGGGAAATCATGGAGAGGAGTGTCTGGCTCTTTTCAGCAGCAGGGGTCAAAATACTTTGAAAAGAAGGAACAAAAAGGCACCAGGATCATGACAGGCTGACTTTTCACACACGTGGAAACAGCGGCAGAGAGAACAGGGCTCAGCTAAGGTCATTCCTGGCTGGGTGGAAGAGCTGGGAAGAGCCAGGCACAGGTCCAAGACACTGCTCTGTGCTCCCTCATCCAGGTTTGAACGTGGCAAGGGAGGCTCACCAGCAGATTTACATCTCAGACTTTCATTTTTGTTTTAAACGTGGTGTAAACAGAAAGTACAAACATCTGAAGCACCAGAAACCTGTTTATGGGCAGCATGAGCAACTCTTCTGCTATTTCCCTGATAAATAAAGCTTGGAGAGGATTCCTGGAACTACGATATCCCTATATATGTTACCACAGAGTGGTATTATAATGTTTTCTCCCAAATTGCCCATGCTGCCATCACGGTGGAGAGCGCTGTCCTTGCTGTGTAATTGTACAGGTGAAAGCAGGCAAGGATTAAAGGAACACAAAAGCACTGCAAGCACTAAAAACAGCTCAGAAGGGGCAGCTGTTTGTAGGGAATTAAATCAAGAAAGGACAAATTTAAAGGTATTCCATTTGATGCACTGGTCATTCCTGGAAAAGCAGTGGTTGGAGAGCTTAGAAAACGGACTGACCACAACCGGAGCGCTTTCCACTCACGGTTCTGTGGAACGACTCTGTGGCAAAGATCCAAACTTTTGATATGCAGGAAAAATATGTTGGAAACTTCTGCCATCCTGATAGCCCAGGGCAGCCTGTTTGCTTGGATTTCCTTGGTGTAAATAGAACCACCACACAACAGCTCAAGGACTGTCCAAGCGAGACTGCCAAAAGAAACAGTTATTTGTTATCCAGATCATTCCAGAAATTCCTTTTTCCTCGGCCTGCAAGTGGAACAAACATCCCATTTGCAGGAGCATCCCTCCTGCTCCGGGCAGGACTCGAGTATTCCATATTAATCAACGGTCATCCTGCCCTGGGCAGAGGCTGCTGACTGCAATGTGTGGGAAACAGGAAAAGCAGCTTAAAATAAGGTTGTGGGACCGTTTGTCTCATTCAGGGAGACCCGTCTGTGAGAAAAAAAAAGAATTTATGAAATGCTGATTTATTTTCTTTTTCTGGCTCTTAAAACAAATTGAAGTGTGAAAATTCGCTGGGGCAGCACAGTTTCTGCAGCCCATGGTGTAAACACCCCTGAGGTTGGATCGGTGCAGTTGGACTTTCAGCTGGGCAGTGCTCAGAGCAGAGAGGTCACCACACCCAGGGCTGGCCCTGACTGACACCGGGGGAACTTTGACTTTCTCTTTCCAGAGTGTCACAACAAACCACAGCTCAGCTCCTCAGAGGGGGTTTGATTTCACTCATCCACGGCAAACCCAGAGCAGCGCTTGGACTCCAGGAGCACAGGGACAGAGGAATGAGAGACCCCCAGATTTCATCCCCACCCCACCGTGGAGGGCCTGGAGTGACAGGACAAGGGGGAATGGCCTCAAACTGACAGAGAAGGTTTAGATTGGATATCAGGAAAAAATTCTTCCCTGTGAGGGTGGGGAGGCCCTGGCACAGGTTGCCCAGAGAAGCTGTGGCTGGCTCATCCCTGAAAGTGCTCAAAGCCAGGTTGGACGGGGCTTGGAGCAACCTGGGCTAGTGGAAGGTGTCCTTGTCCATGGCAGGGGTTGGAATGGAATAATCTTTGAGTTCCCCTCTGACCCAAACCAGTCTGTGATTCTATTCTATGATTCTACACTGCACCTTTCACCACCACCTCTCTCTTCCTTCAGGTTGAACTACTTATTTTTACTAAATACCTGAAGTGTCTCATACCATGCACAGCCTTTGATCACAGACTTGGGTCTTGAATCATAATCATTTTTAACAAAATGTGTTTAATTAACATTTTGCCAGCTAACTCAATATAGCACTAATATCTGCACGGTGCCTGAGGTGCCCACTGAACTGGGAATGAAGGGATGCTTCTCCCATGACATACATGAGGATGAATCTTTCCAAGAGGCAGAGGAGGCAGCTGAGCCAGTGGAGGGTGCTGCAATAACAATGTACACAACAGAAATCCTGCACAGTGCTGCACAGCTACTCACTGCACAGACACACAGGGCCTGAACACAAATGAATCAACCTGATTTATTTAATTGATTCACCAAATCAAACTGGGACCAAGAGGAGCTGCTCCTTGAACAACCATTTAACAGCCCAAAGCCCCAGCCCAGTGTGGGGTTCTCAGTGGACACCCACAGAAATACTCCAGGCTTCTGCATTCTCCCTCTCATGGATTTCCCCCTCACAGTAGTTTGAAGCTTCAAATTCCTGTTATTATCAAAAATTATGTTTCCCTCCAACAAGAAGCTGCTGAATTAACTTTTGAATGAATGTTAAGACTCTGGCCTTGGCTCTTGCTTTTGAAAAGAGCCTGTTCAGTGCTACACTTGTGTTGCAGCTGCAGCTAAACAGGAGTAAATGTACCTGGTTTCAAGGCTGCAAATCTGCTCTCTCAGTTTGATTTTAAATCAATACTAGCTCCATGTTTTAGTGCTGTTACAAGCTGGCCTTCTGTCATTCCTCAGTCCCCCAAGGGCTGAGCTCACCCATGGTATAAATACTGTACTGGAGTGCAAACACTGGGTGACCTTTAATTCAAAAGTCAGCACTGACCTCCACATTTCTTCCCGTTGTCAAACATCCACAAGGCACAGGGCTAAGAGGCACACTAATGCCCAAGGAAGAAAGGGAGGACTTCAAGCTCTTCTTAATGGAGTTAAAACACATTCTTTAAAGGGAAAAAAAAAAAGTCTCTGAGAATGTGGCCTTTCACTAACATAAACACTTTCAAAGAATGGTTGTGGCACAGAAGCAGTGACTGGAAAATCGGAAAATCTGTGTAAGAACTGTTGTCATAGTGGATTTCCCATAGGGATTATTTTAATCTAGGGAAGCCATTAAAGACATTGGCTTGACTGGAGGATCTCAACCTTTTTTTTTTTTTTCCTTCCCCCTCTCCAGACACATACATCAAACTCTATGGGGCTGTCAAGTTATCTTCAGAGCTCGCTGAAAAATCTGTGGCAGTATTAAAAGGAAAACATTTGATGGTCTTGTGAACTGCTGAGAGTTATCAGTACCAAAGTGTTAATAATGCCATAATCTGAGGTGGATAATTATTCCCTCAATTCCTAATGCAATTTAGCTGCTTAGCACATGGCAGCTGTGATGCAGAGCAGACTCGAGGTCTTGGGGGAAATTGTCCTACAAAGAATAAAACCCCACAGGATTTCAAAGCCCAAATGGACACACAGGGTCCTAGAAATGCATGGAAGGCAACGTGTTCTGTACTGAAATTTTACAGGAACAGATCTGCTGAGAAAGAAGCAATAATGGCATTGGTTAAAAAAATAATCAGTTCAAAAGAGGGGAAAGCAAAAGGCTCAAATGCAGTCAAAGGCTTCTGCATATGATGGAGATGAAAATGTAAAAGCTGTTACTATGTGCAGGTTAAAAAAAAAAAAAAGGCCAGAAATGCAAAAAAAAAAATCTGAAAATGAACTTTCCAGCCACAATATTAATTCAGCCCCACTATACATCCTGCATATTGTAAAGCACAGATTAAAAAATAAACAGTAACACATTATATTTAATAAGGAAAACTGAATTGGAAAATGCCTTCTAGTCTCAGCCTGTGTATGTGCACCACGGCTGAGTCAGTGACACAAACCACACCTTTCAGACCCCCCTGCTCTGAACTTTGGACTCCTCAGCTTTCACATCATCCCAGCACTGATTTTTCAATTATTTAAAGCAGAGGGGGATTTCTAAGAACTGCAAAAGCTCAATGACTTCTTTCATTCACTGTAAAGCTAAAATGTTTTAGGCATCAACACCTAACGCAGCTCTGATGGAGGCACCAGCAAATGAAACATTTTTATAACTCCAAAAAACTTCACCTGGGCACCATTAACAGGCCAAGGCATCTCACACTTGGGAGCCAAGTTCCTTGGTGGAATTTTAGCTCCTCTAAGAACATTCACTGGGAGATCTTTGCTGGAAAAGCCCTTACACAAAGTGACAACAGGATAGTGAAGGGAAGTAGGAGTCACAGATTTGCTCCTGTAACATGGAAAAGACTTTTCAGATCATGGAGAGGCCAGAGGGGCCACAGAAGCAGCACTTTTTGTGCTTCTCCTATTGGAGGCACCTGAGGGCTTTAATAGACAAGCTCAAGTTGAATTCATAGAATCCTTTAGGTTGGAAAAGACCTTTAAATAAATGAGTCCAACTGTAAATCCAGCATTGCCAAGGTCACCACTAAACCATGTCCCTGAATGCCACATCCACATGTCTTTTAAATACCTCAGCTGAAGCCCTTTGAGACACCTTTGAAACTAAAACTATGTTTATCAGTGTAATGGAGTCAGATACAGATTGTAACACTTCCCCATGTAAAGATTGCTTAAAACTGGGTTTGTTTTACTCTCTTGGCACATTTAAGATTAATAGTCAAACCTCTGGCTCAGAGGTGTAGATTGGACCAAAGTGGCTCCATTTTTTGTAAGGATACAGAACATTTCAAACTGAATCTCCTCAACCCTACAGACCCTCCCAGGAATTGTAGCTGAGGACTCCCATCCTTGCACAGAGGGGAAAGCCCTCACTACACATTTCCAGTGTTCCCCCTGTGACTTATCTGTGTGGAACATCCTGGGAGCTCCACAACTGTTGTTAGAAGGTTCCTGATCCAACCTGGGGATCAAAATAACCCCACACTTTTTGAAAAGAGAAACACTCCTTGCCCAGCTCTATTAAAACCGGTTTTCACTTTCAAGAGGCAACACAGGTGCCTCAATCCTATGAGATTCTATGACATTTAATCTCCTAAATGTCAGTGTTGCTTTTGAAATGGGCCTAAACCATTAGATGCTTTTGAGAACATCATCCTTCATCTTTAAAGCTGCTGTGACCACACACAGTCACCACAACCCGTGCCCAGGATATTTTGCAGACATCAATTATGCTGCTTTCTTTCCTTACTCAGGGCTACAAAACAAACCCAAAGTTTCCACCTTCAGAGGCTTTTCAGAGTGCAAAAGTTTCATTAAAACACAAGGAGGAAAAACGTATTTTATTCACGTTGTCATAATTCCAAAGCCCCTCAGACCCTCCAAGAGCTTCACTTTGGGGCTAACGCCAAGCACGGAAAAAATTCAGAGCAAAGAGAAATTGAGAAAGTTATTAGCAAAAAAAGTTATTAGCCAAGAGTGGGGATTGGAACTCAGCCTTAACAACTATAATAATTTTTACACAGGGGCTGCACAGCAAATTAATTTTCCTAAGGCACTGCAGTCAGACTTAGCAATGTGGTGTTTGGGTGCTGCTCAGAAAAGCTCTGTTTAACTCCCCCCTTTATCACATTCTGTGTCACTTCTGCCCAAAAGCTTCCAAGTGTCTGAGTGCCCACAAATGTACAGGGCTCTGTGTTCTCAGCCTCTAAAGTAAAGAAATTAAACTGACCCTACATCCAAAAGGTTTGGGGGAGATAAATGGATTGACAGCCAAGAGCTCCTGTGACTCCTCCCCAGGAATTAACCCCCCACTGGGGACTGTGGAATTACTGCTGCCAACACAGAACATTTTGGCCCAGTCCCTGTTAAACAGAGTCTGAATCTGTGCCCTGATTTCATCAGCATGAAGATTTCTGCATCTTTCAAAACCTGAGGTTTTTCCCCCTCTTAACACCATTACTGATGATTCAATGAGTATCAGACATAAAAACCTATAACAGACAATGAAAATTTCAGTAGAAATATATGAAATTTGGGGTTAATTTGGTCTCAGACCTCACTAGCCTGAATCTATTTAGAAAAATTTAAGGATAAAGTTCAGGAGTCCCTGTGAATTCATTGGGCCTCACCTTTAACACCAGCATCTCCAAAATTACACACTTTGGAGAAAAAAAATGCCTCTTTCCACAGACATTACTTAATTCCAATGTCTATTTATTTTGTATTTCTTTCTGTTTTCCTGCATTGCTATAAAAGTTTAAATCCTGCTTGAAAAATCTCCTTTTACAGGTTAAAAATCTCCAAAGGCCTATAAGCTGATGTGAAAGATTGACTTAATTGAGCAGTATATTTTTGATTTACTAAAGAAACCTTAATCCTTCGACTAAACTGATGTATAGATTTTGGAGAGATTAGCAAATCTAAAGTGCATTAAATTCCAGGGCCATAAAAACCATTCTGACTGTAAGAAGAGACATGTAACAGCTATAATGGTGTGGGGATGGAAATGGCAGCAAGGCCTGTGAAAACCTGAGGGCCTGAAGCTTCCCAGAGGTCAGGAACACAGGGAGAAGCAGGGTTTTGTTTCCAGGTAGTACCACAGGAGCAATTGGAGGTTTCCTTGAGGCCTGACAGCAAAGCCAGCCAAGAGGAGCAGCAATCCCTGAGAACAAGGAGCCCTGGGATGAGCACACGGATGAGTAGAAGGCTCCTTGGATCCTGTGGTAGTGGAAGCCACACAAATACCTCAGATAGATGCTGTCCAAGAGCCAGATAACATTTCCAGCTACGATCCCTCCCCAAAACACCGAATTACTGACCTGGGGTTATTTTTAAGGGCTGTGTTTTTGCACTGGAGCTGTCTGCTGATGATTTAGCTGGCATGCCCTGCTGTGGCAATGGCTAGGGAGACAAGGACACTCCAGGATCAAAAACTCATTCCCCAAGGCTGTCAGTTCAAAACCAGGCATAAATATGACACATAAAATACAATATTCAGTAGATTCATCATGTTACCTCTGGCAAAAAGATAGACCAGTGCTGAGGAGGCTTTTCAGAAGAAAGCACTCACAGGTGGAGTGTCATTCCCAACACTGGCACGGCTGGTGCCAGGACACCTCATGCTGGAAAGCAGTGACTCTTGGAGGGTAAAGCACTGGCCAGCATTCCAACACTCTCTGTGTGTCCTTGGGACTTCCAAGCCTGTTTCCTCCTCTCCTGTCTCACGGTCACTTGGCTTCTCCAAGGTAGGAACTGTCACTACACGGATGCACAGATCCCAGTCCTATGAATTCCCAATGCCAGCGAGGGCCCCTCTGTTCCACTGGAATGTAAATAAACCCCAGGACTTCTCCTGGACCTCTGCAAGTCAAATAAAGCACTTGCACAGCCCCTCCACCAAAGCACGTGGGAAGGCAGTAAGGGATTGATTCCGGTTTGTCTTTGACCTTCCTGTGCCCTCCTCACAACCTTCCACTCCCTTATTTATTTAGTTTTGTCATCTTTTCCCCAAAACCCACATCAGAATACAGAGGAACCAGAAGTGGGGTACCAAAGAAAAGCAAATGACTAAAGGACTAAAAATATCCTTGCCAAACACTCAGAAAAATAAATAGGTGGAAAATAAGCCCAGCTCTCCTGAGGTCAGAGCAAGGCAGCGTGCACTGAGGGTCACAGGGATAGCTGCAGTAATTACATTTTACATTGCTTTAGGTTTCATTTGTGCTGTCAAAACTGTTTTGTCACACTGGATTTTTTATTTTTAATGCATTTCAGATTTTGCTAATCTCTAGAAAATCTATATCAGTCTAATCAGAGGATTGGGAGGCTCCTTGCTGTATCAAAAATACACTGCTCCATTAAGTCAATCTTTCATACTGGCTTAGAAGTCTTTGGAGATTTCCAATTTGTCAAAGGAAGGGGTTGGGTTTTTTCCCTGTCTGTGTAGTTAAGTTTTTCTAATGATGAATCTTTAAGAACGAGAAAAAAAGGAAGAAGGAAGCAAAGAAAGAGAGCAGACAAAGTGAGGGCATTAAAAAAGCCAGCACTGACCAAAGCTTTGCACAGGAGTGCTTGAGAGGCCAAATAATTGCATGAAGATCAGAAGATAATAAGGAAATTGTAATCATGGACAAATTCTTGGTTCTTCCTCTTACACCAAGTGAGATTATCCCCATTCCCAGGTTCCCCTTGGCCTATTCCTCCCTGAATTTCCATCTGTCACAGACTGACCTCCAGTTCCCAGTTCCCTGTGGGAACAGCCTCGTGCCCACTTGTGCCTGCTCCAAATGAGCCCCTTCATGGCTTCTTGCAAAGTGCTTCTCAGGCACAGGAGGGACTCCCTGTGAACAAGAGAAATCCATGTGCTATCAGCTTGAAATCCCTCCCTTCTGCTCCAGTGGCTACAGAAACACTGGATGTTGACCAGGCAGGTCCTGGCCCCGAGCTGTAGGAGGGAAGAGGCAGGAGGGTTTGGCAAAGAGCAGAGGATGGGGATCATCTCTTCCTCTTCAGTGGCCACCACCATGTCCCCTAAAGGGCACAGCCCCCCCAGTGGCACTTATTCTCTTAGACTTATTCTCTTTTGGGGAACAGCCAAGAAACAACTCAGGCTTTTCCTGCTTTAGACATTATGGGGAAGAGCATCACTCCTCTTCCAGAGGAAGCTGTAAGGGCTGGAATGCAGTAGGTAAAGACTGGCAGCTGAGAGAGGAGAAGGGGAAAGCAGCAAAGGAGTGATTTTCCATAGCAGTTACATTATTATCTGACACATATGAATGTTTATACTGTAGAATGTTTTAAGGTGTTTCCAGCTTTTCACTCTTACTTGCTGCATTCATTTTTAAACATAATCCTGCCCAGGGAGCTGTGACTTCACCTTACATTCTTTTTTTTCCTAACACTAGTTTATTTCTGCTCCTAAAATAACACCTGTGTGCCATTTGTACTTCTTATTATCACAAAGGGACTCTGGTAATGTGCTTGTAAAGCACCAAGAGAAATGGAAGCCTGATCTAGGATTGTCTAATTGAACCTGAGCACAGAAGATAAAAGAATGACAGTACAATACTTGACCATCATATTCAGGCACAAACTTGAGGCTGCTCTGCCTCGAGTTTCTCTCTCATACCCCCAGACTCTTCCAAAAAGGATTTCAACCACAAAGTGCTTCAAAATTCAGTGTTGGTCAAAAATGACTGAAGTCCTGTGAAAACCAAGAGAAAATTCCCCCCATTTTTTTTATCAGCTCAGGTCCTCAAAGGACAAACAAGGCAAAACCAAGCCAGGCTGTGCAGCTAAAAGGACAGGCAGCATCACTGAGCAGTAATGAACTAGTCCCAGCCACAGAGGGTGAAATATTAGCCTCTCAATCACTTCTTGCTATCCAAAATCCATTGAAAGCAGAATGATTAAAGTCCACCTGGTGGATTTACAGGGCTTTGTGCTGATATGAGACTGTTCAGTCAGGAGAGGCAGCCTTTTGACATGATTCAGTTGACTGCCCACGGCATTTGACACACACCTAAGGAGTCTAAGTGGTTACTGCTATTAGCAAAGACTTGAAAAAAAGACACTTGTCACATTAGGTCAGCTCTCTCTTAACTTCATCCTGTGAAATGTCACCAGTGCCCCTGGGCTCCTCATCCCTTATCAGGCTCTCAGATATATGTAGTTATTGTTCCAAAGCAGCAAGAAAGAGAGAGAGAAACAAAGAAAGAAAAGTGTGAGTTGTTTGTTGTCTCTTCCACGAACGACAAAGGAGTTCTTGAAGGTTTAAGGGAAGGACAGACCTGATTGCTTTGTGCATTATGCTTTTGTAGGGAATTACATCCCTGTGCTGAATCCTCACCCATTGCCCTCACTCACTGGAACAATACCCACAGCACTGGTTATCCAATAGCTCCCTGTCAAGACACTGCTCACAGACATGGCTACACTCAGAGGACTTTTTGGAAACTGTGTATTATTTTAAGTATTATTTAAGCAGAATCTCCATTTTCTGCTTCATTTAAAGCCTAGAAAATCTAAAGCCTTGAAGTCTCGTCTTGCCCTCTAAACTGCAATGTGAGAAGGATGAAGTGTGCAAAAAGGAAAGAAATACAGAGAAGGGAGACATAGATGAGAGTCTTTCATAATATCTCAGTTGGACAAGTCAGCGTTTGACAGCTTGAATTTATGTGAACATTAACAGAATTGATAAGTCAGGGTCTTGCTGACCTTGGTAATATTCCAGAAGTAATATTTTCACTAAGGTGAACTATTTCTGGACATTTCTCCAATGTACTGAACACAAACATTTTTTTCCTGACATTGGAGCGAGCACAGCTCCTTGTTCCTGTTCCCTATTGAAAGGGAACAATATATTCTTATTTCAGCCAAGGTCATCTAAATTCTTGCCCCTTGGCAGGGCTTCACATTTTTTCCTCTAAATGCCTCAATAAATGAATCTTGCTTTTCTCTCCTTAAACAGGTTGCACCTACCCCACAGAGCCTGAGCAGCAAAGCCAGGCTTCTCAGAGGGGTGTCCTGCCAGCAGGAGCCTTGACTTTCCAACAAAACTCCACTTTCTCTGCTTTACCTTGTGTCTATATGTTGTTTTCCTTTGGCATCACTGTTTATCAGGATGAACCAGAGCATTCCAAAGCATTTGGAACACAAATCAGTTTTCCTGGGCTGTGAACGAGTTGCTCGGGTAGGGCAATAAAAGGGACAGAGCTGGACCCAAGGCTTCCTGAGACACAGACTATCTGTTTTGCTCTGGAATATTTGAGTCAGGAAATGTTATTCAGCAGCAGCATGACACCTGGAAAGCACACAGGAATGAGACCCCCAGGAAAAGAAGGGCCTTTTCCTTTCTGGGAAAGGGGCACAGTCTCTTGGCCTGACCACACTCCGCTGACCGACAACAGAAGATCCCAACATCCAGAAAACCCTCTGGAATTCAGCTTTCCCTGGTGTGAATCAGCTCCCTGGGCCTGGAGTGACGTTGATTTACAGCAATGGGGGTGTAGGCAGCTCAATTCATTTCGTGAGCAACCACAAAACACATTGTATGCAATCATCTCCATCTATAACAACAAAACCTGTGTGCTCAGGGAAATGGCTTGATGATACCACAGATATATACATTTATACAAGGTAATTAAAAGAGTTACTGAAGCAGCAGAGAACAGATCTTTAATTACTGGCAATGCTCTGAATGGCCCATGGCCCACAAATGTATCTCTATCATAATCACACTCAGCCCTTCTCCTCTTCAAAGTCTATCATAATTGTTTACTAATTAATCTTTAAGCCCTTGTACCACACAGCCTGTTTACTCTTCTATAAACACTGACTGCACAGTTCTGGGGAAGAAAAGGAGGAGAGGATGATGTGTTAGAGAATTTGCTGCATTCCCTGAAAGACTCACTGCTTGGCATTTATTTGTGTTAACTTCTGTAACTTCTGAGAGTCAACGGGGACTTATCTTAGTTCTGTGATACAGCTAAAATCCTGATTTTAGCACCTGATTGGGTAGCACTTTAACATGAAAGGTAACAACAGGTAACATTACCTGGCACGTCCTTGTTCAGGGAAACAGCTGCAAATGTTAAGGCTGATCATTTCCAAATTTTACACTGATCTCAGACTGAATTGTTCAGAGAGAGCATTAGATCAGTTCTGTAAGCAAGGGTAGAGAATGAGCTGCCAGGTCAAATAACTACCATGGTCATGGTCAGAAATAACTTGAAACTGTGCAAAAAAAAAAGAATGTTCTTTCTGTGGAGATTTCACTGTGGCTGAGTTACAAAAGAAGACAATAATGATTTGAAATTAAGTTTTAGGGTATCTATGTCACACCCAACATATACCCCATCTTAAGCCAATACTTGAGATGGCAACATCAACCACTGAACTTAGGGAATGCTGGGATTTGTGTTGTTTGGGCAAGTTCTGTTTGGTTTTAACTAAGGATGCGTTTTCTGAGGAGGTCACACACTTCCCCCTGACCCCACACTGCTCCACCAGGAAGAGGTAAAAGAAGGTTTCGCGTCCTTCTCCCTCATGTGAGACTAGACACAAAAATTCACAAAACCTCAAAGCAAATGTTAGGAGAAAGAAGTCCCAGTCCTCTCTGTCCTTCTCTTTGGTGGAGACAGAAACAAGGCAAAGGCCTGAAATCCCATCCAACCCAAGGAGCTCTGGGCACTGCAGGAATTACCCCACACAGACAAAGCTGCTCTGCTGTGCAGTGGCTGATGGAGTGGGGCTCTGTGAGACAAAAAGGGACTAATCCTGACAGGAGGGAGAATTTTGCTTCCATGAATAGGACTTTTGAAGGGCAAACAGCTGCCTCAGGTACGTGCCCTCACGCATGCAAGAAAAGAGAGGGGAGAGACTTCAGTAACCCAAGAGGAGCTTTTGGACTCTGTTGTGTTCATGTGCTGCTAAAGCTGATGATGTGCCAGTAGGAACCAGCTCATCAGATGGGCACAGGCTCCCTCTGTTCTTTCCTAGGAAGGTGGCAGATAAAAGACAAGGCATTCAAGTAGCTGACAGGGTAACCTGTAAGTGCCTGTCCTGAGCAATCTACTTGTCAGCTTTGCTGGCTCAGAGAGGAGACGTGTGCCACAGCTGTCAGCTTTGTGTCATCTTCCCTCTCCGCCTTTCATCGGCCTTCATCCCATGAATGGAGGTTTTATTTGACTTTCTTTTTTTGGCCCAGCTCGCAGGAGCAGCTCCTTTGTCCTGCTGCCTTAATGTATCTGAGTGTGGAAATCCAGCCAGTTCCAGGAGCAGCGAAAAGCAGGACGGGGCCGAAGACATAAGGAAGCCATCACCACCACCACCACCATCATCATCATCATCATCATCCAACAGGCACACTGAGGCCTGGAGGTGCAAATGCACAGGCTGAGCAAACACAGAGCCCTACAACACACTGACCACCATCCACAAGCACTACATCAAGGACACAAAGGACAGTGCTTTCCTTCTCCCTGTGCGTGATTCCACAAGCTCTTCTCCATCATAAGGATAAATGCCTGTGAAAATGGGGAATCTCAAAGCTGCTTTTCTTTAACAGTGGCATCAACGCCATCACAAATGGAACTACCTCCCAAGTCTGACCTGGAGAACCTCTGCACCTGATCCCTTTCCATCCTTCTCCCTGGCAGAAGCTGTCTAAGCCAGGCACTCCCTGCTGCTGGGAAAGTGTGTGGGTACAGGGAGCACTTAAACATCCACCTTCCCAGGGAAGACAAAGGGCTCGCTCCTCCACACACTTTCCCTCCACCACAGTTCCCTAACAGAAGGTGTAGGGATGGATTGTGAGAGCCTCTGGCTTTGAACAGAATCCTCTCTCTAAAAAAATAATCAGGTCAAGGCAATCTCCTTGATTCCCCAGAATACACACAGAGGAAGGAGACTGTGGAGCTCCTGTGTGAGTTTAGAAGAGTCAGGAAAGATCAAAGTACAAGAGACTGGCAAGGGCAGACACTGAACTGTAGAAAAATAGCAATGCTGTGATTGCAAGGCACGAGGAAAGAAGGAACATCCAGACATATAACTCAGGAAGCAATGGCACAGCAGGAAAAATGAAGCATCAGCAGCTGGCACCACCCCTGATACGAGGCCATGGTGTCACAGGCAGATGCATTTTATTGTCAAACAGATTCTAATGAAGTGTCTCAGTTGAAGAATGTCAACGATATTCTACTTTGATCAAGAATATTTCATCATTCCTGGATCAAAGTGGGGGTTTTCTGACCTTTTTATTCCCTTTCTTTTTACATATATAAAACATCAGGTTTAAAGGTACCTAAACTTTGACTCTTTACTGTGACTCGTCACTAAAAAGAGCTAATGGTGCAAGTGGCCCTCCTGAGCACAGGGGTGGGCCTGGGGACACACAGAGGCTGCTCCCAACTCACATTAGTCTTTGATTCTGTGCAGGTAAATGTCAAAGCAAATACTGGAATGCAGCTCTGAGTGCAAATCCCAGTTTCTGCCCATCTCTGCTGCTGGTTTCTGGGAGGCAGGAGGTAAAAGCTGACTAATGCCTCCTGTCCTTTTCAGACACCCACACTCCTGACATTTGCTTCAGTGTTCTGGTGTTAAGCAAGGAACTCTGAGCCTGTTCTGCTTTCAGATGTGGACAAACTGCAAGAGCAGACAAAGGAGGACTGGGTGAAAGAAAAGCATTTGCAACACCCTTTGGAAAGGCAGGCGTTCCAGTGGGGAGCTTCTCTGGGTTTTCAAGAGTTAGCTGTCAAACCTGCAAGTTCCTGCCTGCTCAGCTCTGGGCTCTTTTAACCCGTCCATTAGGAGATGGATTTTTAGATAAGTAACCAGACACTGGTCATTCTGCCTGGGTGCTCCACCCTCCTCTCACCCTGTGTCGGCTCAGCTTCACTCCTGGGACATTCCAAACACCCCTGCAGCCACCACTGCCATTGGAAAAGCTTGGAAACAGCAAGGAAGTGAAGTAAAAAGCATTTTGCCTATCTCAGATATGATTCCCACCTACCTGATCAACTCATAAGCTTATCCAATCTGGGGAGTTATGCACAGAGTCTGACCAGCAGATCCAAAAGGTATTTATAGTCCCTGGAATATCCTTTGGAATTGTCACAGATTCATCCAGTTTCTTGGAGGAAATCTATTATGGAGCAGGTAAAGAAGCTCCTGAGTGCTAACATTTTTTAAACTTCCCAAGTTTCCAGGGGAAAAATGTTTGTGGGGTCCTAAAGCAAAGATTATTTGGCTCTGGCTGCAGAGAAAGATTCCTAACCAAGTGAAAAGCATATTGCAGTTAAGGACTGTTTTTACAGATAAAATATTGCTTGACATAAAGCATAAATTATTGCTTTTATTTATCAGAGTAAGATAATTCAAAATCAAGAGAAAAAGAAACTGGAATCTTATAACTTCACTGATTTTCACAGATACCTGATCACTGTTTCAAACAATAAAGGCCATAGTAAGACTATAACTGATAAATGCAAAAGATTCTTAAAAGATACTATAATCCTACTTAATACATCATCACTACTTGGCAAGAAAACAGACAAATGCAGTGGGGTTTATCACAGCACTTGCATTTGATCAAGAGCACAATAATCTCATTCAAATCAACACCGTAATTAGAAAGTAATTGCTGTATAATCAGACATCAAACAGACAAAATCACCCTGGGTGTTTCTGACAAAATCACTCGGTGTCAGTTTAATTCTACTCCCTTTGGAGGCTTTATTCACAAGGTGACAGTGCTGAGACTTCCTGAACCCCCTTCCTAATTCCTTCCTTAAGGTGAGTGGGGAGATGCAGAAATCCAGGAACTGGCACAGGTGGGTGGGATGATGGACCGCAGCTCATCCCTGGGGTACCAGAAATCCAGAATGAAGATGCCTGCAAAGCCTTTCCTCAGTTTCCACCAGCCTGCTCAGAAAGGCAGGAATCCTGGAGGGTGCCAGTGGGAACTGCAGCCCATCGTTGCTGGGACCCAAAGGGACAGTTCTGAGTGGAAATCCTTTTGTACCGCGCATCAAATGCCGGGGAATAATTGTATCGTTCTCTCTGAAGAGCCTCAAAGCAAAGGATTTCAAAGGCAGGAAGGAGCAAATACCTGGAGCTCTCTAATTACAGAGTCTGAGATATGCACAGCAAAGTATTAAAATAAATGATATAGATGAATTATCAGAGAAGAGAGCGGGGCTGATAAGCCATATTTAGTATCCTAATCCTGGCTGTTTGTTTTGCATTCCTTGAGCCTTTCAAGATGACAGGTTCTGATCAACTGCTTCCCTTAGAGGTTGGCAGCTTTCCTGCTCCAGCATTTAATTTCTGTTTGATGTTCTCAACTTTGTGTCAATGTACAAACTACTGTTAAGATATATAGCAGTGATTAAAATAATTCATCCATCTGGTTCTAATTAAAGACCTAGTTAAACCTAATGACAACTTGATCTAGCAAAGCCAGCTCTCATCTTTTAAAAGGGCTGCGTGCATTCAGAACCCAGTGCTGTAAATGGGTGACAGACTATTGCAGTGTGCCCATTAAATTCCAGGGAATTAATTAAACTCATTTCATAAAAAAGTCTTAATGACATTTACTGGAAAGAGAAATAAGGCAGGAATTGCAGGTCCCCAGGATTGCTCCCTATGGGATTCCACTGCTTCCAGAAGGACCCAGCAGACCCTCCAAGCACCACGGCAGATCCTGGGATGGAGGCAAAAGGGGTTTATGAACCTGCAATCCCAAAAGGGTTGTAACTGCAAATTCAAGTCTCTGCTGGCTGGTCCCCAACTAAGGGACACAAACACACATCCCTGAGTACTTTGGGCACCATGAGCACTGATCCTCAGGAATGGGAAATACCTGTGAGGGTCAGAAAACACACGGGAACCAGGGAGCCAGATAAGGATTCACTGACCTAGTGAAAGAAAGCAAAGACATTCCCAAAAGTTGGAAGAGCTGGCATTCCACTTTATGGCTCTGCCTGCTGGCAACAGGAGAGATGTCCCACTTATTCAAAACATTGTCTCTTGTGGAAGAAAAATCCAGAGGATTTCCACCACCTCCTGTCGGATGCAGGATTTCTGTTGTCTTGAGCAAGACCAGGATCAGGTTCAGGAGCTGAACTGTGTAAACAACTGGTTTTGCCTTTGCAGCAGTCTCTAAAAGTCAGAGAGCACTGCTTTGGATCTGCCCAATCCAAATGTCTTTCAGAAATTCCAACAAAGTAGAAAGTTGTAATGACCTAATTTGTGTCCAAACTAAACACTAACTCGATCTGAAGGGATTATTTATTTCAATTTTGAAGTGTTTTAAACACCCAGTTTTGAAATATGAACCCTTTGAACTGTTAGATTTCAAGATCTACCTGATTTGGGTGATTTCTTTTTTTTTTCATAGAACAATTTGGCAAAAGTGACATATATTTGCAAAACTATTATCATAACTAAATCTGATTTTTTTTTTTTTGCTGAAAATTTCCACTTAAATCTGTCACCCAAGGCAGGAACTGGGAATATTTTTCAGGTTTTTGCCTGATTGCATTACACCCTTTTCAATGAAATCTGCAACTGTAAAAATGTGTAGTCTTCACAGAAAACCAAGGCAGCAGAAGAACCTAATCAAAATCCTACACACTGATCTTTGCAAGCTTATTTGAAGATGACTGTTCAGTGGAGCCTTCTCTGATCCCCACCTTCCATTCTCATTCCAGGTATAAAACAAAATATTGCTGAAAATTTCACTGGTTTAAAGCTTTTTCCTCTTTTATCCTCCTTGCAATTAAAAAAAATTACACATAAAGCTCATCTTCCAGCCTGTGCCTTGACTTTCTGCCCTTCATATATTCAGTTATTATATTCCTGATTGATTAATCCACAATATCTACTTGATAAAGCCACCAATGCATAATGAAAATGATGATCTTTAAGCTGCTGATTGTATTTTTCATTTGCTTTGAAGTCTCTTGCCACCTGATGTTATTTTAGGACAAGACTCTGAAGCGGGTCTGGGGCTTGAGTTTGGGGTATTTTCTTTGCTTTACTCACATTTTTTAATATTTTAACCAGCAGACTGTGAACAACCTGCCCCATTTTTTTTTCCTTAATAGATGCCGAAATTTTCTTCCTTTGCAGCATCTTTTGCAGTTTGCAACTCCTAGAAAAGCGACTGGAATCACAAGACAGAACTGACAAATTACAATTGTTTTCTCACTGTGGGGATAATACACCACAATCACATTTCTGCAGCACACACACGCCTGCTTCCATGTCTGGTCCAGGTCCAGAAGTGGTGAAACAAAGGCAGCTGTTAACAGTTCCAACTGGCCAAGGGAAAACCTGGAGAATAGGAAACCTCCTGAGAAGACCCAGAGTCGTGAGATTTGCAGTGAGATATCCAGCCCAACTCTCAGTGACCTTTCTGGGGGAACTGAAAACGTCTGGCTGCTTGTCAAAACTGAACATCCAAGCCCGTTGCTGAAGGAAACCCCCAGCAAGAGATAGCCAAAGCAATATCAAAGGCCCAAGATCCATGAGATGTCAGGAATGGAGTTGTTTTGGGAATAGCCTTTTCTGCACTGCACGCTCTGTGCTGCTCCTTAATTATCTGCAGACACACCAGTTCCTGCCCTGCCCTAATCAGGAGAACACAATCCTTGCTGCCTCAAACATACAACCCCCTTTTGGACATCTCTTGATGGGCTAAAACTGAGCCAAAATGTCAAAATATCGCAGGAGAGACCAAAGGGAGAATTGCCAATATTCAGACAGAGCAGTTCTTCCATCAATCACACTCTTGCTGCTCTCTAGTACAGCCACAACCTCCACCCCCCAAAATTATTTCATACTATTGAACATGAGCAAGGCTATCAAAATCCATCTCCCAACCCTTCCAGACTGGTGGTCCATAGTCTACACCAGGTCTGACCATTCCCAGCAGCATTTTAATCAGTGACCCAACATCCCCAGCCCCTGGCAATCACAGGGCACCTGCAGTTGGGATCCAGAGTGAATCAACAGTACAGACACCTCTGGGAGAACAACCAGAGGTGGGAGAGAGCTGAGGAAGGCAGACAAGGTGGGAGGTTCACTGGAAGAGCAGCACTGGGGAACAGCAGCAGGGTTTGGGGATGTACCAGTCTGAATTTCTCTACTGGTGTCAGGTGAGCAGAGTTGCACTGAACTCTGGGGTGAGGGACATGACTAAGTGACAGCGACACCTCAGCAGCCAACAGGCAGCTGCTACAAACCTCTGGCTGTCACCCCCTGCACCCAACCTCCTGCAGAGCAGCAAACCTGTGCTCAGAAGACCCTCCAAAGCCCCACTGTCAGCCATGAATACAAATGCTCTGGGAACCTGACTCGTTTCAGCCATCCCAGGCCCAGCTGGCTTTAATTTCTCTCGCTATTCAAAAATGAACCACTTGAATTTGTAATTTTTAGTCCAAACAAAAGGCTCTATATTTCGAGGCCGGCGTGGAGGGAGTAGGGGAAATCTGCCTCACCCTCAGCTACTGCAGAATTGACTGGCACAGAAGTCAGGATTAAGGGAACCTCAGCAAGGCCAGAGTCCCCTGCAGTAGCCACTGTACAACCTCATGCCCCGGATGAGAGGGTCCACCACAGGCTTCCATGGCAAATCTTTCCCCACAGTCCTTTTCTCAGAGTCCAGCACTATCCTGCTTCAGATCAGGGGCTGCCTAAATTATCTTAACAAGATAATCTTAGATTTTTCTCCGGGACAGCAAAAAATATTCCATCTGCTCATTTTTGTTACAGCCAATTGAAACCAGTCACGAGGATTTACCAGATCTAAAGGAAAGAGATATTTTTTAGTGCTGCTGTAAGTAAGTAGGACACACAGTGTCAGGACAACATGGAAATGTGTGCCATGCTCCTAAAAGTTGACTGAAGATGGAGATGGCGTGACTGCAGAGCCTGACAGAGCTGTGGCCCCTCTCAGCACTCCCCAACAAACAGCTGCCCCAGGACACACCCCCAGGCACCCTGGGGAGACAGGGATAGAGCACCCAGTGCTTTCCTCTGCCCTCCTTCCTCAGTGTGACTCCAGGGAACTGCCATCTGAAGGAATTCACCCACACCTCCACCAGCCCCTGCTGCCGAGGGAAATCCAGCTGGACTTTCCCCCTGACACCCTTCCTTTGCGCAATTCCCGTCTCTTCCTTCCCGGGGCCTCCTCATCCAAACCTCCTTGGTGCAACCCAAGTAGGTCTTCTCTCACCAGGGCAAGAAAAAGCTGAGTGTGGAGGCAATTTGTCCCTCAGAGCATAGATCATTCCTCCAGTCAACACATGCATCTGGCCAGGGCTCCTTGGCCCGCTTTCCGGAGCGGTGGATGCTGTCCAGAGCCCTCTGCTCAGTGTCCCTGACAAGATGGCCATCAAAGCCTGGGTTAGGGGTCACTCACCCACAGCCATTAGCACTCCAGAGTGATTGATTATCAGCATGTGTGGTCTCAATCAAGAGCCGGTAATGAGCTGCATTCATTAATCCCATTTATATGTTTGCATAGGCCAGTCTTGGATTTCAGAGAATAAAAAGGCTTCATACTGAGATCTGCACATTGCACTGCCTGGCAAGGGTAAGGAATCCCAGAGTGGATCAAGGATTTGCATCTAATTCTGTATTTTGGGAATTTCAGCCCAGGTGTTTCTAGCTATCAAGCAGAGTGACTCCACAGCACGACCTGCACCCCTCACAGCAGCATCCAGCCTGTGCTACAGTTTTATCTGTACTTATTTTATGTTTTCCTTGTACTTTTAAAGTAACTTTTCATGGACACAGCTACACCCAGTGTTACACCCACCCCAGGTTTCTGTTCCTACTTAGGCCATTGTGGGTTCTCTGTTATTTTGTGTTTGATAACCCCCCTTTTTTCCTTCTTATCACCTACAGCAAACCCCTCATGTTCTGAATATGCCACCACCACCTTTGGCTGCCCTGTCTTCCTCAAGCCATTCCCTCTGATAACCTTCTGCAGAGAGCCCCATCAGCGAGTAACTTGACTCCATGCCCTACCCTCACATCCCCTTTGGAATGGGCCAGGCTTCCATCCTCTGCTGAGGCCAGGTTCCTCTCACTGGCAGGAAAGCCATACTCCCTCCCCTCCCCAAAGATCCCCTGAAGGAGTCATAAAAACAAAGGGTGAAATTCTGGCTCTGTTGAAGTCAACGGGAACGAGGCCATTGGCTTTAATAAGGCCAGGCCTGACCTCAGCACTCGGAGCTCCAGCACAATTCCCTGTGTTTCACACAGGAGGATGAGGGGCTTCTCAGCTTCACCGCTTCTGAAAGAGCTCCAGAGCCTCAGTGAGGACACCTCCAACTCATTTAACTGCCAGAGAACATTCACATGGATAAACTCACCCACCAGAACAGCAGAAACGGGCTCAAATCCCCAGAAAAATATACTCAGTTTGAACCGGTTCACTCTCAAGTAGAAACCATTTATTTGAGAGGATGCTGGAAACTGCACTCACCTCAGATAGCTCAAGGAATCACCTAATTGCATGGTTGGCTGTCCAGAACCTGTCACAGCTTTTCCCAGCATAAATTCAGTACACAATGGAAAAAATAAAGTTCCTTCAAAAAGTTAAGTGGGGCCTTTTTTTTTTTTTTCTGGTAGGAAGGTATTATTTGGTTAAAAATAGATTTGAATAATAAATGCTTATAAGTGTTCCCAGGCCCCTTTTTTGTAGAAATGCTTTTAGCATTTCATGTGGGGAAAAAAATAAGTACTAGTGAGAAGTAATGGTATTTAGCCCCTCTAGTGCAAGTATGTTAAAAGTGACCAGCAAATAATTGTTTCAGCAATTCAAAAACCTTACAACTATGCACTGAAAACTAAAATAAACAAGGTGAGGGTGATACAGACTGCACAGTAAATTAAAAAGCCTTTATATTTCTTTTGCAAATGCCTAAAGACCAGTGCACAGCTCTCTTTCCATGGGATGCCACAGCTGGTGCTGGAAGCAATGGGTTGGGGTAGGAAAATGCCAGCACTTCATATCCTTATTTCACACCCATAATCCACAACAAGGAGTTCTTTATTTCTTCAAAGCAAAGACCACCTCTGCTGAACACCCTTGGACTGACAGCAGAGAACTGGGAGATGCCTGGGCCATGCCCAAAAGGTGCCAGGATGGAAAAGGACTCCGAGGGCCTCGCAAAGGGCTGCCCTGGGAGGAGAAGGAGCAAGAGGAATCAGCCTGCTGGGAATGCCACCCCTATTGATGTCTAGAAAGGCAGGCTCAGGCAGAGACATGATCCCCAGAGTTTCTCCCAGGGCAGGAAAGAAACTGGAAAGATGCAGAGCTGCAGAACCAAAATTTGCTGTAGGAGGGTTTTGCCTGTCTCCTGTGTGACCAACCCAGTTCCATGAATTAATTTAACAGGTACATGTGAGTACACAAATAAACAAGAGCTTACAGACACCTCACACCACATTAGTATCAAATTTACTCTGACTTTAGGCATTTAAGAGCTGTGATGACTTAGTGCTGCATTTATTGGCAGGTGAGCAAACAAGGGGAAGGGCAAAATTTCATAGACAGCCCTTCTTCAGAAGCAGGAAAAAGATGGTGCTACCAAAAACCATATTCCTGACCTCTGTAGCTTCAATGTCACCCTAAACCCACCAGTCTGCAGCTGAAAGGATCCTAATTAATTAGAGATGAGCAAAAGGAAGTTTCTTTGCTGCTTCCAACCAATTTGGGTGAGTTTATGGTAAAATATTAATGCCAATCAGCAAGGATCTTCCTGAAACAATTCTCTAAGTCATCTTCACTTGCTGTGCTTTGGTTCCCATCCCAAAGCAGGCTCAGGGCACAGGACTTGAATTCTTTCTCATGAAACCCTTTTTTTTCCCTAAAAAAACCCAGTCAGGAATCTTCTGTTCCTCGAAGCTCAGAGATACTAGAAAATGAAATATAAATGAAAGTCCTGAGTTGTGGATCTTATCAAGTGGTTCCTACAACTTACATTGCTGTTCTTCAGGGTCCAAGAATTCCAGCAGGACACGGGGTGGAAACGAGTCTTGTTTCATTCCCAGAGTCTACTAATTTATAAGGCTGCAATTAAATATTGAAAAGAAAAACATTTTGGTTAATAATAGACATAAAAGGGCTAAATGCTGATTTTCCAAGTCCTGACTAAAAGGTGTTGGAATTCTATGGTATACAAAAATTCTAGACAGAGGCTGGGGATTTTGAAGCAATTTTCATTCCATAATGGAACTAATTTTTGTTTAAAATATTCACAAAGCAACATTTGTTATAAAAATTAAATGTTAATATAAAACATTTACTATATTCAAAAAACATGGAAGGATGTTACTTTTTTGTCCTTTCTTATTGTTTCAAATCATGTCTAACATCACTGTTGCTGATTGTATCTTTCCTGGCTTTCTATTTCAGCTTTTTCTCACTTTGTTTTGGGGGGTTTTGTTGGGGTTTTTTTTTTAAGTTTCCTAGACTGTCTTTCATCTTCTGCAACTTTTTAGCACCCTTGTTCCATTGCATCCAGTATCAATAAAGGATAAAAAAGAGGTAGAACAAAAATATCAAAATTCCAAGAGATTAACATCTCTATTTTTAATGAAAAAGCACGAAAAATGTTGTTTATGATGTAGCAAGCAGGTTGTCTTTCATCACAAGTGTTTTGAAGAGGAGATGTGAACAAGATATACTGACAACATTTAATTTTATCTGACTTTACTGAGCTAGTTTTATCTCACTATAGTGAGCATAATGCTTAACATATCAGAAGAAAACAGCCTGCACAAGAATTATGAGTAGCAGGGGAATTAAATAACAATAATAATTATAGAAGGTGTTTCTACAGACTTATGTACCCGTTCAGTATTTCACAGGCCTAAAAACTGCAGCACTAAATTAAGCTTTTTCTACTCTTTGATGACACTGAGGAAACATTTAAACTGAATTAGTAAGAATTTGGAGAAGAAAGTTGTAGCAGGGCATTGACCTCGTATGAAAAGGCAGAAGTAAAACATAAGGATCATGTTTACCCTGGATGAGTTTCCTGTCGACACTGTTTATTATTGAGCAATAAACACACTTGGATTGTGGAGATATATCTTCAGAAGAGGTATTAAGAACCAAACAGTTTCTGTAAATCTTCTGAGTGGGATTAACATTCAGGTTTAAACAAGGTTCCACACATAACACGCATTTGATCACTTAACAGGTCCGTGTCCAAAATATTCCTGGCTGCAGATGTGCAGTCAGGATCTGATTCCTCCACTTTGCCTGGCCAAAATGCTGAGATTTGGTCTTATTTTAACTAAACACATCCTAAGTTATTTTTATATGTGTCTCTCGGGCCTCATTTTCACTGGAGGCGAATTTCTGCTGTGGTGATGGGTTGTAAAAGTTCCTTTCTTCCACCTCCCCTCATTTATCCCACTTTGTGGCATTATCTGATAACAATGCTGGGGACACCCTCAGTCCCTCATGCAAAGTATAAACAAATGGGCCATGAAGAGAAGGCAGCACCAACTCCTTGTCCCAGCACTGCTGTGACAAGGGGTGGGAGCCCTGGGGGTGATTTACAGCCCTGGGGACACTGAGTTAGGGCCGGATAACTTTGCTCCTTCAGCACAAAGGGAGCTCCCCACAAAGCCTCAGCCCTTGGCATCAGCACACAGGCCTGATCTCCCACAGCCTGGAGCAGGGAATTTCTCCAGGACTATTTCTCCAGGTTGCTCATTCTGATTGCTCAGGATCACTCTAAAACCAAACTGTTTCTCTTTGCTTGTGGAAAAGGGAACGTGGGAGAAAACGCGTTTCAGACTGAAAGAAAGGTTTCTTTACGTTCACAAAAGGCAAGTGGGGGTTTTCTGTTTCTTTACTTTCAGAATTTTATTTTATTATTAAGTTTAATTGAACCTGATCTCAGAACCCCGTTTCAAAACAAAACCTGCTGAAGTGGCAGCTTTCACTTCGCTCTTCCTTCCAGGGTGGGAAAGTTTGGTTCAAATTGTTTGCCGAGTTCGACAAGGTTGGTTGCAAACAGTTTGAGCTGAACCGAGTCTGATTCTTCAGCAAATGACCCAGGGGAGCAACTATTTGTTTTACCTACTGTAACAATAATGTTGGCCATTTCACCATTAGTTTTTTTGTCAATAGCTGATTAGACATAACAAATTTAAGACACGACAGACCAGCACTGCTTTGACAAGGGCTTTGGAGTGTGGAGGGTGCTAAAGAGAGCTCTAAATGCTGATTAACCCCTCCACGGTGTTGTGTTTATCCCTGCCAGGGGTCCCACCTCTGCACAACTGGGATTTATATCCTTAGGGTGCCTGGCTCCGGGTCCTCACTCTCAGTGACCACTATCGGTTACAGTGCCCAGATAGCACAGAAGTGGGCCCTTCAAAGCAGCTACACATGTAGGAATAGTCTGGAGCAAGTGTGTGGATGCAGCCAACCTTCTCCCACTCCTCAGAAAGTCAATGTTCAGAGCAAACCCCTCCTCTGACCTGTCAACACAAGCGGCCTCTCCGCTCGCCCTTCCGAGATTCCAGGGCTGGCGGGAGGTGATGGGAATTGAACTCTGGCTCTCAGGAGCACCTGGCTTTGTTATCTCTAAGGGCCCAGGAAGATTTCAGGCCCTATCACCCCGTGCCATGTCCTGACACTTGACTCACAAAGTGGCCCTGGTGTTGGCTCACCTCCAGGCTGAGATAGCGACTGTCAGCGGCGAGGTGAGAAGGAATGGGAGCGGAGCAGGAGCACAGATCCTACTGCTTCTTGTAGGAAAACACCACAGCCCAGATTGCTGAGGAGTCCTCTCTCTTCTGACTCCCTCTGAACATCAAGATCTTCACTGCAGAGGGTCCAGGAGGCTGAGTTCACACAGGCTTTTTTAGTGCATTATCTCCATCTGTGTGGTGACCACGGGGGAGGGGGGAAGAAAAATAAAGAAAAAGTATTGGTTAATACTAAATGAAAACTGATGGATTACACATTCCAAGGATCAGTGAAAGCAGGGAAGTGGCCCAGTTTCCATGCATCTGACTCTTCTTTCAGAAGTATCCTTTCTATGTACAGAACTATTCAGCATTTACTACTGAGAGCAAAGAGACTGAAAGCCCATAACCCCAGACAAAATAATGAATCCCAACAGATAATTTGATTTGAATATTCTGGGGCAGAAGCTCAAGCCTGATGCTAAGAGCAGGACACCTCTCTGGGAACAGACCCCGGGCTCTAACCTGCTCTTGTCCCCACAGTTGATCCGTGCCCGTGTTATGTGCATAAGACAGATGCAGGAATGCCCCAGGAAGGAGGAGATACTGCTCTCCATGAGAGACCAGATAACAGTGGAGAAAGCAGCTGCTTTAGAGAAACTTCACTGCTTCTAAAGCATTCACAACTCTAGAGGCATTTAGTGTTTGCTCTTTTATCAGTGCAGCTGCAAGTGATAATTCAACCTCCAAGTGGTCTGTGCTTTTGTTCTGTCTGAATTGAAAAATGCCCCAACAAAAATCCTTGCATTGTATCAGGATTATGTGCTTGGAAAGAACTCAACAAATTGCATTTAGGATGATCAAAATGATCCATTTTCCTCACAGAGTTGCCGGTGGACAAAGGTTTGAAAATCAAATTTTACCACTATCGATGTTACTGCCTGATGCAAGAGCAGTGATAGAGCTTTATCAGGCAAATTCCAAGACAGATGGACCCAAAAGACAGTTATCTTTATTATCCTCATCTTGCAAACAGCAGTTGCCAGTGTCACACACTGACACTTCACTAGACATCCTAAGCATCTTTATCATCTCAATATCCCAAAATAGAATGCCTCCTGTATACTGACTTCTCCACAAGACTACCCTTGCAAATGCTGTTTCTCCTGTACCAAAAATAAAATAAAATAATAATAATCACTCTTCCAAACTACTGCACCATGAATGATGTCTCTCTCACAGCCTCACTTCTTGTAACCTCCCAGTGTCTTACAGTGCAGCCACTGGGGCAATAAGCAGCTCCAGGTTTGAGATTAAAGCCCAGTTTCTTGTATATTCAGGAACCTCATTCCCACTAAAAATTGAGCCTTTATCCCAGCTTGAATGAAATCTCACCTTTTGTGTGTGCAGAGCAGAGCAGGGCAGAGCTCTCCTGCTGCAGAAATCCCCAGCACAACAGAAGGCTGGTGCTGCAGCCCCTGATGGAGTGATCCAAACCCACTGCCCACCCCACCAAAGCAGCCTGGCTTGTGTTAGGGACCTGTATTTAGACAGGGATGTGAAGCCATGGAGAGACTCAGCAGGAAAAACACCCCAGCACACGCTCCTACTGGATGCTCCCCACTTCCCAAACAACGATTTCCCCCGGCAGGAATGTTGATTTAAACCATTCATGCCAAGGTGGGTGCAGGATAAGGTTATGTGATTCTTGGAGCCACCACACCAGGTCATGAATGATGGAGTAATGAAAAGAAAATTCCATGCTCATTGCACAGCAAATAAAGGCAGGATTGTGGAAGCACTGGCTGCCTGCTGAGCTCTGCCTTGGGGTGGGCACAGATCTGCAGAACAGAGGATGGAGAGAGATGGTTGGGAGAGAACCTCATCGTAACCCCAGGTTTTCCCTACTGACCCACAGTACCCAAATCTCTCCCAGGGAAGAAATAGGGGAACAAACAAGACTTTTTGAGCCTCAGTTCCCGTCCTGCACATCCACAGTTTCCACTGACTTGCTTAGAACTAAAGGTGCCCAGTGGCTCTGGAAGTCATACTAAAGGGTCACCTGCTATGCAGAGTTAAGATTATTTAGATTCTGCAATTGCTCATATTACCATGTCAAGAGGCTTTCTTTCAGGACATCATTATCTCCAATTTCCCAGGCTTCCAATGTTTTCCCTAGGAATAATCCCCTACAACGTGAGGTTTGTTCAATACACACGCTGAACAAACTCTTTATACGTGGAATATGTAAGTTTTTATATAAACTTTCTGAAGAAACCAAACCCCTCCAGTTTCAGCTTGGCCTTTAAAGAAGTGCAAAAGCTTTGGTGTGCTTTTAAAAGCAGAGCATCAGAAAGGATTGATTTTTTTTTTCCCCCTGGCTTGACTGACCCCAGACTGTAACCTCAGACAAGCTGATAGTTGAGAAAGTAAACTAATTACAACGTATATCCAGAGCCTGCCCTGCCCCGGCATCACAGACCCAACATTCCCACATTGCTCCTTCTTTTCCACACTTCCCAAAATTCATTTCAGTGAATCCAAGATGCTCCCAGCATGGATCATTTGCTACCTTTTGGCACAGCAGCCACTGGCTCAGCCCAGCTCTGGGCATCTGTTGCCTTCGCCAAACAAGCATTTTCACGACAAAAGTCAAGAAATAAATACCAGTTTCAAGAAGTTCCTGAAACCTCTATTTAAAGTGCCTTCAGTTGTAAGTTCAAGGAAGGCAATGCCTTTGTGACAGCACAGCCGTGGAATAAAAAGATTCCCAGGGCCTCCTGGCTGCTCTGACTCCTGGGCTTTAGAATTATATGAGTATGGGCTTAAGACCACCCAAATTCTTTTTTTTTTTTTTTTGTTTTTCCCTTTTTGAGAAGGGGGGAAAGAAAGAGAACATGGACACACAGGGGTGAAAGGGACCATCCCCTCCCCATCATGTTGGACAACTGTAGTTTTACAGTACCAAGGATGTGACAGGCAGCACTGACCCGTGACAGCAGCTGTATTTACACTAGAGCCTAACAGGGAAAGCACACTGGAGGGGTTGGAATATGCACTGCAGGATACAGTGGTCTTTGGAGAGATGCTTTAACCCACATGTGCCAAATCCAGCTGCAGGAATTTAATTCCCTGCCAAAGCACAGCCAGGGGGGAACTGACTTTTGTCTCTCGCTTAGTGAGCATGTGGCTGATTTTGCACCTGAATCTCAGCTCTCTGCCAGGAAGCATTCCCATAGGAGTGGGAGATGTTCTGCTGGAGAGCCAGTGTTCCACTGAGGATGAAGCCCCCAGTTCTCCACTCACAACACAGTGAGTGCAGGGACCCCAGACAAGCACCTGAGGGGCAGGGGCTGTGCCCTCACAGATCCAGGCTCAAAGCAATCCACTGGGACCGGGTCTCTTCAAACTGAAACTCATTATACAGCCTTTTGACAACATTTCTTTGTTTTCTAATTGATTCAGGCCTTCTTAGGCTGATCTCTCAATACAGAGTCTAAACAAAGAGAAACATAATCAAATACTTGCTTTTTCAGCAGGAAAAAAAAAAGAAAAAAGAAAACCATGCACATTTGCTCCATCTTAGGCTGTAGTTTTCCTGGGCTGCTCCCATCTTTATTTATTGTTCTTCCTTCACACCATGAGTTCTTGGATAGCAAAGGAAAACAGCCCATGTCTTCACGGACAAGAGTTGGCTGGAAAATCAAATTAAAAAAGGCAATCACATTTGCAGCAGTGCAGGCAGCTAAAATAGTCCACGTTTTTATTTATATCACTTCGGGTAGTGAGTAGCTCAGAGCCCTCTTTGCATATTCCCTTGTCCCAATAATTCCTTTATTACCACTTACTTTTAATCACCTGCCAAAAGCAGGTGCTTTATACTTCCCTGGATAACAGATGGAACACGGGGTTTGTGATGCAGGAGTCAAGACAGGATGGGCAGATGGGACAGGTTGGAGGAGAAGGGAGAGAGGAGGAGAGTACAAAGTTCAAAGCCATGGGAAGATTTAGTGTAAACTTGTCACGGAGGAGGCTCCAGCAGACACATCTCAGTAGCAGGAAACCCGAACCACCACATGTTTGCACAGAAGTTTTCAGCACAGGAAGTGCTCCAGTCTGCAGGACCTGAGCAAAGGCACTGGGGCAGGCAGGGCAAGAATGTGCAGCAACCTCAGGTCAAGTTTGTCCTCTGACACAAGCAGAACGTGGCTCCAGTCACTGTTTCAGCCCCACAGGGGTGAGACCCCTCTAACATCAACCTCCTGCCCACAGCCTGGTGCCAGGGAAGGCAGCACGGACAAGCAGGAGGTGCTTGGGATACCTGGCACTGGAGGTTGTGTAGCGTCCTCAGATGCAGCCAGCAATCCTCACAACCTCTGGGAAAAAGGGATATTTACTCCAAAACACCTTTAAAGCCTCTCTGTTGATTAGTGAACTTTGTATTGCTTCGAGCTGAGGGACTTCAGGCCAGTCCCACACCAAGCTCTCAGCTGGAGAATAAAGAATGATACAGAATCACAGAATGGGGTGGGTTGGAAGGGACCTTTGTGATCATCTGGTTCCAACCCCCTGCCATGGGCAGAGACAAATTCCACAAGACCAGGCTGCTCAGTGCCCTACCCAGCCTGGCCTATCCTGTTCCCTGTCTTCCACATCATTCATTCTGAACAACCTGTGGAAGTTTTTTCACTCATTCATCAATACACTTGTCTGGCTTAGGTACCTGTTGTGCAACCAAACCTTGCACTTCTGGTGAAATAAAACAAAGGCAGGTCAAAATGGCAGAAATGGTGTGAGAACTCGAGGGCCCAGTTTTCATTTCACACACAGAATTAGCAAAATCCCTCGATTCCCAACAGCCATTCCTTCTCCCATCTCTCCTCATTTATGAGGGGTTGGCTGTGCAGAAGGGACCAGGACAGTTCCAGCTGACCCAGGACCCTCTGGACAACAGGAGCAGTGTCCCAACAATCCTGTCCCCATCCTCTCCCCCTGGACAAACATTCCCACAGGCTGTAACCCCAGGAAGGGCTCAGGGAGCAGAGCAGGGAACCTGCAGCAGCTCAGCCCCTGACGTAGGTAGATCACCACCCTCCTGCCAGAAAGAACCATTTCAGGGACTCCTTTCCACAATATTGGGAATTCCTGCAAAACTCCCGTTTCTGACGTGCTGCTCTGATGTGAAATATCCCCAGTGTTTGCAAAGGAGTGATTCTGAATGACTAACCAGCCCCGCATATATTTCAAGAAAACTTGGAAACAGCCTTGTTATTTTTGGAAACACGGACGCTTGTTCGGGGCGAGCTGGCAAGGGGGAATTACTGCGGAAAATTACCCAAGGAACAGAGAGGCTGCAGTGCCACCTACTGCTTCACTCCGGGCTCTGAGTTTGGAGTTCACAACAAACGAGGAGACAAACAGTGACACCCGGGAGTAGCCCCGAGCTCAGAGAGTCACCCAGACCTGCCCATGACCCAGCCCAGATTCCTCACCAGAAGGTGCAAGGTCAGTGCCACAGTGATGAAAGAGCCAACCTTGCCTGGGAGCTTTGCAGCCCAGAGCAGGAAGCGTGATGGACCTTCAAAAAGCACTTAATTTTTATTTAAATCATCCTTTGTATTCTTTTTTTTGCACACAAATAGGAAAGTTGATTTGGACTCTTAATACACCCTCAACTTCACCACAGATCAGCAGCAGTAAGTTCCAAAGATACTCCAAAAGACATACCAAAGGCATCTTGTATAAAAGTGTGGCTTATATGGTTTCTTTAAATCCTTGAATTTATTTCTTTTCATAATTTAACCTTTTAATGTAATGATAAGCCTCCCTGCTACACAAGACAGAGAACAACTTCCTGGCCTCCAGTTTGCTGGTCAGTCAGTACTGCATAAAACTTCACCAGGTTCACAGAATTTATTAAAAAAAAATACGAAGAAATCCAAAAATAAAACCAGTTTGTGCTTATATGGAACTGCCCAGTTAAATGTGAGACTATTCCTTGACTCCATTTCAGTTTTCCCAACCACAAATTCACAAAACGTAGATGACTCCACAAAGAAAACAGATGCTCCTTTGGGATTCTGAGTTCCCAGCCGGAAAACAAAACACGCAGAAACGCCAGGGGAAGGTTGTTTTCTCCCCCAGCTACAGAGTATCAAAGAGCCCTAATTAGAATTTGCTACTCAGTACAACGTATTATCAAAATCACCAAAGAGAACATATCCATTTATTCCTAAATGTGGTCTGGATTATCCAGGCATTGGAGATGCTTGGTTGGATGTGTGTCTGGTCTGGTTTGTGTTTGGTTTGGAATCCATTCATTTAGTCCTTAATTTGCCATTAAGGAACTGATACAGCAAGTGTGCACATTAAACATTTAAATGTGGGTGCCTGGAGGCACATGGAGCTAAACAACTGCAAGTGGTTATCCCTGGAAGTTGAAGCAAGTGATTTTCCTTCCTCCACAAAGATGAGGTTAAAGGTTGGACCAGACGACCTCCAGAGATCCCTCCCAACCTAAACTGTTCTATCACTCAGTCAAGAAGTGCAGTGCAGAGGATAATGCTCTGGAACATCACTTCCCATTTGTGGCAGGGCTGGACAAAGTTCCTACATCCAGCTCTTGGGACGCTTCAGTCCACAGCTCCAGAAGGATTTAAGTGAGAAAGTGCCCTGACATCAGTACCTGGGGGAGGCAGCACCCAGGGCCACTCACAAGGTAGATTTGATTACACTGCATCTGTAGAAAAACCTGACCTGAATCCCTCCTGTGCCAAATGCCAAAGTCCTTCTCCACAGACCAAAGGGATTCCCTGAGTAGTTTTGCCCATTTATCGTGGCTAAGAGAAATTCCTCACAGATCCTAATAAATGTTGAATACTGTCACACCACTTAGAGCAACGTTTTTTGTAGAATACAGCTATAGAAAAATGTATCACATTTCGTGGTCTGTTCTTCCAAAAACTCCTACAATTTGGCCCGTAGGAAAAAAAAGGAAAAGCCTGCTCAGCAGTGCCAAGCTTTTAATGGTGTCCCAAAGCAATGCAGCTTTGAACAGAAAGTGAGGAATATTGGATCTGTGGGAAAGGAGACTTGGGACAAGAGAACTTTGCTGTAATGGAAGGGAAACAGTACAGAAGAATCCTCAGGAACATTTCCACCCAGTTCTGGGCTCCCCAGCACAGGGTTTGCTGCTGGGAGTGCAATGAAGTGACACAAAGATGATTAAGGGACTGGAGCATCTTTCGCTTGAGGAGAGACAGGGAGAACTGGACTGTTCAGCCTGGAAAAGAGAGGGGTCAGGGAGATCTTCTCACCTGGCATAAATAAATATCTGTTGGGAGAGAATGAAGAGGGAGCCAGAGTCTTCCCACTGGAGCCCTGTGACAGCACCAGAGGCAAAAGGCACAAGCTGAAACAAAGGAAACTTCATCTGACCATAGGAAAAACACCGGTTTTTTTGTTGTGAGAAAGATCAAACACTGGGATAGGTTGTCCAGAGAGGTTGTGGAGTCTCCATTCTTGAAACCAGAAATCTCAAGCTCCTCAGTTTTCCTTGTTTCTTTTTTAAAAATGCTGATGGAGATCAAATTCGAATCCATCAGGTCACATCAGAATCATTAAACTGCAATAAAGATCAACCAAAAAGCAAAACTGCAGACCAGGTGTAATAAACACTGAAGCACCAGGACTTTTTCTTCCACTTAAACCCTGCTCTACCTGATCCCTCAGTACACATAGGAGAGCCTTTAGGAGAGGGATTCAGACTAACTAATCCCAACTAAAATGCTATTGCATAAACTGGATTTATTCACCTCCTTCAACGACAGGTACCCACAGAAACAGATGTGGGTCTTTCTTTTACCTCAGTGTTTGAACCAGACAACGAGACAACTCTTTTTTGGTTCTTATTTGTACTAAATTTAAGGGTTACAAATGGGTCTGATCAAACACAGATTCAAAGAACCTGCAAATACAGACACAAACTCCTCAGTTTAATTCCCTTTGTGCAAAATGCCTGAATTTAAGAGCACAGACTCCAAAACAGAAGACCAAATATATGTAAAAGCATCTTGCTCCTACAAAGGAACCGATCCTGCATCTAATTAAGGAATTGGCAAGATTCTATTAATTATGTCCCCAAGATCAAGGTTTGGCCAACTCTCTTCAGAGCCTGGGTGTAACTAAGCTCTAAATAAGTCTGCAGGAGGAGACAAGAGTGTGCAGAAGCAGCAAGTGGCACTTAAAAAGCCCAGCCTGGACCCACAGTGCTCAGCAAACAGCCCTGGTTTCCGTGGTGGTTTGTGAGGAATTTGCCTTTGAATCTGCATTAAATAGCCAAATTTTCTACATCCTGCTTGATGCATTTGGGAAACATCTGTTTTGATTAAGCTGAAATCAGTGCAGCACGTTAACATCTCAGGGGAAATTGGGTTCATTTCATACGGATTTGAGGGCTGTGTTCTGGTGATATCGAGCACTGAGGGAAAGGGGTGACACCAGACAATTCTGGGAGAAAGGGAAGCAAAACTGAAGCAAACTGCCACCATCCCGTGGGTAAGAATCACTCCCAGAGCAAAACAGCTTTCCAAATGTGTCTGTTGGGTCTCATTTTTATCTATTGGATGTTATCAGACTCCTGCAACTAAGATTTTCCAAGCAGCTTAGAATTACAAATGACTTTCAGTAACGTTTGGGTAACAAAGCTCCCTCAAGTTGACTTGGAAATGTCTCCTGTGCCCACTCAGCCTTGCAAGACAAGGACTACTCCATCAAGGATTTCCTAACACAGGGTCCAGCAAGGAGGGCTTTCACTGGGAGGTTGTACATGGAGCAATGGAATAAAGGATAGTCTGAGTTCTCTGATGAGACTAAGCAGTTGGTGAAGCTTGCAGGGTTTGAGCTCCTTGCTGTGGCAATCAGAGCAAGGCAATTTTGCAGACCTTAGTGTCGTATTTCCCTGCTCCTTTGGAAAAAAACCATCTAGTTTTCAACACAGCTCTAATGATAACTCCACAAAACTGTGTGGTTTTGCTTTGTAGATCACTGAAGTATTTTGTCTCATGTTGCTCCACAGCTCTACTGTGTCAGCTCCAAATGAATCAAAGAGAACTCTGAGCAAAAGCTGTTTGAAGCTGGTAACATTCTGGATTCTCAGTGGAACCACCAATTTTGCCTGATGAGGTTCACTCCAAAGGCTTCATTGACTTAAGCCACTCTTTCAACAGGCATGGCAGGAGTTTAAGGTTTCTGATGAACCATGAAACCAGGCAAGTTTCCGAGGAGCTTTTTGGGAAAGCTTTCCTTAATTCCAGCTCTGCATCACCTCACAATTTTGCCACCAGCCTCACAAGACCCAGGGGAGAGTTGTACAAGCTGTTGAGGAAAGCTGTGACAACTGGATTAGAATATCCAGCAGGCCCAGGGGACAAGGAGTTATTCACCAGCTTGTAGGCCAGAGCTCCAAGGGTCAGTCAGGGAGCCAGGGAAGAGCTTTCAGAGCAACACTGACCTCCTGTAACAAATAGGAACTAGTGGGTTTTTCTTTTTAGACAGGGTTTTACTGTAAAATGCTGATTTATCAATACTGGCAACGATGCACTTGGATCCAGGATACAATTTCTGGACAGGGAGAGACACTCCAAACTGCCATGTATCCTCTGGAATGCTCCTGAAGCAGCTTTTAAGGTCACTTTTTAAAGAAAGATTAAAAGCTACCAAAAACAACTGAGCTGCTGAAATCCAGGATCAGTGTTTTGCTCTGTCACACTGTTCCTACTCCAACTAGTTTCTTTGTGCTCTATCTCCTCATTTCCCAAGCAACTAAGACTTCCTACCTCATGGAAGTCATGGGAAGAAGTTTTAAAGTCATGGAAACTTTAAAGACTCCCTGGTGCTTCGCTGTAGCAAGGATGGGGAACACAAATACTTCCTGTACCTCGCCAAGGAGGTGTAAAATTCCCAGTGTTTCTCACCAGTGCTGTCAAAACATACAACTGGCCAGAGCATTCATTTGGAGTGAGGTTGGGGGCTTGACCACTTTGAAACCAGGTTTGGGTTATGCCTGTGCCCCATCCCAGAGGGATGCTAAGCACAAGCAGAGTGATAATGGTCTTCTGCTCATCTGGAAATCCAGAAAATGTATCAGCAGTGACCTCTGAGCAATGAAAGAAAGTCATTTTTGCTTCTAATTCTGAAGAGTTCCCATGTAGACTCTCCCCAGCAGAGTCTGGAGAGGTCTGTTTAGCAGCAGACCTGCTGAAGGTCTCACACCCAGTCACAGCTGCCTGGGCTGCAAATACAGATTTATAGCAATTACATTTATCCTTTGGGTTATACAAGCAGCAGATCCACCAAATTCCAGGTCCTCTTCACTACCCAGCTCTGGGCTGACCTTACACTCCCTCTTTTAGTTCAGTTTAAACATTGTCATCTGCATTTTCTTGTTTGTCTGAATCCTTGGGAATCTATATAAGAAAAGATGCACGAAGAGAGAACTTTGTGTTCTTTTTAACATGTCAACTTGGAGGACAAGGATTAGAAACCTCTGGGTGACACAGACTGGAGTCAATTAGGACAAAACATTCCGTGTGCACACTCTCCTCAAGGCAGCATCTGCAGCAAGTGTGTAATGCAAACCATGCTGAGCAGCTCTGTCCAGCCCCATTCCTGCCCAGCTCCCAAGGATTCTGGCTGAATCTCACCAGACAGAAGTGGGCAGTTCCTCTGTCATTAGAGAGCACCCAGGGAAGCAGCACAACAAAATGCTTCCTGCTGCTGCTAAAGGCAGGAGGCTGCGATTTCAGCTCAGTTGTCTGCTCTCACATGGAGCAATCCACAAATATTTGAGCTTTCTGGCAGCACAAACTCCCTCCCCTCCCAGCAGCAGAGTCTTTTGCTCTAAGTGCTCCAAGACATTTCCATGTTTGCCTTCTCGGGCTGTTGATAGTAAACTGTTTAACAGGAGAGGGCACCTGTGATGCTTTTCCTGATTATTGATAACATCTAGAAGGCTTAAACATGGCCTTTCCTGCTTCAGCTTTTACAGGAGGTTAATTGAGATCAGATACTACATCACTATTAAGCTCAGCTTTGAGTAAGTGCACAGTCCAGACTATGGAAAAAAAAATGTTAAAAAATATTTGGAATAGTTAAATATACCCAGATCAGCCACACATGGTAACTCCAGAGCACTCAGGAAGACAAATGCAGGACTCTGAGCCATTCCTGGTTATCTGTGGAGTGCTCACTGAAAACATGTATGGAACTCCAGGAGACCAGAAAGCTGATTTTTAAAAGTTAGGGAACAGTTTAGGGACATTTAGCTCAGTATGTAGACCACAGTATAATCCCTAGGGCAAAAAAAGACACTAGGAAATACCTTGGATACATGGAACAGAACAAAGTACAAGACAACTGGCTTAAAAAAATCAGATTTTTTTAAATCTGAGAGGGAAAGGGTGGGGAGAAGTCAATTATTTGTTCTCTCTTTCCCCCAAGGACAGGGCAAGAGTGAAGGGCTAAATTTTAAAAACAAAAGAAATTCAGTTGACAGGTCAAAAAGATGTTTCAAAGTTAAGTAACAGTTACTCGGAGAGACTGTGAAATCACCTCTCACAGACTTCTAGACCCTGCCAGGGAGGTTTAGGCTGATTATTTACTTGATTACAGGTATGGCTTCCAGCCCCCAGCACCTCCTCTTGCTCCTCCTGCTACCTGACATCCCATTTCGTTTCTCCTTCCCTCACAATTTCTTCCTCGCACCACTTCTTCCCCTTTCCCTCCAGGGACAGGGAGTGGGAAATCAGACTTTCAAGAATTCTGCCTCAAATGAGTGAGGAATTAAGACAGAATTAGTGTCACTGATGAGAACATTTTTCAGCCTTCATTAGCCCAGTGACTAAGGTGATCTCTCATGCTCTGGTTATACAGCTGCTTCCTTTGCAGCACCCCTAATTTCGAGAGCCACAAACAACTTAAAGAGCCATTTTGGCTGAGATTTTCTAGGCATGAGGTAGAATTCCAGCACAGTGCAGCTTCCAAGATTTTTCCCATTTGGAAAAAATCATTTGTCACTGGAGAAATAACCCCTGGTCCTCTAGTTAGAGCCTGTATGACAACAACACACGTGCAGGAGGCAGCGGGATCATGAGGATCCGCCAGGCTCCGACATTTCTTTCCTTTGGGAGCTTCAGGACTTCAGTGTTGCATTACCATCAGCTCCTTCCCTGGGATGTGTTTTCCAAGGAACTCACCGATGGCACGTGTGACAAATGATATCTGTTGCATTTTATTCTCCCCCTCTATCCCTGGGTTGCCATTTGAGCCGTGTCTGACAGCAGCGCCGGGCGCTGATTAACGTCCCCCCAGTGCCGCTGCTGCGGAACACGTGGGCTCCATTAGCCCGGCCAGGGATGGAATGATCCCTTGGGAATCACCCACCTATCCCACCAACATGACTTACCAAAGCTGGGAATGTCCTAGAGATTAACCCTTGGGGATGGAAGATGTGAGTCAAACCACGGCTTGCTGGGAAAAGGGGGAGCTCTGTCAACCACCCATCGGCCCCGAAACCTTGGGAAGAGCTTCGGCAGTTGAGGAGCAAAGTTAGTTGAGACAGTGAGTAAATGAAAACCAAGGGCTGTCATTACTCCTGTGCACTTGGACAATTTGAAGGTGTTTCTTCTTCAACCTCAGGCCACAACTGATAAAATAATCCTACAGAAGTCCTTAGGCATGGGCTTAACTCCCGTTAAAATCAACATCCCACCGATATTGCTGAAATTAAACGTGTGCTTAAATGTTTTTCTGAATCTGGGAACTTACTTGACAAGGGTTTGTTTTCTTTATTTTCTTCTTGATTTATTTTCTTTATTTTCTTTTCTTTCAATGTTAACTCAAAAATGCTGCGGACACATAAATATTAGGCAAAATTATTAACTTTTTCTAGATTTCTTGGCCTTTAAAAAAAAAAAATCTGGTCTGGCTAGAAGGCTGTCTTATCATAAAACCAACATATTAAATTTCTCTGACAGTAAAATCTATCTATAGACATACAGTAACAACAAATTAACCTCAATCTGACATGAATGAAAACAGTTCCTAAGTGGTTATAGTTCCTAAAACAGAATCTATATGCAATAAATATAATTATTTCACTGAAATTGTTAGCACATGTTTTCCTTTTGCAACAGACATGTTCCCCGTACCATCTTTGTTGTATTGATATGTTCTTTAGTAGCCCCTTCTGTGCCTTCATCCTTGATTTAAATTTACAGTGACACATTTTTAAACAATAGCAGGAAACCTCACTTATGACTTTAATTATAAAATGGTGTTATAAAATTATATCCACATTTTACTTTTGGCAGTTGGCAATCCCCATTTCACATAAATAACCCTTCTTGGCCTCAGCAGTTCTCTTTGGTTGATCTCAATGCTTACTGTATGTAATTGATATAAAAACACAAGGTTTAGGAAGCAGTTATTGGAACTTGTTAAAAGAAGTAGTCAAGTTCATAAACACAGTCATTTTGCTGTGTTACATGCCAGGAGAATTAATAATGGACTTTTGGGAATAAGGGAGAAATTCAGGCTTTTTAAAGGAAGACTGATGTAACTACAGTGTTCCACTCCTATGTTAATTGTTTGGCTCACAGAGCCACGGCTTTGTTTCTCTTCCACCCACAGCTGCTTCCAATAATTTTCCCAAACCTGACACACACACACACATCCACGTTATACATCCAGTTCTAGCTGCACATATGCACTAGCACCAAAACAATTCTGGTGTGCTGCAGGAAAGAACAGGAGCAAATGTGTTATACCTGGTGGTATGAATAGAAAAGGAAAGACAAATCACAGCACAAAAGGCTGAAGTTTAGCAAGACTAGAGATGGAGCTGCTTCGAGTCACTTCATAAACCAGTTCACATGAAGGGGCTGATTTTCAGCTGAAGATCCCAAATTTGCACAGAGCCATCTCTGTCTGTTTTACCTTTGCACATGAATGTGCAGGAGGTACTTGTCTGCATGAGCAATTAGCTCCAGAATTGGATCCTCTGAGGCACAATGGTTGCACAGGAGCACAAAATGTCACCTGTGCACAGCCCAGGGATAAACTCATCTGAAAAACTCAAGCAGCACCTTCTTAACTTATACCTGGCCATCCCACAGCATCGCTTGCAGGATTAAAGTTAAAGCCTTGGACGGACTGGAGACAAAACCCAGCCCAATTCTCACCAGCTCTGGGCCCTCCAAACCCTTCACTGAGCTGGGGGAGCTGCAAGTAGTCCTTCACTCTGAAAACAAGTCACTTGGGTCAGGCCCCACTCAAAGGTTTTCCTTCTGCCACTTTAAGGACCCAGCTTCAAAAATTCTAACTTATTAGAACTAATTTATGAGAAAGAATTCAAAACCATCAAGAATGTTATTCTTAAATTTCCATTTGGCATCTGATTTATCTCATACCTCAAATAAAAAACAGTTTAAGACAACAGAAGGGGACTTTGTGCTTTCTGGATCTGGATCCACCGGCTCAGATCCTGAGGGATGTGTCCTACAAGCCAAGGCACACGAGGGGACAGAGCCACAGCTCAGGGCTGGGTTTGTGGATGGCCAGAGGTCTGGGATGCCACAGATTGTCACTAACAACTGCCAGATGTGGATGGCTGGAAGCAGGAGCAGCCTGGGAATTCAGAGGAAAGCTGAGATGTTTAAAATGCCCGTGCTGTCAGCAGGGAGCTGGGAGGGCAGGACAGAGGGACCAGGAGTGTGAGTCTCACACAGAAAGAGACTGGACTGGCCTGCAAGACAAAGCTAAATAAAATTATTAAGCAAATGAGTGTTTAAATTATAGGTCACTACCTTGGGGTAAAGACTGAGCTTCAGGAACAGGGAAGGAACAAATCCTTTTCCTCTACCATACCCACTCCAGCTGGTTTTATACATCCAAAATGTGATGGAGTTGGTGTTTGCTCAGTCAAAGGTGTAAGTGCCCACAGGACATATATCTTAAACACCATCAGGTACCAAGGTGCCTCCTATCCCTTTCCAGTGAACAGGGACAACACACCAACTCCTGGAAGCAAGTGCCATTCCGTGCTTTTGGCCACTCAGCCAGGAAAGCTCGAGGACACTGGGATTTCAAAAACTTCTTGTCTTCTCCCTGCTTCACCATGCAAGGGAAGAGACAACCCCGTCTCTGTGACAAAATTAATTCAGTAAATCAATCCTAGGAGTTTCAATTCTTCTCAGTCACTGAATTATAACACCCATTTCAGCCTCTCAAAGCCTGTCCCTGATCACCTGAGACCTACTGGCTTTAACTGGGGCTCTGCCCACAGGAGAGGTGCCACACCAGCCCTGCCACCTGTTCCAAAGGTCCCAAAGCCAGTGGCTTCCACCCTAAAACCAGCACAGCTGTCAACTCTTTGGGTTTGGTATTCCTGACTGCCCTTTTTCTTCCTTGGCCACCACCAGGTTTGTGCAAGTGTTAAACCAAACCTGGAAAAGCAGTGCCAGGGAACACGTCGCTTTTTCCCTGAGGTTCAGCTGAGGAGGCCACAGAGACCAGCCTGGAATTCTCTCTCCCACAGATGGGACAGTGTTGCTGGATAAATAGGAAGCTGACTACCCAGAAGTGGAAGAAATTACTTCAGAGGACGCTGAGACTCCTGGGACTTTCACATTTCCTAATACGAGTTTCAATTTTGCTATTTTTGTTGAAAAAGGGGTGTTCAGCCAAAGGAGAAGTAAGTCCTTCCTCCTCACAATTCCCACTGCTCTGTGCAATATTAATACTTAAACCTTACCATTAGGGATGGTCATATTTTGTGGAACCTGAGGTTTTGCAGACCTCTTGAACTTCTGCAGGGAGGGAGTGGGAAAGGGAAGCTGCAAAGATGAAGCTCATCATGCCTTTCCTTGCAAGCCTGTGATTTGTTTTTCCCTGTGAAAGGAGATTTAGGGGTTTTTTTTCTTTTTAGCCTCATATTTTTCTGCTTAAAGACCTATCTCCAGCACTCAGGTTCCAAGCAAATAATAACAACAAAAAAAAAGGCATCACAACAGAGAAACTTAGGTTTTCTGACTCAAATAACAACTGAAATCAGAACCCAAAGCCATTTCCATTCCAAGTCATGGATGATGGTGGGCATTGAAATTGCTGAAGGAGAAACAGGACAAAGAGTATGTTCATTGTGTTGCTCCCAAAAAGCTGAATCCTCCCTGTTGGCTCAACACAGTCTCAGAAGCCAGAAAACACTACAACTCAAACCAGTTTAAACCTTCCCTCATCCCTAAACTTTAAAGCTTAACAGTGAATTAATGGATTTTCTACTGCAGTGAACATCAGAAGCATTTATAAAGCTTTCACATTACTTTTATTCAGTAAATAATTTCACAAAACTGAGGTGAAATCTCAGGTAAAATAAAAAACTGCTAAATTTGTATTTTTGCCCACAGAGGTGGGTGGAATTTTTTGGGTTGGTTTTGGCAAACAAGATATTTGTGCCCTCCAAGGCTCCTCTAAATTTTGGGGCCCACCTCCTACAGAAGACACTTGACTGGACATTGAGCATCAGCCCACTGCAGCCATCAAGATTCACCCTCACACAAGGCACTCAAAAAAATCACTTTTCTCAAAGCCTCTAGTTTTAAATCCCTCTTTAATTTCAGTGTTTTCCTGGCTGAGAACTGGCACAACAAAAAGCTCTCTGCTTCCAGGACCTGGGTGATAATTCAGCTGCAATTTGTCTTCTAACGTCTCAGAAGTTTTCACTCTTTAACAGAAATAGGCTTTGTAAGAGTAACAAATTGCCCGAGTACATCAAAACTCGATAAAACATCAGGCTGAAGAGCCACAGCAAATCCCAAAGACAGGCTCTTAAAGAAATTTATGGAACAACGGTGTCCTCTGCTGGCAGGAACCAGACTCAACTTGTAACGCTGAAGTGCAGCGCCTTCCCCGGGATCCCGGGACATCACCGGCGTGTCGGGGAATGGTCTGAACGGGAAGCCCAGAAGGGGCCAAAATCAGCACTAGGACAAAGTGCAATTTGGATAATCTTGTCTGGGTTACCTTGGATGAGGACACAGGTCGGGGATATTTGATGCATAAACCTTTAATGACAAGACACAAATCCGAATATGATTCCAGACCAGCCCCTGTGAGTCCAAGCCCCAGGGAACAGGGCAGCAGCATGGAATGGGATCCACATCCTCCTCTCAACCTCACTGCTTGTCCTCAGGGTGTCTCCAAGCAAATCAGGCCTCTTCCAACTATTTAGATTTTAAAAGCATCAGACCAGTGAAGGCACTGTTTGCCCACCCAGACCTTATCCCAAAAAGGAGCTGAGGGGCTTTCAAGAGCACACAAAGGATATGGGAGTCTGGGATTTATTTCCAAGGGTTGCACATGTACTAAAAGATAGACTATTCCAGTTCCAAAAGAGGCCTACAGGCCCTTACCTGACCTGGCTGTCCCAGGAACTCTGATAACAACCCAACACCTTATGTTTTGGTGACACTTCCCTAAACCTGCTCTAATTCTCAAAATAAAAACCAGCGTAGTTGAACCCCAAGTTTAGGTCTGATGCACCAGAAAGTTCTGAAGAGAGAAAAAAAAATCAGCCAAAGGTAAATTCACCATTTTCACCCTTGCCAGGCACCTGTCCTGTGTTCCTTATACTCCTTCTTTGCCTCAGAGGGGTAGTTGCACAATCATAAAAAAGCTCATAAATCCCAATTATCATAAAAAATAAGCATTGTTAGAATTCTAGTTAGTTCTAGGATCTAATTACAACCACAAAAGCACACAATGACGTGTCTTTCCCATCAGCAAAGCCTGATAATTCTCTCGAAACTCACAGGGTTATTATCCAACATATTTAGAAAGACAGAACAAACTTTTGGGCTCAAATCCACTTTATCAGATCCCTTGAGTTCTATTTGTTTGCGCTTTCCAAACACCCAAGCCAGTTTAAGAGAAGCTGCTACCTCTCCCAATAAGCTTTGTTTCCTGGATACAGAATCATAGAAGGGTTTGGGTTGGAAGGGACCTGAAATATCATCCAGTGCCACCCTCTGCCATGGGCAGAGACACCTCCCACCAGCCCAGGCTGCTCAGAGCCCCATCCAGCCCGGCCTTGGACACTTCCAGGGTTGGGGCAGCCACAGCTTCTCTGGGCAACCTGTGCCAGGGCAGCACCACCCTCACAGGGAAGAACCTTTTCTTAATATCTAATCCAAACCTACTCTTCCAGTCTGAAGCCATTCCCCCTGTCCTGTCACTCCAGGCCCTTGTAAAAGGTCTCTCCCCATATTTCTTGTGGGCTCTCTTCAGGTACTGGAAGGCCCCAGTTAGGTCATCCCAAAGCCTTCCCTGTTCCAGGCTGAACAATCCCAATTCTTTAAGCACTTCAAGCATTTGATACCCCATAAGTACTGCAGCTACACCACCACTACAACAAGAGTTCTTCCAGCTTTTTTCAGGAGCCAATAGAAGCCATCAGTGGGAGAAACCCCAACACCTGCAAAACAACTGCACTGGGGCTTAAGGAAGCAGAAGCCAGGCTCGGGATATGAGGGTTGGGAACCAGGGCTCAGATTTGGCAGGTTTTGAGGGTCACAGTGGCAGTATTTTGGTGAAGAACAGAGTAAAACACACTGTAAGGTTGAATGAGACGAGGTGACTGAAACAAGCGAGCAAATTCCATTATAGGAAAACAGTGGAACTACTTCTAATGATCCCTCAGCTTAGTCACCAATTCTATTTATATGTTTTAAGGGACCGTAAATATTTTTATTGGCACTGGGGACACAAAGAGAGCCTTCCAGTTTCTATATAAAGAAGTCATTTTGGACAGATCAAAACAATAAAGGCCCAGGACTCCTGGATGACAGATGCCAGGATGTTAGTAACCATAAATGGGTTTCAAATATGGCCCCAGCACCATCCCCCACAGTAGCCCTTTCAAGTGGGAATTACAAATTGCTTACTTGGAGAGGAAATTTCAAACAGGCCACTTATCAAAAAGTGCCAAATAAACCTGTCATTGGGATAGGAGTTACAAACCATTCCTAAACTCTGCAGACATTTCCTGAGCCTGTGAACTCTGATCTTGGCTTCTAATAAACATGACATCAGCTCCCCAGCCCTGCAGACACAAGACACATGACCCACCACTGCCTTTTTGCTTCCTCTGCAGCTCCTTCCAGGATCTGCTCCAGAGCACATCATCAGTGGAAGACTTCCCACTTATTTCAAAATTGGGTTTGGATCGGGCCCTTAAAGGGAGGGCAGGACAAGCACAGCATGGGATCAGTGTCAGAGCTACAGAGGTTACTGCAGGTACCCACTTAAAAGCAACACTGAATCCGAGAGCTTGGAGGAGCTTTCCGGGTATTGAATCAGTAAGTGGGTTAAGACAAGACTCCTGTTGCTGCCAGAGGCTTATTAACTGCTCCCATCTCATCCTAGAAATGCCATGGAACCTCTAAAAGCTCTGCTTAAGCATGTTCTGGATGGTCACTGAATAACATCCAAAACATGCTAAGAATGATCACAGTACCCTGAAAGATTTCAAACGTTGGAATGAAAGTCACCTTAATTTCCAGAGAAATTCCAGGGAAGAATTAAGATTGCTAAAGCTCCACAGTTTACATTTTCCATGTAGGCACTTCCTTTGCAGCTAACATTTCTCTTTTGGAATTAAACTTGGAATAATAGATTTAAAATAAGAGTTCCCATTTATCTCTACGCTGGAAACCCGATGGAGCCCCTTGTCTGATGCACCACACAAAATGGACCATCCACTCAAGAAGCCAAAATTTCCATAAACACAGAACTGGCCCTCTGGGAAAAGTAACTTAAAAAACATATTATCAATATACAATCTTTACAAATAAGATATTTGTAAAGATTATGGAATATTCATCTAGAAATGGAGCCTTCTTCTCTACTCGTCTCTAAAGAACAGACATTTCCTTCACACGTGGGTATTCCCAAAAAAATTCCAGATCAAACATAAGTCAGAGCTGGCAGAGTATAACACACAATGCATAAGAAATTCTTGTTTCAAATCTCCTTGATTAACACATGAAACTTGCTGGAAAAGACACCTCCCAAAGCCACCAAGATGGGAAGTTACAGCAGATGTGGATCTAAAAAGCTGTGCAGGGCTCTGGGAGCACAACTATCCATTTTTGATTTCTGACTTTTCCCTCTGCCATCCTCATCAATTCAGAGCCTGCAATTCCTAAAATCAGGAAATTCCTGCAGGTCTGTAAAGGTCAGAAAGGAGAGCTCCCTGCTCCAGAGTGTGACCTGAGGGCCAATGTCTCGAGTCAAGTTTAAAGCCTTTGCTTTAAATAAACAAGATTCTAGCCCAGAGGTGCTGCAACATCCTCAGGTCACACTGGCCTTGGCACAGGGCCCTCCTGCCAGTTATAATGGAAATGTTTCACTCCTCTCCTGGCAGGAACTCCCTGGCATTCACTGGGACCCAGGGAAGTCACTCTGGGAAACAGATACACAAGGAGACACATTTAGCGCTCTCACGAGGCTGAGCAGGTCCTGGGGAACCTGCAAAGCTCAAAGTTCTCCATGTAAAGAACACGTGGATCTCCCCAAGAAGGTTCTGCTCTAAGAAGGACCAGCTACCCTGGATCAAAGTCATGGATCTGCAGCACTTTAGCAGGAAAGCAGAGCACAGGAGGAACGTGGACTGCAAGGAGGGAGCTCACTGGAGTCGGGGTTAGTCAGGAGAGCCACGCTCTGACCAAGGGAGCCAAGTGACCCTTAATGAGCAGGAAAAATCCAGTGCCTTGGATTTACTGACTCAGGGAGCACCCAGCACCTCCCACCAAGGGGCTGTGGCACCCGTACCCAGGAGGAAGGGTGTCAGCCCTGAGTCAGGCAGCTCCCAAGGACTGGATCCCCCCAACCCAAACCCAAACTGTGCCCAGCCCTGCTCAGTCCTGACACTACTGTAGCCCAAGGTTAAGCTCATCTCCCGAGGGCTTTCTAAAATAAAAACCTTTCTGTTTATAAACAAAACCCAATTTCCCAACCCAGGCCACGCTTGGAAGCCCAGTAGTTTCCCTGCACTTCCAACATCAAAGCCCCTGCAATCCAACCTGCTGAAGGCAGGGAGGCAAAACCAATTTCCCACTTGGGAACAAACTTGAATATAGGAGTAGGACTTGTGTTTTTACACTGCTGACCTACATTTGCAAATCCCTGGAGGGAATTCTGTACAAGGGAAGAGCTATAAAGGCAGCTATATTGAGTTGTTATGCAATAGGAAGCACAGCTGTGCTGAACAAAACCAGCCCGTGACAAGGGGAGCAAACAAAAGCCATGAAGTTCCACGTAGGAAAATCTAATAAATTTTGGACAACAAAAGAAGACTTTTAATTAACTTGTTCTCATTGAGTGCAGAGATAATTAAATTACAGGAACAGCCACATTAGTGTAATCAGTTTAGAAGAACCCACAAAGAAAGGGTTTTTTCAAGATCCATCTATAAAAAAAGAAGCTCCATTTAAACTGCATTACTCTTCCCTTGGTAAATGCACTCACGTGCCTGCTTTGGGAAAGGAAAGAAGATCCTGACTCCAGTTTAATCAAACCCTTGAAAAACTACCACAACTTCTGATCCATTCTTCAGATGTTCTGAATTTTTATTTCTTTCTTCTATTCATGCAGTCACTCACGAATCTCACCCTCCACTTCATCGAGGTGTGTCTCCCTTCCTTTCAGCTGCACAGTAAAGACTGACAATATGACTTGCCTGCATCAAAGGGCTTAAAATCACAAATAAAAAGTGACAAATAAAATAACTACACTACACAGAACTACTTTGCTAATGCCAAAACATTGGAGTGGATTTAATTTTTGGAAAGGTGCAAGCCATGACTTGAGATCTTCAAGGCTTGCTAATGGGGACTAACTGCTTCAGAAGGGAGGATGTTTGTTAGGATGGGAGGTGCCTGTATCAAATCACCACACAATCATAGAAAGGTTTGGGTTGGAAGGGACCTTGAAGCTCATCTCATTCAAACCCTCTGCCATGGGCAGGGACACCTTCCACTATCCCAGGTTGCTCAAAACCTCATCCAACCTGGCCTTGAACACTTCCAGGGATGGGGCATCCACAACCTCTCTGGACAACATGCCATGAGGGGCCTTCCCTGCTTGAGCTGCAGTATTTTTGAGCCCAAACAACAATCCACCTTTCCAGTGTCAGCCAAGGTCAAAGTCACTCATGGTTTGATCCATGAAAGTCCAGCAAAGAGTTCACACCAGGCCAAACCACAAAGGAACACCTTAAACAGGACCATCTGCCCTCTGTCCAGTCCAGCTGCACTGGTTCTAATCCCAGAGTCTTTTCCCAGCAATTTAAGGCCTCTGATGGGGATAGGTTTTGTATGAGTAACAGGAGATACTTTTTAAGTAGATAATGTTCCAGACAGACTTCAGTCAGCTGGGCTAAAAGTATATATTTATATACATCTATAAGAGTTAGAACTATAGAAGAAGCTGCATGGCTGCCACTACTTGCTTTTCCTTAAAAAAAAAAAAAATGTCTGTAAAAAGTATCATGACCTGGTTTTTTATGACATAATATTTCAATGGAAGATCTTTTCTCCCAGATGTCATCTTTACACCCAAGAAAGGCCAATACAGGTCCCTCACACTATTCCATGAGCGTGCAGTAGCCAGTGTTTTTCAAATCTGGAACATGATGCCACGCACACTCGAGGTGGCAGAAACCTCCAGTGCTTGCTGGGCCCAAAACAACAGTAAAATATTAGTTACACACCTTGATGTGGGGGCAGAAAGACCACGATGGATTCACTTCCACCGTAAGGGCGAGCAGGAGACTCAGGCAGGAAAAAACAAACTTTCCAGAGCGTCCTAAACAGAAGGAGAGTTCTGTGCCCTGAGAGTCCATCCCGCAGATGTGTCTGTGGGGCGGTTTTACCCCGTGTGTGCCCCGTACACCCCTCGTACCGTGGCACACGCTCTCCCCAGCTGAGCAGGACCGAGAAGGCCACCAGATGTCCCTGCGCCACAGTTCCAGTCGCGGCCACGCCGCTCCCCGTTCCTGGGCCTGCAGTGGCACCTGCTGGTCACACACGGTTGTCATCGGCTTCCAAAGTTCCTCCCGTGACGGAGGAGCTTCTCGGGGCCTCTTGCACAATCGTTTTCCCTCCGCTGCTGCTCCGCGCTGTTGTCATTTGTTGCCGTTGCCGCTGTGTTGCTTTGGAGATGCCGCAGCAACAGATGTCACCCCGAGGAGATGGGAACGCCTCGGGATGTGCAAGTGGCACTGCAGCCAAGCCATGGTTAGCCCGTGTCCTACAGCAGCACAGGGCACTGCCAGCTGATGCCCGGCCCTCTGGAAAGGCCCGTGGGGTCAGTTATTGCCAGCCCCTGAGCTGGGACATTTGGCCCTCCCTGAATCACAGGATGTGATTCAGTGACAGGTAACAGAGAGAAAAGGCTGAGCTTGGGCTGGCACAGACTGAGGGAGGTTTGTGTGCAGTGTGTCGGGACAGGGGGAAGTTTGTCATTAGGGAGTTTGAGCTCTGACAGCTCAGCTGTGACAGCAAAGCAAAAATAAACACGGGCCAAGTTTGAATAATGCAGTTAAGCATCATATTGTAGCTCTCAGCTTGTGGAAATTCAAGTATCCAATGTTCCCTTGGTGATACAATGAAATCAGAGTTTTATTCTGTCACAGGGAATAAACTAATAACTGGCCCTTCAGCAAGCACAGGCAAGAAACCCAACTTTGGGTCAGGGCCAGAAAACAAGAGAGATGCAGGTAACACCACCACAACCATTGCTGGTTTAGGCACCTTCAGAGATGACTCCTTTCTAAATAAATACTTCAAGGCTTGAAAACTTTGCCAGTATTTAAAGAGTTGTGCCCTCGTGAGTTTTTTTTCTTTCCTTGAATTAGTTTTTAAATAATCAATAAAATATTTGCTAATGGGTTCAGAACACTCCTGAATCATACTGTCAGGTTTTCTGCACTGTTCCCTAAGTCCAGCCTGGCTTTCAGAGATGAAGCTCTGAGAAACATGAATTAACATGAGGGTAAAAATAAAATAGTAAGAGTTGGTAATCCAGACACAGACTGGAAAGGGTGGGGAAGAAAAAAAAGAAAAAAAAAATCCAAGAAAAAACCCTGCCCTCAGGCACATGAACCTGCAACATGATTTTTCAGTGTGTTAATTACGCTACAGCTTTCCCAGGTCAGTCACAAGCCTTGTGGGGAACTCCAGGTGCTGCTCAGCCCTTTGGAAAAGGCTGACACTGATTTAGGTGCCAGGATAGACACAGGAGAGTCTTGTTTAAAGCTTCTATTTTTAAAAGGCTGGGTCTGGCATTAAAAATAATAAAAAAAAAAATTTGCACATTTGGATGGAAAAACCGAGTTTACAACACAACACTCACACTGCTTTCATCAGGAATTATTCATTCAGGAGAGTTGCACAACAGAAGTATCACTTAGATGATCACTTAGACAAGTCTGCTGATGAATTGCATAACTCAGAGCCAGTGCTGCCTGCTGTTCCTGCACGGAGCTGGGAAGATCTCTCACCTGAGACCCTCTAATGTAGCCCCACGTGTTTAATCCAGCCAGAATTGTTGCAGCAACTTTTTCCCTGAGAGGTTCCCCCCTCCCATTTCAGGTCCAGTCTCCTCAGGGCAAAAGACTGTCTTTGGTTCATCTGCACAGACACATAACTTTCGGTTTCATTTAGATCTTGTGAGTACAGCTGTAATATTCAAAGTGTCTGAAAAGGGTGAGGAATGACTTAGGGGAGTATTAATATGAACAGTTTTAAACTGAAGAGGTCAAACAAAGGTGAGGCTGTTTATCTTAAAAGCTCCCATCCAAATAGCCCCGAGCCAGCTTCAGATAATATCTCAGAATGTCCCTCCAGCTGAGAAACAGTATCCTAAAGAAAACAGTTACAGTGACAGCACGCGATCCGACAATTATTTTGAACCCAGTCTATCATATTCCAGTTTTGGAAGGCATAGCACCAAATCCCACGTTTGCCTTTGGGACTTTTCCTTCACTCATTCCTACAGCTAAAAATACAACTGCAAGGGACCCCCATCAGATCCAGCACCTTGAGATCTACAAAGAACACAACACAAGAGGAGTGCAGCCCAAATCCACCGGCCAACATTTGAGATAATGCTGCATCTTGCAGCCTCTGACTTTTATGTACACAGTCAGGCAGAACAGCTTTTAACCCAGAACTTTTACAACCTCACAGCAGGTGTTTGGACTCTTAAGGGTGGAGAAGGAAAACGTGTTTCCTTTAATTAACCATGCACATATTTAAAAGCAAAAGTTTCAAAATTAGCCAACGTTCACTTGGTATCACCTCCTTGCAGCCCTGACTTGACAGGAGCACAGAAAAGGGAACACCAAGAATTCCTGAACCACCACCTAACATTTGACAACCAAACCACTGATTATTTTTTAAGAGCCTGAAAGACAGTCCAAACCACCAGTTTTTTGCAACCACTGGACTGAAGGAAGGTAAAAGGCTGAATGGCAGGATGAGTTCATCCTTAGTCATGAAAAAGCAGCTTTATTTGCAAATAAAGCTTTGCAAGGATTCGTTGCTTCAGCTGAAAGCAGCATGAGGGAGCCCTGAGTCACCAGTCAGCTGCCTGGGCAACACACACAGCGTTGGGGGCCCTTTCAGGCATTTTCCTCCTCGGTCTGGGTTGGTAACAAGACTCCTCCCTCTCCCCCTTCAGTTCCTGCCGTGGAGGGCGGTTTGGGGAGCACTGTTAATGACTCAGCTCTGCACTGGGCCGAGCAGTGTTTCATCCTGGGATGCTTTTCAAGCGTGAGAGACACAGACAACAGCTGACTTTGAACCCCCCAGAAGTGCCAACACCCAGAGGGTGGGTACAGAGACACTCCTGGAGAGCTTGACTCGTGATGGGTCAGAGCTGTCTGCTCTGCACTGAGGGACACCCCGACACATCAACCTCAGACCCCAGCTCAGATCCACAACAGCAGCTTGAACTCTCCTGAACCAAGAGTAAGGCTGAGGGGGTTATTTATTGTTCCTCTTAACCCAAGTACCACTTACAGGAGTTAGACTGGGAGCTGAATTTTCCCAAAGCTTCAGCTATTTGGACCACGGCTACTGACTTCATCCACCAGCAGTACAGCCAAGGGATACCAAAAGATAAAGTGTTGCCACCTCTCACCTTAGACATTTATCAGAGAGCATATTTTTAACATGAACGCCTACAGATCCCCTCTGGTGCAAAATCAGCTTTTCTCAACAGCTTTGTCAGTGCTGCCTGGTGCTCCTGCCAGGGTTTGCATGGATTGATTTGTTTGTCAGTAATTGCAGGCATATACAGATACACCCGTTACTTCTTCGCCTACAGCAAGTGAAAAATACTTTTATTTAGCACAACAGCAATCATCATTTGCCTGCCTCGTGTGTCCCAAAGGCAGATTTCAGAAACCACACCACGAAATAACACAAATTCTCCTCGAGAATTTCACCTCAAGGGCTCCACTCAGAGCTCACCTTCTGCCCTCCAGACTCAGGGCACTCTCACGAGTAATTACTTGGAAAAGCTGACCTGAAGAAGTGTCTAAAGAGACTTGGGGGAAATGCAGCTCTTGCAACAAGTTGCTGCTGTTCCCCACCCCCCCGTGGGTCTGGTCTAGATCCGCTTTTGATGCGGCCTGAGCGGAAAAAGCTGCTCATGGAGGAGGAGGAGGAGGAGGAAGTATTACATCTACTACATGGAGGATGTGAGGAGAATCTAAGTAAGGCAGGTTGGATAAGAACGGGAATTTGGAAAACAGATGCATCCACGAGCTGAAGTGACCCCAACAGTACCTGGAGTTCAATACTGAGCTTTTTATTTTCCTAAGTTCAGGTAAAATCATAACATACACAAAGGCCTACCAAGAAAAGAGCTCTACATCATGTCTCTGCTTAGGCTGAATAGAACACCAGGAAAAGCTTCTTAGTTTTGAATTCTAACCCCATAAGTAAGGGCTAGGGTGTAAAAGCGGCCACTAAAAGTAAAAGCTCATGTAGCCAGGAATAGCACACACCAGAATATTCTGGCCCAAGAACAACCTCTAAAGTTCTTCTAATTGCTTTGTCAACTACTGAAAGTAACCCAAACCTGAATTTTATATTACTCCATAGCTTTTTCCATGCAAAGTTAATTGCTCATCTGCATAGGTACCTGTATTTAAAAAATAATAACAAGCAGGTAGCTTACCAAACTGTTCTAGGAAGATCTAAAAAGCCATTGAGTCAGGACAGGGCCAAGGAGCAGCAAAAGCAGAGCTGCTCCATATGGAGGGATGAGCCTGGACTCAGGTGAGGATCAAACACCCACCTAGCCCTGGCTTAATTTAGGACTGCTGGAACTGGTCCCAGAGGGGTCTGGTTGGGGTGATTAAAGGCCTTTCTGTGCCCTCAGGTGATGGAAAGCCCTGAAAGGCTTCGTGAGCTCTCAAGTTTGTGCCTCCAGGGATGTCTGATGCTGACAAAACCTCGGTGCATGTACAGACAGCCTGAAGAGCTGAGCGTGATCAGAGCAGCTCAGTGACCGAGCCCAGGGGAGCAAACATGCTGCGATAGTATCTGTGGTTTGACAACTTCACATCTGCTTTGTTCTCATGAAAGTAACTATTTGTTGCCCGTGGCGTGTCGAAGATACATCCTTATATATCTCTCCAGTCTTTTCCCAGGGTATGGGTTTAGTCTGAAAGAATTTTTTCCATTATTTTCTCTGTTTCTCTTTCCTGTCGTTGTCTTGGTTTTGTTTTGCTGCTGCGCTCTACTAGACCCCCGAGCAAGTCAAAAGTTTAACGAAAGGTAGAATGTCTGTGGAAATCTGGCCCCTGGAGAAGCATTTGCCTGGTTTCTGCCGATTCAGCCCACTTTAATCCTGTGCCTCCTAACACAATTCCGCCTCCAAACACACCTTTTTTGTTCTTTGCCATTGCGTTTCTATTCCTTGCCGTCGCACCTTTGGAACCGATTTTCTCAGGGCAGCCCCAAAACCTCCCCACGGCTGCAGCCTAAAAGCAGCACTGGGGGTGTCTCGCTGGCCTCGGGGTCACCTTTGGGGTGCTGTCTCCGGGCGGGCCGCGCTCCCACGTCGCGCGGGGCGGAGGGAAGGGGAAGGGGAAGGAAGGAAGGGCCGCCTCCCGCGGGGGTGCCGCTCCTCCCCTCGCGTCTCAGAGGCAGGTGGCGGCGAAGGGCGCGGGAGGCGCGGGCAGCGCTGCCAGCGGGGCCGGCAGGTGAGGGAGCGCGGGCAGCGCTGCGGGAGCGCGGGCGATGCGGGAGCGGCCCCGGGGCACCACCTGCGGGCGGCCCTGCGCTGCACCCGCGGCGGGAGTGCCCGACCACCCGCGGTTCTTTCTTCCTTTGCCGGCGCTTTCGGCCGCGGTTCGGCGCTCCGGGCCCCAGCGGGTGCCTCCTCCGCGGCCGCCCGGCACTTCCTCAAAGCGGGCGCTGCGGCGGGAGCTGCTCCGCGGGACCCCCCGGGCACCGCCGGCCCGAGGGATACTCCGGGAAACATCGTTTCGCCCCTCTCGACCCTAACCCCGGGTGTTTAGCGCCTTGCTCGAGCACGGCTCGCATCCTCCTTCGCTCCCACGCACGGTTTGAAGTTTGGGGCTGTGCGTGCTGAGACCCGCGCAGGGCTCGGTCTGTCGAGCCATCGCTGCTCCTCGGTGGCTGGGTTGGGCAGAGCGCGCTGTGGAAATCCCGACCGGAGTCAGCAGTGCCCTGGAGACACGTTTCTGGCCTGTCTGATCTGCCTGTGCCAGGCCTTGCAGCTGAGCCCACGTGAAGCCCGGGAGCTGGGGCGCGTTCCTGAGCAGATCCAGGCTTGACCCGGAGGCTGTGGGACGCGGAGTCCGGGCAGTTTGGGGTCGGTTGGGTTTTCACGCTCAGGAGTTGGTTGCTTCGCTTGCGCCCATTTTCACGAGCAGGCTTTGTTTGTGCTGCGTGCTCCGGTAGATTTACTAGTGTTTGCCTTATCTCCAAACTGAAACCTCCTGGATTGCAGAGGAAGTGGGGAAGAGAGCGGCTTTAGGGAATGATGCAGTGCCAGGATTAGCTGCACCGAGGCCATGGATTTCCAACTCAGCATGAAGAAGGAAAGGGTTTCACCCACCCCTTGGACTGCTCATTTTCAGCACAGGCATTTGTGTGCAGAATTAGACTGGGAAGCGAAACCAAATTTAAAAAGAAACAAAAAAAAAATACAGATCAGCTCCCAAATGCTTTCACTGGTACAAGAGGGCAGGTGAGACTGGTGCTTCTCTGTAACAATACTGGTTTATGGTGGAACAAGGGTGGGCACAGGTGCAGATCATCTGCCACATTCCACCCCAGGCTCCTGAAATAAAATCACGTTGTTCTTATCCGTAGGCCGGCTGTGGATTACTGTTGGAGTTGTTAGTGATGCTTGGGAGCTTCACTAGGGGCATCCTGATTTTTCTAAAGTCAGGAACGACAGCTGTTCTCTGCACCTTGCACTGTCCTTGTGCTGGAAGCCCCACCTGCTTGGGAGACCCCTTTGGGAGCTGTCCCTTGGATGCTTCAGGAGAGTCCCAGCCCTTCCCTTCCACTCGGTCTAAAGCATAGCTAAGCTCTTAAATAAATCCATGTGGCACACAGCAGCACAAATTCCAAATCCTCTATCCCAGAGGCAGGAAAGCCACAGGGTTTCACAGTGTCCAACACAATGCCTTTATTTACCAAGGCAAGCCAAGCAAACTTCTTGGATAAGTATCAACCCTTGTTGGTTTAGTAACTGTTTGGTGAAAAGGTGTGGGCTGGCACATCCAAGATCCCGGCTAACAATAGTGCTTGTTCAGTGGTGTAAATTGGCCTCTTGGAGTCACACAGTTAGGAAGTTGCAGTTTTCTGACTTAGGGCTCTCTAAATGTCATTGTAATTTTAGAATTTCCGGGCAGGCTCACAGCTCTGTCCCAGCAGAACTGGTTGGTAAGGGGATTTCCTCCTGAAAGGATGACTTTGAGCTGGACATTGCTTCATTTATGTTGTCATTCATTGAAGGGGGAATCCATCTAATCTTTAAAATCTTAATTTAATCTTTGAAATCTTTTGCCTTTATGTTTGACTCACTTTTCCTTATTAGTAGAATTTGTCATTACCAGCTCATTTCTATTCTCCCTTCGATACCAACTTTTATATCAGTAGTGTTGACACCAGGTATGACCCAAGCCCAAAGGAGTTGAAGAAACCACGTCTACAACACTGTGTTGTGAGCACAGATTTTAAGAGAACTTCACTTAAACAGATGACTTGGATTTACACTGTACTCCCTAACACAAATTCTGCAGGAAACACAATTAACAACATATCAAATTTGGTCTGATCCTGTCCCACAGTCAGTCCCTGAAAAGGTCATTCCTTCTCTCGCTCCTCACCTGTGCCAACCACCCTTGATTTTTCTGGGTTTGACTTAACTTTTAGGCTAAAGGTTTTAAGTTACCGAATACTTGTTTTTTAAAAAAGATCTACAGCAGCCCGTTAATGTTGTTACATCCCCTCTGGCCTTCTTTGTAAACAGCTCCCTGTTGTTTTTGTGTTCAAAGCAGCCTGTGTGGGGCACCTTCAGCTGTGCCTGTGACCTGGGTTCTCATGTGTTGCTGAAAATCTGCAATAAGTGGAAGTCACTGACTTTAGTGCCTTAAGCCTCAGCTGCAAAGCCTTGTTTCAGGTCAGAGAGCTGATGTGGTGTCTTCTCTCGCTGGTTAAATATCACAGACCCTGCCTGCAGCATCAGTCACCTTGTGCCTACAAGCTCTTTCTTCAGGAATTGGAACTCAGCTGGTGATAACCAAGGCTTCTACTTGGAGCATCTTCTCTGCTTTGGCTTGGCACCATTACTGTTTACCTGTCCTGGCTGGAGCCTGGTGGGATCCCAGACAATTCCCCCCGCTGAGACAGGACATGTCCCTGTGGGAGGCAACAGGAACTGCAGTTCTGTGCCTGGATGTTGCTGGCAGAGAGCCACTAAGGTTAATTGTCTCCCCTCTCACCTACCCAGATAGGTAAAACTACTCCCTGGATTTGGTCCCATGGGCCCAAGCTGGCAGAACTGCAAGTGTAAACTTTGATTTGCAGTGAAAATTACAGCTCTGAGTGCACAAGTCAACGAAATTCCTTCGCTCACTGGACAGATTGCCAAAACAGATCCCACCCACAACTGCAGGCTTTGGTGTCCAGACTGGCAGATTAGCCCTGGATGGTGATAAAACCCAGGTGAAACTGGGCCATCTCTCCCCAACTGGAGGCAACTGAGTTGGGGGAGAGGTGAAATCAAAATAAAAACAAAAAACCCCCCCGTTGCTATCTTGCAACAGCAATCACCAGAGCAGAGTCTAGTTCAGAGGTAACAAGATAACACCTCTGAAGTTCCAGCCAAGGCCGCTGCGAAGTCTTGGCAGCGTGGAATTGTGTTGAGACTGTGGAGAAATGCATTTGTTTGGGGGAGTGGAGGAAAAACATCCTGTTTGTTTTTGCAGAGCTCACACAGACCTTTTCCAACATGAGTTCCTCAACTGACTATGGGTCTCACACCTGGGAGCTCTTGCTGACAGTTGACCATCAACACGAAGGCGTAGAAAAGGAATTTTTACTACAGGTCACAGGGGACCTTCACATTGGAGGACTGATGCTGAAATTAGTAGAAAAAATGAGTGAGTAAAGACCTGTTTCATTTACACAGTGTTATGCAAGTAATAAGTGCAGCTTTCCCTCTACAAAGAGAGGCTGTGCAGGTTTTGAAATGGTGCTGCCTCGCTTGTGCCACGGCACAGAGCGTGGAGATGCTCAGACTCGGGGTTTTATGTGGTCAGGACCCCTCCCTGTCTGTGGCCAAAGCCCCCGTGCTACCACAGTGCAAACAAAACTTCGGGTTTGCCCTTCCAGTTCGACAAAAATAATCAGAGCAGGCTGACTATTCAACTCCCTTCCCAGACAGATGTTATAGGTGGGCAGTTTGGGGGGCTGATACCTCGTTTATCTACCTGTGGCAGTCAAAGAGACAGGATTAGTTGTTAAAAGGCGCTTCAGAAGTTACTGTTTCCTGTGCTTTTGGGGCGTTCTAGATAAAATCTGAGCCACATTATCCATTGCACACATTCAGGAGGGAACAGCTGAGACTGACCAAGTCGAGGTTAAGAAATGGAAAGTAAAATACCCTGTGTACAGTCACAGCAAGTGAGCACAGGTGGAAAATACTTCTGTCACCCTCTGCACACTTACACACACGACTGAGCCGGAAACCGACGCAGTCGGAGTTTCCACGGGGTCAGAAGGCTAATTTTTCACAGTATTTTTTTCACTGGTACTCAACTAGTGTGAAAAGCTTTCAGTATTAATATTTAAAGCAAATTTGAGTCGCAGTTTTGACCAGGGAACTCCACCATAGGCCAGGGCTCTGCTGTGTTAGAGACGCTGAGGAACAGCCTCTGTGTGGCAGAGCTGATGAAGAGGAACGAGGAATGATGCCAAAGATGGGAACAGCTCCACCAAGACCACACAGCAACTTTACCTGCTGCTACACATTGACAAAGTTAGTTCCCAGTGACTGCCACAAGTATTCAGCAAATGGGGTTCAGACCTCAGGAGCTGTGGTTGCTGCTTGATGTAAATAAATATTCCTGTTTGCAGAGAACTGTTTCCAAACCGAGTTTTTTTGCATATTTTCTCCACAGTTCATTAACAACCATGTTGTGTTTTCCTAGATATATCACAAGACTGGTCAGACTATGCTTTCTGGTGGGAGCAAAAGAAGTGTTGGCTTCTGAAAACCCACTGGACACTGGACAAGTGTGGGGTGCAGGCAGATGCCAAGCTGTTCTTCACCCCCCAGCACAAAATGCTGCGGCTCCGCCTGCCAAACATGAAGACGGTGAGGCTCAAAGTCAGCTTCTCTACCATGGTTTTCAGAGCTGTCAGTGACATCTGCAAAATTCTCAGTAAGTAAAGATAAACCCCCTCTGGCAACTAAGTTGGAGCGTTTCATTGGGTGACTCTGTTTTGGTGTGAAGTCCTTCCTCACAGAACTGTTGAGCTCAAGGAGAAATTTGAGACAGATTTTTTGGTTTTTAGTGTGCAGTGCATGTCAGTGGTTCTCAGTCTCTGTGAGAACTGATCACACACTGTCAGAGATGTGTCCCAAGAGCTGCAGGAGGACTGGATAGTCAAGGTCCTGTTGGTGGTTTTGTAGGAATCTTGGTCCTCCTGGAGCAGGACTCGGTCCTGATTATTCCGTGCCATTGAGTGAGAGCTGGAGCTTATCAGTGTCCTACTACACCAGCATTCACCACAGGCCATTTTATGGTGTCAACTGATTTATCACCTATTTTTACTTAGCATATTGGTTGTATATTCACGTCAGAAGTAGCATGTTCTGAATGTTCAAAACTTTTATATGCCCAAACCTGTTCAGATCAGGGCATATCTAATGACCCCACACCAGCCCACGAATGTCTCGCAGCACTGAGGCTCCAAGTCCCTCTTTCCAATAATGGAGCACCTCCAAGTGGAGATGAGGTTTTGGGGAATGCCAGAGATGTGTCTGTGCTCAGCAGGGAATAATTTGAGTCTGCAAACCATCTTCAAAATCCCTTAGCTTTAGGGTAAAATGGGGATTAAAATTCTCGTTTTAATTTAGGTCTTCAGAGCTCAGCCCAGTAACACCCTCATCTTCAGAAGGAATTTACTGCCTCATGTTGACCACAAGGCAGCTTCCAATTCCACCTCCTGGCAGTGGATTGTGAAAGGTGTAGCCTGTCTTTATTATACTTAACAGCTCTGCTATAACGATGCCATAATTATACAGCTGGCATTTGGCCAAATTAAATATTTCTCCCAGATTGAGTCAGTGCAGGAATGCTGTAACTTTCCTCAGGAGTGAATACTGTCAAAAAAAAAAAAAAGCCTTTGTTTACCCCAGGGTAAAAGTGTTTCTCAGAAGTGAAGTGCCAGGTTTGCAGCTGAGAATATCTGTCTGAATGAGGAGTGCATCAGGGAACAGTGGACAGCCCAGACAGAAACTTGTGTGAGAAATACAGTGAATAATAAAAGGCATGAGCTTCAAACACAGTGGTTCTTGCTTATTGATAATTCAGATATTCATAACTTCAGATATTATGCCCCAAAGGTGACTACAGAGCCACGAGGGAGAAAGAGTTTTTCCTGGTGCTCTAAAATGCACTTACACTTCCCACAAAACCAGGCTTAAATCCTGTCAAAACTCCCTGTCACAGCCCAAAGCCTTGTTACAGAATTACTGGATTTTCCCTGGCTACTGCTTTGAACCTGCTAAAAATAAAGTTCAGATTGCAACGTGGAGCTTCCTGAATCCGCTAAGTCTCGTCTTGCTTCACTTCCCAAACTGCCCTTGCAGATATCAGACGCTCAGAAGAACTCTCTTTGCTGAAGCAATCAGGAGACACACTCAAAAAGAAAAAGAAAAAGGACAAGAACAGCAAAGAACCAGTCACAGAAGATATTTTAAACCTGTGCAACTCCCCAGCGAGTTCTGGATTACCAGGTAATGAGGAGTCAATATGATTTTATTCTTCTGAGTGAAAGTTAAAAAGAGGAAGGAACTCTTTGTTATGCAATTAAACCCAGGGAGACCAGTTTCTGTAGGATGGTAGTCACAGACACAGAGCCTGAAATCAGTGGCTTCAGGAAATCTCCAATATATCGATATTTTCCTGTTGTTTCTACAAATGTTTTCCTTTCCACTGATAAGAGAAAGGCCATACCAGCAAACAGGTCATCAGCTGTGGCCCTGCACACAAATATTCATGAAATTTGGCAACCTGCAAGGAAAATGAGAAATAAAGGCTTGAAAGTGTGTGTTTCCCGTGTCCAACACAACTGAGATATCTCACAGAGCACTTCTGTCCCTGAGGTCACCTCACCTGGGAAAGGACAAGCCCAGGTGGAAACAGCAGAGATAGGAAACTGCCTTGAAAGAAAAGGGGTTTTTATGATGGGAAGACAAGACCAGTTTTCCCTGGAATAATGTGTTCCACTCTTAACTTGCAGCAAATCCAGGATTGTATAGTAAAACCATGACACCCATTTATGATCCTGTCAGTGGGTCACCAGCTTCTTCCACAATCACCTGGTTCAGTGACAGCCCCTTGACTGAGCAGAACTGCAACGTCCTGGCCCTCAGTTATCCCAACTGTTCCCCAGAAATGCTGGCAGAGATGTACCAGCCACGGAGCTTGGCTGACAAAGCCAAGCTTAATGCAGGGTAAGGTGCCTCTCTTTGAGATCCTTTGCTTTTAAAAGGGTCAATGATGTTGTTGTCAGTTTGGATAGCAAACTCCCAAGGCTTTAAATGGGAATGGGTATGTGGGTAAATTCAGTAATTTTGCACCACAAGTAGGTGATTGAGTTCTGCACAAGCAAACATTGCTTTTTGTCCACCACAGAGAGTACAGAGCACTCAGGGCTCTCGTGGTGTGAGAGGATTGTCCCTCTAGCACTAAAATATGGATTGTCAGTCATCTGTGGGGCATTTAACAGTGACTAGGATATTTTCATTGGATTTCACTGGATGACAGGAGCTGGAATTATAAACCAGCAAATACTGGAATCAAAATGGGAATTCAAAATATTACAGGCAGATTCTTCCCCTCGTTTTTGGGGACGAAGAAGAAAGAATCTTACTGGCATTGGTCACCCCACAACTGCTTAGTTCCTGGCATCTACTCCTCATGTTTTGAGTAGTGCTGGAGATAAAAAATTAGGAAGATTGTAGGTATTGTTTATACAAGGAAAGTTGGAAATCCCTACGAACATTCTACCTTCTTGAGTGACTTTTCCCTGGACTTGCAGGAATCAGAGCTGTCTGTTCCCACTTTTGTTTCACGATTGCATTGGAGCTGTGCATGTGTTGGGGTTTTTCCTGTGCAGATGAATCTGTGGGTTGTTTTCTTCCCCAGCTGGCTGGATTCCTCTCGATCCCTTATGGAACAAGGCATTCTGGAGGAGGATCAGCTTCTTCTACGCTTTAAATATTACACTTTCTTTGATTTGAATCCAAAAGTAAGAGCTTTGGTTTTTATTGCTATTCATTGTTTGCTTGCTTTCATGTCAAGGAGCTACATAATAATATAGAATTCAGATATATATATATAGGATTTTAGCTAGGATTTGTTACAGGCCCTTCAGAAATCAAATCCAATTTCTTCCTCTCAGCTACAGCTGCACTTTTACCCTCTGGACACTGTTCTTAAGATCTTAAGTATAATGATGAGAGCTCTAAAGAGCTCCAGAAACAGTATCCATATTTCCAAAGGGGCTGGTTTACTTTCTCTCTCTCTCTTTTGACATGAAAAAATTAAGGGGAAAACTAGACCTAAATGATGTAATGGTATAAGCCCTGCTTTTGAAAATGAACTTAAAAATTACATTTCTGTTCCACTGTCCTCACTGAATTTCACAGCTTTCCTGGGCTGAACCCCTCAGAAGTGATCAGGACACTTTCCAGTTCATGTGGTGTGGTTTGGGGTGAAATGTCACCCCTACTGAAATGGGTCTCAAACTCAGCAGCCCAAACATTTCCCTTCTTTGTCCCAGCCAGCCACGGAGCCACAGCCCAAAAATACTTCAGGCAGCTGAATATCTCCCCTCTGCTGGGAGAGCTCATGCCCCAAGGTTTACCCTCCCAGCACCTACATCTCACCAGCTCTGGGGCTGAATATTTCTGAGTCACTTCAGCTTATTAACCACATAATAAGAAAAAAATCACTGTCCAAAAAAGGGATGGTGAGTTAAGGCAGACCTGACTAACATGAAGCTGCTGCAAAGGCAGAACCGGAACTGAAAGAGCCAAGAGCAGAGAGGGGAAGTGAGGGACGAGAGTTCCGCGTGTCACCCTCGTACCAGCCCTGTCGTGCTGCTGTCACTCCCACCGTGTGGTTTCACAGTTCTGCTACACCGCTCCAGGGCCTGCTGCCTCAAAAGGGGGTGTCTTAATCTCCCCTTCTGCCTCAGCCAAGGGCTCCTGGTGCATTTTCTGTTGGCTCAGCAAGTCACTGTGCCCAGGCACACAAGCTGGTACAGGAGAAGGGAACAAGGCAGAGGTGGGAGGAGGAAGGAAACAACGGTTGTGGCTCAGCCTGGTGTTAGATCAGCTGATTATGAATCTGTACCTGGGTCATTAATGGCCAGTGTTGTTCTTTTTTGGCTCCAGTATGATGCAGTGAGAATCAACCAGCTCTACGAGCAGGCCCGCTGGGCCATCCTGCTGGAGGAGATCGACTGCACGGAGGAGGAAATGCTGATCTTCGCTGCCATACAGGCACGTACTTGATCCAAGTGGCAAAACCTGTTTCCTCAGGAGGCAGGCACAAGCTAGGACAGGACCAGGAGAGAGCCCAACAGCTCTGCTTGGATTGGGGCCTGCTCTTTGGGTGAGAAACAATAAGCAGCATCCAGCAGCTAAACCAAGCCAAGTCAGGAGCAGCAGTGACACCGTTATTCAAACGGGCACATGCAAGTATGGAACCACTTACTAACATTGTCTAGAGCAAACCACACCCAGGATGCCACTTTGATAGCAGATGTCAGAAGATTAGTATGAAGTGTTGCTGCCATCCTTTCACCTCTCCTTCCTGAACATTTCTGAACGTTCAGAACAGACAGAGAAAAAGCTGCAGTACAATATGAAGGGAAGGGCACTGTGGAGCACACGGAAATTTAACGTGAGCGAGCACAGCTCAGGCCCTGACTGTGGGGAATAAGGCACAAATGTTTGCTGATAATAAATTCCTTCCTTTCAAATGTAAATGGAGCTGCCAAAAATTCACAGCCTGGCACTGCAGAACACCAGGAAACTTTGCTCTGAGTTTCCACCGGGTGTGGATGGCACTTAAAGCTTGCAGTTCCAAGGATGCAGCATCTTGTCCCCCTCCCAGAACGGGGATGATTATAACAGTGAAGGGATGCAAACACTAGCAATTAAAATAGGAAACTGTTATCAGCCATTGCACTGGAGAGCATAAGGGACATCCCTGTTTCCTTGGGAAAAAACCCTGGTTCTGTGCTGCACAACACCACACAGTTGTCCAAGACCCAGAGGGCCAAATGTGCTGTGATTTTGTGTTGCTAATTGATACACTGACTGCTGTTTACTGATGTTTTATTGCAGTATCATGTCAGCAAGTTGTCATTGTCATCAGAGGCACAAGATTCCACCTGTGAATCGGAAGTAGATGAAGTAGAAGCTGCACTTTCTAACCTGGAAGTGACACTGGAAGGTGGAAGCACAAGTAACATTTTGGTAGGTCCTCTGGGATCCTGGAATGGCTGTCACGGTGGCAAAGGTGTTGGCTCTGATGATCCCACCCAGTTCTTGGGTTTCCTAACAGAGTGCATTGTACTAAAGTTATTCCTAATTGTTCCCAATAGGAGGACATCACAGACATCCCAAAACTTGCTGATAATCTCAGGCTAGTTAGGTGAGTTGTTGACATTAATAATAAACCAGGCAAAACCTTAAGCTGAATAAAACAGGCTTAACCTTACAGGAGACCTCCTGAGTTTTTCACTCTAATCTAACAGCAGATCCTACAGTTATAAATTAACATATACCCCTTATATATCCTAATACCATCCTCTTCCAATCTTTCTCTTGCTTCTTCTGGCAAATCTTTCCAGCTTTTGGGGTGCTGGGGGAACTAAACTTGTACTTATTAAAAGGTCACGCTCATCACTCATCTCTAAACAAAACTCTACAGTTCTATTTTCGATCACATTTTTACTGGTTTTTGCCAGTGAAAAACTAGAAGAAACTTGCAGTTCTCCCTGAGGAGAATTTCTGAAAGCAACCCTGGGGAATGTGTTTTTTAAATGAAAGAAATTACCCCTTTTCTAACCAAACACAGAGGCTGTTTTTTTCAAATATCAAAACGAGTTTCTGTGATCCTGCTGTAATATCTTGATTTATGGGTGATCTGAACAACTGCAGAGACCCCAAGTCTGCAGTGCCTTTTATCAGAAAACAGCCTTTGTGTTTCAGGAAGATAAAGTTTCCTGTTGCACGAATATTTATCAGATTCATTCCGTGGACAGATGGGAACTGAAAACTGCACCTGAAAAATGGTAACTGTTGTTGGCTGTTCAGAACTGTTAATTATTAATTTCCAATTAGGAATTTTATTTGACATTCAGATTATTCAGGTGCCTTCAGAAGAAAGGGAATTCAAGCTTTTAACAATGGATTGTTTGTTTTCCCCCAGCAGTGGAGCTTTGCTTTTAAAAGAGGTTTTTAAAAGAGTTTGCTTTTAAAAGCGTTCAGTTGTTATTTTTCATCAGGAAAAAGTTCCTGTGTTCTTGATAAATCACTTACTAAACCTAAGACATTGTAGAAACTTTATACCCTGTCTTTAAAGGAACAACAACATTTTGCTCCTGTAATTATTTGCTTAATTGTAAAAATGCAAAGCTCTACATGTCCTACTGCTTTAGTATTCATATGGTGGACTTTTATTCCTATTTATTCTCAGCCTGCACCACATTAGCACAATAGTAAATGATGCTTCAGGTGGGTGACAATATTGTGGAGAAATACAGTATTTTTTTCAAAAAGCTTTCCATAGAGTTTTCAGCTTTTTTTTTTGTTTAAAACAATTATAGTCCCTTATTTTTGAAGAATGTTGTTGTTATTGGGAAATTAAAAGCCAAATTCTTTGGCGGTTTTGAAAATCCGCTCTTTTTTTTTTTTAATTTAAACATAAAAATCACCATTTTCTAGAAAGGATTCTAAACTAGGATTTTTAGAAAGGGTCTGGAGAAGGCAAGAGTGTGTCTAATAAATCACTTTTCCAGACAGCTCTATACTCTTTGTACCATCATCTTAGATTTAAAGGGAAGGACTGGAATAGTTGTTTTTCTTTTTTTCTTCCTTTTAACTTCATTGCTGACCTTTGTCACTACTTGTGAAGTGTTTCTCTAATACATAGAGCTAACACCTCTGGTTTTCTCTCCTGAAGTGCTGCAGAACCTCTGTAATTAGTGAAGGAATAGAATTTTGTTGGGTTAGACAATTAGATGTTCAGATAAAGCCAAAAAATGGTCTCTACTCCCTTACAAGGCAGTGAATACAAGGGCATCACCTTAAATTTCAGCTCCACCAGAATATTTGTGAGTGACTTGGCAGTTTGTCCATTTTGATAGAACCCAATGTGATTCCTTTGTTTCCTGTAGGCCCAGGAAGCTCTCACTCAAAGCTATCAAGTCATACTGGTTTATCTTCAGAGACACTTCAATATCTTATTTTAAAAACCAGGAATCTGCACAGGGAGAACCCATTGAGAAGCTAAACCTAAAAGGTAGGGATTTTCCTTTCTTGCCTTTTCCTAAGTCCTCTGATCTCAAAGGAAAACAAAATCTAGTCCTTTAGTACTAAATCAGTAACTAAAATTAGTGATACAGGAATGAAACCAATTAATTTCCTTCTGGTTCTCTGTGATCCAGGATGTGAAGTTGTACCAGATGTAAATGTTGCAGCGAAGAAGTTTGGAATCAAGTTGCTAATTCCTGTTGCTGATGGCATGAATGAAGTGTATTTGAGATGTGATAACGTGAGTAACAAGCCAAGGGGAAGTCTGTATTCCAGATTTATGGCAGATTGTCTAGAAGACCTGTTGTCCTGTCCTAGAATTTGTAGAGAAAAATAAGGATGCTGCAGAGAGTTTATTACCTAGACATTTAGTAAAATTTAAGAATGATGTGGTGGCCTAATAAATACGTGATGGTTATGGAGATAAAAGGACAATAATCCTGTGTGTATCATTTTCCAGTGATAGCATTTTATCCTCACTGTTTTCACAAGTTTCCAAGTAAGGCTGGTAGAAAGAAAAAAAAGAACAAACTATGAAAAAATAAAAGGAGATTCCAGTATTTTGTTCCAATGTTTTCAGAGGTTTGGATTTTGTTCTGTTCTTTCCTGGATTAGAAGTGTCCCCATTCAGATGAGGGCAACGTGACCAGGATCTCACACGAGTTTTCAGTTTATTTCGTTTGTATTAAAACGTGTCAAACCGAATGGTGTAAAACCATTCATTGGGTGACAACCAGTCACGCCATAAAATTCCCAAGGGGATCTATTCCAAAGGACTGGATTCCCTTGAAGGTGTAAAGCCTAACAGTGTCCAACTGTGCTGCTGCAGGAGGATCAATATGCTCGGTGGATGGCTGCTTGTGTCCTGGCCTCCAAAGGCAGGACCATGGCCGACAGCTCCTACCAGCCCGAGGTGCAGAAGATCCTGTCGTTCCTGCAGATGAAGAACATGTCTGCCCAGGCTCCCTCTGACCCCGAGAGCGTGGATATGAAACCGGAATGCTTCGTCTCGCTGCGTTACACCAAGAAATACAAGTCCAAGCAGGTATCCTGAGGTGGCTCTGGCTGGGGGTGGGTGGTTCCAGGGGTTGCTGAGGGGTGAGGCTGGATCCAAGCAGCATTTGGAAGTGTACAGTAGGATCACCTACAGTACTCGTTTGTCCCTTTGTAAGAGGACTTTCTTTAAAGTGAACACAGGGACAGGTGTCTCAGCACCTCTCCTGCATCCCCATCCCTGCCTGAGTCATCCATGATGTTCTGCTCCTGATACACTGTCCCTGAAAGTCTCTTCAGAGAAAGAAGGGAGGGTTTTAAGGACAGGAAGTTACTCTGCATCTGGAACAGCAGGGTCTTCCTGTCCCCTTGGCCCGGGTGCCTCTCCTTCCTCTCCACCTAATTCCTTGTCCACTGCTTTTGCTGCAAAAGAGCTCAGCCTACCCATCCTGAGGGGAGTCTCCAGAGCAGTGTATGGAGCCAGTGCTGCACACACCCAGCCCCCAGCCCCTGGTGGCCTGTTCTGTCCTGCCCTTGGTGCTCAGGGTCTGTCCCCGGGTGCCCTCTGTGGTACATCTGCACGAGGTGTCTCAGCTGACCATGTTTGATTCAGTGGAAGCCACGGGATTTTTGTTCTCCGCTCAACTGAAACCTTTCTCCCTTGCCGTGTTTCCCAGCTGACCGCTCGCATCCTGGAGGCCCACCAGAACATATCCCAGATGTCCCTGGTGGAGGCCAAGCTGCGTTTTATCCAGGCATGGCAGTCCCTGCCCGAGTTTGGCTTATCCTACTACATCGTAAGGTAATCACATCCCAGAGCTGTGCCAAGCTGCCACAACGTGTGCATTACACTTGCCTTCATACACACCTGTGGGGGTTTGCCAGGGGTACAATATCTCTAGGATTAAACCCTTATTGACATCACTGAATTTCATTAGTTATTGTTCATTAAAATCACTTACTGACTCACTGAAATGTAAAACGTGCACATTTCACCGGTGTGCTCAGGTTTGCAGTTTGTGTTCACTCTGACCCTTGCTCACTGGAATATGATAAAACACTGATTTCTTTGGCATTTCATTAAGAAAGCAGCAAATGCTCCCTTTTTTAAGTTGATGCAGAAGAGCAGTGAGCACAAGAAAGGTCCTGTTGAGTTCACAGCAGCTTCCTCTGGACACAGCAGGGTTGTGACCTGCAGTCTTTTCTCCTGACAAAACACCAAACAGCTGAAAAGCACTGACACAACCATCCTTGGAGGCACCTTCCTTAATCTGTTCCCAATACCTCTTCCAGGACTAGCTGGGAATCATCTGTGGTATAAACTGAAGCAGCTGGGAGCTGTTCCCTGGCACAGAGCCCAGCTGGCACAGAACATCCCACATCTGGACTGTTAAACTCTCTGACTTCCCAAAACCCAGTAGCCTTGTGGGAACTACAAGACCACGTTGGTCCTTGGGTGTTCCAGTTTCTAAATTGTTCCTGGGAGCCATTGGAGAGTCAGCTGGAGCCAGGATTCTGCCTGAACTCCCTGGCCCTGGGAATTTTCACCCCGTGTGTCACCACTAATCCCCTTAAACACACCAACACCTCCGACACCTGAACTGTGCTTTGTAGCATAAGCAAAGCATCTTGGGGTGAATTTATCTCAGTTTGGTGTCAGGTAAAGCACAAATTGTGTCCAGGTCACATTCTTTCTCTAAAGTCCAGTACATTTAAGGAGAGAAAGTTCACAAACAGGATCTAAAATGCTGAAAATGGTAAGAGCAGACAGGTGAGATCTCTTCCAGCTTTCATCAGGAAGGTAGTTTCTTTACCAGAGAGATCTTTTCCCAGTTATTCCCAACTCAAAAATTTCTGCCCCCAAAGGTTCTGATACTTTTATGTTTAATTTTCATCTCTAATCAGAAGAAAATTGAAATGTTAAAATGTCTCAATATTTTTGCCATGTCATTTATACCCAGAAATATGTATATATTGCCAACAGTTGTTTTGATAACTTAATGGTCATATATAAGATATAAAAATGGTGATATATAAAATATTAAATTTATTTTGATTATATAATTTAGGTTAATGTAACTAGAAGAACATGTTTCAACATTAGAGAAAGGAAGGAATGAAAATTATCGTTGGCATTTTTTTCCAGTAAAAATAAAATGAAAATTCATGCATTTAGGAAGAACAGTATTTTGTTAGCAGGAAACAATCAATTAGAAAAGATTTCAGGGAGATCTACCTGCCTGATTATTTTCCATCTTACACCATGGTACACCAGCCTACACTTTTGCTTTATAACCAATCCTGTTCTAAAGAAGGGGCCACACTCTCCTCAATCCCAGACTGTTGTGACTTTTCCCATGGTTTTGCACTTTCAAGGAAGAGCAGGTGAAATGTTTCCCTGGACAGAATCATTGCCAACCAGATCTGCTCAAAGGTTTTGGGGTTGTTTTTTTTCCAGGTTTAAAGGAAGCAAAAAGGATGATGTGCTCGGGGTGTCCTACAACAGGCTGATCCGGATAGATATGGCCACGGGAGATCCTATCACAACGTGGAGGTTCTCCAACATGAAGCAGTGGAATGTGAACTGGGAAATTCGCCAGGTAAAGCTGGAACAGCCCTGCCCTCACTCCTTGCAGTTCAGACACACTGGAGGATGCTTTCAGAAAATATTTTCAAGCCTCAGTGAAAAGATTTTGAACTTGTTGTGACATGCTATGCGATGAGCTGTCTGGAGTTTTTCTGAAGGAGCCTGTAGTTAAAAAGTCAGAAACTAAAAGATCATCAGTTTAAAAGGTTCCTGCCAAGTTTATTCCTTACGAGTTGCCCTTGGGTTTGATGGGCTGAAATACAGAGACTCCAAGGTGAATCCCAACATGTGACATTCACTGCTGTCAGTAAAAATCTCATTTGAACTCTCTGTGCAGTCCAGCTCATGCATCATCCTCTGAACTGTAGGGATTCATTCTCTGTCACAGACTGAGGATACGGGATTTGCCTTTCAAATCCCAAACTGAGATTGCAAGGCCACAGTGTGAGCAACCCTGTCAATATGTGGTCCCTGATTTGGGGTTTCAAAGCTTGAAGCCAACTGTGTAAATTGCAGATTTGTGGGGTGGAACTGGTGTGACCTGAGGCAGATGGAAGCACCTTGGAAACTGTTCCTGCTTACAGAGTTTTCCACATCCATCTGTTGGAACCAGGAGAGATCAGACACGCTCCCTATTGCTCTCCTGCAGGACTCCCTGTGCCAGGGAGTAAATTCTGGTAAATTTGCTGGGTTTCCTTTAAATCCCTCTCAAAAAAAAGGCAGGAACCGCAGTTAGCAACTAAGCTCAGTTTGCTGCATTTTAGAACTAACAGGAGCTGGAAACCAAAAGCTGGAGCCCAAAGGCAGATTTAAGGTCAGAAGGTAACAGGGGCCAGATTAAACTTTGTTGGTGAAGTGCACAAAGAGTCGGGAGTGCCACTCCTGCTCTTCCCAGTGTTCACTTCATATGCCACTGGAAAAAGAGTTAAAGCACGATTTTGTCGCCTGCCTGAACAAGCAAAAGTATTTTGACCACAAGAGGGCCCTGATACAGCAGGAAAGTAAGAAACAAGCGGGCAAACAGCCTCAACACGCAGCAGAACAGAAATCTTGGTTAGCAGAGGCAGGTACTGCTTCATCACAGGACTTGTGATCCAGCTGTGCTCCCACACTTGCTCTTTCTTCCCAATCCAGCTTATCCCTGTGCCTGATTTTGCCATCCCTCTTTCCTTTAGGTTGCCATCGAGTTTGACCAGAATGTCTCCATTGCTTTCACCTGTCTGAGTGCAGACTGCAAGATCATCCATGAATATATTGGGGGCTACATCTTCTTGTCAACACGGTCCAAAGACCAGAATGAAACACTGGATGAAGAGCTCTTCCATAAATTAACTGGAGGTCAGGAATGACATGAAGTAAACTGTCTTCCCTCTGCCTGCTTCCTGTTATAGCTAAGAGCAGAGATTATGGAAAAATCTCTCTGATTGTTAACTGCTGGCTACTAATTATTGTACATGGCAATTAATCTTTGTAATATGACTGGGACTGTTTACAGTTTTTGTTAAATATTGAAGGTAAGGTCAGTGGATGCCACGTGGCAACTCCATCATCAGTACTTCAGAAAATTAAATCACCTTTGTTTTCCTTTTGTACAGCTTGATATTTTTAAATAAACAGTGTCTGGCCACTGGCATTTTTTTAACCTAGTGTTTTTAATTGCAGCAATCTGTTTAAGCATCCAGGACATGTAACTTGAGGGTGTTGTACAGCAAATTTTCTCCCTTATAGCCATGCAACTCCCACTGCTAAAGTGGCTGTTGTTAAAGAGCCCAGCTTTTATCAGAACTAAAGCTGAATAAATACATAGTTTAAAGCTACATGACTTGTCTGACACTTGCCCTGAGAACACAAAGCATTCCATCAGTGTTCCAAAGTCCTGCAGACTGAGCCATCGAAACTCATGTAGTGATTACTCGGTTGCTCAAAAATGTAGCACCCATGTCTGCCTTCATCCACTGAGGTGGTTCCCTGGAAGCCAGAGAAGCTACAAAGGATTGGTCTTGGAAAAACTGGATCCAAAACATCGATTTTTTGAGGAACTTTGTTACCTGGTTGAAAACAGTGAGTTTGGTACTATCTGAAATATTTTGCTCGTTGTGGGCCTTTCTATTTTCTGTCCCTGTTACTCTGTGTGACTGTGACATCTCACTGAACTCAACTTGCTCATGTGTGAGGAGCTGGAATTCCTGTAGGAATGATTTTATGTGTGTTGTGCAGACTGCAAAGAGAGATTGATGCTCCCAGGGCTGGAGCACCTCTGCTCTAGAGACGGGCTGGGAGAGCTGGGGCTGTTCAGCCTGGAGAGGAAAAGGCTCTGGGGAGACCTTACAGCACCTTCCAGGGCCTAAAGGGGCTCCAAGACAGCTGGAGAGGGACTTGGGACAAGGGCCTGGAGTGATGGGATGAGGGGAAATGGCTTCACACTGAAACTCTCCCCTGTGAGGGTGGGGAGCAACTGGCACAGGTTGCCCAGGGAAGCTGTGGATGCCTCATCCCTGGAAGTGCTCAAGGCCAGGTTGGATGGAGGTCTGAGCAACCTGGGCTAGTGGAAGGTGTCCCTGCCCATGGCAGGGGGTTGGAACTGGATGAGCTTTAAGGTCCCTTCCAACCCAAACCACTGTGATTCCAGCTCTGCCTGCTGGAAGGAGCCACACACACCCACCAAGCTGAATGAAATTTGGTTCTACCCTACAACACACAGTGATCAGTGAAGGAAGGACAGAGTGAAGCTGAGAGAATTCATGAAACTGCTGGACAAACCGAAACTGTTTTCACATATCTAAAGGAAAACAATGGGCAGGTGTTGTCATATCAGCAAGAGATGCTGCAGAAATCACTGTGATTATAAACATCACTGGGACCAGAGAGCCTTGATTGTTAGGCCACATCCTCTGCTTCTCTCCAGTCCCTGTCAATAGGCTGCAGTGGAATCACTCCCATTTTATGCCAGTTTAAACAAACTACAGCTTTACATTTAAAAAAACCAAAAAGAGTAGAGCCTGCTTCCCAGCCCACTGACTTCCCTCTCCTCAGCACATTTTACACAGGCTGAGGGACCATCCAGTTTTCCTTCAGTAGAGGACTTACCCACTTCTCACTTGCTTGACACAGGCCTAGTATTTTCCTTGTCCAAAGTCCAAACACTGGCCATATTTAAGACCTGCCCAAGGGTTCCATGGGAGAGCTGAATGCTCATATTAGTGCCAGCACCTCTTGCACAGACAGCTGCCTTCCACACTCAGCCTCCACTTAGGCTTTGCAGGCAGGATCCTGACCATGCCTGCACAAATTGTTCTCTGAAAACACAGCCCCCTGCTCGTCATTCCCGGAGCAGACCTTGTTGCCCAACTGTTACATGGAAGTCCTGGAGTTGCCCCTTGCCTACGTGACCTGAACCCAGGAATGCAGGGACATGGAGAAATCGGAACGTAGTTCTCATTGTGAGAGTCTGTGGCTCCCTTCAGCGCTGAACAAGCACATCCACTTGCAATCCAAGCTGTCTGGACTGGGATTTCGGAGAAACTATCAAATATTTCCATTTTCTTCCCTGCCCCTCCTTCAATCTTACCCCATGTGTCACTGCTGCTCTGCAAGGAGGCTCTGCCAGCTCATCCAGGCTGGCTGTCAGCCCTGTCCTTTGCCTTTTAGCTTTAAGGAATGATCCCCTGCTGCTTTCCTCTCTCTGTGTTTCTTTAGGCCATCAGCTGTCTTTTCTCCTCGATCCACTCACCTTGCAAGGCTTTTCCATGAGAGGTAAGGAACACTGAGGAACAAAAATCTAGTTTTATCCAGCTGCTTTCAGTGCTGCATGTGACTGTAGCTCTGCTTCCTACAAGCAGCCCTTGGAGAGGTTGGAGCAGGAAGGCACAACCCAGGGCATCCTGCACCTCAGTAATTCCAGGCTGGATAACCTGAGAGGAGGCTGCACCAGCCTGCTCTGTCTGACACGTGCACCAGCCACAGCACCAAGTCATCTGTCATCCCACCCCTGGTGCACCAAGTCATCTGTCATCCCACCCTGTGTCACCCAGCACGTCCCGGCCACGCTCCAGACATTCCCCTTAATGCTCATCATCCTCCCTGATTCCTGTAATGACCCGATCAGACGTGGTTCATCCCACCTGATTTACACCCAGGGTTAAAGACCACGGGCTCGGGGGTCTGCAGGAGCCAAGTTATTCATCCCACAGTGCCAGATGTGGGAGAGGTTTCCCAGAGTGAGCGAAAGCAGCGCAAGGGCGGCTGCCCCCGAAGTTGTGCAACACAGAGATGAAATCCAGGACAGGAATGTTGTTTAGATGAAAACAAAAACTTTCAGGAAACTTATACCTCAGCTCTGCCACAGCCCTCTTCTGTACATCGTGCTTAGTTAAACCCAGATCAGGGTAAAACCCCACCGATGTCAGAGGGCTGCTGTTTGCTCTTACTCACACCAAATTCCGCAGGGAATTTCACCGGAACGTGTGTTACTGCAGCAGAGACACACACCCATAGTTTTCTGAAACCTCAGGCTAAATAATCCTGTTCCTGCATTCTCTCCCTCTTCTCTGTAAGAAAATGTCTTGCTGGTGCTTGCTCCGTGGACAGACCTGCGAAACATTTCTTTTGTTGGCTTTCAAATCCATTCTCCAGACTTTTTCAAGGTATTTTCATTCTTAACCATCACTTGGACCGAGGCCAGCAAGAAACATTCACCTCTTAAACTTTACAGCCTGGTACCATCCTCGCCTTCTCCTGCTCTCCCCGAGCTCTGCTTATCTTGGTGTCACTGAGGAATGCAGGGCTCTGCCCGAGCATTCCTGCAGGCAGAGGGGCTTTGTGCAGCCTTGAATCGCCCCCGGGGAGGGGGCGTCTGGTTCGGCTCCTTATGCATCACCCGTGTGAAAAGGCTGACAGAAACGCCTGCTTTCACTAAACACGCCCTCAGGTTGCCGCTGAAACTCTTAGAAAAGCAGAAGAAAACGGAGCAGAATAAAAGGTGACATGAGAACAGGCCAAAGTGGCCCACAAAGGGGAAATCTCTGCCCGCTGCCACCAGATATTGGAAAGAAACTGGTAGAGAGGGCTGCTGCCTGCCCTGGGAGACCTTCACCAGTACCTGGGCAGCTGCTTGAGATACAGCACCATATTCCAGATGATGAGAGTTTCCTGGGAAGATACAACACCTGCTGCAAAAACTGAACATCCAAAAAGCAGAAGCAAAGCCGGAAAATAAAAGTAACAAAAGCTCGTTTTCCGAGGGTGCTCTGCCTCTTGCAACAGGTTCTCAGTATCGCTCAGAAATCAAGCGCCCCTGGGCAAACAAAGCCTCCACCTCCACTGAAATGAGAGGCTGCTTTCCCAGTCTGACAGTCTGCTTGCCTCCAAAATAAAGCCAGTAAGGTTGAACTCATTAAATTTAAGGCAGGTTTTGGCTCCCCGGGTTTCCTGGAGGGTTTTTTTTAAGATGTTAAAAGCAATAAGACAACCAATAAGTCTAAAATAACCACTGAAAATTCGTTGTCTGTAAATACCGAGCCAAAGGCAGTAAACACAACACCGGCACTTCATAGCCCAGGGCAAAGCCAGGCCACCTCCCTGCGTTCCAGCTTCCCAAAGAGGAGCAGTGCAGCAGGTCTGGGAAGCCACAGGGAAGGCAGGAGCTGGGCTTTCCTCCTCTTATAGCAAATTCTTCAGATTTTTTTAACCTGCCCCACGGTGCCCTTTGAACCCCGGCAGGCAGTGCAGATCCTGAGGTACCTGCCGTGGTGCACGTGCCGGGCCTGCACTGCCCTGCTCCCAGTCCTGCCCCACCAGGGTTAATATGGGATTAGCCCCTCATCTAGGAAACTATTTGTCCTGCCCTGGAGCCATTCCACGGGGGAACAACATGTACATCTCTCCAAGGGAAGGGCAATGGCTCCAGGGAGTCCTACTGAAAGGCCCTATCTCGCTCCGGGGATGTTCTGGTGTTTTTCAAGGCTCTCTCCCCACGCAGATAATGAACCACACGGGCCATAGATAAGCTCTGAGTACATGTGCACAGGCAGACTCAAGGTTTTGGGGCAAGACCTTTATCTGCACTTTAGCACCAAAGTGGGGCTGTGCTGCCTCCACATCAGGGATCTGTTTTGTTGTCCTGATAAAGGGAAAGCACTGACTACTGCTCTCCTTGGACATTTTACTAATCAGTTGTCCTACAGTAGCAACTGAACAACCACCCTTTTGCTTTTGCTTTGGAAGGATCTCTATCAATTCACCCCTGTCTGGGATACTGACTTTATTCTCTGCTCTCCATCAGCCCAATTATTATCCTGAATTGTGGGAACGCTGACAGACCCAGCTCAGGGCAGGTCCCTTGGTGGGAGATGGTTCACGTTTTCAATCCCACTTTTCCAGCAAAGGACGAGATAAGTAACGGGAAGGGAATTCTCCCAAGCCACGTGGAACACAGATGCAGAGCAGGGAACACAACCCTCGCCCAGCGGGACCGGGAGAGGCCTCCCAAGGCTGTCCCACGCGGGTTGAGATGCCGCCCACCCTCTCCATCGGCACAGAGAATTCCTCTCTGCGGGAGGAGCAGGTGAGGGTTTCACTTCTGACATTCCCTTAGGGCCTCCTTAGAAAAGTCATTTGTCCTGCACGAACATTTCTGGGATTTACTCCCAGGAGCAAGAGTCTTAGAGAGAAATTTAAACACTTGAAGCCCTTTATTGGCGCCTAGAGAGAGACCAAAGCCCGTGTCAGCAGACAGAGCCTCAGCTTTACATCATCCTGACCTGCCAACAAAGGGACACAACAATTCCCCTCCCTCCCCCCTTGTCAGGAGGAGACGTGAGAGTTGGGACTACTGACACTGATCTTTTCCCTTTACCCCCCGCCTCTGAGACAAAGACGGACAGGAGCAGCCCTGCCTGAGCGCTGGGAAATAAGAGCCCTCCCACCCCGCTCCCGCCAGGGCCAAAGGAGCAGGGAAAGTTGCCTGGAGCCGCCCCCTCTCTAGGCGAGGGGAAAGCTGGATGCGGGGGAGCGAGCCTGGAACAAACCTCGCCTGAGCTTGTGGGCAGAGCCGCGAGCAGGGAAGGCTGGGAACAGAAAAGAGGCATTTCACGCTCTCGGCTGAGTCACCCAAGTGTATAAAACCAAGGCCGGGCAGTCGGAGCCGCTCGGAGCGGAGACACGAGGCAGCGGGACTTTGGGACAGGTACGTGCAGGCGGATGCGGTTTAGAGGCAGGGACTAAGATTAAATCCAAGACTGGAATCCAGCGGTCCAATTCCTCCCATCCTTTCCCTGCCATGTGCTGCGGAGCACGGGATCCAGCGGCTCCGGTGACCGGGAAGCCCTGAGGCTGCTTGGCTCTGTCACGGTTCCGTCTGACAAAAAGGACGCAGGCCACCAAAATACACTGTTTTGGTGGTCCAGGATGTACTCTTTTGCTTATCCCTCCTTCAAACATGGGACGGCAGCAAAGGATAACAGTCCGGGCAAGACCTGGCACCATTCAGGGAACAGCAAGTAGCTATTAAAATTTGGAATAAGTCTGAGATATTCCATACTACGTGAGGATTCGGTCACCTCCCTACGTAATATGTTTTTGGATGAGGAATGATCACTTTGATGCCTGGCAGCGCTAAAGACAGCTCAGTAAGAAAACCACTAGTTTAGGGCTGGGCTTAATTTTCTCCAGTGACGCAGATTACCTGCGGGGCCTTTCACAAGTCATTTAGGACTTTTTGGTTCTCTTTTAAATGACAAAGACAAAGCCGGGGCGGGAGGAGGAGGGAGCTCAGATGGAACTGGAACACTGAATGTTTCTTGGCGCCCAGGCCTTTGGGGCCCTGGTCCAGGAGCGCACTCAGTTTCTGACCGCTTCCACTGAAATGTGGTTCAGGATCTGCATTCCCAGTGCATCCTTTTCCCAGCAGCTGGGCTGTGCAATCTGTCAGCAGTGCCGGCTGCTCGGGAGCCCCAAAGTGCCTGCGGGGTCCCCCTGTGGCTGTCACTCGGAACGGGCAGCACCGTCCTGGCAGAGCCCAACAAGCCCCGGGGCTTTGCTGTCCCAACTTCTGCTAAGGGAAGGAAAGCCCTTCCTAACACAGGAAACGCACTTTTACCTGCCCACTCCATTGCAACTCAGCCCAGTTTGGGCACCTGTCCTTTAGAGTCTGACAGCCCTCCCCAGCCCTTGGATCCATACACTTGCTTTGCACAGGCAACCTCCCAGAGAACAATCCCTTGCCACGGGCACACCTGCCCTGTTGCTTGGGCATCGCCCCGCTGGAAAACTTCCCACTGGGCTGGCCAGAGTGGACACTGCAGCAGGACAACCTGCTGCACTGAGGGTACTGGTGTGGGATACAGCTTGGTTGCTTCCTCCATGAAAAACTGTAGGCACACTTAGACTACGAGTGTGTGATACTTCTGTCCCCAAGGGTTCATGTTTACTTAGTCTTAATTACGGAAGAGCAAATAATTATCACTTATCACTGCTCGGATGCAAAAGGGAAGTATTTAAAAAATGTTTCACTTTTAAAGTGCTTGTAGTTGCCTGGAGGGATTTTAATTTAGCTCTTAATGTTGATGTTTTGTTTTCCCACCCATCCCGAAACAAAACCCAAACAGATCTTGGAAATTGATTGCAAGCCACTTCGGAGAAGGATGTTTCCAGGCTTGCTCGTCCTCTCTCTGCTGGTGGGGAGCACAGCGGCTGGCCCGGTGAGCAGAGCAGAGCCTGCAGCATCCAGGGATGTCACCACCTTTTTCCAGCTGGCTCAGGAAGACCCTTGGGAGAACGTTAATCTCACCAGCATGTCCTGTGAGGATCGGAAGAACAGGACCTGGATCACCCTGCAGCTGACCAACAGCAGCCTGACAGCTTTCCCTGTCTGCCTTCCCGAGGCCCTGGAGACCTTGGACCTCAGCAACAACCTCTTGGAAGAGGTGAACGGCTCGGACATCGCGAACCTGCCGCGGCTGCGCGTCCTCTCGCTGAGGCACAACCGCCTCTGGGCGGTCTCGTGGGGACCTGAAGCCCTCAGCAGCCTCCTCAAGCTGGACTTGAGCTTTAACAAGCTGTCGTCTGTGCCATCCTGCCACAGCTCTGCCCTGCCCAACCTGAGGTGGTTGTCCTTGGCTGGAAATCCACTGCTGGAAATCCAGCCGCTGGCTTTTTCCTGCTCCCCTCAGCTGCAGGTGTTGAACCTCTCTGCGACCCTGCTGGGGCAGGAGGACAGCAGAGGAATTAGGGAATCTGCTTTTGCCATCAGCACAGCTCCCAGGGAGGCCACGGACAGGCCTGGAAACTCCATCCATGTGCTTGATCTGAGCGGGACTTTCCTTGAGAAAAGTAAGTCTCTGGATTTCCCACTGTAAACACGGGGTTTGGTCAGGCTGGGGGAACAGGAGCCTGGCTGGATGATGGGATGATGGCTCCCATCCTGATCCAGCCCGGGGTGGAGGGGGAACACCTCACACTGCAAGCTGCAAACAGCTGGTCCAAGAGTGCAGGGCACTGTCACACAGACCAAGGGAAGGGCAGAGACCAGACACCACGAGACAGGGCTGTTTGTCCCGGCATAGTCACCCCCCTCCATCCTAATTCCACTGTCTGCTACTGACAGTCATCCTGCTGTCAGCCCTGGGATTAGTTTTGTGACACAGAGGAGGAAATTAATTTCTCTTTCCAGACAGGCTGCTGAAATCTTTCTTTGTCCCCACAGCTACTCTGCTTTGTTCCTCTGCAGTGAGGGAGCGCTGAGAGAGGCTTTCTGTGTCAACCACAGCCTGATACTTCCACACAGGGAGACAATCCCTGCCCTGAGCAGTTTACAGGATAGTTTTTTTCCCTCTTACCAGCCCCAGTTTCTAACTGAGGTGCTGAGGCACACAGATGTTCGATGCCTTGCCCAGCTGCCCTCAGCCTGGGGCAGAGCCAGGGCCCTGGGGGCTCCTCAAGCCAGAGGTGTCACCGCAGCTCCCATTTGACTGATACACCACCACATTTCCTCCATTAATTTGCCTAATCCCTCCTGTGAGCAGTGAGTTACTCAATTCAGTCATGGGATGGAGAGGACCTTTTGTACCAGACTCATTCTTTTACTTTCATGCCTCTCGGCTGTTTTTCCTGTGCTAGGAGAAATGAGAAGTTATTTGCCTTTCTTGCACCGGGTCAGGGCTTTGTAGACATCTCTAATTTCCACCACTTCCCTGAGCAGGGAAATCCTTGTTCGTTTAATCTCACCTAAAAAGAAAGCTATTACATATCTCTTACCAGCTTTACTGCCCTTCTATCTTCCCTTATTTTTCTCTGCCCTGTTTTACATATTAAAAATCACACATATTACAAAATTACAGCTGCATGAGTGTTTATGCACTGCTGTATTGATTTTTGCTCTATGCCTTTCCCAAAGAGAGCAGCTGCAGAGGACGACAGAGATACTTCATATCTAGGAATTCAAACCCTTTTTCTAGGCAGAAACCCACAGGAATGCTCTGTTTACATAACAGGTGTAAATGTTTTTCTGCTTCAGTTCAACCAGAGTGGACCAGAGACTTGCCCAACCTCAGATCCCTTCACCTGACAAAGATGCCACGATTAAGAAGCCTCGACACTGACTTTGTGAAGTCCATGCCTGGTCTCCAAGAGCTGCACTGCCAGGACTCCCCTTCCCTGGGTTTTGTGAGGACAGAGATGTTTGACAGTGCTCCTCATCTGAGCCATCTCTCCTTTGAGAAGTGAGTTCGTTTCTTTTTTGTTCTCCCTCACATTAAACCTGCATCTTGGAAGCAGACAAAAATCCTGTCCATCCCACTTTCAGTGTGAGAGGTTAATGTAGTTCCTTGTTTAGAATTAGTGAAAGCAATGGTTTAGTCCTTATTCTAGAGGTAACAGCTCTTGGTATGTCACACACCCGAAATACTAAAGAGAAACCAAAGTCTGAAAGTGACTTATCAAAATAGCACCGAGCAAGATTTCTATAATATAGGCTCAGGTTACAAGCACATCAGAGAACAAACATTAGAGCACCAGTTTAAGGAAAATAAACCCATTTAAAGCAAAAAATCCCACTGGATTCCATCCCTCACTATGTCTAAGACAAAAGAGAGCATCTTCTGAGCATGGAAAGGGCAGGATGGTGATTTTAGTAACTGGCTACTGCCAAGGGAACTGGGAATACTGCTTTGTGCCTTACACACCCTGGGTACTGAGCACACTTCAGTCCTTGGAAGATAACTTAGCGTTTGCTAATTATTGCATTTGTCATCTTGCAGCTGTAACCTCAGCTCCTTTAATCCTTGGGACACCAACTCCTCGGATGGCATCACCATCAACCTCTCTGGAAACCCTCTGTTCTGTGACTGCCAGCTCTCCTGGCTGCTCTCCAAGCCCAAGAGAGTTGTGCTGCAAAAGTAAGTGAGTTCGAGGAGATGAAATATTGCTCCTCAGAAACAGCTTCAATGTGTAAGTTGTCTGGGGAGAAGAAATTCCCTACCACTTAAGTTATTCAAACTCCTTGTGTGTTCTTCCCTTTCACAAGAGGTAGAAATGCAAAATAAGGTCTCCTTCAGGAACAAAGCATAAAGTATTATTAGGTGTGGGTTCTACTTTAAGGTGAGAATAATATTTTCTTCCTATTTCAGACCACATTTCTCTATTAGCTGGAGATAAAAAATAAGCTGGCTTGGTGGGCCAGCACTGGGAGCAGGAACTGGAAGACTATGCAAGATCTTTAGCAAATTATTCCCTCCTTACCCTGCCATTCCCAAAGCTGAGCACGGGCAGTCAACAAAACCCCTTGCAAATAGCACCATTTCTCACCTATTGTTTTCATGCTCTCCTACAGTTCTATGGACTAATTACGAAAAGCTGTAGTTAAAAGAAGTGCTTTGCATGTAAATGATCTCTCTTGGTTTTGAAAGACCACCAAGAAGATTTGTCATCAAATCTCTGAGACAACAGAGTGTTAAAATTAGATAGTTTGTCATCAGGATGGGCTTAGCAGTTGCATTCTTTACCAGAACTTCAATGTCTGAGTAAAGAAAGAACTCTTAGTCATCTAAAAGCGCATCCCGTGTCATCTCACCTCCAGCTGCCTAAACCAGCTGGTTTCAGGATCCTGGGGATCCTGTTACATCCCTCTGCATTGTTCACCTCTTAGTGTGGCATTACAGTCTGACCCTTTGGGACAAGTTGCCTTGAACTCTTGATAAGGTTCACAGCCCTTGTACCAAAGGATGTTTCCTCCCGGGGAAAAGATATTCCTGCACCTTACAAAACCAGAACCCCAGTCAGCTGAATTCCACAGCCAGTGCCGTGGAGAGCCATCTGCCAAACACAGGACTATCATTAAGACAACTTAACTTTGGTCTAGGTTTGTCCTCACTAAAATAAAGACTGATTTCGACAGCAGGTTGCCAGTTGCAGTCCAAGCAGCCTAAGGAGGCTGCAGTGTTCTTATGGATCTTGACTATTCTGTCTTCTCCCCTCTGCAGGGCTGGGGAGACTTTCTGCACATCCCAGGAAGATGGGGGCAGACCTTCAACACCTGTTTCACTGCAAGAGCTCTACAGTAAATGCCAGTCTGGGAGCAGCAATGTCACACTGCCCCATTCAGACACACCCTCTCCTGATCATGATGCTCTCAGCTTTACCAGTTACGATGCCACTGCTTCGGTAACAACAGACTGGGCTCTGCTCTCCAGAGACACTTACACCAGCTCCCTGATCCTGGGGGATTTAATGAGTGCCACAGCCAACCCAGTGCTCACCAAAGACACTTCTACCAGCTCCCTGATCCTGGGGGATTTAATGAGCGCCACAGCCAACCCAACGCTAACCAGAGACACTTACACCAGCTCCCTGATCCAGAGGGATGCAATGAGCACAACAGCCAGTCCAGTGCTGACCAGAGACACTTACACCAGCTCCCTGATCCAGAGGGAAGCAATGAGCACAACAGCCAGTCCAGTGCTGACCAAAGACACTTCTACCAGCTCCCTGATCCAGAGGGAAGCAATGAGCACAACAGCCAATCCGATGCTGACCAAAGACACTTCTACCAGCTCCCTGATCCAGAGGGATGGAATGAGCACAACAGCCAGTCCAGTGCTGACCAAAGACACTTCTACCAGCTCCCTGATCCAGAGGGATGGAATGAGCACAACAGCCAGTCCAGTGCTGACCAAAGACACTTCTACCAGCTCCCTGATCCAGAGGGATGCAATGAGCACAGCTCTGCACCCAACGGAGACAGAGCCGATGCTCACAAAGGCCAACAGCTCCTCCCACCAGGAGGAGGCAGTTCCTGAATCCACAAGCAATCCCCCTTCCTTCACATCCGTAACCTCCTTCCCGGTTTTCCTCAAAGAGCTCTTTGCTCGGTTTGGCTCCACGAGTCAAACAGGAACAGAGCAGCCCAAGGGAGAGCTCAGAACAACCGACACAACGTCTCCCCAGGAAGGCCCGTCCAGCCAGACCACCAGTCGTTATTCTGCTGGAGGAACAGGAACCCCCAACACCACTGACCATTCTGTTCACTCGTTTACCAGCCCTGGTGGGGAGGGCACCCCACAGGGCACCCCACAGCCGAGCCCCCCACAGCTGAACTCAAAGCCCGCTCCCACCAGGCCGCCGGCACACTACATCGACTACTACGACTACGATGACCAGCCGAAGGAAACCCCAGTGCAAGTGGGACACATCTCCTGTGACTACAACCCCTGCAGGCACCTCCAGAAGCCGTGCAGTGAACTCCAGAGCGTGTCCCAGTGTTTATGCCCGGGCATGTCGACGGAGGATGAGGTTCCAGACCCGCCGAGGCTCAGCGAGGTGACCGAAGTTACAGACAGCTCTGCCCTGATTCACTGGTGCGCCCCAAATTCGGTTGTTCACACCTATGAGCTGCTGCTTCTTGCCCAAGGCAACGAGGACAGGCAGTTTGTCATGGATAATATTTATCCCACAGCCAGGCAGTACACTCTGTATAATCTGTCACCATACACCACTTACAACATTTGCGTGACAGCTTCGAACAAAGCCGGGTCAAGCCAGATAACAGACCAGGAAATTCCAGGTAATTCGTGCACCAGATTTAAAACAAAACCCAGCTACAAGTCTGTCTTTGTTGCTCTGTCTGCAGCAAGTGGATTCTTTCTCATTACCACGATTGTTTTGTCTGCATGTCTGTGTAAGGCGTGTAAGAAGCCTCACAGTGAGCAGTATGGTACACACTTGGTCTCCTACAAGAACCCGGCCTTCGATTATCCACTAAAAATACAAACCAGTGATTAGCTCTGGGTTACTGTTTTGCACATTCAGAGCTCACTGTTTCCATCACCTTGGTATGTTTTTGGGAGACTCTCAAAGCATCTTTCAGCAAAACTATGAACAACCAGATTTCATAACCCTCCTGTTTCTAAGGGAGAGTAAACCACCAGAAAGAAAAACTAATAATGAAGGTATCGACCAGATAAAAGCCTCTGGACTGTGGTTCATGTGTTAAGCAGCAGCAAAGCTGGACACTAACCTTGAAAAGCTGTTTTTATAATCACCTACAAATAGAGTAGCATGAATTTTACACAGTGAGAGGCTCCCTGGCCAGCTGTCTGCCGCCAGTATCTCATGGACACAATCAGCTGAGAGCCATGATCCAAGGTGCATCTAGCTGAGCGTGACACACTCTGCTTTTATTCACAGAGGGAAGTTGGGGGGTCAATTTTTTAAAGGCATTATCCAAAAAGGGAGTGTTACTGGAAGGAGTGAGTGGGCTCAGTGACAAGGTGCTGTGCAGCTCTAACTCCATTAAGCAACTCCAGAGGCTGCAGCTGCTCAGCCTCACTTCAGTTCAGGAAAAAGAAACAAAGATTAAATGTAAAAAGGACTGTGCAGGATCCTTCGGGCAGGGATCATTGTTTTGTCTTATCTTTGTGTGATGTTGGAGTCTCCCAAGTGCTTCCACAAGCAGTTCCCAGGCAGTGGGGGTTTGCAGTACAGCACTGACCCAAGAAGTGGTAAGGGGAGCATGGTAACATTTGTTTCCCAATGGATTTTAAGTAGAGATGGTTGTTCCATCCCAGTAATCCATCCCATCCCCAGATTTAGCAGCTGATTTACCTCATAGAGGCAAAAAGATGAGTAATGAAACAATTTAATGTGTGTGTTGCTGAGACTTGAAAAACCGAAATCCCATCCCCTGGCAGCAGAGAGTTCTGCAGACATCTCCCAGATTAATTTTTGGGTGCTACTTTCTGCTACAACGACAGTAAGAGATGCTGACAATCCCAGCTTTGAGCTTGCCCTTAAAATTCAGAGATGTCTGTGGAAGGGGAGGCATTTGTCCCTGTCACATACTTCCCCAGAGGTTTATGTTCCAGCAACTGCTGTTCCTGTTGCTGTACAGACACTGTGTAAAGTCCCCCCAGACCTCCGAGGGAAAGGTGCTGTGCAGTGCAAGAGACTCTCTGTTCTGTTCTTTTTTAATGCTTTCAGTATTAACAGAAATAAAAGCCACAGAGCTGAGTTCTGGTTCTTTGTTAAAGACTTGGATCTTGGTGTTGTCTTTACCACCTATAAGGTTTAGCCTGAGAAATTAACTCCTTTTGTTGTTTTGGAAGAAACCTTCAGCATTTAGTAAAGAAATGGTTTTTATGGTGGTAAATTTGTGTTCTCTCGTGTCCTAGGAGTTTTTATTTTGCCTGTGCAGAAGGTGGCTCTGCCATCCTCACCACTACAGGCTGGCAGCCCTTTCATGGGAGTTTGTGGCACTGGCAGTGACACTGTCCCTGGACAGACACGGATTCCTGCTGTGTGTGTCTCCTGAGCTTGGCTGAGCCCCGGGACTCAAACTCACAATAGAAGGGAAATGCAAATGGAGAAGGATGGAGTCACCTTTCACTTTGAAAATCTCTTTTATTTTCACACTCTGGTAGTTCAGACTTGTCTTTGTTTGGACTGGGGTTTTCATATTTATTTCTGGGCTGATTTTCCCTGCATTTCCTGGAAGGATTAGCGAGCAGGCACAGATGATAGTCATTATTTCATCTGAAGTGAGCAAACGAGTCAAAGACTCGTTTTCCCAAACTGGGGCAGAGATCATATATTCCCTTGTGTTTGTACAACACAGAGACCTTGGCTGGGGTATTTGGGTTTACCAGAAACAGAAACAAAGTGGAGCAAAATAAGAGATTTGTGAATAGCAATTTATATTGTCTTGAAGATTAACCCTAGGGGAGGACAAAAAAAATAGATACTGCAACTGAAAATAAAGATTGTTTCAACTTAACTGAGAGTTAGTCCAAAGCAAGAGGACATTGTTTAAAATGAAATTTGAGAGGACACATCTAATTACCCTTTACCACACTGCAGCTCATAATCACTGAGCCAGAAAGCCACAAAGCAGCAGAATTTGACTTCCCTGAGGATCAGTGACCAGGGCACACTCCAACCTGACACCACCTGGAAGTGCAACCTCACACCAACTTCAGTCTCTTGAACCTTTCCCATTGTGAGATTTGGGGTTGTCACAACTGATTTCTCTTCACTTTTTCCTGATATTTGTGCTAAGCTACGAGAAGTCTTACTTGGTTATATTACATAGACACTCTGAAATAATTTTTAAGTGACAAAAGCTTATGGCTTTGTTCTGCTGTACTTGAAAAATTCCAGCTTGGATAAAAAGAATCCTTCCTGTATTCCCACCCAGAACTCCTGTGTCCTGTAAAGAGCTGCTGCAGCTCAAGAACAGGCAAAATAACTATTATTCAAAAGACCAACTCTCATTTGAGTAAGTCACAACATTTTCAAAGTAAGTATTCAAGTATAAAACCTTTTTTTTGGAAGCACTCCTATTGTTAGTTCTTAAAATGGATGTAAACTTCTAGAAAAACTCAATCACCACATCATCCCCTCTAGGCATCTTATTGTAGCTGCATCTACTGATTTAGAAATAAAAATACAACAAGCAATATTTTAATCAATAGGGCAAAGTTATCTTGAAGCCCATTTTCTGGTTTCTACAAAATCCAAGCATAACTGCAGAGAAAAAAGGCATTCCCCCCTCCCAACCTCAAACCCCAGAGCTGTCCTTGGAAACACAATTCATAACCATTTGGATATTTCCAGCATTTCCAACACTCCTAGCAGTGGAGTGAACTCTCACAGCGCTGTTGGGGACTGGAGCAGTGAGAACAACCAAGGGGCTGAACAGAAACTTTCCCACCCACACACAAACACAAACTAGGAAACTCCCAGCTTTGCTCCGCCCGGTTGTTCCTCCCCCCTCTTCCCCCTCGCACTCAACAGCAAACTGTTTGTACCTCCAGCTTCAAACACACCGACCTTTGCCAGCACCACTGGGGTAACCCACACACCTCTGAAACAAAAGCTATATAAAAAGCCAACCCATTAAAAAATATTATTAATATTCCACTTACTGTTCTGCAGCTCCACTAGTCCTGTGTCTGTGTGAGGGAAAGATCACTTGGGGGAAGCGCAGGGAGCATCTCAATGCATTCTTTGGAGAGCTTGTGTAGGGTTTTTTCTGGCTTTTCTTCCTAAGAAGAAAATCTCATCAAGATCCTTCTCCATTCAGTTGTCAGTGTTTTTCTTCTTTCCAAAGAACCAAGTCCAAGCAAAGCAAGTCCACAACAGCCAGTGGTGTCCATGGGGGATCCCCAGGGTGTCAGGGCAGAAGTGAGCACTGCTCTGCCTCTAACAGCAGTCACTGAGTCTCATGGAGTCTCCCAGCAGAAACCCTCCGGGAAAAGGAGCTGATCCCTGAAAAGGCCTCCACACAGGGAAGAAAAGGAGCTCTCCAAGGGCCAGAACCCTTGCTGGCTGTGAGGGAACAGAGAGGGACCACCCTGTTTTCAGTGCTGATGCCGAACAGTCATTCAGAGCAGCAGTCCCTGAGAGCCCTGTGAGCAGGTGGGTGGGAAAGTGCAGAACAGCAGCACCAAGTGCTTCAGCCTGATCCTGATCCTCCTCAGCGACAGAAGGGAGGCTGCTTTGGAGAGCTGTCCCAGGCCAGAGGGGTGACAGGCATTAAAAGGGCCAGCTGGGAGATGATGCAGTCCAAGGCAGGAAGCTCACAGTGCTCCCAGCTCCATCAGCCTTTCCTGGAAGGATGCACAAGCCAAACCACCACACTCAGGATTGCTCCGAGGGCTCAGGATCTTGCTTGCCAAGAAGCCTCTGATTTCCTCTTTACCTGTGAAATACAGAGATATTTAACACAGGTGAGAACATGTTTTGTGTTTGCAGACAGAGATATTCATAAAAGAACATGTTTAAACTCCTGGTGCTTTTTCTTCTCTCAGCTCTGCAAAGGATGCAGTTTGTTCTGCAGCAGGACAATATATTACAAAGGTAATCCCAACCTCTCTGAAGAGTAATCAAGCAGCACAACAAACAACAATAATAACATTCTGAAATACGTTCAGGAAGCAATCCCTTACAGCAAGGCTAGCGTTCTGCTGGCATCTAGAGGGAGAGGGTGGAATCATCTCCCCAGGTACTCTCCCACATGGAAATACTCATCCTTTCACCACAGCACTCCACCCTACAGAGCAAGGCTCATTTACACTACTCATGTGCTCTCCTCTGTGCACCTGCGTGTCCTTCCCTACTCACATGGGAAGGGAGAGAGGGCAGAAATGCTGAAAATTATCAGCAGCAGCAGTCCCAGTCCCACAGACTGTTACTCAGCAGCTTGTCTGTCCCTGCCTCTAATTCTTTTTGTAGCCTTAGGACCAGGAATTTCTCTGCCAACTCGCCACTGATAAGGAAAAAAATGTACTTTTTTTTTTTCTTAAGAGCAAGGAAGGAAAATCAGAAGAAATCGAGTAAAAGAATGCCAAGAAAACCCATAAAACCCAGAATCTCTCGTTCACTGTCTCTTCCAGGAGGTGGAAGCAGTGATGCAGCTATCCCTGCTGTGCAGGACTGGCAGCTCCTGCAGGGCTCAGCAGCCATAACTTCTGGAATGAAGCTCCACAGAGAAGAGGGGAAAAAAATATCACACACTCAGCACTAGGCTGAGACTTTCTTCTTCTTTGAAAAAACTAAAGTATCCTTGCTGTGTTAAATATTTTGTGCTGGGAAGGCACGAGTATTATGCTTATTAAATGTTTGGAAGGCACTTGCTCTTATCAGAGCATGATTAAGGAATGGTAGTTAATATCTTATCTAAGGCCATGAGGTGAAATGATGTCACCCTCTTTTTGGCAGCCATTCCTTCTGCTGTCATCACCACCACTGGTAGGGGTTTGTTGCCTCTGCCTGAGTAAAATAAAACTTGGAAAGCCACAGGGACATTGTGCCAGCAACAAATATCCCAGAGGACTGAGCTCTGTCCTCAGTGTGCCTTTCACTAAAAACCTCTCCTCTGTGCAGCTGCCTGTTCACACAAAGCCAGAACAGGCAGAGTTTCTTCCACATTTAGTCAAAATCAGGTCCAAGTCCTATTTGAAGGACATGGGGCAATGGGACACTGCAGGAAGAAGGATAACCATAAGGCTGCCCCTAAATACATGCAAGTAAAAAGAAAAATAATCTCTATTTCACACAGAATGGAGCAAAAAACCGAGTAGTAGCCAGAGCCCTAAACAAAACTCAACAGCTTGATAGCCCCTTGTGTCTGCTCGTCTAAATCACAGGTAGCAGGCAACAAGCTATTTTTATGACTTGTTTGTGGCACCAAGAGATAAAACCCAGAGCCTGCTCTGGATCAGCCTCCAGCCAATGCCACCTTCACACCTGCAAGGACCTGAGATCAAATGAAACCACAGCAGGGGGGTTCTGTTGGACACAGAGTGAGGCAGATGGAGTGACAGTGGGTGACAAAACTCATTAAATGAGCCAGAAAAGTCATCTTAAATCCAGCACAAACCTGCTGGCTGATGAAACCCTCCCTCTGCCTGAAGCCCAGCTCCAGGGAAGGAACCCTGCCAGACCAAAATTGTCAGGAAGAAGGGAGCCACTAACCACAGCAGCCCTAAACTTAGCTGAGCAGCTCCCTACAGACCAACTCAAAACCCAGGCTCCACCCAGCAATGGAACAAACCTTGACCCCAAATGATTCCCAACACCAGAAGGGCTGGTTTTGCCAAGCACAGAGCTGTGTGTAACAGGGGGGCTGTGACAGCATCAGATCTAACCTGCATTTCCTTCGAAATCTCAGATTTATAGGCAGGTGATATAAATCAAGACTATTACTAGGAGACCTTTTCCCCATGTGAGGATGGACCTCTCTCTACCTTTACACTTACAACTGTTTTCTTCCCTGCCTGTTAAAAATTGAATATTCAAAGGCAAACACCATTCACTTCCAAAACCTCCTCTCAGTCACCTGTGTTTCAGTGGTGCATAAACCCAGAAAAACAAAAATCAAAAGCAACTGCTAAAAATGAGAGGTGACTGTGGAATCTTTTTTACCCTCTATTCTTTTTTTTTTTGTTCTGACAGCTGTACAAATGCTTTATTTTGACGTCTCATGGTACAAAGCTGCTGCTGGCACTAGAAAATTGCTCACCATAAGGGTGTGTTTCACTTGCAATGAGCTCCTGATACACTTCGAAAGGGAAAACAACCTCAAGAGCCCCCATCCTTCATCCAACATCTGACATTAGCAGCACCTTGCTGGTGCACGGACACATTTCTTGGATAATTGTCCCTACACAGGAGCACTTTAAACCCTGACTTTTCATACTCAGTCAGAGATATGCCATTAAAATTATAGTGTTTAGGTATTACATGGACACTTTTCTTTCAGTCAGAGCTCTTTTTTGAATTGCTGTCTTACTTTGAACAAAATGAATGCGCTGTGTGGTTTCAAGTGTGTGCTTTGCATCTAAACCACGTCATGTTTGTGTCTCTTATGGCAATACTGTAGTTGAGGCAAGATCATCCTAAGAGGTATAACTGTTACAAAACCCTTAATACTGGTGCCACATAAACCCGGGAATGTGGGTGTAGCTCTATGCCCGTCCTGTTCTGACCCAGGGCCAGGCAGCCCCAGCCATTCCCTTTTATTTGTCTCCCTGTGGCATCTTGCAGCTTTTCCCTCCTAACTCCGGGACCTGCTGTGCCAGCCCACCTGTTCTGGGTAGGTTTTGAGCACCTGGTTTCGTTTTATCTTTCGCAGAACCCGTTGCCAAAAAGGGGTTTAAGCAGCAGCTTTGTCGCGAGTGAAGCGAGACTGGCTTGAGCTACAGGAAAAGAACAGAAACAACGAATATTTTCCTGTAACACAGTGAACTTCCCCGGGCTGTAGAGCCCCAGCCCACACCATCCACCCCTCAGTGTCCGGCTCCCTGAGGGGATGACCGGGCTGTAGGACTCATCCCACACCGTCCATCCCGCCTTCCCCGGCTCCCTGAGGGGACGATGGCGGGATCTCCCGGGCTGTAGGACACCGTCCTACAGCGTCCATCCATCAGTGCCCCGGCTCCCTGAGGGGACGATGGCGAGATCCCCCGGGCCTCCATCCCACACCATTCGTCCCTCAGTGCCCCGGTTCGATGATGGCGGGATCCCTGGGACTCTAGAGCCCTGTCCTGTCCTGTTCTGTCCCATCCCTCCCTCCATTCCCCGAGTCCCCTCAGAACGATCCCGGTGGATGCGCTCCCTGGCGCCCCCCAGCGGCGGCGCCCCCTCAGCGCGGCGCGCGCCAGACCCGCCCCCGCCGGGGCGGGAAAAACCCTCCTAAGGACCCCCCTTCTCCCCTCCCCGCGCGCGCGCGCGCGCCCGGCTCCTCCATAGGCGTCCGAGGCGTTCGCCGGCCGGCAGGCGGAGGGAGGGATTTCCTGCCGGCGCGGGCAGCGCGCAGGCGCGCGGCGGGCACCCTGAGGCGGCGGCAGCGCGGAAGGCCCCCGTTCTGGAAGGATCCCGGTGCGCCCATCCCGGCGGGTCCGGCCCGCGCTGATTCCCGGCTTATCCCCACTTCCCGGCCATGCCTGAGAGCGCGCCCGGCAGGGCCCCCGCCGGGGCCGCCAACAGGGCCAAGGGCGCCTACCAGGACCGCGACAAGCCCGCCCAGATACGCTTCAGCAACATCGCGGCCGGCAAAGGTGTGTGTGGGGGGGTGGAGAACCGCGTGGCCCTATCCCTGGGAGCTGGAATTCCATGTTTTTAGTGGCTGGAGGTGGAGGGGGGATGCGATACCCGGCACTGACACGATTCCCCGAGCGATTACGGGGTGCATCGCGTTTCTTTGTTATCTCTCAGGTTTAAAATGGCTGCGATCAGACCATCAGATATTAATTGTTTAAAAGAAAGATCTGCGTAGCTCAGTACTGATATTGCAGCGTTTTACGTCATTCCATTATTTGAAATCATTTAGTATATCTGGAAACTAAAGTTAGTTAGTTAACTGCTAAACTGCTTAATAGTTTATATTTAGAAGGCACATTTAAGTGCTGGAGTGTTTGTAGTTCTTTAGATGAGCTCGCAAACGTTTTCTTCTCTTCCCAGCTGTTGCCGATGCGATTAGAACAAGTCTTGGACCAAAGGGAATGGATAAAATGGTATGCTCTTAATTTTTTCCGAATTTTTTTCCCATTTTAAAGACATTAAGCTTAGTGAAGATATCATAAATCCAACATGTCCTATATAGTATGCCACCTTTTGCCTTAAGCTTTTCCCAGGTTTCAGTTATTTAAGGGAAAGTAGGAACTAAATGCACATCTGGGTTTGGGAAATGAAGCTGTCAGGGAGAACACTTGGTGTTGAGTCTCAAATTAAAGGTCTGCTGATCAGAGCTGTGCCTCTCCCCTTCCTTCCCAGATCCAGGATGCTAAAGGAGATGTGACAATCACTAATGATGGTGCCACTATCCTGAAGCAGATGCAGGTCCTGCACCCTGCAGCCAAAATGGTGAGTGGTTCCTTTGCCATGGCTGGGACAATGATTTGTGCCACAGCTCAGCTTCTGGGATGAGAAAACATGGATTTGAGGAGCATTACCCACTGGTGACAGAGAGGAAACTTTGTGCACTGTGCTCAGGGAACATTTATTTTGCTTGTAAGATGTGCTGGGGAGTTACAAGTCCTTATTTCTTACCCAGTGTCCCTTGGGCATAATCGCTCTGGGCGTGTTTTAAGACATAAAAAACCCAACCCAAACCTTCATCTAAGAAAGAAAAGTCCTGTCCCAAATCCCTGGGACAGAAGGGAATGAGAAAAGGGAATGAGTTAAGTTGTGTTCAGGTGGTCTGAGGATGCAGCACCCTGGTCCTTTGGGATGTTCAGTGTATTTCTCTTGGATCTGATTGTGGTTGGAGGTGGAAATGAGCTTCCTGTGACCCTCCTCCAGGGAAGGAAAAGGTGAACCTGTTGGATAGCAAAGAGTGATTTATTCAACCACAGTTTTATTTCAGCTAAACAGGGGGTACAAGTGTGGGATGGAAATTGCAGAAGGTGCACACTTCAAATTAAAAAGAGACATGATTCAAGCTAATATCAAAGTTAATTTCCATAGTGCTCTGTACCTGAATATCTAATTTTTTATTATTGTGTTTGCAAGTAAGCAGCAATATATATATATATATTATATATATATATATATAAACTTGTGTCATAATTTCTCCTTTAGTTGGTAGAGTTGTCCAAAGCACAAGATATTGAAGCTGGTGATGGCACAACATCTGTTGTTGTCATTGCTGGAGCTCTTTTGGATGCCTGTTCCAGACTCCTTCAAAAAGGTAAATATATATTCATATATATATATATTCATATATATATATTCATGTATAGATTCCTATATATATTCATATATATATTTAATATGCAAGTAGTAAAGTCTTCTGTCAACTTGTGTCTGACAAAGACTTAAAGTAGCTGTTCTCAGTTGAAAAGATAAAGGGTGCATCCCACTCCAGGGAAATTGAGGAGCTTCCTACTGAGCTGTGAGAAAATCTGAATATAAAATCTGAAATAAAATCCCTGTCAGGCTCCTCACAGGCATCACCTGAACAGCAGCAGCTTTGAGATTGCCAAGGGCAAAGGGAACTTGGGGAAGGAGTTTCTGGGATGTCAGGCATGGCAGGAATTGTCTGTGAGGACAAATTATTTAGAATGTTACAGCTTTTACCTTCTGTTCTAATGGTGGAAAGTAATAAGGGATGTCATGCACCTGTGAAGAACATATTGCTGAATCTTCTTCCATTTGTTCTGGTCGGAGTCTTTTGAATTTTCAAATGGAAAAAAGGAGGTGAAGAAAAAAAAGAAAGAACCATTGGTTTGAGAGCATGAACTGCCCGACAGCCTTTCTTTCTTTATGCACAGGAATTCACCCCACCATCATTTCGGAGTCATTCCAGAAGGCTTTGGATAAGGGCATTGAGGTGCTGACCAACATGGCCCAGCCAGTGGAGCTCAGTGACAGGGAGACTTTGCTCAACAGCGCAACAACTTCGCTGAACTCAAAGGTACGGCAGCTCCTGGGCTGGGAACCTCCAGCCAAGCCAGGCCTTCCAGCTTTTCCCACTCTGTGCTGCTCTTCCCTTACTAACAATACCCTGAACATCCTAAATCCAGGCTCAAAAGTCTCACTTTAAGAGCCTTTCTAAGAAAGAGAAATTCAGTTGTCTTTGGGGTTTCCCCACCGGCATCGCTCCTTGGAGCAGCCGTCAGGAAAATGCCTTGTTGAGACACTGGGTGGGCAGGGAGGGAAAACAAGCTTTGATTCAAAATTCCAAAGTCAAACACTGAAGTGCATTGTTTGGAAATTGCTGTTTCTCAGTGTTAAATCTCTCTTCATTATCAAATCCCTTAGGTTGTGTGTCAGTATTCCAGTTTGCTTTCTCCAATGAGTGTGGACGCCGTGATGAAGGTGATTGACCCAACTACAGCCAACAGCGTGGACCTCAGAGATATCAAAATTGTTAAGAAGTTGGGGTAAGAAACAACTTGTAATAGGATAAATTTTATCCCTGTGAAATCAGCTTCCCAGAGCTTCAGTCATGGCTTGTGTTTGTTTCCAGAGGCACAATTGATGATTGTGAACTGGTTGAAGGACTGGTCCTGACTCAGAAAGTGGCAAATACCGGCGTGACCAGAGTGGAAAAAGCCAAAATTGGCCTCATCCAGTTCTGCTTGTCAGCTCCAAAGACAGATGTAAGTCAGACTGGGACTACAGAGAAACCTTGTGCTCTGGGACTTACTTGGGAGATGCAGATGTAATGGTGACACGTGGTTTTTTAAGATGCTGTGATGTCAGCTCTGTGCCACAGCTGGAGGGAAGGTCTGCTGGGTCTTAAAAAAACTTACAGTTGGTATGAAAAACCAAAATTGTTTAAAATTATAAGAAATACTGAACCATTTCTAATGAGATGTATTTTACTGTTGTGCTTGTTGGCTTTGAATCATAGGGTGCTAAATTAAAGAACATGGAATGTTTGGACACTTGCCTTTTAAGTCAGCAGGTGCTCATGGTTGCTTTTCTCTTTTATTTTCTATTCTTAAATAGATGGACAACCAGATAGTTGTTTCTGATTATGCTCAAATGGACAGAGTCCTGCGTGAAGAGAGAGCCTATATTCTGAATTTGGTGAAGCAGATAAAGAAGGCTGGGTGCAATGTCCTGCTAATTCAGAAGTCTATTCTTAGGTATGTTAATACCAAATTGGTGGCTTTCTCTCTGTGTTTCAGGGAACACTTCAAATTGTTTGAAAAACCTGGAAAAATTAAGCCAAATAGTAACAGTCACACTTGGCAGAGTAACAGTGACTGTACCTTTAGAAAGCACTCTCACTGTCTCTGTTTTGAGTTTCATGACATCCTTACTTTGTACTCTGAAGGAATTTGAGCACTGTGGCCTGATTCCTTCCCTCTCGTTTTCAGGGATGCTCTCAGTGACCTGGCCCTCCATTTTCTGAACAAAGTTAAGATCATGGTGGTCAAAGACATTGAAAGAGAAGACATTGAGTTTATATGCAAGGTAAAGTGGGTTATATAAATCAGTAGCAGTGTTTAAAATCTATCCCAAAACTAACTGCCCAGCCAGGGCCAGTTTATTATGACACTTTCTCAAGCTTCATGTTTTGACTATAATGCAAAAACATCCATTTCCCTAAAAACCATTCCCATTCTGTTGAGCAGCCACACTTTTAGAAGGGTTCAGGACGGATGTAAAAGCCACAGCCCTGACACTGTTTTACTGTAATAAGCAGAAGAACAACATGCAGGGTACTTGCTGACTCTGCAGTCAGCCTCTGGATTAATTTTTTTTCCCCATTATTTTTTCAGACAATTGGAACTAAGCCTGTGGCTCACATTGACCAGTTCACCCCTGACATGCTGGGCTCTGCTGAGCTGGCAGAGGAGGTCAACCTGAACGGTTCTGGGAAACTAATAAAGGTGAGTGAGGGACAGAATGTTAATCCAGCTTAACATCTGCCAGCTATTTTAATAACAATTGATGACTTTAATGGCTTTTATTACTGAATTTATTACATTTAACTACCTGCTTCTAAGCTCTGAGTAGCACCAGCTTGGGCAGTGCTGTTACAGAACTTGAAAACACCGATGGAAGTGTCTTTTTGCCCAGAACCTTTTCTCCCCCCAGTCTTAGTATTTGGTTTTATGTTTTAGATTACAGGCTGCACAAACCCTGGAAAAACTGTGAGCATCGTGGTCCGTGGATCCAACAAACTCGTCCTGGAGGAAGCCGAGCGCTCCATTCACGACGCCCTGTGTGTCATAAGATGCTTAGTTAAGAAAAGGTAACGACACCATTTGGTTCATGGGGTGAGTTAGTAACACACAAAGCCTGACTGTGATGAGGTTTGGTGTTCCTTTCTGCCCCCAGAGCTCTGATTGCAGGAGGAGGAGCCCCGGAGATCGAGCTGGCGCTGCGGCTCAACGAGTACGCCCGGACCCTGAAGGGCATGGACTCCTACTGCGTCCGTGCCTACGGGGATGCCCTGGAGGTGATCCCCTCCACCCTGGCTGAGAATGCAGGGCTCAACCCTATTTCCACAGTGACAGAGCTGAGGAACAGACATGCCCAAGGAGAGAAAACAGCTGGCATTAACGTCAGGAAGGTAAGAAGGAGTTATGACACCTGGAAAGTGCTTCGCCTTAGGGCTGGACTAGTGAGAGGGCAAGTTCTTGTCTCATAACACTCTCCCTAAAATTAGCATCGAGGGAAACTACAGTTTCCCTCAACAGCTCACCCTGAGCATTGGTAACAGGAGATATTATATAAACCTTACCCACAGGACAAGAAGGATCCTGTGTCTCTACAAAAGCATTTCAGCTACAACAGTAGATCCATTTAGACTCATCCATCAGTATGATCTGCAGTGGAAGGTGCTCATGTGTTAGGAGTAGCACCACAGCCCCGCTTCTTTTCAGTTGTCACTGTTGAGCTTTTCTCTTGGCTAATTTTGACAGGGTATGTCAAGTGTTTGGGGAGAGATGTGTTCTGTAACACTCCTGTTGAAAATAGAGGAGGACAAGCCCTGTGATAGTCTAGGAATTGACTGTCCTCAGGATTCTACTAAAAAAACCTGTGCTAAATCTAAGTGTAGTCTGACTTGCACAAACTAAAGGCTCCTTGTTCCCACAGGGTGGCATTTCCAACATCCTGGAGGAGCTGGTTGTGCAGCCTCTGCTGGTGTCCCTGAGCGCGCTGACTCTGGCGACAGAGACCGTGCGCAGCATTCTCAAGATCGATGATGTGGTGAGTAGTGTTGGCATCGTGTTTTGGTTCATCTTTCCTTCACAAGCACCAGGATAGTTCAGGGCATTAACTTGCTGTGCTTCAAAATACAATTACTGTGTAGCATTCTCTGTTTATGTGCTACTTAAGACCATTTGGCCTTTTAGTAACAGCAGTTGGGACAAAACCGCTTTATACATACTGCACCTTAAAGCAAGGAATTAGAGCCACCAACCCCCAAGATCTTTAAGCAAATAAGTAATTGTGATGTATCCTGTGATTTCTTATGCCTGACTGTGTGAACTCTTTGCAGGTGAACACTCGAGGCTGAGCTGAGCAGAGGAGGGACCGTGCCCGAGGGCTCCTGCCCTGGAACCTGGAATACGGTTTCCTCACCAAAAGCGCCTGTGTGAATTGTCTTAAACTCCACTGAGACTTGTGTACTTTGATCAGGTTAACTTAAAAACTGTTTGTTTTTGAAAAGGAAATGCTGTTTATCAATAAACACACAGTAGCCCACCAAGTCTTTACCTTATTTCTAGCAGAACTATAAAACAAACACTGTTTTATATTTGCTTTTCTGTGCTCCCAATCACCTCTGAAAAGTTTAACAGCAACTAATTGGCCCCTATGATGTGTTCTAAGAACAGCCCTGAAGTGCACTCCAGTAACATGCTGAGTTAGAGCTGCTTCTCCAAAAGCTTTCCCTGAGGGAGTGGTGTCACTGCCCTTGATGGTGCCAGGCTGGAGAGGAGGAGGATCTGTGCAGTGACAGCACTGGGGAGCACTGTCACATTCCCTGCTCTGTTCTGTCTCCTGAAGTTGGCAGTGACTCCTGATGCCATCTCACGAGCCAGAGTATTACAAAGGGTGCTCTTTTTACACATGGTTTCCTCCACCTACCCCCCAAATTAATTGTGACTGAGAAGTCAAAAAGTATTGTCTGTAATAATGCAAGTTACACTTCTACAACTTCTAATTCTTAGCCTGACATTTTGAATTAACCCTTTCATCTCCATTACTGCTGTATTGAAAGAACCCAATTCCTCTTTATGTTTATTCCTTCCATGAGCCTCACTCACACTTCTGTTCAGGACTGATTGGAGCTGGAGCCTTTGAGGAAATTTCCACTGTGTTGTTGACCTGCTGTTGCTGAAATGCTTCCCTGTGACTTGCCAAGTAGAACACAGAGAATAATTAAAATAAAAATACATAAATTAGACAGTTGATTTAGGTATTAATGCTCTGCATGAATTATTTATTGGCTGATTAAAATTGCAAACGATGCCTTACCCCACAGGGGTTACATCCAGCAGTGATCTCTTAGTTTAGGTACTTACTCACTTTGATTAAAGCTTTCATTCCCCACTGTCACAAACTTCCAATTCTCCACAAGACCTACAACAACAATTGGGTGTGATTTCATCTTCTCATATTTCTTTACATAAAAAGTATGTTCTTTCTTTACATAAAAAGTATTTTATTCCACTACAACAACTAGGTCCATCAATCATTAATGTGCCTCTGCAGGGGCAGAACATTCCTGCATAGCCTGGTTTAGGATAGACTATTCCTAGGGCAGAATGTTCCTGCAGAAGAATATTCCTGCTTATACTGATTTGGGATAGACTATTCCCAGGGCAGAATATTCCTGCAGAAGAATATTCCTGCTTTAGGATAGATTATTCCTGCAGGACAATATTCCTGCTTATCCTAGTTTAGGATAGAATATTCCTGCAGAAGAACATTCCTGCTTATCCTGCTTTAGCTGTATTCTGTTACTGCTTACCTGAAGCACAAACTTCAAGATGGAAAAAGCTTCTTTAGCGACTTGAGGGCGTAAAAACCGCGATCTTGTCGAGGAGGGAGCTGCAGGTTCCGACTAAAATCCTGCCAAAAAGCTGCCTAAAAATCAGGATCGCAGCAGATGCGGAGAGGGGATGGAGTCAGGCTGCAGCCCCGGACTTCACTGGCGCGCTCCCCGCGGGCGCAGAGGACGCTGCGGTGCCGGTCCCTGCGGGAGCGGGGCGGGCTCGGGGCAGGGCGGTTATAACGCGCGGGGGCGGAGCGGGACCCACCTCCCTCCCTCCCTCCTTCCTTCCCTCCCTTCCTCCGTCCCCGCTTCCCTCCGTGCTTCCCGCCCGGCCCCGGGATGGAGGAGGCGCACCGGGCGGCCCGTCTGGCCGCGTCCTGCCTGCGCACCCCGCTGGACCCGCGCACCAGAGCGCCCGCCGCGCTCTACGAGCGGGGGCCGCCGCCCGCACCCTCCGCCCAGGTACCGCGGGGCGCTTCGGGCATCCCTGGCACGGCGGGACGGGCTCGCCCGGACCCGCCCTGCCCCGGGGAGGGACCTCCCGGCACCGGGAGCCCGAGCCGGGTCGGCACCTCCCGGCTTGGAACGGGGCACGAGGTGCAGGAGAGGCAGGAGAGGCCTGGCAGATGGACGGCCCCGCTGCAGCGCCAATCCCTTAATGAGCTTGGGCACCCGGCGGCTGCAGAGCAGATGTGGGAGCTGGCGGTGCCCGAGCCCAGGGAAGAGGCTTGGAGCGCTCCGCGGGGTTTACACACAGATCCGGGGAGAGGTGGATAATGCCCCTCACTGGGGGTTCTCTAACAACGCTTTGAATTTCCCTCTGTGATCGTGGAATTCCCGTTGCGGTTGGGCCACTCGTTTCTTCCACGCCGGAGTTAAGGGATTTTTGCTGTGAAAACCTACAAGACTTTCTGTCGGAATGTCAAAGCTTATTAAAATAGCTCCGGTGTGGAAAAGTTGTATTCTAATTTTCAGGACAGACAAATTGCCCCGGGATTATTTTTTTTTTTTAAAGGACAAAATGAAGCCTTTGTAATGCAGATTAACCTGACTTTAGTAACTTCCCTGACTTGTGTAAGCTTTAAAAATGTTTAAAGAATATTACCTGCACACAGCTGCCAGTGCTGGCAGTATAGTTATATATATTTTATATATATAGTCATATATAGGCTGGCATATATAGTTCCAACAGTATTGGACATATAAGCTGTGCAGAATCCCTGTTATCTCACAGTAAGTTATGGAAATGGGAATAAACTTTTATACACCAGATCTCTAATGACTTATTTTTAGAATTCTTATGGCAATGGGAGGCAGAGAAGGTTCTGTTGGGGTTTTGTTTGCTTTTAACTAAAGGCTTTTTTAGAGCTGCATAGTGATCAAGGAAAAACTGCACTTTACAAAATAGTTATGTTTTTTCTTTTGGTAAGTCCTTTTGATCATAATTCCTGTTATAAATACATTGATAACAGGACAGACTTGGGAATTTTTACAGGCTTTAAATAGGACCCCCAGGACATAAATTAACATGAAATAAGATTATTCCACGGAGCTCTGCAGTAACATTTGTATACAGGTTAACTCTATTTGGTGTTACTGTATCATCCATTAGACTAAATTAGAATAAAGCAACATTGAGAACCCTGTTCCCCTTTCTTTTAACAGAAAATTTTAAAAACATCTTTTCCAGGATGGCTTTGATTTGGATTCAAACACCAACAGAGCGCAGACCCCCCCTCTAAAAGGAGACTGTGACAAGTGGATAGACTTCTCCAAAATATGCAATTCAAATCAAGAGTATTACTTGAAGCTGGAAGAGTTGAAGAATGCCCACCTGGAGACCATGAAAAAATTGGAAAGTATGTATCGGAACAAACTGCATTTAAGAGGAGCACAACCCTTGGACAAGAGAAAGGACACCTCTTTTAACTCTTGTAGGTAAGTTGGGGGGCACTTTTTATCTGAGGACTCCCAGATGCTTTGCAGGGAGCTGTAAAACAGCAGGCTGTGTTTGTGGGGCTGGAAAGTGTTCGTCTCACCGTCTCCTGTGAGCAGGTGATCAGAGAACAGTCAGTTTTAATAATAAAAATGCTCATCACCTCCCTAACAGTCTGTGAGGTTCAGAGGAGGGTGTGCAGCAGGGACTGGGCAGCTTGTTTAGGAAAGCACAGGGCCTTTCCCTAGGAAGTGCTGACTTGGTGATCAGCACTAAAACTGGGATCTGGTGTGCGTGCCCAGAGTGCTGCTCTTTTCCCTTCTCGTCCTCCTCAGCCACTGTCCTTTTTGTTTCTAGCAATGATTCCTTAAAGTGAATTTACTGGCTTTGCACCAATGTTGGACTGGCTCAAACCAAGCTTTTTTTCCCCCCTTTTTTCAAGGCCAACTTGGGACAGGAGCTCGTATCAGCCTCTAAACTTGCACAAATCCTTTTCAGACTCCGACTTAAGTGATCCCTTGGGCTCGACTATATCCGACGTGTCTGACGTGGAATTAGTGTTTGAAGGAAACGGGAGTGAAGCCGGATCATCCTCGTTGGCTAAGCAACGGATTGAGAAGATGTGGGATGGGTTCTCCATGGAAGACTACATCTCCCGCCTCCCAGACAGCCCGCCCGTCTCGCCCACCTGCAGGAAGGCCCGGAAGAAACCCAAGGAGTGGTCCCCCAAAGTCACCGTGCCCAAGCCTTTCCAGATGACCATCAGAGAAGCTCAGAAGAAAGAACAGAACGTTAAATCCAAGTCACGGATCGAACTGGAGAATCACTTACTGAAGAAGCAGCTGGAGGAAGAAGCGGAGTGCCAGAAAAAATTCCGTGCCAACCCGGTGCCCGCCGCCGTCTTCCTCCCGCTCTACCACGACATCGTGCAGCGGAACGAGGAGCGCAGGAGGTCTGTGAAGGAGAGGAGCAAACTCAAGCTCTTGGCTTCCCAGAAACCCTTCAAATTCATCGAACGAGAGAGGCAAAGGAGTGAAATCAGGAAAATGCAGTTAAGAGACATTTCCGTGCCTGAAAGTCCGGCCAAAGTGTTCAGAGCAAAACCGGTTCCCAAGTGTGTTTATAGCCCAGATTTTAATGAGAGGCTGAAGGAGGAGGAGCTCTACAGGGAAATCAGGATCAGGATGAGAGCTGAGGAGATGCTGCGTAATTCCTCTGTCCCCAACAGCAGGCTGGCCTTAAAAGAGACCAAAAAAACCAAGAAACACAAGAGCACTGACCCAAAACAAACAGCACACAAACCCAGGATCAACTCCAGCATTCCAGACTTTGAAAGGTTATATGAGAGATTCCAGAAACGGCTCCGGCAGCAAAGGCAAGTGAAAGACCTCACAGTGTGTGAGCCCTTCAACCTTCTGACTTCATATATCCCCTCAAACAAGGGCAAGATTCTGAAGGACATTGAGGAGGATGAAGAGAAGCTGAAGGAAACCCGGTGGCCGTTCGCCTCTCCCAGACGGAAACCCCAAATGAGACATTCAAGTGAGAATTCCCAACTCTTGGGAGCTGGAAAATCCAAGTCTCCCAAAAACACAGAGTCCACCAGACGAAGGCTACAAGCCTTAAGGTGACTGCTTAGAGATGTTCTACTTTATATGTACTTTAAAAGTAGATTTTTTTTTTTATTATTTCTACACATGTAGTTAATTCTTCCATGCAGTAAATACAGGACTGAATTTGTTAATATAAGGGCTTAGTTATAATATAAAACTTAAAATAATATAAACCAACGTGCTTTAAATTTATGATTGTTGAAGAAACAATAGTGAATTTTTCTCAGAATGTCCCTAGGAAAGGGATGAATGACTGCTGTTTCCCAGGATATCCTGAATCCCTTAAAATGGCACATACTTTGTGTCCTCTCATGGCAACCCTGTTTTCCTCCTTGGAATCATCTTTGCCAAAGCTTCCTTTGAAGTGGTGCTCTTGATTTAATATGAATTCAGCCTTAGTTTATTTTCCCCACCAGGAATTCACTTGAGGAAAAGAGAAAGCTGGAAGAACAACAAAAAAGGAACAGAACAAAGCAGAAACAAAGAAAGAAAAAATTCCAGAAAATTGTACTGGCTCGGGCTGAGGCCATTGACCCACATCAGAGCCTTGCTCAGATGTCTAAATCCAAATTAAAAACATTCAGGTATTTTGTGGCATTCCCCTGAATCCAGAACCTCTCATCCAACAATGAGAATGGGAGGTTCAGGATTGCATTGTATGTTAAACATATGATGTGTAAAAAAATAGTCTTAAGTTGCCATGATGACATGTGATAAATTAAACATTGTGCAAGCAGATAGTCAAAATGGTCAAATTTAGTGTTTCAACTGGGAAATTGTTGCCAAAATCTGAAAATCATTAGAACATATATATAGAAATACATATTCCACCTTAGAGTATTACAGATTAGCTAATAGGGGACTCCTGTGTTTTCTCAACACATCAACTAAAGAGGAAAAGTTTATAACAATTCAAAGGAAAAGGAACAGGGTAGTTACAGAATAGCCTTGCACAGCTGGATACTGCACTGGTACCTTGGGGCAGTGAACATTCCACAAGTCACTTCTTTGTCCCTGCAGGCCCCACTGGAGAGGGAAGATTGGAGCAGGAATATGATTTTAACTTCACCCATGTAACAGCAGCTACCCAGGAAGCTGCTGGTGTTTGGGAGGAGTGGGATGCAAAGTTACCTGTAGGAGAGATACAACTGAAAGACTGTTCCTGTATGACTGAGGGAAGCAGCATCCAGGCAATGACACCAGTGCTGGGAGCTGGCACTCCAGGTGGCTCCAGCTCTCTAGATCTCCACATCTAACCCCACAACTGCTGCTTGACCTGGTGTCTGGGGCTGATTTAAAACCATTTCTGCTTCTTGCTCTTTTTAATCTTACAAAAAAATTAATCCTGTTTGAGTCCTCAGTGAGGTTTGTGATCTGGCCTGGCACGATGGCACTGCAGGAGGATCACCAGCTTCAGGTGCTGTTGTGTGGAGATGGTGAGAGGCACGAGCTGCTCTGCCCCTGCTGCTTCATGCCTGGGCAGGATTCCTGGGCAAACAGGACTCCTGATTTCCAGTAACCAGGCATTCTATTGGGAACAGGAGCTTTATAATGTATGTGTCCTTGGAGATGATCTGCTGGCTCCAGGACAGAAGCAGAAAACAATTGGAGTCAGAGTAGGTGGAGAGTGAAGAGAGACAGTGGGTGTTTGTGCAGATTTGGTTTGAGTTCATTCACCAGCAAAATTCACACTGCTGTGTTCAGCTTAATCAGATTTGAGGAGCTCTGTAAAACACTCATGGCTTAATTCTTGTCTGAACATAAAGTGATGCCATTACAAAGCAAGGTTATTTCCCTGGTGCTGATGGTCTAGGGCTGCTCCAAGGGCTTAACCTGATCAAGTGCTCTTCCAAGCAAGGAGCAACAAGGAAGTTCACTCCCCAAAATGGGGAATAACTTGCCTTGGTGCACAGCCACGTCCCAGGAATTCAGAGATGGGCAGGGAGAGAGGCAGGAGGAGACAGGAGGGTAAAATGCCCCCTGGATCTCATCCTTGGCCCAGTGAGGTGTCTGTCACACACTGAGGATTACCACCCATCCCACCTGGATTATCCAGTGCTTGCTGTGATCCAAATGACCATTTCAGTTGATGAATCAACAGTTTCATCATCCTGCTCTATTGACTGGGCCCCTGAAAAGCCAACTAGGAATAAAGTGTTCTATGGGAGATCAACTGCTAAAGCAGCAGGAATCTCACCAAACTTTAAAAGCACTGATTTTTATTTAATGCTATTTGCATCCTGTGGTGCACTCTGTTTAATTTTGCTTAGAGCAGCTGGAAGATCTGTGTGAAATCAGCATTTAAAAACCCCCAAGTATCCAAATTTTTTGTTTTTAAAATCCCCAAAACCTCCAAGAATCCAAAGTCAGCCTCTGTTTAACCTCAGTAACCTGTCTTTGCTTAGCCCAAGTGACAACTTCAGAGATGGGTTCGTTCAGTACTTACCTTTTATTTATCTTTAACTGGGACAATATTTAGTTTGTTATGAGCAATTTAGCTGCTGTAGAAAGTCACTTGTTGTATTATGAATTAATAACAATTTCTCCTGTGCTCTGCTTCCCTTAGGAAGGATGAGAAGCGGAGAAGGCAGGAATATTTGCAAGAGTTGCAAGAAATGGAAGAAAGAGTAAAACAGAGGCCTTTGCTTTTTGAAAGAGTCACTCAGGTTGCCTTGTTTCTGTGTTACTGCTCAATTCTTAACTGCAGATACTGAATAAGACATTTGTAGTCAAACATGTTTAGGAGACACTTGAAAAACACTTTTTAGACCAGTATTTATCTGTTTCCATCTGTTACTCCATATAAATGTTACTAATTTTTGTGACTAACCATTGTGAGTGTGTCCAGTTCAGAGCTCTGAACACAACCAAAAACTGCCAGTACAGGAAAGGAAAATCTGATGTAAAATTTTCAAGTATTGCTTTGCCATTCTTACCTGCAGTGGACAATCATTCCACTTGTCAGCTGCAATTAATGAAACAGAGGATTAATCTCAATAAAAGCATCCAAAGGCAGGCATTCAATGCATTAGATAACACAGAACCATTGTGGTTTTTCCACAGAAAAATGCCAGAATAGCTGCAGAAAAGCATTATTCCAAGAGACTGAGAGCACTGGGGATAAACCCAGAGTTTGTTGCAAAGAAAGGACAAACAACTATTGTGCTCCAATGCTCCACTGCTGAAGATTTCATCTCCACTGATGCCAGAGAAAGGTAGAGATTACTGAGGGCTTTTGTTTTTCTCACCCACTGCACATCTAATAATTCAAAAGACATTTTTAGTGTGTAGATTTGGGGTGTTTTTTTTAAATTGTTTACAGTATTTCCCAGGGAACTGTTTGACTATGTGGTTTGCTTTACTAATGTTAGTGGTAGCATGTGCTTTTTATTGTTCTTCCTGAATTAAATATTATTTCATAAAATGGAAGAGAGCACTGGTTATGTAAGAAAAACAAAGAAAAACATTTTTTTATTTGTTCCTTTCACCAAAAATTCTGGCAGGTTGCTAGTGCAGTCACTTCATTTGTCATTACCTGATGAAGGTTTAAATTTAAACCTGATTTAAAATTTAAAGTTAATTTTTTTAAAAATTAGCCTTATAAAAATTCATTTTCAATATCCATTAAGTGTTATGATTTAAAGGGAAGCAGAAATAAAAAAATTGGAATATACAGGCAATACTGTTGAGTTACTTTTTAGCATAAAAGAGACTCTGGTGTGTCCCACTCCCTTCCCTTTTCCTTCCCCAGTTCTGCCCCAGCCAAGAATACCAGGATTTGTCCTGTATTACAGGAGGGTACTTTAAAAAGTACTTTCCCAGAAAACAGAATCTCACCTCTCAATTGTCTTTTCAGAGTCATCGAGATCAAAGTGAGGGAAAGGGGATTCCTTGAGGGATCAGCTGAGGACAGTCCCCACTCTGAGCAGTCCTGGGAGGAGGAGGAAGAGGAGGAAGAGAAGGGAAAAGGTGTCAAAACCTCCACCCCAGATGAGCAGTGCAGTGAGCTGGAGGATGAGGAAGAGCCCAGAGCCAGCCCTGATGCTCCTGAGCCCGAGTCCAGCCCACCCTCCGTCCGGAACAGCGAGGAAGAGGAGGAGGAAGCAAAGGCAGGCTTGTCCCCTGGCCATTCCCAGGAGGAGGAGGAAGAAGAAGCAAAGGCAGATCAGTCACTTGGCCATTCCCAGGAGGAAGAGGAGCAGGAGGAGGATCATTCCAGCCCCAGCTCTGGGTCTGAGCGCTCCCAGGAGCAGGAGGAGGAAGGTCAGTCTGACCCTGAGGCCGAGGGGGCCTTCCAGTATGAGGATGAGGAATATGAAAGTGATGATTCTGAAGACAAAGCCAGCGATGAAGAAGCCAACTGACAGGATGTCCCAGGGCTCAGGAACCTCTTCCATTGCTGGAAGAGGAACAGAGAAAAAAAATGGTGCTTTGCTACAGATACAAAATTCTGTGAATTCTTCCCTCTTCACTTCAGAGTCCTCCCAGTGCAGAAATTGGGTTTGTTTTCCAGTGAGAAACCTCAAGTTACCGGTTTTTCCACCAAGAAAATAATCTACTTTTGCATTAAACTTCTTTATTCTAGTCTTGTATGGCTTTAGTGCACCTCTGATCTTAACAAAGAAACGACAACCATTGTTTAATAACAACACCTCGTGTGCTGTGTAAGCACTGAGGTCTCACATCCAGCTTTTTCCACGTGCTGGCAAAGACTTTGGAGCAGTAAATGCCATTATATCCCACTAAAGGGAGACTCTTGGTTACCTCAGGTTGTGTCAAGCTATGGCAAGAAGTGCTGTAGTACCTCTTCTTACACACAGGTTACTCAGGGCTTCAGCTACTACACAACAAAGAATGGAAATAAAAGGTTTGGGGATTGGTTTTTTCCCTCTTCTATGACTGACTTTCTTGCTAACCTGTCACACTCAGTGCTGGGAAACATCACATGCACAGAAAACCTGTTATTGTTTCTTCCTCCTTACTTTGTTACACAGTCTCTCAATGTTTGAACTTTTTTTTAAACATCATTGCTTTTATTTATTTCTGAAACGTGAGCATAACTAAATGTGAAATTGAAACTTTTTTTAAAAAAGACTTGAATAAAATATTAATTAATAATTAATGAAAATATTGAAAATGTTAATCATTACTTCACAAAGTAAAAATCAGAGTTTACAATCTCTACTTACACCTGGCAGCCCCACAATCCAAACTCAAGGTTGGTTTGCTTGTCTTTGTGAGCATTTTGTAATTCTGAAGAGTTGTCCAGTTAATAATCACACATTACTGGGACTTGTCTCTTTAGGAAATTAAATCTTTTTTCTGAAAGAAGACAGAGTAGATGTAAGTTATGGCTTTTCTCAGATTATTGGAAGAGATTTCAAATCAGAAAAACAAACAGTGTGTTTCTAAAATCTGACAGCACTCGACTAAGTGTTCTAAAAGAACGAACATACAATTGTTGAATTATTAAAATAGGGAATAAAAGTACTACTAAAACTCCTTTGAACTGAAAGTAGCAAAATCACTGCTTTTTAAGGTTTTAGAAGATGGAGTTGGGGACCTATGTATGATTTGGACTGAGTTTTTCACTGAAGTTTTTTCATATTAACCTTAACAGTAACAGAATTAATGAACACTGAACTATGATATAAAACATGATATAACCTTTTGGAGGTTATATCTCAGCTTTTTTTTTTTAGCATTTCTGAAAAAGTCAAGCAGAATCATGTGGAATAAAGAGACCCAATGGATGTGGTTTACCTGGATTTCCAGCCTGATGGCAGTGATGGAAGAAGGTATAGTTCAGTTTTAATCAGTGCAACTAAATGCATGTGAGGGTAAAATATATTCCCAAAGCACAGTTCCATCCTGAATACTGCATTCCTGCTCCTCCCATCTTAACAGGGAATTATGTGACTGGAAAAAGGCAACAGGAATGATCAAATATAAATGGTTTTAATACAAGAAGGTACTTTAGTTTTCACATGACAATATACACCAGGATTCTTTAATTTGGGAAAGAGAGGGGAGATCAAACTCAGAGATATTAAAGGAACCACTTATGGAAATCAGCTTTTCAAAGTGGAAGGATAATGAGATTTAGGTAGAAAAAAAACAAACTCTGTTCAGAAATTGCATTACAAACATAAAGGGATAAACATTCCAGCAAGGAATTAGAAAGGAAAGAAAGCAAAGAAAAATCAGAGATGACAGAATAGAAATGGAGACTGATGGGTCAAGGTGAATTAAACCTCGTGAAGCAAAGGAAAAAATACTTCAAACAAAGAAGAGGAACGTGTAGACAAACCAGAAAAACTGAGAGAAAATAACTCTATTTAAAGAAAAGAACCAGTAAGTTCCACATGAAAATCGAAATCCAGGTGAAAGATTTTGGCAAATTACAGTAGAAGCATTTTGAGGTAAGAAGCTCATTAAAGGAGAAATGCTGATGAGTTTGTGCTTTCAGGGAGGCTGCAGGAGGGAGATGAATAGGAAAGTTTCTCACAGATTATTGAATATTCTGTCTTTAATATTTTAATTAATGGCCAGAGCACAAAAGTAGAAACATGTTCAAAAATTTGCAAAGAAAATGAGAAAGGTGTATCTGGAGAAAGGATTAAAAATATCACATGGGAAGAAGGGGATAACTTTGCATGTAGGCTCTAGTATTAAATAATAAATTCCAAGTGCAGGAAGAGTGTTTCTCTATAATAATTATACATATTTATTTTTGAAATAAGAAGCCAGAAGTTTTGGATATTGTGCTTTTTCAAGCATTCTTTGTATTTAAAATACTGTTTCCTCTAGAAACCATCTCCTCATGTACATAATTATCACAACATCAAGCAGGAGGTTACATCCTCTTTTCATTTGAGGAAAAAATTATTACATCATTATCTTTTACAGATGAAGAGAATAACAAAAGACCTTCCTCACCTTCAGTGGAATTATAGTCTTACATCTCTGGTTGTATAATTTTTTGGTTAAAAGAAAAAAAAAAAAAAGCCCTTGCATGCTCCTGCAAAACTCAGAATTGCTTCTTTCTTCAGTAGGAATTTCAGGTATTTGAGGAATGACAGATCAGAACTTAGACTTACAAACAGTATCAGAAAAATTCCTGTCCCTACTTTGTACTACAAACACCCAGCAGTCAGATAGGGCAGAGAAATCAGGGATCACTGGGCAAGGCAAACCACACAGACACGAAGTTATAGGACCTGATCTAGTGCTTTAGATAGCTTTGTTAAGGAATAACAGCATTAAGAGGTTTCCACTGTGCTGAGTGTGCACAAACACACCACTAAACCCTCAGCCCAGTCCTGCTGGGCATCTCTGCCCACTCAGAGTAAGTACCACTGTTTAAATCCTTCCACAGACAGCTGAGCACATCAAACAGCCTGTCTGTGCCCAAGGAGCACAAGCTCTGTCCTCCCCATCCTTCCTTTTCTTCCTCATTTTTCAAGCCCCTTGATTGAGTCAAATTAACTCATCCACTCTCCCAGCAAAAGGGGGTGAAGGTTAGGAGATGACAGGGATGAGCAGGACTTCACCCCTTTTAATTCTGTCCAGTTGTGATCCGTGTGTCACAGACCTGCATCCCAGGATTATCCACATGGGACAATCCCCCTCATGTCTCGGTGGCTGTAGCACAACAGAAGGCATGTGTTAACTGGCAAGAAATATTGTTATTTCCTGATAATTAACACCATGATTAATTTGATTTAATTTGATTTAATTGAGATCATGTTTAATTTGATGAGCACAAAGGGTACAAGCAAAAGCCAGTTGTCAACAGGACTAAAAACAAGTGTATTTGCACCTGCCCAGCTCAAAACTTGCTACTAATAGTTAGGGCTTAGTAACCAAAGCCGATTACTAACAATAGTTAGGCAGGTTACAATAAGAAGGTTAGTAGGATTAGGCAGGTTACCAACTAACAGTAAGTAGCCACACTACCAGCACAGCCAGGAAATTCTAGTTGCCAGGATAATGAATTGCTACAAACCATCTTGTTTCCACACAATTGGGATTTTACACGCAGGCTTCCACACTTCCAGAGGTACTTGGTTCTCAGGAAAGGCTGCTGGTCACTTGCCATATTTTTAAGGCCTGTTTCACACCGTCCCACACTTTCTGAAACGGATAGGAGACATATAAATTACATTTGTGACAAGTAGTAAAAGCAAACAAAGGAAAAAAAAAAATCAGCTTTTTGTGCCTCGTGCTGATGAAGTTCTGCTCCGGGGAGCTCGGTCCAGCAACACCTTTATCCCTGAGGAACTGGGATTGCCGAGGGCGCCGTCGCAGCCGCTCGAGCAATGAGGCCTCAGATCTGGCACTGCAGGGGCCACACAAACAGCTGGTGTGAGGGAACAAAGCCCTTGAAATCCAGTTTGGGGTTTTGAACTCTGAGTTTTCTGAGAAAAAGAAGCAACTCCAAACATTACACAGCAGAGCGTCAGCCCACAGCGCTGAGGCCCAGCTGACCGACACACAGGGCCTGCTGACCCCGTCACTGCAAAATATCAAGAAACACCTATTAACGGTTCATAAAGTTACTTCTTTTAAATCCCTGTTCAGTTAACTTCGTTTCCTCAGTGAGAATTTCCTATACCCCTTGCCTGTTAACTGGATCCATAGTTTACTCCTGGGTGAAACCTTCCTTCTCCTCATACTCTGTTAATGCTGATTTAATTCAGGCCTAGCAAGCTGAGGCTGAGTTGAACTCTCCTCAGGGAGCTGGCTCGGTACCTATTTGCCTGCCCCAGCTTGTTCCTGCCCCTGAGAACTGGCTCACAGGCCCTGCTGCTCACACAGCTCCCTTCCCTCCCTTTCCCACTGAAAGGCAGCTCAGTGTTGCCCAGGAATACTGTTTCCAGCCAGCCCCACTACTGCAGAATATTCAACTTCATATAAAGAGTGACTTGGAAAAAGCTGCTCAGTTTTATGCCACAGCCTCTTTTAGACACCTCACAGGCAGTTCCCCACCAAAGCCAACTGTGTTCCCACGTCCCACTAAAGCAGAGCCAGTAATTCCAAAACGTGAGCCAGACTCCATGTGAGGCCACACTGCTGGTTACCTGTGAACACACTCAATGTGACACTAAATGAAAAGAAAATCCACTCTGGAAGATGTTTCTCTGAGCTATAACTCCTCTCTTCAGGACACAGCTGCCACATCCCAAAGGAATTTCCATCCCCTGCTATTCCTGTGGGGAATGTCCAGATACAGCAAGAACCTTCCAGCACTCATCCTACTTTCAACTCCATTCTCACAAGGCCTGTATCTTGACAAAGAAAACTCCTACAAGGCCGGCAAAAAGCTGTGAATTCCTCAGGCAAAAGAAATTCTGGAATGGCCAAGGTTTAGGGGAAAGGATCCAAGTCTGTAGATGAGATTCCTTAGATGAGTCTGTAGATGTAGAAGGTTTCTCAAAAGGGAGCACAAAACTATCCAAAGAAACTGTACAGCAGAATTTGTCTACTTTTGCAAATCATCTTGCAGACAGCAAGTAGTTTTCATGATGTTTTAAGATTTTAGCTTTTTTTTTTTTTAAATGAGTTTTATCAAAACCTCAGTAAAAACACAACATCTAAACAGTGGCACAGAGATGCTGAAAATTTGCTTCCCTTTCTCTGAGTTTCATTCCAACCCCACTCACCACCAGGAGCTCCTTTCAGACATCACCCATTCAACCCAGGCCTTCAGCCCTGCTATTTCCTTCAGCAGACGTCCTGTAAAATAATGGAAAAGATCATAACTTGATAAATTATTTGTAATTTGGGCACATGTGGCCGTGAATACAATTCACTTGCCATAAATGAGAACAAAGGGCTGAGGCAGCAGGACCTACTTGATAAAGTATTTGTGATTTTTTTTTTTAATCCTTAACCAATCTCTGGTTTCACAGAACCAGGAATGAATAAAAGTTTGTTTCAGGTGACAGGGAACAATCCCTCTCCTCTCTCCTGGTCACTTACTCTTGAACAGGGTCCAAGGCTTGTAAAGTCCAGATCAAAAAGTCCCCCTGAGCATTCAGTAAATCTACTCAACTTGCTAAAATAGCAGCAATAATCTCAGGAAAACTCTCCACACCACAACAGAAGCTCTTTCCAGCCATTTTGGTGAGGATTAGTGGGAGCAGAAGGGGAGGGAAGATCAAGATGACCACAGGTGAAGGTGGGGGAAGTAAAGGGGAGCTGTTAATTTATCTCGGTGATAATACACCAGCACATCCCAAGTGGGTGTTTGTTATTTTTTGTTTACTGTACATAAATCACTTCTCAAATACACGAGGGATCTATTATTTTCCCCAGACTCCAGTGTTAAGCCAAGCACACATTTTTTACAGTAATTTTTAAAAATTCCACCTTTACTGCTCATTAGATTTTTCCCTTATCCAGAGATGAGCTGGGAGGTGTGGCCCAAAACAACTCTTTCACCAGCAACACTGTGTTGCTGGAAGACATATTTGGTTATTAAGTAGAAATGAGCAGATAATTTAAGATTTTCTACCTCTTCCCAAATCAGTTGAAGCCACTAAAATTTCCACAAACGCTCACTCAGTTTTGTTTCCTGACCTGTTCCCCTGCAGGCCACGCTGCTGGTTTGTGCCATCACGTGGGAGAAATGAAAATAAAAGCAAAGAGGGCAAAGCCAACCTCTTTCAGCAGTAATTCCAGCCTAAAGCATGTGGAAAGCCCTCCTGAGGACTGGGGTGCTGTGGAGTCACAAGGATCTGTTTGGCTCCACAGAAGAACTGAAACACAAACCCTGCCAACCACTCCCCACCAAAAAGCAAAAAAAAAACGCTGACAGGGGCAGATTTCCTTTTACTGTCTTATTATTTTCCTTTTCTGTCTTTCAGCAATCAGAATCCAACCCCTCAGCTCTGGAGTAAATCTGATTTTCCAAGAAGAAGTGATCCCTTTTAAAAAAAAAAGAGAATCCTAACAGAACAGATATGCAAGCTACATTCCAAAGGGTAAAATAAATTTCCACATGGGAGCTGTGACACTCTTCTAGGTTTTTTGTTTGGGTTATGGCTTTTTTCTTTTATTTGGGAGGGAGTGGAAGGGATTGTGTAAGGCTTTTTTTTTTTTTAGAACTTCCTGCAGCATAATCTCTCTGGCCTCTGTATCCCAGACAATCTGCTGAGGAACATCTACTTATATCCCAGTCACACGAAGAACAATCGTAACAAGAAGCATTGTGCTCTCTGCTATAAACACCAGTAGAATAAAATAGAAAGATTAAGGGGGAAAAATGATTAAAAATAGCACCCTTTTCTTTCCAGAGGAAATAACGTGATTTTTACCCCTGTGCCTTTTGTCACTGGTGTAACAATGGCTCATTTTAGGTCATATCTGGGTGCACTCAGAACCAGGAAATCCTGGCACAAATGGACTGTGGCAGTGCTTTGTCTGCACTGTGTGTCTGGGCCAGCTCTGCAGGCTCTGAGGGACTTGGAGGTTCACAGAGCTGTTCCAGGGGATGGGTTTTCCCAGAGCACAATTCCAGTGATACCTGGCAGCACTGGAGAGCTCTGCAGGTTGTGACAGTGATGGTGACTTGCTGGAACATCCCATCTCTCTAAATAAAGTTGTTCATTTTGCACTGGGGCAGAGGCTCAGTGACCTACTGCTGATCAGGCCTCAGCACAGTTCCAAGCACTTATTCCCAGGGAGATCCCTACCATTGACTTTGCAGGAACCACAAAAACTCAGTTTTCTGGATTTGCCTCGCTAGAGAAAAAAAATCCCAGTAAAAATCTATCCATCCCCCTTAGCCCCATAGCAGGACTGTGGCCTGCAAACTCACATCCCTGGAAAACCTGGAAGCATTAGGACATCTTACCTGCATCCCTCACTGTTTTTCCAGGAAGAATCTTCACTACCACCACCACCACCATCATGTTTTTCCTTATGCCACAAGAAATACACAGTTGGCATTGACTCCATATGCTTCCTTCCTAATGGGAATACCAAAGAACCACATTAGTTATTTTTTACTAATAAAAAAGTCATTTCAGGCTGTTTTCAATACCAATGGATATTAAGGGAAACCCTGTACCCCTGCAACATCAAAACCTGCCCCCTCTTCCCATTCCATCACTCCCAGCAGAGAAAATAAGCAACAAGCCACCTTTCTTTTCTATATTTCAAAAGTCAAACTGCTTTGGAGGAAGCACAGGAACTGAAAACTGCTGTACCCCAGCATTACACATCCACATTTCCTCTGATAAGCAGCTCCTCATTTTCGAGCATCAAGATTTTTCCTTTCCCCCTCCTTTCTTTGTCCTTTTCAGCTTGGATTTTTAACTCCTCCCTTTCAAAAGAACAGCTGGCTGTGCTTGGTGTTGGTCCTCTGGGTTTGCACCTCCTCTCCCACCCAGAGTTCCTTCCAGACAGGCCTCCTGAGTGATCCACTTTAATTAACAAGCTGTCCTGGGAAAGGGGGTAAAAACACCACATGCTAAATGTCTATTCTGAAAAAGCAGCTGAAAGTGGTGATGCTTGTTGCTGTTGAAACTCTTGATGCTCAGCATCAGGAGAGGGCACTTGTTTGAAAAAGTGAGGTGGGAAGTCGAGTTTCTGTAAGAAAAGTACTTTGATGGAAGCAGGGACCAGAATTTCACTCCCATCTCACTCAGGGCTCATTTTAAACACTGAAAACAAATTTTTTCCACAAGGAAGGCACCAGAATCCCCACCAGCTCAAGAAATTTGCTATATTAAAGCTGTGTGTTATCTTGTCAACACGAGGAACTCTCCTGCAAGGCCTTTAATATTAATGAAATCATGTCTGTGTTTCCCATTCCTGGATCCGAGTTTGGTGCTAATGACACTCAGGAGCAGCAGCTGTTGGCAGACACAGCACACACCATTCCAAAGGGCTGAGTGCTTCCCCCCTCCTCTCCAGCCTGTGGGATACAGGAGAGATCCATCTTCCTCCAGGCATGCAGCAAAGTTTCATGCTCAGGGCTCTCTCCATCTCCCAGCTGCAGCCACTGGAGACTGAAGCTCTTCACTACTTGCTGTCTCTCCATTAGGATTCCTCCCCAACTTCCCTGTTCCACAGCACTGCAGGGAAATATTCTGGCCAAGAAAATACTCCTTTCCTGTATCATCTCAAGACTGTGATGCTGCATCTTCGTGCTGGGGTGATTTACAAGTATCTCCCGACTGCTGATTCCTTTAAAACCAGAAGTTGTAAGTCAGTGTTTAAAACTCCAAGGCTGACTTTACATTGCTCCTTAAGGGAGTGGGTGGAATGAGTGTAAAGACTGGAATTCACCTGCACTTGAGTTCCTCCCACCTGCTTAATCTCACTGGCACTTCTGGAAACGATTCCTAGGCAGGGAGAGCCCAGAGCTCATCCCAGTGTGTGGGTCACCACAGAGATATAAAGCTCATCAGCCTCTGAACAAATTCAATTTGTGGTCAGAGACAGAAATAACTCCTGGTGAGTATCCAGGAGCGAGTGACTGCCTTCGTCCTCACAATATGGTCCATGGAAAAAAGAGAATGTGGAGTGGTGTGCTGAGCAAGGGAAGAAATCAGGGAACTTTTTTTTAGGATGATGGAAACAACACTGACAGCATTGGGGAAAACCAAGTTTTCTTCACCCCCTGCAGCAAAGATATGAAGTTATAGGTCAGAGTCACCTCAGCAGGAGGTGTGGCTGCATTAGCAGAGGAAGGAATCAATCCAGTCAATAAAGGAATTGATACCTGCCTATAGTTAGAAAATGCCTTTTACAGAACAAGCTGTTCCTCTGGATCACTGAGAAATGGAAGAGTTTTATTGAGTTTCTAAACACACAGAGGCATGTATAATTGATATTGTCTGGCTGCCAGGCATTTAGAGCGTTTCAGGATTTTAAATGCTCCCTTCTGCTGTGCTTTCCTCCTCAAGAATGCACCCAGCAGCTACTGGAGAAAGAGAAGACATGTAAAAGTTATGAATTTCCTCAGCAGTGAGCAGAGGGATGGTAGACAAAGCTTAAATTAGATGATACCAAGATTTCTTTTGGATCAAACCAACCAAAAGATGCCTCCCAACCACAAAGAGGAAGCTGGTCCAAGGAGTAAAGAGCTTTTTAAATGTAAAACTCACACCAACTGTGCAGAAAGACTCACTTGGTGTTGTGGAGAAAATATTTTCTTAATAGTGTAAAAGCTCACAAACATTCCATGAAGGGACATCTAACTTTTGTTTCCCCTATTCCATGAAAAAATGTTCTATTAAAATGGGATTTACAGTACAAGACAAATTCAGTGGATTATTCCAAGCCATCAGTTTTGCCAGCAGACCAAAAAATGAACTCTGAGCTTTTTGTTACCACTGATGTCACCAAGAAGTGAAAACATTGACAAACAGCCATATTTAAAAATCTATTATAAAGCAATCCCTAACACCAAGCAGACATAATCCATACCATCAACACTGTAGGTTCCTAACCCTTCACCTCATCTCAAAAAGAATTAAAAAGGGGCATTTTTGCAGTGGGTAACTAACTTGGATTTGTTCTCCAGTTTATTCTCTTTAGAGCTATCAAAAGTAAAACTTCTAAACAGCCAATTTTATACTTACCCACATAGGCAGTAAACCTGTTTCTCTAAGAAGCATTCGCAGAGTGACACAAAAATCAATGATTTTTATTTTCTTTTGTATATAGGAAAGCAGGCTTGGAAGCTGCATGGTTTAAAACTCTTAATTTTTGAAGAGAAAATGAGAAGAACACTTGGATTTTTGTGGCAGAGGAAGATGGGCCCTGGAAGCAAACCAAAATAAAATCAATAAGCACCAAGAGAATTCAGGTGAATTTTTACACGGTCTCGTTCCTCATGACTAACAAACAGCCTCAAATTTACCTTGGTGTTATGGAGCCTGTAGAAATCTCATTTTGCACCAGTCAAAGTCAGAAACAGCAGGTTGAGAGGAACAGAATTACACTTTTCAGCATGTCAGCACCTGCCCCTGCCTGCTATTTCTGGGAAGGGCACAGGGCACATTCACCAACCACAATTCCACTGCAATTAGTCTAATGGCAAAAACTTTGGGCTTTACCTTTCTCTCATTTGGATTTTCAAGCAAGCCCTTTATTTCCTCTTGGATTCTTCTCAGCATAAAGTGCTCAACTTTGTCTTCATTTCAAACAGAAATAGCAGAAGATCAATAAAGGTTTTCATCAGAATAACAAAAAAAAAAATCCAATATGTGTCTCATGGAACCACAATTTAGACTCTCCACAGAGGTGGTTTTCTATTGGCAAAGTCAGTAAAAGACTTTCCTCATAAATAAGTTTAAGCTTAATATATTAATAAATAAATAAAAAATAAAATTATTAATAAAAACTAATAAAAAATAAATTAAAATTCAGCTTGTGCACATCTGGGCAGACTCTACAAGGGTTTTACTCGTTGGGCAGCAGGTTTGGTTCACAAAATTTCACATCTGCTGCAACACAGTACCTGTATTTATCCACATGAGAAATGCATCTCTAATCCAGTTTACACTTGTGGTGTTTTACAATTAAGAGATAAAAAAAGCAGGGGTTAGAGAAAGCTGGGAGGAATATTCATTTAAACTTATTCATTTAAGCTTGTTCACTGAGATCTACTCATAAGAAAGATCAGATGTTTTAAGAGTCCATAGAAACTGGGTGAACTCACCTGGAAAAGCCACCTATCTACCACAAATAGATGAGTTTTCACAATTTGCCACAAAAACATTGCCAGGAACAGGAAAAAAAATATCAGTATTGTCCATGACAGGCACTATCCTGAAATAGGGAGGTCTCCATAGTTTGATTTTTTCAACCATCTCACCTTACAGACACGGCTTTGTACTCAGAGAGGTGATAAAAAGCAGGTTCCAGGGGAGCTGAGAAAATAAAAAATGTAAGTTTTAATACTGACAAAGACACTTCAACATCATTTCAGGGAATAGAGAGCAAGGACCTTGCCCTCTTTTCACATCCCTTCCAAGGATTTCTCTGACAGGCTCACTTATGTTAACAAAAAAGCAATGTAATAAGCAAAGCTCACAACTGAGATGTGAGGATTGGCACATTAGGAAAACCATTTGGAGTTGAGAATGGAAAAAGGGAGAAGTATAAATTACCTTATTATTTCTACAGCACTTCCTAGAGAAGCATCAGCCCAAGGAATGGGACCTTGGAAGAAGAAAATGAGTGTTTTACCGGGATTGTCATCCAAGAACCACGTCCTGCTTCCCTAAACAAGAGAGCCCAAAAGGTTCTGTATCCCTGGGGGACTGCACCTGGCAGTGCCCTGAGCAGGACAAAAGATGCCAAATGAAATGTTCCTGGAACCTGAATCCAAATTCTTCTCGCTGCTGGATGGGAAAGGTTTGAGTGGGACAAAAATGGGCAGGATTTATGACATCCACAGAAGCACCTCCTGACCACTGAGCCCGAGGCTGTGCTGGGAATTACACAGGGCAAAATCAGTTCCCAAATTTATAATGGCAGAGATTAAGGCAGAATGGTACATTCTTATTACAAATAAACCCCATAGGCACAGTATAATATATTTTAATAATGACTTATCCTTGATTCCAAACTGATTTTATCTGTGTTTTTACCTTCTTCTTCAGAAAATGACTGCAGTGTGACTAATTCCCCCAGGGAAAAAGAAAAGGAATTAAGAACAGTACCTTTCAATAGGAACAGAACCTCTTAATCAATTCTTTAATGTTTTAATAAAATTTCCCTGCTATCAGGGAAATGGTGAAGTCCAGATTGAAAATATACCTTCAAGATGGTTTTCAGGAAACAAATGTGCATTTTTAAGGCTTTTTTTTTTTAATATATATTTCAAAAGTACATCCTTGGGGGCAGCAGTATCCTCTGTCAGACACTGAGGTTCACTGGGATGCTAAAATTGCATTAGTAATATTCTGCTTGGCTTCCAAGATCCATGTGCAATTTAGGCCTGTGAAAATTTAGGATCTATGTGCAATTTAAGCCTATGTGAAATTAAGGAATCTGAACAGATAAAATGAAGGATACATAACAAAGAGTTCTGCAATTAAGAAGGAAATCAATGCATTTAATGTTTAGAATATAATGTAAACAATTCCTACAGTCAGAAGTAGAAAGCTTGGAACTTCCTTGAATAAAAATTCCTAAACTATTTTAAGCTTGTATCCTCAACAAAAAAAGAATAAAAATGCAGAAAAGTGTCCCAGCCAAATGGAATAAATAAGCACGTTGAAAATAACAAATATTAGGTATTCAGAAGGCACAAAGATGATGACAAAGAGCTCAGTTTAGGTTACTTTTTAAAGTGATAAGGAAGTGTAATAATAAAAGACTTCCCAGTAGTAAAGTTGGATTAGCTCTCACAAAGCACATTAAAAGGAAGATAGAAGTGAATTCTTCAACCTTTGAACAGTGAAAATAACTTGAGGGTACCAGAAATTAAGGAAAACATGGCACAGTCAGTGTGCATCTGTTAACCCAGCCTGGCTGACATGCAAAGCTTAAAGAGAGAGACTTCTGTAAAAACAAAGATACAGAGTTTAAAATGAGATATAATGCAACAGCAAGACCAGTTCTCTGCTCACCAGGCATTTGTCTTAGATTAGATCTACTTTGTTATCTTTATTTAGAAGAATCATTTTTCTTACCAGTCACTTCATAGGAGGAGCTGGTTAAGATGGAGACAAGGATACTCCTGTAGGATGGGCCACAGCAAGCCAGGGAAGAGACAAAATGGGGAGCATCAGGCTATGGAAAGGCTGGAATTGATTTAATTTAATAACCTTGGAAAGAAATACTGGAGAGAGGGAGGAAAGAAAGAGTGCTCATGGCACAGATCTGGGAAAACCCAAGGGTAGATGACATAGCTTGTCTTCAAACTTCTACTTGCTGAATTTTTTTAGATTTGACACCAAGTTGCCCAGTATCACACAGCCCTTTAGGAACAAAGCCAGGTATAAAATACAATAAAAACCCACATTCCCTTGTGCCCCTTCTAAGTGAGATTAATTGATGATTTTTTACCAGCACGTAGATGCCTCCCAAAACAAAATCTAAGCTTACACAAACCAGCTATGGGGTCAACACTCCTGTTCAATCCATGGAAGCAGACATTTAAGAGGCTACAAATATGCCTTGAAGGTGACCTGTTATTAGGAGGTAGAAATATTTCCTATATTTTTCATGTTTTGAATCTAAGCACACAAGAGCCTGCAGGCCGATGTTCCTGGACACTGCAATGAAATCAGGTGAGTACAAATCCTGCCCCTAGAGATGAAATAAAAGTCAGTGTTTCTGAAGCCCTACCCAGATTCAATTATTTAGGTAGTGTTAAATAACATAATTAAAGAGCTCTGTTCAGCAGCTGATATTCCTGATTTAAGCAGCACACCAGGCACAAGATAAGATTTCAGTGTTTAGAGCAACTACTGCTTTTCTAGAAGGATAAAGTGTTAAAACACACACACACACACAAACCAAAGGAGTGTTTTGAAGTGCCAGGAGGTGAGGTGACATCATCACTGCAGCCCATCTGCTGGGGAGAACAGGGAGCAACAGATGACGAGACAAAATCTCTTCTGGTGTAAAAGGATTGAGTTCCACCGACTTCAGGAAATTTATCCCAACGGTCCTGTGCGTGACAGATTAAAACAATGACACACTTCACAGACTGGCAGAGGGGAAATAGGGTTAAAGCCACCAAGACTGAAGCAGCTCGTTTAGAGCAGTTTATTCTTTTCCTGACAAATGTATTTGTAGATGCTAAAAATCCCGACTGTGGCAGCTTCTCACAGGAGTCAACACGCTGGAAAAAAAAGTAGGATATTTCTGCAGAGATAAGAAAGAACATATGGTCCTTATTGCCAGCTAAGGGTCCCTTTTAAAACAATTTTCCTCAATCTGATTTGCTTCCCAATTACACTAAATCCTGCCCTGATTGCTCTCACGGAGCTCTCTCAGAATTTGGCTTCCCTCGAAGATGTATTTTTCCTTCCCCTGGTTACCGCCTTTGTTATTGATTTTTAGCTAATCCCTGCAGTTCCTAGAGAAAGGTTTTGGCAGGTTTCCCTCCAGGCCTGCAGATGCCCATTTCCCTTATCCCCAGAGCATCCTTTCACCCCTCAGTTCCCAGCCCTGTCTCTGCTGTCTGGCTGTGCACACGCCCTGCCCAGGGCCAGCAGGGAGAACGTTTAATATCCTCTCTCCACCAGACAAGAAAGGCAACATCTGCCCCCCTCAGCAGAGGGTCTGCTCAGGGAACCTGTCCCACAGAAGGGGTCTGGCTGGACCCAGCTGCACAGAACTAAGGACTAAACAATCCCCCCTCGCCGTGGCAAAATGTGCCCTGTGAGAAATTTGGCCCATTTTCTCCTCGCCTTGTTGGGAGGAGATTAGACTTGTTTGAAAGACCCTTTTGACCAATGCAGGCAGAACTGTAATCAGAAAAGTGCTTTCATTAACACCTCTGACAGAAGAGGTTGTGTCAGAGAAAGGGGGGGTCTTTTGTCACAGAAATAACAGAATAAATGCTCTGTTAACAAATAGAAATCACAGCCCTGGAGACTGGGCTGCCAGCGTGTAAGCTGCATTCTGAGAACTAAATGATTGGCTAAACTGAGAAAAAAAAGTTTAAAGAAACTTTTTTTGGCTATTAATATAAAATTTTAGCTACTAATATAACATTTAGGACTAAAACCTAACTAGAGCTGCCTCTGTGAACAGCCACTGTGGTCAAAGTACTTCTGTTGGTGTAGTTTGTGGGGTTGGGCTTATTTTTGTTTGGTCGTTGTTTGGGGTTTTTTAATTGAGAAAAACATCAACTGTGAATTGCTTGGTTGGTTTTCTTAAGGCAGAGAAGGAAGATTTGGGTTATAGTTTTGGACAGAGAAATCACAGGAACAGAATCATAAACCAGTTTAGATTGGAAGGGACCTTAAAAGTCACCTACTTCCAATGCCCCAAATTTTCCTCCAAGGGAATGGAAAATCTCAGAAACCACAAAGGAAATACAAGGATGCCAAGGCCTATTAAACATAATTAAAATATTTCTCCCTTTATTTTTAGAATTGGCAGATGGGGCACTGACACCTCAGAATGAAGGCAGGGGGAGAAGTTCTGAACAGGTACAGAGCTCCTGTGAGGAAGAGCTGTGCCTTATCCCCAAAGGTGGGGAGCAGCTCCTTTAAAAGGAACTTCCCTAATCTTTAGTCTCCAGTTGCTCCAGCTGCCACTCAGGAAAAGGGACAGCGATGCTCAGGGTTCAAAGCTTCTCCCCTCCCTCCAAGCCAAGCAATCAGGAGATGGGATGACACCAACTCCAGCCCCTGGAAAGGCTGGGGCAGAGCGTGAGGCAGATCCCTGCTCCAGGGGCTGGCTGCTGCCCATCCCTCTCCGACAGCAGTCGCTGCAATCCCAGGGCTGGAGGGACGGCAGGGAAAAGGGAGCGTCGGGCTGCTCCCCCTCACGCTGGGCGGGTCTATCAGGAATTTCGCCGGATTTATTCCTGCTCCGGCTTGCTCAGGTTCAGCGAGGCCGGGGCAGAGCTGGGCTGGAGTCGAGCAAACGCCGCAGCCATTCAGAGCTCCTGCTTTTGTTTTGGGATGAGGAAAACTGCTGGTTTTCCACCAGCAGGAAGGGCCAAGTGCGGGCTGCTCCGTGCCTGATAACGGGGGATTAGAGTGGAGGGGAATGGAAAGCGGGAGCTCTTTGTTTTGGGGCTAATTAAATCAATTACGTGCGTTAAGGAGGTGCAAGAACCTCTGGGTTCTACAAATGCTCAGTGGATTTTGCCCCTTTGTTGCCCCACTGGCCCACTCTGACAAATATTCCCATTATTCCATCGGTGCCACCGCTGCAGGGAGTTACCTGGTGCTGGTGTGTGCCAAGGGCTGGGCAGTGCCACCCTGAAGAGACTGTCACCAGGGACTGAGCCAGCTGACAGAGCATTGCCATTCCTATGGCTGCTTCCCGCTGGAATCACATGGAAAAGAAGGAAAAAAATCCCACACAGAACGAACCAAAAGCAAACCACAAAACAAACAACGCAAAACGAAGCCAAAAAAAAAATAAATCAATCCAGGAGATCAAACAGGTATTTCTCCCCACAGTAAAATTCTCTGCTAAGTTGTATAAAAAAAATATTTAAGCCTTTATGACAGGATTGGAACGACAAACGGATTGAAACAACAATCACTGGCGCGTGGAGATGTTTTTGGCCGAGTGCAGTGGAGTTTTGCTTTCTCCCCAAGTTCTAAACCTCTGGCACTGCGGGGATTAGGAGCAGAAAGGCTGACGGATTTAACTCTTGCAGCACGAGTGGCTTCACTATAAGGTGACACCGATAAGGCTGAAACCTGACCCCAGAGTGACTCTCACCCCTCAGAATGTGAGTCCTGCTACTACCACATACTTTGACTTGGGGCACCGGCAGTTAAAGTGACAGTTCATTTCTACAGCGTATCTGTGAAAAAAGCCTCGCAGGAGAAGAGACTCCTGCTTTATTTATAGGCAAAACAGCTGCTTTCTGCATTCCATGATCTAGGCTGAGGTCTGCTCCAAGTCCTGAGACAGCCCGAGTGTGGAGTTACCTTGTGGGGAAGTAAAACGTGGAGCTGCTTCCCAAAGCAGTGAATGGCGCCTTTTCCACTGGATGAGACACCTCCTCTGGAGCAGCTCTACTGGCGATTAAAGGAAACCACCGGTGAGGTGATCACTTCTGACGGGGCTGGCAGACCGGCCTGGAACAGTTTTAGAAAACAAAATCAAGTTCTCACAGCTGCTTTCCTCCCTCCCGAAACGCTCATTAAATAAATATACAACAAGCAAAAGCAAATAATGGCCTCGGGTCAAATCAGCCCGTTCATGTGGAGGAGATGAAGATCTGCTCCTCACCTGCACACTGAAGTAACTCTGCTCATACCACCCAGTCGAAGGAATTTGCTGCTGCTGCTTTCACCTACTCTGTTTTTGGGTGCACATCCTGCTGTGCATCTGCAGTATAAAGCATTATATCTTTTTATTAGTTAACACTGGGTGCATTACTGTGTATTACTACAAACAGGCATAAAACCCCCTATATTGTTACAAATAAAACTCCCTCCTCGTGTGTAAATACAAGATCCACAAGTGCTGAGCACTTTTTCACGTTCTCCACATTTGCTCTCAAGCAATAACATTCACTGCAACTACAGCTTTCCAGTCCTAAATATTTATTCTTATATGGATTCACGCTCTTAAATCATAGCATTGAAATACCCTGCGCTTCAACCCTCTTATATTTTTATTATCCTTTTAGAGGAGTTCTGTATCATTTATTTAGATTCATTATTGCTTTTCTCTCCAAAAAGCCACTTCATTTAATGTAGCCACCACTTCCTTCATTTTGTAATATCTGTATAAATGGGGTGGGTGCCTGTGTGTTCTGACATCATTATGAGCATTTTGCCAAGCAGGAATCTGCAATTTTGCCAGTCTCATGCTGAGGGGGGGAGAAATCAATGACAGATTCCAGATTGGTTTGCTCTATATGCACACAGATAAAGTCAAACATAAGCAGTTCCTTTGCCCAGGAATTCCAGCCTGGTTCCCCAGAAGTCAACATAAATCAAGAAAAGGCTCAAAGATCAAGACAGAACAAGACTTCCTGCTGCTTACACCGTTTCAGAATGAATCTCCACAGCCATGAATAATCCAAAATGAACTGTCAGCACGACACACTTCCCAAAACAGAACATTTACACACACACACACACACTGGGTGAGAGAATGTGAAAGGCTGGTAATTTAGACTCTCCAAATACATTTGGGAATATTCATCAATCTGCTCTGTAGTTCACAGGGGTGCAAAAACTCACACAAAGCACTAAATCCTTGCACACACTCAGGTATTCTAACATCAATTTAAATGCCCAGCTTAATTAAACCAGGCAGGTTTAAGCACAGACAAGCCCTGCAGTGCGTTGCTGCTGAATTATTAAAGAAAGATTGAGGGGAGAAGGAACCACTAAAGTTGTAACTCTTTTTTTTCCTCCCTTTCTTTGCCCAAACATCCTCAGTGTAACCATACACAGAGTGTCCAAACAGGAGCTTTGCAGGGCTTTTCCTCCTCTTTGTTTTCCCTGCTTTCTCGAAAGCTGTAACAACTCCTTGGCTCTTTTTTCCTGCAGGGCTGCCAAGCTTCTATAAACAGCCTCCAAAGCTGGCAGCAGACCCACAAGTCTGGTTGCAATTCCCTGCAATATCCCTGCTTTGCCATCTATTTTTGCAGGCATTTATTTCAGAGCCTGCAAGCCAAGGGTGTTTTCCCTCTGCTTTAACTATTCCATCTGAAGGATAAATTCTTTCTGAAATGCCTCCAGCTGCCCCTCAGGTGATTCATACATGAAAGAGACTTTAGGAGAGTTTAAAAAGTCAGTGTCCTGCACCCAAAATGCTGATTTATTCACTCCTCTTATCTCCCTCCTCTCTCTCTCAGCTGATGTAATGAGCCACATTCATGATGCTTCCCTAGTGCTGCACTGCTGCTCACTTCCCCTTCCAAAGGCAACATTCCCTATGCCTGTTTAGCAAGATGGCTTTTAAAAATAGGAACACAAAATCCAGTACTGAGTTCGGGATAGTTATGGGAGACACAGCAGGTGCAAATATTCCCTTACACAGCGTTTTCTGGGGATACGACAAAGAAAAACTTCACTTGCAAAGGACTTAAAAGGGCTTTTCAGAGTAATTTTCATCCCAGTGTTTTCCAGATATGGTAACCAAAATATCTTTCACCCTGTAAGTACTGGAAAATGTTTCAAAAAGCCAAATTACACCAGATGAGACTGAGCTTCCTGAAGAGGGGCAGGAAGGTGTCTGTGTGTCCTTAATTACCTATTGTCCCCAAACTTCTTCCTTTCATCTATTTCTTGCTGTTACAGAATTCCCAGTTGAAGATACAGAATTTAAAGACAGCAGAAATTCAATATGTGGCAATAAATTCAGAACCACCCCCACACACACACACCTCAATTTAATATGTAATTTACTGAAATTTGGAGTTGGGACCAAACCCAGTCTCACATGCAGACACAGGCTTGTACTTTGGTGATGATTCAAAAAATCAGCTCATGTTGTTTGTAGTCAAAAATGCCATGGAATAACTTTTCTGGGTGAGAAACACTTCATTGTTTAATTTGGATTTTTTCCCCTTCTTGCCTGATGCTGAATACATAAGAGCTATTTGGAGACCAGCTTTTAATTTTCTAGCACAGTAATTTTTGTGTGTTGTTGAACTCAACACATTAACGTGGTTGTTGGCTGATCCTGCTGACCCCTTTTCAAACCCAGCCAGAGTCAGTCTAAATATTTATCTGCTTTTTGCAGTTCCTTTTACACATCCTCTGGATATTTCTGTTCAGTGGCAGAACATGGGGAAAATGTTTCTTCCACCCAGAAGCAGACACAAGCTTCTGACATAAGATGGGGCTGCAGCCTCCTCTTTTAATGAAAAGACAAGATCCAATTTTATATTTAATTGCAGGTGCACAAGCTGGGAACCCTCTGTGCTTCAGTCCTGACAGGATTTCTGGCACATCCATTATCTTGGATCAGATACCCTGCCACTCATTATTCCCAGGGCTGCAAAGCTGCAGCTCCAGGAGCCATCCCTAAACATCTCCACTTCCCACTGGTGCTCTCCTGACTGACAACTCTCCACACCATTCCTCTCCCTCACACAGGAAACACTCCAAGTTTGCTGCAAGCAAGAGGGAGTTGTTGAAAAAAAAGCAAGCTGGGAAAGAGGAAATGATTGGCTGCTGAAGTGTGAAAGCTTTTTGCCATAAAACAATAAAGGTGTCGTTTTCAAATAACAAACTAGTGTCTCAGAATATATTATAAATGCTATCAAAGACTACTAGAAATAAAAAAAAAATAGGTTTTTTTATATAGTGTCAGCAATGACTGCAAGTCATTCACACAGCTTTTCCTCCTAACTTCTCCCTACAGTTTTATTTTAAAAACCTCAGGAAACCTTCTCATTCCAACATTTGAGGAGTGGGAATTAGGAATCAATTAAAGCACAATAAAGCACCAAACCTAAGTCGAGCTCAGCTCCATTTATTTCATACCAGATACAACAACCCTGCAAGCCAACAATTCAGAAGCAAGGTTTGGAAAGTAAGACAAGGCCTATTTGTAAACAATTATTAAACACAGCCTAATTATGTAATTGTTTCCACAGTTCTCAGGAATGCAATCTGTCTTCCCAGACCTTTTTCCTCAAACTGTATCAAGCACTAAGAAGTTCTCAGTGTCCTCTTTCAAGCTAAACAAACCACACCAAAATGCTCTCAGAGCCCATTTTTTAATGACAGAACGATTCAGGCTCAGTGATTTTTCTGTTTCCTTGTGATTAAAATATTCTGTTGCACCACCCAGAACTCCAGGAGTTTGGGAGATGCTGTTTTTCCTAATCCTGACACACAAGGCAAAGAGCCAAAAAGCTGCCTCCTCCAGGCTCCAGAAGGTCAAACAAGAATAACTGGGATAAATGCAGCCAAGGATCAGCCCTGAAATTTGAAAGTAGAAGATGTCAATCCTATTATAGTACCCAGAAAAAAGCTCCCATTGCATGTCTTCAGCAGGTACAGGGGGCTCACCTTTCCTCCCCAAACATCCTGATTAAGGCACTGGACACTCCAATTCCCAGTGCTGCAGAATCCTGGATCTGAAATCCAGCAAAGCAAATTCCTGGACACTTTAGCAGGGCTGCTCTGCTTCATGTTGGCAGCAGTGCCTGCACTATCAGCCACTTCTCACTCTCCTTCATTCCCTTATTTGACTTTGCTGGCCCCAGCTGAGATATGGGGAATCACAGCTTGTCTACCCAGTCCTCACTCTCACACATATCCCCAGGTTCAAGAAAACTCACAATTATTACTGCTATTCCTCTACAGAATAAGGATAAAACATGCCTGTTATGGAAATAACCTGTTCAGCATTAATTAATACACAGGCAGTAACCAGTAGATTGATGTTTTCTCCTTCTAACACATCTAGGAGCTTGAAAATATTTTTTTTTGGCTAGACAGAGAGGAATCTTTTGTGTTTAAAAATAGCCCAAAAAGAAAAATACTCTGATTCCTCAGCACCAAGTGCTTAAGGCTGTTTACAAGTGATTGATAAAGCCCAGCAACCCAGCAAGACACCTTTCTGTTATTTCCAAGCACTTAAAAACCAAAACTCTTTCAGAAGCAGCTTTTTTTTTGGTGCATTCTCTTCATCCAGCTTTTACAATCCCTTGTCATCACTTGTCCCAGACACTTGGAGAGCAGTGACACGGATGAAAAAAAGAGCAGCCACGTAAATGTAGGTACTCAAAGTGAAATTTTGGCTGTGAAGGACCAGCACGTGCTCACAGGGCTGTTTAGTATCTTTAGTGTGGGATTTTCAAGACTTACTCTGTGCCTCTATTCCATAGTCCTTTCTAGACCATATAACAACTGACAGTATAAAATATTGCCCCAAACAGGTGTTATTTCAACTATTCAAAATTCCTTCAAACACTATCCAAGTGCAACTCTCCACTTTAAACTTTACACTCCATTAATTGGTGTAAATCTCCAAATTCTGATCTTTTAACAGTTACATTTCAAGGTTTCCTCCTCCTAAGTGTTAGTTTAACACTGGTAGACAAATATCCATATTTAAACTATATTGTAACAAATACATTTTTTTCTCTGCTTATTTTCTCAATAACTTCTTAAAAACAAACAGAAAGAACTACATCTTAAGAATGAATAAATAAGTCATCATTATTATTACCATACAGTGTTCTTATACCCCACAGATGAGGGTAAAAAGCCAAATAATTTCCATGGAGAAGGAAAAGAGCTAATAACACACTTTTCAGCACTTACTATAAACATAATTTTCCTTCTAGTAATGGAGAAAAGCAGCAGATTTCAGAGAACATAATGGAAAGCAATTTTCAAATCTGTTTTTAAATATCTGTGATGTACACAGATACTTTCATTTGCAGTCACTCTGTGTAAAAAAGCAGATCCCACTTCCCTAAAGGATCCACTTCCCCAGCTCATCTCAGTTGTACTTGGCCATACAAAGGCCAGTAATGTTCTCAGTGGGTGCAGTGGAAGTGCAAAACATTTGTCTCCTCTGTCCCAGGTTCACAATTAAAGCAAATGTTGGATTTTTGGAATCCTGTCTTTGTGAAACCACCTGAAAGGGATATTCCCTCCCATCTGCTTTCAGATTTAACCAGGGATCTCACTGAACAAAAAGGGAATTCCCAAAGACCATCCCTGTTGCCAGTGAAGGAAAAAGTGGAACAGGAGTTCATGTAGCTGCAGGAAGAGCTGGAGGCCAGGTACAACTAAAACCAGTTCTAACCCACCCAAAACAGTCAGTTATAGATGGCTGAAGTGGTAGAGAAGGGCAACAAAAGTGTCAGGAAAAATACATCTCAATGGCTACAGAAAAAGTTTTTTACATCTAGAATTGATCTGTGAACGTGCACAGTTCAAAAATTAAAGCAGCTCTGGACCAGTTTCAAGTTTTCTCCCCCAATTTCTGTTTCAGTTGTACCAGTGATTGCTGCAAGTGTTTGGAGAAAGAAAAAAAAAAAATCACACAACCTGAATAAAATGGCTCTGCATGGGTACTCACCAAGGAGCAACCAGAGTACAGGGATAGATCTCTTCAAATAAGGAGAGCAGATAATTCAAAACACACACTCCTGGCTGGAACAGAAACAGGACAAGAAACACGAGGATGAGCGAACACAGGAGGGCACGGTTTTTGTTCAAAGTTTGGGTTTCTACAACGACCTTGGCTGCTGGGTGGTTTAGTTGCAGTGGCAAAATAAAAACAAAACAGGAAATTCCACAGTTGTCAGAATCAAAAATTGGACAGGAAGGGAAATGACAGAAAAATCGAATGATTTTGACAGAAATTCAAGCAGAAAAATCGAGTCCAGTTGATGTTTTCGTGACTTCCTTTTAAAAATTCTCTTTGAGAGATTTTTCTTGTTGCCATTTTATTTCAACAGTTTGTTGGGGGAACATCTTGCATTTATATATTTTGGCATAACACTCAGGCTTTTTATCACTTAAGAGCAGTTGCTGACACTGTGTTAGTAGTTGTGTTTCAGCATTTGGTAACTTAACAACTTCCAAATCCCAGTGAATTCCATCCACACAGAATCAGTGGCAGCATCCACCAACCTGAATTATTAACCTGAATGAATTTTATTTTGTGATCATGCTGATGATAATAAGCCAGCAGAGGCACTGAAAAACATCAAAGTAAAAGTAATCATCTCTGAATAATGAGGCCTCTTCCCATCACCAACTGTTGATGTTTCCTTGGGGACTGGGCAGGTGAAAGCCTAATTTGGTTGCATTTTTTGTGTGCACTGAGAGCACTCAGTGACTTCAAAGAGGAACAGCAGGACCTAAAACAGGGAGCACAGGAGGATCAATACCTGTGGAAAGCAGTGTTGGTGGATTTAAATGTAACAGGCAACAATGCAGCAGAATATTTGATGGTTGGCAAGAGAAAATATGAGTAAGAAAATGTCCTTTAAGCACAAGCCTGAAGAACGTGATGAACATCTGCCTTGTTTTCCAGGTCTTAACACTTACCACAGGGTTGGCTTCACATGCAATACATCCAAAAATGCTGTTCAGTGTGAGTTTTACAAGAAATAAATTCCATGGTTGTTCCTTTTTGAGCAGAGCGACCCCACCACCAGGGGAATTGTGGGTTTTTTTTTTATCCCTGCCAATGAGACAGACGAGAGAAAACAAAAAAACCTGTTTCTCTGTATGCAAAAGAGGAGCAGGTAGATCTAAAACGTGGCAAACCCACAAAGGCTTATCTGCAGCTAAAACATGAGATGAAGTTAAAGAGGAAAAAAATCAGTAGAAATGGGAATGTTCCTGGTTTTCACCTGGCAGCTCCAGCTGTGCCCAGCAATCACACACTCTCTGCTCACAGCCCGGCCCCATTGTCTCGGGAGGCTTTTGTTTAGTCTGTGGTACGTGGCTGTGTTTTAAAATAATAATAAAAGAGACCTCTGCGTTATCAGAACTCGCGCCAAGCAACTACAAAGAATTTTGATGGCTCTTTTATTCACACGGGGCTTTAATCTGCAACAATTACCTTCCTCCAGCCTGTGTGTGTTCCCTCTTTGTCACTGACAGGGAATATAAAAGCCAGGATAACTGAGATTTTGGCTGCAAGCCGCTTGGATACAACCTTTTCACTGCAATGTTTAAAGCATTGGCTGCTCCTGAGGTTCAATCCTCAGTCCCTCACTTGGGCAAAATGCTCATGGATCTGGAATTTTTTTTCCCAATGGATTGACTGGCCTAGGAAAGCAAGGCTGCTCCCTGGATTTCCTGGGCAACGTGATCATATGGAGCTGACTCCACACACACCTTCAGGAGATCAACCAAAAATAGGGAGAATTAGGTTTTATTTCTGTATTTCTTTCACACTTCAAGATCCAGGAATATCAGGGACAATGTAAAGCATCTGGAACAGACCTACCATGCTCCAAATAACGCAGGATTATTTGCAAAAATCTTTTTCCTATAAAATAAGTCCCTGTGTTTGTGCCCACCACTGGACTCACTGCTAGAATTATTCTTTAAACAAGGTGTCACTGTATTTACTGTGCTGGTGGTAACTTCTCAGGGTTTTAAGTTCTTACTACTTTCCAACTGCATAAATAAATTAACATGAAAGGAACTGCAGCTTTAAATGTGAACTCTTAATACTTTTAGGGTAATAACAATGAAACCCCTCACAAATTTGGTAATATTTACCAAGACTTACCATCTCTGGCCACACTACAATTCATCAAAACTCTGTAATTAATTATCTTGATGGAGATGAATCTGGCAAATGTGTGAACTGTCAGACACACCCACAGACACCTGAAAGAGAAGTTCTGCTGGTATTTTCTTTACTCTTTCATTTCAAGTGTTTAACTTCTTGCTAAACACCTGTAAATGTAAGACAGTGCAATAATGGAGCAGTGAGCAAATTGTAAATCAGAGCCTTCAGTTTTCCTCATCAGCAGTGAGCTGTCTTGTTTAAGTAATGGCAAACATAAAAGGTCACATCCTAAAAAAAATCTGTCAAAAATTTAAATTAAAGAAACATGATCTCGACAGTGAATAAAATGAGCTGTCATCATTCTAAACATAACTCAGGTTCACATTTATCACAGCCAGATTTCATTTTTTTCCCCTGCAAATAATTTATTTTGGTGCTTAGAAACTCCAAATGCTGTTAAATAAAGGCAGGGAGTCTCCCTGCACGGCATCCTAAACAAATTTGAGAGCTCCTCCACGATCTAAAGCTGTTTTCTTGTCAGTCTTGATAAAAAGAGCAGGGCTAGAGAGTGGTACTCAAATTACAAACATAGTATGTGCTTCCTCCTCAGGATCCTGGAGACCAGGGGAAGTAAACACTGAATTACTGAGCTGAAAGTGAGACAAGTTCTAACAGCCTCCAGCTCTTCAGTTAAAGAGGGAGAGTCAATGGTATAAAGCACTTGAATCCACCACTTTCAGCAGGGCTTGTTTTATGTGGCACAAAGAGACTTGGATGTGGGAAAACATCCTAAATATGAAGTGGTTCTGAAAACTCTGAGCTGCCTCTCTGTGCTTAAACATATCTCAAAGTGTGACCAGTGGACACCACTTTTACTTGGGCCTGGGACAAAAATCAAAGAGGAGGAAAAAAAGGTTCTTTTTAAAGAAGGGATGTCAAGGTTTGAACTCTGAAATAGGGTCCCACTATGGCCAGTGTGAGATCCCACACTCACCAGACTTTAAAACAGTCCCCCAATTCTAAATTGCAGCATTAAAGTTTAGTACACTCCACTATATATTAATATTTTTTTTTTTTGCAAACATAATAAATTAAATCTCTGGTTAGTATTTTTTTCATGGAGAAAGAAGGATGCTCAGCACATGAGTGAGGAATTCTTGTACCTCATAACCTCATATCATATAATAGAAAGACCCAATCTCCAAGTGACCATTTAAACAAATATCCTTGCTTAGGGGTGCAGTCTCTGGAACACCAGTGGAATTTCTTGTGTGAATATGTCCCTTTAACTGGTGTTTAACTAAAAGATATTAGAAATGGGAAATATTAAAACATTCAAATGCAGTTCTGGTCACAGTAAGAAGTGCTGAATTGGAAAAAACACACTGACTCCAAGTGTATTCTTCAGAGCAGTGCCCTGCATGTAATGATCACAAATATGCACCACTGGGTGTGACTGCTCATAATTCTTTTGTTTTAGTTTGTCCTTGGCTGTTCAGGGCAAAAAACACTCTAATATTCTGTGCCATTAGTCATCTCAGAGGTGACCTATCTGTTACAACAAGAGAACTCCAGCCATGCAAAAACCAGGACTGGTAAAACAACCTGGAGTGGGCTGACAGCTCATGTTATAAAATATGTTTATAAACAACATGTGCTCCAGTTCTCAACCTGAAAAGGAAATTTCTCATTAGGTTTGCTGTCCAGCTTTCAGAATCTCAGAGAAAGTAAACCATTAAGCAGTTAATACAGTCATATCTATGTATAATGGACACCTCATGCCATCAGTGTTTTTTCCCCTCCACTGAACTTTATTCCCTTGTATCTTTTTCCCTGTTTTTTGAAAAGAACTAAACCAGAAGGATTTAGAGGTGATGTGCACAAAAATTCACTTTCTCTCACCATAGACTTGTGTATAAATGAAGAGCTAACAACAAACCTCATCTATTTTGTCAAAAATAACAGCACTTGAGGACTGTGAGTTAAGGTTTGTTTGAACTAAGGTGATGACATCTGAAAACACTTTTTTCCTTCTCCTGGCTGAGATGCAACCAGTTGTGTCAGAACTGTGCTGCAGTCCCAGCCAAGCAAGAGACCAAAATAAATGAACTGCAGCATAATATGAACAAGCAGCAACATTTAAAGCTGGGTGGCAAAACCTTAGAACAGAGCAGGAGGATCCAAGAGGCCGATCAGACTGAGTACATCCATCCCACAAGAAATACATGGAATCACACAAGTGCCTCAAAACTCACTTTATGTCCTGGCTCACAACATTACTTTGATGTTTAAGCAGCAGACAACCCCTTAACCTACTTTAAAAATGCCCAGTGAATCATGTGTTCTAGAGAGGAGAGGACAGAGAAAATCCCAAGGCTGCTTTACCTGAAAAAATGGATGTGGTCAAAGGCAGCACAAGCAAAAATAAGGCCCCACATCCCACGTGCTCCAAGAGCATTCCCAGAACCACAGCTCCAGCCTTGCCTGCTGTTACAGCTCATCCCAAGCAGCAGGATGCTACTTGCCTTCCTCACTGCTGCAGGAAAGGTGCTTCTCTAAAGACTTTTTAAAGCCAGAGAGGAGCCAGAAGCTCCTCAGGATTCTGGATTCCCCTCCACTTCCCAGCCCCATCCCAGGGTTAGCACTAACAACTGGTCCCTGAGCACTGAATGCAACATTATCACACCCATCACTCAGCAAAAAACAAACCTTCCCCCAGGATTTGGAGCCCGAGGCCCAAGGGGAAGATGTTCAGGATTTTATTGTGCTCTAATTCTTTCTTTGTTAAGCAACAGGCCCCAACCTCCCAGTCATTTCCCCTGAAGGGTGAATTCAGCAGCATGTCACCTTTTTTTTAAGGTTTAACACACTCAAATCCCAGGTCAAACACAGGAAGGTTTCAAATCAGTCAGCACTTCCCACAGCAAATTTGGTAAGAAGTTTCCCTCATGCTAGAAACCATGAAATCCTTTCCCTCTCCCTGTTTTTTCCAGTAATATCCCCAACATTCCAGGAAGTTTCTTGCCTTGAGAAGTTCACAGTGCAGGCAATAAAAGGCCATGGGAGAGGCACACACACACCAGTGTCCTGGACAAGAAACACACCCCAAAAAACCACAAAAACCCACAAGATCTGTCTGGATCTTGTGGAATTCTTTTCCACTGCATGGAGTGTTATCACTGCTGGATCCACGTTCCTGCACAGATTCTCACCTCTCCTAGATGCTGAAATAAGGTGGGACAATTCTGTTGGGCCTCACTTTTACAAAGATGATGATTACTCCCAAGTTTCAGTCCTTATGAGTCAGGTCCATCACCTTCAATAACTCCACTAAAACGTTCTTCACTGTGTCCTGCTGTCCAGACAAAGAAATTAAAGGAGACAAAACAGGTTAATCAAACAATGCAATATTAATGTGAAGAAGTGAGTACTCACACAAGTCATTTAAGGATGGAGTTAATGCAGTTTTGATCTCTAAATATTATTTATGTTTGGGCTGCAGTGGGACCAAGTTAAAATGTCACTTGTCTAAGGTACAAACCTCAACGCTCTCCTTAAACCAGTTAAAAAAAATATTATTGAAATTTGTAAAGTCAACCAATCTTTCACAGAGTTAAAAAACCCTGTAATTCAGGTACCAACCCTCCCTCTCCAATAGCACAGGGGAGTTTATGCAGTGGACTGAGGCTGAGCTGCAGAGATTTGACATAATTCCTTCATCACAACAGTTCCTAAAGAAAGAAGGGGGAAAATTACCCCAGAAAAACATTCTTGCTGCACTTTGGAGATGATGTGAAATGTTATATGTTAAATGTTATATATATTTCATTTATCCAAATGAAATAGAACCTCTGAGCCTTTAGAAAGAGGTTTTCTTGCTAGAGGAGTATTAATAATGCTGAAACAGAAGCTCAAAAAGCTGTGCAAATAAACATATTGAGAGGCTTTCACATCTTCCAGCACCACACAAACACCTGAATCAAACATGAGGCAAGAACCTGCATAAATCAGGCAATAAAAATACAAAACATTGCCTCAGTTCCAAACAGATTATCACATGAAAAGTTTAAAAGGCAAATTACAGTAATTTAATCTGTATCCCTCTTTCAGAATTATGTCAGGATTTCATCCCAGGATGAAAGTGCTGGACCCCAAAGTGACATCAGCAGGAACTGTCAGGCATGTGAGGCCAATAATAACAATTTGTTTCAAGGAAATTCCTTGTTTAAGAAGAAAAATGCATCATATGACACCAGCAGGGCAGAGCCAAGACTTTGGTGGCTGAGAGCAGAGAGAGCAGAGCTGTAATGAGAGGGAAAAGTCACCTTGGAGTGTAACACAATTCCCAGAAGAAATTCCAGAAGAAATCCATTTCCAGCGAAGAACTATATAAATATCAAAGGCAAGAGAATGCCAGGACAGCAGTGGGAGAAGGTGGGAAAGGAAAATGGACTGGGAAAAGAAGGGAAATAAGGAAATAGGGCTCAGGGATCCTTTGGTTAGATGAGGAAGAAGTTGGGAACGGTGCCTCATGGGAGGCACTGTGCCCTGAGATGCTCCTCACAGGGCCAGGACAGACACTGCAGCATTACCTGAAATAAATAAATAAAAATAAATAAATAAAGAAAAATATTTTCTTGCTTTTGCTACTTCAGAATTCCAAATGGAAACTGGGTCTAAGAAAAGGTAGAGTAAATTTAGTCTTAAATAAGGGACTTCGCAGTGAAAATTACAAAGGGTGGTATAAACAAGAAAAGAAGATTTTCTTCAGTAATTAGATATTTACCTGGATAATTCCATGAGGATTCCTCCAATCCCAGATAAATTCTTGCCTGGTCCAAATCAGAGTTCCCTTCAAGCCTTATTTGTGCCCTTCTGCAAGTGCTAAAGGGCCACTGAAGCTGCTCCAGGTTTTATCAAGTTGGAGGAGAATTCCTGCAGCCTCCTTCCATAATGTCCCAGTTTTCAGTCAGTTCTGTGGCCCTCCAAGCACTTGGAAATTAAGATTTTAACTTGGTTGTTGGAAAATCATGGAACAAAATCCAGTATTTATTTAAAAACAAATCTGACTGGACTGACTTTACTCACTGATAGTCTCACACTTAAATACTCACAAGCACCAAGTTTTCTTTATCAGAATATTTTATGGCTCCAGTTCAGTTCCCCATTTTCCTGGTACCTTATATTTAGGTTAGTTCCTCCTCTTCATCTGAATGAAATCACACATCTGGCACTCTCTAGGCATTAACAAATCTTTTCTCTTCACCCTTGTACTACTGTTTCCTCTGGAGCCACCACAAACACTTCTTTTTTAATATAACTCTACATAATTTTAATAAGTAAAAAAAAACCCTCCATGTCAAATTTCAGAAATAATTGTAGCTGCAAACAATTAGAAATTGGGCTATTAAAAAAAAATCAGCAAATAAATTCTTAATGTGTTTGTGATACGATCACAAAAAACACCAAATTGTTCCATGTTGAAAAAAAAAAATCTTATCTACAAAACATTTGTATCTTAAAACAATTCCAGACATGTGACACTGTGCAAAGAAAAAAAAGCATTAATAGTATCTACCAAGGCTGAGCTCTGTTTTTCCAAGTGTTCCAGTGACCACCAAGAGATCTTAAATTTCTTATTGGGAGAAAAAAGTCAATTTTCCTCAAAAAAATGGACTTCTGCACAGAAATCACTTGAGCAAAACTAGAGATGCAGTGTCTAGAATCTGCATAAAAATGTTCAATTCATTTGCTCGGTCCAGATCTTTGTTTTGGCGAAAAGAAATTAATTTTATGTGAGGAATAAATCCCTAACAACTCTTAAATCAACAGCAGAGCCAGGAGACAGCGAGGTACAACAGCAGTGCCAACACTCCTTCCCAGTAAGGACACCTGACATGCAGATTAGTCCCACCAGGAATGTTTTATTGATCACAGCCTGTCATATGACAGTCCCTCTGCTATTTATGTACAATTAGCATCAAGTTTCATCCTGGGCTATTGCCACTTTGGATTTAATTTTACTTGGATCTGACTGCTGGTGAATGCTTCTTCTGCACTTGCATCCCTTGGTGTGAGAGCTGTTTTCTCCTGGAATTGCTGGGATATATTTTCAATGCTGCAGTTCATCATTTGTGCCTTAAATCCAGTGTTTTCAAAACGCACACATCACCAGTCCCAGGTTTAATCACATGTCAGGCAGGAGCACAGACGTGGACTGGGATTAAGGGGTTTTTTTAGCTTTTCACCCCAAAACGAAGGGAATGCTTTGCAGTGATAATCTCACCTGTGTTCCAGCAGCTCAGGAGGAAGGAAAGAGGATCACCCCGGCAGAACCAGGAGTGATCTCAGCACAAAATGACGTGGGTGGGTCGGGCGGCTCTCGCTTGAAATGCAGGGACCGGCCCCCGACCGGGAAAGCACTTTCTCCTGGGATGAGTCACTCAGTGCCCGGGAGCTGCACAACTCCAGCCCTGTGCTGGAAAGAGAGGGGGCAGTGAAGCCCCAGAGAGAGCAGTTTAGATTTGAAGAACAACATTTTATGGTGTATTTTAACAGCAAAAGAACCCCCAAAACCCACACCAAAATTCACATTAGTCCTGCGTGATTGTATTTTGGTTCGGCCACTTTCGAGCTTGTTAAACACCAAACTCCCCGGGTGGGGATCAAACATTACAATTAACAGCAAAGTTCCAACTGGCACCAGTTAAAGAGGAGACAGAGCCCAGGCTTTGCTCCCTCCCAGTGCCACGGGGAGTTAACCAGGATGCTTTGAATCACTATCTCCTCCACAAGGCTTTTGGAAATGTTGGGTTTATCGATGCAGGACATGCCCGACCTTCCTCTTTTTCCTCCACTGTCCCACAGCCACCACAGTGCAAAGTTTGGGGGTGTTTAGAACACCCCTGTGACACAGCAGGCCCAGGGGACAGGTGTCACATTGCAATCTAACCACACACTGGGGTTGGCAGGATAAGGGACTAATAGTTTGTATTCCTACAGGAAGGTCAAACATCATGAATCCACTTGGAATTTCCTAGAATCATAAAATCATTTAGGCTGGAAAAGGCCTCCAGGATCATTCAGTTCAACCCAGCACTGCCAAGTCCACCATTAAACCATGTCCCTAAGACCCTTTCCACGTCACTGTGATGAAATTCCTAAAGAACTAAGGAATATATAGGTAGGGAAGAGAAAAAACCTGAGATGTGAACACACAGGGAAAAAAATCTGCATTGGTTCTACAACCTTCCTGGCTCCAAGGACACAAAGAACTGTTTGTTTGTTTGTTTGTTTAAAAACAACTAAAGTCAAGATATTAATTTTAGAGTTAAAAGGGAAAAAAAGAAAGCTACGAGCCCCTGAAATAGTAAAAAGTAAGAAAATAGAAAACTTGGTGTTTTCTTGGGGTGAGGGTGCAGTTTAAAAGACTGAAAGTCTTACACCCAAATGCAGATAGTTTTTTACTTTACTGTAGTTTTTTAATCTGTTACCCTGAGCAAGATATTTTTTTCCCCCCCAGACCACTGGCTTACTGTAGAGATAAATTCAGACCAATTTTTACAGTCTCTGGTGGCAGATCCCTTCTGCCTCTCCCCAGGGGGTCACAGAGCACTCCTAATCAGCACCAGTGTGCCATCCTTTTAATCTGTGCCCCCTTTACTGGCCAGGAATGGGTTTGAAGGAAAACCCACAGCCAAAACATAAGTGTTGTGAAGTGCAGCGAGTCATGGGAGTGCTGAGCTGACCTTCTGCAGTCCCAAGGAATGCTAAACAAACCCCTGCAAGTCACTGCCACCCTGCCAGCCTCACACTGCCCAACTCCATGGACACAGAGAGTATCCAGGGCACTCTGAGAGCAGCCTGTGCTAATATTGGCTCCTGAAGCCCATTGAAAGGAGTGCCAGAGGTCACAAACCATCTCTGGCAGCATGCAGGGAGTCTGGTTGGAACTGGGAAAGCAACACTCATTTGCCTGCTGCTTATTTCTTGTCTTGAAGGCATCTTGAGCTGTTTGAGCTTTAAGAAAAAGATTTTGCCTTCTCAGAGTTTGCCCAAGGTATTCTGAAGAGCAACAGAAGATCATCCTCCTCCTTACCTTTGTTAATGGAGCATTAATTCAGCATCATGTTTCAGTATCAGCTCTAAGTGTTCTATGCTGACTTATCTTTCTAGAGTCAGTTAATGCTACAGAAAATCAGTGGTGATGCCACTAAATGCAGCCAGAACTGAGAACTAGGTTTTCAAATTGAAGGGTAATTTTTCTGTGTGGCCCACAAAAGAGAAAGGAAGAGAGCAAGATCTTCCTCTTTGCATTTTAGCCATCTGGTTGCTGAACAAAAGTGATCTTTCCACATGAGGTAACTGGGTGGCCTGTTAGAGAACAGGATTCACACACAGCAAGGAACCTTTTGAGGAGTTAAATGTAGAATTTGTGCCTGAAATTTTATACAGAAGCACTGTATAAAGGCATTGAAACAACGTTTGCAGTTATTGCATAAGGTTATCATTCTTTCCTAGATTCAGAGTTAACTCTCACAAAGCAAGGGTGTGCAAAATAGTAACACAAGCAGCTCTTAAATACCACTTTCCAGTAGCTTGCAAGACATTTGTGAAGCACATTGCTAAATCTTATCTATATAGTTTAATTTTAACACCTGCTATCAGCTTGTTCTGACCAGTGTTGTAAATCACAGTGATAACCTGAACTGCTTGTCTTCTGAATTGTCTCTGCTGCAGTGTCAGAGTTTAGTCACCACTTAGTGATGCATTTCCCATGTACTTCAAACCACACTGGGTGCCCTGTATTTTAAAATCACCCTGAACTGAAAATGTGCCCTGTCTGACTAACTTTGAATTGCTCCAGCTTTTCTCTCTCCTGATATGAGTTTCTAGAAAGATGCAGCTATTCCAGCCACCATAAAGTATGTGAATATTATTGGTTGTATCTAAGCAGAACAGGCAAACCACTTTCAGCTTCACAGGACAGATTAGTGCTGGTTTAGGTCTCACCAAGTTCCCAAGATCAGCAAATTCCTGCCCATTTCCCTGTCTTATCATTGCCTTTGTAAATGGCCAGAGATTCATGGCTGGGAGAAAGGACTGGGAAGGTGGATTGAGTCTGTATACTTGCTAAAGAACTGGATCATTACAAGGTGTGCAAAGAGGAAAAGCCATATTTACCAGGAATTAATTGAACATGATTTGCAGGAAGGTCTTTGGTATCCACTGTGGCAAAGGCTGCATTTCATGAACACTTTGAGAGTGTTTCTGAACAAGCCAAGGACAGAATAAGAAAAAAAGAGAAATGAAAAATGGGAATAATGATACTGACATCTTATTATACTAATGATACCTCAGTAATTTAAGCTGCACACTTCTTATGCCAAGAAAAATAATGTCATAGTATTCTTGTCACCTGTTAAAATGAGAGTTCAGAGGCACTATTGAAACACAACAAAAACAAGTCAGTTTACAGCAAGGGAAACCCCATCCTTTGCAAACAACCAGACCCAAAACATGCTGTGTGACCCTCAGCTCCAGCTCCAATTGTAACATGCATTTCACCAGGTTTTCTTCCTGTACTTCCTTTTCTTTTGGAGGTTCACACTGGTTAATGAAACTCCTTTGTGTCTGTAGCACATTCATTCACAAGGCATTGGGGAATTCTTACTTCACTCTGGTCAAACAATTCACTGATTCCTTTAGAGAAAAACTGTGCTAAATAGCTGGGCTGTTGTCATGACCCTTCACCCAGATTTTTTGATGGGAGTTACTAAAATGTCATGTAAAATTCAATTAAACAGCACTGATTGAGTTCCTACCAAAGGTGAAAGCAGAAAGGTAAATTCCCTATTATGTCTAGCAAATGAAATTCGGGCAAACAGCTCTTTCTTGTGGATGAAAGACAGTTCTACATTAGGACTTACCACTGATTTCCACTCCATGTCCCTGTGAAACATAAATAGCTACAAGCAAATATTATTGCATGGCTGCCTACGTGTGCTCTGACACAACACACAGGGAAGGACTAAAAGCTGAAGTCAGTTCTTATCAAAGCCCATCCTATTTCTGTCCATCACTTCTCTCATTTGGAGTCATGCTGGCTGTCATTTTCCTGCAGAATTATCACACGAAATTCCTGCAAAATTATCCTGCAAAATTATTCCTGCAAAATTATCACGATAGTTTTCAGTGAACAAACACTGGTAAAACATTTGCAGTCTCTGGCACCATAAAGAGTAGATTTAGATTAGGGGGATTAAAGCAAATTTCCCTTATTAAAAGGACGTGATAGATGACCCTAGACTCTTTTCCTCCCCTCAGATGAGAACAGCACTTTCAGGAGCGCTCAGCCTTTTCCACACGGGATCTCCTGGGCAGGTATCACGTTTCCAAGGGAGCAGGGCAGTTCCTGCAGGATCAGGGATCTACTCAGAGCTGTAACTTTCCACTGCCCAGCCGGCTCCTCGTGTGCCCCGGGCTGGCCTGACCTTTCCTCGCACAGCCCCTCACTCTGGGCTGGGTTTGGGTGCATTCCAGAGCCCTCCACAAGGGTAAAACCGGGAAAAAAACAGGGAGGAGGAAAGCTGATGAGACAAAGAATAAGTGAAAGAAATGAAACAGGAGGTGAAATCAGGTGATTTGCTACACGACCCTGATCCAGTTTCCAGAGAAGTTCGTGTTGCATTAACTCACAAAGCAAAGAGAATGAGGTCCCGAGCCAGTTGTTCTGTCATGAGCACAGAGCACACTGAGAACAGGCATCTTCTCAAATCTCTCACCTGACCCACACCTGAGACTGAGTTTGCAAATTTGGGCCCTAAATACAGAGCCCTCTGCTGAGAGGTGTAGCAATGTCTTACCTCCACACAGCTTCTTTCGTTTAATAACCCCCCACGTGTGTTTAAAGACAACTTGAGAAGGAAGGATACACATATTTGTCCCTTTCCTGTCCTTCCTACCATGAAACCTTTTCCTTTGACAGGTGAAAAATCCAGCTCCTACTCCCTGTCCTGTCAGAGCCAGGGATGGCACACAGCCTCTGCCTGGCACTACCTGTGCTGTGCAGAGAGGGCTGTGCTCTCATCCACATCAAGGGAATCACATGTCTGCCTTGAACAAAAGCTCACTCCTTTGTCATCCTTCACCTGTCCTCCTCTCACCTTCTAACATAACCAGCCTTCCTCAGAAAGGCTGGACTAAGCTCCTTTTAGCTCCCAGATCAAAGTTATAAACCACAGGAGCAGGGAGAAGCCTGACTCAGAGTTTGCTGGGCTCTAAATGCCAGCGCTCTGTTCCCTGTTGTCCTGGAACATGGGAAGGGGAGGCAGGTGAAAGACCTGGCTGTGTAAGCAGGAGCCACGTGAGGCCACAGGATCACTTTTGTACTGATGCTAAAGCAGGGCTGGGCAGTCAGGAGGCAGCAAAAGATACAAAGTGCAAGTTCCACTTTGGTGGGATGGAGCAGTTTGCCCCCAGCTTCTCAGGCCCCAGAAGCTCTGTCTTTGCAAAGCTTAGTTTTAATGACAAAAGAAATATAACACCTTAAATTTGACTGCCTTACCATGTCCAGTGTTCTGCCTCAACTGTGTTCTCAGACACAAAACATAATCCTGAGATTAATTCAATTTGATTTTAGTGACAACAGTGAGTGTTTTACTCACAGGGAACAGCACGAGACTTCCTGCAATCCAAGGCTCCACAATCCTTTCTCTTCAGGGCTCCCTTGGGATGAACAACACCTGCAAAGCCCAGAGTCATGTCTGTGGTGGAACCACTGCAGCCAGAACAACTTTTCTAGTTGTTAATGATCCACAATAATTAATGGGCTCTGTTTCCCAAAATAACTTATTCCCATAATGTCCAGAACTAACCTGCCCTTGACTGCTCCCACCAATGCAAGACATGAGCATCTCCACCTTTTCAACCCTTCCCGAAAACAGGTCCAGTACTTGGTAGTCAAGCACTTCATGGCATCACCATGTGAACTTGGAGCAGAGGCCACAGCTCCTTCTCCTCCAGGAGGTCTGGCACTCACAGCTCATTCTGTTCTAAGGGCATATTTTCACCACTGGTAAGAATTTCTATGATTAATTCTTACACCAGTATTATCCAACCATCTCTCCTCCCAAAGGAGATTTAACTTACCTTTTAACCTCAGGACTAAATGAGAGAAGGGATTAAAAGTCATTCCAATTGGCTCTTCATACCCTCCTGCAGTATCTCAGCTGGTCTCCATGCTGGTCTCCTTCGTGATGTCTCCCAAGGCAAAATAAACTGTGTGCTGACTGATCTAGGTCAGGAATTGGTGGTTATTTCTTTTCTTGGCTCAGCAAGATGTGCCACAAATCCTTCTGTGGGTGTTTTAGTGGACCCTGGGACCCTGCTGTTGGAATTAAAAACAACCTGCCAGTTCCTGTCACAAAGGCAGAGACAGGCACCACTTTTATACCCCTTTGCTAAAAAAATAAAAAGGAAGACACGTCACCAGAATAAGGAAATAAAAGATGCCATCAGAAAGCAAGCACATGAAGGTAGGGTTAAATGGGAGCATAAAAACAATTCAACAGAAAGAATTACTCCCACATTGTCTTGAAATGAATGAAATTCCTAAAGGATATGCTCTGCTTCAATTCCTGCCTTCTGTAATACTACAGAAACCACAACCAACCCATCTGTGTGGGGAAAAAATGCAAGGGAACTGTGCTTTGCATGGACCCAGTCCATAAAGTGAAGGATGAAGGCATTTCCCTCAGAAGGAAGCTTGGTCCATGCTGTCTGAAAGAACCTTAATGATATAAGTACATGTGGCATAGAGAACCTGGGTGGCAGTTTTACCAGTTATAGCCATGACAGCAAGACCAAAATGCAGTAGAACAGAAAATATAGTTGTAATTTAGAAGAAACAAATTGAAATGCACTCCCTATCTGAAATTAATTCCCTGCAAACTAAGTAAGTAATGGTTCCTATTAAATTAAGGGTGTATTTGTAAATCCACAGCATTGGATTGAGCTGCACACCCTGTGAAACTCAAGCCAGTAACATCCTTGTATAAATTTGTTAAAGAACACTGCTTTTGAATCCTTGGGATGCTGCAGAATCCACAAGAAAAGGGTTGTATAAACCTACAGGTTTTAAGTCATCCACAGCCATTTTCTCCTGATTTCAAGAGGCTGCAGACAAAGGGTGTTCAGTGTATTAAAGAAGGTGAAGTTTGCTTCAAACCTGAGCAGCATTTTCCAGCTTTCCCAGAGTAAAAGTGTTCTTTTCTTCCAGAAATACAAAGCAGGTTAGATTTGGATTCCTGCCACAACACTTCCCACTGTAGTGAATCTTACCCAAATCCAGAGCCTTTTACATACAACAAAAAAATGCAAGAGTATTAAGAAAAGTGATTAAAAAGGGGGATAAGAAGGAATGCAGAAGTCAGGAGCTGCTTCTGGTTTAAACAATGAACAAGTGAGATGTGGCAGAGTCCTGTGGGAAATCTATTTGCAGCCTTGCTCCTGGCTGGAGCTGGGGACCTGGAGCTGCAGCAGTTTTGCCCATCTCAGGCTGTCAGATACAACTTGGTATCTTTTTCTCCAACAACAATATAAAAAAAAAAAAACAACAACCCTCCTAGCAAATTCCAGCAGGCTTTGAAGGGAAAATATATAAAGAAAAATTAAGAGTTGTACACAGGAATGAGAATGTTGGAACCCAACTGACTTCAAACAAATTACATGGACAATTATATGTTTCACTTGCATGAGTCACTGCTCTGATCACAGTGGCTGTAATGCTGCAATAATTAACTACTTTCCCCCCATGAAAATTCATGTTAACTGTGCTCTTACTGCAGTTCATTTTCTCAGGCATAACAATCAGTCACAAAAAAAGCAAAGATGAATGTTTTGGGCATCTACCTACCTGCAAAAGAAGAAAAAAAATTGGAAAATTAAAAAGTTGAATATTTTAACACCTTTCTGTATCATTGCATTTGATCCACCTTTTATATACTTGGATAAGTAAAATCCTGCCCTTCTGAAAGCAATACCAGTTTTACTTAAATTGATGTTTATGCTTTGAAAAGCAATCTAAAATCAACTAATTGACTGTATTGATTTTTGTACCTGTGTTTGTAGCAGGTAACATGTAGGAATACATACATATGCATTTAGATCACTCCAAAATTAACTAAACCAAAGAATTTGAATATCTTGTCCATCCAGCTTTTCAAACCATATACAATTATATCATCAACTATATGTATCAAAACCAGATCAAAAATATGCTTTTAGCTGCCTATAAAGTATTTTTACCCAACAAATCTAAAAGCCCTTTGCAAAGGAGGTAAATACCTCTCTCCTGGACAGGGTAAGCTGTGTTTTTAACCAGAAGCAGACCCAGGGAATCCACATTTCCAGGCCAGGTGTCTCTCCTGGAGGCTACACTCCATCTGGAAATGAATCCTTGGGTACATAACAAGTGAAGTATCTGGACCCCTGAACATGATCCTGAAGCACAAACTTCTCACATTAAAGGGCTTTTTTCACTAATACTTCCTTGGATTGTCTCCCTTTATATAGAACAACCATTACCAGAGGGACACTGGATCCACTGTTTATGCCCTTGAGAGATAAATCAGGAAAAGCCAACAAGGAAAGAACCAAATCCCATTGCAGAGCACTATCTACAATCAAAATATACACAACATGCATTAAACACACAAGTGATAACAGGGATGATCCTGAAACAGCCAAGAATTCAATGTGACATCTGAGCCTTATAAAAATCCCAGAAAATACAATGGCCTATTATGAGGCTGTAGGATACAAAGAGGTTTCAGCTAAAAGGCCTTATGTAACCCTGGGTTAGGCTGGAGTCCCCCAGAGCAGCAGCTTTATTAGTCCAGGCTTAACAATGGGACAAACAGCAGAGAAAAATCCATAGGGGGAGAATGAGGGGTTTTTTTTAGACTCTATTAAAAGTAAAAGTGATAATGACATATATTGTAATTATGAATTATTATAGAAAGGGATGACTCCCTATAACATATCCAGACAAACCATGTTCACACTCACAGCACAGTTTACACCTCGACTTGGCTCAATTCTGGTAAAACATGACTGACTCACCTGTCAAAAAGGGTTTCCAGGCTCTATAAAAATAGGGATGAAGTTGGAGGGCATGTTTGGGAAGGCAGGGGTTGGAAAAAGGCTTAATGTAGAACTTTGCAGTTTCAATTAGCACATGTGTAACACTAGTTAGCACTTAATGCAGAGAAGAGGTAAGAACACAAAATGTTCCTGTTATTTACACTGAATTTCGCTCTTTTACCCCACTGTCACTTCAGTTAAAGTCACAATTCAGGCTCTGAGCTGAAACGCAGCTCCCACCAACACCAGTAGATGGCACAAAGCATTTATTTCACTCAATTCATCACGGTATTTATTGTAATGCCACAGAATCAGAGAATCACCCCTTATCTCCAGGATGGTGCTGTAATACATCCCTCTAACATAAGAAGCCTAAGATTTTTACAACCTTTAAATTAACTTTTACTTTTTTCTAAAAACACTTAAAATACATATAGCACTGACCAAAAATTCTATTATAACACATGGATATACATTACATACCTTCACTAAGTAAAAGGGACTACAGATGATGATGAGAAATGCCAGGAATCAATCACAGATTGATTAAGTTGTTAAAACATCTTCTGTCTTAGAAAGCAGAAAAGTAAATTAGAAGGGTAGAAGTAACAGAAATCAGGTTCAACTCACAACGAGGGGGAAAATAACCATTTATTTTAGAAGTAGGTAAAGATTTGAAAGGAACAGCAAATAATCAAACTTTTAAAAAAAAAAAAAACCAAAGAAAATTTGACAAGGAAAATAATCAAGAGCCCTAAATATTTGTTTAAAGCAAAAAAAAAAATCTAATAGCCTATAACCAGTCATGCAATATCATCTATGGATTCCACATAATTTATAAAGAACAAGAAAAAATAGACATTAAAATAGTTTTTATTACTTAAAAAACCCCACAAACATACGAATTCCTGAAACAGTTGTTTGCTTTGCTGTTACAAACATGTTGGAAAGCCTCAGTTCCTGGAAAAAAAAAAAAGAGAACAAAAAGTGAATTACACTGAAAGACAGGGCTGGGGAAGTATCTCCTGTTCTGTAAAGCACAACATTTGTATTTGTACAACTTTGACAGAATTCTTGGAATATTACAGACAGAAGACTCAGGCTACCTGACTCCATGTTTTAAAGTTGCAAATATAACCTATAGCTCCATAATTATAGGATTTAATGATACTTAATTTGATATTTTCAAAGAAATATGATGACATCATGCCCCTTAACAGGGCAAACCACTTAGCTTTATAGCTGCTATTCACTGCACAAGCACACATTAAAAGCTATGCAATCATATGGTAAATTATGCTCATATCTGCTGGTCAAATTACAGCTTAATAACATGAGAAAAACCTGTAAATAATGCCAAGATGCATGGCTTAATTATTTTAATAGCAAGTAATTTATCAAATAATTATGAAAAATAAAGAAGCAGCCAGGTCTAATGGGTTGGAATAGACAAGCAGGAATGTTTTGCTGTACTAAGCCAGGACTAAAACATTCCTGGTAAGAGCATCTTGATTTTTCCTCCAATCCAGGACAACTCTGGGCAGGGAAAGCTCCAGGCAGTGCTTGTCCCTCCCTGCCACCCCTCCTTAGACCCAGTGATCATGCAGGTCAGTTCAACAGGTCGATCTGAAAGGAAAACTTTGTTTTTGACAGATTTGTTTTCTGCCAAACCAATCCCACGTTGTGCCACAGGGAATGCAAGGGGGTGACAGAGAACATGCAGCCAGCAGTGGAAGAACTGCTTTGCCACACCAAACCCTGGTTACACCAGCTGAGGTGTAAAACTCAACTCATTAAAATTTGGGACAATTTAGTCTGGGGCACTTGACAAGCCAATATTTTGATGGCAACATCAACAATTTCACAGATAAACCCAGAAGTAACAGACATTTGCTCGTTGCTGCAAGGAAACCACATTAGCATAACTAAGTGACTCAATGAAATTTAGTGTCACGTTTCCAAAGCAATGTTGTGACAACATCATTTTGCAGGATAAACACCCCAGTTTGACCGCAGGGATGGACACCTGGGCTGTTTGCCTTAATTCCAAACAGCTCAGATATCCACACATATCTAGAGGAAGGTGTCCTTGCCCATGGCAGGGGGTTGGAACTAAATGAGCTTTAAGGCCACTTCCAACCCAAACCATTCTGGGATTTGGTGTCTGGGAGTGACAAGTGGAAGAATTCCTCCTGTGATTGTTGATCTTCTTTGCTGCTGTGCAAGCCTAGAGAATCTGTGGGGGTGGCAAATACCACAGATACACCCCCTGTACACAAAGCTTTTTACCTCCTTGTCACCTTCTCACCTTGTCATCCTAAAACTCAAACCAGAGGAGGAACAGACTCATTGACTGTAATTGAGGGGCTGGTTTGCTCAGGAAGGCAATGAAAGCAGCTTTCATCTCACAAAGGGCCGAGGAGGGAATCAGAGACACCAGAAAGTTAAAAAGAAGCAAAGAAGAAGTCTGTCTGTCTCCAGGGCATGTGAATTCCCTGCTGAGGGCCCCTGTTCCAGCTGAAGAGGCAGTGCTGTCTCTCCACCTGACCCTCACAATGCCTCTGTAACACATTTCTGTTCAAATGAGCAGTGGAATCGTTTAGAGTAACTCACCTCAATTTGATTGGAATGTATTAGAGAATGACCACAGAAAAAGCTGAGTTGGCAGTTCTGAAAGAAAGCAGCAGTCCCAGGGATGAGTCATAACTAACATGGAACAGCACTGACAGTCCCTCCTGGTGGGACCAGCAACAGGCACTGCACTTGCCCTTGAGAGAAGGGAAAGGAGGTTCCAGGCTGAGGCAACTGTCACTGCTCCACTCCAAAGCAGAACACTCAGCCAGGGCTGGGGTTTTGCTCCCAACAAGGCATCCTGTCAGAGGGCATTCCGTGCTGTGGGCAGAAAGCAGAGCACAAACCCAAACTGACAAACTAAATAACTTTAGGGGTCAAGGAGGAGAAGTTGGTAGCACTGGGCATTTCTCTGATGGCTGCACCAAGGGAGTATCTTTGTCCCTCGTGAATAAGCACAGAAATGGATTGAAGCATGGATAACTTTGGCACAGCTGCTGACAGAAATCCTGCCCCAAAAGCAGCTGTGGAAAACTGCCTTCCAGCTCTGGCAGTGTCCGTGTGTCCATGGCAGCTCAGGTGTGGCAGATCTCATTCTACTATGACCAGATTACTTCTTGGCTAATCTGATCTCCCTCCAATTTCTGGGACAAGAAGATTCAGTGGATTTCTCCTTAAGCCCTTAGAATATATAGGAATGCCTCTGCTAAGCCTACACTGTGATTATAGGCCCAAATTTAGAGGACAGACTTGGAATTTCATGGACCAGGATCCCAACACTGTTGACAGAGCAGCTGTAAAACATCAATATACAAGCACTAAACTTGTACTTCAAAGAGCAATTTGCAATTTGCCATCAGTAGAAACCTAAGGGTGGGTTTGTAGTAGGGGAATGAATCTCCTAAGCCAGATTCTCTTTTGATTTTTTTTTTTTTAACAACAAAAGGGTGCAAACGGGTAAAGGTTTGTTCAAAGCTCAAATCCCAATTTCTCTAAAGGAGGAGGAACGAGCTGGATCAGAAACAGGCCAAGGAGACCTCAGCAGGAGACAGGAGCAGGATTAACAAGTGAAATTGCTGTGTGACAATGAGTGTTGCTGAGATGGAAAGCACAAAGTACTGGCTGACAAAAATAATGATGATTAGACTCACAAGTGTTTTAGATACAAGATGATGGAGGTGATGATTTGTCCCAGCTCAACAGTAAAATATCATTGCTATTGGCTATTTCCTTACAATCAGCCCCCTCCAGGACTTACAAATGCTGTATTTTGATTTGTATTTGATATATTAAGATTTGGTGGGAAGTTTTCTTCCAGTACGAGTAATGTAACTGCCACCCTTCCAAAACTTCAGGAAAAATCTCTATATTAACAAAAGAAATATGAACTGCATTCCATTAGTTACTTAAAAAAAAAAAGTTATTCTAGGTCTCTGAGAAAACCTTAGAGGTTCCTTCTCCCATAGAAATAAGAGGTGTATTGAATTTGCAGATTGGTCAGCAGCAAGTTCCAAAAACTTACCAAGATCCTTAAAATTGTATTTTCTGAAGGGACAAAAGACACAGCAATTATTATTGCTGAAAGTAGCTTCCCTGGGTCCCAGACTACTATTCAAAGAGTGATTACAAACTCCAGTCAAGGAAGGCCAGCAAATGCCATACTTAAGTATTTTAGCAGTTCTTGCCACAGAGAATTTGTCTCCAAACAATGAAAATAAATGCAAAATAACTCAATTGATAAATGCTGGCTACAACCTCCAGAGAGGAAGAAAACCACCCCAAAACCAGAATCAAACCTGTTTGTTTGGAGCCTGGAACACACTGATTTTGAATGCCCTCCAATACCTGTTGTGACAGTGGTCTTTTATCTGACACATTTGACTTCACAGTTTCATGTCAAAAGTATTTATTCTGCAAACCTGAGCAAGTCCAAGTCCACAGATTCCCCAAGTCTCACTTTGTGTGGATGTTGGGAGATTTCTTTCCTATATTATTTTCTGACTTGGTAAATTTTTTGGGGGGAATATCACCTGTCTTTGGCTCTCTCTGTGTGCACTTCAAATAAAAGGTTCTTTAACTTGTGGTACCTTCAATCACACTAAAAAATTATAAATACAAATTATAGCTCAGAGGTGGAAACACTCTTCTTTTCCTCTTGTGGGTAGCTATTGCAAAGCTACAATTAACCTCAATTAATAGGAAGGGTAAACTTTATACAAAGAATATGCTGTTCAGGTGTTCCTAATGAGAGCAGCACTTGGCACTGTTTAATCTGTCTGGAACAGGGAGCTCTGCTGGGGTGAAAATTAAAGTGGCTAAAGTTTAATCCAAGTGCAAAGTGGGTTTTTTCCCCCCTATCCCAAAAGCAATTCTGGTAATAAAAGCTGCCTAGAAAAGCCAAGAGTCTGTTTGGGCCCTGAGTGCATCAACAGGCCTGAATTGCCCTCCCCAGCCTCAGGTGAGCCCCCAAACCCCCTCTGCCCACTGACACACCGAAACTGGGGCTGAAGCCACTGCTCTGTGCTCAGTCCTGCTCCTGCTGTGCCTCATTCCAGTGGACTTTCTGGATTCCTGACCTCCAACCTGCCTCCTCCCCACAGGTCTGTGCCATTTCTGACAGTCATCACATTTCTGCTGCTCACTGGGCTGCACCCAGAGCCCCTGAGTGCCACCACCTTCCCCAGCTGCTGCAGAAGGCATTTCCTGCCATCCTCACCTCAGGCACTGGGGGGACAATTAAGACATTTCCCACTGCTCTTGCTCCTCCTTCCTCCTATCAAAGTAAGAAATATTCCAAGTGCCAACTTCCACTGGTGGTTTTTTTTGTCAGTTCCAGCAACGTCACTAATGATAAAAAATTGGGGGAAATTATTAAATCCTGTACCTCCTTCACAGTTTCTATTGTATTAAGGTTTACATTTTCAGCTAATCATGTTTCCCTCACATCCCCTGGGATACATTTTATATTCTGCACACAAAAACTATTTCCTACTGGCTTTCTCAGTGCTGTCACAGTTGTAGTAGCTATGCAAAAAACCCCAGCCCTCCATGGATGCTGTTTGTATCAGCTCTACACCTCCCACATAAACCAGCAATATGGACCTATGGTTTAATCTTTAGCCATCAATCCAGACTGCTAATTATTTACATGTACTAATGAGTTTTTAGCGTTGCCCAAAGTAGAATATACTGGAAAATGCACTGTAAAAAAAAACAAAACAAAAACAAATTACCTCCCTTGAAGTGAAAGGATTTTCACTTCTGATTTTTAGATTTTTTTGTAATTGAAAACTTCCCTGTGCACCTGAAGTTACTTTATTTGTATGTAACTTGGCTTTTTAGCTGTATACCTTCAAGGGGAGTTATACTGCTTTATATTTCAGACATACAATAAATGTGAAGGAAGGAGAGCAAACATCACTACACCTGATCAGAGGGCTGTTGGCTTGGGAATGTCCTCACCCAACCTAAACAGGCAGGTACAGCAGAAGATCTGAGTAAGAGTCTGGGTAAAGAAAGAGTTTGGATAAGATAAAAAGCTTCAAAGCCAAGAGGATACATTTTTCCCCTTAATTCTTTATATTTTTAAATTCTGGGAATATACAGTTTAAGACATTATAAACATGTACTGCTCCCCCCTTTCCACTTAATCCTATTTACACACTCATCCCTACTGGAAAATAAGTTTTCTACAGCCACAGTGATCCACATCCAGGTTAAAACTAATCACTTTTGTCAGGTGAGATTTCAGTGCTGGCTCCAAGCGTGTGTGAAACTCTGGCCTCATTAATCAGCAAATTTTACCTAATTACCAGCAGCCACAAGGGATGATCCCGCTCCTGGAACATTTCTCAGCTCCCATTCCCAAACTTGCAGGGTTGTGTTCTCCCCTTCCATCAGCTTGTGACCCAAATACCAGCACACATGAACGAATTCCCAGCACCCTGGAGCCCCAGTTTGTCCCTGCAGTGGTCTCTGGCTCTGAAATTACTGCTCTGCACAGTGAAAAGTTCTTAATAGAAGTTGCTCACCTGATTTGGCAGCTTTGGCCTCATGTGCACCTTGTTCCAGCTGGTGTCAGGAGGCAGAGGAAGATGCAGGATCAGGATGGGAAGATGCAAACCAATCCAGGCCCCTCTTGGAATGCTGTTCCCTGATTCCCCCCACAGCATCAGCCTGGGAGGTGTCTTTGTTCCCCATTAGGAAAAGCTGCTCCATTCAGGATTTCAGAACATAAACCCATTTTATTCCAGCCCAACTGGATGGCTTGGTTTGTGTTCCTGTGACAAGCTATTAATCCATCTCCTACAGGACAAGCATCCCTCCAGGAGAGAGGAAAAGCTTTGCCTCTGGACTACTTAGGGAACAACACAGGGCTTTTACAGGCTCTTATCACTCCCCCAGCACAGTGGGGCTGACAATGGCACATTTTCTTCCAGAACAATCCACTGTATCCATTTCCCCCCCTCCCAAGAACACAACTGAACTGTTCTGGAAGGTTATAGATTAGACAACTTATTTAAAATAGATGAAGCATTTGACTCTTCCCCTTCCTTATCTGTTTCCATGAGAAAATCTCCATGCTTTCCCCAGAGTTCCCTTCTGTGCATAGTCTAGACTGTCATAATAGATTTGACAACTATTTTTATTACACAACTTTAAAAAACAGTCTCAGAGAACTTGGTTATTAGAAAAAAAATTCTGCTTTGAATAAGATAGGACAATGTGTGGCTTTTAAAAAGCAAACCATGAATGCCTCTATTGTTGGTTTGCTTTCAAAGTTGATTTCTCAGTCTAGAAAAAAAAACAAAAGCCACTAAACATATTTTAGATTGTGCCAAACAGTAGTATCCATAGGAAGATTTCCTTTGCCTACAGAAGTAGTGGAACATGGAAAAATATATTTGGCCTTAAATTGCTGTTCTAAATGATAACAAAGTATAATCCCAAACCAACAGTAGGTAAAATCTGTGGTCACTGATTCACCAACCTATTAAAACAACAAAACTGGAAATCCTCCCAGTTACAGCTAAAAATTCTGCATTATTTTTTTCATTCTTTTCTTCTCCAGGCAGGACCCATTTCACACTGCTCTGAGGAATCAGGTGTAATAAACACTTGTAAAGCCATTTTGTTGTATTATGGCCATGATACCAGAGTATTTACAGAAGAAGTGTCCTCACTGTGCCCCTCAGCTTACATGACATTTTGGATTAAAAACAAGGTTGCTTTAGATGTGGTTTCTGCTAAGCACCTTTATATTAAACTATTTTTGGTGCTATTTTAACTGCCTCCACAATTTAACCTCCTGGACTACTCCTCTGCACTGCTTTTGGGTTGGAAAGGACAGAAGAACTTGTCAGTGGTAAATGTTAAATGGAAGAGATTCCTGCTAATGGATTATTGATCCTACCTGAGTGACCTACTGAGCATCACACACAGAACGACTTTCTCCCCTTGCATAAGAATATTAAAAATATTAGCATTACATGTTAATTATTTTCAGGAGGGAAAGCATCAAGCAGAGGTTACATCTCCACTGCAAGAGGAGGTGGCATCTGTTTTTCAGCCACAGGTTTTGTGGGGTATTTCCTCAAACTCAGAGAAACCCCTTTACAAAAGAAATCAGTATAAAAATTTCCATTCCTCTGCCATAACCACAAGCTTGTTCTGCTGAAACACTTCACAGAGTGATTTTCTACCTCCCTGCAAGTGGCAATTTTAAACAAAGCAAGAGTGAAAGACTTGGCAGATGAAAAGTGCAATTTTATTTCATGTACATTGTCCCAGAAATCTTTTGTTCAGTTCTGTGGGCTCTATGCTGACAGGCATCTGAAAACTAAGATTCAGAACCCAAAGTCCTTTTCCTAAGGGAAAGGGTTTAAGGCTAATTGCTGTTAGGTGACACTTAACTAAATCATCCCATATTTCTTTCCTGTAGCTGGAGTAAAAAATACCAGTATTTTAGTTTTCCTTTATAAAAAGTCACTTTTCAGAAACAGCCTGGTCAAAAAGAGCCATCTTCACATAAAATCCTGGCAGGGGAAAAATCATCAAACTAGAGAGCCTGTGAACACAGAGAGTTTTCAACCAAGTTTGTAGTGAGGTCCAAATGGTTAAAGGCACCCCAGGTTTGCATCTGTACAACTGTCACACTGTGCTAATCCTGCCTTTCCCTCTGCTCCACACAGCTCCCTGGAACACTCACAGGAGAACACATGCTTCTAATTACCAATTTGCTCTGTGCAGGCAGCTCTTGAGACCTGCACTTCCCAAATTATTGCCATCCAATTCCCCAGGAAGGAAAGCCCTGCAGCCAATCTTTCCTGCAGCCCTGGAAGGAAGGATGAACTCACCCAAGGCCTCTCCATCCCCACAGACAAGTTGGCCACCCACAGCCACACCTTCCCTGCACCTTTCACATTTTGGGAAGTAACTGGAAGTGTTTTGACACAATCCTTTCTTACAGGGAGAAGGGAAGTTCAATTTTGGAGAGGGGAGGTGTTGCTGCCACCCCCCTTGGAAGTGTGGTGACCTCTGGCACCCCAGGAATGTGTGGCAGCCTCTGTTGCAGTGCTGTTGTTTTTGGTTTCTCCTTCTATCCAAAATTGCTTCTTGGTACCTGGACACAAAAAAAACCAGGGCCTGCAGGGATATTTCCTTAAAATGAAACTCTCCAAAGGATTCTCACAGGGGAAAAAGGATTCTAAGGATAGAAATGCTCTTTTTTTTTTTTTTTTTTTTTTTTAGCCCTAATTTTCCCTTCAGAGTGGAAAAGATCAGCCACAAAGGAACATGATCAAAGACTAAGTTTAGTCACAGGTATGACAGAAGAGAGCAGCAGTTGAAAAACGCAGCTTGCCAAAGGCTGAACGTTAATTTATGGACTGAAAAAGAGAAATGAGTAAAAAAGAGAAGCAAAGCTTAAACAGGAAAAAAAAAATAAATCTAAAATCAAGGAGTTCACTGTGAAAATATGAAAAAAATATGCAAGAGTCCTAATGAATTGGATCAAGATTGCTTAAATATTAATGATTTACATTCAGAAAGCTACCAGCTCATCTTCAAAAATCTTGGGAAGAATGTGAGAGCTTTTACTTCAGGACAGATTATCTGCCCAGAACTGAAAGCTGCAGTTTCCTACAAACTGCTCCCTAATATCACCTCTCCAAGAAAAACCTAAATAGCAATTTGGTTTTACTCCTTTCCTTCTTCTACTCCTTTTTCTTTTTTTTTTTTTCTAACATACAAAAAAAAATTAGCTTGCTCATTTTGGAAAGTCACAAAAGAAACTTGTTGTGGAATTATAGTTGTGTTCATCACTTGGGAATATATTTTAATTCCCAGGCTATTCCCTACAGAACTGGGAAGGTAAAAACATGAGGAACTGCTGAGGGGCAGTTTGGAATTTAGGCTCAGTTCTAATGCTATGCCTGGACTGAGATAAATCTCACTCAGAGGTATAACCTGTATTTTATCCTGATATGTTTATGAATTTGGCAGCCACTAAATCTACCAATGATCATGGAAGTGCCACCTTTCACAGTCATATTAATACACCCTTGCACCCACATCCTGTGATCCACAATCCCACTTCCAGAAGGATGCAAGAGATTGTTACTCCAGGAGGGGTGTCACTGTTACCTGTGCATATAAAGTGTTTTTTTTCAGCTGTCCCTTGCTCTCTGTGGGCAGTTTAAAATCAGATTAATGACTGAAAGTTATCATATGCCCACTAAATCACAGGGAGGACAGAGCTTCATCAATTTTATAATCAAGAATTTACTACAGACAAAACTATTGTCTTTGCTATATCTATTCCTAAGTTGCAATTGGAGTTGGTTTACTTAGTCAAGAGAAAAGATTAGTGACTCAAAAGGTCAGGTAATACCTAATAAATAATAATATAAAATACATTATCACAATTAAATATTAGGTGTTCCATTTGAAAGAAAAAGTGGACCTAAGTGACAGACAATTGCCCAGAGACAACTGTTGGGTTTAACACAGTGTACAGTTTATTGGGGAGAACCAACAGCCTGTGCCAGTGGCATTTAGAGCACTGAACATGATGGATTATTTTAGCTCAGATTCCTGAACCACCTTTACAGTTTGGTCCTTATTTTAATACCTACCTTTCCTTAAAAAAGACCTGAAGGTGCTTTGAAGTTGCAATGGGTCAGACCAAAAAACAAAGCTAAGAGGTAACATCAAAAGCAGGTAAGTAAAAAAACCCAACCAAACCAACCCCAACACTCTCAGAACTAGGGAATGTCTCCAAGGTGACCAGCTCTGGTTTAACAGTTTAATAGTTCTTAAAGAACAATTTATTTGAGACTTACCATATTGCTATATAATGCAAAAGGAATAGTTGTATCTAACCGTGCTCACTTGTTTACACACAAAGTCCCATTTTAAAGATTTTTCGGTAAAAAATGTTTTCAACTCACTTATTTGAAGGACTTGACTAGGGGAAGGGAGAAGTTTCTTACCTTTCCCTTTGCCTTCTGACCTCATTGGGCATCAGCACAATTCACATGAACGTGGGAAGCAAAATTTGGCTGATAGAAGGATTGCATCAGTGAGACAGCACAAAGATTACACCTTAAAAAGGCTGCAGATGGAGAATTTGTCCCTTGTAATATACCCTGGGTTTTCCCAATGTTTTGCTTGGTTCCTTCTGAGGCTCTTTTTCATGCATTTGGACACACTGTGAAAAGTTATTTTACAGGCTTAAATGTACTCTCTAATCCTTATTTAGAGCTTTAATTATCTGAAATGCTCACCAATGGTGTTTATGGTTCATTGCTTGAGGAAGTTTATGGATGATTATGTTCCTACTGGGCTTTTCCTCATCCCTGTTTTACACATTTCACACCTTGGCTCTCCCAGCTGTTAATTCCCAATCACCTCCCAAATCCTGCCCATCTGGTTACAACACACTGATAATGATAAACTCAGGTTTAGCCACAATATTCCAGGAGTGGTCTCAAAATTACTTTAGGCCACTCCCCCGCTGCTGTTGAAGTATCTGCTCACAGATCCTCCCTAATTATATTGTCCTTTGCTTTGCCCTGTCACAAGCAAAGGCAAATCTAATTTGCTCTCCACTTTCTCCCTCAGCTATTACTATTTTCCAAGTCTTCCCTTGTACTGAACTTCTCATTCTTTTTTCCAAGGACACCAGTTTATATTTGTCCCCCGCGCTCAGTTACATCCAATTTCCTGTTTCCAAGATTTTGAGATTATGTTGCATTATTTCTTTCTACTTGGGTTTGTAACACCTGAGTTATGATCATCTGCAAATGCTGTTAATATTCTTCTTGCAGCCTCTCTGAGATCACTGATCTGGGACATTCATCAAAACAGACCAGTTGCTTTCTTCCACACAAGAATAAATGAAGCTAAATGCAAAATCAGTTTGGCCAAAGAGACAGTGGAGTGAAACAAAAGTAATTAAAGAATACAAGAGGTACATCAGAAACTCTCCCAAAAGAAAAAAAAAAACAACAACTAAGAACAACAGCAGATGCTCCATGAGAAGAGGGATGCTCAGGCAGGATTAGTTCTGCCATTTCTACAATGACATGAAGTAAGAGTGGAAGGACAGAGCAAATTCTCTGCATTCCTTTCATCAGCCAAACATATTTCCTGGTCCTGTCATGTCAATAATCCCAGAACTAAGCTGACAGCTGCCTGAGAAAGTGGAAACCACGAGGCATCTTTCCCTGCTCTCAGAAGGAAGCTTTGGCCATGGACACAGAGGGGGAAAGGAACGACTCTGCAGTCAGGGCACGGCCCCCAGGAAGGAATGATTTGGGAAAAGGGCCTTTGCTGAAGAATGAGGTGGAGGCTGGAGCTGTTTACAAAGGCACTGCTGACAGTAAGGGATTGCTTTAGTTGTGTGTTGCCCAGACATCCTTGGAGATTTACAGCTGGCAATTTCCTCGGAATGCCTCATTCCTTTCACTTCAGCCTCACTCGACACCTGCCTTCTCTTCTCCTTTGCCTTATTTCCCCAGCTCTGTTGTTCTCCCTTCCCTGGTCTTTCCATTTACTAGTCCTACTTTAAGTCAAGGAATTCTGACACTAACAGGATATTTTTCTCTGACTCCTCCTGCTGTCAGAACCTCAGCTTTCCTGGAGGCACAACTCCTAATGCAAGTACAGCACCCAGGAAAATCCCACTGCTGCTGAAAAACCTCAGGAGACCAAACTGACTGCAGCTAAAGGAGATGATCTGCTAAACTGCTCAAGAAAATTCACAGGAAGGGTGTTCAAAACCCCCAAAAGAGTTAAAAAAAAAATAAATGTTTGCATAAAATATAAAAGGAAGAACACCACATAGCTCTTTAGCTTTGGGGTGAAAGCTAATAAGCACTGCCCAGCTCCTTCAGTCTCTCCTCCACCTTGAGCTGCCAGACTTCCACAGGGTTTTCCATCTCTTTCCTGTGCTGATGGACCAAAACCCAGGCATGGTGTTCCAGATGCAGCTAATGAGAGACCAGCAGAGAGAAATAATCACTTCACTTGATCTCCTGGTTATGCTCCTTTTGATCCAGCCTAGTGTGCAGTTGGCTTTTATCACTCCCAGGCCACAGTGCTGACCTGAAACCCAAGCAAATTTTTCTATTGATTCCAGCAAGGCCTAAATGCCAGAGTGAACATCTAATAAAGGAGCCAACAGCCAGGGCACAGTGGTAACAAAACAGCAAGAATGAGCTTACAACAACTACTGACAGCATGTGTGGGAGAGGAGTTGGGATCCACACACACACTCACCCTCTTCAAACAGCTGCTTTTTACTGGTTTCTGACCCAGCCTTTACCTGGCTCCTCACAGAACACATGAGAAGGGGTGGATTTTCTCATCCCACAGCATGTTCAGCCACACAGGGAGGCTGTTTCTAAAAAAAAAAACAACCAAAAAACATTAAAATGTTATTTGAGATAAGCACAGCCAGTGCTATGGATGAGCCAGGAACTCTCTCTACTCAAACACAGGGTTTAGCTCACTAATGAAGCTAAGCCCTGTTGTGTTTTTAATAAATTGTAATTTATTAAAACCACATTTCATTCTGAGGCACCACCAACACCTGAGGAAAACGTGAGAAGCTGCATCTGCTCCCCAAATAGTTTACACTCAGTTTAACAAACTAATTTCAAGGATTAAAACATTTTTGTGTGAAACACACACACACAAAAGGAAAATAGAAGTGAACCTTCAGAACAAGCAGAAGGAGCTAAAAAAAAAAAAAAAATCTGCGTTTTTGGTCTCTGATATCAGTTTGTTTTGAACACCAGGGCCAAGAACATCAAAACACACATAGGAACTGTTTATTCTGAGTGCTGGAGTTACAGCCCTGGTCTCAGCACCACCAGCTTGCTATGTCTACCCATCCTTTTGGAATGACTTTCAAATTCAATCCCATCAGCTCCAGTGCTGCCTTCAATTACAGTTACCCTGCAAAACCCACAGATCTGTAAATTCTTAGACAAGCCAAGTCAGCAGAGCAAGATAAACAAGGTGAATTAAACATAGCACCCCGACACAGATGTTACAGGGTGCAGTTACTTTTATGTATGATGAAAAAAATAGAGAGCATTCACAGTCCAGCTCTTCAAGGGCCTTATTTATATTTTTTTTCCAAGAAATTTAACTGAGGAATTAAGTACAGTAATACCTTGAGCCAGTATTACATCACACAGGACCTACTTTGGCTTCACGTGGTCTTGCACCCTCTCAGCTTCTACACAAAACATTATTTTATCAGTTTATTATTATTTCCATCAATAAGGACTGTCCTATAGTTCTTATAATTAGGGAAGGCAACTATCCTGAGGCTAATTTCCTATCTAAAAAGAGCCCAGTGTTGCAAGGATGTTAAATATCCTCCTTTTTTTGGGCTGTGAGCTCCCAAGCAGCCTTATCCAAAGAAACAAATAAGAAAAATAACCTTCTGAGAGGACATCACTCTTCAGTTCAATTCTGAATGTTGCACATACTTTGCAATGTCATAATTTCACATTAAGCTCCCAGCATTAATATATATATATATTTATATATATATATATAAATATATACTCTTGGTTGAATGAGTTAACTCCCACTTAAACCCACCAACACCTGAAACTCTTCTGGAGAAGCTAATTAATTTTTAAAGAAGCATGAAGCTTTATTTAAAGGTAAACTTTAGGCTATTGCCAGCAATCCTCCAAACATTATATACATCTGGAATGTAATGAAAATTATAGAAGCTGCAGAGAAGTTTGATCTGATGAGGTTACAAAATGCTCTGATAAAACTTCAACATTCATACAGAAAAACTTGAAGATAAGCTTTATTAAGCCAGGGCTGGACTTGCTCTTAGAAAACAAATACTGAAATGCTTTTACCAACTAAAAAAAAGTAGAGCTATAGGATAATAAAAGTAGAAAAATGAGAAAGACATAGGCAGCTTGAACCATTAGCAATCCTGATGTTACTGAACACTTTATGTTGGCATTCATAGCTTACAAATTGATCCCAAAGCCCATTTTCAGATGATTTTTTTTCTCCTTTCCAAAATTCTGGCTTCCAAATGGTCCCAAGCATGCTATGGCACAGTATTTCTTCTTATACTTACTCCATTTAGTTCTGCCACAAATTTTTAGCAAAACCATGGAGACCTTTCCCCAGCAGGTTCAACCAAAAGCTTCTCAGAGCCTCCAGGTGAAAAGTAAAAAGTAATTGAGAGGCTTCTCTTTCACCAGACAAGTATCAGGGCAGACCCCTTAAAATCAAAACTGATAAAGAAATCACATATAAAGATTATATATGTATATAGATATATATACATAGGAGCACAGATCTCTTTTCCACAGTGTAAGAACGTAGTTTGGCAAACAATACAAGTATCAAAAAATTAATCTCTCTGAATAGTCTACAGGACTGCTGAGGACAATTTAAACCTTTCCTAAAGGTCAGTACTTGTACTCCCAGATCTTTTCTTCCATTTGGGAAAAACCCAGCCAAAACAAAAAACCCAACCAAAACCCCACCAAACCAAAAAAACTCGCCAAATAAGTCACCCCCCCCCCCAAAAAAAAACCACCAGAGCAAACCCAAAGTTTTGTCTAGTTTGCTTAGGTTTTTTGAGTTCAGAAAAGAGATTAGGGCAAAGTAAAATGATTTTGTGAACAGAAGTCAGTGTGTCTGAGAGGACAGACTTCTTTGTAGTCTCAAGCTGAACACACACCACTTTTTTCCCCCTCTTTTAAACTGTGCAAAAGTGCTTAAGCACAAGCTTCCCTCCCATACCCTCAGCCATAGCACAGGTGAGCACCACCTCACAAAGCTCTAGTTTTCTTTGCAGACCACCAAGAGGACAGGGCACTCCACAGAAGTATCACTTCTATAACACGTTTCACTGACAGTGCAATGCCACCCCAAGAACATAATAAAAGGGGAAGTTTTGCTTCAGACTGGGTGATGGAAACTATAGGGCTCGTTCCTAGAAGGGCATTTAGAGACTTCATAACAGTACCCGCCTCGTAGAAGTGAATCATAAGTTTCTATAGCTATTGTTTTTTCAAAAGAGGAGATAAGGTTTTGAAGAAATGCATAAGTAGGTACTGATAAGAGCTTTTCCACATTTATGCATGGGGTAACCAGCCTTGCCTGAACCAGCCCTTGGAAAGCAGCCGTGAGAGGCTGAGGGACACAAGCAAGCTGGATCCCCCATGGATAGAGGTGCCGGAGGGGGACACGGGACACTGCGATGTGCACAGGCCTTGGTGGAGGGCACAGGACCGCCTGGGGAAGCGGTAGCCGGCACCCAGCCCTGGGTGGTGTCCCTGCTGCTCACAGGGCAGTGAGATACCACACTCTGCTCTACCCCCTCCAGAGAGGGACACCGGTGAGTAATGTCTGCCATTGCCACACAGCATCCCCCCATCTCCTCGCTGCACTCCCGCGGGAACTGCGCCTCAGTACTAACGGGATGGTGCTCGAGCCCCTTCCCCTCCCGGACCAGAGCCCCCAAACCCCTTCCCCTCAGTAACCAGCGCCCCGAACCCCTTCCCCTCAGGGACCAACCTGCCCTAAACCTTTTCCCCTAAAACCCTTCCCCTCACCGACCAGCCCCTCAACCCCCTTCCCCTCACGGACCCGACCCCCCAAATCCCATTCATTTAGGAGCAGCTCCCACAAACCTCTTTTTCTCAGGAACCAGCGCCCCTCAAAACAGAGGGCCAGAGCCCCAAACCCCTTCCCCTCAGGGACCAGTCCCTCCCAACTCCTACCCTTTACAGAGCAGCACCCTCAAACCCTTTTTCCCCGGCCGAGCTCCTTCCCTTCAATGACCAACTGCCCCAAATCCCTTTCCCTCATGGAGCGGCTCCCACGAACCTCTTTCTCACAGGAACCAGAACCCCTCAAACCCCTTCCCCTCAGCGACGAGAGACCCAAACCCCTTCCCATCATGATCCAGACCCCCAAACTCCTTCCCCTCACAGAGCGGCGCCCCCAAACTCTTTTTCTCCGCTCACAGACGAGCCCCTTCCCCTCAGTGACCAGTGGCCCGAACCCCTTCCCCTCAGTGACCACCCTCCCCGAACCCCTTCCCCTCACGTCCCCCTTCCCGCCCTCGCCCCTGAGGCGCGCGCCCGGGGCCGCCCAACGGCCGCCGCCTTTCCCGCCGCGGCCGCCCCGCCCCCTCCCGCCGCGGCCCCGAAAGCCGCGCTCCGGCGCGCGCGTCACGCCGCCGCCGCCGCGGGCCAATGGCAGCGCGGCGCCGCCTGCGCCCGCGCTTTGCGAACTCGGAGGCGGGGCCCCGCCGCCTTTGAGTGACAGCTGGGCTCGGCCAATCAGAGAGCAGCGCCCCCCCCGCCTCAGCGCTGCTGGGGAGGGGGCGGGTCCCCTCCGCTCGCCCCCCCGCCCCTCCGTGGCGCGCAGCGGATTGACAGCCGCGCCGCCCAATGGGCGCGGCGGCCGCCTGCGCGGCGGCACGTCCCGGGGCCAATGGGAGCGGGCGCTGGGCGGGGCCCCCGAGGTTTCCAAACGCTCCGCGGCGCCATGGGCTGAAAACTAAACCGAGATGGAATCTCCCAGTCTGAACCGGTTTGAGCCGGTTCCGAGCCTGTGGCATTAGGAGGGGGAGACGCGCCGCGCTCAGTCCCCGCCGCCGCCGCCGCGTGTGTGACCTGCTCGTAGGGGACCCGCAGCTGAGGGGGGGGCCAAGTTTAGTGCGAGCCGCTCAAGGCGGGGGGGCGGCGGGGATGGGGGCGAACTGAGCGCCGGGCGGGGAGGGCGGCAGCCGCAGGGGCAGCGAGAGCCGGGCCTGGGCGGCGCGGGAGGCGCAGCCGGGGACGATTCCCCCCGCAGCAGCGAGGCCGCAGCGCCGCGCCGGCCCCTTCGGCGGGGCTGAGGGGAAGGCGCGGAGCGGAGCCGGGCGCGGAGCCCCGGGGCCCGCGGCGGGCGCCTGGTGCAGCCAGGCCGGGCACGCTGCGAGGGCAGGAGGAGTGGCGCCACTAACCCCGACCCACCGCCGAGCAGCGAGCGCTCGTTTTCCTCCCCCCCTCCTCCTCCTCTTTCAGTGGTGGTTTTTTTCCCTCCTTCCGTGGTGTGGTTTCTTTTTTTTCCCTTCTTCCGTGGTGGTTTTTTTCCCTCCTTCCGTGTTTTTTTTTTTTTTTTTTTTTTTTTTAAATTGGGAGGGGGTTATTTTTGGTGGTCTTTTTTTTTTTTTTTCAAAAATTTTTTTTTTTTGGTGGCGTGCGGTGGTGGTTAGAAACTTGGCTCGCCCGCCCCTACTTTTCTGAAGGAAGAGGCTGTGAGAAACCCTTAGGTAAGCGAGGGCTGGCTGGGGTTGGGGGGGGTGGGTCGCGGTGGGGAAGGCGGAGGGGGCAGAGGGGGGGATTTTGGGGGGGCTCAGCCGTGTGTGCGCCCGTGCGAGGTGCACAGAGCGTGGTGTGTGCCGGCGGAGCTGTGATGGACCCCGTGGAGAAGCCCTGAGGGGCGGGGGTGCGCCGCGATGGGGTTCGGGGTACGAGCATCCCCGGCCCGGCCGAGCGCGGCCGCGGGTGCAGCGGGGGATGCTCCTCGTGGGGAGGGGACCGGGCGGGCCGGGGCCGGGCACGGGCGAAACCCGCGCGGCATAATCTGTAAATTATTAGGAGTGGAAGTTTCCAGAAATATTTTTTTTGTGTGTGTGTGTGTGTGTCTGTGCAGCAGTATTGAAACGTCCGCCTGGATCACGTGGGGAGCCCTGTATAGAGCGCAGGGCTGGAGCCCAGGGGAGGAGGAGGAGGGAGGGGCTGCGGGGCCGCCGCGCTCCGCAGGGCCCCGGCCCGCCCGACCCACCGCCCGGGCTCGTTCCCCGCCGCCAGCCGGGGCCCGCCGCCCTTTCCCGGGAGCCGGGAGGGGCTTCCCGGGAGCCGCTTCCCGGGAGCCGCAGCCCTGCCCGCCCTCCGCGGCGCTGCGGCGGCAGCCGGGGAAGGGCCGCCGCGCTGGGTGGGTGGGAGTTATTTCCAGCCCGAAAGGAGCGCTCCGAGGTGTGGGGCAGATGTGATTTAATCCGGCTCGTCCTCCCGCTTCACGTGCGAAGCGGCGAGAGGGGGAGAGGAGCTTTCGCTGCCGTCGCTGGCGTGTGAAGTGTGATGCGTTCGGGAGCCGCTCACCCCTCCTGGGTGGGATTTGCGAGTGATGCGGCTGATTCCTTGGAAGAGGAGGGCAGTTCGCTTGCATGGCGTGCTTGGGAACGGGGCACAGCGACTCTCACGGCGTGGTTTTTTTTTTTAATCGCTGCCCCCAGTGAGCTTTAAATAGCTGGGTTGAGGGTGCTCTAGGATTCGTGGTGAATACTCAGCATTTCTTCCTATTAAATGCCTGCTCTTATTGCTGTGCTGCCGAAATGAATCGGGTCTAGCACAACAAGCAAACTGTTGTGTTAAAGGTCCAGGGTCATCGAGAGTTGGGATAACTGTGTAAACAGTGCTGTAAATGCAGTTCTTTTGACCTTCGGTAGATGTCACATTCTTGCCATGTTGTAGGTTGTAGTTCAGATTTTTTTCTTTTTTTTTTTTCCTTCTTTTTTCCTGTTTTGTTTCTGTTTCCCCCTTTATTGGCAATTAAGAATTGATCAGTGGTGGGTCTTGGAGCTAAGGTTTAAACCCGTTCCGGAGTTCGGGCGTGATGGGGGAGGGAGAAGTGTAGGAGCAGAGTAAATCAGAGATCATGAGCTCCATGTGGGTACAGTGTCAGGAGTTGGGTGCCGTCGGTGTTGCCCACAAAGCCGCCATTTCTGTGCTCCAGCTCCCGGGGAGGTGTAGGTCATTTCGAAGATAATGCTGGGAGTGGCGAAGGGCCCCTATTCAAAACATTTCCTTTCTGCTCCCATGTGGTGAAATGACTTCTCCTGGTCACGCGGCTCCTCCTTTGCCCTCTCGGGGCCGCGTGAAAACCACCGGGAGAGGCTCAGACTGGAATGAATGGTTCCTACCTGAGGACATTTAGCGTAGTTTGGAAAAGCGCTTTCCCGGCTCCCGCTGGAGCCCTGGAGGCCAGATGTGGACAAAAAGGGGCGTGCCTGGAGCCGCGTGGCTCAGGGAGCATTAACTGCTCGGATCCCATCCACCGGGGCGCTTTCCTGCCCGTGCTGCCGCTCAGTGCCCTCCTCTGCCAGGTGACATTTCCGAGTGTCCTCCTGACTCGAAGGAATGACATCAACAATGAGCTCGGCCTTCCCTGCCGTTCTGTTTCTTGTTTCCAAACTTAAACGTTGCGATTTTGAAAACTTACAGGAGTTGGGGGAGGGCGTGATAATTAATTTTAATTTATTTTGGTTTCTACTTGATGTTCGTTTCCTTCTGGTTTTCCAGGGAGATGTAAAAAGACTGGCTGATGTTGAAATGGAGCCCTCAAAATTAATGTAGTAATACTGACTTTTTAACTTGAAAGTCCAATTAAAATATTTGGGTTTGAAGCTATTTTTATATATAGAAGTAAAAGAAATTGCTTGAGACTACTTGCAAGAAATGCATTTCTAAACAAAAGATTTTCCTTGTCTGAATGATACTGTAGGACTTTCACTTAATTAATTAGTAATTACAGGGGTTGAGGCACAGGTTTGTCTTGCTCTCCTTACTTTTGAGCATGGCTTAAATACATAAAGCATAAACCAAATTCTTACTTACATATGGAGTTATTTAGTGAGAGCAAATCTGACTTTGGGTTACCCTGAAGAAGGGGTTGGCTGGGTGTGTGGGGTGTGTTTCTGGAAGAGTTTCAGGTTGTATCTCTCTGAGTATGCACGTGGCTCTAGTGAAACTTCTTCATTGATCCTGCAGTTGTCCAGACTTGTGGCTGTTTGAAAGAGCAGTTTTATGTGGAATTTGTACCTTTACAGAGCTCTGAAAAAGGGGGTGAGTGGCACAGAGCTGCTGTAGAGGTGGAGGGTGGGATTATGTCTTAACAGTCACTGCGAGAAAAGGGCAATAAACTTGATTAGGTGTCTCCAACATGGGATGTGTGAGCGTGAAAAGGGTAGAGTATAATTTACCATACAAAATTTTATGGCTTCTGGCTAATTTTTCTGCTTTTCACGATTATCTCGTACCAGTCTCTGGCTGATAAAGCATCTTACATGCACACCCCACCTGACTCCCTTTTGCATAATATTGAGGCTGCTGTATCTAGGACAAAGAGTTAATGAGTGTGTCCCTGGTTTGAGGGGACCTGAAGCCTCCAGTAGAATTCCATTTGGGTTGGAAGTGCTCTTGTGTGGTAAAGAGTAACCTGCTGATTTAACACTCCCTTTGCTTCGTGTTCCTAAAGTGTCTTCAGTCAACTTACTTGGTTTCAGTGGTCATTTTTTACTTGTATGTAGTTAACTTACAAGGTGGGTTTTTTTCCCTCCCCCTCAAGTATTTGAAAAATGCCCTCTGGCTCATTTCTTGCTGCGTGCGTAGATCACGTTTCAGCTCCAGCCCCAAGTGTTTAAAAGCTTTTAGACCTCCTCTGAATGTGCCTGTTGGCCTTGGGAACTCGATATTGGGCAGAGATGGCCAGTGTGGGGTTTGGTTGTAATGATCCAGGGGGTTCCTACCAGCAAACTTACTGGTTGGCACGTATTTGGGGACTGGTAGGGCTTGATACCTGCTTTGAAATAACTTCTAGGGTGCTGATAATGCAGCCTATTGACCAGTCAGGCTCTTATTAAGTGTTTTACCTGTTGAAAGCCCTGAGAGATGAGTTGGGGCAGTAATGTATGAATTTTTTGGGGAAAAAAAAGGCAGTTTGTCCTGGTGTATTCCCCCAATCAAAGCAGGGTTGGATTCAGTGCTACCTGCTACTGCAAACATCAGCATCTCATTTCAGTGAGATGAGCTGAGTTGAAGCACTTGCTTTGCAGCTGCACCTGAGAATAATTTCTTACTAATTGATCCTTATTTTTTTTTTCCAAATTTATTTTGCAGTAATCTATGCCAGCAATTATGACAATGTTAGCAGACCATGCAGCTCGTCAGCTGCTGGATTTTAACCAGAAACTGGATATCAATCTCTTGGACAATGTGGTGAACTGCTTGTACCATGGAGAAGGTGCACAGGTAAGGTGGGCTTGGAACCTGCTCTTATTGACCATGTCTAATCTTATAACAAATCAGTTAAAAAAATTAATCAGATAAAAATCAGTCATATCAGTGAATTTACTGTGCTGATGACTGGCACGTCACTGAATTCCTGTTGTGAAAGGACATTTAGAGAAATGTTTGGTGTGTGCTCATTTCTAGCTTGCCTTCTGCTGTTGAGAGGTGGTGGCAAGTTCACTTCTGCTTGCAGCTCACCTTTTCTGACTGAGTTCTTCAGGAAGATCTGAATTACCTGTGACTTGTTATCATGGACAGGATCCTGGAGCCATAAATTCCAACGATGGCTTCGCTCAAAAATTGTATTTAACAGAAAAATCTTAGTGATGTTATTACTCTGTGTTTACAGAGAAGCCTGTCACACATATTTAAGAGAAGAGTTTGTTCCTCTCTTGTGTCTGGTCTTTTTTTTGCCCATTGCTGTTTGCACAGGTAGTTCTTGCACTATTTGGACTTAGTGCAAATTATGAATTATTAAGTTGAAATTTAGGGACTGTGTGCATTTGTGTCTTTGCACATACTGCCTTGAAAGTGAATCTTGTATTGCTTTTATCTGTTTCTTGAACTGTTTTGGAAGTGAGACTTAAATGTTGAAAGCAAGTATTGCTACAAGGTTGTTGGCACAGTTCCTCCTCTGGCAGATTTTAATTGTTCATGCTCAACAAATCAGGAGTTTCAGTGTCAGGCATCTCTTACTAAGATAGTCTTGCACAACAATAAGAAGTGAATTAAATGAGACAAAGTAGCTGATGCTTTTCTATTCCTCCCAGCTGTTAGAATAAACAGCAATATACTTGCTTTGTGTATCTGTTTAGGGAAAAAAAAAAAGCTTTTCTAAGGCTTATTATTGTGAATTCCTACAGGTTTTGAAATACCTCACTGTGATTTGAAATATTTGCATTTTGAGTGTCCTAAATTCAAATAGGCACTTGCTGTAGTTTTTTTTAATGCTCAAATGGTAGAAAACTGTATTTTTCTGAGCTTGTATTCTTTGCTTTAAAAATATGGACTTCTGAGCACTTGTTTTGTGATGTACTTGTTTACTGCCTTACAAAACAAGTGATGTTTATAGCATTGCTTGGTTTGAACGGAGTTTAAAAAGTTGGGAAGGTTTATAAGGAAAATAAAGGATTAACACTGAAGACAATGATCAAATTGCCATTGTTCTGGCATTGTGAGAAGTTGCTTCACTTTAAAAAGCTGGATATAGTCTCCAGTGTTTAGAAAATTACTGCTATGAGAAGCAAAAATTCAAGAGGTGGTGTCTGACTGGCAAAAGTGAGTTATGATGTAAACTTATTTTAAATGCATGTACTAGCATGTGTCACCTCAGTGAAAACTTGTTTAGCTATTTTAGTACGTTTCCAAAGGTGGAGACATTCCAGTCAGTCTGAGCTTTTACCTCTTCCAGGGAGTTCAAAGGTTCCTGCAGGAAAAGATGATTCTCTGTGCAGTCTGAGAGCTCAAATCATAAAGGGTGACAGGGAAAAATAGAAGTTGAGGAAACTAAATATTAAAATTGGGACATTAGCAATGGTTTGCCTGGGCTAGATTAGGGTAATGTTGGGGTAAAACAGGTTTAAAATGCAACCTGGATGGCCTGTGCTGAACTTGCTTTCAGATTCACCTGTCTCCTCCTCCTGCTTAAATCTTATCTCTGCTTGCAAAACTGTTATCTGCTCATCTGTATTAGGCAAGAAAGAAGCTATTTTCTCTCCTAAACCTTGAAATATTTTTCTCTTCTTAGCTTTTCTGGGTATACTTCCTGAAAAGAATGAATGTGTCCCCAGCCTAGTGCAACACATGACTAAGGAGATTTCAAACAACTCATGGGTGGTTACCTGCTCTCATCCCAGACTCTTTAATTCCAGTGAGCTGTTAGATCTTCACGTGGCCAGAAGGGTTATTGGCTGATTTCTTTCTGGTATTGACAACACCACTGAGGCTTTGTTCTTGATTGAGCATGACTGTTAAATTTATACTGCTCAGAAACTGCAGGAGTTGGTGTCCAGAAAAGGGAGGGGTTAGTGGGTATGAGAGTGAACTTTCCAGTGTTTGGGAGAGGGACATGGAGTGTCTGCAGTTTGTTGGTGTTGAAATATGATCCTGCAACATGTCACCGGTATTAGAAGCAGAAAGGAAGCCAATATGAAAACACACTTTCAGGTTGAACCTGGAAGTAATGCAGCTATTCCTTCCCTCTTTAAACTGTATCAAAAGTGCTGATTTATTATTTTTTTTTACTCTGATGCCATACTGTAACAACATGGCTCCTCTGCTTGTGGTCTCAAACAGAATGTGTGTATGGTGCTTGTCCATGTCAAATCTGCAGGGACTTCCCTGCTTGTCAAAGTCAGTGTCAGACTGGGAATTGCACCACTGGGCTCATTTATACCACGTAGGAATGCCAGGATTGTACAGATATTTTAGATATTTTTGCTCTTTGCTGTCGTCGCTTCCAATTTTAATTTGTAAATCCCATACCCAGTTTGTCTGTTTCTTGCATTATATGTATATAGATTTTGGGTCTTGATTGGGTTTCTGTCTTACTGAAAATACTGTTTTCTTATACCAGTTGATGATTAGCTCAGGTGTCTTCTTGGAGCAGACTAGAAACCTGCATGGCTGTAGTAAGTTCTAGCAGCTGAAGTTAATCCTAAAGCAAAGCTGTAACTGCTTTGTAATTCTGTTGAATTGGCTCTACAGTGCAGTGAAAGGATGAACTGATTTCTGTTAGTTGTGATGTAAAATGTTCATTTTGTTGGTACGGCAGTGTCTGATGCTTGCAGGGGCTCTGATTTACAGTGAGATTTGTCAGTACACTGCACTTCTGGAAATAGCAAACAGCATTTTGGCTCCCTAAAAAATGCTTATGGACATCCAGGCTTTAGCAAAGTGTGGCTGAAATGAATCCAGCTATTCCAATGTGTAATTGCTTCAGATGAGGTTTTGCAGGTTCCTGAAACCACAGCACCCTGTACAATAATTGATAATGTGAGTCCCAAGGAAGAGCAAACCATTAGCATGACCAACTCCCCTCCTCCCCCCCAGTCAGTGTTATTCCTGTTTTGTGAGCTGTCAGATGCACCAAGGATTCCTCAGAAGCAGGGACTGGAGACCTCTAATGCTCTGCTCCTGCATTCTTCAAAATAAAACCTCTTAATTCCTACATCAACAGCTTTGCAGCATGATGCAGCACTCCTTAAAGCTGGCACTTTATAGGGCTGTTTCCACTGGAACTAGAAAGTTTGGGTGCCCTTGAATGAAGTTTTATCAAGAGGACTTTGTGGGAGGGGAGAAAACTTCAGTCCCTAGTGTATTTTCTGTGTAAAGTGTGATGTTCTCACTGCTGGTCTGGATTCATTGAGCATGGAAGAGTGAAAGTAATTCCTGTCTTGCATCAGTGGCTTTTGGAGTTTGGTTGGTTATAAACTTTAACTGGCACACAAGGAGGCTTAAGGGACTTGTTGCTGCTGGTTGAGCTCTGCCTGACTCTTGGATAAAGGATTTAAAGAAGTGTTCCATGTTAATGTCTTCACTGAGAGTATGTAATTTCTTAAATAATCTCATGCTAACACTTTTTTTTTTTTAAATCAAATTTGCTTTTAGCAAAGAATGGCACAGGAAGTGTTGACTCACTTAAAAGAACATCCCGATGCGTGGACAAGAGTTGATACAATTTTGGAGTTCTCTCAGAACATGAACACCAAAGTAAGCAAATCAACTTTTATTTATTCAGTTTTCCTCTTTCTTCCATTCATGAACTTTGAGGAAGGTATCTCATTCCTAGCCATAGGCTTTCTTGATTCGAACCACATTTTTTTTAATTGCCTTGTTCTCAAAGTTGGCTTTAAACAAGAATTGTAAATGGACAAAAATATTTAGCCCTCCTTTTACATTGACAAGGGTTTCCCCTTCCCCCCCCCCTTTTTTTTTTTTCTTGAGGATGAGCTAAATTGGAATCCCAAGCTTTTTCTCAAGGCACATAAGAGCATTATGCCAGTTCCAAAGATTGGTGTGTGCCTGTGGACATCTGAGTCATAATTCTCCTGGAGCCACATTTTGTCCTTGGGGAAGTGCTTGGCTGTTTGTGATCACAATTAAAAGCCACGTGCACGTAACTGAGGAGAAAATTTGTCCCTGGGAGTGTTAAAATATAGAAACTTTTAAGATTTTGAGCAGTGAGTGAAAGTTAAGCACCCCAAACTCTGTAGTATGAGATCAGTCTTTGCTGCTGTGCAGAACACATGTGCTTTGTGCTGCTGTGTGAAACTCAGCCATTGTGGTAGAGACTAAAAGGGGCACCAGTCAGGGCTTTTCCTACAATTTTAAGTGCTTTGCCTTAAGACTTCTTAAGCTTGAACCGAAAAGTCAATCAAAATGTGTTTTCACTGTCTTAAGTTGGATGATTATTATCTCAGATAACTGACATGCATGTTTTTCTGCTGGACACACACTGTGTTCAAACAGAAAAAAGTGGTGTTTGGATGCTTTCTGAAGTCCTGTGATATTCATGAAGCAGTTCCATTATTTTTTTTTTTCCTTGCTCTCTGAAGTTGAAGGGAAAACAGTTTAAAGAACTTCCTCAAAGTAACACCTTTAAGCACCTTTAAGTAACAGTGTTTGCCTGTTTGCTTGCCTGGTAAACTTTGCTTTTTATACTGACAGACATTACTAATGTTTAAGTTGATTTATCGACAGTATTTTTAAAAACTCAAAATTTGTCTTGTGAAAAATGAGATGATTAGAGGAACAGAAAGAAAAGCAACAGGTAAAGAATTCTTCCATTTACCTAAAATTGCAAATGATTTGGTGCCTAAATTTATGCACTCTGACATTTGGCTTTTATGCAATCATAATTTTTTTCTTTAATTAAAGCTGTTAACACTACCTGATATTAATCATAATGTTCCATTATGTTGATTGCTTGTAATAGGAAGAAAAGGGGTGTCTTCCTGTGCAACTTGACACAGCTAGGCTTTGACGGCAGGCCTCCACAAGGTCTACCCTTTTGATTCCCTTTAACTGAATTCTGTTCATCAATTGTTTTTTTTTGGTTTATTTTTTTTGTTTGTTTTTTTTTTTTGGTTCTTGGGAGGTGGGAGGGAAAGGGATTCGGTGCATAAAAATAAGTAATAAGGGTGCCATAGAAATTTCTACCATAGGGATCGCTTTTTTCGTGCCTTTTTGGTTTTGTTTTTTTTTTTTTTGGAGTTTTTGCTGTTGCCTGTCCCTCATCTTCATAACTGGGCAGTGAATTAGAGAGTTAGGAATAAGCAAAGCAAGAGCAAAGTGTTGTTGATAAAATTGTTTTAACCTGGTTTTTAATCAGTTGATTAAAAATCCCATAGCTCAAGTGGCAGAACTTTGTAAAATAGGTGTCAGCGACTTTTTGGAGGGGCTTGTGTGTCTTCACTGTCAGGGGAACAGAAATAATTAGACCCATCAAATCAAATGAAGCTTAAAAACAAACTAAAAAAACCTTGCAGATTGTTGAGGCAGATTGCTGAAACCCTTCCAGGGGTATGGGAAGAAGGGTGTCCAGGTGAAAGTTGTGCTGTTGCAGCACTGGATGAAAAACCTGATAGGTCAAATGGCAGAACTGTGGAATTGGTGTCAGTGACTTCTGGGGGGCTGATTATCAGGGAAATAGAAAAATTTAGTCAAATGAAGCTTAAAAACAAAGTAAAAAAGCCCCAGAAGGCCCTTTGCAGGATTCTTAGGCAGAACGAAGAAGCCCTTCCAACAGTATGGGAAGAAGGATGTGCAGGTGAAGGTTGTACTGTTGGAGTAGTTGATTAAAAATCTGATAGTTCAAATGGCAGCACTGTGGAATTGGTGTCAGTGATTTTTGGGGGGTTTAGTGTCTCTAATTATCAGGGAAGTATAAAAAAATTAAAACCATCCAGTCAAATGTAGCTTAAAAACCAAGTAAACAACCCCAAAGGCCCCTTGCAGGATGTTCAGGCAGGCTGATGAAGTTTTGGAATTGGTGTCAGTGACTTTTTTGGGCTTGGTGTATCTTAATTGTCAGGGAAATAGAAAAAAATTAGAACCACCAAGTCAAATGAAGTTTAAAAACAAAGTAAAGAAACCTTTCAGGATGTTCAGGCAGAACCTTCCAACATGGTATGGCAAGAAGGATGTGCAGGTGAAGGTTGCATGCAAAGATTTTATTTATTCCTGCTCCTGTTCAGTTTTATTTGTGAGTACAAGGAAAAATGAGTGTTTTTAGGAGTGAGGAAGAGGTGAACAGGACACTGCAGAGGGCAGAGCTGAAGTCACACGTGTAGAAAAGGAGTAGAAACCTCGACAGCATGAACCTGGTTCAGAGTTTAAGGTCCATGAATCCAAATGAGATATTTGAGCAGATAATGAGGGATAGGTGTGGCAAATTGCTGGAGGTGTCTGTCCTTTTCTTGACTCGAGGAAATACCAACTAGGGGAAAAAAAAAAAAGACTTAAAGGTGAGGTCTGTCCTTAGTTTGTCCTCAGGCTTTTCATTTAACTTTGGTCATCTGGTGCTTTTGTGGTGTTAAACTAGACTTGCCATTCTGGTTAATGGATATTAAGCTAATAATAAGCTGGTTATTAAGCTAAATAAGTTCATTTATGGAAAGAAGTTTGAAAGCAAAATTAACGTTTTTGGGTAGCTGTCACCTGAAAGAAATATGAATGTGTTCCTATAGACTATAGACATTTAACTAGGGTTCAGATCTGCCTCAGGAAAGTTAGCACTGTCTGATGTAAATATTCATCCTGTCAGCACTGTTAGGGGCTTTTGTAAGTATATTTTGTATTGTGAGCCAGGATCAGTTGCAGATGTGTCTAAAAATTTACAGCAGGGGCTGAAATCACTTCCTGGGAAGCATTTAGCTTAACAATGCTTTTTTCATGAAAATTCCCGTGATTTCATTTAGCTTTTCTGTCAGATAAGTCAATTTACAGGTTAAAAATCTAGCTGATAAACTTTTGCTGCTGGCCATGGAGGGGAAAAAAATTACCCTGCCAACTTTCTGTAATCCATGTTTTGTTTTTTTGTGGTTTTTTTTTCTTGGTGCCCAAGATTTTGGAAGGTGACAGAATATTTTACAGATGCAGGATGTGCACGTGGAATCTCCTGGGCAGTGGGGTCAGGTAGAGAAGCAAAGGGCTGTAGGTTATGTCAAGATGAGAACAGCAAAAATGCCATTTTAATGCAATGTAGGTTGGGACAGTCTACATTGTGTTTTTTGTAATGAAACCCAAGTTTCCATGATCCCTTTGGTGGAAATGCTACTGATCCTACTTTGTGTAACAACTAACCATTTTAAAGAGGAACTCTTATTCTCAGCCAAACTTTGAACTGTGAAAACTCGAGTTTACCTTTCAGGCATTTGATGTGATGTGTTTTTTTGGTTTTTTTTGTTTAGTTTGTTTTTTTTTCTTCCTAATCCACTGCAGATAAAGTGAAGGGGAAACTCCTCGTCCCCTTTTCTCTCCTGTCCATTCATGCTAATGGGGTTTTACTAATTAAAGTTCTTTGATATCATCACAAACTCCCTGTTACTGTGAGTTGGCAGTAGGGACAAATGGGCAGAGGGAAATGGCCTTTTTACTGATTTCTGGGCAAACATAACGGGTTCCATAGGAAGGAATTCCTGAAAGGTAAAATGATTTCCAAGAGCTTATTCACATTTTTTTTAAATTGTTCTTTGACTGAGCACAAAAGTTCATCTTTAAATAGTAGAAAATAGCTGCCATATTGGGGTGGGTATTGAAATAAAATAAACCTGTGGGTTGTCTTGCTGTTCCTAAAGTAACACACCAGTGAAGTTTGGGAAATACTTTTCTTTAGGAAGTGCCAGTGTCAGGACATGTGATGCTAAGACAAGATTTCTTTTTTTCCAGCTCTTAGAGGAACAATAGGAAGCTTGAGACACCATCCAAGCTGCTAAATATTTTAGGAGCCTGGTTGTGTTAATACTCAGACATAGGAGCAGTCATTTATGATGCAAATTCATATCTGGCTGCTGCTTCTCCAGATATCCAAAATTGTCTGCCAGAGGGCTTGTCCTTATTGGTTTTCCCCCCTCCTGGTGTGAGCATGATCAAACAGCAGGACATAGTATAGCCAAGAATAAACCAAGAAAATACAATGCATGAAACCTCAGTAAATGGGTGACTAGACATATATTTTTAATAAAATCGTTAGCTTAATAATCTTGAAGCCTTAGATGTTAAGTGTGAATGTCTGATTGAATGAGAGTCCTGAAAGCTGGTTAGTCCTACAGTAATGTACTCACATTTTGTTCTTCTCCAATTTCAGTATTATGGGCTGCAAATCTTGGAAAATGTGATAAAAACAAGATGGAAGATTCTTCCAAGGAACCAGTGCGAAGGTAGGGAGGGATTTTTCTTCTCCTCATAACTTTGGGTATTAACTGAGATTCAGACTGTCAGTCCCTGTGTAAGTAATTTTCAGCTTCAAACACAATTTTAGTGACTTTTTGTCCTGTTGTAAGATTACCTGAGCTTTTCTGGATGATGAAATCACATCTTTTTGTGATTGTGGTCTCAGTGGGGTGGTGAGCACTTGAAATTCTGTAAGTTTGGGAAAAAGATGTGACTGATGGTTTTGAAACATCCGAGGTGAGCTGCTGGTTTGGAGGCAGAGGCTTTGATTTTTCTGTTCTTGGCACAGGAGGTTTCCTTCAGCCTCTCTGGGCTGTGTGTGCAGCCCCAGCAGGGTTCTGTCATGTCCTGGTAGACTCTGGGCTCCACCTGGGAGCATGTGTAGATCTGTGTAACCTTTTTGAGTTATTTTAAAATAGAAACACTGAGGAAATGCACAGTTTTACCTATTAATGGTCACTCATCCTAGGCAGTGTGAATCTCCAAAGTTGGTTTTAGTGCATGTGAGTGTATATACAGGTCATGTATAGATTGCTGTAATTGGTGCACTGTAGGGTGATTAACCTGCATTCTCCCATCACTGCAAGGAATCTGGAAGTCTTAAAATAAATACTGTTTAGTTTGTGGATTTTTTTACCTCCCTCATAGGTTGCAGTGTGTGCTGGCTTTTAGCTGTTGGCTGTAGTAAATGGAGGTGCCTCAGTGGTACAGGATTGGTGCTTATTCAAATGGTTTTGTGCCAAGTCATCATCACTTGGACTTCAAAACTGCTTTAAATTCGTGATATTGAATGTTGTCACCATTCTAGACTTGGCTTTTTATTAAAGGCTGCTTTTGGAACCACTAAAGTTACTCCAAATCTCTTGTGTTCTGCTGTGAGCTTTTATTAAGTTTTTACTGCCAGTGCTTAGGTCCTGAATTGTATTATTTAAAACAGAGGAGTAAATGGTGATGAAAATATGTGTAGAGAGAGACTTTCACATTTTTGTGCTTGCTGCTCACCTATCCCCCCATCCCACAGATAAAGGGTAGCTCTCTTGGAAAGCAAAAGTGAAAGTGGAGTTTCCATTCATTCTGCTGTTTGCCTGGAAGGTTTCTAGGGAACAGCTTCAGCTGAGGCCCAGACACTACTGTGCCCTTTTGAGGCACTAAAACAGCACCTTAGTTCACTGAAGTTAACTCTTCTGTGTGCTTTTAATAATTAGAGTGTCTCAACTTAGTAGTATCTGGTTGCACTCCTGACTCTGAGCACTTAGTTTCAGCATCTGGAAGTTGTTTTTTGCTGGGGTAGCAGAGCAGGAAGAAAGGAAGGAGTTGTGGTAGAATAGTTGACAGAGAGATGTTCTTGATAGTTTGGAACTGAACAAGTGCCAGATCCAGGATGTAATGCAGGAATTTTAAGTCTTAGAGACACTCAAGTGCATAGAATAGCTGAGAAGTGGTGGTGGATGAGGTCAAGAACTACCATAACTAGAGTTTGATATGTTACAGTGCAAAATCAAGTTACTGTCTGTAGCTGTGCAATCAACTTGGGGTATTTTATTCTTAACTTCTCCTGACTTCCATGCCTCCAGAGGGGAAAAAAATCCTTCCTGCTGCTTTAGGGGAACTGGGTCAGCTGGGTTTTACTCGTGTGGTTTCTCTTGTACCTCAGCAGAAGAAGAACCAAATGTGTTTCGTGTACTGTGGCATTTGATCCATCCTGGCCTCAGTGATGTGGGAGGCAGAATCTGTTCCATCTCTAATCCAGTTTAATCTGGTCTGTGGTGGTGGTTTTTTGATTTTTTTTTTTTTTTTTTTTTTTGGCTGGCTGGTACAAAAGAACTGCTGCAGAGCTCATTCAGGTGGTTTGGTTACCTGGCAGATTGTAAATTGAGGTTTCCTTGACTCCAGTTGTTCTTTGGTTGACAAGATTTTCCTGTTTGAAGTGTAACTAATGAAATGTGTGTGCAGGAAACTGAAACTCAGTCTGACAAAGGAATGCTCAGTGACAAAGGAAATCATGCAGGGTTCAAATCTGTTAGTTTTACCTCATATCTTAATTTATAAAAGATGTCTTCTGCATGTCTGTTTGATTTGTGTAGTAAATGCACGTGACAAATCTTCTTGGTTAGGATGAAAGTAAAGGCATTTATGAGAGAAATGCTGTTTCCCCTTTGTAGTCTTTAGGAGTTGAAGTCAAGAGCAGAACTGAATTAAAGCGTCAGTGAATGAAAAAAGTTTTTGAAACAACTTTCCTGAAACTCACTGGGGGAAATAAAACAATGTTGTTAATTACAAAGCCTGAACTGTAACTTTATTTTTAGTTTTTTTTTTTTGTTTTTCTCAGTTCTTCATCAGAATGACATGAGTTTAGCCAGAGGTTTATTGCTGCTTCTGTCTGAGTGCTGGGAGGTTTCAGCTTTAAAACACCTCTTGGTCTTGAGCTTTTCTGGCCCTGCTGCCTTTTTAAACTTGAGTGAAAAGCTGTTCTGTTCCTCAGGTGTTGTTTGAGAATTGCAAAAGTTCATTTGTATCTTTCCGTAATTATAAAGCAGGAACTGGGCAGAACAATCAGTTTACAATTCTAAAATACTGATGTGATTACTCTGCTTTTTGTTCTTGATTTATTTTTTGTTTGTTTGTTTGTTTGCTTTTGGAGTTTGAGCCAATGGGTTTTGTAGACAAAAGTGGAGTTTAAGGGGTAAAATTCAGTGAGATCAGATGCCTGGCCTGCATGTTCAGCCTTGAGACAAGACCAGAGTGATGGGTTAGACTTGATTTTGTGATTTATTTAGTCCTCCAGGGAGTGCTTGGAATGGCTCTCACATGTACACAAATGATGTCATGTGGTTTTCATTCAGGCCTCGCTCAGGGAGTGACATATTCCAGAACATCCCAAACAGTGCTGAACTTGGCTTGTTTCCAGGGTGTTGTGCCATCACTGCCAAAGTTCTCACTTTATTGAGGTGATATGAAATTGCTTTAAACTCTGATATCCTTTGGAGTCAATTGTTGCATAATACTCACAAAGGATGGCATTTATTAAAGTGCTGTGGTCTCAAAAGGATTTTGTGACAATGTGAAAACCTGCCTGGGAATAAAGGAATCCTGGTCCTCAGTTCAGTGATACATTTCATTAATCCTGCATTGTGAAATGAAATTCTGTTCCTGTGAACAGAGAGAGAGCTTGTCTGGAGTGTTTGGAGTTGCAGTGGATAAGCACTTCTTCATTATGAAACCCAAATTGCTTGTACAACTTCTCACTTGCTTTTTTTTTTTTTTTTTCCCTTTTTATTCATTTCAAAATGAGAAGTGTTCAGAGAGAGGCAGTTCAGTGTCTCCCAGGAAGGCCCTGGAGTTGAGAGTGAAGCTTTTTGATGTAGTGGAAGCTGCTGTAGAAGAGGTTTTTCTGTGGAGTGATTGGATATTTTAATGGAAATTTCTGGCCTGGCTTCATGAAGAGATGATTTTTAATTCTCTGTGTAATGAAGGGGGAATGAGCTACATGGCACTTCTGTGTCTGTGTGGGAAGACAGACTCTTTTCCAGAGTTTTCATGACTTTGCTGTTTTAAAGCAGAGATTATGGCTTGATTTGGTTCACCACTAAGGGGCAAAGATGGTTTTTGGGACAACATGGGAAAGCATTGTTCAAGACTAAAAATAAGATGGTATTTTAACCACATTTTGGGACTGTTTAAACAGCTTAGTGTAAGTGTGAATGCATACAAACATCCCCAGAGGGGACAATTCAGCTTCAGCGTTTGAAATTCTAATTTTGGTTGCAAAATAACGCTGAGTTACGTTGCCCACCTGCTTCATTTATGCCTATTATTCTTCAACATAAGCAGAGAATTTATTAATTTTAGTAAATTAGTGTGAACTCATATCTGCAGCACCAGCCAGAGGAACTTTCAACACTTGTGAAGTGTTTGTGCTCCGTAGAAAAGGTTGTGTGTGAGTTCATGGCTACCTGCTGTGTTTGGGCACAGGAACTCCTGTGCTCAGGGTGCTCAGGGTGCAGAGGGTACATGAGATGTCATTGCTTCTCAGAGCACATCCAAAGGTTAAACTGTAGGATATTCCTCAAGTTTAGACCCCAGAAGTTGCTGATGTTGGATATCCTGGTGTTCCTCACTGTCCCAGCTCAGCTCAAACCGTTGCACAGCTCGGGCTCACCTGGGAAAACAACTTTCCCTCTGGGAAGTTTTCAGTTTTAGTGCATGTTTGCCTCTCTGGAGACAAGGAACTTTCACAGAAGGACTTCAGTGTCTAGTGTACATCCAGGAATGTTCTGTAAGGCCTTGAGTTCATGTCCTTGCTCTGTCCTGCCTTTTTTTTTTGTACTTTGTACTCAAGTACTTCTCGTGCTTCACTTATTAGAAAATGCCACCAGTGGGGTGACAGTGACCATGTCCAGCCTTTCTGATAATTGGGACATATTTTGATGATCTGCTGTTGATAAAGGTGTTCCTCACCTGGGCACTTCCCTGCCAGCTTAGCTGAGACATCAAAGTTGGTTTAAGAAAGGTTTTAACTGCTGAACTTCCTTGTTAACTCTGTTTTTTTCTCAGCTTAGCCCTTGAACTCGAGCAGGTGGTAGAACTGCCAGTTCTGTTGCAGTGAAAGTTTTGGAATGGAAAACAGGGAATGGGGAAAATTGTTTGCAGGTTGTTGTGAGTTCAGTGCAGTTGTAACATCAGCTGCTCTTTGAAGAACGTTAAGTGTGCCCTGGGTACTGTGGCTGGTGTGTTGTGTTTTATTGTTTTATTGGAAGGTCTGTTTTCCAGGAATGTCTCTGTCTCTTCCTGTTTGGCTCAGGGAAGGGTCTGAACTTGGCAGTTGTGTTGTTGCCACCTTCAAACTCGTTCAGCTGCTTGTGGTGGAAGGAGACCTTCTAGGCAGTGGTTGTGTGGCTGGTGCATGTGCTGTGCCTGCCTCCCTAAAATAGCACTTCCCTTGAAGTTCCCAAAACACTTTCAGCACATCCCATGGACCTCTACCCTGGAGCAGGATTTTTTTGGATGTGTCCTGCTGAAAAATGGTAATGAGCCTGCGTGTTGATTTTTGTCAGAACACAAAGCTGACATATATTTGTTCTGCTGAGAATTATCTTTCCTATGGGATCATAAAGAAATGAGTTATTAAATGTGGAGCAGGAACCACTTGAGGTAAAAAAAAAAAAAAAAAGAAAATTACATTTAAGCCAAAAAGAGCATTAGAGAATTGGATAGCTGCTGCTTTTAAGGGATTAGGAATATGACTTTGCTCGTTGGAAGACCTCAGCAGCCTGCAGCATGAAAAGGAGCAAACTTTCTAGGTTGTCTTTTGAGCTGTGGGGACCATTTTTACTTTTATTTTTATTGTCTTGATGGACAAGCTGTGGAGCAGAGCAGCTGTTTGTGTTTGCTGGTCTCAAGGCCAGATCAGTGGTAACATAATATTCAAATTGTTCCTGAACAGCACAATTCCATTGATGAAGCAAGATGGAAAATAACATAAATTAGCAGTCAGAACTCTAAGAACAATATTAACTTTTTAATTCCTTTTTGAAATGCAAAGAGTTGCAACAGTAGGTTTTCCTTAGTGGTTTGGCAGACAGTTATAATAGTTTAGTTTCTGGCTCTGCAAACCTATTTCCATCCTATTTTTGGTAGCTTTCATATCTCATTTGTGAATTGCTGTAATGCTTCAGCAAAGTGTGTTTATTTTTTAGCTTTAAAACACTAGAACAGGCCTATGATGTCAGACTAGTGCTTGGTAATAACTCTTGCCCAGGGACTGACAGTGCTGCTTATTTTATTAATAACTGGAGTACTGTGAATTGATCCCAGTTGATGATGATGAATAGTTTCATTTGTAATTGGAACTACCTGCAGAACAGCTCCTGTCTGGTTCCTATCTAATGCCTCAAAGTCTAGATCTGGTTTTGCCAGATTTCATGGGAATGCAATTACTAAACTGTCTCTTTTAATCCTCTTGCTTAGGCCTGAAATCCAAAAAAAAAAAAAAATAAAAATATTACTAAATTTGCTGAAGTCTTAGACAAGTTTTTAAAACTTAACACAGTGGATTATGCCTTCAACATAAGGCACTCTTACAGTGACAATTTTTTTCTGGAATCTTCAACATGTTCCCTGCATGAGTCAGTTGACTGTCTTGCTGGAGAAATGATTGAAACCAGATTTTTGGGTTCCTGGATTTGATTGGCAAAACATCCACCTGTTCTGGGATGTTGCTTCCTTGTGGCAAGAAAACACTTGCCCGGTTCGAGGGGTTTAATCCCCGCTGTGCTCGGATGGGTCGTGGGGTCAGAGCTGGGTTGGAGTGGAACTGCTGGAATATTCACCAAGGTCACGACTCCAGATCCTCCTTTCCTTGGGAGTCTCGTGGTTTTGGGATGAAAAGTCACTTGGAAAGCTGTTGTTTCCATGGCTGCAGTAGTTGAGAGGTTAATGGTGAGGAGGGACCTGAGCATTAGGTGGCAAAATGAAACCTCAGGCCATGCAACTTCTTACCATGGTGGGTTTTTTTGGTTCTGTGGTGGAGCTGAAAACTCTAAAATCATTTAAAAACACCTTTGGAAGAACTATAACCAAATAAGTGATGTGTAAACAAACAAAAAAAAAGGCAATAAACTAGAATTCACTAATTTTGTACATCCAAAATATCCTCTGGCAGAACTGGTAAAGGTGAATTTTTTTTCATTTAGCTCACTGACATGTACAAATATGGTCCTGACAGGGGTTTCTTTTTAAAAATGCAAAGGGTCTGATATCAGAAATGTTTGTAACTACACCAGTGATATGTGGCACTGTTAAAAATAAATTCCTACCTCTCCTGCAGGTATTAAAAAATATGTTGTCGGCCTAATTATCAAGACCTCATCTGACCCAACATGTGTAGAAGTAAGTGAATCCTGCTGAGGGGAGGGCGAGGGAGGGGAGTATTGGGCACAACCTGACTGATCTCTTCTCTCCTGCAGAAAGAGAAAGTGTATATTGGCAAACTGAATATGATCCTCGTTCAGGTGAGCTGGAGCTCAGAAAACTTTGAATTTTGCTGTGAAGTCCCTGCCTTTGGCACCCGTGTCTCACCTTTGGCCGCTTCGCTTTGCAGATCTTGAAACAGGAGTGGCCCAAGCACTGGCCAACCTTTATAAGTGACATTGTGGGAGCCAGCAGGACTAGTGAGAGCCTCTGTCAGAACAACATGGTCATCCTCAAACTCTTGAGTGAAGAGGTGTTTGATTTTTCCAGTGGCCAGATCACTCAAGTAAAAGCTAAGCATTTGAAAGACAGGCAAGTATATACATTTAAGCTTAATTAACAGGGCAGACCTTGTGCTTGCTGCTGCTTCAGTTGCTCTCACTTTGTGTGAGCACCTACAGATGTCTAATTCCATTTCAGAGAGCTGTTTTTTCTTTAAAGCAGGGATGTGTAACTATTGTACAGGCAGGGATTTCTACCTTGTTGCAAGCAGCATCTGTTGACTGATGGTTCCTCCCCTTCTAACAGATTGTATTCCCTAAGCCAGAATTTGCAGGCACAGGCTTCAAGCTACTTCAAAACATGCATTATTACCATGAAAGTGGGTAAAAACCAGGTGGCTTGTGAATGCAAGGCATAGGTCTTCAGGACCTGTTTTGTGTGCATATATATATATATTTTGATTCATGATGTGGCAATGCTTAATTTTTAATTTATTTTGTTTTTTACAGCATGTGCAATGAATTCTCTCAGATATTTCAGCTGTGTCAGTTTGTGATGGTAAGTGATATTTCTTTACTGATGTTTTTAAAAATTCTGCCCCCTCTCCTGCCAAACAGTGTCACAATGTCATAAACACTGCTGATCCTTTACAGGAAAACTCCCAAAATGCTCCCTTAGTCCATGCAACTTTGGAAACTTTGCTACGATTTCTGAACTGGATTCCTCTGGGATATATATTTGAGACCAAGTTAATCAGCACACTAATATACAAGGTACTCTTGCAAAAAAAAAAGAATTACTTTTAACTGTTCTGCAGCTTGTATTTAATTTTTTTTTTGAGTGCAACACTTCTGTGATACTCTTTATTTTTCTTTTCTCAACAGTTCTTAAATGTTCCCATGTTTCGAAACGTCTCTTTGAAGTGCCTCACAGAGATTGCAGGGGTCAGTGTAAGCCAATATGAAGAACAATTTGTAACACTTTTTACACTGACCATGATGCAGTTAAAACAGGTAATGGTTTTTTTTATAAATCTCTCTTTGACTGCCCCAAAAACCGGTTTCTGTAAAACCTACTGTAGTTGACAAGTTTTTACATCCATTACATCAGATTTCCTGATAGGACAAGTATTGTTCCTCACTGGTATTTGTGGTGTGATCAGAAGATGCTGAGTGTATTTTTGTGACTCATTTGCAACTATGTTGGTTTGATTAACTAATTAATTTTGAGCACTTGGGCTGTCTGGTGCAGAAAGTGGAGAGAGGCACAACAAAATGTGTTTCTTAAGGCTTAAACTGACCCAACACTCTGCAAGTTGCTGTTTAATTTTTGGAACATCTATCATATAAAACCATACATGAAATTTTATATAATTTGATGATTCCCCTCTGAGCAGTTCAGATTCAGGTGCATGAGTCTGTAACTTTCCTCACTGTATTTGCATCACAAGTAGATGGTTAAAGGGGTTTTTTGACAGTTATTTCCTCTCTTTGCAATGCTGGGAGGTTCTGCATGAAAAACAGAAGGTCTTTTTTTTTTTTCCTCAAAAGAGCAAAATATTTGCTGATACACAATAGTTCTTCTGTATAAAAAGGGAAATTCTTGATTGTGCCTCCATCCTTTTTGTCAGATGCTTCCTTTAAATACCAATATCCGACTTGCTTACTCGAATGGCAAAGATGATGAACAGAACTTCATCCAGAATCTCAGTTTGTTCCTCTGCACCTTCCTCAAGGAACATGGTCTGCTTATAGAGAAAAGATTAAATCTGAGGGAAACACTAATGGAGGTGAGTTCCTTGCTTTATCCAGCTTAAAAATGTAAGCAAGTGTGTTTTCATTTTCACACTCACTGCAATTTTTAAATCATCGTACTCTTGCATGTCCTTTGCAATTGTGTGCAAATCCAAGTGCAATTTTTAGGTATTGGCTTCCTTCCTCATCAGCATAACTATGTTAAATTCTTCTTTAAAACAGGTATTTATGAAGCTTGATTCTCAACAACTGTAGTCTTGTTCAGGATGTTGTAATGTTTAACAAAGTACTTAGGCTGGCCTAAAATGGCTGCAGATTTAACTTGATACATTCTGGTATAACAGAACCTGGTACAGGTCATTCTAACCTGTTTATTCCTGCACTTTGGATGCACTAGATCTCCTGAAGTTGTTCCACAGATTCATTGGACTAGTGAAGGAGGCTACATCAGTTATTTCAAGTGAAATTACCAAGAGGAATTGATGTGTATAAAATGAATGTATGGCTGCTTTAAATCCCTCTCTTGATGCTCGATAAGATCTTTATCTTCTAAAGCACTGCAGGTTGTTCTAGTACCTAAGCTGTGAAAATGTCTTCAGATTTTATCACCAGGGAACTGAAAAATAAGCTTAGGCAAAAAATGTTTGTCTGTGTAGCTCTGATTTGTATGGTTGGTGTCTCAGCTTGTCAGAATTGCTTCGGTGGCTTTCCCCTCTCAGCCTGCTGTCGTTGTTCTGTCTGTAAAGAAGTTGAAAGTGTCCTGGCAGATGACTTCTGTGGGAAGCAGAGGAGCAGTACTGCAGGGTAAAAGGATCCAGAACAAAGCAGCAGTAATAGTGTTGAGAATAGCAATCCCTGACACCAGCTGTTGAGCGCTTTGAGGCTCTGGCAATGCCCTGCAGAAGCTCCAGAGGCCACGGGTTTGATAATTTCCAAACAGGCTGCTTTGGTGATGGCATTTTTTAAGATGTCTTTAGGCTCCTTCAGTTCTAAGAATCTGTGCATGCTTTGAAAATAACAATAATTGACAGAACTCCTTGTTTGTGACTTGCTCTGCCAGTCACGACTCTGACTTGTAAGTGATGTCATTGCAGTGCTGCTGCCTCTTCTTCCAAACTCTTGACATTTTATCAGGATTGGGGATCACTGAACTTGAAGCAATGTGGATAAATAATCAGTAATGGGCTGTTTAAACCACACTCTTTTCCAGGCTCTTCATTACATGTTGTTGGTATCAGAAGTTGAAGAAACTGAAATTTTCAAGATTTGTCTTGAATACTGGAACCATTTGGCTGCTGAGCTCTACAGGGAAAGTCCGTTCTCAACGTCCGCTTCTCCGCTGCTTTCGGGGAGCCAACACTTCGATGTTCCTCCAAGGAGGCAGCTTTACCTGCCTGTTTTGTCCAAGGTAATCCAGGCTTAGGGAATAGCACTGGAAAGATCCAGATACTGTTGGTGAAGTAAAGATTTTTGCCTCGTGCAAGAAGTGACCTGAGAAAACTCCCCTTTCTTTGGGTAGTCAGTAGTTGCTTCAACTCTAGTTCTGTAATCAGCTGCAATTGTGAAAATACTTAAGGTGACACCACTGTATAACAGGAGTTAGTATGGTGTTTCAGCTTTTTTAAGATACTTAAAGTAAGACTTAATTTTAAAATAAATCAGTGTTAAACGGCTTCTTTTAACAGAAAGGCTGGAGTGTTACACTTGGAGTAAAATCCTCTGCGTTTGGGAAAAGTGATCTTTAAAAGACCCCTACTATGACATACACATTTTGAATCTAAAAAGTTTATCTACTTCATAGGTTGGGGTTTTTTAACTACCCAGCTTGTTCATGGAGAGAGAGAGAAGTCAGCAGGTTCCATTCTTAAAGGCTTGTTAGTTGATATTTCTCTGTAGAATTTGTGTGTGAGCTGGATATATAACCTTTTATATGGTTGAGACTGCCTGGCCAGAGTGCTCTGTAAACACCTGTGGAATATCTGGGAATGCTGTGAGGGCTTTTGTGTGAGAGCTGGATTCCCTTTTCTCTGCCCCCAGGTCCGGTTGCTCATGGTGAGCCGCATGGCCAAGCCTGAGGAAGTCCTGGTTGTGGAGAACGATCAAGGCGAGGTAGTTCGGGAATTCATGAAGGACACAGACTCCATAAACTTGTATAAAAACATGAGAGAAACGTTGGGTAAGTGGACTGGCTGGAATTTGTGCCTGTGGATTGCAGGGATCGTTTAGGGGGGTTTTGGGGTAAGTAAAAAAGTCAGAGTCCCAACTGACAGTTGAGGGAGGGAGGGGAGTAGAGTTTTCAGACATTTAGGACACCAGACTTACACACTAAATATTTTTTATCAAGTGCAAATGGGAACACTGAGTGTTTAATAACAGATTTTTGCACTGGGAGTGTTTGTGGGAAAGCTGTGGGGGATGCAAAGTGTATGTGGATTTTTTTTATTCTCACCCTTGTCCTTTTGGTGCAGGTGCAGCCAGTGTGAGGTTAATTGTTCTAATTATTCTAATTGTCCACATTTTCATATGGAATGTGAAAAACTCCAGTACTATTGTATTAAACATTTGATTTATTGTATTAAAACAATTACTGTATGTCCTGAGCCTTGGTTGTATTTCCAGATACAGAATTATTTATATGAAAATGCAGATTTGGTTCATATTGCTTATCGTGTATTATCTTGTAAGATTCACTTAAAAAAAAGGAGAATGTGGTGGAAGCTGTTTTCTGTGGTCCAGTAAAAATCTATTTCTGAACCTGGCCTTAAATTGCTCTTGACTTGCTGGGATTTAGAATTGTATATTGGAGACACTAATCCTATTAGGGGCTGATGCAAGTGTCTGAGTTGTGATACCTGAATCTTCCACCTGGGCCTGTTCAGGAGCATCAGCTCCATGTTATCCATGGGTTATTGCACCAGCAGGCTCGGTAACACTGAAATAAAGAGGCTGTTTAATGTCCCCCCATAGGAAGCCAATCCCATATTCCCTATAGATCATCACTACAGATGCCTTTGGGTAATAATTGAACTGGGCAGCTTTGCTGATTTGACTGGTATGTGAGACATTCATTGATTTGCACTTTCCACATTGTTCTGAGGGATCTCAGCAAAGCATCACACGCAGGCAAACTCAATAAAATTTACTGTCCATCTTTAAAACACAGTTTCAACAAATTTGTGTTTAAATTATTATCCAGTTTTGTCCTGAGTTCAGCAGAGGAGCATTGCAATTGCCTGATAGTTTCACTGCATTTTTATTCAACTGCTTACAGAGTTACGATCCAATTGCTGCTTTAAAACGTGCCCTGTTCCACGTTGATGTCTTTCAGTTTATCTTACACACCTGGACTATGCAGACACAGAACGAATTATGACTGAAAAACTTCACAATCAAGTGAATGGGACAGAGTGGTCATGGAAAAACCTGAACACCCTGTGCTGGGCCATCGGCTCCATCAGCGGCGCGATGCACGAAGAGGATGAGAAGAGGTTCCTGGTTACAGTAATTAAGGTATCCTGGAGCAGAACCAACAGCTTGGGTCACACTTCAGAGTCCATGCTCAAGAAACCAAGTGTACAGAAACACTGCTCTGTGTTCTTAGAAAGCTGCCTTGTAAATGCAGGGTGATGAGAATAAATGAGCGGGAGATCTTCTGTCCTGAATTTGGGGCTGATAAATTTGTTAGCCATGAAGAATGCATTGATCCAAACAGCCTTTTCTGTGGGGTGAAGTTTAGTTCACAATGAAATGTTTTTCTTTGGGGATGCAGAAGAGCTGGAAAGGGATTATTGATGAAATACAGGAGAGTGGCACAATAACCCACTATTTTAACTAGCCTAGCACCATGCTCCTTTGCTGTCTTCTGTACATTCATTAATAAAACTCAAATATTTGTAAATATGTGCATAATATTTTTACAAGAGTAATGGACCTTTAACAGGTCATCTGAATTCATACAGAAGATTTAGTTTAATATCTTCTGTTTGATGTGAAGTGTGTATTTTATTGATATCAGCCACTCAGGCAGTATTGAGGACTGTGAGGCTTGTGGAACTCCCCCCTGAAGGAATCTTTAGTTATATGTAAAATGGAGATTCTGTAGTTTAAAATACAGTGATCTGGGTTTGTCTGAAACTGAAATGATTTCATCACCCCAATCTTAAACCACTCATTTGTTTTTTTTTTTATTTCTTAATTTGGGTTTTGAACTTGATTATGGCAACCACTTTAATGTAGCTCCTTAGAGGATTTTATGCTTAAAGTGCTTTTAATTGAACTGGACAAACTTGAGGAGGAAACCAAGAATCTATTGTGTTGCAGGATCTCCTGGGACTGTGTGAACAAAAGCGAGGAAAGGACAATAAAGCCATTATTGCATCAAATATAATGTATATAGTAGGTCAATACCCTCGGTTTTTGAGAGCTCACTGGAAATTCTTGAAGACAGTAGTCAACAAGCTGTTTGAATTTATGCATGGTAATTATCTGGGTTTTTTTCTTATTTTTTGTTATAATTATTAAAAAAAAAATATGCCTATACATAGACACATGTAGGGGAGAAAACACAAAGCAATAACTGCCTTGATCTGATTTAGAAACCCACGATGGTGTCCAGGACATGGCTTGTGATACCTTCATCAAAATAGCACAGAAATGCCGCCGGCACTTTGTCCAGGTGCAGGTGGGGGAGGTGATGCCATTTATTGATGAGATCTTGAACAACATCAACACAATCATCTGTGACCTTCAGCCACAGCAGGTATGTTTTGGTTCAGTGGTGTGGGTGATTCCTAAAGACTGATGGAAAGGTGCCTCTTAGGGAAAGGCAGGGGTTTTTCCAGTGATGAATTATATTCCTTAGGTTTTTGTTAGGGGACAAATAGCCCAGGTTGCTTTGAGATGTTACTTGGAAACGCTTGGAAGTGGAATTAAAGTGTCAGTTAGTTGGAATTTTTAAGTTCTGGAATGTTTTAACCTGAAAAGAAGACATTGAATCTAACTCAGTGCTTCTGCTTTGGGAAAGAGCAATACTCTATTATAACAGTATATTTGGACAGTGGTTGTATTTTTGAAGGAGGGGGTGAGGACTAAGCCAAAAGGGAAGGGGAAATGTGTCCTGGAAGGGAGAACAGTGTTCACATGTGACACGCACTGAGACGTTCCAATAACATACTGAAACTCCGGGCAGAGTGGATCTGGCATCTGGAAAAAAGCACTTCCAGGAGCGATGGAAGCCAGTTTTTAAACATGTCTGGCTATGTTTAAAGTTCTTCCTCCCTCCTTTTTAACCTTTTTAACCTCCCTGCTTGCTGTGCTGCTGCTCCCCCCCCAGGTGCACACGTTTTACGAAGCAGTGGGATACATGATCGGGGCACAGACGGACCAGACTGTGCAGGAGCACCTGATAGAAAAGTACATGTTGCTGCCCAACCAGGTGTGGGACAGCATCATCCAACAGGCAACAAAGGTGAGCTCAGAAGTTCTAAATGTCTTCCATGTTCAGGTGAAAAGCTGCTAAATGTTTATTTATGCATATTTTCACATGAAGTGCACAGAGCTGGGGTGGACTTCACAACAAGATGGCTAAAAACAGTCACTGACGTGACAATGAAAGTGCTGTTTTGAGAGAGGAGACTTAAATGACAAAATATTTGTTTAAATCTGATCTAAAGCACAGTTTTTTGTTACTGCACAGAGTAGATTTTTATTTGCAGTAGATTTTTAAAGGCCTTTCACCTGGCTGAGTGGGTTTTCTTTCTGGATAACAGGAAATTATAATGCTAAAAATTCTGTAAAGCACGTCTTTACTTCTCACTTTTACATTCCATCTCTTTCAGTCTTCCAAAATACTTAAAGAACAGCAGTCTTGACACTGCACAAGAGACAATCCATTTGCAGTTAATCTAATTAAGAACCTGAAACTTCAGTGAGCTTGAGTTACTTTTCTTACTCTGACTTCCCTCTTAAAAAAAGACCACTTCCACTGCATTTCCTTTGGACCACTTCGGTTTTCACCTTCTTAATCTCCTTAGGTTTTTTTCCCTTTCTGTAACTAGAGTAATGCTTTTACCACTGCAGCAAAAATACTTCTGCAGACGAGCAGAATGAAATAATTTCAAGTTTTATCCTGACTCTGTTGTGGGTACTGGCAAGTTCCATGAAATAAAGAGCAGTGTGTGTATGTATATATATATATGTATGTAAAGTCCATGAATGTCAATGATGTGTTCTTTAAGGCACTGTATAAGATAAATTGTTTCAACTTCAGGCTTTTATATTGAAAGCCACAGGGCAGTTGTATTCACTAACCAATATGAACTCTTGATTTTTTTTTTTTTTTAACAGAATGTTGATATCCTAAAGGATCCTGAAACAGTCAAGCAGCTTGGTAGCATTCTGAAAACCAATGTGAGAGCGTGTAAAGCAGTTGGCCACCCCTTTGTGATTCAGCTTGGAAGAATTTATTTAGATATGCTGAATGTGTACAAGTGCCTAAGTGAAAATATTTCTGCAGCTATTCAGGCTAATGGTAAGAAATTCCAGGTTCTTCCTGAAAATGGGGGGTAAGCAGTGTCTGCCATCAGGTTTCAAAGTACATCCCAATTAGGTTATTGTCACTGTTTGAATTTACTGTTTGGGAAAGTAGAAAAGAATTGGAAGTGCTTGCTTCAATCTCTTTGTTAACCAGTCGTTGTATTGAAATAAAGAACTCCCAGTTTTAGAGGGAGGAAAAAACATCTCTGAATGAGAAGGTTTAAGGAAGATTGAGAACAGTGGAGATGCTTACTTAGAATAAATAGGCATCTTGCTGAGACCAAGTAGTGTGTGTTCTTGGAGCTGACTCTGATTTTGAGTGTTAAAAGCCTCTCTGTAAATAGAATCCCAGCCATTTCCTCAGAAGCTGTTGGCAGGTTTTGTACCAGACTCTGCTGCTCCCGAGCTGCGTTGCAGAATTGTGAGTGAAGAGGCCTCAAAAGTCAGGATAAACCAGGCTTTCAGTCACAGAGGAGGAATTATCAATTACCTCACATAGCTATTTTTACCAGATAAATAAGGGCCTGTGGTGTCTCAGCAGAAGGTGCTTCTGTGGTGGTTCATTACAAGATGAAATGAGTCAGTTGTTGAGTTCTGTGTTCCGAGCGGTTCTCAGGCCGGTGCAGACGATGATACCTGGAAATGGGAATGTTAAATGGAACTTGGAAACGGAGCAGCTGCTTTACCTTGAAGTAGATTCTCAGAATTCAGAAGAAAAGTGGCTGAGAAATCAATACATTTTCATTCAGCAGCTCTAATGGCCAGAATTTGTCCTTGTCAGACACAGTGAATTTTAGGAAGCGGTTGCTGGGGCTGTAGGCCTGGTGTTCTCCTTGGCCAGCAACTGCTGGGATTGCAGTCACCTCAGAGCATGTCTTCACAATTGGTGAAGATTAAAGACAAAGGAAGCCTTTAACAGTCTTTGTAATTTGGATATAAAAATCAAGCATTCTCAGTTCTGTTTATGTCAGCCTAATCTTCTATTTTTGGTTTTTTTACATCTCACACAATTAACTGAAGCTTTAAAATTTTCCAGGTGAAATGGTAACAAAGCAGCCCTTGATTAGAAGTATGAGGACTGTAAAAAGGGAAACTCTGAAACTAATTTCTGGCTGGGTGAGCAGGTCCAATGATCCACAGATGGTAAGTAGATGCATTTTGTACAAATAACTCCTAAGGCGGAATTGGGAAGAGCTCTGGTTTGTGTTCTGTTGACTGAACCAGTTGGTCACAGGAGAACTTGCTTCAGGAGGTCTGTAAAATAGAAAGGAGAGGTAAGCTTAGCTATGTTTGAGATACTTCAGTTTTTAGCTGAGGGCGATCTTGGAGAGAATCAAGGAGGTTTAAGAGCCCTGTGGGAAGGTGGATACAGAGGATGGGAACGTATTTCAACTTCCCCGTTGAGTTCCAGGCAACCCTTTTCCTTAGGAACCACGTGCTGGAGCCTTTGCTCCGTAGCTGCACTGCATAACCACGGTTTACTCTTCCAATTAGGTAGCTGAAAACTTTGTTCCTCCGTTGTTGGATGCAGTTCTCATCGACTACCAGCGGAACGTGCCCGCGGCGCGGGAGCCCGAGGTGCTCAGCACCATGGCCATCATTGTCAACAAGCTGGGGGGGCACATCACTGCTGAAATACCTCAGATCTTCGATGCTGTCTTTGAGTGCACATTAAACATGATCAACAAGGTATTTATGTTTCAGCTCAGGACAAGGCAGCTCCCCTGGAATGCTTCCATGCTGGTGTCTTGTGAATCATCTCCCTGGCTTTTTGCCAGTCACGAAGTTGAATTTGATGAAATTTCTGCTCAAATCATCAATAATTTTTCTGGGGCCTTGCCTGGAAGGAGGGCTGTGCTACAGTCAAGTGTCAGTGTAGGACTAACTGCTAGAATCCATAAATCTTTTAAGTTTATGAACACAGGCACTGATCAGTCATGTTGAGTATCTCCTCACTGATGCAGTCCTTGTGCTACAGTGTGCCAGATGTATTTGCACAACACTTGAGCACCACCACTGAATTAGTGCTACTTTGCCAGCAGGGTATAACCAGAAATTGGACCCCTGTGGCAGTTTTGGTGCCTAACCAGGCTTGAGTCTCTCTGTGTGGTGTCTGTGGCCTGAGCAGTGACTGAGGCTGTGCCCTGACACGCTGTGGCTCAGCCTTTCAGGGTTGTGTCACTGTAGAAGATGGTCTTGCCAAGCTTCAGTGGGGAAAAACTCAGAGAACTGTAACCTTTGCTTTGAATTTAAACCTGGGATGTCAGTGCTGTTCTGTGTCAAGCTACTGGCTTGCTCTGCTTAACAGAAAATCTTAAGATGGAACTTCAGGAGACCTGACTTTTCTTTCCCCTTCTCTTTCTAGGACTTTGAAGAATATCCTGAACATAGAACAAACTTCTTCTTGCTACTCCAGGCTGTAAATTCTCACTGCTTCCCAGCCTTCCTGGCCATTCCACCTGCACAGTTCAAACTTGTTCTGGACTCTATTATTTGGGCTTTCAAACATACAATGAGAAACGTTGCAGATACAGGTAAATGGCAGTGTTTGATGCAGATCAGGTGTTTCCTGGTGAAATGCTGTTTTCTTTAGTCGAACTTGGCATATCAGTCATGTGATTTGCACAAGAACAATATTCCTCTCTCTCAGCTCCAAGGTGTCAGCCAGGTATCCGTGAATGGGCTGAGATACTTGGTTGCTGTTTTGTTACAGTGTCTGCTTGCACTCTTCTGAAGTGTCTGAATGAATGCCCCAGCTCAAACTGGTGCTTCAAAAAAAACCTGTGAAACCACTGAGGTTTTTTTTTTTCACTGATTGGAGAAGATGCTGTTCAGTTGTGTTTCACCTGGGAAAGTTATTTAAGTTCCCGTGTAAATCCGGACATTAAAACACCTTCCCTTGCTTAATTAGCAAACACTGGGCAGAGGGTTTCCCTCATTAAGTGCTGTGATTTGCCCTTTTTGCTAATGATATGCCAATGCAGCTGCAGGGGTGGGCCACGTCAGGGCAGCAGTGCCCTCTAGTGCCCGGCAGAGCCCTCACATGCCCTGCTGGGATTTTTGGTGCCAACCAGAATTTCTCAGTGTATCTGTGTCGTTTTAGGAAAGGCCAGATATTGGTCAGCTGGTAACTTAAGTGTGTTTTTTTTTTTTTTTTTAACCCCTCTTTTGCAGGACTTCAGATCCTTTATACTCTACTCCAGAACGTTGCCCAGGAGGAGACAGCTGCCCAGAGCTTCTACCAGACGTATTTCTGCGACATCCTCCAGCACATCTTCTCCGTGGTGACGGACACCTCGCACACTGCAGGTAGGAATTGGCCTCTGGGGGGAGGCAGGGGATGGAAAACCATCCTCCTGAACATCAAATAACGGAGCACATCCTGTTGGGAATTAATCCCTGCGTGCCTGGCTCTGATCCCTGCAGGTTTGACAATGCATGCATCAATCCTGGCCTACATGTTCAACTTGGTAGAAGAGGGAAAGATCAGTACTCCCCTAAACCCTGGGAATCCAGTGAACAACCAAATGTTTATCCAGGAGTATGTGGCCAATCTCCTCAAGTCTGCATTTCCTCACCTGCAAGAGTAAGTCTGCCATGATTCATTGGTGCTTCTGAGTGGGCTCTTCCACCTTGGGATACTAATGGATGTGTTTGTTGTCAGTGCCCAGGTGAAGCTGTTCGTAACAGGACTGTTCAGTTTAAACCAGGATATTCCTGCCTTCAAGGAACACCTAAGGGATTTCCTGGTCCAAATCAAGGTATGTTGGGTGTGCTTTTTTCAAGGAATTGAAACCAGTTTTCAGCAGGATATTGTTGGAAAGAGCTTGGACAGTGTTCATTCCGTGTTTGCTTAGAGATACAAGTTTCTTTGCAGCTTCTTAAAATGCATTGAGAACTCTGTCCAGTGGTTTATGGTGTTCCATGGAATCTGTTTCAGTGGGATTTAATTTTATAAATTGAGCTTAAACATCATCACTTGTACTTTTATGCTGCACACACAATTCCAGTGTCTAAGACAGCTGCAGAACTTACTCAAACAGGTTAGAAGCTGATTTTTAACCAGATTTTGTTTCAGTTCTGCTTGGAAACTGGACCAGTTTTGAAATTTTTTGCAGTAATGCTATGCCTTTATTTTTCTAAAGATGCTAGAATTCTGAGACTGTAGGAAAGAGTTTTGGATTAGTTTTGAGATGACAATTGTCAGGTGTTTCACAATTGTAATGATTCTGCTTTAATTATCATGATTCTGCTCCAAATGCTGGGTAACTGCAGCATCCCTTTCTGTAACACATGGTGAGAATCTTCAATTATTTTGCACTGCTTTCTATTAATTCTGACCTTAGAACAGAAATCCAAGCAAACAGGGGATGGGAAGATGTTTTCCTTGTCATTTTGGAAGCTCATAACTCTACCTAAAGCATTTGACAATAATCTAATGTTTTTCTGTGAATTATACAGGAATTTGCAGGTGAAGACACATCAGACTTATTCTTAGAGGAGAGAGAAACAGCCCTTCGACAGGCTCAAGAGGAGAAACATAAACTTCAGATGTCTGTACCCGGCATCCTTAATCCACATGAAATTCCTGAGGAGATGTGCGATTAAAAACAAAAATAAAACAAGTTTTGCAGTTTTCCTTCTGTACAGCTACTTTGTTGTGATAGAAGAAAACAGCACTTGGATATTTGTTGACCAAAATGATGCCAATTTGTAAATTAAAATGTCACCTAGTGGCCCTTTTTTCTTATGTGTTTTTTGTATAAGAAAATTTTCTGTGAAATATCCTTCCATTGTTTAAGCTTTTGTTTGGTCATCTTTATTTAGATTTGCATGAAGTTGAAAATTAAGGCATTTTCAAAGTAATTACTTCATGCCCATTTTGTGGCTAAGGGGAAAAAAAAATAGGCAAAACGTTTAACTTGTAAAAGACTATATTGCAAAATAATCCAATTTCCTGTAAGAGTATCGATTTTTTTTTTTTTTTTTTTTTTTTTAAATTCGGTTTTTCTTTCTAGTCTGTCCTGCAGTCTAGGAGAAAAGGTGAAGAGTAAAGCAGATTGAATTCATTGTTCAGCAGAGGATTCTAGTGCTGCCTTTGTTCTGAGCAGTTAGCAGCTTTTTGGACCGAGTGGTAAGGCTGTAGGCTACGTGTATTTGCAAGTTGTATGGCAAGTTTGCAGCAAGATCATGTGCATATCATCCCATTGTAAAGCAACTTCTGAAGAGTATGGGAACACAGTACAGTTAGTTATTTTTACACAGTTCTTTTGTTTTTGTGTGTGTGCTGTCGCTTTGTCGACAACAGCTTTTTGTTTTCCTCAATGAGGAGTGTTGCTCATTTGTGAGCCTTCATTAACTCGAAGTGAAATGGTTAAAATATTTATCCTGTTAGAATAGGCTGCATCTTTTTAACAACTCATAAAATAAAAAAAAAAAAAAAACCAAACAAAAAAACTGGCTTTTGAGATGACTTATACTAATTTACATTGTTTACCATGCTGTAGTGCTTAAAGAACACTACTTAAAAGCAAAATAAACTTGGTTTACATTTATTTTTCTTTCTTCGGCTTATTCTTTTATTGGATGAAAATGCTGTGATCATATTTAAGATTTGTATTTGAAGGTGTAGGAGAAGTTCCTTGAGGTCTAGATAACTTGCTTCTGGCTTGCCTCATCTCAAGGACTTTGGCTGTGCTTGAAGTGAACACGAACTAAAGTTGGGCTCCACTTGGAAGTACAGTAGCTGTTCTGACTTACCTCCATGGATAAATATTCCATACTCCGTTACTCTGAAATGCCAGGAATGAATGAGGTACTCTTGCTCTTTCTCTCTCTGGGCTCTTTGCAGTTTATTTCAAAGAGGCATTGCACTGTATCTTGACTAAGCAGTTAATAATAGTCCGTGTGAATAACACGTGTAGACAAGATCTACAGTTATTTTTCTACCTAAAGTTTTGTAGTTAAATGATTTTCACAGATTTATGACACAGTGTGAGCACTGAGGTTGTGTGCAGTCGTGGCTTCCCCATCTCTGTAACGTCCTGTCTGTGTTTTCTAACAGTTGATGTCGAGCTCTCCCAAAGTTTTTCCCATCAGTTTGGTCTCCAATCTCCAGATTGTTCCTCCGGTGCCGAGTGTGGCCATTCCCTGAGAGCCGGAAAGCGAGGCCGGGCAGGTGTGGAGGTGTTTGCTGTCAGTTTGGGTACCATAGTTAACTTTGTGCTCTATGTTCCTTTTGCAGTAGGGGTGCATGAGTTAGCAGTGTTCCTGTAGGATTTTAGCTGTGACTGGAACGTTTCCAGTCCCAAGTTTGTGTCGGTGACCATCTCTCCGCGTGTTTTACGGCGCCGGCCCCGGGAAGGCCCTTGGACATGGTGTGAGCTGGCACTTGATCCTTGGAAAGAAAGTTCCTCCAACCCTGGATGGCTGGCACTTAAGAGTACAGCCTGCCAAAGCTGTTAATAGTTACAGAACTCATTTCTTTCTCTCCTTAAAGCTCCTCATTAAAGCTTTTCCATGTCTTCCCGTCATGTGGAGCTTTTTGTTCCGCCCTGTGAAGGCCACATTGTCTTTAATGGGCAGTTTAAAGTGAAATATTTGAAGTGCTGTTAAAGGACACGTGTGGGAAGGACATGAAAGGGCTCGTGACCAGCTGAGTCGCAGTGTTAGAGCTACAGATTATCAAAAGCTGTGCAGAGAAGTAAGAAAAGGTTATTAAGATGGAAATAAAATGGAAATAAATCCCACTCATAGCATGACATCAGATTAATCAGTGAGTCACAGAGCTGAGCACTGAACTGGTTCTGATGTGTGGTGGCATTCACAGTGCATTCCAAACACTTTTGGAACAAATCCATACAGGTAATAAAGTTAGACATGTTCCTTCCTTAAAGGTTGAAGTTGGTCTGGGGCTCGTGGTTGGGTTGTCCACTGAAGAATTAAATGTGACCTAAACTCTCAACAAATCCAAAGTGTATTTTTATGTTGATTCAGAGAAGAGTTGTTGCATTATTTTGCTACCTTATGGATTATCTAAGTTACCAACATTTTAATCTTAGGTTTTGCTTCCCTTTTAGATCTAAAAATTTAACTGTGGTCTTGTCTTGTTAAGAAAATTGGTGCCTTTCCCTGATCTCTGCAGCTGCTATAAAAATGCAGCTTATGCAGAGTTCTGGATACCATTAAAGATTTGACTTGTGTGTGTGCATATTTCCAGTGCAGTTATCCTGAATGTGGGGGGGGGGGTGTGAGAAAAAATTACAATGTACATCTAAGGAAGTTCTAGTTCTAATGCACACCCTGTAAATCAAAACATATGGATAAAAAGCATGAACCATCATATAAACATCTACATAACTTGTAATTATATGTAAACCAATGTTTTGTGCATATTTCTATACAGATTTTACAAAAACCAGTTCTGTGTACTCCAGGTACATCGATAAATACGAATATTTGGGGGTGTTTTCTGTGTTTACATGAATGGATTGTCAGCTGCTGGAGACACCCCAAGTACTTGTTTCAGGCTGCCATGATGTGTTTGCTACTGTAACTGAAGCAAATTCTCTTCCAAAGCATTTTAGGTTAGTTGGTTTTGGTTTTTTTTTTTTAAACTAGAATAATTTGGTGTGTGTTAATCTGATTGGTTTAAGTGAACTATTTTCCAATAAAGCTAATATTTATGCAAAAAAACACCAGCTTTAGAAACGCTCATCTCTCCAGGAAGGCTTTAGTTACTTCTGAGACTTTTTGGCACTGGAAAGGCAAGAAAACTTGAGCTCAAAGGGGGGGGAAAAATGAGGAAAAGATGCTGAAAATGATGCATGAAGAGGTTGCCTGAGGTAAGGGACTTGCCTCAGTGCTGTGATGAGGGGCCAGTGTCCCACAGTCCCTTCAGCACCAGGTAAATTGATTATTGCTGATCCAAGACTCCTGGGGTGCTGTTGGGATTTGCTGGAAGGTATGTCTAAACTTACTCCCTTTCTCCCCACTTCCTGGGTTTGCCTCCAAACTGAAATGCTGGAGATGGCTCTGGAAAAACTGTTTTGGGTCAGAAAATGAGGAAAAAAAGACGCCCTTCCCTTCAGCTGCCCATCAGGAAGGCACCTCTGCGTTGAGTTCTTGAGACTGAACTTACTTTTGGACTTTCAGCTCCAGGAGATCCTTCACTGTCCAATCCTGCAGATTAGGGTCAGCAGGACTCCCTTGGGAAAAGGCCTGGCCATTCCAGTGGAGGGATTCACAGTGCACCTGAATTACCTAAAGCACACAAAATCCCAGAGCTCAGATGTCCAAACCTGCCCTGTGTGCTGCTGTTGGTCTCTGTGTGTTTCTCACTCCCTGTTTGTGCTGTCAGTGGGATCGAGGAGGAATATTTGGGAAGTTAAGAGTATGAATAAAAACAACACACTCAGATTTTTCACTTTTATTTGTAAGTTAAAAGCCAAACAGCACTTTTTCCTAAAAGATACACTGGAATATCTCTTCCAGGTGCCCCATCAAGTGGTCTGGGGTTTTTTTTGTTGTGAACACATTTTAAATCTTAAGTCTTTTTAAATATTGCCTCAGCTTTTCCTGAGTCTTGAGGTTTATAGACTTTCATGGTCCCAGTGTTTAACAGAAGCTGCCTGGACTCTGGTAAGGTGGTTCAGATGCTGGTGGCACTCTCGTGCTCCGAAATGCCTTTTCTGTACTTCCATGATGCATTTTTGGCCTAATGCAGCTGAATTTTGAGTATATTCTCTACTATTTGGGCTAAATCAAACTAATTGAATTTGGCTTCTCGGGGTCTAGTTAAATGAGAAGCTTGTTAAAAAGCTGAAAATGCTAAGAGGGCAGTGGCAGTCAAGTGGTGAAACTTTAAAAGTGGGTTAACTTACATGTGGCTTCCAATGATTTCCAGCAGCATTCCAGCCTCGAGGTCACAGATATAACTGGACTCCATCTTTATGTTAAAGAAAACCAGGATTTTTAGTTCAGTGTTGGGACATGAATTTTGGCAAGTGTATGTTCTCAAACTCTGAATCCAGTCCTAAATTTGGATTAAAGAATTTTAGTTTTGCCCATGTCTTTCATTTCTCCAAGTTACTCCTCTAGAGCAGTGCTGGCACTTTACCAGAGCAAATATTTCCAGATCCTCAAGGAGCTTCACAGGCAAGGGAAGGGAAGAGGCCTCCTGGGGATAAAACAACCTTGCTGGAATGGCACAGGGAGAGAAGAAAGGTCAGGAGAAAGCAAAGCACAGGAGGGCAGGAGGCTGATGATCACTCATCAGGCAGTTATAGTTCTTGTCTCGTGCAATTTAATCTCAGGTTAAAATTTCTAGTTAAAAAAAAAAAAAAAAGAAACTGTGTGCAGTAAAAGGAATTTTGCTTTCAATATTCCATTCTGAACAAAAGCAGGACTGACTCAAGGTCACCCAGTGCTCTTCTGTTGTGCTCCTTGAGCTTGGCATGTGACACCTCCACGCTCCAGAAGGCCCCTTCCTCCCTTCCTTCTGCTGACTCTGGTGCTGCTGCTCTCAGATCAAAGACCTGATTTGTCAGGAAAACCATCTTTTAAGGTGTTTCTAGCAGTTCACTTGGATTCTGTTGTTAAAGTTACTGCAGGGCCTGCATAAGGAAGAAAAAGCAGAAAGTCAATTCAAATCAGATTATGCAGATTGTGGAATGAGGTTTTTCTATGATAACAAATGATCTGGACACAAAAGGTAAGGCAGCACAAAATCTACTTAAATTAACATATATGCACAACATAAACCCCTCTGAGCCACCTTTTGATGGATCTCAAGCTTTGGAATTGCTCTAGAGGAGAAAGGTGGTCGCTACCTAAATTCAGGCATGAGCAGAACATGATAATTGTAATATTCTGGACTGCTCTTTTTTTTTTTTCATTATAGAAGTTTTCATGCTATCTGGAAGAGGTCACACAGCCAAAAAAGGCCCTACAGGCTCTGGTATACCTGTGTAATTTTAATAACTGAACCGGTTAGTTATTAACTAAATCTCCATAATAATAATAACCATTTATGTAACTAATTACTTTAATAACTAACTAGCTAGTGCTGGTTAGATTTCTCTCAGTAGAAAATACATTGTTCAGAAAAGACTATGACTATATAAGTTACAACCACTGAGAAAGATCAGTAAAAAGGGAAGTTTTTATTTTTTTACTCAGTCTTCCTCTTGTCTCTTATTAGTACCCTTTGTTATTCTCAGAAATCTGTTTGAAAGACACTTGCATTAACATGTGAATTAAGTAACAGATAAGGAATCTGTGCCTCGTGGACGCTCAATTTTCTATATTTGTTTAAATTAGTAAAAGGCAATTTAAGCAGGGAGTATTTAGGAATAGCTATCCTCGATGATAAACCTAACCTGGAAAGTATTTCTAAGACAAGTAAGCGACAAGAAGTCTAGATGACAGATCGTTCTAGTAAGTTCCTGACTTCCCCAGTAGTTGTAGCTGTTGTTTACAGTAAATCGTCTCTTTATTTTTAAACAGCAGTGGAATTCTCTTAGTTTAACAAACTGATGCCTCAAGGACTGTTAGGAGGAGAGAGTTCTGGAGTGGGAGGTTATATACTCAACCTCCACGGTGTTACCCGCCTGGATAAACACGCACATGGAATTAAACCCAGAACTGCATTTCTCCACTGCCATTCTGGCTTATTTTAAATGGAAAAAAATAGGATGGCCACTGAAGAACTCAGACCAGTTTTGTTTTGGTTTTTTTTGTTTTCTTTCTTTCTTTCCTTCCCCCCTCATTTGGTGATTTTATTTTAACTTTCTCCCGAACTATATGGCATCTGCATTGCGGCTATTAATAGATTTGTTTTCTTAATCCTATGTACGAGTCAGTCGAATAGAAGGGTTGGGAGTAACACACGGACTCACCACTGGGTGGTACTACAGAAATAAAAATTAGCACTTAATACTGGTGAAGTGCCTCCTTTGGGGAGAAAAACCAGCCACGATCTGTCATGTGATCCATATTCCAATTCCATGCACCTGGGCGAGGGAGCAGGATTAAGAGATGGGAGGAAAAAAAAGATGGTTGTTGTTTGTTTTTTTTTTTTTTCCTTTTTAATGGAAAACAGCTGTTCGCCTTAAGATTTGTAATCCACGGGTACAAAACCTTGTTCAAAACGCGCCCAAGAGTGAACTGGTAGTTCAGCATAAATTATATATCCTCAACTAAAGTTTTGCGTTTGTTTTTTGAGACAGACTGTATCTTTTAATGAAAAAAAGGGCTATTTCCAGCAAGTCACAGACACTCTACGCGCCGTTAGACACCGGGCAGAATAAATCACCGTCCAAGAAAGGGAGGGAGGAGGGAGGAAAGCAGGGTGGAAAACTATAGGAGGTAAAAAATAAATTAATTATTAGCAGAAAACGCTACCGTAGCCCTTCAAACGCTCACTTTCGCGGTCCGGTGCCCACAGGTGCCCCCGCTCCCCTCAGCCGGGCTGGGCGGGAAGGAGATATGGCGGCAGCTCTTCCGTCCCGCGTCCCGACGGCGGAAAACGCCAATAAACCATCCCGAAGACCTGGAAAACCGCCTGGAAGCACGGGAGCTTCCTCTCTATGGAGCTGGCGGGCTAAGCGCTCCCTTCAGGCGGGAGGTCCCTGAGGCAGCCCGGGCAGCGGCGAGCGCGGCTCCAGGCACCGAAGGAAGGGGCGGGCAGGAGAAGCCGCTCCCCCCCCCCGTTCCCTGTCACAGCGGCGGCGTGTGCGCGTTCCTGGCGGAGATTCCCGGCCGCGGGAGGCGGGAAGAGGGCAGGGAGAAGGGAAGAGGGCAGGGAGAGGCGCTTCCCGCCCTTCCCCGGGCGCGCGCCCAACCGCCGCCGCCGCCATTTTACCCTCCCGCCCCCTTTCCCCCTCCTCCCCGCTCGCCATCCCGCCGCTCGGAGCCGCGGTGGGAAGGCGGGGCGAGAGGGAAAAGGGAGGAGGAGGGACTCGGCCACCTTCGCCTCCTCCTGCCTGGTCGGAAACTGCCGAGCGGCGCCCGAGCGCCCCGTCCCCCCCTTCGCTCCCGTCCCCTCCTCCTCCTCCTTCCCCCTCAGCAAAATGGCGGCGCGTGGAGTCCCTGGGAGCCAGTGAGTGACTCGGCTTCTCCTCCTCCTCCTCCTCCTCCCCGCTGCCGCCGCCGCCGCCACAGGCTCATTTGCATTGATCAGCCGCCCCGGATCCCAGACCGGCCCCTGCCTCTCCCCCCCCTCCCCTTCTCTTCCCATTCCTTCCCGCCCCCTCCCTCCCCTCCCCCCCGGTGACCCCCGCCCCGGCCCCCATCAATCATCAATCAGCAGCACCGAGCGGATCAATCAATGGTCGGGAGGAGGCGGCGGCGGCGGCTGCTGCTGTTAATGAACAATGTGTGAGAGCTGCGCCGAGCTGCTGGAGGTGTTAAATGAGAGTAAGTGCGGCCGCCCTCCCCCGCTTCCCTCCCCCCGGGCCGGGACCCCGCGGACCCTCCTCTGCACCGGGTTACAGCCGCGCTTCGCCTCCTTCCTCGCCTCTCCCCGCCCGCCTCGGGCCTCCCGGGCGCGGGGTTCCCTCTCTGCCCGGCCATGGAGGAGCTCCCTCCATGCCCTGCTCCGCGCTTCCTTCCCCCTTCCCTCCCCGCGGCCTGGGGCGGGCCCGCCGCCGTGTCCCCGCTCCATCCCCCTTTCCCCCCGGGATCCGCATCCCCGGCAGCCGCGGCGGGGCCTGCCCGGGCTCAGGAGCTGCCCGGGAGCCGCTCCGGCGCTGCCGGGCCTGGGCTGGGTCCCTTTTAAGCAGCAGCAAAGGCGTCTCGGAGCGATCCTGCCTTCCCCTCCCTGTGCCCGGCCTGGGTACGCGGTGCAGGTGCTTTTCGGGCGTCGATTTTCCCGAAGCTGCGAGGGAAGCGGCTCCTGGAGGAGCCTGGCTCGGCTGGGAAGGTGCTCCCCGGGTGTTCGGCTCCGGGGGTGGTCTCTGGCTCCCTCCCGAAGTTTCCTCTTCCCGAGTGTTACCGGGAGGGTCGCAGGGGTGATACAGCAGGTGTTCCCCCCGCTGCCGCTGCGACCGGGAGCGTTTTGGGCACGAAATTCCCTGTAGGCCTCGCGTATCCCTTTGGAACCTGAGCTCCGTGGCAGCCAAGGTACCTTCCCGGCTTCTCAGGGGGCTCTGCCTCACGAACAAAGACCAAAACCCCACCATTTGTACGGATGCTGAGGAATTGGAACAACTTACCAGCTGAAGTTTGTGATTAGAGGGAAGTTTTAACTGTCTGGGACCTTAAACATGGCATTTTTTCTGGTTGCACTCTGCAAATCCTGTTCCAGAGAGCGAAGCACAGAATGCTGCCTCCAACAAGGTTTGGGTAGAGTTGTCTTCACTCTCATGAGGCCCAATTCTATGTGATGTTTGCTCTTTCCTGAGATACTACAGCAATTAAATGTTTTCCTTTTTTCTTGCTGGGGAAATGTGATATTCAGTGATGGCCAGCGTTTCACTTAAAAAGTAAAAAATGTAGGTGTAAAAGTAACTTTCAGGAGAGCCCAGAGGCTGGAATAAATCAGCTTAAAAGGTCTACATCAGAGAGCTGTTGGGTTGTTAAATTTGTTTGCTGAGTTTGGCTGAGCTTGTACTTCCAATATCTTGTTTTGAGGGAGATATTTATTTGATTTAGCATGCGTATCTTATCTTTCCCAACTGGAGAGGCAGGGAATGCATTGATATTATAGACCAAGTGCTTATAAACAGTAGGTTCAAAATAAGGCAGAATTATCAATGGTATACAATGACAGCTGCTTGTTGGAAGAGATAACTTTGCTTGGTTTGGTTGGATTGATAAGTAATCGTGGCTTAAACTTGATGGAGATTGGTGTGATCAAATAGAAAAAAAGTTGTAACATTAAATATGGTATTTCAAGGAACCTCTGAAATTCCAGTGTGAGTTGATTTTTACAGTTGTTTTAAGGTAATTGGGACTGAGGCAGACAGATATTCCCCTCTAGATAAAACAATGTCTTAAATCACTTTCATAGTTATTTTTTAATATATATATATAGCTAAGGGATGGATAATTTAGTGATTCTGCATAATATAAGACAGATAATTGCTATTTATGAGTAAATTTGTCTTTTTAAGTCCAGTTTATTAGGGAAATTCTGCAATTCTGTTGCTGTGTAGTTAATTTTCAAAAATGCTGCTGAGGTACCATTAAGTTTGGCCTTCCCTTGAGAGAAAGAAGCCACTGTAAATAACCAGAACTATTTGGGGTGTGTGTGTTTGGATACAAAGACATGTGATGGTGCTCCCTTCTCACTGGATGAGAATGAGTTGGGAGGGAGGGGTGGTTTCTTTTATAACTTCCAGTTGAGTTCTTTACGTTTCTTAAGTCATAACGAAAGGTGCACGATACAGAAATGATGTCAAGCCTTGGTTTTTAAAACACTGCAGCAGAAGTGAGAAGTGGTAGTAAAGAATGAGGTCATGCCCGAGATGTGTGAGCCACAGACTGCCAGCGTTTCCTTTTCTGCCCACGGAGCTTTTGGGGTCATCCCTGCACTGAGACTCCCCTAACAGGCCTTTCAGAGAGGGCCAGGAAACAGCATCTTGTTTGGTTTAGACGTTTCTTGCTACACTAAACATTTTTCCCTGGCCACAGACCGGCTTTTGCCTTTGTTTGCCCTAATATTTACGAAATGTGACTGGGTAGCAGCTCTGTGACAGGTCACTTGGGGAGAGAATTGACAGCTCTCAACGTGGTGTTTGGAAAGGAGCACGTGGGAAGCTCCTGTTTTCTTCACCAGAAGTTCCCAAGCGATGGGTGGCAGGAGGGTGGAACTGAACAACTCTGCAAACAAACAGGCATCTTTTCATTCTAAGCATATCAATCCCCCTTCAAACTGCTGTACCATTAACCCACACCCCCTAACAGTGGGCAGAGGTGACTTTATCCAGCAGTGACCTCTGTGTAGGCCCAGGGTTATGTCCTGGGAAGCCTCCAGCTCCTTAGGCCTGGTTTTGGCCCATGCAGTCAGTGGCCCTGGTTCTGGGGCACTCAGGGGCTGCCTTAGGTCTTGAACTGGAAACCTGTTGTTTGAAAATCTTATTTTGTGGCCAAAGGTCTGTTAAGCATATATATATATTAAACATAATGCTTAGGCATGAGAACCAGGCAGTATTTTATGGACAGAATCAGCAATGTTGGTTTTTTTTGGTGTATATATATTTTCTTTTCTTCTCTTGCAGCATCTTTATTTTCAGCATTTGACCTAAGTACAAAACCCAGTAAATTCCCTGCTCTTGAAGTTATTTCCTGAGAAGAAGCAGTAATCTCAAGTTATGATTTGATTCAGGAACTCAGCAAAACACAAATTCCCCTATGGAATGCCCAGACTTTAGAGGAGTTTTTGCACTGTAGGACAGTCTGTTCACTCAGAGAGTCTGATTCCTCACTGAGTGCTGTAGGTTTGTTAGCATCACTTACCTTCTCCCTGGCAGGCTTTAATAGGAATAAAGTCTGTAAAAAGCCTGATTTCTGAAATAATCTCCCACAATATAAACATTTTAATAGCCTTTAGCAGCAAAAAAAAAAAAGGGAAGATACAATTGATAACTATTTAAGATAAGGCCATTTATTTACAGAGGCTTAAGGACAGATTGTCATGGCATTAATTAAAGGGGCTCACTAAAATGTGTTGAGGACATTCTGTGCTTTTGTGTTGATTTACAGCATTCTGTATCCCAAAATGAACCCTGATACCAATGCACTGTACATTCCTTGCTTTCTTTGGATGCCAGGTCTTGTCAGTCGAGGAGGGATTATATTGAGTTTCATTTGTTCTCCAGCAATATTTACATTACTGTGCTGTCCAGAGGCCCTGGTCAGGACAGCTCTGTTTTCCTGGGCACTGCTCAGATACCCAGATAGGCTTAACCCTCAAGCCAGAAAATACAGAAATATAACATTTAAACCTGGGGTTTGCTCTCTCAAGTCTTTTCCATGAGTTTTGCAGGTCGCTGTGTCCCACCTGGAGCCACGGTGATGGTTTGAGCTGCCCACAGATCCACGAGATCCCTGGATGCTTACACAGGATTCACTCCCCAAGCATGGAGTATGTGGGGCTCCATACTGAGTGTTTGTGGAGTGCAGGATGTCCTTGTATCCCTGGAAGTGGGAATCTGGTTCTCACACCAGCCCTGACTCAGCTGTCCTTGTAGTCCTGGCCGTGGTGTGTCCCAGAGAGCCCGGCTCAGCTCGGTTGCCTGAGAGGCTTCCCTTTGGGATTGCAGCTGGTGTTGCTGTGTGTTGACTTAAAACTCCTTGGATGATTTTTGGTTTGGGTTTGGTTTGTTCTCGTCGTTTGGTTTGCGTTTTATAAAAGTAAGAAACAAAAAAAAATTACAGCATGGAAAATTTGATTTTATGATGTAGCGGCAGTCGTGGTTTTAGGTTACCTTGGTAGGCCTGGGTTATTCCCAGTTCTTGGTTTCTGGGAACTGACTTTGTTTCCTTCCCAGCATTCTGCTTTGCTTTGTTCAGTGATTACCTCTTTAGCCCATTTTTCTTCCTAACAGCTTTGAAATCTTACAAAATCAGTTCCCACTGATGAATAGAGGTTTCTAGGTGTTACTCTATTGCACCAGCTCACAGGCTATTTGTCTCCTTATGTTTTCTCTTAAACCTTCAGTAAAACACAAAGAACCCCCAACAACCAACCCAAAGCAACCCCCCCACAGTTTACTCAAGCACAGGAGTTGGATGTAGACTAAATATTGTCGTTTTCTGTCCCTTATCAGTGTCTGCTGTGCTGCAGAACTGCTCCCAAAACGATCAGGTCCATAGAACACTTGAGATACTGGAGTGCTTTACTGTTTGTGTAGCTTCGGGATAGCCCTGAATTTGGATGCTGAAGATTCCTGACTTCTTGTCACGTTGTTCCAGCCTGTAGGAAGTACCAAGAGTAGCCTTGGAGTTTGGGTGAGGGTTTATTTACCTCGAGGTAGGTTAGAAATTGAAAAGTCCCAAAATATTGAAGCATTCAGTTTGTTCCTTGGGATCTGGAGAGGGTCGATATTTTATGCTGTGAGTACTCAGGTATTATTTTAGATATTGAGTACATGCTCTAAGATTATTACAAATATTGTATCATTAACATCCCCTGGTCTACAAGAGCTGCTCTTACTTGTTTAGTGGTTACCTGAAAGCTTCAGGATTGATTATTCGATTACTTCTCATGTTTTGCACAGATCTAAAGTTTCATTTGACTGATGATTCCTCTTGTGCAAAACTGTAAGACAGTTGTATCTGTTGCATGGGTTTTTTCCTTTTTCCCCCTTTTTTTTTAAGATTCATCTTTTCTTTCTACTTAAATGATATTTCCCTGTTCAGAACTTCTGCAGAGACACTATGGAGGATTTATTGGGGTAACAGCCCAACTTCACTACACTAACCTAAATCTTGCTTGTCTCCTGTTGAAGAAAAGAAGATCATTTGTTTATAAAACTGAAATTCAGTGGTTGTTTCATGTTTACTTTTGTCTCTGACCCTTTTTAAGATGACGAGCAGCCAGACTTAAATGAAAGTAACTTTTTCTTTATAGCAGTATTGCCAAATTGCAGTTATGGATTGTGGTGAAGTGCTACTCCAAATGAATTGGAGTAACCAGAGGGGAAAAATGGAAGGAGGAACTTGTATCCTCCTACCTGTGAACTTTCTAAAGTGAAAGGGAAGGTGTCACTGAGATAAAGTTGGTTTAACTTGTTTGTAGTTGTAAAGCAGTCAGTGGAGAAACTCTGTGACTTTAACAGCTAAAAGGCTTCTATTTTTGGAAAGATATTTCAGCTTTTGTTCTGTACAATTACTTTGGTTCATGTTATTTGATGTGATCAGAAATGATTTTGTCCTGAGACTTTTCCTGCTCAGGCTGCTGCAAACTGGTTCTTTCTCATTGCTCAAGTTGCTTGACCAGTGATGCTGAAGATGAGTTACATAAATCCCATTCTGCTGAGTTCTGCTGTGAGTTATGGACCACTGACATGGATTTACTGAGATGCCTCCCTTTGTATATAGGGAAATCTCCTGCTGGATAAGTACTTGTAACAATATCCTCAAAGCCACGAGGCTCTGCCATTGTATTCCTGCTTAGTTATGTGGATAACTTCAAGGGAAGTGAGGAAAGCAAGAAAGGAAAAGAAAAACATCCCTTTCTTCACTTGGTTTTCTCATTTTCTTTCAAAAGATACTTCACTAGTGTAGAACTTGAACTCATCTTGGAAATCTCCCTGTTGGATTATATTTTTTCATACCTTTAGGTGCTGTATGACTTCTCTCTGTAAGGGAAGTTCCCAAATTATGGAAGTCCCAAGCAATTCCTGAGCCAAGTCCAAGCTGATGTGCTTTAGGGTGTCCTGGATGTTGTTAGTGGCAGTTTTTAGACCAGCCCAGCCTCTGGGAATGGCCTTGGATGTGCAGGTGTTGTGGAGCAGCCGGGACGCTGTCGGTGAGCGGATTCCTGGGCTCCAAGTGTCGCTCTGGGGCTGAAGGGGAAGTACCTTGGAGAGCAGACCTGGCCCCATTTCCCTGGCCCTGCCTTGGAGGAGATGCCTTGGCTTTTGGAGAGCCAAGGCTTTTATGTCCATGGAGGGACTCTCATGGCTTCAGGGCATTGTGAGACTCACCCAGTCTTGTAATTCGTGGAATTCCCCTTCGCTTCTTTTTCTTCCGTGTTAAGCAGTAAAATATATTTCTCTGTTTCTAATACTGACTTCTCACTTGTGGGTTTTAGTTCCTTGCTTCTCAGTTTCTCCATGTCACTGATTTGCTTCCATCTTCCCGTGTTCAAGTAACATGGAGTCAGAAAAGCAAAGCCTGGAATTCTGTTCCGTGGCCAAGTGATGAGCAGCCTGTGATTTGGCATTTTAGTGATTGAAAAGGAAGAGCAATGTTTACTTCTCTGTTCCTTTTATTTCTTAGATTTTCTTCTTTGAGTTCTTCTTTTCAGGTAGCTAGGAGGGATTTTTTGCAGGCCAAGCTACACATTTAAAGTTGTCAGGATGCTGGGACAACGTGGAAAAGAATCTTACCATCCTCAGGAGCAAGTGGTTGTGCTGATCACTCAGTGCTTACAGTGATGGCATGCTGCAATTAAACAGAGTTGTGGCCATTTAATTTCTGTTATTTAAGCACATATTAGGGTGATTTCTTTCATTTTGTGCAGCAAATTGGCAATTTCTAGAAAACATGAAGAGGTGAGAAGCCATTCTTTTCACTTTGTTCCTTTCCTTGGATGAGAATCGATTTGCAGTCGGAATGCTAAGTGTGGACATGCAGCTGTGAGGATCTCCTTGGTGGTGATACTTAGTAAAAATATCCACCTTGTTTGTAGATTTACAGAGTTTTATTCCTGGAATTTTCCCAATCCAACATGTGTGGTGGAAGGTGAGCTTTTTGAGGCACCTCAGGTGTAAATCCATTGCAGCTCTGTGTGTTTGTGTGGAATTCCTTGGGAGATTCAGTGCTGGAACAACTGGCTGAAGAAGCTGAAACTTGTCAGAAAAACTCCTTGTGGAAAAAACACCTTTGGGTGTTGATCTTTCTTCAGTTAATTTGTGGAAGGGCTGTAAATAAGACTTTGGAAAGGTGACAACTGAGGCACAATTTCTGGATCAGCATCCATGCAGATCATTAGTTTCTATCTAGGAAGTGAGTGGCAAAGGTTTTTCCCTCTTTCCACACCAAATTGAAGAAGCCTCCAATTCATGGCACCATTTTAATAATTGACTTTCACTGGAGAGTTTATGATCTATATAATTGTGTATAGAAACAGGGAATACGTGCTTTATGTTGTGTTGTGCAACACTCATTGTCTTTATCTTTCTGTTGTGCTTCTCAACTTGCTTTGGGGGGATTTAGTAATTTTTTGTGAGAGTTAATTACATTTTTAGGAAGTGACCAGTTGCCTATATATTAATTGGTGAGTAATAATAGTGATTGTAATTTAATATCTAATGAGGAATTTGGGAAAGGCCTGTGTGGCACAGCTTTAGGGCACCTTTGCAGTCACCTGACCAGTCTGATTTCTTTCACAATTTAATATTTCAAATGAAACTTTTACCACAGAGCATTTCAAGTCATAAGTGTCACTCTGCTAAGCTGATATTTAGAGTAAATGGTCTGATCAAGTTGATCAGAATTGGAATTGGTTTTCATCAGTCTTGGAAACTTTCTGGGTCCAAACAGAGCCCGTTTGAGTCTTTCCAGAGTGAGTTGGCTTTGAACACTGTAGCCATCCTTACAGGTTTTGCCCCCTGTGCACTTGCTGCTGTGACATTCATTTATATCAAAGTAACATCTGGAAATACATTTTCTGATTGTGGGGGATGTTTGTAGTGAAATTTTAATACTTGTTTAGGCCATATACGTGGTTTTCAGTCATCTCTGACTTCTTTCAGTCTGCTGCTTTTCAGGAAAAATATATATACACCTGTGCTTTGGCCACTAAATGACTGAATACAGCATGTGATTCAGAGAATTGCCAAACACAGATTATCCAGCACAAGCAAGTGCAAAATCTGAGTGTCTCTTTGCAAGTTGAGAGAGACCATGACTTTGTTGCTTGCTTATCCTTTTCTCAGTGTTTTATTCTCTGTTTTGAATGGGGGTTGCCTGCACCTGTGCTGATGGAAACAAAGCAAGCCTTGGAGTTGAAGTGCTGAGCGAGCCCTTCTTGGGCTTGACTGTAATGCCCTGTTGCCCATTTCCCTCTCATCTCCTTGTTTGAGCAGGCTTAAATATACTTTGTAAGAAATGAATTAGTCATATTTGCCTCTCACAGGTTTTGTCCCTGAAAACTGGAACACATCAGTAGATGCTTTTGTTGTAAATCAACTGGTAATCTGTTGCTTCTTAGGGGCTGGGGTGGCTCAGTTGTGGGCCTTTTCTTTCTGGTTGTGGGGGAAAGCTGCTCTTGTTGTCTGGGACTGATTCACAGGCTGCCAAGTAGTCCAGCTGAACTCATTTGCAAAGTTGTCTCTTGGAAATAGAATGCTTCCTGGAGTAGGTATTTTAATTTTTGCATTCCTTGCTACTTTTAATTAAGACTAATAGAAAACCTCTTTTAGCTTTTGGAACCTCGTTCACGCAATTAAATCTTTGTTCTACTTACAAAGCAGTTTGATAAACTTTGAGTTCTGTGTTTTCACCTTAAAGCAGTATTTTAGAAAAAGTTCAGAGCTGGAGCATTAAAGAAAAATCATTTAAACCCAGAGTCATTCAAGTCCTTCTCCATTGTTTTTGAAGGTAATATGTTATTGAAAGGAAAGGATTCAAGTACTCTTGTAAACTGAAGGCAGGCAATCCTTTATCTGAGCAGTAGTTTTGGCAGTGACAGTGTCAGCCCTGGCTTTGAAATGTACCTTGGGGTAATTAGGGATCTGCTGGGAAATGCTGGGTTTGTGCAGAGCTTGTCCAATCCTGAATTGATTCCTTAAGAAACTTGCAGTGGCTGTTGTCAAAATATTATGATGGGCAGCCTGGCTTTCCACATCCAGTGTGTGTTTTGGTGATGTCAAGCAGACTTGATTGTGTGGAAATACTGCTTTAATTGAGCTGGGGTTTTTTTGGGTTTTGTTTTTTAATTGAAAAAGGAACTATAACAGCTTCAATATAAAGATGAAAACAGAGACTTCCCAGAATTGGGAAGTTTTGTCTTGGACTCAAACACAATTTACCATACTGAGTTAAAATAGGACTGAAATAAAACTACTAATTTTTTTTTTTTTTTAAACTTCAGCAAATGGCACAAATACTTTGAAATTGCTTTATAGGTTTTTTTTTTTTCCTTAGTAATATATAACTTGCCTTTCTCTGGAGAGGGAGGACAGCAATATCTTTGCTGCTGAGAATCCCAAGATAACAGCACAGGGAGGTAACAGTGCAAAGACACCAGAGATCTTTTCAGACTCCTTCTGCCTGCCTTGGCTGACACTGAACCTCTGCTGAAGCTGCTGGGCCAGGCTCACCTGGGCTGTACCACCAGGCTGCTGCTCCCCTCACTCACATGGCCATGGAATTGCAGCAGCCTGGACATCATCCCACTGGCCAGGAGCAGCTTTGAGGGTTCCTGCTGTGCAGGGCTGGGCTCAGGGGATGTGAAAAGGATAATGTGGAGGGTCCTGGTGGGCCAGCAGAGCCAGAGCAGTGTGCAGGTTATTCCATCCACAGCCAGATATTCCACAGGCTGGTTTACACCATTTCCTGCTGGTTTACACCATTTCCTGCTGGTGTTTGATCAGAAGGGCCATCTGTGCCTTGCAGTGTTTAACTGAAGGAAGCTCCTGGACCTTTGATGGTGTTCCTCTGCTCCTCTGTATCCCTGCTGGATGGGATACTGCTTGTTCCTCAGCCACTGGCATAACCCAACCTGAATGATGGATTCCACGTTCCCATCTAGTCCAGACCAGATTTCCACTGCATGGATTCAGGATTTGTGACCTTTGTCCTGTGGCCCACCCGTGTGGGAACAGCGGGAGTTTACCCAGTGGCACAACTTAGGCCTGGCTTTGTGTGAGAGGTGCAGTCGTGCTGCTGGCCCTGGCCTGGCTCCTGCTGCAGCACAGCTGTGTGTGACACTTGAGATGCTGGATCTGAGCTCATTTAGGCTGTAGTTCACTGGGGTAGTTGTGGATAAAACCAGCTCCAGTGTGCTGGGAAAACCCGGGTGTCATCTGATAACTGGCGCTGGACTGCACTTAAAACAGTTCCACGTGGAACTGCTCTTGGAAGCAGTTGCTGTGGCACATTCTCTTTGGGAAGGTGAATTCATAAGATGCTCTTAAGAAGGACAGTTGTTGGCTGAGGTAGATGTTGGCAGCCATTCCAAAGGGGGCATTTTAACCCAAATGAGGAAAGCTTGAGTGTGGCATCACTTCTGGAAGGTGACAGCTCTGGAATTTCTTGCTGCTCGGAGTCAGCTGCTGCTGTTTTGCTCCAAAGTGCATTAACATGTTGTGGTAAAAGAAAATAGGTGTTTACTGGAGAAGATGAGGGAGATGGAATGGAAAAGGAAATGTAGAGATGAAAAGAGAGAGAACTTGGTGGTGTTTGCAGAGACAGAAGATAAAGGCAGCAGTTACCTCAGATCAGCTCATTTGCCCTGTTCTGGTGAGGTTGTATCTTAGAAGTCCAGTCTGGTGGATGAAAATACCAAGGTTTTTTCTACTCCTTGTGCAACTTTGCTGTGCACTGGAATACTGAATTAAAACTCCTCAGGTTCTTCTGATCTCAAGGTGGCTGTGAGGAATTCCACAGGTGCTGGATGTTGGGGATACCACTTGGAACTGCTTTTTCTTTACTCTTCAGTAGCTCCTGTATTTCCATTTATAAGAACACAGTGTTGCTTAGACTTGCAAACCTTTGTCAGATTTGTTGAAATTACTTTTATGTTCAAAAGTTTGTGTCTGACAGGCCAGTAAGATGATCAGTTTGTTTTCTGAGGAAATGAGACTTTAAAAGTTGCTAATTCCTGTCTTTAAGATGTTACATTTCCAAAACATTTGTGCTGTAATATTTGTATACTTTGTAATCCAAAACTTGGAGGAAAGCAATATATTTACCAAGTTGGAATATTTATAAACATAAGAAATTTAGAGTTTGATGCAGGCTTAAAATGAATTCAGGTGTGTTGTGGGGTGGAAGTGGGTGTTGTTATCTGTGATGAGGGAGCATTAATGGCACTCAAGCACCTTAACCAGCCATATAGAATTTATTGCTGCAGTATTTTGGGTTACAGATCTGATTGTTCCTATGTTAACCTGGCATTTAACAGTATTTTTAATACTGAACAATTAACTTTTTTGATTTGCTAGTACGTTCTACAGTAGTGTTTCTCTTTGGTTGTGCTTGTCTAGTCAGTGTTCTGGGATGTTTTATGTTGTGGAGACTGAGAAGTAGAAAGAAGACTTTTGTTTCCTCACTGGAAAGTTGTAGGGAGGCTTGGATAGTTAAACTCTGGCCACTGAACTTCAGGCTGACACTGTCATTTCGAGTACTTGTCAAGGATGGCTCTGTAAAGGTCAGGAAGAACTCTGGGAATCAATCTAAGGCAATCAGGAATTCTTTATAATTAAGAAGTCATTCTAATAGATGGAAGTAGAAAGGGAATGGGAGATGCTGAACTCTGTGCCTGGCCTCTGACATGCTGTTGATTCTGAGCAAAAAGAACCCCCTAAAATCCCAGCAAACCTCTCAGTGCAGTAAAAAAAGTGCTGGTTCTCTGTGTGAACAATGGTACTCGCACAGATTGGAGATGTATTTCTTTCCAGAATAGTATTATTGCCCCTAATACTGTTTTGTTTAGTGTATGGCTCGTTTCCTCCGTTTATTCTATCCCAGGGAACAATTTCTGGGAATAATGTTCATTCTGCAAGCAATCCAGCCTTTCCCATGAGAAGCTGATACTGGCTGAGGTTTGGGGGAGGGGGCAGAATCCCTGTGCAGCTGTACCTTGTCACAGTTCTCCAAATGTAGAAATTATAGATATTAAAGGGGTTTTATCGTTGACTTTTTGCTCTGTTATGTTTCTGCAAGTAGAGGAAATGTGCTTTTAAAAATGATTATTTTTGCTTGCCGGTTGATTTTATACTTGCTGTGATAAGTGACCTTTGGATATAAGATATTCCCCACAAGTCCAGCAGGATAGTTGTCCTTGAGGTCTAATTACAGGCTGTTCCTCCAGCTCTGAAGTTCTTGCTAAAACTGCACTTATGATCTGAGTTTCATTTGTCCACAGATGAAATTATATTGCCCCATTCTTTGCAGCTGATTTGTATTTTTCTCACCTCTTTTAGTACATTTATTAATGGGGTTTTTGCTTAGTTTGGGAGATGGTGTTTCTAGTAACACCCCTATAGCAAATCACCCTTTTGTGGAAGATGAGGGAAATCATCCAGGTTTTCATTTAAAGCCAGCCAAGTAAAACAGGAGACTGAGGAAACAGCAAGGAAATATTCTTCTTTTTTTTTATGATATGTTTTGAATTTTGACTTTGACCATCGTGTGTTTTGGCTTCTCGTCAGCTCCTTGAATAAACAATTACACTTTAGGTCACTCTGATTTTTTTTTCTTTTTAAATACATGAAAACCGATACACCAGAAGATGTTAAATCAGGCAATTATTATTACTTTGGTTAGTTAAGCAGCTCAGCTCTTTCTTCTGTGGTGTTACTGTGATAAAAAGATCTCTAAACCATGTTGAGAAGACTCAGTCTCGGGGTTCCTGCAGGAGGTGGTTGGAATGTGTGGCTCCAGGTGCCATTGGAGTGTGGGTTTGAAACTGGATCCAGCACGGGGTGAAGGTGTCTGTGCATGGAAAATAAGAGGGAAAAGGAGAGTGAGAAGGTCTGAGAGGCTTTAACTGAGAAGAAAGTTTTGGTAGAGCAAATCTAAGCAAGGAGAAGGAAGTTGAGCCCAGAGATAGGGAACACTAACACTGCTGAGTGCCTGGAGAAAGGAGCACTCACTGCAGGCAGGGAAGGAAGGAGCTGGGATTGGGATTGGGGTGCCACTGCTGGGAGAGATGCTTGGAGATCCTGGGATACCTGTAAAGCTCTGGAGCACATATTGTCAATTCTTAGGGATGGGAGCACAGGAGCTGCCACTTGGATGAGCTTCAGAGGCTCTCAGAGCACACAAGTGCATCCTGTGGTGGAAAACTAAGGAAAAGTCTTATCCACCAAATCAATTGGCAGGGAGGAGGCTCGGTGCAGGAAAAGTTTTGGGAAAAGTTTGACATGATGGTTTCAAACAGTGGAAGTGTGAGAGTGGGGAGGCAGCAGATGGAGGAGGGTCTGAGGGTGCTGGAGTTTGGGAGAGAACACAAGGACATGCTTTATTCACCAGTGAATGAGTCTGGTTTAACTTCTGGCTTGTTCAAGGTAGAAGAAAACTGATTTCAAAGGAGCCAGGCATCAGCATTTGGAAGTGAAATCATGTGCAGCAAGGGAGTCCTTCCAGAAGTGGCTGAAACCAGGAGATGCACAGGAATGACAAGGAGCGTGTTTGTTCCTACTGCTTTTCTCTCTTACCTTTATCAATTAAAAACATGTTAGAAAGGCTTCAGAACTGGTTGTTTCTGTACTTCAAACTTTCTGTAAATGGAGGTGCTGTAACTCAGGAGTGTCCACAAAGTTTATATTCAGAATAAGATGGCCCAAGATGGAAGTTTTGGTTGTGAGGACATCAGGTAAGTGAGGTGAACGAGATCATTTCTGCTGAGGAGCAAAAGGGAGCTCCAGGTAAGGTCCAGGAGGAGCAGCTGTGTGTCACCATCCCTTGGGAATGGCACAGACAGATCAGCTCCATGGAAAACTGCAGCCTCAGTGGGGATGCTCCTGTTTTGAGCTTCCTGAGTCTTTTCAGGAACAAACCCAATATTATTTCGAGGTACAGAAAACAAAAGGGAAATCATGGCTGCAGCCACTGCATTAATTAGCAGTGATTAATAAATAAGACCAGTTGAAGTTGGTCAGTGTGTGAGATGTAAAATGCAGAAACAGGAAAAGAACAGGTTTCTCCAACTACTTCATCTGCATCCCTGTGTTTTGACCTGGGGCAGAAGTTTCAGTATTTCCATAACTTCTCCATTCTGTGCTCTTTATGTGGCAGTTGTAGCTTTTAAGGGACCAGTTTGCTTAACTTTTATCTCACAGAGGGAAATTTGGGAGTGATTCAAACAATTGCAGTGAAAAGGCTGCTCTGGAAGTAAGAGTTACTGCCCACGTTAAGAGTTTGGGGTTTTTAAGGAGGGGAATGTGGGGATGAAGGAAGTTTTATAAATGTATATATAAGATCCTACAAGTTAGAATTTAGCTACTGAATCGTTGTCAACAATTATTTTTCAGTCAAGCCTGAAGGAATTCATCTTAGTGAAGCAAAGCTCACAAAATTAGGAAAACAGAGGTTTTATGAACCTTTGATGCTGGGCAAGTCTTTTTTTTAAATTTTTTTATTTTTTTTTAGATACTATCTATAGCTAAAGAGCTGTCTTTTGTGGTAAGCTTGACCTAAATTGTGTGATGGAGTTCTTGGTTTCTTCAGCAATGTGCTTTGGCCCTGAGAGATCAAGTGTCATGGTAATTTGTGGTGTTCAAAAGCAAAGGTAGTATGGGATGATCCCCATCTTTTAGTTTGCCAGTCACTCTTGTGCTTTGTCCAGTGTTCTGTAGGATCTTTAAAGCCTTCAGGATTGAGACAGAAAGGTGATTTTGGATGTTTGCTGGCACCCTGTTGGGAGCTTTTTGTAAGGATTTATATTTGCATGGATGCATACAAATGAGAAAGTGGATGTGTGTGCAAATGGATGTCCCTGTTTCAAAGAAATCAGAAATACTTGTTCAGGGTGATTATTCTGTGAAGTGGTTTCCTTCTGAACTTTACTTTCTGGTCTAGGCTGGCAGACTCTCATTAGCTTCAGTTTTTGGAAACCTGAGTGGATGGATCACATAGGCCCTTGCAAGGGTGAGGTGGGGTGGGAGGTTGAGGCAGGAATTGTGAAGAACTTGCTGTCACAAAGCTGGTGGATGAAGTCGATTTGTGAGCGTGTGATGCTTGAAATTCCGTGTGAAATGTGGAGATGGACACTTAGTTGTGTTAAAAATGCAAAGGTCCACTTAAGAGAACTCTGACTTTCTCAATTTGTGCAGCAATTAGCTAATTGGACAAGTGTTTAAAATCCAGGATAAGGAGGAAGGAAGAATTGTGCACTGGTAGCTGGGGAAGGGTGTGTGGCCAGGAGAGAGAATCCAGTGCCCTGGGATATTATAACCAGTTCCTGCCTAAGTGGAGCTTAATGTTTGGTTTATTCAAGTGTAGAAGCATTTGGAGATGGAAGTGGGACATTTGATAACAGCTCATTGAAATGTTTGGGGTTTGAACTCAGTGCAGAGTTCTGTTCTGGTTTCCATCTGCACTAAACGTGGGGAGCATTTCTCATTTTGCCAATTAGTGATTCATGATGGTTAAATGTCACGGGAGATGTGTCTATATTTGAAAGCAATAATCATCAACTCAGCTCCTCTGAAACAACCTTATTTGTACCCTGCACGTTGTTCTTATCTTGGTAGGTTTGGTGTGGTTTGGGTTTTGTTTGTTTGCTTGTTTTTCCCAGTCTCTATCTGATCAGGAAAAGGAAGTTGAGGTCTTGTGGTCAGCTCAAAATGCAGACTTTGAAAATCTGGGGGTAAACACCAACAAGAAAACCCCCAAACAAGCCCCAAACCTGAGGAGTCTGGTTGATCAGTAAAATTGGTGAAGGTTCATACTTAAAAATGCACATCAGTCAGTAGTTCCCAGTGAAGCTTATAAAGAGTATTTCATAAAAACAGCATTACAAGAAGGGTCTGTCTTCAATCACTGATTTTCTCAGCAGTATTCAGGAATACTGTGCACTTTGTTTTCAAGTCACTTGCACCTAAACCTCTGTTAACCAAATTACATATTTTTGCTTCAGTAGAGAACTTGAGCATTTCCAGTATGAAAATACATTTATTTTCCATGCTCTCACAGATAATTTCTAATAAAAATACAGCGATTGCGTGTTGGGTTTTTCCCTCCTAATATGTTTGTTTTTGTTCTGTTTAGTATCAGACATTGAAGGTGGTGATGCATTGCAGCTCAGAAAGGAACATGCCCTCAAGATATTTGCTTACATCAATTCCTGGACTCAAAGGTAATTTGGGATCGAGCTGGAATGTTGATGATATTGAATCTCAACAGCAGCTTTACCTTCTTAAAAATACAGTGGAGTGAATTAGAAGGGGCAAGTTATTAATGTGATACTTGGAGAGTTAAGACCATTTTGCTGCTTAAAAAGAAATCAAAATAAACACAATGGATTTTGGGCAAAGCATATTTTGAATCTAATTGGCATTCTGGGTGCTGTAATAGTTGAGTGGCAAAATAAATAGCTGTATTACAGTGACAAATAACATGTGGTGCTGCTTTAACATGGAATTTTCTGACCATCCTCTGCAGAGGCAGAGGAGGGTAAGAAGAATTTAAGAATTTAAGAAAAGATCAATCTAATTGGAACCACCATGTTCAGTTTTTTCTCCATGTCCTCATAATCCAAGTCAAGATGATGAAGGGTTGCAGCCCACAGCTACCAAACTGATAAAGAAAGTGCTTTGCACTTGGTTGTCTTAAATCAACTGCATTATTCCTTTTAATCAAATATTTCAATTACTGTTGGTTTTAAGTTTGTGTTTTGGTTTTTTTTTAAAGTAATGATATCAGCTGTTCTGCTAATTTCCCAGCACGTGGAAATGTATGGATAGCAGTTTTTAGAAAGAATTTACAGTTTGGAATTCAGTGTTCAGCAGTGGTTACAAGACCAAACTAAACTGCAAGAAATATTGAGAAAATCATAAAGGATAAATTAGATGGCATTATTTGGGTGTTTAGAAGACTCCAAAAGGAAAAAAAAAAACAGGAATGTCACACTTTGGATACCTGTGAAAGCAGAATTCTCCTCTTCCTCATTCTGCCAAAAGATGACAAGCCAAGTTCATTATCTTTTGCCACGTGCTTTTAGACACAGAGGAGGAATTTTGAAATCCAAATAAACAGCAGGCACAGGAAGCAGAATCCTGTCATTTCTTGACAGGTCCTAGATCCCATTTTTTTCCTGAGAACAATTGCAACCCAGTTGTTTTCCAGGGCATCATCTGTTCAGATTTTGTCCTGCTCAACAGCTCTAGGATGACAAACCCAGTCTGAAGAAAAAAATACAGATTAGATAACATTTAACTCTGTATTTCCTTCTGGTTTCTCTGTTACCTTCCATATGAATTGGTTTCATGATATAAAACACTGTGGAAAACAGTCCTTAAGCTGTTCAAAGCAGAGTCCAACAAAGGGGCCCCAGGAAGGAGTTGTACTTGACATTTTAATTTCTATTTCTCCTCTGCCAGATGGGCTTTTTGAGAGTTCTGCTTGTTGGTTTGAGGCCTTCCTTAAAGAACTACTTTTTATTTTGTTGCCTGTAGCTGAAATCTCTTACTCTCCTTCAGAAGATCAGCTGGAACCCAGCCTGGAGAACACCTTTCTCTTCCATCTGTGTGTGGTGCTTCCATTTGAGTTTTATGTTCAAAAAAGCAGAATACTCAATTTTTTTTATAGATCTTTAATTTTTGGTGGAGCTTTTCCCGACAGAGGAAGACTTAGAGGTTTTGCACATGCCTCTGGCTTGGAAACCAAATTCTCCAGTGTGTGAGAATATTCACCAGAATTTCCATTGTTACTGAGAATAATTTGTTACACCCAAGCAGGGCAGTAATTTGCAGGCATAAGTGATGGACCTTTTGTAGATATTTATCCCCAAGCATTTATCCTTGGGGAAAACTGCTTGAGGATACACTTGGCTTTGCCTGCAATCCCTTGTTGTCATTTGTTAATATGAAAATACACTTACAAGTAAATGGCAAAAATCTGCTTTTCAAATGGGTAAAGGCACACTCCCCTTAACCAGTATTAAAGGGATTTTTCTTCCTGCACAGATGGAACAGAAGGGTTTAGATGCTTCAGACACTGTAGCTGTGCTGGAATTAGGGAATCCTGAATGTTATCTTTCTGTCTAACCCACTGGGGAAAAAAAAAGTGTATTCAGAAAGTCTGTGCTTTAAGAGCTGGAGCTCCAGGACATGTTTGTGTTCCATCAGGAGAGGCAGCCCCCTCTACCTGTCACAGTTCTGGCTTCTCTGACTTTTTTCTTACAGATTAGGATTTATTAAGCCCAGTTTCTGAATTAAATGCTGTGTTTAAGAAGAGATTCCAAAAACTCTTCTGCAGAGTTGATTTCTTGCCCTGTCCTTTGTCTGCTCATCTTCTTCAGAAAAGAGACGTGTGATTTTTGTATTATTTTAATATCTGAGAACTCTGCTCGTGGGCTGTTGTTCTCCATCCAGCAGGAGAAAGGTCTCTACTACAGGACAGCTCCCAGTTTATGTAGGAGTTACACAGTGTAGTAGAATTGGAGTGAGAAAGAGCAGAGTTCCTCTCAGGGTCTGTAGTCTTTAATTTTGATTTTCAGTGAGGACACTGAATCGATGCCTTTCTTCTCCATGTTCTCCAGCATTTAGATCTTTTTAAGGGAATATCCTCCATTTTTTTGTTCAGAATGAGGAAGTTGCTTGTTTGTATGGAAGAAGCAGATGTTCCCAGGAAGAGGTTCCAGGGCATCTGCCTTGGGGGTTTATGCACCCAGAATTTATTTTACACCTCTAGTTAATCCTCGCCCACAATCAGAGTTGTGTTAGAGTTTTCTAATTGATGCTTTTATTGAATTGTCTCATTATATTGATAAAGGGATGGTGTTTAGTTTTCCCCCTTGTTCTTTTCCCCTTCCAGTGTGTCAGTAAATAACCAGGGGAACAATCTCTGAGCCTGCCAGGTGAAAAAAGGCCTGGAGATAATGCATTTTCCTGGATGGGGAAAGGGCACCGATGTCCGTGGGATCCCCATCCAAATGCGGATAAAGGCAGTGAACTTAAACACTCCATTAAAACTAAAATTATTTTGCAGCCCTGTTGCTTTGAAAATAACAATCATGAGCTCTTCCAGGGCTGACAGGAGTGGCAGGTGATTTATTGCAGTGAAGAGCAACAGAGAAAACCAGATGAGGAAATGGATTCAGAAACATCCTGGCAAACATTGCTGCTGTAGTAGCACAATGACCTTGCCCACAAGAGGGTTTTTCTGTATTTTACTCGCAGGAGCAGCTGCTAGATGAGGGACCTCCTAGCTTTGATAAGCCTTTGGAAGCAATGGGATGCTCACAGGGTTTATGGAAGGCTTTGTGACTCCCACTCCTTCTGGGTGGAGTCTTGTTTCCTTTGGGTTTTCTCGAGCCTGTCAAATATTTTGTTGAAAATGTTTTAACGTGAAGAGTTCTTTATTTTTATTTTTTTCCTTCCTGTTTGCTTGCAGACAATGTTTGTGCTGTTTCAAGGAGTATAAACACCTGGAGATCTTTAACCAAGTAGTTTGTGCCCTCATTAACTTAGTGATTGCCCAAGTTCAAGCTCTGCGGGACCAGCTCTGTAAACATTGCACTATCAGCATCGACTCCACATGGCAAGAGCAGAGTAACCACGAGGAGCCCCTGAATGTAGAGAGAGAGTCTCACCAAGAGGAAAATGGAGAGAGACAAAAATCTATAGAGAAAAAATTCGATTCTGCAAGAACTTGTATCCTGCCCGAGGAGGAGCCCGCCAAGAACACGGATGCTTTTGGCTTGTGGAGCACTGATGAGAAGGAGAAGTTGCTGCTGTGTGTGGCCAAGATCTTTCAGATTCAGTTTCCTCTCTACACAGCTTATAAACATAATACCCATCCCACAATAGAGGTAAATCTTCTTTGTGTCTACACTGAAGTATTTTGGGAAAGGTTCATCGTTCTAGGCTGTGTGTGTTTGGTGCTCCTTGCTCTCAGGTCCAGCTCTCCTTGTTGACTTCAGCACAAAATCTCCCAGGAACTTGACACATCTCTTACATTTTCTTTAAAAATATGCTGAATTGTTACAGGTAATATATTGGTAATGTTGGATGGAACTGTACACTGAGTTATCCCACTGGTTAAATAACAGAAAGGCAAAAAATAGGTCTTTCTTCCTGAAGGTAACCCATTAATAGTTTACTAATTTCATTGCAATCTGTGGTTCTGGAAGCAAAGCTTCAGAAACTGAACTTTGTGCAAGACCAAACTTGTTGGAAGAGCTGTTAAATCAACTGGAATAACTGAGCTCTGCACAAGTAGCTTTGTTCCACAGGGCTGATTTTTTTCTCTGTGGTATTTGTTATAGCAACTGTTCACATTTTCCTTATTTTCTTCTGAAAAACAAACCAACAACAACAAAAAAAAAAAAGGCAAAAATTCTACCATGTTTAATTCACAGTTTCTGGAATAAATATGGTGTTAGCATTTCCTAGGTGAAAAAACTTATTTCTTGTAAAGGTTGGCAACTTGTGGCAGTTTAATAACAAATAACCTGTTCTTTTACAGTATTTGTATGGAAAGAAGTACATTTAGCTCAATACAAAAAGCTTCTGTCCAACAAATTTTTGAGAAAGACTGGACAATTAAACTGCAGTTAACCCACTCTTCTTTAATTTTTTATTTAGAGAGTTTTGGGAGCTCTGGGCTGCATTTTGTGATTTTGTTTCCAAAACGTTTGGGTATAAGTGAACAGAGTTGTTTCAAATATATGTGTGTGGAAGAAGGAGGCAAAATTAGGATTTGTGGATTGGAGGATTTGTGGATTTCAGGTTTCCCATCATTCTTCCTGACCTGCCTTTTAAACTTTCACACACATCAATTAATCTGCAGCTCAGCCTCTGCAGGGAGGAGCTACAGAGGGCAGATCTGTCTTGTCAGTTAAAAACAATAAATCAATGACTACTTAAGTGATTTATCCTCTGTGGGACACTGACTGAAACCAGCTCCAGAGGAATATGGGATGAACAATCCTGGAACAGCTTTTCTGTGTACAAGCACACTTGATTCTTTTAAATGACAATTTAATATATTTTTTTTTCTTCTCTTTCAATTCTACTTCCAAATGATAAGAAGAAAATCTCTGAGTGCCTGATGGGATTTCTGTTTTACTTGGTGTGCAGCCTAGAAGTGGTTCAGACCCAGATGTCACCTGCCATATTTGTCATGTACCTTTTTCATTTTTCAGAGGGAGATTTTTTTTTCTTTGCTTTTTAAAGGTCCCAGCATCAAGAATTGTTCTCACAAACTGATTTTTAGTTATTCTAAAGCACTGTTAGACATTTTAATGTCAAAACCTTTTGCTCCTGCGAGCAACTCACTGAGGTTTAGAATTTGATTTTGGATTTCAAGAGGTTTAGAATTTGATTTTGGATTTCAGGAGGTTTAGAATTGGATTTTGGATTTCAGTCTAAAGCACATCTTAGTTAAATTGAGACAAGTGGTTAGTCCCAGTAATGACAGCACTTTTTGTTTTAAATCAGGCTTGGTCTCAGTCCTCAAAGGATCATAAAATTAAAATCCCTGTTTGAAGTATGTTGTCTATAATTGGTAAGTTAAACAGATTCCTGGACAGACTAAATCTGTCAGGAATTTGTTGGGAGAAGCTGCTGTAGCTCTTCCTCTCCCTCTAAGCATTTCTTTTGCCCTGGAAAAAGGGAAATTTGCTGATGCAAAACGGACTCCAATCTCCACCCTGACTTCAGAAATTCCCTGTTCCAGATTCTTGAGCTGAATTTGCCCCATTTCACGGAGTCATCACATCCAGTGAGGTTTTACTTTGCCTGGGAATGACCAGTTGGGCTGTCAGTTAAAAAGTGTCCAATGTAAGGCTTTTCCATGGTGTTATTCCATGAGCAGCCGGTGTTCCCGTTATCCTTTGCTCTGCACACACCTCCAAGGTCTTTGTTCTCGATGGCAGCAGACAAGTCCTGAAGTCTAATCCTCTTATGAGGGGCTTGCCAGAGCCATGTTACACTTGACTGTCTAGTGGCGAAGAAAAACATCCTTGTGGAAGTAGGAGGTTTTCCCTGGTTTAGGAATTCATGAAGACCACAACACCCTTTGCTTGTGGTAAAATCTCCCAATAGTTTGGGTGCCCAGAGAGGCCTTTGTGTCTATTTTTCATCCTAAACAAAATTCACTCAAAATATCTTCATAAGTGCCATTGTTTTTTTTTTTTTTTTTGAGCAATGTTCATGCTTTGAAATGAGCTTCATTTTTTTTTGGATTTATGGATATTTTTAAGAGCTCTTGCATGCAGGGTAGTTTTAAGACTGTATGCCCTGTTCTTTTCATACTTTGAGCAGCAAGTTTAATACACTTCAGAGGAAGGAAAAATCTATAAAAGGAGGCTCTTAAAATCCTGTGGAGAGAGAAGCAACAATGTGAAGTGAACTCCTGAACTTTGCAGTGGCTCAGAATGAACATTGAATCCAAAGGGAATTACCTGAGCATGGAGCAGTTCTTGACAGGATGAAATGAAAGAGGGGGAAAAAAATCAGTTGTTCAGGTGTCTGTGGCTGTAGTTCCCTGTTTGGAATCTTGTGCTCTTCTGCTTCTCCAAGTAAATATTTTCACCCAGTTCCACCCTCCTGCCACGGGCAGGGACACTTTCCACTATCCCAGGTTGCTCCAAGCCCTGTCCAGCCTGGCCTTGGACACTTCCAGGGATGGGGCACCCACAGCTTCTCTGGGCAACCTGTGCCAGGGCCTCCCCACCCTCACAGGGAGGAATTTCTTCCTGACATCCCATCTAAACCCACCCTCTTTCAGTGTGAAGCCATTCCCCCTTTTCCTGTTGCTGGAGGGCTTTGGGACAACACCATCCATGGTGAAAAGTCCCTCTCCAGCTTTTCTCCAGCCCCCTTTAGGTCCAGAAAGGCTGTAAGATCCCGTGAAATGATGGTGGGGTTTAACCCCATAGTAGATTCCCATGAGGAATTCTCTTATTTCCTGGTGAATTTGAACTTCAGGAGCTTTCAGTCACATTTCCAGACTCAGCCTCTCAACTGCAGGACTTTTACAAGCTTTGCAAGACTTGTCCCACAGCCCTCCCTGTGGAGGTTCCTGCATTCCAGGAGCTGGAGTTGACTTGACAACAGGTCTCTGTTTTATTCAAGAAAACTAATGAAATTTCTCACCCTCTTCCTGCAGTTTTCCTGAGCAGAGCACTGAACACCTTTCCTTGCTGCTTAAAAACACACCACCTACTGCCTCCAGAGCTGCTTTAAAAAGAACTGCTGGAGTATCACGAGTTCAGGCATGACTTGGAGTTCAGTAGGGGGGGAAAAAAAAGGAAAAATAAATGCTTAGCTATAATATGAGCATATTGAATAATTCAAAATGTTTGTATCACACTTAATCCATCCAAAATTGCTTGCCTCCAGCATCCTCTGGTACAGTTGGAAGCTCACTCCTACACAACTATTTAAAATATAGTCAGGAAGTTTCACTTAAAAAAACTGAACTTTCTGTTCAACTTCCATTTGATTGGTGACTGTCAGTACTGGAGAGGGATGGGAAGAGGAATTTGTATCCATGGCAATGTTGTGTTTTACTGTCACATTTTATACCTCCAGTGCCCTTTTTGCCCCCAGCCATGTGCCCCAAACACCCCAGAGGTGTTACAGCCCTAACAAAGAAACTTCCTGCTCTTTGTTGCCCAACAAGTGGATGTTGTGGGCATTAAAAAGAAAAGCTGTTTTCCCAAACCCTCTTCAGTTTAGCACTTCTAGAAAATAGATTTCTGGTTGCAGCAAGTAGTTAACAGAGTGATAGGGTGATACAATTCCTTCCCCACCTTGCCTTAATCCTGTAAGAATATGACACTTCCATTTTATGATGTGTTTTGCTACATATAAAAATATATAGTAGTGGAAGTTGGAGAATTTTAATATTCTGCTGGCAATGAATAATTTGACAGCTTTAACCCCTTAAATCGTGAAATGCAGGATTGTGGGACATCCTGCAGTTCATCTAAATTCGGGTGTTTGCATTTGTGTCTCATCTTTATGGAGAAATTGCCTTCCAGAGTTCCCTGGGTTGGTTCTGCTCTGTGCCATATTCCTGTGGAAAAAACTGGGGATCTGAAGGGGCTGGGATTGTAGAATAATCTGTTAATCCAGGTGTTGAGAGAGCCACTGAGATGCTCTCATGAGCGTATCTTTGTGTGTTTATATCTACTTCTTAACAAAGTAAAAAGTATGGAAAAGTGTGTTTTGGAATGTAAAAGTGGAGCAAAATTTGTGTCTTCCCCTGAATCAGGAGTTTGCTTTTTTTCTGTTGGGTGACAGTGATACCTGGTAATGGTCACTTGTTTACAAAAATGGTTTTTTGTTCTGTAAATGTGTTTTTCTTGCTTCAGTTAACTCTGCTTTTTTTTCTTTTTCAACAGGATATTTCAGCTCAAGAAAGCAATATATTAGGGGCGTTCTGTGATATGAACGTAAGTTATCCCAGAAACTTCAAATAACCACGTTCATTCCTTGTGTTACACTCATTGGATGACTTCATGGCTCTAACTGATGGTTAAAATTCTTCCTTTTTTTATATTTTTGCAGGATGTAGAAGTCCCCTTGCACTTGCTTCGTTATGTTTGTCTGTTCTGTGGCAAAAATGGCCTTTCCCTCATGAAGGATTGTTTCGAGTACGGGAGCCCCGAGACGCTGCCCTTCCTCATAGCACATGCCTTCATCACAGTGGTATCCAATGTAAGTATTCCCTGGAAATTCAACACAAAAAAGGAAGTCTGGAAGGATTCTGGAAGACCAGGCAGGGATAAAAAAGGCTGGAAGATTTTCCTTGTTGGGAATGTGGCGTTTTGTCGTTCAATAACTCCCATTGTCCAAACCTTCCCCACCTCCCAAAGCACCCAAGGAGATTTTTTTTCAGATTTCTACCTCAATATGAAGATTGTAACAGCCCCAGATGAAACTTAGAAGAATGTTGTCAGAAGTCATTTCTATCCCTGAAATTGTGCCATGGAAATATCTTGAGTTCCTCAGGATATTTTAACTTTTTAGCTCTTCATGTGAGGCACAAATGAATTTCTTTGGGATTTCTGTGATTTTTATATTATTACAGATATTTCTGTTATTTGTATTACATATTTATATTACTTATATTATTTGCAGCATGGAGGGGATCATCTTTTATTCTCATTTAGTTTGAGAATGCACATCCTTCATCATCTCAGTGATTTGAAGTCACAGTGATTTGTGACTGGTGAAATTACCAACTGATTTCAGTGGAGATTTGAAGATTGGTGATGAAAATAAACCCCAGGCCTGAAAGAGTACATAGGAAAACTTGGTGTAATGTGAGAATATGAAGTTGTGCCCTGTCTGGTGGAAATTACATGTGGGCAAAAAGGAAACCAGGAGTTTGTTGTGCCTCATAGGAAGGGAGTTCAGCATCATTTTGACACTCTTGGCAATTTGAAATCCTTGTTTTTCAGTAAGCATTCTGCCTGCAAATCCCATTTCCTGCATATCCCATCCCACTGCAACTGCTTTGCTTCTTTGTCCTTTTTGAAATCTTTATTTTTCTCCACATAAATTGTTTATTTTCTTTATTCTCAGTGAGGTGCCCTTAACCCAAAATATTTATCATCAGACTTTCTCCTTGCAGACAATTATTTGGCAACTTTGCATTTGTCTTTTTTTCTAGTAGGTGGCACATTTAGCTCTTTCTTGGAGCTATTTTAGGTGAGCTCTGTGGTTAAACCTGCCAGATAAAATGAAATTCAATCCAAACCATAACCAGAAGAACTGTTTCTTCAACCTCTTCCAGCATTGCAGCTCTTCCCATTCAACCAGCATCTTTCTTTTGAGCTCCTGCTTTGCTGGCAAATCTGTGTGAGTTAGGGGAAAACTGTTTTAAAAAAAAATTAAATTTACATTTTATCTGTCAGTTCACTGCAGAAAGTATAAGAAGATGTTGTTTTATGTGTAATTAATGTGCCTTATTCATCCACTTGCTGCATTTTGCTGTCACTCTGTACTTGTTAGCACTGCTTCTGACTTTAAGATGCAAAATATTTATTAGATCCAGATGAGGCAGCTGTTTTTTTTTTATAAAATACATTTTACCTTGCCAATATTAATATTAAAATAAAATATTTCTTTCCTTTTATAATGATGATTTTGATATAATGTTTCTCTTTGTTTTGTGTTTCTGTCACTTCTCTGTATAATTCATATAACATAGGTAAATATGGGTAATTCAGTAAATATTTCTGATAGTGAAATGGTGAATGACCTACAACTTGTTCTGTGCAGGGTTTAAACCTCAAATCCATTTTACTGGGTGAAACTTCAAAGCTGAATCAGAAGTAAAAGCTGTTGAGAGGTGCTCTGCCTTTTAGCAACTAATTACCTCTGATAAAGGGTAAATAATAGGAAAAAACCCTTCTGAAACTTGAGAACAGAACAGATGCAGTGAATACTTTGTCTTAAAAGCAGCTGGAAGCAAAAAAAAAAAACCAAGTTGAAGGATTTTTAGTGTAATTTGATATTATTTTTTATCATTTTAAGGGTGCTAGTTCATGTCATTTTATATATGCTCTTTTTAGGTCATTTAAATAATTCAGGATTTGAATATTTAACATGTTTGAAATTATATTTTCATTTGTAACATGTGAAATGATCCTTTAATTGAATTCTGAGGCTGAAGGTTGTATGTAATGCAAGTACACAGATGTATAAAATGGCTTCAGAAGTTTGAATGGATGCAGAAGAAAAACTGCTGTGAAGGGTGAAAGCCACAAGAACAAAATGATGAAACCACTTCATACTTTCCTTTCACAAAGAAATACATTTTCTTTGCTGTCTCCTGCTCTCTGTGGAACAGAGCACACCATGTTAAACATCAGATTGTGTAAATACAATGGGATCTTTGTCATCCCTGCAACTCCCTGTCAAAATGTTATTGAATTCCTCTTTCCAGCACCAGCATCTTCCAGTTACACTTTGTATCTTTGGGATGTTTGCATTTTTTCCTCTCTTGGATCAGAGGCTTATTCCAAGTGTTTGTTGTTTTTTTTTTTTTACAAGGGGAAGATTTTGAGCTGGTTTGTTTTGCAAAGTAGCTTCTTCTTGTTGCCCTGTAAAAAGTAGTCTGCAGATAACTTTTTGAGTCAGTTCTGGTTCATTGTGGAAATGCTGACGAGCAACGCTGGGGATACACTTTTCTTCCAGCCTAATCTTGTTCTCTCTCCTGGCAAGGAGGAGAATGTGCATTTTCTACATACAGAATTGAATTCTTTGCCACTGATGCAAGAAATCCTGGCTAAGGTGAACTCTTGTTTTAAGGCCAGATGGCCCTGTGTGACAGTGTTGGCTTTTCCCAAGAACTCTGTGTGTGCACATGATTAAAATTACCTGGGGAGGGAAGAGCTGCTGCTGTTTCATCCCTTCCCTGGCACGTAGTTTTCTCTCTGTAACAGGTTTAACAGGATCCCTGCTCCTGTTTGAAATGCAGATGGGAATTCTAACTTGGCCTGTGGAAGTGGTTTGGTTGGTCCTTTCCCTCACAGAGGTGCCCAGTAGCTGTTTCAGGGTGGTTTTTTTTCTCTGCATATATTATCTTCTTGCATCTTCTTTCCAAAGGTGGCAAAAGGGAGAATTGCAAATAGGAGAAATGCAAACGTGGTGGTGAAAAACCTGTGCTTGTAAAACACTATTTTATAGGATGCATAAACCCTAAGAAGCAAAAACACCACAAGTCAAACGACGTTACTCGATTGAGGAGTGATTTGCAAGGACAGAAAGAATGGAATAATCTTCTTGTGGACTTGAAAAGAAAGAAAAGAAACCCCACAGGGCTGAGTAGCAATTTTTCCTACTGAAGAAACTACAGAAAATTTTAAAAAATGAGGCACCTGAGCAGTAGGATACTCTTTATACAAAGTGTATATTTTCCAGCTGACAAGCAGGAAAGATGCAGCTCCTGTTTTGAAAAGAAGGAAATTAAGAGATTGAAGTTGAATGGAAAATGGAAAACACCAAGAAAGCCTTTTTTTAAAGTGGGGTTGCACGTGCAAATGTACCAGCAATATTTCACTATTTTTTTTTTTACCGTTCTCTTTAAATGTCATTAATGAAGTTTTTCTCTCTTTCTGTTTTTGCATTATAGATCAGAATATGGCTACACATCCCTGCTGTCATGCAGCACATTATACCCTTTAGGACTTATGTTATCAGGTAAATTTTTGTTTGAAGAATTTCTCTGGTGGGACTTTTGGACATTGCATTTATTTGTAATGGCAGCTGATAGACTTTTAACTGGACAGGTGGTTGCTCTGACTGTACCATTTCAACCAGGAGAGTTAAAGTCATGTTTGGGGTTTGTTTGGGCAGCTCTTTCCATCCCTCTGATTTCACATCAATCGGATCAATCTCATTAATTAATCACATTTTGAGTGTGACATTCTGACAGGTTGTGTCAGGCTCAGTTGTGACACAATCTCAGTGTGACATCCTCATCAAACTGAACATAAAATTTGCTGTGAGGTGATGGAAGTGGAGGAGCAGTTCCAGCTCCTGAGTTCTAACACTGCTTCATTCCCATTCTGATGTTCTGCATTTCCAGCTGGCAGGAGCTGAAGTGTGAGCAAAAGTCTGCTCACACTTTTATGTATCTAAATATATCCAGTCCCCAAGATTTTCTTTAGAGCTGCCTGTCATGAAAAACACTTTCAAATTGAAGTACTTGGAGAGATATTTAATTATACAAGCAGTTTGTTTTCCTTGGGTTTCTCAGGACAATAGAAACATGTCAGCGAGCTGCTGATGGAACTATCTGTGTGTGTATCTGCCTGGAGGTGCAGGGGTGTGGTCACAGCTAATTCACCTTCCAGTGGCCCAACATAAAATTTTCCTGCTCTTCCATAGGCTCACAGCTCCTCCAAGGCTCTGGAATTCCTTTAACTGTAATATTAGGAATGTGCTTATACCAGTCATAGGAGAAATGTGCCTTTACACATCATGTTGTCTTAACTATTCCAGTATAAAACAGCACTCAACAAAAATAATGATATTGGCAACAAATAAGTTCACAGAACAATTAGGCTGAGAATTATATTTCATGTTTTAAAATGTTCTCTGTAAAAATTTAAGTGCTGGCTTGTCTGTCAGTCTGTCTTGCTCTTACATTGTCTCTACCAAAATGATCCCAGCACAGAGAAGAGTATTTTGATCTTTTATTAAAACCCATCACTCTGGAGTTACACTCCAGCCATGTGCAGTCCTTTAATTGCTGATGTGTTATCTTTGAAATCTTTTAAAGGTAATTATTAATCATGAAACAGCTTAGGGAGGGCAGGCAGAGGATCTTCGAGTTCTTGTCTTGTGCATATTCCATTTAATGGCTCTTTGTGTACCTGGGAATTTGGTCATGAGCCTTACCTGTCTTCTTGGAATATATGGAAATTAAAAAGAGCATCAGCAATTAAGGATCAACAATTAGAATTAGGCTGATAAGAAGGAATTTACTTGAATGAGACACATCCTGTAGTTTTTCCTGGTAATCCTTGCTTGTTATCCTGTAATTCTTACAACCTTTTCTGTTTATAACTGTAGGTGTAATTGGGGTCACCAGAATGAATAGAAGAGTTTTTTTCTTGGGTTCTCCTCATGTTTTCCCCTTTACCCATTGGAGTATTTGCATCTGATTTGAAATGTGATTTGTCAGCAGCTTCTTGCCATAAATAATGCCCTCAGTGTCTGTTCACAGAGTTTACAACACATTCCTGTCAGTCATAACAGGAATATTAACACAAGTTCCATCTCTGGAAAACACAGTTTAGAGCAGGAAAGGGGGTGTTCTCCCAGTTGCTGTTTTTCCCAGCTCAGTCCTGAGGGGATCTGGGATTTCTCAACGTTATGAAATCCCAATCTTTTTGTGGAGGTTCACTTCCAGAGCAGGACACGAAGCTTTGGAGGCCACAGAACAAAAATAACCTCCAGTGCTGAACCTTTATGTGGGGCAGAAGTGAACACAGATGCCTTTGGGAAAAAGAGGACTTTTCCTGGTGGATGCAGCTCACCCCACGTGGCTGTCAAAGCTCCCAGATCTTGTCTGAGCAGCTTGGGTCTCTGGGTCTCCATCTGCTTTTTACTTTAGGAAAGAGCTAAAAAAAAAAAAGCCAACCCAGTGCTGGGCACAGCAGCACAACCCCTTTGAAAGAGATCCTGCAGAGCTTCTGCTGCTCTGCAAACTCAGGGGTCTTTTGGGGGGGTTTTGATGTGCAATGAGCTCTGGGGGCTCTGATTGACTCAGTTCCAGTTGCTGCTCGTGGAGATTCCTTGCAGGAACTGCATTTTGGCAGCAGAGAGAAGAGAAGTCACCTGAGTGGCATCTTAGCAGCATCTTTTCTCAGCTGAGGGTACCCTTTCTGTCCCTGCCCTGTGGTTATTTCTGCCAGAAGTGGATGAAGTGAACAGCAAAATGTGTATTTGTGTAGAGGAAACCACTGCTGGAATTTGCAAAGATCATGGACACAACCCTGTCATTGCTGCTACCAGAAAAAGGCTAATAAATGTTATTTTCTGCCTGGGGAATGGAGCACTGGTATTCACATCTTGCCTCAGAAAAGGGGCTGTGTCTTTATGCAGTTTAGGAAAGAAATAAAGGACATGAATTGAAAATTACACCTTTCAATAGGGAAGCAAAGTGATTTTAACCTCCTCAGAAAGAAGCTTTTACTGATCCTAATACCTCAGAATTGTGCATTTCAAACTGCAAAATCCTCATAAAGAAGGAAGAGCCTCAGAAAAGTGGCTCAAGACAGTAAGTCCTGACTTACTGCAATTATAAATGAGGGCAAGTTGGTGATGATGCCTCTCTACGAAAAAAGACATTAGTTCCACCTGTCTTCTACCTCAAAACCAGAGATGGGAGAGGCTTTGCATTGCTCAGACATTGAAAGTCTCAAGAGAGCAGAAGCTCCAAACAGCAGTGTTTGGAGGACACTGTTTTTTTCAGGGGCAAAAATGTTGATTGAAAATGCCATGGATAGTTCTGTCCCTTAGAAAGAAGACAACCAGCAATGAAGCCCAGTTTGATGAGAAGTAAGAAATAAAGTTGTCTTCTTCCTGTCTCCTGCTTCCAGATGGATCTGGAGAGATTTTTTTTGTGAAGGATTCCTGTGTTTGGCCCAGTTTGGGATAAACAGGAGCACATTGAGAGGGGGTTGCAGGTGCCAGCAGCTCCCGTGGCACGGGGCACACACAGCCCTGGCACCTGCAGGGAGTGGGAGCTCCACACAACTGTTGATCCAGAGAGAAAATGCAGCTGGAAGAATTCAAATTGCTCTTCTGCTTAAAAATATTCTCCTTAAGAATTCCCTAAAAATATTCTCCTCAAGAATTCCCTAAAAATATTCTCCTCAAGAATTTGGCTTTTAAGGGAGTGCCCAAGACCACTCCTTGCTACTGCTCTTGTCCGGGAGCCTTGAAGGTTTTAATCACAAAATATATTTACCTCCTCCAAAAACTCTGAGAATTTAAGGGGTAGGTACAAAGAACAGAAGTCAGAAGACAAAACCCAGACCCTTGAGTGAATTCTTCCCCTCACAGAGGAGTCCTGACTCATTCTGCTTAGATGCCCTTTAGCAGCTGTGGTCCCAAGGAGTCATATTAAGGGAAAAAAGATGATTTCACAGCTGAGTAGCTGAAGTCCTGAAGCATAAGATGTTATTGTAAGCCTTACATTAACATGGAGCTGCATGTTTAAAACTGTTGATTAAAACTGAACCCTCTTTGTGCCCACATTGAAATAGTTTCAGTAGGCTAAAACTGATTTTTAAAAAAATTAATATGTATGTATGTGTGTTGTTTAAATGTAGATAAGAGATATTAATTGATTATTTTAAGTATGTCAGGCTGGCAGGACAGGTCCTGTATGTAAGTGGAGTATCCTTTATGTATATGTATAAAAAGAGATATGTTTTATTCTTAAAGTCTCATTCAGGCAAAAATTTTAGATGAAGCAGATTCCACAGGTCCTGGCTTCTCATTCATCTCTTATTCCTTTAAGCCTTAATGCTCATCAGGATCAAAAAAGATAAAAATGCAGGAATTAAAAAAATAATGAAGGGCAGAATGGAAGCTATTATTAAGCCATTATATGAGTCAGTCACACATTCCCATTTATCTGCTTTATATACAGCTCCATCTCAGAGATAATACCAGAACCACCTCGGTGGTGGGGAGGGTGACAAGGAAGGGAGGAGATAAAAAATTTACATTGATAAGAGGAGAGACATAGTCTAGGGTGGTTGTTGTTTTTTTTTTTTGACAGGGAGATTTGTATCATTTGTGGCTGATAGCAAGATAATAAGTAGGGAATGGTAATTCACAGGTTTTTTAAAGAAATGGAGAACGTGCCATGCAACTGTCAGATTGAAGAAGTGAAAGGAGTTTGTTTGCCATGCAAATGTAATTGTCCAACAGACTGGCACAGGTTAATGAGAAAGCCAGAGGTATAAATAGAAAGAGAGGAATGAATTCACAGGAGAAGATGGGTTCATCCATTATTTTATAGATAGGATAAATCTTTAATCTGCTTTTGGAGTGGCTATTTTGGGTTAAACAGACCTTTTGCCTTGCTCCAGGATCCCTGTTCTTACTGAGGCAACACAGTCAGGGAAAGCAAAGATGGGTGTTCATTGCCAGTGCCAGCTAAAGAGTTCTTTTTGGTCAATAATAATAATATTACACTGATAAAAACATAACAAAGAGCCAGCTTACTGGTCCAGATGGGTTCAGCCCACTCTGCCTTTCCACAATAAAAAAAGGAGGCTTGGCTTACTCTGCAAATTTCCATGGTTTTAATCCTGGTAGTAAAGATATGATCCTGTTTGATTTATGACCAGTGTAGTAGTGCCAGGATATTCTGTAGTGTAGCTGCAGTTACACTTCTAAAATAAGTTTGAAATCAACTGTTTTACTGTGCTTGGTTGGAACAAGCCAGTTGTGTTAAAAACCTGGGTTCTGTGGTAGCAAGTAAAACATGCTCTGTTCTCTGGAGCTTTCTTTAGGGTTCTGTAGCTGTGAAAATGCACCTAGAAGTAGTTTAATTTATTATCAAGTGCAATTTTTTTTTAAAAGCACTCAATGATATTATAATAGAAAAATTATGACATGAGTCGTATTCAGGTTAAAAATGTGGATGTAGTGTGAATTTTATAAAAAAAAACAGGTTTAGACTGATAATGTGGCATTAAAATAAGAAATGTTTTGTTCTGTAGACTGGATTATTATAGTTTCTTCACCAAACTTTGTAGTGTGAGGAAGATTTCGTGTTACAGAAATTTAGTGAAGCCCCCAAAGCCCCCTTGCTTCTGTATCTGGAGGTGTGTCCCTGCCCACCTGCATAAAAGCACCTTTCTCTGGCCTTCTTAAAATGAGGAAATTCATATCATGTGTTTGGACATCTTTGGGATCTTTAGAAATCCTTCATGGAACTGTTGAATCTGCCCTGATGTGCATTATGGACATGGAAAAGCTGTGGGGACCAGGACTGATGGCAGTTTGCATTATAAAAATGGGAAGATAAAACTTGCTGGTCGTTATAGAATCACAGAGTTAAGGATGAAGAACATCTCTAAGATCATCAAGTCCAACCATTAACCCAGCACTAAACCACATCCCAAAGTGCCACATCTGCACATTTTTGAACACTTCCAGGGGATGGTGACTCCTAAATCCCACCAGCTCTGAGAAATCCTTGCACCTGCTTTTCGTGACCGGGCCTGGGAGCCTAATTATGGCCTCTTATTTTTTCATTCAGTCTCTCTGCCATAAAATAAACCCTAAATATTTCAGTTCCTGTTTGAGCCAGCTGAGGTTTGAAGGAGGTGCAGAGGATGTCCCTTTTTCTCTGGGTGGTGTCTGGGACACAACCCTGGCTATTTGCTGATGACAAAGCACCCACAGTCCATGTCTCTGGTGCTTTTCCCCCTCAGTGGAGCTGCTCTCACCTGTGCAGGTTAAAGGCAGGTCACTGGGGCCACTTTGCTGCTGAACTTTTTCCCAGGAGTGTTCCCTTCTCCTTCCTACTTGGCTTCTGGTTACAGATCATTGCACAGAAGCAGCATTTTCTTGCCAGGAATCTGATTTCCCAACTAATCCCAGTGAAGGATCTGGTTGCCTTGGCCTGGAATGGTCTTTTTTTTGTCCTGCCATTACTTATCTGTGATCCCTGTCATCCATCTCCACTCTGGGGTTGTTTGCACTGGAGTCTCTTTTCTCTGTTTGACAGTGTTAAGTATCATTTAAGTGTGTTTATTTTAAGGCCTCTACACAAGAGCTGTGAAAAAGAACCTTAATCTAAATAAGGATCAGGGCCTGTAGTTTTGCTTTTAAAAAAAAAAATTACTGGTGTTTATATGATGTAAATGCAAAGGAATGGTGCATAAATCCAGTTAAGTGTAGTTTAATATCTCTTGTGTTTTTTTTAAAGATTCATGCTTCTCTTTGGCTGTTCTCCAAGGACAGATCCAGGCTTGGGCTGTCAAACAAATGGATTTTTAACGGGTTTCTGTGTAGTTAAATCCAGTTTGGATGTAGCTGTGACTTCAAAACACTGAAGTACAGCAGAAAAAATTAATTGTCTGCATGTACCTTTCCCTGTGCCATCCTTAGTGGCATCCAGACAAGCTCAGGAAAGCTTGGGTTTAGATATTTTTGTCTCACACATTCAGTTTAGGAGAAATTCTCAACTGTGTCAGTGTTTTCCAGGTATCTCAGTGGAGATTTTCTGTGTCTCAGTTTTGTAGTTGCTTTGGTAAGATTTGTGTCACACTGGGTTCTAGAAATGATTTATATATTTAAATAATTTATATATTTATATTTAATGATATATATAATGTTTTATATATTATATATTTATTTATATTTACATGATTTTATATTTAGGTTTTATAAATGATTACTTCTTATGCCTCCCTTCAGCTCATTGTGCACCATGAGCTGACCCCTCATCTGAGATAATTGCAGTAGGACAAACTTACCTGTTGAAAATTCTTTAGCAATTTATTGACTTCTAAAAATTTTCTTCATAATTCTGTTTGCCCTTGGTGTTTTCCTTAATTGTTGCCAACTTTTAGAATAGTATTTTAAGGCATAGAACTTTTAGAGCTATTGGAAATAATGTCTTTACTACAATCAAGATGGTGTTCCAGGAATGTTCTAGTTTGAATTATAATAAAAAATATATAATTTTTTGGTTTTGCTTTTGTTGGCTGGTTGGTTGGTTGGGGTTTTTTTTGTTTGTTTGTTTTTTGTTTGTTTGTTTTGTTCTGGTTTCTTCTTGTTGTTTTTTGGGGGGGGAGTTTTGCATGGGGAGTGGGTTTTTTGTTTGGGTTTTTTTTTATTTATTTTTGGGTTGATTTGGTTGGTTGGTTGGTTTTGTTTGTTTTTTAAATTCCATTTGTGATTTCTTCCAGGTATTTATGTAAACTGTCAGACCAGGAGCTACGACAGAGTGCAGCCAGGAACATGGCAGATCTCATGTGGAGCACAGTGAAAGAACCCTTGGACACAGCCTTGTGTTTTGATAAAGAAAGTCTTGATCTTGCCTTTAAATACTTTATGTCTCCAACTCTAACAATGAGATTGGCTGGGCTGAGTCAAATAACAGTAAGGACTTTTTAAAAATATAAATAGTATTTAGAGGAAAAAATATGTTTCCTGTTGGGTTTTAGGGGTTACAGGCTTTTTTTGAATGTGTGAAAACAGCAGAATGCTCTTCCAAGCAGGAAATTATAGCGAATATTTGGTGAATATTGGGATCACTGAGAGCCAAATCCAAGGGATGGCTGTGTCCTGCACCATATGGAGCTGGCTCACATTACCTGAACAATTGACATGCTAAACAAAACCCTTATAACCCTGTTTTGGGCCAGCTGTGTTGGAGTGAAGCCCCTGGACGTGGCAAAATCTGGTGTTTAGAAAGGCTTTCAACATGTTTCTGCTTTTACCTTGGCACTGGGTTGACTCTCCTGCAATTAACTGCTGCTTTTTGTTGTCCATACCTCATTTTCCTCTCTGTTTAGTCTGGTTCTCTCTGCATTAATTAGCAGAAGACTGAATTGAAGAGGTAAATATAGAAAAAAAAATGAAAACCAACCCCCCCAGCCCCATCTTCCCCTTTCCCATGGAAGTGCTCCAGGTCACACCAGGCAAGACATTTTGCTCCTCCCTGTATTCATAGATAAAAGTACTTGCAATTGTTTTAATCAATGGCAGTTTAAAGTAACTTGTAAGTACTTCCAATCATATCATTGCTGGGCTTTAACCAAAATAAATATTCAATTTACACAGGTATGTGACTTCTACTAAGTTCTAAAGAAAAGTCTGTGAGCTCCATCCACTCAGTGTGATTGGTTGTAAAATAAATTTCTAATACTTGCATAGTTGCAATTACATTAGATTTCAATTTCTAAAAGTAATTTCCTCTGGTTTTTTATGATTCTCCTTGTTAACTCCCAGTGCATGTCTTTTTGTGTATCCTCACCAAAAGAAAGTCTGAAAATAAGGATGCATTACTTGGGTTATTTTTTCAGGCATGTTGTTCATTTAGGGGAGTGTGAAATTATGGGATTTTAAGGAATTATGTGTTTTCACCTGTTATGATTGATAAATATTACTGTAAAAGTGAAAGTTTTTAATAACAGACATGTATTACCAGAAGCAAAATTCTACAGTAATTTTAGACTAAGGCCAATAGTTTTCAGCTTGTAAAAATGGAATATTGGATGCTAATAACTCACTGAGGCTTTTTTTTTTCATGTGAATAGTCTCTAAAACTGCTCTGGAACACTGAGGCAATTTATTCTTCTTTCTCATTCAAATGATAGGAAGTTTTATTTTTGTTGTTACCTTGTTTCTCTTTCATTTCATCTTCCAGTCATCTCCTGAGGTGGTTCAGCTCCAAAATACCCCGTTGTCTCCCTACTTTTCCCTCACAAATAGAATTCTTTGTTCTCCTCCCAGTTACAGATTTGCCCAAGTGTGTGCAAATGAACCCCTAGAACTGATCTGCCCTTTCTCACTTTTCCAGCCCCCTTTTTGTTGGGTTCTGTGCTTTGGTTTAAGTGCAAATTCAACACTGTCAGGCTTTTCCTGAACAAATTCAGTGCAAAACTTGCACAGGGCATGTTTATTCTTCCCTCCTTAGTTTCCTCTAACATAATTTCCTCATGAAGTTCTTTTTATGTTTTTACACTCCTAAATATGCTTCATTTGTAAGTCTTGATAACTGGTATATTAATAATTGTGTAATCAGGCTCTGATGTCTCATTAATTTCAATGCATATTTTCAAATTTATTTCTTCAAAACATCTTTTCCCATAAAAATCGTTGAGATTAGGCAGGAATAAATCTTTGTGTGAAGACTTCAGAAGATCAGCAAATTCACCTGAGTGACAACAGTACCAGGCTCATTTCAAGAAAGGAGTAAATATTTTGACAGAGTGATGCCACAAGTTTAATTTGAATTTCCAAAATTCACATCACTGTGCCTTTAATTTTTTTGAAAACCAGATGGCAAATAAGTTTTCATCTATAATTTTAAATATTTTTAAAGATAACATGTACATGGGAAGAATTGGATATTGAGCCATCTCTGTGTCTGGAAAGTTGATGCTGAGGAAAAGAAATGGAAAAGAGATGTGAAACTTTAACAGGCTTTTTTTTTTTTTACCTTATCAGTTCAGACACCTTTGAAAGCTTCATTTCATATAAAACTATATGGCTTTCATTCTCCAGTTTAACACTTTCAACACTGCTGATGAAATGTTTGTTGGTGTAGTAAATGTTACAACAATTGTGAGGCTCATCCTAAAACCTCAGTTTCCAGAGTTGTGTTTGATTTCTCAGGAAAACCTGTGCAAAGTGGCTGCTACACACACCTGCTTGATTTCTGCAGTGGGTGGGGGTTTTTGTAACATCATTTAATTGCTTGAAAAAAGAAAATCTCTCCTTGTTCACATTTTTGTCGAAGCAACTTATTTAAAAACGTTTCAAGTGCTACAAAAATTCGTTTGCTGTTTTTAAATATAACAAAACTGCCTCACCAAATGCTTAGATAAAATTGTAATTTTTTTTCTTCCTTTTTCTAACTGTAGAACCAACTTCATACCTTCAATGATGTGTGTAATAATGAGTCATTAGTTTCAGACACAGAAACGTAAGTAGGAACCTTATTCTGAATACTTAAAGTGTGTTATGTGCTTGCAATTCTTCTCTCTTGTTGGTAGGGATCATACACAGTGGGGAGTGGTGATAATTAGAAATATTCTGATCAGGGGGTTAAGAAATGGCTTTAAATGGTAAATTTAAAACATTTCTCAATGTTTTTGGATTTCTTTGCTGTATTAAAATGCAGAATCAAGGTGAGCTTTAGAAAAATGTAGATACTGCAATAATAAATACCTGGAATGGGCCATTATCTCCACTGTGATGTATAAATAAGAACCAGCTAATTCATACCCAATTCATATCATTTTTGCCATCTCCTCATTTCCCTGGACTAGATATTTAACTAAGGCTTGTCTTGCCATCAGTGGCTCCCAACACTGTGATCAGTTTTCTGTGGAGTTTGTGAGGCAATACTACTGTTTTCTTCTTCCAAGTCCTGATTTGTAGAATTGAACACTTTTAAAGGGAACTTCCATAAACCTTTGAGAAGATTCCCCTGTGGGATTGTATTCCAGGGAGGAAATGTATTAATTTTTGCAGTGACTCTAAACTTACTGTTAGAACTGTCTGGAATTTAAACCAAAATACGTATTTCAGTAGTTGAAAGAACTGTTCTTGTGAAATAGCAGGCAGAGGGTGGAAATTCTAGGATTTTACTCCTGATCCACTTTTGACATTTCTCTTGAGGGGAGGATACATTCCTTGTGTTTATCTTGGGGGCCACAGACACACACTCTCCACTTTTTGAACATTCAAGTGTCACAGCAGCAGTGCTTGATTTTGTCTGGGTAGTTTTATTATAGATGGCTTTATTTTAATGTTGAAATCTCACTGAAGTCACAACCACAATAATGTAGATTGCAAAGAACAGCTTGAATATTTGAAGTGAAATCTGTGGTAATTAGGTCGGTATTTGAAACCTAAAGAACCAGAATCCAGGGCAGTTTTGCTTCCATCAGGATGTGAAATTACCTTGGGAATAATCCAAAATAAATAGTAAATAACTGTGTTGGGGATGTGAGGTGGCTCAGCTGACTGGGATGTTGGGATATTGCACTGCCAGTTCCTGGTGTGTTGTTACACAGGGACTGACAAACCTCAGGTTTCTCCAGTTCTTCTCTCCTTCCCTCACGTGGAAAATCTCCAACAGAGGTGTTCCTCTGTTAATTTATCTGCTGAAACACATTTTAACCAGTAGCATCAACAAGAAGTTATTCCACCACTTAAACCTAATAAAAAAGCTGGTTGAGTTTCTGTGGCAAATGTGTAAAAAAAAAAGGAAAAGAAAAGTTACCAACGTGGAAAAAGAGAAGGGTGCTTAAATTCCCCTACTGGAAGAGCAGATGTACTGATGCAGGAACATCAGAGTTATTTTAAAGCTGAAGGAAATTGTCAAATTCTCCTTTGGGATATTACTTTTCTTGGCAAGGGCATCTGTAAACAGCCTGTCATGTGAAAGGAATGCAGCAGGAACAGAAAACCTTCTTTTCCACTTTTGTAGTGTGTACATTTTTTTTAAAAAATCCGGATTCCAGTCGTTCTGGGGTTTTACCTGAGAAGTGGGTTATAAATCAGTGTCAAGTGTTCTGCTGCTCTTCTTCTGATACCTTTTGGAATCACTGATGTCTTCCAGCCAAAGAATTAGAAAAGACCAGTGCAGGAGGATGGGGAAAACGTCTCACTTTTCCAGTTTGTTCAGTACAAAGCTTCCCTCTCATTCCAGCCTCTGCTCATGAGAAATTTTTGGATGAAAAGGCACTCAGGGAGTTGGCAGTGACTGAATGAGCAGCGAAAGGAAAGCTTTTCATTCCTATTTTCTTGCCTTAGTGGAGAAAGGAAGTCTTAAGATTTATTTTGTACCTTTTCAGCCTCTGCAGATTTACCAAAGGAAGATGTTTTGCATTATGTCTGGCCCATCCCCATTGTATGTTTTGACTTTTCCAGACGCGTTTGGAACTGTCAACCTTTGGGATTTCTCCTTCTGTATCTTGATAAGGTGGGTTTGCGGGAGGTATCTTTAAAAAAAAAAACAAAAAACAAAAAACAAAAAACAAGAAAAAGCTTGCAGTTAGTTCAGCTCTTCCCTGTTGGTTGGAATTATCATCAGGATTTTTTAGCAGCTATTTTGCAGCAGTAGCTTCCCACCTTTCCTGCATCGTCGCAAATTTTTTCCGTGGTAAGACAAGATAAAGCATCTTCTGTCTGGGAAAACACAGAATTTCACAAATGGCACTTGAAAGCAGCAGAAAGCTCAGCAGAGGAGTCTTGTTTTCTACCTCTGGGTATTTGTGTGTCTTTTTAGATTTCATTTCCCTGCCTGTCTTTTCTGGGGTTGAGGGTTTGTGGTGACTGAGGATCCGTATGGTCCAGTTGTGGGCAGTTCTCAGCCACTCAACTTCACAATATCCCTCAGGGATGTCCTTTCAATTTAGCTGTTCCTGGCTCTTAAGGTAGAACCAAACTCTGCAATTTGAAGATGTGAAATCTGTTGAGGTTAAAAATAACAAGACTGAACAGAAGAGTCTTTAGGTCTTTGAATAAGTGATTCCTGAAGCTGTTTTGCTGATGTTCGTGATGGTGCCTTTCAGAAAGTGAAAGATTAATTTTTTTGTGCTATTTGGACCACAAGAGGAAAAAGTGTTGTTTTTTTCCTTAATGAGGACGCTGCCAACTTCTGGAAATACCACGTGTAAAGAGATATTTTGTTTTGCTCCTCACTTGGCAGGCAACCAAATGTTTGGGTTTCAGTTTTCAGGTTGAGGTGATTTCCCACCTCATTTAAAAAACTTGATTACCCCCACTTAAATAGCTTCCTACAGAGAAATTTCAGGTGTCCAACATTCCTTCCACCTGTGAACAGAAAGATCTGGACTATTTCTTCTCCTTTCTTTCCCTCTCTTTCCTTATTTATTGAGATACTCAACTGCAAGTTTTGTGTTGCTTTTCCCCTTCACTGCAGTTTCTTACCTTGTGTTAACTCTTGCTTTCTCAATTTTTGTCTAAGCTCACCAGCTGAGTTATGGCAGCATCATTTAAACACCTCTTCCCTCTCTCTGTTCCACATTTCAGGGATCTTTTCAGATTTGCTCTGAAAAAAACTACAGTGATTTTTTTTTTCCCCTCAGCTCACTACTGTTTCTTTCCCGTGGCTCACACAGTAGTTTACTAAATATTCCAGATGATGTCAGAGTGGGGGTTTTGGAGCCTGCAGAGCATCCAATAGGAAAATGTGGGCTCAGACAGAAACCCACGTGCTTGCTGTGTGTTGGGAAGGTGCTTTCTGTATCCTCTTTGCACTTCTCATCTAGACTGGTTGAGATCAGGGCTTCTGTTGTTGTGCTGTAGATGCTCTTTCAGTGATTTTTTTTGTTGGTGTCCCTCCTTTGCAAGCTGCCAGTTTTGTTGCTCCACCTTTTCTTTGAAGGGTTTGCATTCTGGTTTTCAGTGAGGTTGTGGAATTGCTGCTGTGCTTCATCCAGCCCTGAGCTTCGTGGGGAATTGCCTTGGGAATTGGCTGGTTGAATAAATAAGGTTTTCTTTGGGGGGGTTTTCTTTGCTGTGGGATTTGTTCCTGGATCTGGGTCATCATGTGGCTCCCAAGTATTGCACCACAGCCTTAGATTAAAGTGGTTTTGGGGACTTTAACCCAGTCCTCTTCAAGAGAGGCATTCTTTGAGCTACCAGGAAAATGCATAAACTGTAGTTTCCTTATGGAGAATTTTATTTTATTTATAATAATGAACAAAATCCAAGCTCTAGTACTTGCCTTTTGTAAGTGCAGCTCCCAAACATCAGGTTAGATCACAAACTGCACAGCTCTCACTGTCTTCCTTGCAATCTCATGGAATGCCTGAGGAAACTAATGTCAAAAGTGCTTGAATTGCATTTCTTGAAAGTAAACCAGTTATTTTTGACTGAATTACCAGTGAATTTACATTAAAAAATCTAGGGAGAAACTGAGTAAGTGTGTAGATTTAGAGATTTAGAGACAATTAAACCAGAGTAGCTGCTACATTTAACTTTGCATTCTCTTCTCCTCCTCCCTCACCACAACACAGACCCACAGAGAGTATCAGGTTCTTTAGATGACTTTTCCTCTTGCTATCCAGTTATTAAATCCGTGAAAAACAGCTAATCCATGTTACTCCCAGGGTGAATTTTCTTACTGCTGAGGTCTGTATGATTTGATATCTAATTTGTAAAGCCATTCCTTGTAGTGCTCCTTTCATGTGAGAGGGAAAAGCACATCTATACTTTGATCATAATGCATAAATTTCACTCTCACTGTTCCCTTCCATATGAAAGAGGAAAAATTTTTCGGGAAAAACCTTTCCTGAAGTGGAAGTGTTTGGGAAATAGGTCAGACATCCTCCATTTGCACTGAAATCAGCCTTTTTTGGTGAATCCTTGAATCTACTGTTGCAAATATATTCTCAAAATACTTAGTGCTGGTACTGACCTGGTGATTTGAAAAGGTAGTGACTGGTGTGCCCTCAGCCAAACTTTCTGGGAGGAGCAATTCCCTCTGGGAAACACAAAGGCTTCATTCTGCCTTTCACAAGGATCCTCTTGTTTTTGGCCCTCCCCAACAAATCCATATCAAATGAATGTTTCCCCTCCGAAATCTGAGATGCAGTTTTACCACAGTGGAGCTCCCCAGTAGGATGAAGAGGTTTTTTTTACTGCTGAGAATACATCCATTAAAAAAGCCATTCCTTCAGGAGAGTTATCCATTACTTTTCAGAAGAAAAATGTTGTGCATTAGAGACAGAGAACTGTCATAGTAATTTAAAAAAAGGTGAAGGAACTCACTGTAGAAGAGAGTTTTTGTTCTTTCCTTCGGAGGAGCTAAAATACAACAGATGACTGGATATAATCCTGCTCAGGTTTTGTTAGACAGAAATCCAAGCCCTGATGCTCCAAAGTTTGGTTTGGGGTGGGCACCTTTTGGGTTTGGTTTGGTTTTGAAATGAGGCTCAGGGAAGTTTAGGTAGATCTTGGATTCATGGAACAGATCCAGCTTGTTTTTTCCATCCCTCTTTGGGCCCATCCACAGTGGGAGAACCAGTGGATTACTAAGCCACAAGTGATACTGTTGGCAAATTGTTGTCCTTGCAAGCCAGTTATTACTTAAATAGTTACAGGACACGATCCTTTTTGAACAATAAAAGAATATTTGATTCCCAGTGTCCTGGAATTAGAATAGAAAAGGGTGTGGAGCAACAGGAGCCTTGCTCCTTGAGTTCATCCAGAGGGATCAGCCAGTTCAAAACAATTGTCCCTGAAGAGTGAATCCTGTTTGGAAAACCCACAAAGGCAATCTCATTTTACCTCTGGAGTCTTATTTTCTTCATGTGGCTGATAAAGATTGGCAGTCCTGGATTTTAATAGTGACCATAAATGTGACACAGATTGCAGTGGTAAAAATTACTCTTCCCAAAGTCCTGCAGGACACCCCCTGCCTCCCATCCCCTGCTCCCTGTGGAACAGAGCACTGTTATTCCAGGGCCATTCCCACCACAGGCTGAGCTTTAAATACTGGGATGTCCTTTAATTGCTTCTGGTGCCAAAATCTGGGTAAACAAATGTTTGCTTGAAAAGAAGGAATAAAAAGGAGCTTATGCACCAGTTTGCAGACAGGGCAGTCCTTTCTGGAAGTTCAGCTTTTGTTTTGGAAAACTTGGTTCCTTGTCCACTTCCAATGTTTTCTTATGGATTGGCAGTGGGGAAAATTCCCTGTTGTTATGGATGAAACAAAATGAGAATTTTGAAGCACCTGTGTGTAAGTATGACTGTGTAAATCAGAGGTTTTTTTAAAAGCTGTGTGAGTTGCTATTAATGTAAGAGAGTCGAAAAATATCTAAATGGTTTGCTTTAAAAAATCGTTTCTGTCACTCCCACTCCATGAAATTCTGGAATTTCATGATAAACTTGGATTAGCAGAGTCAAATCTTACCTGTGAGGTCTTTGGAAGTGTTTGCAGGTGGTCGAGTATTAACTAATAAAATTAATAAAGTCGTTGCTGACGATCCAGAGGGGTGAGTGGGAAATGTTAATATTTGGTATTACAGTCTTCCAGCTAAAGAAATAAATGCTGAAATAATTTGCTTCCTACTTGGAAAAATGACCATTGAACATGATTTGTGTTCAGAAAGGGTTTTGTGCACTCACTCCCACTGCAGAGATTGACTTGCAGGTCGTGCTGTGCCAGGGAAGAGCACAGTGTAAATATTTATTCCAGGCAGATAATTTTCCATGTTTCCTACTCCTTTTTCATCTCTAGGTCCATTGCAAAAGAACTTGCAGACTGGCTGATCAGCAACAATGTAGTTGAGCACATTTTTGGACCAAATTTACATATTGAGGTTTGTATTAAATTACTGTTTGGAGTTGAAACGTGGAGGAGCCACTTCTTGTTCCAGTAAATATTCAATATGTTCTCACTTTGCAGATCATCAAACAGTGCCAAGTGATTCTGAATTTTCTTGCAGCTGAAGGCAGACTTAGTACTCAACATATAGACTGTATTTGGGCTGCAGCACAGGTATGTATAAACTTTAAAAAAAATAGAAAATGGCAAGTTGATTTTATTTTACATTCTTAAAGTCGAGTTTTTTGCTTTTTCTTGGCCCTCTGAGTGTTTTGCTGACCAAAATTTCGAGTTAGGTAACTACCACAGTTACTGGGTTATTTATCAGAGGCAGAAATTCACCTTGGCTACTTTTATACAAGGAAAAAAAAATGAAGTTGTTTAGCAAAGACACGGTGTTTTCATCAAGAATGGGGGTGAAGATTGTAGGGCAGTTGTAATAATTTTTTTACTACAGTGTTAAATTGCCTTTCTCCTGTGTCTTGGAGCTTCCATTTCTGTTACTCCTGGTGGGAACAATCAGGTGAAAATTGTGGCAGTGAAGTTTACAGCTGTGCTGCTGTTCAAATCTACAGAAGGGCACTGAAATTTTATTATTTTTTCTTGCTAAACCTGGAAACTCTGCCAGGCTTTTTGCCTTCAGAAAGATTTATTTGTCTGCTGCTTTTCAGGGGTTGCCATGCTTTTTATTTTAGGTTGTGACATTTTTTATTGAGGGGATTTGAATACAACAGACATTTTGATTTTTTCGAACGTGCTTTTATACGAGTTAGAATTTGAAGAGGGTTTTTTATGTGTTCAATATTTCTTTGTCATTTCTTTCAATCAAATGCTACCGTGCACACATTGTGAACCCTCTGTAGTCCACAGTCATTATTAGAACATGCAGGTGGAATGTTAATAAATGCTCATTAGGGCAGCACTTGCTCTAATAGGCTCCAACAATCCTTTGTATCAGAGTAATTAATAATTACTTATTTCACTTACACTTTTAAAGCAGTATATTACCTTCCCTGATGTTTTCACACTGGGTTAGACCTCTGAATTTTTAATAGATTTGATACTACTTGAAGAATAATATAATTACCTAAATTCAATAATTCTTTTGCACTTCACATTTTGCCAGACTGATGTTTTCAAATTATATCTTTGATTTCAAAATTAAATGTACCCTGATTACTTCCTGTCAAAGGTTTAACCCTCTAATGTTGTTTAGAAGGCAGACACCTCTAGACCTAAAGAATAGAAGGCCTTAAAGGTGTATTTTCCACTTTTTAGACTAACTTTTGGACAAAAATTTATCTTCCTTAGTTGAATCACTTATCTCCAGATGTTCAAATGCATCCTTGTGTAGAACCCCCCATGATTTCACTCCAGTTTGAATCCTGTGAAAGATGCCCAGCACCCCATAAATTGCTGACATGAATATTTTTAATGCCAGGAAGGTGCAAAACAAAAAAAATAATTTCTAAAAAAAACCCTGTCGAGGTGCCTGTGTGGTAACCAACATTAAGAATTCCTTCTAGAAGCTTCTTGTTACCATTATTTTCTTTTTTGAATACAAACATTAAAAAAAATCCCCTTCTAAGTGACTCTGAAAAGCAGCATTTAACCAAAGAGGAAACATGGAGGAGCACTGTCACTTTAATGTGTAAATGGAGGAGCTGGCTAAACACATTGTCATATTTTGTGACATCCATTGCTGGAAAGACAAAAGAATTATTTATAATCCTCACACAGTTCACACAGTCTGTTCTCTGAGTGTCACATTGGCCTCTAATGCCTTATCTGTGTTTACCACCCCTAATAAGGTAATTGCAAATAATGTTTTCCCTCAGGATTTAGCATATAAACTTCATATTTTAGAAGTTGTGTTTAAGCTGTAATTAAGTTAAATTCAAAATAAACTTCCAGTTCTTCTTTTCACCAAATTCTTAGAGTTAAGATACTGTTACATTTGATTTCTCTAAACTTTACAGGGTCAAAATTAGCTTATTCCAAGTTGCAAACCTGATGGAGTTTGGAATTTTTTGGATGAATGCTTCCTGAACTTGTGCAAAGATGTTTAATTGCTGCCCTTTTGCCAGTATTTGATTTTTTTGGTGTGTTTGTTGTGCTGTTCCTGTTACCTCCTCTGCTTGTACCTTGTAGCTGAAGCACTGCAGTCGTTACATCCACGACTTGTTTCCTTCTTTGATCAAAAACTTGGACCCTGTCCCACTTAGACACCTCCTGAACCTTGTCTCAACTCTTCATCCCAGTGCCCACACTGAACAGGTAAAGGCAAGGCCACCAAAATCACTGTCATGAGAAAAGCAGTTATGTTAAACAACCATTATGGATTTGCCTCCCTGAAGAAATGCAGTAAAAGAAATATTCACTACTGCAGAAACTATATGAGTAAAGTTGTCATGTTTCTTCCAACCTTTTCTGGCTTTGGAATTATAATTTTTAGAGGTTTTTTGAACATTCCACAACCACTGGTGGAAGATTTTCACTTCTGTCTGCAGTTCAGAAGTGTTTCACTTAACATCGTGTCATTCATTTGTTGATTTTGACGGGTTTATTTTGCTGTATAGAAAGATTAACCGTGGATCTTTGTATCCCAAACCCTCCTGCTTAATGACACTGTTCCCTGGTTTTGTTTCCAGACCTTGTATTTGGCATCCATGCTGATCAAAGCCCTGTGGAATAACGCCCTGGCAGCCAAGGCTCAGCTGTCAAAACAAAGCTCCTTTGCATCTTTACTGAGCACCAACCTGCCCATGGGAAACAAAAAAGGTTCGTGGTTTTCCAGCAGATCTGGGAATTCAGTTGTGAATTTCTGTAGGCTCCTTGTTGACTTTGGACAAAAAGCAGGTATAGAGCTTTTTTCCTTTAAGGATTTTTTTAAAAGGGTCATGCTGACATATTTTTCAAGCAGAAATGGAGGATATAGATGAAAGCATTAAAACTTGGTGAGTGCACTTGGAAAGCTTTCTACGTCAGATCCCTTCTGGTTGTATTGCTAAAGTAGCTATTTTTCTTTTAAAAGTAGTATTTTCTTCTGAAGTAGTATTTTTCTTTTTCCTTAATGCAGAAGATGATCCATAGCTCATCAGTTAACTATTGTTGTTCCACTGCACATCTGTAACTAGCCACATATAATCTTACAAAAGCTTATCTCTTTTTTTCCTAGTTTTTGGTATTACCTGCTATTTTTGGTTTGGTTATTTTTTACTTGGCTGTGTATTTCCACACAGTCATTACTGAAGGAACTGAGAAGCCACTTTACAGTAGTTTCCCCTCTCTTTTCCTGCTGCTGATTTTTATGAATCATGGACAACTATATGCTGACAAAAAGGTTTTTAGTCACTTGTTTTTCCATCCTGCTTTTTTTCCCTTCAGAAGAAGAGGAGCTCAGAAGAGCAGCCCCTTCACCTTGTAAGTATAGTTTTAAAAGTACACAGCATGATTCTTTTGATGCAATGCTGCTTTTCTACAGCTGTTTAATTTGAATAGAATAACTAGTAAAAATTGGAAGTTATACTTTTATGAAAAGTCAAATGAAAATTATATTCCATGTAGAATGTAGGAAATTTATATAACTTTTACATACTGGCAAGAAGAAACATCAGTAATCAAACTTTGTGTTAAAATGCTCAGTGTCCTACAACAAATTTTTAATGTTTAGGTACATGGATTGTTTGAGTTATATCCCTGTTTGCTGGAAGAATGCTCAACCTTTGAGGCAGATTTAGGGAATGCTGTTACATTCCAGTTGATATCCATCATGAGGTAACTGGGAAATGTGGTTTTGAACCAGGGTCACCAGCAGCCAGCCCTCAGAGCAGTGACAACAGTGACACCCACCAGAGTGGAGGCAGCGACATCGAGATGGAGGAGCAGCTCATTAACAGAACAAAACACGTCCAGCAGCGGCTTTCGGATACTGAGGTGACAGTGGGAATCCCAGCCTGGGAATTTGGGTGCTGAGCTGCCTGTTGTTAGCTATGGAAATGATTTTTTTACCTCAGACAAAGGTATTCCTGCATTTAAATTGTATTTCAGTTGGAATAATCCCTTAGTGAGGGATTGCAGGACGCTGTTTCTGTGTCACGCTGTGACTCTGTGCACGTGCAAAGCCTGCACAGATCCCCTGTTACAAGTCAGGTAATGCAAAAAATAAGTTATTAAGTCTGAATCTTGCTCAGAGCATTTTGTTATTGGCAGCCAAAGTGAGAAAGAATGAATGAAAACTTGTAGATTTGACACGTTTCCTCATAAAGGAAGAACGGTGTCGGAATGATGTTCATTGTGTTCATTATCAGGAACAGTGTGGCCAACAGGTCCAAGGAAGGGATTGTTCCCCTGTACTCAGAGCTGGTGAGGCCACCCCTGGAGTGCTGTGTCCAGTTCTGGGCCCCTCAGTTCAGGAAGGACATTGAGGTCCTGGAGCAGGTCCAGAGGAGAGCAACTAGGCTGGTGAAGGGACTGGAGCACAAGTGCTGTGAGGAGAGGCTGAGGGAGCTGGGGCTGTTCAGCCTGGAGAAGAAGAGGCTCAGGGGAAACCTCCTCACTCTCTACAACTCCCTGACAGGAGGTTGTAGCCAGGTGGGGGTTGGTCTCTTTTCCCAGGCAACTATCAGCAAGACAAGAGGGCATGGTCTCAAGTTGTACCAGGGGAGCTTTAGGTTGGATATTAGAAAGAATTTCTTTACAGAGAGGGTGGTCAGACATTGGAATGGGCTGCCCAGGGAAATGGTGGGTTCTCCATCCCTGGAGGTTTTTAAGATAAGACTGGATGTAGCATCAGTGCCATGGTCTGGCAACCGCAGCGGTAGTGGATCAAGGGTTGGACTTGATGATCTCAGAGGTCCCTTCCAACCCAGCTGATTCTATGATTCTATGTATTTCCAGTGGTGGTTTGTTTTTCTGCCAATCTTAAAAAAAAAATTCTAAAATAATTCCAGGAGTCCATGCAAGGGAGCTCTGATGAGACCGCCAACAGTGGGGAGGATGGCAGCAGTGGGCCTGGCAGCAGCAGTGGCCACAGCGACGGCTCCAGCAACGAGGCCAACTCCAGCCACGCCAGCCAGTCCGCCGGGAGCCCCGGGAGCGAGGTGCAGTCCGAGGACATCGCGGATATCGAGGCCCTCAAAGAGGAGGAGGACGAAGAGGAGGAAGATCGGAGTCACAACCCCCAGAAAAGCAGCAGGAGCGCGGATCTACGGAGCAGGAAACTGGAATCCCAGGCGGGCATTTGTCTGGGAGACGCGCAGGGGGCAGCGGAGAGGAGCGGAGCCAACAACGGGGCGGGGAAGGAGCACGTGTTCAACGCGGACGCGGTGCCGCCCGTGGACAATCGGATCCGGATGCTGGACGCCTGTTCCCACGCGGAGGATGCAGAGCACGACATGGCGGGGGAAATGAGCACTGCTCACATCTCCCAGGGCTCTCAGGACTCCTGTATCACTCACACAGGGGACTTCCTGGGGGAAACCATTGGAAACGAGTTGTTCAACTGTCGGCAGTTCATCGGGCCCCAGCACCACCACCACCATCACCACCACCACCACCACCACGATGGGTAGGGAGCTCAGCATTTCTTCTGATTCCTTAAGTTAAATTTAACTCCAGAACTTAAAATGGTAGCAGAATATTCCATCTGGGCAGAAATTTTGTATGGGCATTTTGCTGCAGCTCAGGATAATTCTGTCTTACTTACTGCAGAGAGTTACACAGTAGTCTGACTTGGTCACATCTGATGAAAGCTTTCAGTGAAGTTTTGGTATGGAATAAATAAGACAACACTTTAAAAATGTTAAAATTGTTATATATGCTGTATTTAGTTAATATTAAAACAATCAGGCTAATGAGGCCTTCAACTTGTCTATAATGTTTTTTCTGAATTTTTCTGTGAAGGTCTGCTGTTCAAACAGATGATTCATTCTGACTTTAGCTTGAGGGAGATGTCTCCTCACTCGTAGTTTGCTATAAACAACTTCCTCCTTGATATTGTCCCTTCTGATATCCTTCTTTTCCAGGCATATGGTTGATGATATGCTCAGTGCAGATGATGTCAGCTGTAGTAGCTCTCAAGTCAGTGCAAAATCCGAGAAAAATATGGCAGATTTTGATGGGGAAGAGTCTGGCTGTGAGGAAGAGCTTGTACAGATTAATTCACACGCTGAGCTCACGTCTCATCTTCAGCAGCACCTCCCTAACCTGGCCTCCATCTATCATGAACATCTTAGTCAAGGTAAGAGTCATCGAAGGAAAACCGAAAAACATTGTTTTGTAACTTTGAATTAGTCTCCTATAATTAAAATAATCAAATTATTTTAACCATTTATCTGTATTTGTCCAAAGAAACTGTGATGAGTACTGAGAACTTAATCTCCAAGAGATTAATTTTTGTATATTTAGCTGTGTTTTAGCTGTGTTTATCTTTTACAATCTCCCCTCCCCAATTTCTACTGCAGCTTCTGATGATAAAACAGCTAAGAACCTAGTAAATGTTTCTTTTAATAAGTTATTAAAGTACAAAGAAAGGGGGTGCTGAAATGCAAGATTTTATTTTATTTTCCTCTCCTCACTGGCTGTTCTGGTTGGTGGATTTTACTGTGGCTCAGTACATTTGTCATCATAAATTAACTCATAAATGAATTAACCATAATGGGCTCTAGAGAAGATAATTCTGGGAAAAGGAGTTAAAATATAACTTGATATCTTGGGGAGTTTGCTGTAAAGGGCTTTTTATGCTATTTCATCCTACACTGCCAAATCTTCTAGTTTACTTCTGGGTGCAATTTAAGCTGCTGCTAAAACACTTCTCGAGAATTATATCATTTTTCCATATGCTTTATTTTCTCTTTATCTTCTTTTTAAACATAATGGTGAAGGTTTGATGTTTTTCTTCACCAGCCTGGTAGAACCAAGTTTGCTGTTGTCCAGCAGACAGTAAACTCAATACTATTTATTTATTTTCCTGAAACAGTTGAGTAAGAGATCTCTTATAATGATAATTTCAGCCTGACATTACAACTCTGGATGTTTTTCTCCACTGCAGAGTTGAATAAACTACTAAAACTTTGTAAATCTGTAAATCAGTGTATTTTTTCAAATTTTTTTTCACAGATATTACTAATCTTACTGATGCTCATACATCTTAAGTTTGAACATCAGGCCTTCAGTGCAGATTATTTTTGACACCCCTGTTTTGCACGTGCAAATAATCACAGTGCTCTGCACAGTCTAAATTTTCTACTTGACTTTGCTGCCTGAAAATAGTATCAAATAGTAGAGAAGTGAATGGTGCCCAGCTGTGAAAAATCTGTCAGTGTTCATGAAAACTTGATGAGTTTCTAAAATCCTACACTTTGATATCCACCATGTATGAAAATGGGGTTGATTTTTCCTTTGATATCCATCATATATGAAAAAGAGTGTTTGTTTTTTCCTGGTTTTTAGGAGGAGGTTTTTCAGATAGAGGCAATCATGTAGTATGAGGGAAATTTATTGAAATGAGCTCATTTCTTGCTTTCCAACCATGATGGTTGTGCAGATCACTCCCTTTGGACCACAGCACTACAGAAAGGCTTAAAAAAATAATTGAATTACAGTAGGAATTAAATTAAAAAGCAATTGTATTCGCAGTTCTTCAGTGCTGGTTTTATTGCACTTTGCCATTAGCCAAAAGCAGTGTAAATACTGGCCTAACTGCCCTGTTGGCTTCTTGTATGGCCTTTTAAGAACCCATATGTGAGAAAAAGCTGCAATTACAACGTTGCTGCACTTTGAAATAGCCAAGTTAACAAATAAAGTGTGTTGTTTGTATGGGCACTTGGGGAATAATGTTCAGTTTAGATGGTTCCTTCAGTAATGTTCTTTTTATTTTGTGCAGGACCAGCAGTTCATAAACATCAATATAACAGCAATGCAGTGACTGACATTAATCTGGATAACGTTTGTAAGAAAGGAAATACCCTTTTATGGGATCTGGTCCAGGATGAAGATGCAGTAAGTTCAATACCAGAAAATCCCATTTTTTTAAAAGAAAATAAATCAGTAGTATTCATTGGCCTTTCTTTCTCCTCGCTGTAGATTCATCTCTCTGAAGGGTTAATAAATGAGGCAGAGAAGCTGCTCTGTTCCTTAGTGTGCTGGTTCACTGACAGACAGATTCGAATGAGGTTCATTGAAGGCTGCTTAGAAAATTTAGCAAACAACAGGTAACTTAAATCAGAAATTATGTGCTTTTACATGTGCCTATTTTTGTGACAGATCAGAAATTCAACCTGGCTCTAATGGTTATTTCACTTTACAGGAAGATAAAAGCAGCAGAAGAAAAATAGTTCCCAAAGTGTGTTATGGATGTTTATAATATTCCATTTTTCCATTCCCTGGGTGTCCAAGTTTCTCACCTTGTTGCATTTGTCTGTTCTCCCTTCTGGGCATCACCTGCAGCGTTATGTTGTTACCTGTTGCTGAGAACTGTGTTTGTGTGATGAGTTCCAAGCACACTGAGATCCTGATTTCAGCTGTGTGTCCAAGGTGTTACATGTGAAGAATTTGAAGTGTGTGTAGCCCAGATTCAAAAAACTACTTGGTAGATTCCACAAGCACAGGAAGGAGATGGCCCTGTTGGAGTGAGTCCAGAGGAGGCCACTGAGGATCAGAGGGATGGAGCAGCTCTGCTGGGAGGAAAGGCTGAGAGAACTGGGAGCTTGGAAAAGGGAAGGCTTTGGGGTGACCCAACTGTGGCTTTCCAGTACCTGAAGGGATCCTGCAAGAATGATGGAGAGAGACTATTTACAAGGGCCTGGAGTGACAGGACAAGGGGGAATGGCTTCAAACTGAAAGAGATATTAGATATCAGGAAAAAAGTCTTTACTCTGAGGGTGTTGAGGCCCTGGCACAGGTTGCCCAGAGAACCTCTGGCTGCCTCATCCTTGGAAGTGTCCAAGTTAAGGTTGGATGGGGCTTGGAGCAGTGTGGTCTTGTGGAACTGGCTGATCCTTAAGTTCCCTTCCAACCCAAACCATTCTATAGTTTACAGTCCTTTCAGGCAGCCTGTTTGGTCCTCAAACCTGAGCTTCTCAAACTGATTTTTTGGTTGATTATTTCACTCGTGTAACAATCGTGTAGTGTCATCATTTCTCTCTTTCTCCTTCAGATCAGTAGTGGTTTCACTTCGTCTCCTTCCAAAGCTCTTTGGTACTTTTCAACAATTTGGGAGCAGCTACGACACCCACTGGATCACAATGTAAGTAGTGATGGCATTTAGGGGACTGCAAGACTTGTCCCTTCAGTGTGGTCCAAACATTGCTGACCTGAGGTTATCACCTCACTGCTGTCTGGCCTGGTTTTTCTCATCACTGAGGCCCAGATTTCTTCATAATGCAACTTACTTCTTTATAGTACAACTACTGTTGTGACTGATTTAGAGACTGATTTATATTTAAAAAAGAAACCCAGCCTTTAAATCCCAAAGGACTTGCAGGAAGTACTAGAAAACCACCAGTAGCACTTTATAAAAGGTATTAATAACTTGATGTCCCATCATTCTGTTCCGAGTGTGTCTCAAATGCTTCTCAGGAATCAAAAATTTTGTTTATAAGAAAAACCTTTGACATTTGAAGGTACATAGTACAGCATTCTTGACTAGAACAAGCTGTAACTGGCTGGTCTAACTGTAGAGAATGGACTGATGGAACTTCTGGCAAAGATGACAGTGATTATCAGCAATTTTTCTTGGCCTTTTTGACATGACATTTAAATACACACCCAGTTCTGAGTTTTGGCTTAGACTTTTTCTCAATTAGGGCCTTTAAGAACAGTTTTCATAGTCTCAAAAGGGAGTGTTCTGTCAGTCCTATGCCTGAAAATAACAACATTAGGAAACCTTATGGATTGCAGGGAAGAAGAGAGGACTGTACTGGAAAATACTCCTGAGTTCGTGGTAGATGGAAAACGAAATGTTTACTTTGGGTTTATGTGTGTGCCATTTTCCTATAATAGCTGTCTGCTTTCTGTGGCTCTTGTGATGTTTTTAAGCAAACCATAATTCTTTCTGCCCTTTAAATTGACACAGGTGGGCAGAAAAGGAACTGAATATGATGAAACTTTTCTTTGATAACCTGGTACACTACATTCAGGCGGTGAGGGAAGGGCGGCACAAACACGCACTGTGAGTACAAACTGACTTGGAGGGTTTAATATTTTATACTTTTAAACATTTCTGCTTGCTTCTGTTGCTTCTGATGTCTTTATATAAGTAAATACTTTCTATAGAGAGACAAAAATCTGTAAAAACAGTAATATTGTAGATATTCCTTTTCCTTAAAAAAACCCCAGTAACTCTCGTGTCATTTTTGTTAAACATCCTGTTGCACACTTGGGTACAAATAAAACGTGAAGATTTAGATAAATTCAAATCAATTTAAAGTGATTTCATGTCATAGAACTATTGGAGTATTTTAGTGTTCAACCTGTTATTAACCTTTGCATTATTATTTTCTGTTTAACAGAGTCACCTGTACTTTCTCATCTGTGGGATTTAAATTAGGTGTATATAAACAGACAATCCAATTTGTAGCTCCCCAATCCCAGAGGAATAGACTACTCATGTTTTGACAGATGTCAAAGTCAATATGGGCATCCACATTTGAAAAATATTGCTATTTATGGGTCCAATTTGACTTCATCATCCCCCTTTATATTAGACATTGCTCTAGTGAGGAATTACTTAGAAAACTGTTGGAAAGTGGGTTGAATTGCTTTAAATTCTGGCAAAATTATACATTGTTCTGCTCCTTTGACCATGTAACTAGAAATAAAGTTATGAAAATATTTTTAATGAAGAAAATATGTCAACTGGAATCAGAAATTCAGTGTAGAAATATCTGCATTTTACAAGTTAGGGAAAAATAATGTAGATCCTGCAAGGTGACAAAATGATGCACTTTAGAAGCTCAGAAAGAAACTTAAAAGAAACATTTATGTTTCTAAGAGGCACGTGTAGGAGTGGGGGAAAAAGTTATGGCAATAAACCATTAAATAAACTTTGATTTGTATCCAAATTTCCATTTAGATACAGCCACAGCGCAGAGGTTCAGGTTCGTCTCCAGTTCCTGACGTGTGTGTTTTCAACTCTGGGATCACCAGATCATTTCCGTGAGTGTTTGGGGTTACTTTACCTCAGAAACACCTCATAGTGAGGCAAAAATAGCTCTTAATAATCAATTATGTGTTATTTTAAACATACAATTTAAAATAATCTCTGATACTGTTTCAAAAGAAATAAGATTTTTTTTCATGAAACCACAGAACCAACACTGGAATTCAGGTTCTGTTGCAGTTCTGAGAGAAGAAATTTTCATGTTCTCTGTGCTTCAATTTTTCTAAATATTAGGAATTTAGTAATATCTAAATGAAGATAATACATTGTGTTTTTATGGGCTTTGGTTCCTGGCCATACTGTTCCCAGAGATCTCCTCCTTGGACTTGGAAGTATTCCAAAAAGGAATAGTTCTTTATATTTTAATAATGGCAGAAATTGGTTTATACCTTTGACAGTTGAAGTTGACAAGAGAATTTTTTGGGATATTCTATAGATAGTCAGAGTGTGCATCCACTGCATGGCTTGTCCCTCTGGTCATTAAAGTACAGGAAAAAATAAGAATATCTGTAGCCAAAAGAAAAGAAATTGTGGCTGTTTGATCAACAAAAACAAATGTAGGGTGACAATTCTTTTTAAAGTAGCTTGTTCAGATCACAAAGAGAAGAAACCTACTGTTCTCTTGAAAGCAGAAGCAATGAAATAGTTACAGAAATCCTGTTTTCAGCCCAGTCCCAATGCCCAGCTCAGAGCTGGGGTCTGGATGTGAACTGCATCACAACCTGGGGCTTGGTGTGAGATCCCAGCTCACATTGTCCTGATAAAAGCTACTCTGATTTTTCTGTGTTTTGTGGGAGTATTTGGTGCTGTTTGATGTGATACAGGAGTAGTTACAAACGCTTCCCTGCTTGCAGGGTTGAGTTTAGAACAAGTGGACATCCTGTGGCACTGCTTGGTGGAAGATTCGGAATGTTACGACGATGCACTACACTGGTTCTTGAACCAAGTCCGGAGTAAAGACCAGCATGCCATGGGCATGGAGACTTACAAGCATCTTTTTTTGGAAAAGGTATGTAGGGAGTTCATTGCAACCTTACAATTCCAGTAAAAGTGTTTCATTCCACGTCAACACTAATGTATCTAAAATTGTTTCTGTGCCGCTCTTTTTGGGAGGGGCCTCTAAATGTCACCAGTCCAGCCACTGAGGACACAAACATGCAGCACTAGAGCTTTTTGCAAGGGGGGCCCATCCATCCTTTTCAGGAGGTGACATTGCAAAATGGATGGATTGTGCAATAATTAATGTAGTCTGGTTCTTTTTCAAGGTTACACAGGCTTTTTCTGGTTTTGGACATGTATGAGTCACGTCATGTATTTTAACAAATTATCCTGCTTTGATAAGTTAAGCAGCTAATGTTAAAATAATTTTTCCTCTGGTTACAGTTCAGATCAGCAGTGAAGAGCTTGTTTAAGCCAATTATGGTTGATTTTTTTGCATTCTATCTAAAATTCAGAGTGTGATTGTCTACAATAATAAATTCTAATTGATCCAGTATGAATAACAACGGTGTTTTTCTGTGCTGATGAAATAAATACCCCTCCCATCACTGAATTTCTTTTCCATACTAAAGTGCCTTCATTTTCTTCAGATGCCACAACTGAAGCCTGAAACTATAAGTATGACTGGCCTCAACCTCTTCCAGCATCTGTGTAACTTGGCTCGGTTGGCTACGAGTGCATATGATGGGGGCTCAAACTCTGAGGTAAGACTGGATCTGACATTCCATTAGTCATGTTTAATTCTGACTAGAAATCCATTGTAAAATATGTCTCAGTTTGTGTGATGTGATCTGCAAGTTTTTCTGCTGTACCTTTTTGTACAGAGAAACTGTCTCAGAAATAAAATACAAAATACTTTGAAGTGATTTGAGGCAATTTTTTTTTCTTGCAGTGAACACCAGTTATAGTTGTGGGTTTAAGGCTTTATTTAAAAGAATTGCAGTTTCTCAAAACTGAAAATTCACTGTTTGGAATTTTAACCAGTTCTCTTCATGCTTCAAACTTGGAAAATGTTTCTGTGAAACTTAGGATTTTATAGTAATTGATGTGGAAAAATCAAGAGGAAAACTGAGATATTCTTAAGAAATGAGTCAAGAGGCAAATAAAATGTCTCAGATGAGAAAAGCATCACTCCCAGTAAAATAATGAGGCAATGTTTTGCTTCTGTGTCTGTTTTCTTTTGTCAAAGCAGTTGTGTGGCATGGACCAGTTCTGGGGCATTGCTCTGAGGGCCCAGTCAGGGGATGTCAGCAGAGCAGCCATCCAGTACATCAACTCTTATTATATCAACGGTAGGAATTCTCCTTCTCACTTCTGTTTTCCATTTCAAACATTGTAAAGAATATCTGCCTTTATCTTCTTTTTATTCTCAGTATTAAAATATGTTGTTCCAAAATTGTGTCTACAGTTTACTTTAAATTGATCTCCTAGGTAAAACTGGTCTGGAGAAGGAACAGGAATTTATTAGCAAGTGTATGGAGAGTCTGATGATTGCTTCGAGTAACCTGGAGCAAGACCCTCATTCGAGTCTGACCATTATTGAAAGAGGGCTCTTAATGCTGAAGACACACCTGGAGGCTTTTAGGAGGAGGTAAAAAGCTCTGTTGATACATTTGGATGCAGAATTTATTTCTGTTCCTCTTACCATAATGATGAATGAGTTATGAGTTGTTATTGATGTAAAGAATAGTTTCTTTGTGTAAAGACATAGCAGATAATTGTAAAAGGTGTGATATAGAAGGTTCAAGCAGTTACCAGAGTTGGCCCATGTCTTGTGTAAATGTGTGGCTGTGGTTCATGTTTCCCTGTCCCTCACCAAAGAAATTTGTTTAAAGTTATTTTAGTTTTATTTGAAAAGTAACAAAAATGTCAATAACTTCCTCCTATTTTGAAGAAAAAACCCCAAAACCTGCAAGTTTCGTCTCTCCTCTCATTGTTTATCAAACAATTGTGTTCAATACGTGTGACAAAAATACTTTTTCTGTGTTTTTCCCTGTTGAAGGTTTGCATATCACCTGAGGCAGTGGCAGATTGAAGGCACTGGGATCAGCAGTCACCTGAAAGCCCTGAGTGACAAACAGTCCCTCCCTCTGAGGATTGTGTGTCAGCCAGCGGGGCTTCCCGACAAGGTGAGGAAAAGCCCTTTTTCCAGCCTGCCCTGTGAAACTTGGGGAATTCCCTTGTGCACTTGGAAAAATAAACCACATGTTCTCTTCCAGATGACAATAGAAATGTATCCCAGTGATCAGGTGGCTGATCTGAGAGCTGAGGTGACACACTGGTATGAAAACCTGCAGAAGGAGCAGATCAATCAGCAGGCTCAGCTCCAGGAATTCGGCCAGAGCTCCCGCAAAGGGGAATTCCCTGGTAAGCTGGAGACTCCTACCTGGAGATTTTGCCCTTGCAAGAACTTAAATGTGGTCTTTTTCTCCCCCAGATATCCTAAATAAGGCAGAATTAGGATTTATTTTTCTCTGCAGTTCTGGTTAACATCACCCTCTCTTCTAATTAATAATGTTGTTTCTTAAGCACTCCCTTTTATTTGAAATAGCAAAGAAAATGCAGAACTCTCTTAAACCTATCCAAGCTCTACATTCCAATAGATTTCCCCCCAAATTATTTTTCTCCTTGTTGTTTTAATTAATTAAATTATTTTCTGTAATTTGGAGATTCTGTGGCTCAGAACTTGATAAAGTTCTATATTTTTATATATCTGAGTCTGTATTTCATCCAATTTATGCGCTTCTGGCTCTGCCATCGATTCAGAATATGAAGCCATAATTTAGATTAATAATTTATACCCTGCCTACATGTATTCCAGTCAGGTGTAGAATTTTCTTTACACCTGCAGTTACTTTTTAATTTATGGTCATCCTGTAGGAAAACTGATCATTCATCCTGCTTTGTCTCTCCTAATTTGGAATGTCACCTTGCTCCTCAGATGGTTCATTGCTTGCTTAGTATAGTGAATATGCATCTTGTTGTTGTTCCCTCTTAATGTGTCTGTGAGTGAGTGAAAATTCCTGCTTTTTATCTTTTAGGAGGAGGGCATTTTATAAATCTCGTTGATAATATTGATTGATATTATAATTCTTACCAGTTATTGCTGTTCAGAATGTTCTTTGAATTGTCTTCTCCTCAGTGTTTTCTTTCTTTCTCACTGTAGTTTACAAGTAATGCAAATTATCCAAAGAAACTATCCACGAGCATCTTTTTCCAACACTGCTGTTATTTGAAGTGTAAACATGAATCAGGCTTCCTTGTCATAGTTTAACAACTTTTAAAAAACATATTTTAATGAGGCACACTGGCAGTAAACCAGACAGAATTTGGACACCTAAATTACCTTCTTTGTAAAATCCTTTTCCAGCCACTCACGAGAAGCTGTTTCAGTGAAGAAACTGTTTTATTTTCCACCAACTATCACCACAGAGCAGAGATTTTAATTTTTGTTGTCACTGGCATTTTAGAAACGTGTGGTAGTGCTGGGAAAAGTGCTTGTAAGAACAGAGGCTGGATTGTCTGCACCAAATGAAATTAAATTCCTATTCATGTCGTTATTCAGATTTCTTGTTCAGTGCTGGGAGTTCTCTCAAGGATGTTCTTAGTTTTTTTCTTTTCTGGGTGCATGAAATCTTTGGTTCCAACTGACTTTTAAGCAGGAATAATCATTGCTTCCTTGCCTTTGACTTTATCAGAGGTGTGTGGTACAGAGGGGGTTTGTTGATGATCACAGTGATTTTCCATTACCCTTCTGTGGCACGGTGTAATTTACTACAAAATATGGCATGTTTAAATCTGTTTTGTGAACACTTCTCACCACAAGATTGGCTGACCCGTTGCTGAAAAGGTTATTTCTGAGTATGCTCAAGTAAATTTGGTTTAACATAATAAGTAGTTCTCTTAAGGAAGTTCCATTAAGGTTTTGCCTCCTGTCATTTGCTGCTGAAGGATGTACTGTTAAAAATACCAAAATGGTTTATTCCAGAATGTCACTGAAATAAGCTTTTCTCCTAGGTGGCCTCATGGGACCTGTGAGAATGATTTCATCTGGGCACGAGCTGACAACTGACTACGATGAAAAAACGCTTCATGAATTGGGGTTTAAGGACATGCAGGTACTACTGCTGCAGAGATTGCAGTCACTGGGATGTTGGTTTTGTGTAAATATATATAGGGCTGGCTGTGAGCCATCTGTGGGGTGATAACAGGGAGTACAGCTACCCCCTGAATGCCTCCAGTGAAAGCAAACTCAAATTTCATCGTGGCAGCTGCTGAAAATGCTGCGAAGGAAAGACTTGACGACAAGATATCGATTTATCTTTAAGTTTTTAATTATGATCCTTTAGAAAACATTCCATGGCTTATCTTAAAATTGCCTCTTTGCTCCTTGTTGTTTCCCTGTGCCCCAGATGGTGTTTGTATCCCTGGGTGCCCCCAGGAGAGAACGGAAAGGTGAAGGTGTTCAGCTCCCGGCGTCCTGCCTCCCTCCCCCTCAGAAGGACAACATTCCAATGCTTTTGCTCCTGCAAGAACCTCATCTCACCACCCTTTTTGATTTGTTAGAGATGCTTGCCTCTTTTAAGCCTCCTTCTGGAGAAGTGGCTATGGAAGATAGTGAGGTAATTCAGAGTGATTTTATTAGAATAATTACCTTGAAGTCTTATTTAATTGGATCTGCTTTTCCTATCCAGACTTCTTGTGTACTCCCAGTTGTTTTGTTGTCTGTATATTCCCATTTCACATTATGGTTTTTCTGATTTTCCTAACAGTATTGTCCTGATACATTTTAAATGTTCTGAATATTGTATAAGCTATAAAAAAAGTTATAAAAAAGTAGTTCTGAAGAAAGAATATTGATTATTTAAGTGGACGTGGTGACTCATAATGGGAATTGGCTCAAAGAAAAGTTTGCAAAGGTTCCATTGCAAAAACTCAGACTTTGTCTTATGTGCCATCATTAGCTTGTGGGAAATGAAATGCCATATAGTATATTTGAACCAGTAGTTTATTTTTAAGTTTTATTTGCACTCAGATATTTCAGAATACATGACATGCATGTAACTTAGTTTCTTACAGGTTCAGTGAGTCTTGGACTATCATGTTCTAGTTATGGACTTAGATAGGAAACAGCTTCTTAATTGAGAATAAATACATTTTTGGCCTTTGAAATGTTATTTTCTCAAAGAAGTTCACCATGCCAATGGTTGTTGTGTGGTTTGTCAGAGTGCAAGGTGTGAAGAGCTCCATCTCCACGCTGAAAACTTATCCAGGCGTGTCTGGGAACTGTTAATGCTCCTACCAACGTGCCCTAATATGTTGCAGGCATTCCAGAACATTTCAGATGAGCAGGTGAACAAAATTTGACATGTTTATCTTTGTTATCCATGTGGATGTTTTAGCATCTGGTGTTTTAGCTGAATTTGCCCCAAATAGGAATGTTAAATAGTAAATATGTTAAGTGTGCCAGGACACAAGTAAACCTAGCAAACACACCTAATAATTCTTATAAAATTAAGCTAACCAGAGATGTCAGCTTAGCACCCAAAGTTTGTTTTTATGATTTATTTTTTTGGCTTGAATCAAAAAAGCAGTTTCTTGATCTGCAGCTTTGCTCTAACACGAACTGTTGTGATAGTGCTACTTTTGTACTCTCTTCTCTAAATTCCCAGCTTGGTTTGGTTGGAAGCCTCTTTGCTTTCTTGTCCTACAGATGAAAATTTGGCCTCTTTAGAAGTGGTTGAAATCACATACTAACAGATTTTAGATACTACAGCTCTTCATGCACAAAAGCATCAAAATTTGGGTGGAAGTTATACTTTAAGACTATCACATTTGCCTTCCTCTACTTTGGAATCACATGAAAAACCCTCTGCCTGCATTTTTTTAGATAGATGAGCATTACATATAATTGTTTTAATTGTTTTCTCTCTCTTTTTTTTTATCTTCTAAGGGTAATGATGGCTTTAGCTGGAAGGATCTTTTGAGGATAAAAAGTGCCCATAAACTTCTATATGCCCTGGAAATCATTGAAGCTTTGGGAAAGCCCAACAGGAGAATAAGACGTGAATCTACAGTGAGTTTCTTGCACAGGATATTTGTGTTTCTCAGAACCAAAACATCTACTGATGAGTTATTTTATAGTATTTTAGTTCTGGTTTTACATTTAATTGTTCTTTTTTATCTTTAGGGAAGTTACAGTGATCTTTACCCAGACTCAGATGATTCAAGTGAAGATCAAATAGAAAATAGTAAAAACACGTGGAGCTGCAAGGTTTGATTCTTCTGTGTTATTCTGTGATACAGTTTCTTGAGAAAAACATAAGATGAAAACCCATTTCAAACATTATCTATCTTAGAGTTTTGGATCTCAAATTTAGGCATGTCATTTCAAAGTTTTTCTGTGTTATCAGGCCTGTAAATTTGTCATAGTCATGTACAACCATTTAATTGTTTTCATAAAATATCCAGCTGAATAGTTTATCATTTATTTATTAATCTGTAAAGCTTAGATGGGTCTATAAATGAACTTAGTGATATTTTTGTATCTGCTTTTTCTCACTTTGGTTCCATAATATCCTTACAGTTTGTTGCTGCTGGAGGGCTCCAACAGTTACTGGAAATTTTCAATTCTGGAATCTTAGAGCCTAAAGAACAGGAATCATGGACTGTGGTAGGTGCTCATTCACCCTTTTCCTCCAGAATAACATAATTGCCGTTTGTAAAGACTTTTATTACTTTGAGCCTTTATTACAGTTACTTCTCTGTTGTTAATGAAATAGATAATTCTGTAATTGTACCACCAGAGTCTCTGCTATAGCATCGTTTTCTTGAATATTTTATATTTCTGGAAGAGTTGAGTTTAAAAAGTAAATTATACTTCTGGGGTTTTTTACATTTTAAAAGCATCCTTTGGGCCTTTTTACATTTTAAAAGCACCCTTTGTATTTTTCTATGTGTTTTGTTTTGATTTCTTGGGGTTGATTTTTTTCTCCCTTCCTAAAATTGTAGAACATAAAATTGTAGATCATGGAATCTAGAGGAAAAAAAACTGGGTTCTGTCTTACAGTGATTACAACTGCATTGATAATACTGTTAAAGAAGTCAGAAGTAACCAAGCAAGAGCAGAGTATTTTTGCCTTTTTATTCTGCTTATCTTAGGGAAGATTGTTCTTTGGAAGTTTGTTTATTGTAGTCAGTGTTAAAAGCTGTGATCTGTTAATTATCTTTCCTTCTGGAGAGGCCAAGAAATACCATTTTCCCTTGCAGACATTTAATAAAGACACTTTTAATAATGAACATGATTACTAATCATTTATATACCCTTTTCATTATTATTCTGTTATTAGTTTGAGCTAAATACAAGTTTATACCTTGCCTAAGCTTTTTTTCCAAGCGTTTCAGCGGGCACCGAATTATTTGCCCAATAAATCCCTCACAAGTGAAAATTCCTTTTCCTTCTCCTTCCCAGTGGCAGCTGGACTGCCTTGCCTGCTTGCTGAAGCTCATCTGCCAGTTTGCAGTGGATCCTTCAGACCTGGACTTGGCTTACCATGATGTGTTTGCCTGGTCTGGGGTGGCAGAGAGTCACAGGAAGAGAACGTGGCCGGGCAAGTCCAGGAAGACCACGAGTGACCACGTGAAGGGCCTTCACATCCCTCGTCTGACAGAGGTGAGAGAGGCCCAGACCTCGGGAGCTTCAGCAAAAGTCCTTTGCTGTGTGGATAAATAAAATAATGTAGTGGAAAAGTGACTAATATTAATTGATATCCTGCTCGTTCTCCTCTAAAAAGTATTTTAATTGCCTTAAACCTGGGCAACCAAAGGAGTTTTTGGTCATTGGTGAGCACATGAATTGGGAACTCAGAATTCCAGGGCTTTGTCCCTAATTTTTAGGTTTTGTTTTCTAAATTGGTTAGTCCTCTTTTATGATAACCTGTTATAACATGAGCTGTCCCCATCCTCTCTAAATCCACTTAGATTCCTTTAGGAAACCCTAAAATAACTTACTTTACCAGGGATATCTGAGGGAGTGTGTGGTGACCCGTAAACCTTCCTGCCAGATTCCTGCATGCTGATTTCCTAAAGCAGCCCAAGCATATGTAATATTTTGGCATCAGAGATCTACATTCCCTGTAAATGGATTTTCTTGGGCACAGGAGCAGCTGTGATTCCAGGAAGTGTAGATGTGAACTGGGAGCTGGAGCCAAACTTCCCATTTGTCATTGTTCCACGTGGAAAGACCTTAACTGTTCTATAAGTATTAGCCATTTTTGACCAAACAAATCCCTCCATCACCAAAGCTACTGTCACACAGGGAAATTATCAAATGGATTAATTTTTTTAGCATTGGTGCTGTTGGTTTCTGTAGCTGGTTCTAAATTTTTAATTGTCAATTGATTCATATTTCTGATGGCAGTGGGGTTGATATTTAAGTGTTTTAAGATTTTCTTCAGGCTTGGATTTTAAAATTCTGGGTAACCTGTCAGGATCTCTAAAGATGAATAATTTAAGTGAATGTGGACTCAATAAAATGTGTTGATCACACAGATGGGCAAAATTTTATGTGTCCAACCTCATCTCAAGCCTGAGATTTTTACAAGAAAGTGAGGAGTTTATGCTTTAAAAAAAAAATCCGGTGTTTTTGCTAAAAGGATTGAATAAATGGTTGATTTTTCTGTTCAGTTGAATTGTCTTTCTTAGAGGAACAGCATGAAATTTTAGCATCTAGACCTAGTCAATGAAACACAAGATTTTAGATGGGCTTTAATAAAACCAGTAAATTAACTGTGGAGATGCTGTGATTTCTCTTTGGCTCTTCCTCCCTCTGCACAGGTGGGTTTGTTTTTAGATTCACACGCTGTGTATAATAAAAAAAAAAAAAATAAAAACAGATTAAAAAAAAAAGCTTGTTGTTATATTAACTTGTTTTTTTGTTTTTTTTTTTTTCTTTTGACTTCAATTTTTAAAGGTGTTTCTTGTACTTGTCCAGGGAACCAGTTTGATTCAGCGACTGATGTCAGTTGCTTATACATATGACAACTTGGCACCTAGGTACAATTATCTTCTTATTTTTGTACTAAAGCTAATCAAGTGTGCACATTGTCAGCCCTGCTTTAGATGAAAAGAGCTCTTTCACTTGTATTCCCCAGGAATTGATCAGAAATTTAAAGTCTCTAGGAGTAGACTTGCTTTTCTTAGTCACCTCCTGTGCTTGTCCCACCCTTGTATAGGAGGGGGAGAATTCCACGCTCGGGGCATAAGGAATGGAGCAATGAACTATCTGTGACGTGCTCTCAGAAATTCTCCTGCCAAAATGATTGATTTTCTTCTCTCCAGAGCAATCAGCATTCTCAATTGCAAGGCGGTGGAAAGGAGAAATTAAAATAAATTCAGTTTTATGCTGCTCAGTCGTCTGCTGCTTTTGACTTATTTTTGCCATTCCTGCTGGAATTATTCTTTTAGTGAGTGTGCAGGTACTGAAGGCAAAATTTTACCTGTCAGAGGTTTTGGTCCTGCTGCCTTTTTGTCCTGAGAAAAGCAATTCTGTGTAAGACTGGGTGGTGACAGACTGATCTGGGGAGCTCAGGGTTCTGCTGCATTGCTGTTCTAGAATTACTTTAATCCAAGTCATGGATAATGTGTTTTACCATGTTTTTATAAAATCAATAAGGACATTCAGAGCATTTCCAGTCAGGTCTGCAAGTGTGCCTGACTTTGACCTGTAGCTGAGTAATTTGCAGGAGTAATTTTAAGTATATAACCTTTTATTGCAATTAATAAAAATGTAAGTAAATAGAAATACTTAAGCTGTTTGTTCAAAGTGTGGTTTCTTTATGAAGAATACAAGATTTCTTCTATATGAGTCAGTTCTTAGCTCTCTTTTTTGGATAAAATAAAGGGGTTGTGGGTATTTTTTCTTGCCTGTTAATCTTGTAGCCAGTAAATCTTTAAAGGGGTGACTTGAAGATTTTTGTAGTTCTGTTATTGTTGCTAGTTTTGAATACTGCCAGAAATGAATCCTTTTAAGATTAACAGTTCAGTTTTCCTTTTAAGATTGAAAGTGTAGTTTTCCTCATGGTTACTTAGGAGCTACTGTGTTGTTATTTGTGTGTACTTGTATTTTTAAGTGCTGATCTGTTCTGTTCTGTGATAAAGTTCAAATGGCTTTATCTTCTTCCCGTTCAGGGTGTTGAAAGCTCAGTCTGATCACAGATCAAGGCATGAAGGTTAGTGCTGCAAAACATGTCATGAACTAACAGTAGGGAAAACCTACTGATGAGAACAAGTTATGGTTTTGATTTATTGCTACCATAAAAATGCTATAAAAGTGTGATAATCCAGGAAATGTTCATGTTAAGACATGATGCAGGTCATGAGCAAAGCATCAGCTCACTACCTGATTTCACTGGCTAAGAAGTACAGGTGCAGGAAATATTGATAATATTTAATCTAATTTATTGGTCATCAGCAGTGCAGTGGTCAGTATTTAATAAGCATGTTGGTAAAAATCTGCATTTAGGTCATACCTTATGTGCCAAAAAGGATTTAGTCTTGCACCTTAGTATGAAAGAAATGTCCTGTGTGCTGGAACAATGCAACTCTTCACCTGCTCTGTTGGTTACAGTGGCATTTATCTCCTTTTTCTTCCAGTCACTCATTATTCCATGTGGCTCCTGGTGAGCTGGGCCCACTGCTGTTCCCTGGTGAAATCCAGTCTGGCTGACAGTGACCACTTGCAGGACTGGCTCAAGAAACTCACCCTTCTCATCCCAGAGGTATGGCAAAGGAGAGGCCCTGCCATTGCTAATTGGCTTCTGTTGGAAGGTCATTTTTTCTTGTAATTTGTTGAAATTTCTGGGTGATACCACCTAACATAGATGAGTGTAAATGTAACTCCCCCCATTTTATTTTTTCCATTATTAATATATTTTTAATATTACTTATTTTGCTGTGCTCAGAATCACAAAATGAGGTGAACAAGAATTGACACAAAAATCTTCGTCATAAACAAATCTTTGCCTGGCTTTAAGTAATTTTTTTCTCATGTAGTCAAAGCTTGGAAAATGCATCAAGATATTCACACTACAAAATTGATGCATTTACTAATGACTGCTTAATGGTGCCAAATGAATTACCACATGATGTGATAATTTGATAATTCTTATCTTTTGCTTTATTATTTATTATTGCTTTATTACTCAAGCAGAGGAAAAGCTTCCATGCTGACTCCATTTAAAATCCCTGGAAATGAGAGAGTGCAAACTTCCAAAGCTGGATTAGAGTTAGGCTGTGGATATTTTTCTTAATAAAATAATTCTTCTAGTGAAATTAAACAAATGAACCATGTTGTTAGGAATGAGTAAGTCTAATTCCACATGTTATTTGCCCAGATGTGGTATTTTCTATTTTAGTCCCTGGCTGCAATCTTTAAAATACATTTAAAATACATTTAAAGTACATTATAGACATGGGGCACAGGCAAATCATCTTTATAAATGAGGATTGCATCTTTTGCATTTTTCTGTAAGTAACTTTAATGTACATTATTTGTAACACCTCCTTTTAGAAAGGTATGTTCTGCCTTGATAACCTGATAGATATGATGAGAGGAACTTGTGTACCTATGAAAGAAAAGCCAATAAAAGGAGAAATACTCCAAATAATGTGTGTAATCCTTTAATTTTGTTCTTTTTCCCCCAGACTGCAGTTCGCCACGAGTCCTGCAATGGGTTGTACAAGTTGTCTCTGTCTGGGCTGGATGGGGGAGACTCCATCAATAGGTCCTTTCTCCTCCTGGCTGCATCAACACTGTTAAAATTTCTCCCTGATGCTCAAGCTCTGAAACCAATTAGGGTAAGAATTTAAGAAATTACAATTTCACAGTATTTTTTCTCATTATCAAAAAGGATTAAAATTAGAGTTGTGCTTAATGTTGAAATCAGCCAGAGTTTCTCATGTTTTGTCCGGTCTAACACTGAATATTTTTGCAGTTTGCAGTGGGTAGGATGAGGTCAGCAATATTCTACAAATTTTTAACAGATTTCAAGAAAATTTCAAGAAAATTAATAAGTATTGCAAAAGAAAAATAGAGCACACACTGTTACTGTTGTAAAATCCGTTGTTCTTACCTTAAATAGAGGCTTGAAGAAAGTAATATTCTTGTAGCAGTTCCTGTGTTCAGTGTGGTTTTGTAATCCAGTTGTTTGGTCTGATGTGCTTCAGAACAAAAGCAATTTCTTTTCACAGATAGAGGATTATGAGGAAGAAACAGTGCTGAGACCAGGCTGTAAGGAATATTTCTGGCTGCTGTGCAAACTGATTGATAACATCCATGTCAAAGATGCAAGTCAGGTAGGTTTGCTTTGTGTTTAAATTGCTTCTTTAAATTTGGTGTTTCAAGCCACTTTTGCTTCAGTGTGAGACATTTTTACTTTAAATACAATGAACTACTGTGAACAGGTCTTGGATCTTTCCCATCTCCCACCTTTCCCTACTCTGATGTGTGTTTAGGAGCTCTTGGAAGCTTCAGATAATGAACCTGTAGAGTCAAGAAGGGGGAATGGTTGTGATGCACAAAGAACTTAATTGAAGGTCACACACATGTCAGTACTGTAATTTTCTGTGAGATTCACTGTTGATAATTCCAGTGCTAAAAAGGAGGAGCTAATCAAGCTGAAAGAGCTAAAAAATACAGTTCACAGTCACTTAGCAGAGGTTAGAAATCAGAGCATGTTTGAAAACGAGTTTTAATTGTCCCTGTTTTGCTGTATTCAATAACAAAATTTCATCCAAAAGCATAACCATAGTTTCAGGCTAGGCTTATACACTGTAACTGATGGGGTATGTGATTATTCTCCATTTATATTCCATTTTCTTTATTTTTAATCAGACAACACTACTGGATTTAGATGCACTAGCGAGACACCTTGCTGACTGCATTCGGAGGTGAGCTTTGCTCCAGTGGTTTCACGTGGAATTTGCATTATATTTATTGTTGGTGGGGCAGAGTGGTGACAGTTCTTCTCTCTCTGTGTGCCTGTGTAGCAGAGAAATCCTTGACCATCAGGATGGGAACATAGAAGACGATGGGCTCACGGGGCTGCTCCGTCTTGCAACGAGTGTTATTAAGCACAAACCACCCTTTAAATTTTCTCGGGAAGGCCAGGTAAGAAAAGGCCACTAAGAGATCAAAATGGTGTCATCTTTTGTTGCTACACACTCTTCATTTCACCTTTTTTACGACATTTTGTTTGCAGAGCTCAATATCTGAAAGTGTGTTTTGTTTCTGGTATGTTCTTCATGTAAGATGGGAGAGTGGGAGGGGAGGTTGCTAACAAATTCTGCTTTGTGTTAGTCTAAAGAAAAAACATAAAATTCTGTGGGGTAAAAGCTGATTTTAAACTGATGTTTTTTCTGTAGAGCATACTGAGCTTATTATTGGGCCTTTAGTGAGGTTTCAGCAGAAAAGTAGGGCTCTGTGTCCAATTATGGTGTTTGTATCCTCTCTGTTTACTTTGTTAAATGTCCCTGAAGGTAATTTGATTATCCAAAAGTTTTAATAGTGTCCACATGGTGCACTGCCTGACATAAAGTGGCATCACTGACAGCATTTTAAAAGGCTGCTGCTCTAATTCTCCTGGAATAAGTGTATTTTAAGTGTGGAGATCTGGCAGATTAAATCAGAGTAAGAATTCAATTCACAGAGTGCAGTGTGGAGGAGAATGGAGAAATTAAAATAGTAGAGGTGTGGAAAGGTCAGATTAATGTAGCTTGGATATATAGAAAGAATAAGAAGAATTCTGTGTACAGTTAAGAACACAGTATAAAGTGCAGTAGGGAAGAGTTTTGTGTTGTGTCCAGTGCAGTAGAACAGGATTGTGAAACCAGGTGCTTCCCTCTGAGCAAAGACTGGTGAAAAACTATCCAGGAAAATCCACTGGCAAATCCATGCTTTGCTGAGCCTTTTCTTCACTACAGATTCCTTCTCTGACTAAGTAAACAAAATTGTTTACTTTGGGCAAAATATTGGCAAAATTGGGCAAATATTTTGCAACTTCACAGGTGACATTTTGTGTTTTACACATAATCACTGCCCATCTTACTCTGCACTGTATTAAGGTTGTAGGGGTTTCCCTGCACACTGGAACAAGGAGTTTTATGGTGATTTTGTTGTGTAGTCTGCAGAAGGCCATTTCTTGCAATATTTATAATTAAGTTAGATTTTACAGCATTAAAAGGGGTTTTAACTGAATATGCCTGAATGGGGAAATTCAGGATGAACATTATTTATTTTAATATCAGTGTACAAATTGTAGAATGAGATGTAATAGTTGGATTTGTAGCTTGTGTTCTAGAAATTGGGGAAGAATTCTGGCCCTTTTTTTTGTTATCCTTTTGATATTTTACTTCTGTCTTTATTTTAATAATCTACATAGAAAGAAGGTGCTGATGTTTAGACAAATCCATCTCATTTTTTTGGTGTATTATCTGGGATGGTAAAGATAAATAACAGTAATATGTATTTATTACCCAAAGGCAACTTGACTTGGTACAGCTATGCTTTTTACATTTTATAACTCAGTTAATCTTCCAAACATGAAACAGTACAAAATATACCAAAAGTACACGTGGTATGTTTTGTTAGATTAATTAGTGATCCATGGAACTCCAATAAGTAGAGATTAAGGTTATGTGCTGTTTGTCCATGGGAAGGACTAGTCTTAAAGTTGCTAAAAATATATATGTCTGGTACGTCAAATTAAATTATCAAATTAAATTTATTAAATAAACCAAGGATAACTTGTCACTCTTTTTCAATGGACATGTTTCTCTTTAGGCTATAATATGGCTACAGTGTAGTTTATGTGGAATAAGTTGTTGGAATTGGTAATTCAGAACTTGTATTCAGGTTGGAAAGTTATGTGTGATAGAGGTCTAGAAGGTCTTTAGACTAGAAGCTTGTAAATATATGATTTATCTTTTAAGAATACCTTCAAAGCTGCTAAATGTGCCCATTTCCCTGTTTCCCAGGAGTTCCTGAGGGACATCTTCAATCTGCTGTTCCTGCTGCCCAGCCTGAAGGACAGGCAGCAGCCCAAGTGCAAATCCCACTCCTCCAGGGCTGCTGCCTATGACCTGCTGGTGGAAATGGTGAAGGGCTCCGTGGAGAACTACAGGCTGCTCCACAACTGGGTCATGGCCCAGCACATGCAGTGTAAGGACCTTCAGTCACTCCAGCTGGGCAGGGTTGTGTGGCCACTGCTCCTGGAGCTGCACTTCATGTCCCCTGTCACTCAGGGCAGTGGCACAGAGCAGGTCTTGGCATCATTTGCTCACCTAGACAAGCAGTGGATTTAATCCTGTGTATAATTATCAGTTCTGTTCTTAACTGTGGGTTATTTAAGGTATAAATTTATACCTTAAGGTGGCCCTGTTAAATGACACCAACACAAGGACAGCACTGTTAGAGCAGATTTTACATGTTTCTTCAACTTGTGCTGGATTTTAATTTCTGTTTTCCCTTATTAACATGAAGAAACATGGTATATTTATACCTAAAAGTACATAAACAACACTGAGGTAGATGTTTTAGCTCTGAGCAGCACTGTCATGTTTTCAGAGTCTCTGATATCATTGCCTTTACCCAGCACACAGAACTAATACAATTTTGTTCTGCCTCTTGGCTTCCATGCTTCCTGTGTCTTTGGAACCACAGTTCCATGTATAACATGGAAATGACCAAAATCTGAAGTTATTTAATATTTTATCTTTGATTTGCAAATTCTCATTGTGAGTTTTTAGCTTGCCAGGTTTCCTTTCACGTGCCCAGGTTGTTAAATCCTTGTAACCTGAGGATTTGTAATGTGTCTGTGGAATTGATTTAGTGCCTTACAATATGGGAAGCAAAAGGTAAATTTGACCTTAATAATGTTTTATGTTCTGTTTTCAAATGCCTGGGACCTTCCAAAGTGTCACAGGACACTTAGTGAGCAGCACTAATCACTTACAAATGGTTTTAGTCTGGTTCCCATCTTCTTGACTGGCAGATGAGGAAATATTATGAAGAACATATTTAGTGAAAATACTGGATATTTCTGTTTGCTGTGGGCACATTATCTGAGGTTGTTGTATCTCTCCAGTGCAGTCATTCATTTTTTACAATTAGTATTTTCCTCCAAATCCCACTAATTCCTCAGTGCTGAAGTTTTCTTTAACATTGACCACAGTTGTTACCTTCTTCCTAATCTATTCTCTAGATTGTTTGCTCCTTCCTGAGTTCTCCAGAACCATCTGCTCTGTGCTCCTGCTCCATATCCAGAATATCTCATTGCAGGGATGTTAATTTTATTACAGCTGGCAGAGAGCTCTTCTCTCTTTGTGACGAGGAACCAACACAGCACTTGTGATACCTCATTTCTTTAAAGGCTTGTTATTCCATTGCTGTGATCCAAAGAGTCTTAAAACTGGATTTTTCCACTTTACTTATCTCTGTAATCCTTGTCTTAAAAAATCTTAGTCTTAGGCCTGTCTCTCCATTCTCCTTAGGAGAAACATTAAAGAAAATATTATAAATTTCCATCCTGTCTTCGGATTTTAACATATTTTATTAACTGGGAGTTCATGCAGGCTCTGATATTACTGAGGATTGGATTTAGTCCCCTCAGTTGTTCATAAAATTTCTTGCAGTGTTTTGGAGTTTCACTTTCTTTAAAGACTAATAAAACCATTCAGGTCAAAGGAGGGAAACAAGAAGCAGCTGCTTTGCTTCCAGGGAAACTTAAGATCCTGTGTGGTGTGTTATGGTTGGAGCAAAAGCAGCATCACAAGGTGGAATATAGAGAAAAATCACAGTCATTCGAAGAGGAAAGAGTCAGCTTTACTTTGCTTAAAATAGAACATGAATATTGCAAGTTTGGTTTCAAGTTTCCCCGTCTCTTCCTGAGAAAAGGCTGGTTTCTATAACAACAGCGAGGAATAAAGAAGATAGACAGAAATGAGCCTCAAATTTACCTTTCTAGTTAAGATCCATATGGAAGGAGGAAAACTTCTATTATGCAAATGAAGACAGACACTTTTAAAAATGCCAGGGTGGAGAAAACAGGATCTTCCTGAGAAATTCCATGTCAAATTTCTGGATGCTGTTTGCTGGATTGAAGGAGGTGGAAGATGCTCCCAGCTGTTCTCACGGAGTACAAAGGACTCCAGTGATTTCTCTGCACTTACAGCTTGATGAGCTCTGAGCAGAGTGATGGAGGCTGAGCCCTCACATCAGAAAGGTTGAATTAGGATGTTGTAATTTAGGGATTGCAGTTCAGGGAGGGAATCTTGTGTTATTCTGCCTTGCTAATGACCTTCTCCAGGAGGTTAAACACGGAGGGGAGCTTTGTTCCAACTGGCCAACCAGCTCGTGGAAGCAGGTAACCTGAGGTCACACTGCTGAGATTTGTTGAAACAGGAGAATTTAAAACTCTTTCCTTCCCTCCTTGAAGCTTCAGGGCTAATGGTTGCTTTGATGCCAACGCCAAAATGAAGGGCACAACTATTCTTTGTTGTGCAACAGAACATCTTGTGGGTCTGGTCTCTGCAGGAGTGAGGATCTGCTGAGAGGATGCCAAAGAGTTTCCTGAATTTCTCTCTGGTGGTATGAATTGAGAAGAATCCTTAAGGAGCCTTTAATCTGTGACAGAATAGTTAAGGATTTAAAATTTCAATCTTGAACCCACACAGCTTTTATGGATTGTACCATAAATCCAGTCTGCTTTTTTTGGAAATTCTTTTTTCTCTATCTGAACGTGCACTTCAGTAGAGGTTCTGAATTATTTGTGGGACACACTGTTTATGGAGAATGGTATCTTTGGGGATGAATAGCAAAGCTAGAGCATTGCAAGCTTTTGTGTCCAACTTGTGGCATACCAAGGAAGATAAACTCCAGTGAATTCCTTTGGACACTGGGTTTGTTCCTCTCATTTAGTGCTTGTGTCATGAGTTGCCTCTGCAGCTCAAACAATTAATTCCCCCCTCCATTCTCCTGTGTGGGATGCTGGAAGGAGAAGCCTGACAGTGTCTGGGAGCAGCACTAATCACTTACAAATGGTTTATCTTGTCTGGTTCCGATCTTCTTGACTGGCAGATGAGGAGAACATTCCCAATTTCTGGTTTCTTGGCTTATTAACAGAATCTGTCAGACTTGCCGAGCTTGTCTGGTGCCTTCCCGTGTAAGGAATGCATTGCTGTGCCTGGTAGGAAATACAGAGGAATAGAACACTTACAGGAAAAGCAAATGTCCTTTTCAATCTGATTCACTCTTGATGTGCTTTGGAAAACACAGCAGATCCTTCCAGCAGAAAGCGATTTTCCTGAAGTTCCTACAGTGCATTTTCCTAAAGATCAGGCACGGTCTGGCTCGTGCCTGTAAATGTACAGTGCAGAACTAGACATTTTTATTAGTGTGAACATAAAGCTTTCATAAAATTGCATTTATATTTGTGTAAATTGCACTTGGAATTGATTTTGTTTTCCTGCTTGTGTTGTTCCAGCTTCCCATGCCCCCTACAAATGGGATTATTGGCCACACGATGACGTTCGTGCCGAGTGTCGGTTTGTGGGTTTAACTAATCTTGGAGCAACGTGTTACTTGGCCTCCACCATCCAGCAGCTCTACATGATTCCAGAGGCCAGACAAGCAATTTTCACTGCAAAGGTACCTGTGGGGCTCCTGTGTTCCTTGGGTGAATGGATGGTGTCTAAAGTGAAGAGGTTTTCTCTTGAATATGGTTGTAACGTGGTATTTTCTTAAGGTGGCATTGAAATAAAACATGTCCTCAAACTCATTTTTCTGTTGCTCTCATCTGGATCCGTTCCAGTTTGGGTTTGTGTGAATTGGCTGTTGTTTCTCAACTCCCAGTTTGTCATTTTCTTAAAACAAATGTCATTCTTCTTGCATGTTTATAAAGTCCCAGAATATGTATCTTGTGCCACCAGAAGTACAGCAGGTCCTGTAAATTACTATACATTGGTTAACCTCTAGAAATACAATATTATTACTTTGTTATTTCTTGTAAAGAGAAAGCTTCATTTTGGTCCCTCACATATATAATGTGAGAAATATTAGGTTTAATTAGGTTTTCATTTTAGACTTAAAAATAAGTCTAAAAAATATAAGTTTAAGATAGTAGACTCTGTGTTCTTGTACACAATCATTTTTCTTAATTGCCTGTAATAAAGTGGTTGGGTTTTTTATTTGGTTGTTACATCTTTTTAATGTCTGGTTTTGGAAAGTTATAAGCAAAAAGATAAAGTCTTCTTTTATTCATTTCTTTCAGTATTCAGAAGATATGAAACACAAGACCACTCTCCTAGAACTCCAGAAAATGTTTACATACTTAATGGTAGGTATGAAAGAGGGTATTTGAAAGATTATTCTGTTGAAATGAAGCATTAAAAAGCAGCTAAAATTTGAGATTCCAGAATCAAACATAATAAAGGCAGTTCACAGGTGTTCACTGCTGGGAAAATAGTGAAACAAGTCTGAAATAATGAAAAAAGACAACTCAGGAGAGCTTGACAGTGGCTTTTGTGTAAGAAATTCATAACCACTTTGAAGACAAGTAGGGGGAAGGAATTTTGATGTGTAATGCCTGCCACAAATCATAGAAAAAAAATTAAATCCAGGTATTTACATAAGCAGAAAATAATATAGGAACATAAATCATCCAGAGATTTACTATTCTTTACATCTTGAAGAAAGACTATTCCAAACCAGGCAGTATTTACAGGAAGTACTGCCTTGCTACACATCCTTAAAAGTCTGTATATATTGTTTAGCACAAAGTTCCTTGTGCTGTAAATTGTTGTGCACTCCCAGTGTGCAAGGCAGTGAAAAAGGGATTCTAAAGAATTGCTTTATGCTGCAAATTCTTTTCTCTGGCTAAACACATCCAGTTGGGAACTAGCTGGTAACATAGAGGAGTCTGAATGAGGATTGAGCCCTTGATAAGATTTAAGTCAGCAGTGTCCAGAAATACATAAATACAAGCTGATATTCCTTGTGTTTTGTATCTGAAGAGATCTGCAGCAACTGGATGTGTCACATCTTCAGTCAAGGAGTTTTATTTTAATGATTCATTTTTATATTTATTAAGTGTTATTTAACACTTTTCTCCCAATGATATTTTAATAATATAATAATAATAATCATCAATCAGTTAAAAATTGGTTTCCATTTCATAGGAGCATTTAGCACTTAAACAACTGTGTTAATAAGCATGTGGAGATATTGTGTATAAAATATGTTCTTTTTTAAACAGATATGTCTGTGTAACTTCAAATAAAAAGGATTTGTGTTGATTTGGTTTTGCTTGATATCTTTTACCTCAAGGAAAGTGAATGTAAGGCATACAACCCAAGACCTTTCTGTAAAACCTATACCATGGATAAGCAGCCCCTGAACACTGGGGAGCAGAAGGATATGACTGAATTCTTCACTGACCTGATCACAAAAATAGAAGAAATGTCTCCAGAACTGGTGAGTTATTAAGAGGGAGCAAAAGGGAACTTGAAAACTTACAGATTTGCTCAAAATTCCTTGACAGAATTTATTAATTCATTCACAGAAAAATACAGTGAAAAGTTTGTTTGGAGGTGTTATCACAAACAATGTTGTTTCTTTGGTAAGTGTTCCTTCTCTGGCCTTAGCTTTTAAAGACTATTTTTTCCTAACTTGTCCAAACAGTTATTTCATTGCTTTTCTCTTCCACTGCTGTGATTTAGGACTGTGAGCATGTCAGTCAGACAGCTGAGGAGTTCTACACTGTAAGGTGCCAGGTGGCAGATATGAAGAATATTTATGTGAGTAATGCCAGGCTGAGATGTGTCTGTAGATCACAACCATAAATTATAAATGTCAAGCCTAAACACTGCCCCACACACTGTTGAATATCTTGATGCTTTCTGTATCTGCTCTCAAATTTTGGCTTGTTTCTAGGTTGATATTATGAGGTAATTTGGTTTCAATGCAACGTGCTCTCAGCTGGGCCCATTTGGCATTGACTAAAGATTTTGTTACAGTCAATAATCACTACTTATTTCTGTGTTTTAAACTTTCTATTTACTATTTCTGTGTTTTAAAATGTGCCCATTTTCATGTGAGAACTATAAATGTCAAAAGATTCAACATATACCAGCACAGTTGCTTATTAAGTAAATTTAAAGCTTGCACCAGCATAATTCTACATTTTCAAGCTTTTTAAACAACCATTAATCCCCACGCTTGGAATTTGAATTTAAAGGGCTTGAACTCTTTGAGACAGCTTGGAATACTGAGTACCATTTGTCTGAATTGGTTCCTTAATTTTGTGTGTGGGTTAGGAAGTGGTTTTCCTGTCAGACTCTTCTCTTAGTTCAGGTGTGTGCTCTGTCTTGAAAACCTTTTGGTGCCTTTGACCAAATGGAAATGTTAATTAAACTTACTTTGAGATTGAAAGGTAGGGGCTTGGAAGGCAGGCCAGAGATATAAAGATCCAAAATGAATGTAAACTCTTTTTTTTTTATTATTATATTTAGGAATCTCTTGATGAAGTAACTATTAAGGATACTTTGGAAGGTGACAACATGTACACGTGTTCTCACTGTGGCAAGAAAGTGAGGGCTGAAAAAAGGTATGATTAAAAATAAATGAACATTCCTAAGGGATCTTCTTAGTGAATTACTGAAATTACTGTTGGAATAAGAGTAATCCTTAAGGTGAAACAGGGCTGCTCTTTCATTTTCTACTGTGTAGTCCTATAGGGATGTGATCCCTGTGCAAATCAGAAGAGAACCAGGAGATCAAATTCCAAAAGAAAGAATCTAAGGTGTCTTAGCAAAAGATTACACCTAGGCAGGAAAATGTTCATGACCTTTTTTAATTAAAAAAAAAAAGAAAGTAGAAATTACTACCTTTTTGAAACATTAGTTCTTCTGTTTTTAAAATATTGAATTCTTTCAGAGGTTGTTCAGTACTTTGGTTGCTCATTATGCAGGATAATTGCTTAGGTTTTATACATCACCTCAAGTTGCTTAATTAAAATTAGCTTTAAAAATGTTTCTATGTCTGCTGATAAAGAGAAAGTAAATTAAAATTTTATGTTGTCTGAAGAAACTAATAAATTTCGAGTTGGAAAAGCTCATAGGTTTTTGTTAATTTACATGGGTGAAAGAGTAAGTTGAAAATCATTATTGTAAAGCTTATGAGATTTAATACAAGAGATGTTCTGCTTTGAAACTTTTATTTTAGAAGACAGTACCTCCCTGCAGTGAGGGGATTTCATTGTTAAATTCATTCACGGCTCATTTTAGAAAATTGCTGTTCGTGCCATACGAGTAAATTTGACATCTCTTCCAAAGTACAGTGAGATCCTAAATTGAATTTTCCAATGAGCTAAATTTGACCTTTCTGCTGCCAGTTAGTCTGCCCTGCTCCGGGGCATTGTGAGAGCTGAATTTTATATTTATGTGACACATTTTTATTTATTTATTTAGCAGCAGATCTCCAATATTATAGTTGAAATAAATGTTTAAAATCTCTGTGAAAATCCAGTTCGCCCTGCTAAGCTTTTGTAAGTCCTGATTATTTCTGATCCTTCAGGGCATGTTTTAAGAAACTACCTCGTATCTTAAGCTTCAACACCATGAGATACACATTTAATATGGTGACCATGATGAAGGAGAAAGTCAACACACACTTTTCATTCCCTTTACGTTTGGATATGACTCCTTACACTGAAGATTTCCTCATGGGAAAAAATGACAGGAAGGAAGGTATGGATTCAACAAGCTTTGTCTCTTTTATCTCTGTATCACTTTCCATGGAACAGAAGCCTTTTAAGGACATCAAATCAATATTCCCAAAGTCACACATTGTATTTCATGTAAGAAAAACGGCCAATTATTTTTGGTTTCGTTTACTGTTCAATTTGAATTTATTTTTAAAATATGAGAGAAATTGCAAATAGTTACATGCAGTTTGTTGCTAATATTGAAGTTGGGGTGTTTAAATATTGTGTTGAATTATTTCAGGTTTTAAGGAAGATGGTGGATATTTGAAAGAAACTGAAAGTTATGAATATGATCTGATTGGTGTCACAGTTCACACGGGAACAGCAGATGGGGGGCACTACTACAGCTTTATCAGGGATATAGTCAATCCCCATGCCTACAAAAACAACAAATGGTGAGCTCTGCAAACCAGCATTTTGTGATTTCTCATTTTAAAACAACTAAAGCTCATTTGATGGGTGTAAGTGTATTAATTTATTACCATACAGATTAATTTGCTGGAGGTGGGATAGTTGTGGAGTGCCTTGGACACAGGGGTGGCCTCACATCACAACCAGGGCCTGCTTCCTGAGGGGCCTAGATTTTAATCCATTCCAGGACAAAGGAACAGGAAGATTTCATAGATTGTCCTTCATAAAATCTGCTTGGATCCAGCTACATTTAGGAATGTAGAATTCAGGAAAGGGAAGAGACGTGGACATGGAAAGGAGGAGGGTCTTCCAGGGAACACCCTCCGCTTGTAATTTCTGGATGCGATATTTCCATTGCTCACTGAGGCCCTGGAATAGGAGACAAGATTTCCTCTATTCCTGTTCTCTAGCATAGCAGGAATATTTTACCACTTTCTCTCATCTTATTGGAAGGAAATCACTTTTGGGCTCAGTTTTTCATTTGCCGTGATTCCAACAAGACACCAGGCATTAATGGGAATACTTCAAGGAATCACTTGAAGAGCTCCTGAGGCTTTATTTGCCCTCAGGGATGAGCAGCAGTTGTTTCACAGCTCCCTGTTTCACAGGTACCTTTTCAATGATGCTGAAGTCAAACCCTTTGATTCTGCCCAGCTTGCTTCAGAGTGTTTTGGTGGAGAAATGACCGTAAGTTATTTTATGTATTATAAAGTTATGACTTGAATTTTTGTCATGTTCAACTGTTTAAAATATCTGTTCCAATCTGTCACAATCCAGGTATTTTTATGGGGGTTTAAAGGAAAATATATACTACTGTATAAGTAATAGTATAAGTATTACAGTAGTATAGTATTACTATATTAGTAGTAATTAGTATATTGGTAGTACTACTATAAGTATATAAGTATTACTAATAGTACATATATTACATAGTACATATAATACATATAATATACAGTACATATAGTAGTACATATAATACACAGTAGTATAAGTATTACTAAAGAAGCAAAGTTAATTAATGAAGTGTCTCTCCAAAGTGAGGTATTTCTTTACTGTATCTAGGTTTTTTCATACTATTTATTTAGTTATAAAAAAGTGAGTATGCAGCTGATTTAGGAATCCTTCTCTTGGATGGCTGCTTTGCTCAGACCATGGATGGAAGGAATAATTACTTCAAGCTTATGCCTGGTGTGGAAAAACAGGGCTTTTGGATCTTTGTCTATGCCCTGTGTCACATCAGATGGAATATTTTTGCACAGTATGAATACCAATAACTGTGTAACACTCAACTGTTCTCAGGTTATGCTCGAATTGATCATTATTTATAACTGTATATCATGGTAGAAACCACATAATGAATAACACAGTATCTTACTGACACAGTTCTGTGCATAAGAAAACTTCTTGTCTGACAAAGGCAATATGCAGAAATAAATCAAAAAGTTATTTAGTTTGGTAAAAGGTTAAAATACCTTTAGGTGCCTAAGAAGAAGAGGTGTCAAGGAGATGGATGAGGCAGGAAATTGCTTGGGATGTAGGTCACAGCATTGCAGAGCAGCTTTGGAAAATCAGGATAGGCCACTGGAGAAGGAAAAAAGAAACAAGACTCCTTTGAGAAAGAAATTGTCAGCAGCCTCTCTGCAAATGCCATGAAATAGTTCACATTTATCACAATTAAAAAGCCCTTATAATTAATGGTTTTGCTTTCTTCCTGACAGACAAAAACTTACGATTCAGTTACTGATAAATTTATGGACTTCTCCTTTGAAAAGGTATTTCTCTTCCAAACACTTGTCATGTGCTTGTATTTCTGATCTCCTGATTTATCTCTCAAAGCAAAAATGATAGAGATGTTTTTCTCTCCAAGACACACAGTGCTTACATGCTGTTTTATAAACGGATGGAGCCGGAGGAGGAAAATGGCAGAGACTACAAATTTGATGTTTCATCAGAATTGCTGGAGGTACAAGTTGATTTGTTTTAACACCCAATTTGAAAATCCCAAACGCATCAGAAACCTGAATAAACATGGGAAAGCAAAAGCAATGTGAATCTCTAAGATGACAGTCTTTTCACTGTCTTCCTTAGGACAATGCCATGGGATAGGAAAGAAATTATCATTTAGGTTTTTTCTCATTTTATCCTAAATATTGGATATATCCCTTTTTATCACCTGGATAAAAAGTATCCCCGCTCCCCCTGGCCAAAAGTATTGCTTTAGCATCTGCCACATTTCAGGTTCTTAACTTAAAAAGACTTTTCATCCCTGGCCAGCAAATCACATCATGCTTTTTATCCTTCTAGGTCTTAAAAATATTAATAGATTTTATCAGAGTTGAACTTTTAAACCGTTTTTATGTGAAAAGCACTATGAACAGATTTGGTCACAAAAATCACTTTGGAGAGAGGAACAGAAACATGAAATCCTGTTCTGGTTAATGAGGGAGAGTCAAATCTTACTCTTCAGGAATTTATTGGAAGGGCACAGAGCTCATCAAGCTTCAGGTTCGACTTCAGTTGTGGTTGAACTGTGATTCTTTTTCAACACCTTGGACCAGTTCTCCAAATTTCAGCCTCAAAGTCTGAATAAAGTTGTAAAAATGAGGTCACAGCAAGAGGAGAAGCTTTGAAGCTCTGCTCTGCAGTCATATGACAGGCAAAACTAATATTCACTATAGGACGAATAAAACAACTTTGTGCCAAGTTTTTAAAATAAAGAAAATGTTTCCAGAACTAATTTTTCACAAGCAAAAAAAAAAAAAAGTGTTGATTTTTTTTTTTTAACCATGGCAAGGATTTAAATAGCCTTAAAATCATACTTAAGTAGTGAAATAAACTGCTTTCTTGTATCTGATGTTAGCATTTTTTCTTCAGTGGATATGGCATGATAACATGCAGTTTCTTCAAGACAAGAACATTTTTGAGCATACATATTTTGGGTAAGTTTTTCTTTAAAAATGTAATATTAATGCTTCTTTTCTTCTTGCAGATTTTCATTATTTATTTTAATTAACAAATCAAATTACTGACTCTAGGTTTATGTGGCAGTTGTGTAGTAGCATCCCAAGCACACTACCAGATCCAAAAGCGGTTTCTCTGATGACAGCAAAGGTAAGGATTTCCAAACTATATCACCCTATATATTAACCTTTCCCTTGTTTACCTTTTAATTCCTCCATCCTAAATTAATGGTGCAATTTTTTTTTCCAGTTAAGCACTTCCTTTGTACTAGAGACATTTATTCATTCAAAGGAAAAGGTATTTTATTTACTTGTAAATTCTTATTAAGTAGCTGCATGAATAGAGAGTGAAAAGTATTTCTGTACTTTTCATTTTAGAAGTGTGATTATTGAGCTGTCACAAGTAGCATAGACAATGCAAATTAATATTTAAAGAGTCATTAATGTCATTTAACACATTTATAATAAGCAGTGCACAATGGAATAAAATGTATGGGTAAAAATGTATGTATTTTTCTGTAGATGCAATGCCTTACTAATTTATAAAACAGTTATTGTTTATAACTCTATTCTTAAGATTTGGTGTTCTGCCTAACCATTTAGAAATGTTTAAAGATGAAGTTGAAATGTATTCTTTGAAGTTATAGTTTTCTCTGTATTTCTTTTTGCAGCCCACAATGCTTCAGTGGATTGAACTGTTAACAAAACAGTTTAATAACAGTCAGGCAGCTTGTGAAGTAAGTGACTTAGGAACTCAGCAAAGTACAAACCAACTTTCTATATATTGTTTAACTTTCCTGGAGGTTCGTATCCCTGGAATATTTTGGACTATGAACTGCTGTATGTGGTGTATTTGTGCACTATGAGATGAAATTCATCCTCTAATTCCTGCAGATTCTGGGGAATGACTTAACTTCTCTTTACAGAAACCTTTGTTGAGACCACAGGGCAAAATCATTTTGTCACTGGAATAAAAGAGACAGTGTCACAATGTCTTTATTTGGTTGATTTTTGCATAGTGATTTGTGTAATTAAGATATGTTTAAATTAAATCACAGACAGGCAAAGAATTCTCGTGTTGGTGAAAGCAATTCTGAGATTCTGAAGAAAAGTTTGTGGTACTTGCTGTGATAGTTTGAATGTACAAGCAGCCCAGCACATACTGTGTCTTGCATTAGACCTTATTCAGTAGAAAGGAATTAAAATTATCATTCTATTATAAGTATTATATTCTATTAAAATTTCTAGGTTGATAAACTGTTGTGTAACATTCCACATTTGGGTGGTGCAGTAGCCTCAGTGTGGTGCAGTCCTGAGATATTTGAGTAAAGATATTTTACTATAGTAAAGAATACACAGGTGCAACTAAAACAAAAGTAAGAACATTAATACATTAATTCTTTGTTTTAAACTGTCTCTCCTTGTGACTAAACCACAACCCTGTGAGTCAGAAGACTCAGCTCTGTTATTGCTGAGTGTAACTCTGAATGAGTCATTCCCTTTTAGTTTTTCATAACTCTTGGCTCTCTGGAAACAGGGAGGCTTTTCCACATGTTAAAATAAAAGCAAAAGGGATCTAATTCAGAAACTGCTGTTTAATCCTATCACAATTCCACAAGATCCTTCAGCTTATGCTTTATTGGAAGCATTGTTTTTATTGTGTTGACATCACTTTTCAGGATAAGTGTGTGTGTTCTTCCAGATAATTAATGGCATGCAGAACACAGGGCTAAGAAGATACTGCATAGAAATTTATATGGATGTTTATTGCTCTTGATCTTCATTTCTTTATTCCTTCGTGCACAGAAGCCATTTAGATTTCCCTTGGATTAGAACTTGCCTATTCCTTAATAATAGTAACATCGATTTCTCTTCAGACTTTAATATCATGCAAACAGAAGATTTGGACTAGAGCAAGTTGGGAACAAAACTAACACAGTATGTATCTTCTGCAGTGGTTTTTGGATCGTATGGCTGATGATGATTGGTGGCCAATGCAGATTCTAATAAAGTGTCCCAATCAGATTGTGAGGCAGGTAAGAAAAAATGTTCTTTCCAGGTCAGGTGAGCCATGAACAGAAAGGGACAATTCTGAGGGCACAGATTTAATACCATAATTGTCTGGTTCTTTTCCATCCTTGAGTGTGATTTAGGGAATGTGTTTGGCCATGGGAGTGTTATTGTTGCTTGGAACAACATGGATATTAAGGTGGTGCTGTGGCTGCACAGTCGGGACCACAAATGTCACCAGAGATGCAAATCAAGGTTCCTACAACTCCCTCACGATCTCCACAAATTTGAACACTTTACATTAAAAATGTTTGTTTCTGAATGAATTCAGCAATAATTCATCAAGATACACGTTCAGAAAATAAAGAATAGACCATGTACATTCACTCTGCTCCTCAAAGTTCCTATTCTAAACTTCTGTAGTGGGTTTTTGTGGTAAATTTATAATATTATGCCACAAAGTTTTGTTAATACCCTTTTCTGGACTTACTTAAAATTGAAAAAAACCAACTGTATTAGTAGCATTTAGACATTCACAAACACAACTATTAATAGTGTTACTTACAAGTCTACTTTCTTTGCATATTAAAAGGTAAAACCTGTAGCATTTACTTCATCTCACCTGAATCCTTCAGTTGAATTTCTGATTATTGAAGTGATGTTTCCATATGGAACCATACATAGTTCCTATATGTAGCCCATCAGTAAAGGAATATATTTCATGAGAAAACTCTATGCAAAGTCTTTGGGCAAAGTTTTAATCCTCCTGAATGTTCTACAGATTAAAAATTACTGGAAGGAATTTCCTTCAACTTTCCACGTAAATTCTTACAAGCCTGAGGGGAAAATTAAAGAAAAAGAAATCTTGCCAAAAATATCAAAACCTTTCAGAAAATAGAGATAGAAGAAGAAAACAATATTTTTGAGCAGCAGTATAAAGTCATGTTTCAGGAGTGTACAGTGCACACCAATATTAAAAGCTGGTTTTAGGTTCCTCTGTGGGATCTCTTTATAAAAACCGGGTTTGACTGATCTGTTAAAATATGACAAAAATGAACTGTGGGGTCTCAGCTTTACCTTTGAATCTTTCAACCTGTGAAGAGCTGGAAGTGGGACTTGGAGACAGAATATTCTTTGCTTAGAAAGCACATCTTCACATGTGTGTAAAGGGATGAACATGTGGAGTTCATTCCCTTCTCCCTTTGCAGATGTTCCAGCGTTTGTGTATCCACGTGATCCAGAGGCTGAGGCCAGTCCATGCACACCTTTATCTCCAGCCAGGAATGGAAGACTGGTAAAACACAATACCTGGAAACTTCTAATTATCCATGCATTACTTATTAATGAATTACTCAGAATAGTCATGTAAACCTAAAATGATGCTAATTTAATTGTTCTTTATTATTCTGCCCAAACTGCTCTGATTTATTTAAAAGTACTATTAGGGTTGCAAAAGTAACTATCTAAAGAGACATTGTTTGGAATATTTATTCTCTTAGAGTAGGTTTTCAGTAGGATCTGTATTTTTCCTGTCATTACTACCCTGCAAGTGTAAATCTCACTGCTCAGACATGAGAATCCTACTGGAAATTGGATCTGGGGGCCCAGAGGTGCAAATTTTAACTTAAATTTTAACACATGTAGTCAAAGAAGGTTGGAGAAGAGAGGCAAGTCCTATAAGTAAATCACAGTTTTTGTCAAAAAGCAGGAAGAACCCTCTTGGATTCTGTTTGGTTCTGCTTACTCCCAAGAAAACTGTCACTTTATCTCCAATTACAAAATACTCAGACACTTTTTGATACATAATGAGAAGAAGAAGAAAATAGTTTTTCTTTTGTGTTGAGCTCGTGATTGTGATAATAACTTTTTGAGAGAAAATGGCAGTAGTAACTGCAATAACTGTGCTGCCTTATCAAAACTCAGGACATGAAGATACAGGTTTTGTGACAAAAGAGAGGATTTCATTTCATTTTCTCTGGAAGCCTCTGTGACTTGTTTTGTTCAGCAATAAGATCCAGCCAGGAGCAGATGAATGACACGTGGGTTTCTTACCTGGCAGAGGAGAAAGGGGCAGAGTAGAAAACAGAGATTTTTAGTGAATTTATTTTTTTGAACTGGTTCAGGATGACTTTATGCTCTGTATATATCCATGAAATGCCTGAGCTGGGCTTGGTTTGGTTGCAGTTCCGATGACATGGACGGCCCCGTGGAGGACATCGGCAGCCGCTCGTGCGTCACGCGCTTCGTGAAGACCCTCCTGTCCATCATGGAACACGGGGTGAAGCCCCACAGCAAACACCTCACGGAATATTTTGCCTTCCTTTATGAATTTGCCAAAATGGGGGAAGAGGAAGTGAGTATATCCCTGGGGTTTGGGGAATTAAGTTCTGTATGTGCCCGTCTGGATTATCCAGTAATTCCATACCCGTGTGTTTCAGAGCCAGTTCCTGCTTTCACTCCAAGCCATATCCACAATGGTCCATTTCTACATGGGAACTAAAGGACCTGAAAATGTGAGTTTTGAATATCTTGTATAAGAAGCACCAGTTTTTCATGTTTTATGTGTGATCATTAGTGCTCTGTCTCTTGAACCGTCTTTCAGCTGTTAAATTAAAATTACTGCAATTACAATTACACAATGCTTCAATTACATAAATTATACCATTTTTTCAGTGTTTAAGTGATATAATATTTTAAAAAAAGATGTTGAATTGGCTGGTTTTGTTTAGTATAGAAATAGATATTAAGTAGAAGCAATTAAAGTTGTCCTTACCATGCTATTAATGGTAATGCTGTTAATGATTGCTAACTCCTATTGTACAACTTAGGTTATTAAACTTCCTTGCTTTTTCTGTTAAATAAGCCACCATATCTTCAGCCAACCCATCTTTTGCTTTCTAAATACAGTTTAGCTTCTGCAAAATGAATGTTTCCATATGAAAATCAATTGATATTTACCTGGTTTGATTCCTACAAGTTTATTAAGTTCTTGGAATAAAAGAGCAGGATCAGTGCAAAGGCTCAAAATATCCACAGCAAAGTTGTCTTTTTTTTTTCCTTCCCCTTCAGCCACAGGTTGAAGTACTTTCTGAGGAAGAAGGGGAGGAAGAGGAGGAAGAGGAAGATATACTTTCTTTGGCAGAAGAGAAATACAGGCCTGCTGCACTTGAGAAGATGATTGCCCTGATTGCTCTCCTGGTTGAACAGTCTCGCTCAGAAAGGCAAGAGCTGGAAAACCAAAGTAAATTCTGACCTAAGCTGGTTCAGAGAGGAATTAAAAGATGTTGTGGGTCTGTTTGGGGGTTTATTGTGGGCTATTTTAACAGCATAAATGAGCTTGTATTTAAGCCCATTTTATTTTTAACCATTTAAAAGATAAAGGTTTTGTCATTGTTGACTCAGTAAAAGACTTGGGTTAAATATGTGAAAACATTCAACTGTCCACATTTGGATTTCTTTTTTTATCTGGTCTAAGTAAAAAATACTTATTTTTTTTGTTCTTTTTTACATCAATACCTTTATTGTCTCTTGTATGTTGTGACCCTGAAGAATATAAACACTCAGTCCTGGATGTCTCTTTAACTTTACTGATTCATCACTGAATTAAAATGATAATTTTCTTTATTTTAGGCATTTGACTTTGTCCCAAAATGACATGGCAGCATTGACAGGGGGAAAGGTAAGTAATTTAAGAATGACTGTATATATGCACCTCTCTGTACATATATAATTGTAGGCAGTGTAGTAATACCTGATTATCTGTTGCAGGGCTTTCCTTTTTTATTCCAACATATCCGTGATGGGATCAACATCAGGCAAACCTGCAACCTCATTTTCAGTCTGTGCCGGTACAACAATCGACTTGCAGAACATGTGAGTACAAGGGACTCGTGCCTGTTTGTGGAAAATCTTCTCTAATAAATGTAATGAGGTAATTTTTATTATTTTAATGAATAAACTCAAGTCTAAGTGAGTTTTGTTTTGTCTTTAAGATTGTGTCCATGCTGTTCACATCTATAGCAAAGTTGACTCCTGAGGTATGTAAACATACTGCTTGTCTATTAAATAGTCTGCCTCCATATTTTGCTGTTTTAAATTACTCAAATAATCTTTTGCTAATCAAAAATCCTGCATGGAACATGATCCAGGGAAGTTTTTGTGCCATTAAGTGAAGTGGAACTGCACTGTGGATGAAGTTTTTGAAAGCAGAAATGTGCTGGGCCACTTAGGATGAAAGTTTTATTCAAAGCCAAAAAATGTATTTCTACATTCTCCACCAATAGGAATTTTTTTAAAAAAATTGCTGATATTAAAATCTTTGTTCTAGAATAAGTGGAAATGAGTAATTATTGTCTGGTTGTTCAAGTTTTGGGGCAATATTTTGCAGTTCTATGCATGGAAACACATTTCTCAGTCAGATTAAATTCCTGCCCTGGTAATAACAAAAGTACTGAGAGTTCCAAATGGATTCCAGATGCAAAATATGTAATTATAGTATTAAACCCTTTCTTCAAGGGTTGTTAGAAGCTGGGTGAGTCTTGGAAAACTTAAAAAAAAAAAAGTCTTGTATCATGTTGCCTTGCACTGACTGTAACCAGGGGCTTAATTCTGCTGTATCCATGTGTGGATATGGATATATATGGATTATTTACAGATTAAATAGTAAGGGATTAAAGTATTATAAATGTTCATGTCTACAGTTCATGGAAATCTTACAGACTTTGGTTGGGATTTTTTAAATACTTTCAAAAAAAATCAGTGGATAAAATAAAACAGATCAAAAACTATATTCTTCTTTTTATGCATTGCAGGCAGCCAATCCTTTCTTCAAATTGCTGACCATGCTCATGGAATTTGCTGGTGGACCTCCAGGAATGCCACCCTTTGCTTCTTACATTCTGCAGAGGATATGGGAGGTACAACCTGTAAAAGAAACCAGAAGCTAAATTGTCTTTCTCTTGTTGGTTCTTTAACATACGTGAAAAGGTTTTACACTTCCTTGCTGCCTAGGTCCAGGATTTTTTATTACCATTCCTCTTCCAAATAAATGGCAACAGCCAATAGACATTTAAATTTTAGCTTAATGAGAAATGAACTGATTCACAATAAGGGTCTAGAATGCTGCTTCTAGGCCAGTTCCAGGTAGTTTTCTCAGTTATCCTTTGCAAGGACTGTAAAATGTTTCAAGACCCAGCAGTTGTTAGTTGGGTTCTTTTGGCCATTCTGTACAAATTCCTTTAATATTCTTGCTTTCTAAAGTGAGAAAGAGACTTTTCCACAAGTTGGCACAGGGATAAATTCCTTGATCTGAGCAACAGGTGAGGAAGTAAAAACTTTCACTTCATGTGGCTGCTCTTGGAGTTCCCAGCACAGTTTGCTGTCTTTATTCCCAAGGGTATTGTGTCCAACCTGGAAACTGGAACATTGAATATTCCAAAAAGTGGGGCTGGGGTTTGTAAGAGGTTGTTACTGTGCAGAATTGAGACCTCTGGTAAAACACAAACCTGTTTGTCCACTGTGGGGTAGAACATGGATTGCTGTTCCCAAGGATTTTCCTCCTGGTTGGGAGCAGTTGTAGGACAGCAAGTGTTTGCCAGGTGACTGATCTGATGAATGAGCTGTATCTGCTCCTCAGGTAAAGAAAGTTCAGAGAGCAGATCTGAAGGTCCAGAATGACATCCAGCTGCTTTTTGTGGATGGGGAAGTGGCAGGTTATGAATTTCCCTCAGGAAATCTTTCCCAGAGTTTTTTAATTAAACTTCCTGTGACAATACACAAGCTTGGCATGAAGTAAAGTCCCTTTGCTTAGTGCTTCCCTCAGCTGCAAAGTTTAGAGATGTAATTTTTTAAGCAGTCCTCATTTTATTTTCCCTCTTTATCCTCACTGCACAACCTGAACCTGCAGAGGAAGCAAGGCCTCCAAGGTTTCTGTTGGAAAATCAGACTTTTAGCAGTAGTTCTGGCTCTGGTGTTTCCAGGGTTATCCTTACCTTGTCAGCACAGGTCTAGGGATACAAACAGTGCAGGCAGGGATGAGAGACTTAGCACTTGATGCACAGACAGACAGATTTAGGGTGTAGAACCTCCTCTTGCAGCCACTCCAGTTTCCAGAAGTCATTAAAAGGTGCTGGAGCTCTGCAGACAGTGAGCAATGACAGTCCCTTCCTTGGGCATCACCTCCAGCCATTGCCAAGGAAACCTGACAGATCCATTTGTCATTTCTAAATAAAGGGGGGAGATTGTTCTTCAGGTGTTTTATTTTTAAATTGAGATTAAAATTTTATAAGCAGAGTTCTGGTCCTGTCAGCTGCTCTCTGATTCTTCAGGTGGATTAGAGTAACTGGGGTAGCTCAGCAATCCAGTTACTGCCTCTGGTTCCTTAGATAGGGAGGAGTTCCTTTTTCCTTGTTTGGGCACCTGAGGCTCAAGGTAAAAAGACAACAGTTTATAAAAACTAGCAAACGAACTAATTACATTCACTGGCCTCATGTCAACAGATTTTCAACTGCACAGAACCAGAAAGCCACGTTTTCTCCTTATTCTTTGGGCTTTGATCCCACACAGCACTCCACAGGCTATTCACTGCCTTGGAAAAATGCTGGATGAATTTATTCCCTGAAACTGTAAATTCACAAAAAAAATGTCCTGGTTACCCTCAGCATGAAGCTGTGTGAATGTCTTTGCATACCATTTATGTTCTTTTGATGTACAAAGCCACTGATTTGGTGTTAAGGTTTTGTGTTGGATATTTTAAAAAAAAACACTTATTTGTTTATAAAGACAAGATTGTTCAGTTTTTGTGCTTAATATCTCAACTCCTGAATATCTCATAATATGCAGAATAATTTCCTGCACTTAGACTGAACTTTCAAAAGCTCTAAGAGGTTCAGAAGCACAAAACAGTAATAAGGGGTTTTTTTGTGTGCCGGAGCAGCTCAGTCCTGTAGGTCCTTTGATAGCACTAAGTGATTTTAAAAAGATATTTGAAAGTTATTTTTAGGGGATTTTAGTGCCAAGGGTAATGCATTCCTGTTGATTTTTCCACTCTCCTGTCAGGTCATTGAGTACAACCCCTCTCAGTGCCTGGACTGGCTGGCTGTGCAAACCCCCCGCAACAAACTCGCCCACAGCTGGGTCCTGCAAAACATGGAAAACTGGGTGGAACGTTTTCTCCTGGCACACAACTACCCCCGAGTGAGAACCTGTAAGTGACTTTCAAGTGAAGAAAATTATTCTCCTTTTGTAGCAAGTGACTGTGCATGGGGGTGTCCCTGTCACAAATGCTCCCCTGTTTGTCTTTCCTTCCTTTTCCAGTAGTTTTGGAATTGCTGTATTTTAACAGTACAACTGTGGTGCCTCATCAAGACTTGCTATCCAGTTTTGATGAAACCTATGTTTTCATTTGGTGACTTAAATGATACTTTAGTAGGTTCTTTATCCCATGTGGTTAATCTGCAAGGTCCAGGAAAACCTAAAGAAGAAAAAGAGCTAATCCAGAAGGTTTTCCATAGTGTCCATCACATAGTTGTAGGTAGGAGTAGTACGTGGTGTTCTTTCACCCCTCACAGAGTAATTCAGTTGAGTCCTTTGAAGTTGTGGATCAAGAAGAAGCCACCTGTGCCTTCTGCTGAATTCCAGGTTGTCCTGACTGTCTAGTGTGTTCTGCCAGGAATAACACTGTCAGATTGCCAGAGCACATTTTCAGCCTTTCCTGTGTCCCCATTTTTTTTACAAAGGAGATTCCACAGTACAGGACACACTGAACTTTAATACATTTTCTGTGGCTGAGGGAGATGTGGGAGCTGGAGGTACAGCTTTGCAAGAGGCTCCAGTTGCAAACATCTCTGAGGAGATAATGATGTTTTGGTTGAGCAGTAGACAGTCATGGAAAAATCTGGTTTGTGTTCCTGGGGGATGCAGTGTCAGCACAGGGAGAACCAGGCACAACACAGGGATGTAGGGTGAAGAGGCCTGAAAGCACATCTCAGCACCACTCTTAGCATGTTTTACTAGTCCTATCCACTGGGATTTTTTCATCCCTAGTGTGACTGTGGTAATAGCAGAGCCTGTAAAACCCTTTGGGATCTGTAAATGGAATGTACAGTGTAATTTAACATGGCTGTTAAGCGGGTGTGTCACTGCCAAAGGTGTAACAAATCTGTTTCTATTTGAAGCTGCAGCCTATCTCTTGGTGTCGCTTATTCCAAGCAATTCCTTCCGTCAGATGTTCCGATCGACCCGCTCTTTGCACATCCCCACCCGTGACCTGCCCCTCAGCCCCGACACCACGGTGGTCCTTCACCAAGTCTACAACGTGCTGCTCGGCCTTCTCTCACGAGCCAAACTCTATGTTGATGCTGCTGTCCACGGCACCACAAAGCTGGTGCCCTACTTCAGTTTCATGACGTACTGTCTGATCTCCAAAACCGAGAAACTCATGTTCTCCACTTACTTCATGGACTTGTGGAACCTCTTCCAGCCCAAGCTCTCCGAGCCGGCCATCGCCACCAACCACAACAAGCAGGCCCTGCTGTCCTTCTGGTACAACGTGTGCGTGGACTGCCCCGAGAACGTGCGCCTTATCGTCCAGAACCCCGTGGTGACCAAGAACATTGCCTTCAACTACATCCTGGCCGACCACGACGACCAGGACGTGGTGCTCTTCAACCGCGGGATGCTCCCGGCCTACTACGGCATCCTGCGGCTCTGCTGCGAGCAGTCCCCTGCCTTCACCAGGCAGCTGGCCTCCCACCAGAACATCCAGTGGGCCTTCAAGAACCTCACCCCGCACGCCAGCCAGTACCCAGGGGTAAGTTCCTGGCACCAAAATTCCATCGGCGTCGTTTCCCCTCTTACCCCGATGTCCCCTGTAACGAAAAATGTGACAAATTATTTAACGTGTCTGCATTTGGATTCCCTGACTGTACTTTGGGGGGAGTTGTTTTGGATGTTCCTTGCTGTGGAGCAGTTGGAGAGCAGATGTGGTTTTTTTCTGGGAGCAGACACAGGTGTTTCCATTGTTCAGTATTCCATACGCCAGCTTAGTCGTAAGAAGCAAGGAAAAGCCTTTAGTGGTGGTCTAGAAAGCAGGTTGTGTTCTAACACATGAAGTTGGAGGAATTCCCAGTTTCTGGAGTAGGGCCAGGATTTAGCCTGTTGCATTCCAGTGGAGGACAGCCTGGTGTTCACCTTGGGAATACTTACATAGCTTTGGCAAACACAGGGAATTGCACTGTCACTACAACACTTCCAGTAGAGAGTTATGTTAAAGTAGGTGTGTAATGGGGAGACAACAGCCCTACAAAGGCTTTAGGAAACAAAGTGCTTGGCTTTGCTTGATTGCCCTGTGAAAATTGCTTTGGGGTCCTTTAGGGGTGTGCAGGGACAGAAAGAATACAAAGATTTCCATGAAGGAGAGACAGAGGAAGTGTGAAATCTTCTGTGTTAAACATCTGCCTAGTTCAGCTCACAGAGAAATTTCATACTCTGACAGTCCTGGGAGGAGTCCTGCTGCTTTCCTGGTTGGCATCTCCCCTTACAAGCCTCAGTTTGTCTTGCAGGGGACCTGAGTTACTCCACTGTGTTTATTAGTGTTCCCCAGACTGCAGCAGGTTTTAGCACAAGCAGCTTTCCGAGTGTTTGGTCCCAGGGATGGGGTTTTCAGATTCCTTTGTACATATATATATGTTTATGTGTGTACATGTATATGTGGCAAGGAGCTGTGCTGTTAGGAAGCACCACAACATCTGATTTTATAACTTTGTTGTAATGCTCAAGAATGAGTTCCCATCTAAATTTGCTCACATGTGTTTGTTCCATGTGTTACTTAACATCTAGTAGCACAACAGTAAGTAATAAAAATCAGACCTAAACCATAATATACTGAGAGAGATGACTCTAACCCAGTATTTTTGTGTGTTTCAGGCAGTAGAAGAGCTGTTTAACCTCATGCAACTGTTTGTAGCTCAGAGGCCAGACATGAGAGAGGAGGAGATAGAAGACATAAAGCAATTTAAGAAAACAACCATAAGCTGTTACCTGCGCTGCTTGGACGGACGGTCTTGTTGGACGACTCTGATAAGGTACAGCACTGTTCCCATCCAGCATTTCACTGGAATTCCACCCTCAGCCTACCCTGGTTAGATGGGAAAAGCTGTATTTTCAACTGCTCTTGTTGATGGTTGTTATTTTGGGGCTTGGTAAAAATTGTGCCCGTGGGACAGAATTTTATTGTGTCGTGTCTTGGAAGAGTTTTTCATTTCTAGTCTTAGTGGTTCATCTGAAACTGTTGCTGGGCATTCTCAGGGAACTATAAATTGCCTGTGTGTGTAGGGTCAGGTTTGGGGTTTTAGATGCAAGTGTTGATGTTTTGAAACACTTGTGAAAAGGACAAACTGTTACCTGGAAGGGTGACATGGGGTCACCTGGCACAGAGCACAACCAGGCTGTCCCAAACGCTCTGGAATCATTTTTATGTTGAGAGAAATCATTCATTAGCATAATCCTTTCTTTCCTATTCTGCTGAAAGCATAAAATAGCCTGCTAAAAATGTTTTTGGGCATTTAAAAGGCCAAACATGTGCTTAACTGAGCCTGTTTAAATGTATCATTTAAGAAGCATAAACCTCTCCCTTTTGAAGTTCGTTATTTTCCAGTTTTTCCCATTTTTGCAGATATTATTTGGGAAATAGTTTAGGTTTTCCTGGGAAATGCTTCTGTTTATAAAATACTTTCCATAATATAAAGAAAATTGACAGCAATATGAGGGGAAAAAGTGAAGAGCAGATGTTCTTTTTGGTGTTCTTTTGGGGTTTCTTTGTTCTTCTGTGATTTTTTTATCAAAATACAGCACGAGCTTAACATTTTTAAGCATTTCTTTGAATTGTGAAAAGATGGGATGCAATTTTCAGTGTTTTCAATATCTGGATTTTTTTCCTAGTGCCTTCAGAATATTATTAGAATCTGATGAAGACAGACTTCTTGTTGTGTTCAACAGAGGATTGATTCTGATGACTGAGGTAAGTGCTTTGCTATTTAATTATAACAAACATCTCACACTGGTACTTCCCCTGTCATCTTTAATAAGATTTCTTTAGTAAGAAAAAGATCAGGAAACTGCCTGTTTCTCAGGACAGAGGGAAAACCACTCACAAATGATGCTGAGAGGAGTAAATTTCTGCTTTTCTGGTGTCATTCCCTTTGTTACAGATAACTGGGAATGGCTGAGCACAGTCACATAGTTGTTACTAGTTAAAAAGTGTTAAGGCAACAGGTTAAAATACAGAAATAACTTGAAGGATATTCAGCTGCAGTTGTATTTCTGACATTTCTTTGAAGCCCTGCTGAGGCAGTTTATCTTTCCTGTCTTTTGTGCCTCTGCAAGAAGGAGTGGTCTGAGAACACATAAACTCGATTTCTTTCTGATGAAACTAAACCTAAAATGTGTTTCTGGAGCACATTTAGTGTAGTCAGGTTGTAAATGGGTATTTGGGCCATGAGACCAGACCAGAGTTAGTTTGAAATAGAAAGGGGAAAAACCCCCTGAAATAATTAATCTCTGAACTGGATACAGTTGGGATGTGGAGTCCCTGCCCCCAGCAGTTTCACTGCACAGATCCACACTCCTGAGGGTGTCACATCCTGGATTCTGTTCAGCACTTCCATTAGGGAGGTGATGGATGAGAAGGGGTGTTTATTCAATATCCTGGCAATGCACCATGGGAAGGATGTGTTAGATCCCTTTGGGAATAAAAAACTGGATGTGTTGGAGAAAGCATAAAAATAAGATCCAGTTCATTCTTGGCACGTGTAGAGTGGTGTATTCAGGGAGAGAGATTAAACTGGTGAAACCCTTGGGGCAGGACAAGTGGCTTGGAGGTGTTTGTGGCTGTGCAGAAAAATGGGATTTGGGAATGGGCTGTGCAGGAGGGGTCAGCCAGCACAACTGGAAGTTGTCAGGAGGACTTTGAGCAAACATCTGTCAAGGATATTTAGTCTGCCTTAAGGCATGTGGGTGGACTGGATGATGCTTTGAGGTTGATTCCAGTCCCATTTTTATATGGTTTGTATAAAAAAATTCTCTTAACTCCTTTCATACGTCACCAGTTTGTATTTTCTGGGGAAAAGTGATAGATGGAATTCCAAAATCACTTGGAAAAATGAAAATGAACACACTGCAGTGCTGTTTGAAAACTGAGTTTTCAGGAGCTTGTTACACATGTAAGGCTATTGATTAATTAACTGTGGAATTACTCCAGAGTATCTGTTCCTCTTTGTTGTGAAACTGCCTAAATTCAATAAACTGGGTCTGAAAAGTTAGAAAGTGAGCTATAACATTATCCATACATGAAACATAAGTAGGTTTAAGATACCTGTGTACAGATGTATTAAAAAAACTTGTGTAACAGCTTAGTTAACCCTGATCCATACCAACAACGGATAATTAAATTTATAAGGAGTCTGTGATAGAAAATTAATTTATCCTGTGTAAAACAGTGCTAGAAATGAGGTAAAACTAATGCTACTTCACAGCTTGACATCACCTGCTCTTATATTTTCCCTTGTTGGCTGGAAGTGTTTTGTGTGGTGACAAATAACGCGCCGAGGAGTTGTCACATCCAGAAGGGTTTTCCACTTAGGATTGGCCATGTGTCTTTTATCTCCCCTGGAATATAAAAATGGCCTGGCAAGGTTTTGCATTACAGGGAATGAGGTTCCTGTTCCTTTGTCTTTCAAATCCCCCAGCAGATCAAATATCTCCTCTTACATCTTGCGCTGGAATTTTTTGCCGTTCAGAAATGAGTTGCTTTTCCTTCCCCGATTTTTCTATCAATCACAGATGCCCAGGAGGTATTTTAGTTATAAAAGGAGGAGTAATTCATCTCATGTACAATCACACAGCAGATGTCCTTAAGCAGCATTTTGAAAAATGAGTGGCATCTATCTTAATCTTATCTTTCTTTCCCCCCAAATTCACATACCTGTGTCTGCACTTCTTGTAGCACTTGGTCTGTTGGCACAGAATTCCAGGTGTACAAAAATCCTGTGTCTCAAATTCTGCTTTGTTCATTGGGCTGGAGATAAAGATGTGAAAACTTTGTCATTATTTTGAGCCAGTAACATAAAGCTTTCACCTTGAAAACAAAGAACTTTGTGAATATATCTGGCACTGTGTATTTTTTGAGCATAAAATAAATGTACCTGTAGGATAAAAAGAGAAATACTAACAAATATGTTAATTTGGCTTGTTAATTCTGGCATTTTTTCTTCCCAGTCCTTTAACACATTGCACATGATGTACCATGAGGCCACAGCTTGCCATGTAACTGGAGACCTGGTAGAGCTTCTGTCCATTTTCCTTTCGGTTCTGAAGTCAACACGTCCATATCTGCAAAGAAAAGGTTTGATTATAACCCTGGAAAGGATTATATGCCTGTAGTCTGTGAATTCATTTTCCTCACCCAAACCCTGGTGCTTATGATCTGTTTAAAACCTTGCTGAACAAACCATATCTATTATGGTCACTAATAGATATTAAATTGTTATTTATTACTGAGTTAGTGTGAAACGAGATTACATAAATTTAATTTAACAGATTTCTAGGTGGATTACAATCATTAGAGGAAAAAGAGATTCTTTTTTTCTGTGCTTTATTTGAAGTGCTTTTGAGCAATGCCCTGAGCAGATGTGATGTTTGCACTTGCAGATGTGAAACAAGCTCTCATCCAGTGGCAGGAGCGGATTGAATTTGCCCATAAGCTCCTGACTCTGCTCAATTCCTACAGTCCTCCCGAGCTTAGGAATGCCTGCATTGGTAAGTCCTGCCCATGAACCTGCAGGCAGGAAGGACCTGTCCTGCACAGGTACCTGCTGTGAGGTGTAAATGCCACTTTTGTAAGTGCCAGAAAACTCTGTAGGTCGGGATTGTTCGTGGAATATTGTCAGGACGTCAGCGCTGATGTTCTGATCCTAAAGAATCCTGGTTGTGTCAGGTTGAAAGGAATATTCCCACTTCCCCAGGCACAAACAGTCAGCTGTCACTGAGAGACTAAATTTACCACCTGAGGAAAAACTCCTCAATTCAGGTGTGAGTTAAGAAGCAAATCCCAAATCTCCATTAAAATCCAAACATGAACTAACGCTCCCCTCAGAAGGGGTGACCAGGTTAGTCTGAGAAACAGCTTTTCCTGTTGGTTTTTCTGACCCACTGCTGTAAAGTGGAATAGTGGAAGTAAAGCTTAAAATAGCTTGTAGAATGGCATGGATTTGCTCTGTAAAATGTAGACACAGGTATTAAATACAAGTGTCTCTTTTGCATTAGCAGAGCTATGTCAGAAAGGTCCAGGCTTTTCCTAGTTCAGGCTTTTTTAATGTTATTTAATGGATTGCTGATAAAGGCCTAAAACTGTGTCCAAATTACCTTTTTTTTGTGTGATTTCTGTGCATCTCCCCCTGTTTTGAGTATTTCCTCATTGTCCTCCTGACTCTGCTGCTGGTTGACATTTTCCAGGAGTCAGACCCGTTTAAGAAGAAGCAAAGAGGGTAAATTTTACTGAGCTTCTCCTTTCTCCAAGCTGACACCCGTCCCTGGTGGTTGATCTACCACTGAGCAGCTTTTCTCCCAGTGGCACACAGAGGTGAAGGGAACTGGGACTGATTTAGGGGTGTCACTCAGGTGTTACTCACAGTGGAGCTGAGTGAAAAGGGATATGGAAGCGAGTTTGCAAATGCATGAGCCTTAAGTTGAACTGTTTGCTGTTAAGAAATAACAATATGTAATAGCAAAAACAACTTTTTGTTTGTAGATGTCCTCAAGGAGCTTGTACTTTTAAGTCCTCATGATTTCCTACATACTCTGGTTCCATTTCTACAGCACAATCATTGTACATACCACCACAGTAATATCCCAAGTAGGTATTTCAGTGATTGTATTTTGAAGTTCTCTTACACTATTATTACTCTGTCGTGTTCCTTGCTGATGTCAAATATTGACCTTTTTAATGTTATCCCCTATTTTATCCGAACTTACACTACAGTGTCTCTTGGACCTTATTTTCCATGTCGTGAAAATTTGAAATTAATAGGGGGGAAAAGCAATATTCGTCCTCCGCGTCCCGAACTCAACATGTGCCTCCTGCCAACCATGGTGGAAGCCAGCAAGGTATGTCAAGTGTGGCCCTAAAAAGAGCTGTTTCTCTCTTGTTTGCCCATTTTTATAAAAGTATGGCAAGAATCCAGTAGCTCAATGCATTTACCTTTTCTTTGTAAGCAAAGCATAATTCTTCTTCAAGATGTGTTGTCCTCATATACTCCATTCTAGTTGTGCACTCCAGAAGCACCATTTCCCTGCCCTTGCTGACACACAGCTCCATATTCCAGACAGGATAAGGGTTTGGACCTAGTGTTAGGAAAAAAAAACCCAGAGCACACATTTGGGTGATTTTCCAATCTGTCTGTGGCATTTATAAAAAAAATTGAGGGATTGTCCAGAGGGGTTTCACAACATGTTGAGGTTTTATTGCCAGACAGCCAAAGAGATCCTGCAGGTTCCATCAGTCCATTGAGCTGGGACTGAGGTGTAATATTCTACTTGTCTGGGTAAAATCCAGTGCCTGCAATGTCATAGAGGGCTTTAAGTCTTTCACTTCCCATTTTCCCTTCTGTGGGCTTCCTGATGGGATGCCAGTTTTGGTGGGGCTACTCCGTAGTGATTTGCCACGTCCCGTTGTTACAGCTGCACCAACGGTGGGATTCAGCTCACGGCACTTTGCCTATCTAAAAAGTCAACTTCCAGCTCATCCTGTGGCCATAAATAGTTAACCCTGGGAAGGAGGTAAATAATCCCCCTCCTTCCTGCCCTGAGTCTGGATGAGGTGACTCTGCCTCCCTCTCCACCGACCGCAGGGAACCCCGAGTGGATTTTAGATAGCTAAAGTCAGGTCAGGTGAATCCCACCCTGACAGGAATATGTATGGACAATCATTTGAAGCAGGAGAACTGGTTACTTGCTGTCCGGTAACCGTGGTTCTTCAAGATGCTTTGTCCACACAGATTCTGTGCTCCTCCCGCTGTGCTAATTCCAGGTGCTGTCCTAGGGGATTCTTATGGGTGAAGGAATGGAGTGGTGGTTGAAGCCGCCATACCCCTTGTGCCCTCAGGTACAGTGGTCGCAAGGACACACTGGGTGCAGGCACAGCCCCAGTGGACACAGCTTTTCAGAAAGAATCCAATCTCCTGCACATGGGGCCTATGTGCACGTAGATGGGAATCTGTGTGGGCAACACATTTCGAAGAAGCTCGGTTACTGTAGGGTAAGTAACCCTTCTTTTCTAAAGCTTTCAGAACGATGCTGTGTCTATTTGTGCACCATCAAATCGACCGTGTGAACCAAGTGCTTAAAAAACAAAAATCACAGAGAGCCAGAAATTATCTGTGGTGGGTTCTTCCCATCGTGTATGGCCACGATACGTCATAGTGTAAATGTCTGAACTTTAAAAGTTGTCATCCTACATGACACCGTACTTTAGACTTTATATCGAATTCCTATACATTAGGAAGCAGAGGATTTTTAAACCTCTGTAACCACATCCACAATCCCATTTCCCTGTGGTTTTGCATGCTTGGTTTTCATTCAACTGCTTTGTTTGCTTGAGTTTTCGAGGTTTCCTTTTGGCTCTCTGCTCTACAGAAGCTGATGCCATTTTAAGCGTGTATGTCCAAAATAAATTAAAATACTGGCATACATATATCATTGAGACATCCTGAAAAATTCTGCTTAAAAACCTTGTGAAGCTTAGTCTCAAGAAAATTCTGAATTCTGCAGATCATAACCGACAAATGATAACTTAAAAAGCAGTCATGTATTTATACTTAGGTATCTGTTTGTGATGTAAAATTACTGATTCTTTTCTTGTCCCATTCAAGACATGGTATTTGCAGAGCTTTGCACCTTCTCAGTGTTGATTGAGAGTCCTCCAATAAAAGGTTTTACTGCTGGGGAGTTTATGCCATCCCTCCTCCCATCACACGTGGTGTTGCCAAGGGCTGGGCAAGGAGGCACCTGGAGATTCCCACTGTTTTCCTGTAGCACACAACGAAGCATTTTAGGGCAGGAAGTGCAGTGACACGAAGGGAGATGTTTAGGAACTCTGGGAGCTGTCCTGTTGTTCTGTAGTTTAAATGAAGCTCCCTTAAATCTTCAGGGCAAAGATGATGTTTACGACCGGATGCTGCTGGACTATTTCTTCTCCTATCACCAGTTCATCCACCTCCTGTGTCGAGTTGCAATCAACTGTGAAAAGTTTACTGAAACTTTAGTTAAAATGAGTGAGTATCAGGGTGAAACAGCCCGAGGGTAACTTTTCCTGCGGTAACTTTGAGTGCTTCTCCACTAAGTTTTATATTCAGAGTTTTTAAGGAAAAGCAGAGCTTGTGAAACTCGCTGCATTTGGCCATTATTTTGATCCACAAAACTGGTATCCATGTATGAGGTAGTGCAGCCTTACCCACGTGAGTGGCACACTTTGGGCCTGTCCAGAAAGGAGCTGAGGCAACCAGGGAGAATTCACGGGTTTTGTGCATTTAGAGTTTAATACAGAACTGGTATGGGCAGTTTAAATGGCTTTGGATCAGATGCTGAGTCCTGAGCACCTCAGTGGCAATTATATGACAATATTTAAAGTTTTGTCTTCCCCCACGGACCTGAGGGTGAGTTACTCAGTGTGCACAGACCTCAGTGTCACACCAATAATCTTGTCCCAAGAGTGATCACAGAATGTTCTTTTACCCCCTGAATCACCCATTTGTGTGTTCATTAAATGGACCGTACGAACCTCACAGACTGAGGGTTTCTGATCATAAGAAATGCTTGGAATGTGATCCTAGGAAATGATACAGCACCTTGGCACTGCTTTTATCAGGAATTTCCCTGTCTCCCACAAAATTCTGCCACACTGATTTGTTTCCTCCTGCAATTCCAGGTGTCCTGGTTGCTTACGAAGGTTTGCCACTTCATCTCGCACTGTTCCCCAAACTCTGGACTGAGCTGTGTCAGACTCAGGTAAGAGTCAGCTTGAGAACCAAAAGAATGGAAATACAGGCAAAACACAGGAATTGTAACTAACAGGTGTTTAATAAAACACCTCTGCTTATGTTGCTGCCACCTGATAGAACCTGAGAACTGAAGTGTAAAATCTGGGATATTGCATTTTCTCCCAGTACACCCTGCAAACACTGAACAACACTGAACACTGAAACCAGCAGCATCGGTGGGATGGTGGGTGTGCAGACACCACCTCGTCCTGCCCTGTGAAATCCCAGCTTTTTATGTAGCACAAACACTGGGATGATGAAAGGAAAACTGGGAGATCTCTTTGGGAGGCACCGTCCCTTCCCGTACGTACCGATGGGATAAACCAGCCTTCCAGGACAATGTGAAATAAGGATTTGTACAATTTGCTGACACCTGCTGGACCTGAGCTGTGTTTCAGTGGTGCACTGTGTTTCACTGCACTTCCAGTGGTGACTTCCCATGTTCTCTCTCCCTGCCAGTCCGCTGTGTCCAAGAACTGTGTGAAGCTGCTCTGTGAAGATCCAGTTTTTGCAGAATACATAAAATGTATCCTGATGGATGAAAGGACCTTTCTCAACAACAACATTGTGTACACCTTTCTGACCCATTTTCTTCTCAAGGTACGTGGTCCTTTAGTGATAATTCCAAGGAATGCAGTCATTGATGCTGTTTCATTTTGGGATACTGTTTTCACAGTTCCAATTTTTTTCAGGTTTAAAAAAAAAGGTACTTTTTTTTCACAGGTGCAAGGGCAGGTGTTTTCTGAAGCAAACTGTGCCAACTTAATCAATACTCTAATTACAAATCTAATAAATCAGTATCAAAGCCTAGAATCTGACTTCAGCAACCAGAGGGTTGAAATTTCCAAAGCAAGCTCTACTCTAAACGGGGTGAGTCTTTCCTAAGTTGTTAAAATACCAATTTATTTCCTACAGGAACTCTTCAGTGCCCTGTGCCAGGTCCTGGTTAAGGGTGGGCACTGTTTGCTCCACTCTGTGCCTGGTGAGGGCATGGCAACCTGGGAATGTCATATCCTGGGGAGCAAAGTGATGCAAAGTGCAACAGATTTAATGGTAGGAACGTCCTAACCCAGCCAGATTTTGTCTTAGGACAGATCTGCATTAAGGTCAGCAGACAGCAGTGAGTGGGACATTTCAGTAGTGTAAATATATCTGGAATTTGATCTTTTGGGCCTTACTGCACAGGATTAATCCAAAGCCAGTTTGAAATAAGGCTTGTTAAGTTTGTTACTGCTCTGTTTTTCCAGGACCTCCGAGCACTCGCCTTGCTGCTTTCAGTGCACACTCCCAAACAGCTCAACTCAGCCCTGATCCCAACTTTACAAGAGCTTTTAAACAAATGTAGAGCTTGTCAGCAACAGAGGAACTCATTACAAGAGCAAGAAGCCAAAGAAAGAAAAACTAAAGGTTTGCCTTCTTATAATGGTTGTAAAATGAGTGTAAGACATTATTTTATCCCTGCAGGGTGGGCCATTCCTTGGTCCAACACTGCACTGGAAATACTTTATTACGGAGCTAAAATTCATGAATTGCATGAATTTTCTGTCAGGAAATAAGCATTTATTGAACGTGGGAAAGGATGGGAATGTGAAAGCGGGCGGGAGCGGCAGGAGAAGCACCTTTTCCCTGAGCCAGTTTTCCCGTTCCTTGCAGACGATGAAGGAGCGACTCCCGTGAAGCGGCGGCGGGTCAGCAGCGACGAGGAGCACACGGTGGACAGTTGCCTCAGCGACATCAAAGCTGAGCCCAGGGAGGCTCTGACCCCCACCAGCACTTCGGACAACGAGACACGGGACTCCTCCATCATCGATCCGGGCACGGAGCAGGACCCTCCGTCCCCCGAGAGCAGTTCTGTCAAGGAGTACAGAATGGAAGGCCCTTCTTCGTTTTCAGAAGACATAATGTTGGCCACGCGGGCGCAGCACGCGGAGGAGCAGCCGGGAAACGGGAAATTCGAGGAGTGCAAAGAGTTCAAAGACCTGCAGGCTCCCAAGGATTCCATGGGAGCCGAGGAGGACTCGGAGTTCCCTTCCACGTCGATCTCCGCGGTTTTATCCGACCTCGCAGACCTGCGGGGCTGCGACGGCCAAGCCTTACCAGCCCAGGACCCCGACACGAGTTTAGCAATCAGCTGTGGCCATTCCAGAGGACTTTTTAGTCACATGCAGCAGCAGGACATTTTAGACATCCTGTGCAGGACCATTGAGTCTACGATTCACGTGGTCACACGGATATCCGGGAAAGGAAACCAAGCTGCTTCTTGACATTAGATGGAGCATGTCTGCTTTTAAGTATTTTTTTTTTTTTTTAAAAATCCTTCTTCTCCCTCCCCCTCCCCTCCAAAAATGCTGTTTGTATAAGTTTTGCTTATTTCTGTTTTGTGCTTCAGTTTGTCCAGTGCTCTCTGCTTGAATGGCAAGATAGATTTATATGCTTCATTCTTGGTCAGGCAGAACTCCAGATCCTTTTCTTTGTTTTTAATTTTATTTTATTTTGCATCCTACCGTACACTTTCTTAAAGGGCAATCAGATAATGGCTATGTTTTATGTAATTAAGAGTTCACTGTAGTGGCTTTCATTTAATATGGCTGTCTGGGAGACAGGGCCTCCTGGCCCTGTATGATGTAATTTAAACTTATGGCATTTTTACTGTGTATAATATGGTGTCCTCTGTGCCAGTTTTGTACCTTATAATCGAGGCAGATTGCCTCAGATCGCTGTGGTTCTTATTATCAAAATTAAGTTTACTTGTATACTAAACAACCACAAGAAATTTGATTCTGTAAAGAATCCTCTTTAGCTGTGGCCTGGCAGTATATATATGGTGCTTTATTTAACAGAATACCTGTGGAGGAAATAAAGCACACTTGATGTAAAATTAATTGTTTTATTTTTATTGACATGATCAATTGCTATTCTGTGCACTTCATTAAACTGATTGTGATGACTTTTCATTTGTTTATAATATGTTGCTTCAGTCTCTGGATTTGTCAGCAAAGAACCTCCTAAGTAAGTGCAAGAGCAGCAGAGAGAGATGAAGGGCAGGTGGGCAGGATTGATGGAAATCTGGTGCTGCTCTGGTTTATGTGCACAGATGTGGAGGGGCTGGTGCTTGGTGTTGGAACATGAAGTGCTGTCAGAAGCCAGTGCAACTTGGCATCTCCTTTCCTTCATTTTAACCTGTGTGATGGTGTCATTTTTCTCCTGCACCATTTGCAGACTTCCTTTCTTTTTCCCCTCTCCCTGGCTGTGCTCCCTCATTTTTGACAGCTGCTACAGCCCTGGAATGCTGGAATGACTTTATCACCTCTCCCGTCCTGTTTCCTCCTGTTATTTCTGAGCAATATCCATTTCCTATGTGACCTTTTGGCCTGTCAGTGTTACTGGTTTTAATATCCAATTAAACTCCATTTTCAGTTTCATTTTCCAGTTGCTTAGCTCATTTGTTTTCTATTGTCTTCATAATACATCTATTTTGGTCTGAATTCTTTCATTCCATCTACCATTTACTACAGTTTAGTATCATTTGCTTCTCCTTGAGTCTATTATATGATATTCTTGCTCCCTTTAAATCTACTCTCATTGTTTTTAACCTCGTGTAATTAATAATTTCTCTTTCAAGTTCACACTTTAAATTCCCTTTTAGCACTTTTATTCCTGCATTTACAGACACTGCTGATGCTGGTGAGTGTGAAGTTGGTCTCATTTATCAGACATGAAGTAATTATGGTTTTGCTCTCTTTAGGAATGATTTTATTACCTTTTCTGATCAGCTTCTCCCCAGGTTGTGATTCAGAGAAATCATCAACAGTTTTTTTTCTGGTCAGAACTTCTACAATCAAAACCCATCTCTCAAGTCTCTGCCAAACCAAGTGAGTTGTGGTTGGTCAGGTTGTCTTTAGGAAGATATTTCCCACTGGCTCTAAAGATCTTTGAGATGCAGCAGCCCTTGTAACCCTTTGGTGAGTAGTTTCAGTTAATTAATCACCCTTATTAACACTGTTGATAAGTTGTCTGACCTCAGTTCCAGCTCCTGCCCTCTGTTGGCTTTATCTCCTCCCCCAGGATGAGGTCACACCATCATTGGTACTGGAGAGGGGGATCCTGTTTGTTGGGATGGTTTTTATCTCATTTTCAGTAGACCAACTATAAACAGCACTTCATAATTATTTCATAAAGGATACACAAATATTACCCCATTAATCATGTCAAGATTACCAGAAATGTGATTATTTTTACTGCTCTTCTCTTACATTACCTTCTCATTTCCCCCTGGAGTATTCCTGCAATTTTATTGAGGTGTTGTTTTTTTTCCCCCTGTATTTTTTAAACAGAAGTAAAGCAGTACCTGCACAAATGTCTGCTCTTCCACACCCTGGTTCCAGCTGTTTATCCTCCATGTCCCTCATTTTACGTGCTCTGTAAGCCATTATTTTTTCCACAGTATTCCCCTTTGACTTCACATCAGTTTTCTGGTTTGTATTTCATTGCCTTCAAGAATGTTCCCTTATCCCTGCCTTTGAAAACCCTTTAACCCTAAACCCTTTAATCATTAACTGGCTCCCTCAGCCTCTTAAACCTTTGATTTTCTTCCAGGCTTTATCCCACCTCTCATTTTATTATTATTTATTTCCTCCTGGAAGTTCCACCTCCCATTTAACCCCTTCAAAATTAAGCTTTTCTATTTCAAAGCATCTCCCTGCACAGTCAGCTCTGCTGTGGGACTCCAGCTGTTGAAACCATCCTCTGTACTGATTTTTGGCCATAATACAACAAATCACATCATTCCCAATGAATTTTTTTTTCCCCTTTGGCTTTCTCAGCTCACCAGTCATTCACCATTTTTTGCTTTTTATTGCAGAGTCTCTGAGAAATTTCAGCCCCATTTTAGAAGGAACTGGTTTGCTGCAAATCCTCCTGAAGGGCACCTGGAACAAGGGAAAGGAACTTTTCCCTCGGATTTCTCTCAGTCCAGGCAAACTGTGTGCAGACAATGGAACCTTCAGCTGGGAAAAAAGCTAATCTCAGGTGTGGGGTTTTTTTTTTTTTGCATGATTTTCACATGTTCTTAGCATGTTCTATGTAACATGCCAAGAACATGCTAATGTCATGCTAAGAACATGAGAATGTCATGCTAAAAACATGCTAATGTCATGCTAAGAACATGAGAATGTCATGCTAAGAACATGTGAACATCATGCAAAAAATCTTAGATTCGTTTGTTTTGTAAGCATGACAGTCACATGTTCTTAGCATGATTTAAGCATGTTGTAATTAACATGCCAAGAGCATGCTAATGTCATGCTAAGAACATGCTAATGACATGCCAAGAACATGCTAGTGTCATGCTAAGAACATGTGAACATCATGCAAAAAATCTTATATTTGATTTTTTGTAAGCATGACAGTCACATGTTCTTAGCATGATTTAAGCATGTTAAGAGTAACATGCCAAGAACATGCTAATATCATGCTAAGAACATGAGAATGTCACATTAAGAACATGCTAATGTCATGCTAAGAACATGTGAATGTCACGCAAAAAATCTTAGATTTGATTTTTGTAGGCATGACAGTCACATGTTCTTAGCATGATTTAAGCATGTTGTAAATAACATGCCAAGAACATGCTAACGTCATGCTAAGAACATGTGATTGTCATGCTTACAAAAAGGGAATTTAAAGATTTTTTGTATGATGTTCACATGTTCTTAGCATGACGTTAGCATGTTCTTGACATGACATTAGCATGTTCTTAGCATGACATTAGCATGTTCTTGGCATGTTATTCTTAACATGCTAACATCATGACAAGAACATGTGAAAGTCATGCTTACAAAAAGTGTATCTAATATTCATGGCATTCACATGTTCTTAGCATGATGTTAGCATGTTCTTAGCATGTTATTTACAACATGCTTAAATCATGGTAAAAACATGTGACTGTCATGCTGACAAAAATCAAATCTAAGATTTTTTTGCATGATGTTCACATGTCCTTAGCATGACACTAGCATGTTCTTGGCATGTCATTAACATGTTCTTAGTATGACATTAACATGCTCTTGGCATGTTAATTACAACATGCTTAAATCATGCTAAGAACATGTGACTGTCATGCTTACAAAAATCAAATCTAAGATTTTTTGCATGATGTTCACATGTTCTTAGCATGACATTCTCATGTTCTTAGCATGACACTAGCATGTTATTAGCATGTTCTTGGCATGTTATTCAGAACATACTAACACCATGCTAAGAACATGTGACTGTCATGCTTACAAAAAGTGAAGCTAAGATTTTTTTGCATGATGTTCTCATGTTCTTAGCATGACATTAGCATGTTCTTGGCATGTTAATTACAACATGCCTAAATCATGCTAAGAACATGTGATTGTCATGCTTACAAAAATAGAATCTAAGATTTTTTGCATGTTGTTCACATGTTCTTAGCATGACACTAGCATGTTCTTAGCATGACACTACTATGTTATTAGCATGACATTAGCATGCTCTTGGCATGTTATTCAGAACATACTAACGTCATGCTAAGAACATGTGAAAGTCATGCTTACAAAAAAGAGAATCTAAGGGATTTTTGCATGATGGTCACATGTTCTTAGCATGACATTAGCATGTTCTTAGCATGATGTTAGCATGTTCTTGGCATGTTAATTACAACATGCTTAAATCATGCTAAGAACATGTGACTGTCATGCTTAGAAAAAGCAAACCTAAGATTTTTTCATGATGTTCACATGTTCTTACCATGACATTCTCATGTTCTTAGCATGATGTTAGCATGTTGTTAGCCTGTTATTTACAACATGCTTAAATCATGGTAAAAACATGTGACTGTCATGCTGACAAAAAGCGAATCTGGTTTTTTGCATGTTCACATGTTCTTAACATGACATTAGCATGTTCTTAACGTGACATTCTCATGTTCTTAGCATGACATTAGCATGCTCTTTGCATGATGTTGGCATGTTAATTACAACATGCTTAAATCATGCTAAGAATATTTGACTCTCATGCTTATAAAAATCAAATCTAAGATTTTTGCATGATGTTCACATGTTCTTAGCATGACACTAGCATGTTCTTAGCATGACATTCTTATGTTCTTAGCATGACATTAGCATGCTCTTGGCATGTTATTTACAACATGCTTAAATCATGCTAAGAACATGTGACTGTCATGCTTATAAAAATGAAATCTAAGATTTTTTGCATGATGTTCACATGTTCTTAGCATGATATTCTCATGTTCTTAGCATGACACTAGCATGTTCTTAGCATGACATTAGCATGCTCTTTGCATGATGTTGGCATGTTAATTACAACATGCTTAAATCATGCTAAGAACATGTGACTGTCATGCTTACAAAACAAATGAATCTAAGATTTTTTTGCATGACGTTCACATGTTCTTAGCATGACATTCTCATGTTCTTAGCATGACGTTAGCATGTTCTTGGCATGTTATACAGAACATGATAAGAACACGTGAAAATCGTGCAAAAAAATCCGTTCCCCTGAGGAGGAAAGGAGGGTACCTGGGGCTGTTCCTCCTCCCAGTCCCCTCCCAGCAGCAGCTGTGGAGTTTTCCCAGGATTTTGGCAGCCCCAGCCCTGAAGGAAGCGCTGGAATGCTGGACACAGGTAAGGCATGTCTTGATGATCAGCAATTGGCCATTGCAGTTAGTGGAAGGAGACAAGAAGTACCAGGGCTGTAGTTTCACTGTTTAAAAAACTTGGAATTGCATATAACAACCTCCTCTCAATTACTGAATTGTCACAAAATCTCTTTGGGCATCTGCACTCGGAGCTGCTGAAGCCTGATCTGTTTTAAACCTTGATTCTCTATTTTTTTTTTATTTCTATTTTGTCCGTAAATTATTTTTGTATTCAAAATGTCAGGCTTTTTTTCCTGGAATATTCATTGAGAAAGGTAACTAAATTCTGAACATTCAGGAAAAGGAAGATTTTAAAATATGACATTTCTCCAGGGGCTGTTTCCCACCCTCCATCTGGACACCTAAACCACCCCCAGTACAACCAACAGTAACCAGTCTGAGCCTCTGCAGGTGTTTATTGTTACTACCAGCCCTCAGCTCAGTTTAGAGGGGTTAATAAATGCCTGCAGCTTTTCAGGGATAACCTGGCCTGTGGCAGAGAGCAGCACACCTGTATCCTCTGGAGGGTGGAAGTTTTTGGGTGGGAAGGTTGCCATATGTTGGTGCCCTGTAAAATTAAAATTGTTAGGACTTAAACTCATTCATTGGCTGGATGAGTTTAAGTCCTAAAAATTTTAATTTTACAAACTCGCTGAGTAAAATGAAAATTTACAGGACTTAGACTCATTTAGTGTGGCAGGATTGGTTTATGGAGAAAATAAACTGCAGGTAAAGTCACATCTTTTATTGAGCCAAGCACGTTTTCCAAAGGCAGCCCTTTTGTGGTCTGCTGCAAATTGCATATTGGATTTGTACACTTCTTATAAAGCATCTGAGAACTAAGTTGGCCTTGCTCACCTTGCTGCTTTCAGTATCCCAGCTTTGCTCCTGTCAAAATTCTCCAACAGTTGTTCTCTTTAATTGGAGGTACAGAATTGCAGAGGGCCATAAATGATTGAAGTGGAAGGCTTGCAGAACTGCAGAAAGCACTAGTGCTGTTGGTTGCTTCCAAAATAAATGTCACACTGAGGTCAAGGAAGGGAGTACAGTGCATGCAGACAATAATTACATGACATTGTTAATTGTCTTTCCCTAAAACTGCAGTCAGAAACAAAATCTGTCTGCAGTTAAAACAATCTAGCAAAGTATTTAAAGAGGCTGTAAATGATACCTCCCTGTTTCTTGAAAGATCTACTGGATCAGCAGTTTGATCATCCCTTTGGGCTCACCTCTGCTGGGAACCATCTCCTGCAGGAATTTTGCCACTGAATATTAAGGAACTGGAAATGCTTCCTGTGGATTGGTGTAGCTCTGCTGGAAGTGTGAGTCCTACCACAGTCCTGACTGCAGCTCAATCATTATTATCTCTGAGGCTGCAGACAAGCAGAGCAGAGATCAGTCTCCCCAAGAAAAGCTGTTTACATCCATAATCTGCCTTGCTCCTCAGTCACTGAAAATCCATAAATAATGTTTAAATTATATACAGTATCATAGAAGTGGGTCTTTATTCTTCCCACAAATAAATTACTATTTTTTCCCTTTTTTTTTTTTTTTTTTTTTTTTTTTTAGAAAACCAAATTGTTAACAAAGTATAAAAAGTAATGCCCTAACAAAACTACAGTGCTGTTATCATTCCATGCTGTCTTGGGACTGCTGCAGTAAAAGATGTATTTCTTCAAAATATTGCTTCTTCCAGCATTGCCTGGTGCTCTCCTCGGCGGAGACGGGAACTCCTTTGCATTCCAGCTGCAGCTCCGTCTGAGCCCCCACGTCCTGGAAGGTCAAGGCAACTGTTGCATAATGTTCTAGGGAAGAAAATACCACATTTCAGCCATGTGTTTTTTAAAGAATTGCAGTTGTTGCTGCTGCTTTCCTCTCTGCTGCTGCCTGTGTCTGTCTTTTCACCTCTGGACACCAGGCTGCTGTCCAAGAACACGGACCAAGGGAGAATCCGGCCAGGAACGCTGTCCCAGCCAGGGCTGGTCCTTCTCCCTGCAAAGGAGGCCTCTAATATCAGAATTCCTCACAAAGACTCACCATCAGGCCAACTCCTACACCGCCACTTGAGGACAATTCTTTGGCTTGGGACCTGGAGGAAGAGAAGGATGTTCTCCAGTTAGCATCGGAGATTATTCCCCCTGAAAACCAAGGAGACACATGCATGTAACCAAGACAAAGACTAGGGTTTGATTTTTGAAATAAACTGTTTTCCTGGAGCTCTCAGCTTGCTGCATTCCATGTTGTGTTCTGGCTGTGGGAAAAGGTCAGGGCTCATTAGTTACTGCACAGACACCATTGATTTTCTGGCAGACCTTGAAACGGGCACCAGCACGAGCCGTGTCTGCCCTGCTGCAACGTGTGAGTGTTGTCACTCTGTCACCCAGCCCAGCCTGCCTGAATGAGGCACTGCTGGCACAAACACCAGCTCGGGGGAGAGTCTGTATTCTGACTTTTCATTTAAACAGATCCTGATCTAATAGATCCTTATCAGCAAAGGCTGATGAACAGAACTGACTTCCCTCTGCTTCCACAGCAGGTAACGGTTTGCCCTGAACTGAACAAAAATCAGTTCTCCAGTTAAAAGAGGAATGAATGCAAGAGATACACCTTAAACCTGCTTTGTCACTCCTGGTTAAACAGGATTGTGCTTCTTCCCCCCCACCCCCAGTGCAGGTCATTAGGTGTGGGCAGTGCCTGCTCTTCTCACGGGGAAGAAAAACCACACAACAAACGAGCACCTGTTTGGCTTTGAAATACAGGAACTGAAATGGGCTTTAAGGAAGCTGAAAGGTCACAAATTTACACTACTTTTTGTTTCAGAAAATGAGGTAACACCCTTCCCCCCATTTTTGAAGTGCAGAGGAGGAGCTTCTTACCAGTTCTGTGTATTCCCCGCTGACACAGCCCTCAAACATCTGGAGTTTGCCTCCTTTCTCTGCTTCAATCACAGCTGGGCACTTGGAAAACTTCTGTACTAACTAACAAAAAAGAACACACCCATAAAAATACTAGCAGAGAAGAGAGATTGGCTGAAGAAATTAAAACTAACTGTGATATATGTAAGAGTCTTTAAACACTCATCAGGCTTTTGATTTTATACAGCACTGCAGTGAGGTCCAGTGAGGTGACAGGATGAGAATATAAACACTGAGAAACCTGCAGGGTAAATACAGAACAGGACAGACTGGTCACATGCAGGGGGTATGGCCACAGCACATACACAGGCACAGACAGGACTGGCTGTTCCTACGTTGGGAAATGAGGGAAATGGAGCAACAGCTCTTGTCTCCCGAGGGAAGCGCTGGGATTGTCATTTAAAGTTCTCCAACACAGGCTCTTATGAAGGACACAAACCCCAAATTAGTGAATTTGTATTTCACACCTCCAGTAATTAATTTAATTAACCTGCAGGCTGTGGATAATGGCAGTGCCATTACTGAGCCCTTCAGGCTCCTGAACAACAAGGACCTACATCAAACAGCAAAGCTTTTCCTAAGCAGCAAAGGAGATTGAGACTGAGCTGCACAAAAACTACAGAAAGATGCAGCTTCCCTTTGTTTAGTTCTTTTCTTCCTGTTAAGGTAACAAGTGGGAAAAAAGAAAGGTCTCAGGCAACCTATTCAGCTGTTATTAAAAAGGTAAAAGTGGAATCTGTACTTGACACTGTGACACATTTCTTACTTACACAACTATTCAGCTGGATCAACATCCACATTGTTACAATGCCTTCTGAAAATATCACTTACTTCCTTTGTGGTGAAGATGCTGTAAAGTTCATCAGCTGGAGAGTTGAACATTTCCCTCATAAGTATCCTCACTGTTGGAATTTTTACTCCAACTGTATCCAGAGACTGTGGTGAAACAGAGTCCTGAAAAGCAGAAAACAGTCGCATGAGTAAGTCCAAGGTCTTAGAAGTTCTGACATGGCAGGACTGTTGTTACCTGCACATTCTCAAACACACATTGCTGTGAAAACATGGCAATTATACAATGTATTTCTGTATTTATTTAATAGTAGTATTAATTGGGAGTCACTAAATTCAGGGGGGAAAAAAGCTAAAGCCAACATACTTGCACGGTGTCCCCACTTGGTTTTCGCTCCGTGGGCAGCTCCTGACCAACAGGGGCTTTTGTTGGCAGAATCATTCCCAAGGTAAACTCTGGAAGGAAGGAAAGCACTTTTCAGTGTGAAATTCAGCTGTACCATCACCCTGACATTCAGGTACACAATAAAGATCACCAAAACTGTGGAGAAGGGGCAGAACTGTGCAGGAGCACTGAATAGGACATAAAACTCCAATCCAGTTTCCCCACTTTACCCACGTATTTTCATTAGGAACAGATTAAAAATAAAAACAATACAAACCCAAGGACTTGTCAATGTATGACCAACCTGTTCTGGAGAGATGCCCACACAGAAACACAACATGCTGTTGAATTTACCTGTTTTAAGTGCTTTCAGGTAATCTCTCAGGGCCTCTCTGACTTTTGTGGTTCCTTCAGTTCTCATCAGGTCCTTCAGAACGTCACCTTCCCCTTTCTTCTTGCTGACATTTATCTAGAAACAGAAAAATGACACATCTAAGAGACACTTGATCAGGAGCCTTTTGGGTTCTGGCAACAAAGGCAAGCATTTGGGCTTTGTTTACTATGCTCAGAGGACAGCTGCAATTTCAAGTTCATTATCTTCTCAGAGCAGCTGACCTTTGCTAAAAATAGGTCCTTTTGGGGTTTGACTTAAATAAATGGAGTATCTCCACTTAGTTCATCAAGGATAGACAAGAGTTGCTGAGGAATCTTTGGAACCCACAGCACCAACTGCTATACAACCAACATGGAGACTCCTTAAGTTCTTAGGGCTTGGGGAGTGGTTTGTTGAGTTGTTTTGGGGTGGTTTTTTTTTTAAGACTACAAGCAGAGTTCTTCTCAAATTTGTAGTTAATATATTTGTCACAGACCATAATTAGCAAAGCAAATTGCGCACGTTCCTCGCAGGTAAATTTGAGAACAGAGAGAAGTCATTATTCCAAGTATAACAAACAAAAACATGAAATAAAACTATCCACGTGTAATTATCCCACTTAATGACAGGATAAATCAAAATATGATGCCTGTATGTTGGTTAATGCTTTACTTAAGAATTCTGAACCTATACAGCCATACCGGTATTTCACACCTACCTCTGTATCATCTACCTCATTTTCTTCTGACAGGTTAGGAATTTCAACAGATCCCTTATGTTTCTCACCAGACTCTTTCACTGTACCTGTATTAACATAACGAATTCTTAAATGCATTATTAAAAACTCTTTCCCCCATAGCAAGACTTTTATGCTTGGAAATGAGCTGTACACAAGTGTTACTTGAAGGGAGTTGCCTCGAGGCTCATTGAAAGGCACTGAACAGCAACCTGAAGTGTCAGAGGTGTTTTCCAGTGCTTTCCCAGGGAGCTCTGACATCTGCCAGCATAGGATGTGCATCTAAAGGGGAATGACCTACACAGCTCCAAGAACTGTCCTGGGATGTTCTGTGCCAGACTGCTCTGCCTGAAAAGACTGAATTTAAGGTCTGATGCTTTTTTTGTTACACTGAAGACTCTCCCCCCTTTTGCCTTGCAAAAACATTTCATTATTGAAATTAGCTCACTATTTAGATCATGATAAAATCTCCTTAGGAAGCAACAGCAGAAACGTGCAGGTTTATCAGCCCACTGTCAAAACATACAAACCCCAGCAAGATGCTTCATCAGCCCGCTGGCAAAACTCCAAATACAACCAAGCCAGTGCTGAGCACAGCTGCAGAGGGGGAATTATCATGAGGTAAATGCAGTATTTCTTTGGATTCTCTCACCTTCACAGGAGCCAGCTCGATCCAGCCACTACTTAATATCACTCCCATTATTTTTAATCGCTTGCCCTGAAACGACCACCGTGTGATCCCGGGGCACTGCAGGGGCAGAACCCCACGTGCTGCTGGTCAGGATCACAGCAAGGACACAACCAAAGGCTCAGGTGTTTCTTGGCAAGGAACACAGTGAAGGACTGTTGGCAACGCAAAGGGCAAAGATCCCTCCCCAGTCGGGCTCTGAGGCAATGAAGGATTGCACAAGATGCAAAGTCTGTTAATCCACAAACAGCCACATCCACGCAGGGAAAGGTTCAACCAGACAGGAGAACCTGGCAGCTCCACTAAAAGCCGTGCAAACTAGTGAAGTCTCACACTGAAACACTTCTGGGCCCACCACAAATCACACCCAGCCTCCTCAGTGTGCTCCTCCCTGCTCCCTTCCAGCACCAGGATTAGCACAGGAGAACCACACAGTGTTGTCCCTGCAGACAGCAAAGCCAGTCTTATTTTTGGCTACTCTCCCCAGAAAGGAAGTGCAAGCAAGCAGGAAGAAGTTTTGCTCCTCAAAACACAAACCTGACTTCTTATCCACCCAGCTAATCCTATTAACAACTTTCACAGCTCCCAAAATATTCACAAATTGCAAAATGACAGTGTCTGTGCTGGGCAGCAAAGTCCAGTCAGTGAACAAACAGAGCTGCTGGACAACATGAGGTGGGGCAGAGAGTTGGTGCAGCTCTGCATTTCCAATGACACTGTAATGTAAACAAAGCTTTATTACCTTCTTATCAAACTAAATTACTTGTTTGAATCCCATGGGACTTCAATACCAGACCTAAGAATAAATTATTTTTTGTTTCCTGCCAATCCATTATTTTAGAATGTTAACTGTGAAGCACATCACTCAGAAAGACCCACTGTTGAAATAAATTGCTTTAAAAGGACAAACACGTTTTCATAAAGCTTCCATCACAATGTACAATAATCCATTAAAATCTTCACTGCATATTCTAGCAAATGACAGAACAGCCATTTTGCTCAGTTTTAGTGACATTAAGTAACCTCAGTTGCTCACCTTCTTGTTTAATATAAATTGCAAAGCACAATGTTTTTCCAACACTGGACTTTCCAAACCTGCTGCAAATTTCAGGATCTCCATGACCTGTCCTTACATAGCCACACTTTAATCATAGCTTGAAGTCCTAGTTATCCTAGCAGACTTGTAGAAGGAACTAATTACAGCAATTAGTGCTTTTAGCAGTTCAGTCTGAACTCTCACCTTGAATTCAGAGCTCTCAAAAAACTATAATGGCTATCAAATTTAGGAAAAAACAAAATCAGCACCTTTTTTTTTTTTTAGGATTTCCCTGAAAGGTTTCCTTCTTAGGGATTAAAAAATCCCCTCTTTAGGATTTCAAACTAGCTCTCAAAGACAAGATCCACTCAGTGCAGCACTGAACAGAGCATCTAACCCAAGTCAGAGCTGTCTATAAACACTCTCCCAGGAGAGTTTAGAAACAATTTGCATAGAAATACAAACAAAGTATCTGTCTACTTTTAAGCTTTGTACGCTGAAATAAACCCAACAAACTAACTTAAAGTGATTTAAAACTTAAGGTGATTTCAGCTTAGCTTAAAAAAAGTCAAAAAGCTGATGGCAATTATTTGAACTGCACCACAGAGTGCAATGTTTGCCTTCCTCTCTGCTAACATTTACATCACACTCTAAGTATGCTCTTAGTTTGTAACACACTTGGAGCACTTAAAACTATAAAAAATAAATAAACAACGGTACTTTTTTAAAGTCCCCTCTTACTGTAGGAGCAGATTTCAAATCCAAGTCTGTTCTGGTCAGCCAAACCTCCCACAGTAACACTCAAGGCCTGAGAAATAAGGAGGGAAGGAACAGCCTGTCACTTGGCATTACAAATATCCAGGGAAAAATTCCCATGCAGGTGCTTTCCCATCAGCTCCTCCTGCTTCTCACTCCAGCGCAAGGGACAGTCCACAAATTGCTGTCAAGCTTTAAGGCGATCTAATAAATGGAAAGAATTCCCTGATATCACCAAAAGCTGATCTGCAAATAAAGAGCTTGTCATGGGAAAAGCACAGCTGAGGACAACTCCGAGAGCTGGGACTGAAAACGAATACAGCACAACAAAACGCCTGGGCATCCCAAATAATCAAGAATTATTTCTAGCTTCCTCATTTCCCACTAGAGAGTTTTATTTGCCCTCACGTAATTTATGATCCTCAAAACTGCAATAAATTTTTTTGAAATATGTGCAATTTCACGTTTCCTGGGCTCTCCTCCTTCCTGCTCTCCACATGAGGAAGCACACGGCTGTGTTTTGGGCACACTGGGAAGCTAACCCAAGCACGGAGCTGTAAGCAACCCACAGCGCAGGGATTTTCACTCCTTGCAAGGCAAAACGAGGGCTGGGAAAACGGTGCTAAGAAACGCGTGGCGGAAAAACATCGGGAGAAGGGGGGCGGGGGGGGAAGCGCCGAGCTCGGGTTTCAAGGTTATTTAAAAACACGCATTTACACGGTTCGGGCCCACGTGGATCCCGCAGCGTCCCCGCGGTTCTGACCCGCTGCAGGTCACCGAGACACTCGCGTTTTTCCAGGGAATGGCTCCCGATCCAGCGCCTAAGGCACCCCTGGCAGGGCCGCGCCGGGACTCGCTGCCATCCCGCGGCAATCCCCGAGGCTCCCCCGGCTCCCCCTCTCCCTGTCTTACCCTTCCAGCTGAGGCGCAGGTTCCACTCGTAGAAGAAGATGAGTTTCCCCTTGCGGCTGTTGCAGGACGCCTCGCCCTCCACGTGTTTGAGGTCGCCGATCTCGCACCGCCCGGCCTCGCCCTCCACCACCAGCCCCTCCAGCACCTCCTTCAGCTTCCTCTTGGACCAGCTGGTCGCGTCCCGCTCCGTCCTGCCCCGGGAATGAGGGAGCGGCGGGGCCGGGAGAGGGGGATCAGCGCCGCCCGCCTTCCACTGCCCCCCACCACCACCCCTCACAGCGCCCGCCGCTCCCTCCCCGCATCCCGCCCCATTCCCGCCGCATCCCGGCCCTCACCAGTGCCAGTTGTTCACGTTGGTGGCGTCCGCGCGCTCCTCCACGATCCAGCGGGGATCCCCCTGGCCCCACTTGGCCATGGCGGCTCCGGCCGCTTCCGCCGCCGCCAGAAGGTGCCAGAAACTTCCCCGCCCCGCCGGAGGAGGAGGAGGAGGAAGGAGAGGCCGCGCCGCCCTCCCCGCGCTGAGGGAGGAGGGACCGGGAGCCGCAACCCGCCGAGGGGAGTCCCGGCTCTTACCCCGCCGCTCCTCCGCTCCCGGGCCCGGGAAACGCCGCTCCAAAGGGGCTGGGTCCCGGCTCCGCGTCACTGGAAAACAGGGAGGAAAAATGTCAAAGAAACAGGAAAAAAGCGGAAAGCGAGCTCTTGGGTTTTCACGCGGCGACCGCGGCGCGGAGTTCGGTGGCAGAGAACAGAAAATGGATGTCTGAGAAGTACTTGGGAATCGGGTTTATTGTCTTGGCTATTCGACACGCGGCAGAGGAAATTAAATACACTGCGAGACAGCGCCGGTGCTGGGGGAGCAGCCCTGCGGAGCAGCACCTTCGGCAAATTGCTTGTTCTCTTATAATAGCAGTAGCAGAATTAAAATCTGGATAGCGTCCCCATATTGTTGCTCATTTAATTCTGTCCTGTCATCGTGCTTTTCGTCATCAAGTGTCCTTATTATAAAGAGATGCCATAGCCAGCCTCATCGCCTTCAGGCTCGTCATCTTCGGGCTCGTAATCTTCGGGCTCGTCATCTGCGTCCAAAATCACTGCCACTTCTGAGAATTTTACTCCTTTCAGTTCTTTTCCAGGGGCAGCTGACGGGGGCTGAGGTGTTATGGGAGGAGCGGATTTCTGGGCTGTGTCTGTCAGAAAGGAGTCCTGCAAGAAAATGTAGTGCAGGTGAGGAAGAAATTTCTGTTAGAAATGGTAGTGTGGAAAAGTTCGAAGCAGCAGAAGTTCTATAACTTACATTTTCTGTCTGTGAAGTTTGCAAACAAAGCAGTGCTTTTAAGGTGGGAAGTTTTTGGAGCGGCACACAAGAACCCTTTACTGTGCACATTCCATAACAGGCAGAAGGGAATCACAATTTCTGGATGACAAGTCTTTCCTCCTCCTTCTACTCAGGGACAACAGCCCCTCCTCTAAGATTTTTATAGAATCACAGAATGGTTTGGGTTGGAAGGGACCTTAAAAGATCATCCAGTTCCACCCCCCTGCCCTGGGCAGGCACACCTTCCACTACACCAGGTTGATCAAGTCCTGTCCAACCCAGCCCTGAACACTTCCAGGGATTACTTCACAAAAGATTATTTTCTTTTCAGTTCCATGACAGGTTTAACTTTTTCAATAATTCCTTCAATTATTTGATGAGTAACAATAAAATACCTTTCACTCCACGCTTTGCAATCAAAAAGCTCATTACCTGTTTTGTTATGAATGCCACAGCGGGCTGGGCCTCTGTGTTTCCAAGTTCAGCAGCTTTTTCATACTCATGTTCACTATTGTAATCTGCCAGTATTGTCTCAAGGTAATTGCCTCTTTCAGGGGCCTGAATTTCATCTTTGTCAGCCTCACCTCCTCTGGAGCTGTATATGTTGTCAAATGATAATACCTCACTTCTCCTGGAAGAGAGTTAACAGAATTCATAACACAGAAAACTCAGCCTCTCTGAGAGCAGCATGTACAGTGATCTCAAAATTAGTGGGATTTTATCCAAGGAAATATGTGTTAAGTAGCTTCTTGTATCCTGAAGGTTCTTTTCTGCATAAGGATTAACAATTTGCTAAAGGGTAAGTAGGAATGTGCCCGTGTAATTTTTGATACAAGATTAAAAGCTTACTTCAAGTGTAGAGATTTTTAACTTGTCATTATAAGGGTTCTTAAAAACTGACCTATATACTAGTGAAGGATCCAAGGAAAATCCTGTGGTACCAGAATAAACTAGAATCACACTTTTTTACGCTATTTTTAATAAATTTGTGATATCAGCATTCTACTTACCCATTATTCATGTGCTCTAGTTTCTCTAAGCTTTTCAGACTTCCATTTTTGTCCATTGCCCACGGGTTATCAATGCCCTCCATACTTTCAGCTTGCTTCTTAACCAAATGCTGCTGCTCACGCTTTCTGAAAATGGTAAATACATTAAAATAAGATTATTAATTCTTTTTGAATATTGGTTTCACGGTTGTTTTAGAAACAGAAGACGAATTATTTGTGTCATAAGTTTAATACACAATATTTACTCTCATTATTATTCTGGGGATTTGCTTAGAATATTTCCTATTTTTCCATAATGGTAGTAGGGTAAATATTCGCTGCCCTCTTGGAAATGTAATTGTTTTCCTGCTGCCACTGAAGTCAAGCAGCAAAACCTGCCTTGATTTCAGCATTCGTGGGGTTAGAGGAGACCCATGTGGGTGTATTACAGCTACTTGTGCCTCCCTTCACAGTTACAGTTGCTGCTGTCCACCCTTCTCTGGTTTGAAACTCTTTGTTTCTGCTGTTGCTGCGTGACAAACACAAGAAGAAACGACTTCTCACCACCTGTGGTGTGTTTGTTTAATATCTGCACGCCAGGCGTTGTGACTCACGGCAAATCTTAGGCAACTGCTCCGCGCAAACATCGACAGCTTATGGGACAGCTTTCTCAAGCTGACATTTAAATAAACTGATGAGCTGTAGATATAAACTATCTGGTTGGAGCAGAGCTCTGTGTACCTTTTCCTTTTCACATCCAGGACCACGTAGACCAGGAAGGCGATGAGGGTGCAGCCCAGGACGACGCTGAGCACGATGGCTGCGACGAGCTCCGGGCTCGCCGAGGCCGCGGGAGGCTCCACGATGGCAGCAGTGACAGAGGTGGAAAACACCTTCTCCAGTTCTGCCTCGATGTTTCCAGACTGCTCCTTGAGTTTTCTGAAGAAAAGAAGGATAAAATGTGATGACTTAACCAGGCCTTCCTTTTGGCTGGAGGAGTAGAGAGGAAAAGAACAACATATCCCTCCCTGGTCCGCCAAGGTCTTTTCCAAAAATTCAGACTTGTCGTGGCTTTCATTCAGGAAAGCCTCTGTTCTCTAAGCAACCAGCCCTGGTGCTTGTGACCTAAAATGCTGCAAAGCTTGGACAATTGAACTTGAGAGATCAGTAAATCCTCCAAATCCACATCACTGTCGTGTTATGAAACAAATGTAAAATACACCTAAAGTGTAAAATTTTTAATCAACAATCTGCTGTTGTAAAGTCAATGTATTTTAATTACATTCTTTCTGCTTCAGCTGTTTTTTCTTAAACTGACTTTTAAATCTATTTTGCACAATTAAACTGCCTTATTCGTGGTTTTGATGAACTCTGGAAATCACCTTTCCATAAATAATGAAAGCTTTCTGAATTCTAAAATACCCATTTAAGCCTTGAACCAAATCTCAGATAAACAGTTATTTGATCTAAACCCGTCCAGTCCAAGACCTTAATAACTTCCAGAGAAACAAAACCCATCTGCATAGCTCTGACCCCCAGACTGTGCCATACAGACCTTTTTACATCCTGTGCAGGTACTTCCTGGTGGGACTCATCAAAAGCAATAATTTCTATTTGGGTTTCATCAGTGCTGCTTCTTGCTTTTCTTTCAAAGTCATTGGAATAAACATCAACAATGTATACATTCCATGCAAGTTTATCATCCAGGACCCTGTCATCATATTAAGAAAACATTTTTAATTAACTGGGCAGTGACAGATCCTATTACTCTGGAAATTAAATAAAGCAGTATTTAATACAACACTTGGCAGATATTGATATTAATAAAAATACCTTGGTATTTTAATCTAAGCACATAAAAAAAGATTATTACCAGCAAAGGAATTAAGCTATTTGCCCAAAATTGTTGAGAGATTGAGTAGCACAGGAAAAAAATGCCCAGTCAGTGATATCTATAGAGTATTATAAACAGTAAAGGTGGGGAGGAGGGAAATCCAGTCTCATAATCCTCATTGTTTTCTCCTCCTTTTCCATGGAGATTTTCATGCTGTATCTTCTCCCTCTAGGCTGTCAGACCCCTATCCCAAATGGACTCCAAATTTGTGATTAGATATTAAACCAGAATAGGCTTCAGAGTTTCAAAAATACCTTTTTACTTCGGCAATGTTCCTTTCAACAACATTGGTCTGCTGATTAAGCACCACCATCACGATGTTGCTACTGGAACTGGAATCAACAGTAACCTAATAAAGAAAGAATCACACATCAGATTTTCTAAAGCATTTGTTCCTCTCAGGTTGATTAAAAAAAACCCCAAAAAACAACAAAGCCCAACCCATTAAACAACAACAAAACCCCTCTGATATAAAAGAACTGTCCTCCAAAATCAGTCTTTGTGCCAACATATGTCAGTGAAAATGGCAACCTTTTAATTATAGTATGTAGCAAATATTCATGTATCAGACAGATTTTTTGGTGGTGTTAAGTAATTTTTTTTGCCATTACTAAACCTAACCCTTCTTGTGTTCAGAGTTTTGGCATGGGAGTAAATCAGGATTATCTATGGCAATATTCCTTACGTTGACTGTTGTCCGGGCTGTGAGGCTTCTTGTGCCTTGGTCTGCAGCTTGGACTTCCAGATAAAATGTTCCAGCCTTTCCTGCTACAGAAACTGTAAAAATCTCCCCTGTGTTTTCATTGATGTCAAATTCATTTGTTTGATGATTCACCAAACTGTACAGCACCAGGCCGTTGTCTCCTGAGTCGGGATCCGTGGCCTGGGTTTGAAAAAGGTGATTTGTGAAACTCAGGTCTAAGTGCTCCTTTAACCCAGTTTAACTGTGGGAGAAATCCAGCTCTTTCACAGGATTTCTGTCCCTATGAAGGGCACAGGAAATACTCCACCTGGACTGTGATGACGGGGTGCTTGTAGGGCACAGAGTTGGGGATGCGAGCAGAGTAGGAGTCGCTCACAAACACGGGCTCCTCGTTCACGTCCTGCACGGAGATCGTCAGCATGGCCACGTTCTCAGCAAACAGGCCTGGAGCAAACACAGGTATCAGCAACAGCCACCACCAGAGCCCACACTCCAAAGGCTGGTCAGGCTGTGGCTTTGCAGCCTCTCTGCCGAGTGTGAAGAGACAAAGGGAGCGCGGCAGGGATGAGCCCAGAGGAGCTCTATCCCGGCCCTCCCGGGGCTCCGGTGGGAGCAGGCAGTTCCAGGCAGCACTGCTCCTCTGTCAGCCCTCTCCAGCTCCTGCTGAGGAGTCCAGTGCCAGCTGTTATATCCTTTTCTGAGCCCACAGAAGGGCCCTGTGAGGGTTTGCACCCCCGGGGGAGGGAAGGCTGCTGGCTTTGCTCTGCACAACCCCAGCTTTCCATCCTTCACATCGGATTTTTCAGCCGAAGACAATCACAACTCCTTTACGGGGCTGCAAATACAAAAGAGGTGTCCATTGCCCCGATTTAAGTTGGAATGTCCTTCAAAGCAAAAAGTTACCTGAATGCTGGACCTCTGCAGCAGGTGAGATTTTTCCAAGCAGAGGAGTTGCTTGAATTAAAAGCACGTACTGAGGAACTTCCTCGTAGTTCAAATTAACTGCTGTCCTCAGCTCCCCACTTGTGGGATCCAATCTAAAATGACCTGAAAGGAAAAAGATGCAATTTTGCTGTTATAGCTACCATTTTACCTGTATCCCTCCTACTCTTGTAGGATTACTTAGTTGCTCTTGGGATGTTTCCATGGCTCCTCTGCTCTTAAGAAGATGAAATGCAACATTTCCACCAGCCAAAGGCATCACAGCTGGGCTCCTATCCCAGACCAAACAGCTCTTAAACATGTAAAGGAACAATATATGTGAAAAACAGAATTGCAGCTTCTTGTTGCAGAACTCATTTTTATATATATATATTTCCAAGTTTTCTATTGTGGCTCCCTCAGTCTTAAATTTTCCTAATTTAAGACTACAACCCCCCACCTTTTAGCAAGTTACCACCCTCTCCATAGCCAAAGATCAATGAAGTCAATGCTGAGAAGCTCTGAAAGAAATTCTGTGTGCTTCCTTTTTTTAAAAAAAGACACAAATTTTTATCCATGCTCTTCATCTCCTCATTTACATCCAGCAACATCTGCCACACACAAAAGACAGGTTATTATGTTCTCTTGGCTATTTTAACTCATAAGGGAAATCCTACTCACCTTTTTCATTGCCAGATACAACACTATAATCAATCAGTGCTCCTGAATCTTCAACCAAAGCGAGAGCATAAATTAAATAATCCACTCCTGTGTTTTCCAAAACGGAAATGCTAATGCAGGAAAGAAATGAGAAATATGTTAATGAGAAATGAATGTTAAACTTCCCATCAGTTGTTGCAGGGGCAGACTTTGAAATTTAACTCCCTGTGGAAAATCCTGCCCGCTCCCCTCCAGTTGTTTGCTGGAGCTGCCTGACTGTCAGAGAGCAGTGCAAGCCCTACTTTTCTGTCAGACATTGATTTGTCCTTGAGTAAAGCCTAAGGAAAAATAGTTTATAGTGTGCAAGAGGAAAAGGATAGAGAGTGTGGCTTAGACAAGCTGCAAAATAAAGAAGTAAAGGTGATGCTTCAAATCACATTCACAGAACCCCCAGAACAGCAGAATTTCCTAAATATTTTGTTTTAAAAAAAAAAAATCTGATGTTCTTTCTTCTGCATGGAAAACTATGAAAATGAGCTTCAGCTTTACTATGTTTTGCACTGCCTGGAGAATGTATATAGTGTATATATATATGTTATATAATATGAAAGCCTCACCTGATTTCACTCCCGTTAAACCGAGGGACGAACGGGCGGTTGTCAGACACGTTCAGAGTAATCAGAGCAGTGTCATTTAAAGGAGGGGAGCCTTTGTCCTTAGCCATCACTGTTAAGTGGATCTCTCCAGACCTAGACAGGTTTCCAGTTGTAATTATTTTCCCCTCACTGGGGTTTTCCACAAGGAAGAAGGGGCTCACGTTGAGATCCGGGAGGATGTAGTACTCAACAAGGCCATTCTGCCCCTGCCATGAAAGGAACACAACTTCAGGGAACTGGGAATATATTTTGAAAGGTAGGAGAAACACTGAAACAAGAGATTTCAAAATGTCTAAATGTCTCCAGCGAAATTATTTGAAAATAGTGATTTTATTTTATTTCTTTTATTTTAAGAATGAAAAGCTGGGGTTAGCTGTGGTAGGATGGGTGGCAACTAAAAAAAAAAAACCACAAAGCAGGATAAAATTCACAATAAATGGGCCAGTTACACAGTGAAAACGTTGGAAAAAAGTCTCTAATGAAAATAAGAGAGGGGGCAGTCAGAGTAGTGAGAGTGGCACAGGGAGGACAAGTGCCACTCTCATGGCACAGGACCAGACAGCTGAAGGATGAATTTCATCAGGGTCTCAATGCACAGCTCACACAGTCCAGCAATCTTCAAAAGCAATTTCACTTTTTATACAAAAATCGTTGAAAAGGGTGATTAAAAAAGGGCTGGTGGATCATTTGCAGCAATCTGCCACAGCTGCAGCTATTCTAACCAAAATTACACGTGAGGAAATAGGAAGGCACCTGCTCCACCTATTTTGTTGTCACTTCTAGAGGTTTCACCCTTTAAATGATATAATTACTGGTGATGTTGTCATGGTGATCTGTGTGACTGCTGGATGTCCCTGCGAGTGCCTGGATACTACTTGATGGGTGCAGTACAGATGTATCAAACAAAATGACATTAAAAAAGGGGGATGGAGGGAATCAATGGGGTACCACACTTCAGAGACGTGTGGCAAGCAGACATTTCCATGCTCAAGCCAACATGTGATGTTCAGCTTTTACAGAATCATCTACTTCAGAAGTTCAAATAACTTCAGAGACAACTAAATTGCTTCAGTCCTTGTGTACTTCTGAAAGCCTGGTGCAGCTCCATATAAAAAGGGGGGAAATGAAAGCAAATACAGCTGAGGAAACGCCCAAAGACAGGGAGTCCTCCAGCATCAAGGCAGAACCATCAAAAGTCCTAATTCCCAATTCCCAGTGCTGTTAGAATTCCCTGCATTTGCTATTTCGTGCCTAAAGAACAGAGAAAGGTCTCTTTGGGCTGCAGCTGAAGGCAGTGTCAGAATCCAGCAGGAGGAGTTACCTGATCCTTGTCGGTGGCACTCACAGTTATGACATGAGCACCTACGGGATTAATCATGTTTATGGAAGCAGAATAGGAATCCTGAGCAAACACTGGAGCGTTATCGTTCACATCCATCACCAGCACGGTGACTGAAGTAGTTGCCTAGAAAACAAAAGGGGTTTCATGCATTTTAAAGTATTTAGAATGTCTCATTTAGCAATGCTTTTTTTCTTACTTGCGTACGCAACAAGAAGTAGAAGTCAGGGTTTGAAAATGCTGTGGTAAAATGTTGTTTGGGTTTAACTTTGTGACCTCAACATCAGAGGTACTACAGGATTTTAACACGAGAGGCAGGAATCCAATGCTGCAGTAGGATTCTACTTCTTGAAATGCCCCTGAATGAGCAAGAACAGGATTCGTTTAGGGGGCCAATGTGTCTTACACACAGTTAAGAGAACCACACATGTTCTGGTTCTGTTAAATAAGTGTCTAATATCTTCTCGAATAAAAGAAATACAGCAGAGCTACAACAATTTGCTGAAAGTACTTTTTGCTCCCATGAAAAATTATCACATGACTTACAGTTCTAACAGCAGCAAGCAAAGGCTCCCGTTCCCCAGCCCAGGTTAGTCAGCAAACAACTCAGGGTTGAACCCTACCATGCATAATTTTGAAGTATTTCCCATAATTAAAGTATACTGCTGCCCAGTGTGGTCAAAGGTTGCAGGAGTCTGACTCTAAACATGATTAGGTGACTCATTTTATTCCACACAATAAATGTCTCGGACAGAGCTCCCTCCCACTAGTTCAAAATCCACTCTGAAGAGTCACAGTTCATTACAATAATGGCCTTTTACCTGATAGAAAGGGGCAGATTTATTGTTGACTGCAGTCACTGTAAGGTTGTATTTATTCATGGTTTCATAGTCTGGAGAGTTCTTTATTTTAATGATGCCCTGTATTTCATCTATTTCAAATATATTTTCTCCACCATCTGAGACAGATATAAAGAAGCATCATCAATTAATACATTTTAGAAGCTCGTGATTAACTACACTCTTAAATTATACTTCTGCTGGTTTTGGTGACCCTCAAAGTCTGATGTATATTGTAATTAAAAGATTAAAAACATATAAACTGTATTCACATTGCTCTTGATGGTCCTTACAACAAAACCAACTATTTCAGCTCTGGTCTGAAGGAGTCTAAATTTCCATCTCTGTTAGGTTCTACAAGGCAGGCATGGATTAGGCCCTAGACCCTTATCCCTTATTCAAGGAAACAGTGATAGAATTCCTTGTTACCTGTAAGATTATACAGAACAAAGGCATTGTCTCCTGTGTCTCTGTCTGTTGCTGTGACTTTTCCAACTATGAATCCCACAGGCACATTTTCATTTACACTGAATTCAGCCACTGGCTCAAAGACAGGTGGCCAGTCATTAACATCAGTGATCTTTATGACAACTGTGCAGTAACCTCTCTTCTTCTCAGGGATTCCATCATCTTCAGCATATACCACAACCTGGAAGTGATTGGCAATGGGAGATCATACAAAGAGGTACTTTCATAAGGATTAAAAAAAAAAATCTTGGCGAATTTTAAGCTTTGGAATATTCTTAGAAAGGTGAAGTCCAATTCTGAACAGCAAATTCACCAATATTTTGGCTTGAAGCAAAATAAGATCATAAATATCCAGCAGTGGCAACAACAATAAAGATTGACTGAGAATCATGTCTGCAAGGTCTCAGTGCAGTTCAGATTCAAGCAGACAGCACTGAATACATGAGCTGTCACTGTGAAATTAGTTATTCACGTGCTGGACTGTTTGTAGGGCAGGTGAACAGTGAGCTGTGCTTGAATTTCATTATAGTTGGAAGGCAGTGGCTTGTTTTAACAAAGCCTCACATCTTGAGATTGCTCCTGTTCTAAACCAATGCAGAAAATGTTCAAGCAATATCAAGCCAAACAAAAACACAAGGGTCACCTGTTATCCAAGAGAAAGATAAAGAGATCTGAATAAAAAAAAAGACTGAAGAAATCTAAAGCAAACCTGATACTCGGTAGGTTCCTCTTCGTAATCAAAGGTGGTATTGGAATACAGAACTCCAGTTGTTTCATTTATCCTGAATTTTAGTCCATGTCCATTAAGAATGCCATATGTTAGCAACCCATTTCTACCTGTATCATTATCCTGAGCTTTCAGCTGGACAATCTCAGTAGCTGTTAAATTCTGTGGATGAGGAAAGATTGGAGCTGTCAGAGACTGGTTTGCTGCAATTCCTTGGATTATGTGAAAGGGGGAAAGCAACAGATACTGCACACACAGTAGGATAGAGATTTTAAAATCAAAATTATGCAACTTATTCAGCAGAGTAAGAGTCTCTTGTTTTCTCTAATTTACAGAAAATAACTGTTTTTCTGCCCTCATGTCTCCTCCTGTAGCAATAATCCTCGAGAAGAAAAATCTCCATGACTTCCAGCACCCCAGATCTGACTCAACACCTCAAGCATCTGACTTGCTGCTATTTCTGCTCAACATCCTCTACTCCCATGAAACTCAGTGGATGTTCTCAACTTCAAAATCACATTTCTTTGTGAACACTATTTGGCTAATAATTACTCTTATGGAAAGAAATAATACAGTTCTTCCTTTCTAACAATGTCATTTGCAGCAAGATTGACAGAGGATATCACTGTTTCACTTGCACAGCCATTTGAGACCTGAAGTTATTTGATCCAACTGTGTAAATATTTCACATGGAAATCAATTTTTTAAGGTTGGGAAATGTGATTCCAGCTCTCCTCCATTAAACTAGTTGGGAACATTGCAAGTAAGTGTAATAATTGAATAAATAGGTGTAATAATTGAACCTAAATTTAGCTCAGTGGTAGAAATGGGTTACATTTTAAATGGGTTGTGACTGATTTAAGAGAGCATCAGCTGGGGATCTCAAAGGCAAGGTATGTGTTATATAAAATATTAACATGATCACTGGGCTTCTTTTTGAAAAAAAGCAGCCAGCAGATTAAAATGTGAAAGGTGAAATGCTTGAAAATTGAAGAGTGAAATGCTGAGCTGGATGCTTCTGCATAATTAAATGCTGTGGCTTGTTTTGTAGACAACCAGATTTCCTGTCTGAAAATCTGACTGAAATCTGGCTTGTTTTCTGCTGCTGATCACTCTGTGTCAGCAAGAATCACAACAGATTGTACATGAGCAGGAGCAGAAATATTGCTAAACTAGACTTTTCCCTGCTATTTCTCTGCCTGAAGCTCCCTTACAAGAGGCTGAGTGAGTCTATGCCCAGCACATCCACCAGATTTTAAATGCACCTGAAAGTTCTCTTTGTAGAAATATGCAAAATGGAATGGTAGTTCTTCCTTTATGGAGCCCCTTATTATTAAAAGGTTCAGTTTTCCTTCAATATGTCCACACTTTTAGACACTTCTCTTTGTGTATTGGGATTTTCAGCTGGAAAGCAACCTCAAAACATCCCATGGCAGAACAGAAGGGCAAACCTGCCCAGTTCCAGAAGGTTTACTTTTATTCTCATCAAAAAAATTATATATAAATCTTCAAAACAATAATAAAAGTGTGATGCAGTTTGGATGGCACTTTCTTACCTCTGCCAGTGTTGCTTCCAGCAGAGAGGATGGGAAAACAGGAGGGAAATCATTTTCATCAATAACTTCCACCTCCACTGGAACTTCAGTAAATATGGCAGCATCAGTGGAATCTGTTGCTCGAACGTTGAAAGTTACTGGAAAATCTTCCAGTTTCAAATTCTTTGTTGTCCTTATGACACCACTGGATGAATCTATCATGAAATACCCTGTAAAAAAAAACCAAAACAAAAAATCCCCCAGAAATTATTCTGGTTATGAATTTTTTAGTTGCAACTGAAGATATGAATCCTTCAATGAAAACTACATGTTATTTATAGGAGCATTACATGTTACAGAATTTTTCAAAGAACAAAATGAAATTCAACATTTTTACAAGATTTATAAGAGTGTCAGGCATATCCAGGGTTGTAATTAACAAAAAGAAACAATTCAGAAGGTCAGATGGAAACCAAAAGGGAGAAAATTCACTCCACCACTCTCCACTCAGGTCTTCACCTTCCTATGAAACAGTCCCTGTTTCAGTTGGAAATTATTTTTTATATATATATATATATAATTTTCTCTGAAGTCTTGTTCTTACTGGAGATGAAGAATTCTGCAGCTAAGTTCAAGGAGACCACAACTTCATCCAAAACATTTTACAAAACCAGAATTAGAAACTGTCTGTGTTTGATGATGCAATGAAATCAGCTCTATATTTAGTAAAAATAGACAAAGAACTGATCCACTTGACCCTACAGAAACTCCATCTACACTCTCACATTTGTTAAGAAAACATTGTTGAGTTAGTTTTTCTACCAGAAGTCTTTATGCTTTCAGGTATTTTTGCTCCAGTCACTGTAACTTTATGCCTGACCAGGTACCACCTGATCTTCCTGCAGCAGACAAAGCATGGAGGTGGTGGAGGCCAGGTAATGGGACAGAAATTCAATCATGTGCCCACACCTGATGCAGATCAAATTTGTACATCTGGGCTGATACACCTCCAGTGTTAGTGGCTGCAGAACTGAGATAAGGGCAAAAGGAAAGAGAGAAGAAACACCCCAAAAGCTCAGTGCTGTTGTTTAACACACCCCCTTCCTGTTATTCCACATCAAGAGCTTACCCTTGTCGTCTCCAGAGACAACAGTGTAGCTCACAGGGGCACTGTACAACACACTGGTCTGCACCACAAATGTGTCTGGCAGTGCCTTCTCACTGAGAGGGGCAGGATGATAGGTTGCCTCCGAGAACACCGGGAAGGACACGCCGACGGGAACGACGGTGACTGACACCTGCAGAGAAAAGGACATGGACACAGGGGTGATGTTCCCAGCTCGAGCAGACCTTCCTACTGAGGTGTGCAACAGCACAAGTCCAGAACTTGGGCAGTAAGAAGGATTGCTGTGTGCTGGCTTGGGCACATCAGTGTCCTGAAGGCAGTGCAGGTCAGGGAAACACCTCTGCAGCCTCATCGCTTGAGGTTCACCTGTTTGCTTTGCTAAATAGAGGGATTCCAGTTCATCACAGGCAGCACATTTCTTGTCCAGCTAAACAGCTCTCAGAGATGCACTGAAATGTGTTTGCAAGAAATTCTTCCGCTGGAGAGTGCATAACCAGAAGCCCTGTATTTTAAAAGCATTATAACTGATTTTATAGATGAAAAAAAGGTGACAGCTGGTAAATAAAGAAGGCCTATTGCTTCACAAAATAAAGATCACTTATTTCTAACTGATGCCAGACAGCTTCTGTCCAAGGCTCTAAAGAATGATGGCTTGTAAGTCTACCTTTTGAGATTGCTGAAGGCAATTTTCTACGTGTCTTTATCCATACAGATTTCTAGTTCTTTTTTTTTTTTTTTTTTAAGTTCTGCTGCAATATTTAGTGGCAAAAATCACCGTCAAGTTCTAAGCACTGTATAAAAATTTTTTTTAATCATATTTGCATCTCTCAGTCGTTAATTTAGAAATTACTTTTTCTTGCTTTATAAGAAAATAAACAGGAACACGTTATTTGCCACCTCCTGTTTATTTATCACACACTTCCATTACATCCCCTCTGACTGCCCCACTCTTTGACCTTGTACAGAAGTCTTCACTCCTCCAATCCTCCTCCCTCAGGGCCTAGAGCCTGTCTGTCTTTTCTGAAATGAAATGATCTGTGTTTTGCATAGTTTTGCCTCACTAAGACCCATTTCCTGGTGTAGTTATGCTCAGCTTAGAACAAAACAAGCTGGGGAATAAACTGTGCAAGCTGACACTAAAATTTAGTACCTTTACAGAGGTTGAAAGAGGCGGCAAACCCGAATCCGTAGCGGTGACATTCAAGGAGTAATACTGGGGTTCAGTTTGTTTGGATAAGTCTCTTGTTAACTTGAGTTCTCCTGTGGTACTGGAGAGATTAAAGAGGCCTTCTGAGTTCCCACCTGGAAACAGGAAAACAAGTGTTGGAGATGTTCAGTGGGACCAGCAGAGACAGCTGGGATTGAAGAGACACAGGTGGAAATCCTGATCTGGGACTTGGGGCAAGACACTCCTGGTTTCTCTTGATTCTGTGTCATAGAATCATTTGGGCTGGAAGGGCCCTTCTGAGGCCTCTGATCCAACCTCTTGGCTCAAAGCAGGGTCAGAAGTGAATTCAGCACAGTTTGCTCAAGGTTTTGATCCATCAGGTGCTGAGAATCTCTCTGTTCTCAGTCACTGCTTATCCTCACAGAGGATTTTTACCCCTTATATCCAGTCAGAACCTGCCAGTTTCAATTTATGACCATTATCTCTCATCCTGGTGGTTTAGCACTATTCAAGTATCCCAGCAACAAACAGCCAGAAGATTTTTTTTCTCTAACATACCTGTAATATTGTAGATAATTCCCTCATCATAATCCTTGCCTTCATCTCTTGCATTAATATCTACTACCAGAGTGCCAGCTGTAGAATTGTCCAGAAGGAGCTGGTGATATGAGGGCTTGTCAAACACAGGTCCTTCTTCATTCACATCTTCCACAGTAACTGAGAAAGAAGGTCCAAGTTTGATGAGTTTTGCCTAAACAGTCACAAGCTATTTCTTCGGCTAATACAATCCAGCACAGCTCCTCTGAACTGAGTTGGAGCTCTTTCTATTTAAACCAGATGGCAACCTTGTTTTCTGAACTTCAAAATACTTGCCTTTGTGGATTAAATTATTTACTGCTCAAGTAATAACTTCACTCCTGGCTAGAATGCTGTCACTGCTATCTGTCAGGAATAATATCATATTGTTCCACTGGGCTCCCTTCTGTGCCCATATTTCTCTGGTATCTCTAGTCTTTGCCTTGGCATTGGGAGACAAAATTGCTAAGTTTTATATTTGTACATGACCTGGATAATGGTCCACAATTAGTGAACCTGGCCATAGAGCAACATAAATAACACAGAACAAGAAACAATAAACAAACTAATACTTCCAGTCATACTGGTCAAAAGTAGGGCTGGCCAAAACCTAGAATACCAACTTCACTTTTATCTTTTTTTTCCCCCAAAAGTACAAATTAATTGAATTTTTTTTTTTTTGAGGAAAAAAGCAACAGCAAACAAGCACTGTTATTTTAACAACACTAAAAATCTCTGTCAGTGTCGTTTATCACCCTAGAAACAGGCTTTCTGTAAACAAGCAGTAAAAGAACTGGAGCACGTTTTTGGGAACCTTTTCAATCAAAATGTCAATAAGTGCTCAAAAAAACATAATAGAAAAATCTGTGAATATACTGAAGTGAGAATAGTTTGTGTGAAAAAAAAAAATCTTCATTTTTGACAAGGCAAATATTTTTTAAATTTCCATCTGGCTGTAGTGCAAAGATCACATCATCATTTCTGATAATTTACCTTAGCAGACTATATTAGTATTGCATATGTTTATGCCTCATAATTACACATGCTGAAATATTCCCTAAGGGGAATGAAAGGACATTTCCTGTGGTAAAGCAGAGCTACCTGTGATGTTTGCTGTGTCCTGGAGATTTGGCTCTCCAGGATTGAAAGCTCTCAGAGTAAAGGTGTACTGGGAACGACTTTCATAGTCCAGAGGTTCAAGAGTTGCAATGTCTCCAGAAAGTTCCCCAACATGAAATGAAGTTGTCTCTCCAGTTATGGTGTATTGAATAATGGCATTGTAACCTATATCTGCATCTGTGGCTGCTGCATTCAAAATCTAAATGAGAGGGGGAAAAAAGAGAAACAAAAGGTTTGGAGCAGAATGAAGAGAGTGGCAAAACATACACCCAAGACTGGCACTGAAGCACGCAGTGTTTACTGACCAAATTAGTCATATGGCCATTAATTGCCTTGCTAAAATCCTGACACAGCAGGAATGGTCACAGTTATTACAGATTTTCAGGTGACATCTCTTCCTTCAATTCCTGTAAATCATTAGGTCATATCTGCAAGGCAGATATACTGGGAGGTTGCCCAGAGAAGTTGTGGCTGCCCCATCCCTGGAACTGTTTAAAGCCAGGTTGAATGGAGCTTTTGAGAAACCTGGTCTAGTGGAAGGAGTCCCTGCCCATGGCAGGGAGCTGGAATGAGATGATCTTTAAGATCAGTGGTCACTGTCACATAAATTAACATGCTCTGTGATTTTTCAGGCTCCACAAAGTAAAAAATTACGTTCCCCAATGCACAGTGATGAGACATAACTACTCCTTCCAAGTTTACATGGAGAACACAAGTGCAGAACAGCCTGGTTATTCCAAGTGCCACCTACCACGTGTGGAGGCTCATTCTCTCTCACAGTCACAGAGTAGGATTTCTGGGGGAACACTGGGGGGTTGTCATTCACATCTTCCACAGTGAGGCTCAGCACTAAGCTTGCAGATTGGGGTGGTTTGCCAGAATCGGTGGCCTGTGAAGAAATGTGTCATTAAAAGCAACTCTTTTGACACAAACTTACTTTGCCATTTCAGTTTTGATCCAAAAATTGTGAACCTTTGTCTCTGAAGACTTTCTGCTGGACCAGTTATCCCCCAGTAACATTGTTCTAGCCTTGTAGTTGATTAGTGGCCACATTTCCTGCAGTGGTGTCCTCACCCCATCACACTCTCTGCCTCATTTCATTAGCAATTAATCAAAAGCTCAAGCCTGGATCCAGATCAAACACGCCATGTGACCAGACATGGCACTAATCAGCACAAAACCACAGATATCTGTGGTGTGGCATTTAAAAGAATAAGGAAACCCCTTGCATTTTGAGGGTTTGAAGTGCCTACAAAGCAGGCTGTGAAGAGCATCCAGTACATGGCCATAGAAAATTCCAGTCTATAGGTACATTTACACAATTTTTAGTGGGTTTCCTGAATATGTTCCCCAAGTTCCTTGACCTCTGAAATTATTTGTTAGCAGCAAAAAATGTCCCTAAAATATATTTGTACCTGATGGCCAGTGCTGGAACGCTTCTTAGTATGCACAATAATTGATCTAATTAGTAGCAGTAAAAACCAATTAAATTAGAGAGAATAAATAAATATCCTCATGGCTGGTGAATGAAACTTTATGCCTCTTTTTTTTTTTTTTTTTAACTTGAAAAATCTCATTTCAGCTATTTTTTAAAAGGTCTAAGCATCTTAGCTTTTGAAAAATGAAAAAGTAAGGGAAAGGGACAAACAACATGGACTGGTCTCAAATGGACTCAGGAATGCTTTGCAGATGTCACAATAAGCTGTTGTGTGACAATAACCTTTAAAATCTGGGCTTCATGGATCATTTATCCACTAAAACCAATTTACACAGCAGAAAACGGAGATCCGGGTGCAAAACATAAGGAACAGTCAAAATTCATTAATGAATTCTAATGGAATTCTCTGAGATTAGGTGGTTTTCTTGTGATGATTCAGTATTTTCTCATTTCTTGTGTTGAGAATTCTGTGAACTCGCCTCAAAAGTTTGTCAACTTACTATTATTTTCAACTCATAGCTGTCCACCATTTCTCTGTCTAAGGATGTTCTTGTCATCAGCTTGCCAGTAGAATTGTCAATATGGAATGTTCCAGCAAAATCATCTTCCAGAGAGTAGGTTATAAGTGCATTAACTCCTATATCCAGATCAGTAGCAGAATATGTGCCCAAGTCCAGACCAGTTGCATTCTCGGGAGCCGATAATTTAGTTTGAATCCACGCTGGGAAAACTGGAGAATTGTCATTGACATCATTAACTCTCACAGTTACCTATAAGAAAAGAAAAAAAAACAAGAGACACAAATTTGAGCTGTAGAAATGGTATTTGAAGGAGAATTTTGATTCATTTTAGCCTATGGAAGCCTATAGGGAAAAAAGCAACAAAACCCCCAAAAAACAAAGGGATACATAACAAATTCAGCATTTTTTGGCATTTGAACATTTCCACAACCTCAGCATTGTTTTATTTTTTTAATTCTCAGCTGCAAGATAACATATGTATGAGATAACATCTACTCTAAGTGGAAGAGATGAGGAGAATTAATAATCTGGGGCTTTTGGGCTCATCTGCATCATGATTTTCCAGAGCTATGCACAGACTCGGTTTTGGTGTTTGTGGGTTTCTCTGGTTATGGGCTGTTCACAGAGGGACTCTCAGGAAGTGATGCAATCTCTGAAGTGCCAATATTTCAATCTGTGAAGTGACAATATTTCAATCTGTGAAGGGACAATATTTCAAGATGGTAATATCTCCTCAGGATAGAAAACCTGAAGTTAAATGAAAGGCTGTCAAAGCTTTTGTGCTTGCATAACAGAAGGCACTTATGTGGATATTGCTCAATTCTTGGGTTTCTTTAAAAGATATTTCATATTCCTTTATAAAAAACCTTTGGGAATGCCTGTTCCATACCAAAGCCACAGCTGTGTTGGGTGGCAGCACAGAATCCACAGCCTCCACGATGATGCTGTACAGGTCGACTTCTTCCCGATCGAGCCCGACGAGGGTCACGATGTCTCCTTGGTCACCCACGGAGAACTTGTCCCGGTGGGATTTCAGGGAATACACCACCTGCACAGCTATGCTTCCAGTCAGAGCCTTCACAGAGCCCACTGCAGTCCCTGATGGCTTGTTCTCATCAATGCTGAACTCGTAGTTGGAGCTCTCAAAAGTCAGCCCGAAGCTGGTGTCATTTACCAGCAAGTAGAGAGTGACAGAGACTAATGAGAGAAAGCAAATTAAAATAGGGAAGTTGTGGCTACAATCATCATGATCTGTGCTCTATTTCCTTAAATTTTTGAGGAACTAGCAGAAAATGACAGAAATTATCATGTGGGAAAGAAGAATGACAAGAAAAAAGAAATCAATAGTAACAAGGAATAATATGTAACATAAAACATGATGCCTTTTATACCTAATTTATGTTCCAGAGTAACCCCAGATCACTTCACTGATCACAGAAGTGTTGCCTCAGTAGGACAGGAGAGCAAGGATCACAAATGGCAAGTTAGTGGGATGTGCAGGTGTTTTACACTTCTTAAAACTCCTACACTAAATTGCTTTGTAACAAAAGAGAAAGGCTACACATAAAACCATAAGTGCAATTTCTGTTGTGACCACTCATCCAATTTTAAGAAAATCAGTTGTTTCTCCTGTTCATGATAAATCAAAGTTAGCCTCCAAAAAACACATGAAGAAGTTACAGAAAATGCCATGTGAGTCAATATTTTATGAAAGAACAGAAACTCATTTGAGGGTTACTTGCAAGTTCCTGTTTCTTTAAATGTTCCTAATTCTAAGAAAATAAAGGAAAACTGAAAGAGAAACACATCATCAATATTATTTGAATACATCTTTTTAGAGTGAGTAGAGCTGTGAATCCTGGGGTTTGTACCATAAGTACAACTGCAATAAATTAATCTTAAAAAAATTAAGTCTAACCCAAGTTTTCTGTTAAGATGATCAGCTTGGAGGAAATCAAAGGGTAAAAAGCAAATATTCATTATTCCTGAAATGCAACATGGGGTATTTTTGCCCTAAACTCAGTTTGACTTGACAGCAATGGGATTAATTTCCAATTTAAAGGTTTGCAAGGGTTATGTTTATGTGGGGAAAAGTACAAAAGGTTTTAAAAGACATTTTACCCTGTGATGTCAGCTGGGGAACTCCATGATCAGCAGCAACAACTGTCAGTGTGACAACTGTGTCAGCTGTGATGTGGTCCAAGCTCCTGCTGAGGGTGATTTCTCCAGTGAGGGTATTTATATGGAAATCATCAGAAGGATCCATGAAGCTGATTAAAGAGAAATCAGGAGAGTATTCATATTAATGACCATCTACTTACTGCTGCAGCTGTAAGGAGCACTCAACAGACAGTATTTGCCTTTTTATAAAGAGCAGGTTTTAATTGCTGTGTCATTAGCCTAAATATATTGGCCTTTTAAATTCCAAGTATGTTTTCCATCATGGGAAAAAAAAACAGCATTCATGTCTTCAGCTCCCATTATACCCCAAGCATTTGATTTTCCCACAACTAGAAGGCAGATATTGCACACTCAGCTGCATATTCAGCAAGAGAAGAAAGCCAAGTAGCATTCACCTGGAATGACCTGCTAATTCCTGGTGTTCTGCAAACTCTCACAGATAACTGAATTGCTCACAGGAAAAAGTAGCATGTTTAAGGTAGAACACCATCTCACAGTTAAAAATATTCTCTTTCAAGAGAATAGTTTTAAACACCCACAATTTTACTGGTTCATTCATCTGTCCTTCTCAATCCATGCTTTTCATCCCAAGGTATCCTGGTGTTTTCCATGACATAGAGGTCATACAAAAGTCTATCTCCATTAATTTTTCTATGCATGGTGCATCATGAAAGTTAGTATTTCTTGATCTCCTCCTCCCAGCAGACAGAAGATGTGTGAAAAGACACTCTCATTCTCAGAGATTCACTTACTTCCCACACAGGAACTCCAACACATTTTTCAAACTCTCAGAAATTCAAACAAATTTTGGCTTTGGGGTTTTTTTGCCAAGTTTCTCTCTTATGACACAGTCATGGTTCAATAAGCTCTAAAACACAGAGTAAGGACTGTCCTTCCTGAGTTTAGAAGTCACAAGTGATTACAGCACTTGTAAAATGTCTGTGAGCAGATCTTATCCTTCTTCAGACCAATAAAAATACTTTGTGAGAAATAAAAATACCTTTCTGTTTGCTTCTTTCCCAGCAGACACTCATTAACGAGGGATTATTGTCACCACAGGGATTTTACCTGTATGAAATGACTGAGTTGTTCCCAGCATCAGGGTCAGTAGCAGACACTGCCAGCACAAACTCTCCTTCCTCTGCTGTTGCCACTCTTACACTGGCTGAGTACTGAGCCTTTGTGAACTGAGGAGGGTTATCATTCACATCTAACACTTGAATGCTGACACGGGTGAAATTCTGGTGTGTGAGAGGAGAAAACCATCGTTCAGAAAAAGCACAGACACTTAACTTCCTGAAGAAAAAGCAGCTGCAAACAAAGCATAACACGTTCCTCTTTACCTGCCTTCGAGGAGCTCCGTTATCAGATGCCACCAAGAGCAGCTCATACTTCTCTTTGGTTTCTCTGTCTACAGAGCCAGTCACCAAAATGGTTCCATCCTAGAGAAGGGAATGTGGTTCAATGCACAGATCATTTTGATTACAATTATACACTGAATTCTCAGAGGAGATGAGGGATTGAAATAATCTGTTCTCCTTTGAGCAAGTTCAGATTCCAAGCAACACCTGACAAGTATGTCTTAGTTTTTGAACATCAACACATATTTCCAACCTACAGGGCAGGTGCTGGTTTTGATGTGCATTAGAATGGTACCTGCCAGCTCTTTTTACCTGATGTGTAAAAAGGTAAAACCTGATGTGTTTTTACCTGTGCCAAGTAACTGCATGAAAAGCAGTACCTGAATATTGTTTTCAGCACATCCAAACCCCTTACCTGTTGGATGCTGTATGGATTATCCCCATCCTCAGCTGATAAGTAATAAGTAATTCGGGCATTCTCTCCCTCATCCAAATCAGTAGCAGTCACATTTCCAACTTTGGTGGGAGCACTTGACATGTACTCTCCTTCTGGAATCTCAAAATTGTATGGCTGCATCTGGAACTCAGGGTTGTTGTCATTGACATCCAGAACAGTGACATGGAACAGGGCACTGGAATTAAGCCCATTTGTGTCAGCATCAACTGCCCACACCTGCCAAAGTCAGGAACAAAAATGGAGTTTTAGTGGACATTTTAACCCCTGATAGAGATATAAAAGGTGTTCAAGGGAGTGAAGTAGAAATGAGCCAAAACTGAAAAGTCTGTCCCCAGATTTACTTGTAAAGTGAATGCAGATGTAGTCTCCCTGTCCAGTTCTGTGTCATTCCTTAACGAAAGTATTCCAGGCATATCCACAGTAAATGAGGTACTGTTATGAATAAAGTGTCCCTGAGAAAAGCCAGCCTAGAAAGAAAACATAGTTCATTTGAGATTAACATGATTAATATTTAAGTTCAAAAAATAATCATATTAATACTAATACCTGGCCTTTTTATAGGAGTTCTCATTACAAAAGTACAAGTGCTTTGGCAGGTATAATACATGAAATCCTGCACCCTGAGCTGTGGGAATACTGGACTTCTTTGGCAAACAGGAACTGTGGTATGTGGAAGCCCTTGTGGTCCTAGACATTCCTTCTCCCTAGAGCTCTCCAAGACTAATCCCCATGATGTGAGGAGCAGCAACACACAGTTCAGTGGAGTCTGAACTGCAAGAAGCATTTACACTGCTTTAAAACCGAGGAAACCGTGTCACCTCTGATTTATCAGGGTGAGAATAATCTGGTACCTACCTCGTCCTTGTCAGCAACACTGAACGTGTAGACAGGACTTCCCTTCTGAAGGTTCTCAAACACAGATATCTGATAAGCTTCCTGGCTGAACTCTGGTGGGTTATCGTTGACATCTACTACATTCACAACTACGAGGGTTTTATTGCTGAGACTTGGCTGACCTCCATCTGATGCCTCCACTTCTACTAGAAAACGCTTTATGGTCTCATAATCCAGCTGCTGGCTCAGGCTGAGCTGGCCTGTGGTTGCATTGACAAGGAACATCGGTGAGGGGGTTGGGGGCTCCTGGCTGACAATTTGGTACTTCACCAGGGCGTTGTCCCCAGCATCCAAGTCAGTAGCAGACACTGTCAGCAGTGCCCTTCCCACCACTTCATTTTCAGGGACATCCACTATGTATACACTGGATGAGAAGACTGGAGGGTTGTCATTCACATCACCAACGATGACTGTCACGTTGAGAGCTGTCGACCGCGCGGGTTGGCCTTGGTCCCTGGCGATCACTGTTAAGTTATACAAGTCTTGGGTTTCTCTGTCCAGTTCCTTTTCCAGCAAAATTAATCCTGAGGTGTCAATATCCATTTTGCCTTCCCCACCTTTCAGAGAATAAACCACTAGCCCATTGAATCCCTCATCCACATCTGTTGCTGACACCCTGGTGACACTCGTTCCAGGTGGCACGTCCTCAAGAATATTAACGGTGGTGTTGGTTGCACCAAACACAGGACTGTTGTCATTGACATCTAGAACTGTGACAAACACTGTAGCATAGTCAGTAGTGTTCCCATCTGACAAGGAAATGGTCAGTGTGTAGTTTTTCTGGGATTCATAGTCCAGTTTGGTTCTTGTTGAGATGACTCCTGTGCCATTGATGGCAAACGTAGCAGATTCCGTCAGCACTTGAAACTCAACTCGTATATGGGGACTTAAAGACTCATACTCTACCTGGGGAAGACACAGCATATTATCAATAAATGAATTAAAACCAATAAACCACTGTCTAAAAAAGAATAATCATTTTAACTTTGTCCAAATTCATTTTATGGCTGATATTGTGGCTTGCTATCAACTTATGGTTGATACTGTGGCTTGGTTTTACTTCTTTTAATTCATTTTCATTCAGGCATTTACTAACCTCACAGATTCATTAAAAGAAGTAAAAATCAAACCACAACATACATAAAAATCCAGCTGAAGAGGACTGTCTTTTACTGGAACACCATTAATATATGAAAGTAAATATGCATAGGGCATAATAAACAGATTGCACTTTAACCTTTGGTTCTGCCTTTCTTCATATAAAAAAGGTAAAAAATTAACTCAGGAAGTCAATAAAGCAAAACAACAAAATGCATTATCTTCTCACTGCTTTGGTAGGAGACTGTCCATCTGCCTTCAGACCTGCATCCCAGAAGGAGCTTCTGGTGACCTGCTCATCTGAGCATTTTTGAGCAAAATGAGGAGCAAGTTCTAAAGCCTCCCTTGAAAATGCCTTTATGACAGTCTCTGATGGGAAATCTTCTATCATCATGTCACAGAGATTTAGATTTATCCCCAACAGATGAAGGAATATTGCCTATTCTGGCCTTTGGGCCACTATAGGCTTTGGAGAGTGTCCAAAGTCAACAGAGGGCTAAGCATGGAAGTTTACTTTCTCAAGCAGTTCTGGGGTTTATTTTGTTTGATTTGGGAGGTTGGTTTGGTTTTGTTTTGTTTGTTTTTTTTAATGTTAAATGGTAGCAGATGCTGTTTAAGCTTTAAGCAATGGAAAGTTTGCAAAGGTTTAAGTGGAAGCAAATCCACCTTTGTGGGTGATAAGTTTCATCATCTGAGGGATGTACTCAGTGCTGTATGTGCAGCTTGACCCACAGAAAAACCAGGATCCAGTTATCCATAGCCCAGGGAGACATGGACATGGGGAGCACATATTTTATGGAATGTCCTATATAAAGATAAAATAAAGTTGTTCTTACTTGTGTCACTACAACAGGACTGACCAGCTCCTCCTCTACAGACACACTGTATGTTTTTTGGGTGAACTGTGGTCTGGAATCTCCAACTGCAGTGATTTGTACTGGCACTGATGAACTCCTTGGAATGGCCCCACCTGCAAGCAAAGGGAAACAATCTCCCAGCAGATGCATAAAATACCCACTGCCTCAAAACATAAAAATAAAAAAATACACTTTTCCACTGTCACTGACTTTTTTTTTTTTGTTTTAATCCTTACTGCAACTGTTATGGTACTGCCTAAGAGGTCCTAACCAAGATCACAAAGGATGGACTCAGGAATCCCTTTCTGTATCCATATTCCCCACAGCACCCATTTTGTCCATGAGACCATCAATGTGAGGACACAGAGCTGATTTTGACCAAGTCATGAGGCTGAAAACCACTTTGTATTCTCATGCTTCCAGGAGTGGGATAACATTGCTGGATTACAATTGTTTCTGCCCTTATTCAGATTGTGAATGTTAACTGAGTTCTCTGTTATTCTTTTAAAACAAAGGAACCCTCAATAACTGTGGCTAGGGAAATGCTGTTGGTGGTGGTCACCCTAAAAAATGGGCTTGGCATCTTGGATGTGCAAACATTTTACTTTCCCTTTCACTCCTTATTGAATGGTGACTGAGTTACAAATTTCTAATTTCTGCCTGAACCTCTGTATTCTCTGCTGTGCAACACCAGTCAGTAAGTCAAAGGAAGGTGTGAAATATATGTTATTTAATGTTCTTCCCACAGCCATAAAGAAACCAGATTTGACACAACACCATCAGCAGGAAGTAGGGTTTTACCAGAGATGCAGCAATTAGTTTGGATGTACAAGGAGCAGATAAAAATATATGGTGTTTTTCAAATAAAGCCTGTGAACCTGTTTTGACAGCATTCCTTCAGGTAAAAACCAAACCAAAACCAAAATTCCTCACTGGAAATAGCTGTGTTGACCTGTACTGAAATCTCCTCTTACCATCAGTAGCTGTTATCCACAAAACAAACTTCTTAAGCTGGTTGATTCCTAATGGGATTTCTGTCTTTAAACTGATTTGTCCTGTGGATGTATCCAATTCAAAGTATCCATCTTCATTGCCACCAGCTAAGATGAAGCTTATCTCTCCATTTATACCATCATCTGGATCATCAGCAGCAACCTGGAAAAACAAAAAAGAAATATTTTACTGTAATTTCTTGTGCTTTTATCAAGTAACACAGAATTGCTTCTTCTTGTGCAGTTTGTAGAGCAAAGCATTCAGGTAAGGAGATAATTAGGAATTGGTTGTGGGGCTTTTTTCCTCTCATTTATAGCAAATAATAGGTCTGGATAATTATATATATATAATATATATATGTATATATATACACATATACATACACACACACACACATATATATATACTTAGCTAGATATAGCCACAACAAAATTCAGTTATAGCCTTGACTGTCATTTTCCTATAGAAACTATTTCCTACAGAATTCCTGGGTTAAACCTCAGTAAGAATGTTTGCTCTTTGATGCACAAACATTATCATTCCAGCAGCACGAGCAAAATCCTGCTTCTGTGGAACTCATGTGAATGACACCAAGTTTGTATGTCAGAAACCCTGTTTCACAGCAATTCCAAAGTCACCAGAGGCAGATGGTTCAAGAGATTTCATCAGGAGCCATTAAATTGGCACATTTGGGTACGAGCATTGATTGTGACTCCTGTATATCTCACCCCCCATTTCCAGTTTTATTTGGTTAACTCATTTACTATGTTAGAAAAAGTACATGGTATCTAAAAATGATCCACAATGCTTCAGCATTCAGCAGCCTTTCAAAAAAATTGTATCATTATTTCAGTTTCTGGACTCTAAAACCATTGTTTTCATTAAACACCTTACAACAACTAAAATCTAGAATCTTACTTTATGTGTTATGTTTGTGGTATTCAGGGTGGTGCACAGAATCTAAGATCAAGAATAAAAATCCTGTATCATTTGTTCCCTGATCTGGGATGTGACTGGAGCATCCAGAACACTGTGATTATGGAATGTCAACAGGTGTAAGCTTCGAAATGAAAGGTGGATTGTTTCTGAACTCAGAGGATCCCCTTTTAGATAGAACTTCTACACAGCTTTAAGCAAGGACTCATGCACACTCATTAAAACTCAGAAATGTCATTTCTACTTAGTATTTCTAGTACCTGAAGAATGGCCATTCCCGCAGTCATGTTGAGGAAAAGATCTTGTTCATATGGTGTGCCTCTGAAGGTCGGGCTGTTGTCATTCTCATCCAGCAGCAATATGTTGATTGGAGAGTGCGCCTCGCTGTGAGGTGGCAAATGATCTCTGGCAGTGACCTGGAAAACCCATGTAGGGAAATCACTGCATTGTTCAAATGCATCTTCCACGGGGAGTAGGAAGGATGAACAAGAATTACAAGCTGGGTGGTGCTTCCCTCCAGACAGCTTTGATGTGAAAGGCTGGATTTGATTCTTCAGTTCAGCTGTGGATCTGTACTAAGGAATCAGCCTTTTGCCAGCACAGATCAGGTCTCACCTGTTTGCCTTGGAAAGGAGGAGGTTTATTTTTAATACCTGTAGCTGAATAGATGGTATTCTCTCCCTATCCAGGAGCGTGGAGTTCCTCACAGTCAGGATCCCAGCTTGACTTAGTTGGAAGGGACTGTCATCTGGAGTGAGAGCAAACGTTCCCTGGAAGCCTCCCTGTGAACAGTAATGATATTTGTTATAAAATAGGGCAATCACTGAGCTTTCTTCTTATTTTCCACATGGAGAACATTGAATTTTCTGGTTTAATAGAGGTTACAGTTCCAAAAAGAGGGAGAGGAGCAAACAACATGGAAGAAATATAACATGCAGGCTGAGGACAACTCACAGCTTCATGTCCACTTTGCACTCCTGCACTTTCAGGTTTGGGACCATTTGCAAACCACAGGAGTTTCACAGAGAGACAAAATTTATTCTTTGGCTGCAAGTACTCTACCCCCCAAAGAAGTAAAACTAAGTTTGCTTTGCTTAAGCATATTTAGATAGCCAGAAAAAGACAATTCTATTTGCTGCACCTGTGTAACACAAACACCTTTTTTATTGCATTTCAGAAGCGTGATATTTGTAGCAAACATTAAAAACACTGGCTTTTTACCTCATCTTTGTCAGTAGCTGTTACTTGAAGAACTTCCATCCCATTTGGGAAATTTTCCAGAACTGAGACATTGTAACTTGATTGGGACAGCACTGGAGGATTGTCATTCACATCTTCAATAGTCACCAGAACTACTGCATCAGCTGTTTTGAAACTCTTGTCTTGCTGGGCTGCCTGGAGAGCAGAGTTTGCAGCTGTAAATTCCACATCTTGGTAACAACGAGCTGTTCTGGCTTAACACAAGGACATGACACAACTGCCTGTTTTCAGTGAACGAATTTTCCTTTTCTTTTTCTTTTATTTTAAATGCCAGGATGGAGCCTTGATGCCAGTTGCCCTTTGACATCACTGTGAGAAATGCTGTTACCAGCAGGTTGGATTTACATATGATGTTATGAAATTGAGATTCAGAGTTAACACACTAAAGAAATCAGTACCTGAATGGCCACCACAAGAGAGGGACATATTTCTCTGTCAATGGCAGTCTCTACTTTCAACACTCCAGTGCTTGCATTGATGGAGAAGTTGTTGTTATAGGCCGGGGGGTTCACTGAAAAGCAACAAATTTCAGAGGGTTGATGAGAATGAACCAGAACAGTAAATCTGCTCTGTCCTTTAAATGAGTGTTATCTTCTTAGCCATGGCAAAAATGAACAGACATTCCAGAAAAAAGGCTTTTTTTTCCCCAGGGACTCTGTCCTCAAAACAATTCCTAGGAAATTCATTCACACTTCAAGGTCTCAAATTAAGCATTTCATGAGTTTTTGGCAATTCCTTCAGGAGGAGGTAAAGCTCCTGATGGAATTGATCTCTCTAGATGGTCCTGAATGGAAATTCTTTGCTCAAATTGAAGCCTCTAAACTGACTTACACTCAGAATCAGGAATTGTTTATTGCAGGAAGTTCAAGAACACCTAAACATTTTAAAAATAGTTGGACCCTGCAATAAGTGACCGAAATGAAGCTGATTTAAGTGGAGCAGCACTGTGGTGAAGCTCTGTGCAGTTAAGACACCTGAATGAACACTTCACTTCCTTATTCTCTTCAGGAATATTATCAGTTAATGTGGCAATGTCTAGAAGGAAATGAAGGCTCTTACCTAGTTTGATGCTGTAAACTACTGGTTCATTTATACCTCTGTCTCCATCTTGAGCCAATATGGCCTCTGGGAGAATAGTCAGAGCACCCTCCTAGAGAACATACATTGACTTGATTAACTTGAAGAAAAAATACACAAAGTTAACTTTTTTCATTGGATAAGTCATAATTTTGATTAAAAAAAGAAGAAACATGCACTTAATGGGATCCAGAAAAAAATTCTTTCTTTGCCATCCGTGCTTTCCAGAGGAAAACTATGACCAAAATGGTTACACTGTGTTTGAGAAACACCAGATTATGGAGCTGCAGTCACAGATGGAATTTATGTTAAGGATGTTGAATATTTCAGTTCTTTTCCTTTCCTCTCCTGGCAAACAACATGCAAGTCTATACTGCAGCCCTAAGAAAAAGAATTATTTACAAGATAAAAACATTTTAGAAGAGCTAAAATTATCCCTTCAGACAACTGAAGATGAACTTCTAACCAAAGGGACATCAAGGGTGTAACACTACAAGTATTTGTGGTTTAAAATATGTGAACATGAAGACAATGACAAAGAAATAGGGATACAGATAATTAACTATTTTAATTTTAGTGGATTACTCTGATAATACCATACTGTGATTTTTTTAATGTTAATACATCCAGAAGCCTGAGCCAAACAAATACATTCCCCCAAGAAATTTCTACCCAATATAGAAAAAAAAAATTACAATATCATATAAACCACAGATTACCACTCACATTCTTATTTTTGCCTACCTGAGTGTAATGCAGTGTGAAGGAATTACATTATTTAAAACTGAAAACAGGCAGCTAATTTCAGGACTGATGGACAGTCAGTTGCCCTTTCAAGTTTAGAGCAAAAGCCCTCTTAGAACAGGTATTTTGGATTTTTGCCTTTTCTTTCCTTTCCTCCAAACACAAAAGCATCCAGTGAAAAGCTTTTACCTGGATTTCACTGATATTCCCATTGTACACAGGTTGGCTGAAATAGGGGTTCAATGTATCATAATCTTCTACATTAATTATTAAGGATGCAGTGTCACTCTGGTCTCCAAATTGTTCCTGCATCCCAAGGGAAAGAAGAAAATAAGAAACACTGCAATGAAGGAGCCATGTCTCAGTGGAAAATACAGCTGAATATTATTACATGTATTTTACAGGGTCTAAGAACTCTCACCCTGTCAGATTTTTCCATTTCTGAAAATCCAGTTCTAGGAACAAAACTATCAATGGGTGATTGTTCTTAGTTATTAATTTCCTATCAGGCAGGTGTTACACAGCAGTAGAACTTGGTAACAGTGCATTTGCTGCAGCTGTACATTTGCTAGATACACAATAACTGCAGCAAAACCATGTGGGTTTAGTTCTAACAGGAAATAAAAGCAAACACACATTCAAATCTCAAAAAAAGGCACACAAAGAACCTGGTGAGATGCAGCAAAAGTATGATAGGTCTGCCATAATGAATAGGTGAATATGTGTGAGAATAGTGGGGAATAAATATGTACAATATTTATACTCAGAGAAACACACCCAGAAAGAAACTTGGGCTGGTATTTGATAGGAAACTTAAACAGTGGCTCAAATATTAAGAATGTGCTACTTTGCAGTACAGGCCAAGATGCAGCCACAGCTTCTGGTTTGGGAACTCCCAAAGTTCTAAATTTGTAGAAACTGGGATGTTATAACAGAGGAACTATCATTGTGGAACTATTGTGGGTCTCGTTCTTCTTTTAATTTGTACCATACCTTTGCTTGGACTGTTAAATTGAAAAGGTGGACCTTGTTGTAATCCAGTGTTTTATTCACTATGACGCTTCCATCTCCTTGCCTTATATAAAAGTAATCTGAGTCCGGACCCTATTGAATGAATAAATCAAATATTTTATATGATTAAAGATGAAATACATTTTCTTTTCTCTTTTTCTCCCCTTTGTTATTGGACTGCTTTTCATAAAGGACCAGGAATCTCTCAACCACCACCACACATTCTATTGCCTCTCCTGTCAGTGCCAACAGAATTTCTACCTGATTTATCTCATCCTGTGGTCAACAACTAAAGCACATCAGAGGAATGGCCCCTTCACCAACTATGAAAGGGGCAGAGACAGCAAGCTCAGAGGTGAAGATTTCCACTGCAGATATCTGAAGCTAGTTGAAATAATCCTACTCCAGCTGGCTCCAGGACTGGAGATGAACAGCAAGCCAAAGACAAACTTTAAAAAGAAGGGAAACTGCTTCACTCCTGCTTCTACAAAGGACCACTGATTTCCTTGGCTGGAGCTGGAGAGTGCCACAAATCATTTAATGAACTTTAAGAAACAAGATTCAGGCCTCACCTGGGGTATAAACTCTAATTTTAAATGGCCTTTTGGCTTTTTGCAGGTTTTTAATCTCAACCACACAGCACGAGAGAGCACACAGGGATCAGGTCCCAGGCTGTGAATCTGTGAAATACAAACTGGTGTCCTCAGTTTCCAACCAACACAGGGCACTCACCGAGAGACTGTAAGTGAGGATGTTGAATTGGGGTGAAAAATCATCATCCTTTGCTTCCACTTTTATAACAGTGAAACTTATTTCAGCCACCTAGAGGAAACAAAGATCAGCAAACGCTCAGTCACGAGACCCTTTCGACATCCTTCCTAACTTGGGGCAGGGAAGTTGTGCCACCTCCTCAGCAAATCCCTTCCCATTGCCATTTTTATTGACTATTTCCCCTCCACCCCACACCCCCAGCTGGACATGCAAGCCCAGCCCTTCTTTTCCACATCCACGGTGTAGATAAGTCCCATTAAAAGTGCAGGGAATGAACTGATAACGGTGTGGTCACATTAGAACCTCCCCAAAAAGCAATTTAAAAATATCCCAAGGAAAAAAGTACAGACATCTGCCATAACCCACCTCTGATACCGAAGCACTATAATTAGTCTGTTGAAATTTTGGAGCATTGTCATTTAAGTCTTTTACTTCTACGTTCCGTGGATTCTCTATCGGAGCACTCTTTGTGATGGAAGCAAAAAGGCAGGTTAGAAATGACAACAGTGAGGCAGCACCACTCTGCTAACATTTCATTTCATCCTGTCAAATGAGAGCCTCAGAGACACCCCTTCAGTTCTACAAACTGTATGGAGAGAGTTAGGTCACCCTTACTAGTAATGGAGTTTGCAAAAGTATGCTAAAATTAACTTTTTTAAAAATTTACCTGTGAACAAAATCACTCATTCCAATTGGTAGATTATAACAAATTATCTTCTACAAGGTACTCTGAACTCCCTGCATCTTAACTTTAAATTAAATAGTATTTCAGAAAATGGTAACCTGGCATTAAGCTTAGACCAAAAATACAGTGGGTAAAACATGTTTTTTACTTACTGTTCCAATCCTCTGGCAAACAATGGTATACCAGACAAATTCACTCTAAAAGTGAACAAAACAAGCAAATAAATAATATCATCTAGGAACTCACAATATGACTGTCAAAGATCATTTATGTCAAAATTATACAAAATTACTTCTAGGAGTTGAATCCTCAGGTGGGCTGTACCAAAACACTCTGCTTACAATACATAGCAAAGTAATTACAGAGCATTAATTTTAAGGTTTATTTGACTCCATTCACCTACTGATGACACCCACCATCCCTGTACCTGACTGACTGTTCTCCCCAACAGAAAGTTGACAGAGAACAGGAGAACACGTACAAAAAGCACAGAAAGTGTTTTAATCCACTTGGAAAATATCCAAATGAGAAATGTAGAAGTCATAAATCCATTTTCATCACTTACAAACGTGGATTGTAACAGTGGTTTTTACAACAAGCCTGGTTCAATTCTGCCAAGTCCAGGGCTGCTCTGAAATGGCAGTGTATAAAATACATGATAAATTGTCTCTATTTACTTTGCAGTACCACCCCATTTTCATATTTAGGGCAACTGTAGCCAGGAAAAAACATTGATACTGCTTTCTAAATTCCTGGTAGTCCTACAAAACAAGGATGGCCTAGGAAGAAGGATCTATCCTTTTGTGCATCAAGCAACAGAGGCCAACGGATTTATTCACATGTGAAGTTAAAGCTTGTATAAACACTCATATGACTAAGGCTTACCTTCTATAAATTATACCTGCTCCACCTCCCTTTGATGAAATAATCCACGTTGCTGGGAGATGAGTTGTAAGACAAGTGACACCTGTCCTAGCTGTGTATTTACAGCTGTCATGACAACACATGATTAGGAAAGGACCTGTCTTGACTGTCAGATGACAGACACAGACATTTAACAGGTATTTCTGAGAGGTAGATACTGAATTCTATTCTTACAAGTCACTTTTTTTGAAATGCCAACCTCTGAGAGAACAAAGTATTCCAATTCATTATCTTAGTGCTGCTTTTTTTTTTTTCTCACCTTTCAAGAAAACCTTTCTATTTAGGCTTTAAATGCAGTAAAAATAATACCTGGAGAGTCTCAACATCCAGTGCCTTGGAAGTCCTCACAGTTGCATTCCTAAATGCAGAGTTATATTCCAGCTGCACATAGTTCAAGTGTTCAGGGAATATAGGTGATGTTAATGCCAAATTTACATCGGCTGGGATATCTGTGATCCATTCTATATCACCTGGAAGAGAAAGTGTAACAAATTAGGTTGTTTTATGGAAAAAAAATCCTTAGATTTGTTTCATATGTATCGACAACTGGTTACCTTTGGTTACATTTTATATTATTTTGGTGTTTTTAAACGGTAAGATCTGTTAAAGTGCCCTTAAGTGCTCTGCACAAGGGCATTGATATGCTTTTAAAACCACTGAAACCCATTTTTTTTCCCAATATATTCACACAGCATCTCCAGAATTAAAAAGCTTGGCATCATTCAAACCTGAATCTCCACCATTTTTTGAAAACCCCTTCATGCTGAGAAACTGTCTTTTCACATTTGCTGTGAAAATGTAACCAAAGTGTAATCAAAGTCAGGGAATGTGGTCAAAATCAGCAAGAGGCCAGTCAGGGCTGCCTGGGATGAGTTTCAGTATTTTCCAAACACAAGGGCATCTCACATCTCATAGTTAAATCTGTCAAGCAGGTGGAATCCAGTGTGAAGCCAGACTCAGGCTTGTGGTTGTTTCATTTTGATTTTGGGACAGAATGGTGAGTCCATGGCCCTTCCTTTAATCTGTTCCTGTTTGTACACAACACAAACACAAAACTCTGCAACCTTTGAATCAGTTTTTATGTGATTTTCTACAACCACACATTTAGGAACTGATCTCTTGAAAATACAAAGACTTGTTATGTGCAATTATCAGGATTCCTGTTAGACTGACTCATTTCAGTAGTGAGTGCATTACCTGCTTGGTTAAACACCAAATCTGTGCCTGAAATGTATCTTTTTAAACCATCCAGTGTGGTGCTACTGGCAATTTTACTAAATAAAGCTCCCTTACTCATGTGATCAACCTATTTGTGTTTATGAAACCACACTTAGCTTCTCATGGAACACATTACCTGTATTGCAAACCCATAATCCCCTCTCCCCTCTAAAATCTTTCTTGAACATCCCAGATGTTTTCCACGATCCTCAGGAAACTTGCTAGCTGTGTTTCTTTCTTACTCCACTGGCTTTGTCCTCCACCACTACTAATTTAGGCTGGCAAGCCCTTTCTGTACCAGTTCCATCTCTAATCTCCACATAGAGTCTTGTGCTCTTGGTCTCCAAGTGCCTAAGGAATATGAGCTTGTCTTCTTCACCAGCAGGGAGTGTCTGGAATACTGGCAGCTACCAAAGACACTGGACTTTTAACTGTGTGTGAGAGGAAAGTCCAGTGAGCTGACAGTGAGCACAGAACCCCAGGGCTGTGTCTCAGGGGCACAGCATTGGGTGGTATCACACTACTGTGCTGAAAGCGCTGGAAGAAAACATTCCAGGGAAACAAAATCCCTCTCTACTTGACAGGCTGCCTGAGCTGGATACACTCAGATAAGAAGTAAAGCAGCTGCCTAGGAAACGGTATGACCTGCAGCAGAGAGAGCCCAATAAAAGGAAGTACTGGGAAAAATGGAAGGTGGTTCTCCCTCTGGGTTATTCACAGGCATGTCAGCAGGTTCACTCACACACACAGTGCCCACTAAGGGCCAGAGTTATTGCTCCCTGCTTAAAAATTAAATGGAATCAGGGTGAAAGGTAATTATTTTCCTTTCTCTCTCCATTCAAGAGTCAGACACAGCAGCTACGCTCTGACAGCTTCAACAGTGACTGGAAAAAAACCCTGCTCTGGATTGTTCAGCCTGGAAAAGAGAAGGCTTCAGGGGGAACTAATTGCAGCCTTCCAGGACTAAAGGGAGCCTACAAGAAACATGGAGATGGACTTTGACAAGAGCATGGAGTGACAGGACAAGGGGAAATGGCTTCAAACTGAAAGAGATATTAGATATCAGGAAAAAGTTCTTTACTCTGAGGGTGGTGATGCCCTGGCACAGGTTGCCCAGAGAAGCTGTGGCTGCCCCATCCCTGGAAGTGCTCAAAGCCAGGTTGGATGGAGCTTTCACCAACCTGGTGTAGTGGAAGTTGTCCCTGCCCATGGCAGGGGGTTGGAACTGGATGAGCTTTAAGGTCCTTTCCAACCCAAACCATTCTATGACTCTCTGATCTTTCTGAAAGCCAGAAGAAATGCAGATTGCCTGTGGAAAGTCAGCATGGGCCTGAAGCATGATGCTATGAGATCCTAAGGGTTATAACATATCCCAAAGGGAAGCTTTGGCCATATCTTAATGCTTTGCCTTGTATATCCATTAGGGACATCAAATCCTGACTGGATAAGGTGAACTGAGAATGTTTTCTGTACTTGTTTCCTTTCCCATTGCCTGATCTGTCTGTTCAGACAACAAGATGCCTGGATCAGGGAATTCAGGGTTTGATATTTATTTATTCTACCAAGCACTATGTCCATAGGCAGCTGCTGCATCCAGCCACAAAGACTTGTAAATCAATGAATAATACAGATTCATTTTAAAATACACTGGCTAAGTGAAGCATTAAAGTACTATGTGCATTTAGGAGAAGATCAGACAATTCTAGGCTGGAATCCTAATTTTACCTGTGTATCCATCCAGAAAGCCTGTCAGCTCAAGTGTGGCAGGTGGCACATCACAGTTTATAGTTGTGGTTTCTAAAAAGAAACACAAAAGTCACGTACAAAGAACACAGAGATAGTACAAGGTCAAAAAGCTTATGCTCTGTAAAACCAGATGCACACAAGACTTCAAATTAAGCTCAAAGACATTTATCATAAACCTTGAAGAGTTTAAAACAATACATTGCATGGTGTAAGCAAATATTGGTGGCTTGGACCCAATCTAAGCCTGCCAAGAATGAGTCACTGCTCATTAGTGTCCTGCTGAAACATTTGTGGAAATCATAATCGAAACTGCTTCTGTACCTTGGCCTTGTAAATGTTTTCTGCTCCCAAGAAAACTGTCAACACAAAGCTGCTCCCCAGGGTAAAGGCACATTGACAGATTTACCTGAAATTTCCTCTCCTTAAACTTTCAGAGAAGGTGGCACTTTGGGAATACAGGTTTTTCATGAGAAGTCACTTTCTTAAGTGGTTAATTGTATCTCAGACACCTCTCTCTACATCTGCTCTGTGTGATAAAAGTGAGACTTTTTTTTTGTACAGGTGCAAACTGTAAACACAGAAATCCAGAAATCTGCCAGATTTTTTCCCCCTCCCCTGACTAGAATTCATTTTCGTGGTTTTAAGAATGTTCCCACTCTTCTCCTTGCCATCCTTCCCATAGATTCAAAGGGACAGGTGGTAAACAAACAGTGGGCTCTTTTTGCCTGGCTGGGTGGATCCCTTTCATGCCTGTATCACTCTACAGGATTTCATTTAAAATGAGCAGTGGACAGATTTCTACAGAAGTAACTGAATAAAATCCCAGAGGATATTTCTACAGTCAGCAGCTGTATGGGTCTAATGCTGGTTATGGGTCTAATTCACTGCCTCCATCTCTGAGTGTTGAAAAACCTGGGCTCTGGACTAGTGAAAAAGATCAAAAAATTGGCAGTTTTCACTTTCTGGAAGCCTCAATACAATAAGGAAAACTTTTAATGGAGTTCCTTACCACTACAAATATCATGTGTAACAATGGTAAATACTCCAACCTGATTTAGTAGAACAGCAACAGCATGGAATTTAACTGATCCCAACTTCAAAACTATCCATCCTCAGGCTCAACTTCAGCCTAAGTATTTTTTCTAAGGTCTGATGCAAATATATATAAAATAACGATATAAAATAATAATATAAAATAACCAAACCCCCAAAAGTTCAAAGAAAATAAGAGCATGGTTTTCAGCTTGTCAGCACTGAGCTCCTGAAAGCCCCCAGACCACTTCCATGGGCACCAAGATGGCTTGTTTAGATGTTAGTTTATCAAGCAACAAATCAATGTGTCTCAGACTTCTAGGACTGTGATTTGTATGGATTTAATATATTTAATTTTGCTCCATTTCAATAAAAGCAGTAAAATGCTCATGAAGAATAAGAGTACTTACTTTGTGCCTCAGGACAGGTGAAGGTAACCCAGCTGACCAAAGCAAAAACCAGGGCTCTAGAAAGCGCCATGAGCACTGCAGAAAAAAATCTCCTCCTGAAGGCAAACCCAGATGGTTGTTTCTCATACAGAAAACCTGTAAAGAATCATCTCATTTGCCATATCATATGTTAGTTATTTCCTTAACAAATGCTTCACTGACAGCAAAGGAAAAGACTGGAATAAGCCTTCGAGAGCAATCCACCAACTATATAATGTGCTTATCATTTTCAGCTTGGCAGATCAAAGTCCTTTTGGGCAATAAAATAAACCAATAAGGAAATGGGACATTTTGTGCTGTAACACAAAAAGTGGCAAGTGTATTTTTATCCTAACATTTGAAATAGAGATGAGAATAAATCAGCAAACATCCTGGTCAACATGAGAGAAACGCACATTTTCCCTGGGAAAGAAAACCAGCATTGCCCCTTTTGATCTCATAATGATGGCAGAGTATCCTCCCATCACTCTGTTCCAGAAGGAATAAATACAGAATTCCTGCTGTGAAAATAGTAGTTACTATTTCATGTGAGGAAAGCAGACACCTCTGAAGTGTGCCCTAGTATTTTACAGGTAGTGTTAAAACATTTTACTTCGATGTACCCAAAAGCAACCAACATTTTAAGCTTGTAGAGGACTTTCAAAGGCTACAGATGATTGAAACAAACTCCATGATGAGATGTGTCATTTGTAGGTAAATACACCTTCAATTGGAAGGAGAAGCTGATTACACAGCAAGGGAACTGCTGCCACACCAAGGTCTTATCATGTTTGTGCCACATTTTGTCACTGTGGATACTGAAGTAATTACTGGAGGTTGAAGAGAACACAAAATACAATAAAACTGCACATAACAACTAAAAATAAAATTATCATTGTGTCCTAGCCTTGAATTATTGAAATGTGGGAGCAATTCAAGAAGAAGCAATTAAAAATTTTTTAAAAGAAGTTCAACATGGGCACAGTGCCTTTTGAACAAAGGCCCCATCCAGCCATAATTGTGCATTCAGTGGTGTCAGTACTAGTTAATTTTCCTTCCTGGCCTGATCATTCCCTGTGTCCATCATGATGGCCAGGCCTTAGCAAGTTTTTGTGGAATAGTACAGAAGGCAGGCCTGTGCACAAAATGCCTCCTGGGAAGAAGAAAGAGCCCTGATCTCATTCCCCAAACAGCACCACACCTCTCTGGGCCATCACAGCCAGGCCAGAGCCTGCATAAGCTGGTATTTGTACCAACAGATTCTTCTAGCAACCAACCCCCTTGACCACTGGGAATGTCCATGTGCTGGAAAGTCTTAATCCACTAATGAAGATCTACTTTTTTGATATTCCAAATGAGAGCAAAGGCAACGCAGCCTCAACAGCCTCCGGGGCCTCCCAGAGCACTGGAAGCTCAGAGATGGGAAGGGACCCGGGACCTCAGGGGATAAAACTCCAGAAAGATCCCCCATGGGGTTATCTGTGGGGGAGCAGCCCAGAAGCTGAAGGAAGAAGGTCACTCCTGTGCATAAACTCAGTGCAAGACTAAATACAAATTTAAAGTTCCCCCCCAGGCAGGTGTAGAACGGGAACAGCTGCTCGGGTGCAGCACAACACTGTTACCCCACTCTAGAAGCTGTTTCGCTGGGAGGGTCTCAGTCCAAGGCAAGAGCAGCACTTCCCATCAAATTAACATTCCAAGCTTGTGTGATTCCCAAAGTAGAGGAGTGCTGGGTGACTTTGCCAGCTGCTGTAGCCTTCCAGCTGCTGATGGCTCCCTCAGCCTCCACCACCGTGATGCTCAAAGACAGAACCTCAGGGACACAGCAGTTCTGGGCAGTCCCTTGGCCTCGAGCCTGGAAAAGCCTCTGGCTGGTTTTATTTATAGATATAACCAGGAGGGGACTCAGTAATAAATCTATAATAAATAAATTTAACATGAGTGAAGCCTTCTTCACCTCCTAAAAGATGGACTCGGTCTTGGAGGTCTTTTCCAACCTGAATGATTTCATAATTATTAGGAAATAAAGAAAAAAAACTTCACATAATGGCTCAAGCACCTGATGCACAGGAGCAGTTTCCCAACCCCCAATACAGGTACACTCAGCAAGAACAGGAAACAATGACTTTTAAAAAACTGATTCCCTTCTGGCAAAGAGAAGTGTGTTCTCAGTCACATCAAAACCACCCACGCTGTTCACACACTGGGGCAACCATATGTCCACAATTCTCCAAAACACATCTTTTGGACTCATTGCTGAATTCAAAATTCTGCCCCTTTCTCCAAGATCTCTGGGCAGCCAGGGAACAGGCACAGCTCCAGAGGGCAGGGAGATAGTTTATACCCCCGTGGGACAGCAGGATGGACATTGCAGCCTTCCCAATACACCACCTGCACATACACAGGGCACCCACGTAGCAATTTCTAGAAACAGAATCACAGCAAATAATATTCATAGATTTAACAGACTGTTTAAACGGTGCAATCTGCACTGTGGCAGTGCAAGGCAGTGTTAAACATGTTTTTTTAAACATAGCTTAGTTTAATATTTTGCATACTTGGGTCACTTGGAGGGCAGCTCACTCATGAATTTTTAATCCGGCTTCAAAACTCGACGCAGATAAAAATTCTTTTAAGTTCATGTAGATTTGGAGTAGCTCTGCATTTAATGATATCCTGTTCTTGACAGATAAAAAGCCTGTAGTGTGATGCTGCAATTTAATCACAAATACACGTGGCATGATTGACACCATCAAACAACATAACTCAGTTCTTAAAAGCATCTATGAAAAACTCACACGCTTCTTAAATTAATAATGTTTATTTCCATTAAACCAAGACAAATTCTCGAAATTAACACAAGATAAAAATTCAAGGTGGTTGGCACGGGGGAAAAAAAGAGATAAACTGCACATCATGTCTGTCATTTTTATATGCTCGAGAATGTTTTTGAATAAAACAATACTGGCACGTAGAACTGGCACTTCCCCACAGAACAAAACCAGCAGAATTTTCCTTTCTCTTCTAGTCAGTAGTTCTATGAAAACTAAACACACACACACACACACACATGCAGCCTGCAACTTCCACAGCCAAGTTTACCATGGGAATTTGGAACACCCCTCCATCAGAAGTCACAAAATTGTGGCAAAACACTTATTCTGCTGCATTTTCATACCTGGTGGATTTTAGAATACTTTCAACAAAAAACCAATCAGTTTTCCAGTGTTTACTAGAAGTGCTTCAAACTGCATCAGTACTTGCAAACAGGCCTGGGGCATTCATAAAACCTGATTTAGTTGATACAGATTAAAGCACTCCTGCCCCAAATCAAAGCCACTGAAATCCAATTTTGCCTGTTGGTTTCACTGGGCTCCCAATTAGCTACAGCATTGGACAAAACACACAAACAACACTGATTTTTAACTGGTTCAGTAAAAATCTTCCCCCTTGACAGCAGGATTTTCAAGTATTGCTATCCTAGTCTTCTAATACCCACTGAAAATCATCAGGAAACAAGACAAACAACAAAAAAAAAGCCCAAATGGAGGGAAGTGCATTTAAACAACCTCCCTCTCCTTACCCCACCCTGCCCTCCCACCCAGGATCTTGCTGGCTTAATTCCAAACTCAATTTATTGTACAGCCATGAGCTGGAATAAGCTTTCCCTGAGTGCTCTTTCTACCTGTTTCAAAAAGTCAGAATGTGTTTCCTTGAATTCAGCCATTATTATTATTATTATTATTATTATTATTATTGCCATTTTCTTTGCAAATATGTAAGGTATTTTCTAGGCAAGTTATTTCATTTTGGTAGCCCTGGATTTGACAAACTTGTATTCTATTGCTCCAAAGACAGAACTTGAAAGTGCACCTGACTTCTAAACAGTGTTATCCAGGCAGGTTTCAGAGAGTAACTAGACCCAAAAAAAGATCTACATGCACAAACCTTTGTAATGAGACACCTCTGCTGCAAGATGCAGAATTAACAGTGGATCTGCTTGGATATTTAGTGGCATTGCATCCATAAAACTGCTCTGCATCCTTAGTCTGGGTGTTGGAGGGGAACAAGACACTGTAAGTGGAGTCAGGAATGAGGATGAGTATTAATTCCAGATACAAGTAAAGCAAGTGGTTCACATGCAGGATGCAAAGCTGCATCACCAGGGCACTGATTTCAGCTTTGGAGGTCTAGTCCCTACCTGCTGCCCACATTCAGATGGATGGAGCTGTGTCACATACAGAAGGAAGCCTCAGAACTGCATCAAAATTTTGCTTCAACTAGTCTAAGTCACAGGTATTGTCATGAACTTTAAATGCAAATCCCCAGAAGACTGACCTAAAATGGACCATCAAACACCACACAACATAAATACACGAGGAGACTTGTGTTAATGCTGCTGAGTGCATTCAGAGCTCAGTAGTCTTGCTTTGCCCCTTTCAGTATTTCTGGCACACCAAAAGGCATATTTCTGTCTTCCCCCATAAATAAAGTTAGTCTGATAATTTAATTCTGCAGATTTATAAAATCTTTTCTATGCAACTTAACACAATAGCCTAAAAAAAAACCAAAAAAAAAGGCAATTCAATTTAAATTTAAGAAATAGGATATTTACAATTAAAATAAGTACAGACCTTATTGGATTTGCATTCATTTATGGCACAAAATAATTTACAAGGCTTAAAGTAATAAATAAGTCACTGGAAAGCTTTCAGAGATGTGCATTCTCCATGTCAGAGTGCAGTGGAGTTTCAGGAAGCAGTAAGGAATTCTGGCTAAAGGGTGGTCCTTATGTGGGACGGCCTTGACCAAAACGGGATTTTGACCTGATTGAAAACACAAAAGAAATGTATTTATATATTTTTTTACATTATTAATGTAGGGTTTTTTGATGTGTGGGGTTTGTTTTTGGAAGGAGGACAAAGAATAGGCTGAAAATCTTGGCTAACACTTTTCCAGTTATCCATAACTCTGCCAAAAAATTATGTTGGAGCTGGAGCGAACTTCCCAACCCAGAAGGTGTAAAGCAGTTCTTCCAGCACAGCCACAAGAGTTCCACTCTCTTAGCTCCAGTTTAATTTGACAAAGTGTGAAATAAGGCATGTTTTAATTTAAACACCCACCACCTCCCCACACCTGAAATCCATGTTTTGCCTCTTCCTTTCATTTCCAGTTCTTACCTGACATTCTTCTCGGCGTTGTTTTGCCGCGCGCTGACCTGCGCCGAGGCCTTGATCTGAGCTTCCAGCCTGGAATAAATGCCTCCTGCATACTGGAATCCAGAAAAAAAAATCATCAAGTTTTGGCATTATTTCGGTGCAATCAGTGACTTTTCATAAAGATCACTAATATCCAGTAGAATTTATGGCATACTTTGTTTCATTAGCACAACCCGGGACTGAATTTTTTAAACCGATTTTCCAGGACCGGTTTTTTAAGGGCAGTGAAGTTGAAATACTATTTTAAACTATAATCCCACCAAAAGATCCTGCTTGGGACAAAATGAAGGTTGCTAAAATTCAGTTCTTTAGCTTAAGTATTGAATAGTTGGTGTTTTCATTTGTGTTACTAGTTTTTGTTACCTAAGGCTCCCTTCAACTCTGCAAACTGTACCAGGACAAATCTTACTTCTTTGCTGTCTTTTGACTTGACTCGATCAAGGTCCCCCAGTCTCATTTTTATTAAATGCCCTGTAATCTCAGACATTCTTCTCTGATCTGTCAGAAATAAGAAAGGATATTTAGAGCAGAGGTTTTCCTTGCTAGTGAATGCAAAGAGAAGAATTAGACACGCAAATGAGTGATGGTGGATTTGTAAAATTAACTTTTTTTTCAGCTCCTATAAAAATCCTAAACAACAAAGATCCTAAATCTTGATGGATAATTTAGGATAATTTAGTCTCAGCAGCCTTCTTGGCAAATACCAGAATCAACCTCAGGCAATACATTGAGATCAAAATCTATGGAAATGGTTTGGAGGCAGAGGTTTTCAAAACAGCAGAAATGCACAGGAGTCTCAGGAGAGATTAAAAAAAAGGCAGGACAAATGAACAGAATAATATTTTAGTCAGAGAGACTGAGAAAGAGATAGAAGTGGATGTTTCTCTCTTATCTGCACAGATAAGATGCCACATGGATGCAATAAAATTATTTGCACAGTCATGAGATGACACAACTATAATCTCTGTGGGTTATGTGCTGACATTACCAAATAAAGCACACAAATCACACAAACACCCAAAAACCCCATGGCTGTGTCTGAGATTAAATTCAACCTAAGGGTGTCCAAGCAGCTACATTTGAAGAAAACTGGCTGTTTCTTATAGAAAACATTATGCAAAGAAAATGATCCTAAACTTTATGAAAACTAGACTCATGCAAGAACAGACCATCTTCTCTTTGGGCATCCTGGTTGTATCTCAGTGACCTGGAGGCATCCCACTTGTTCTGCTGCATGCTCACACTGGTTGGGAAAAGAAAGATGCACACCATGTCATCAAGTAGCTGCTTGCAAAGAGGGAGATACTAAAATATGTTTTTAAGGGCTTGAAAAATGACTTACATGAATGGAGATGCATCTCGGGAACTCGGCTACCAAAGAAAGAAAATCACATTATGTGTTTTAAGATCAAGTTTAAAACTTAGAGAGAATTCCCCATCAATCAATCCACCCCAAGAGCCTGGATTCACAGCTGGGATTTTACCTTCTCAGATGGTTTCTCCCTTTTCTGAACACTAGGTGAAGAAAGCACTTTCTTTGGGTGCCTGTAGGATTTCTTTAATTTCTCCTTTCTCCCTGCTGATGGAAGAAATATCCATTCATACCATCACAGATACTTGGGATTTCTCAACTACACAGCTACAGAGGAATTTTTTCCCCTCTATCTCTTTACAAAAAGTGTAAATTAACAGGCTGGTTTCCTTTTCTTTGTGTTGCAGCCATGCTACTACACATTACTCAAATGCTCTTCTATGAGAAGTGTACAGGAACTCAAAGGTATATTTAAAATGCAGAGTAGTTACACTCAACAGCATAAATCCTTTAAATTTAAAAATAAGTGCACATACAAGCTACATTTTTGGCCATATTAACTCAATCAGACCAAATTTTCATTCAACATGTGTATTTTTTTTAACAGACTGGTGCAACTCCAATCCCTTTGAGTCAAGACAGAAGGAACAAAGAACTGCCTCTGCTCAAGTGACCCTTTAGTAGGGTGAAAAGGAGAAGCTGCTTTTTGGTTGTCCATGTTCCTAAACCCCTCATCACATTAAAAAAAGAAAAGGGAACAAAAATCTTTTTAGATCCTACAGAGATCATCTTCAGTGCAGACACAAGTTTTAGGCACATTCCCCAATCATTCCAGCATGCAACCCAAAGAATATTTTGCATATAAAAACAGTCATGTAACTACTGCCTTTTCTGTCAACATTTATTAGGTATAATCTCATAAAAGTCATTTGATAGTTTCCTGAGCTACTCTGAGGACATCTCAGACATGAACAGCTGCAGCTTTCCTTGTTTGCCAGTGATTTCTGATGGCACCAAGCAGGGGGGTAATTTGTACCTAATCACAGAAAAAAATAGAAATAAAATTCAAGTAACATTAGTTTTTATTTTTTTAAAATGCCTAATGTTCAAAATTTGCTTATAGAAGACTTCTGCTGCCTCAAATCCCTCTCTAAATCCTAGAGAGGAGGACTGTAGAGTCTTGTTGTACCTGGTTTCTTGCACACTTCTTCTTCATCCCCCACTTCATCCTCAGTGACCTCTGAGCCAGTGGTGTACTCCTCCTCCTCAGATAACAGTGATTGCTGTTTCTAATCAACAGGAGGAGAGTTTAGAGATGAAAAGTGAGGTTTGATTTCTATTAAATGACAGATTAAATCTGTCCTGAGGGAGCTGATTTCCAGCACAGCTCCCTGTCTCAGTGAGGTAACTGTGTGCACAGTTGGGTCTGAGGACAACACTCTCAAGTGTTGAGAAAAAACATTTTAAGCAAAGATTTGAAAATCCTATTTTAATTTTTGTTTCTTCCAAGTGGTCCAACATTTTAATAGGTTGCCCAGAGAAATTGCAGAATCCCCATCTTTGGCTGGATAAGCAGTATAGCAAAGTTTGGCAAAGCAGTATAGCCTGGAAGTTGAACCTAACTTTGAAATTGGGAAGGAATACATAAGATGACCAGCAGAGATCCCTTCCAACCTGTACTATTGTATGATTCCACGTTTAAAATCCAATGTATTGCTGGTTATACTATTTTTCTAATTAATAAGAAAATTTCTTATGGTAGTAGATGTCTGAGCAAGCCACTTAATTACAGAACACAGGAAAATACAAGTTTACAAAGGGTTCTGCTCAGGCTTGCTGCATCTTGCAAAGTGTCTGAAACGTTGAGATATTACTTAATTAAGTACAGTAATTAAATAACTGCAGTGCCCTACAAATACACCCAGATTACACCAGAGCTATCTGCATTCATAATTTATTGCTAGTTGGTCTGGAATAGCTGGTTTTTGTGAACTCCTCCCAGTACCTTTGGTTCTTTATCTTCTATCATCATAAACTACAATACTGCAACAGATGGGCTCCCAGGGAACAGTTTCCATCAGTACACAATTATGGAAATATTAATGTGATGTTTACATTGTTTGAATATACACATATATCTAAATTAAGTGATAATGTGTGCCTAGGAGTCCATGAGAGATGATAAAGCTTAACAAGTTCAAAAAAGTAGTACTTCACACACTTTTCTTGTAAGAAGTGTTGCCATTCTGCAGCCTCCAAATTAAAGCAAAAGCAAGAAAATACATTTTCCTAATTAATTAGAAAATAAGACAAAAATCAAAGCTAGTTCTCTGCTAGTACAGAAGACCAAATAATTAAAATTATTAATAAAATGTTTTACTAACCAGCTGTAAAGCCCAGTTCTTCAGAGACAGAAACTGTAGTCATGAAGAGAGAGAAAGGGATATAAGTTAAAGAACTAATATTAATTAGAACTTTTTTAAAAAGTGAGTGGAATTCAAAAATACGAGTGTTATGTTATAGTAACATCTTGGAGGGAAAAAAAATCCCTCAACCAAAACACAACCCAAGTTACTGTTCTTTATTTATGGATCTTCAGATACATCAGTAGGCAGAAAAAAGGCAGCAATTTTTAAAATACATAATGAGGCAAATATTTTCAAGTATGACTGGATCCTTAAATATCATCAGTTTAAGAATGGGGTAGAAAGCACAGACAAAGAAAATTCCCTCTGATATACAGAAATATTTCCAGCAGACATGGCAGAAGTTTTGCCTTTTCAGCAACCAGGTCTTTTGTATCTGTGCTATCCTGCAATGCTCAGTGGTGTGTTTCTTCCTCCAACAATGAGTTTTTTGTTTTGTTTTTTTTATTAAAAGTTGCCCAACAACTTCTTCAAAGTATTTTTGTAAGAATCTTCCTTATCAGAAATAAGGGAAGGAAAAAAAAGTCAGCACTCACAGCGTTGATTTCTCCGGTTTTGGGGCCCCACGGAGTGTTTGGCTCTACAAGCACATCACATTCAAGGCCTTTTTCATCACCCAGCCCAATACCAGAATCACTGTGTGGAGAGAAACACATAAAACAAAAATGAATATTTCTATTTCACAGCTTCAGGATCAGTCTCTCTTTACTCATCACACATCAAGAGAGGACAGACCTCCACGTCAGCCACATAACATTTTGATAACAATACATTAAAATGTAAAGATAGGAGTGGATGCTCATGGAGGTTGAATGACTAAATGCCTGCTTGAAATGTAAAAGGAAAAAGTACTTATTCTTCCCAATTTCCAACTAAACAATCAAAACCAAGTTATCTTTAAAAAGTCCTATGACTCATTTAAAGATGGGAGAGAACTCAAATGCAACGAGCACACAGTGTGGAAGGCCAAGTTATTTCAGTAACACAATACAATGTTCTTACCTATTCTCATCCTTAGTGAAAGGAACAACTATAACATCTCTATGATGCAGCAGATCATTCAGTATTTGAGTAGTCTGAGAGGGCAAAGCATCCCCATCCTCATCTCCTGACGGTAACTCGACCATGTGATCCCTCACTTTGCAGCCCTGGGATACACAGACACAGAGGATCAAAGACTGGAGTTAATGGGAAGAACTGATTTCAGTAAGTTCAATATCAACAGCTGAACTTATGAACTCGTGTCCCCAGGTCCTGACAACAATTTACAGCCTTTCATTTGGAAAAATGATTTATTTTCATAACACACTGTTGCCCCCCTGCCAGATATTATGCTCTTTTACAAGTGAGCTGGTATTGAGGTACCTTTGGGAGGGTTGTGGGATCAAACCGAAGGACTTTCTGGTTGCAGCAGGGATACACTCCTGTCCCACTTGAGCCCAGAGCACTGGCTACACCTGGATAAAGAACTGGCTGGGAATGGTACTGGCAATGGGAGAATTCAGTACACAGGAAAGACTACATTAGGAAAAAAAGAGAGAGAGAGAGGCGAGATTATCCACAGAAGTCAAAATTTTGCTCTATAAAGAACATACACCAACCTTTACTACCATGTATTTTCCAAACTGCTTTGATCCCTTCCTCACCCCCCAAAAGCCACCCACCACAAGCCCAAGTGAAATTGTACTGACTTGGTTACATCTTGAGCAGCTCAACCAGTTGACAGTCCCCCAAAGGCGCCAATAAACGTCCCTCCAAGACTTCAATTCCTCGTGAAGGCCAATTAAATACTCGTGGACTTCCCAGGTTTTGTCTCTGAAAAAGCCAAACATCAGGTCACATATAGAGTCGTGACTCTTGTTTTTATCCTGTCACCAGCACAGGGAGGTGGAAAAGGAACAGAACAATGTGTGTTCCACTGGTGAAACATCTACAGCAGAGTTAAAGGATACAATGTGAGCTAGTCATCATTAAATTCAGAGCATGACAGAAGAGCCTTTATTCTTCCACAAGTCACTAATAACAATTACAGCTTGATTCATTTCAAAATCCATATGCTGCAAAGTTATAAGCTAAACATCTTCTATTTATAAGCTAAATATCTTCTGCATATCTGCACCATAACAGCAATTGCTTAGTTAGGAATTCAAGTTTGAAAACACAAGACCACGTCTTTCTGATGAGTGTACACATCTGACACTTCTAATCTTAAAATTACAGACTTTGTTCCTTCCTAGTGATCACATGAGACACACCTCTTCAGAATTCAAAGGAGAATATGCAGTGGAGCATGTTACCTTCAGGAGGAGCCCTGGTGTGAACCAGTTTTGTTATATATACACCTGACCTAGGCTAAGAGAGCAGGATTTCCAACTGGAAGTTAGTTCTAGGCACCACTAGAGGACCAATAAATAGAAACCTATTTTTAAGACATTAAAGTTGGGTTTGGATTAGCTCCTGAGCCTGAATTCATTAGTGGCCAGGATCACTTCTCAGTAAACAAATTCAGTGTACAAAAGCAGTCATGAGTACCACAAGGCAAACAGCTAGAACCTGAATAATCCTCTGAGCAACTTTAAAGCCCTGCACATTTATCTGTTAGGAACTGCAGAGCAGCTACACACAGCTTAAGGAAAGTAATACAATTAATGAACTTTAGATGGCTAATCACCAATGATCCTGATGGGTCAGGACAGGGTCACAAGATTTGGTTCTATTTAGACTAATCCCCACCTTGGAATAACTGCTGTGAGTGACACCAAATACATGTTGCCTCAGGAGCTGATATGGAACTGTTTTGGTTGTTCTGAACAAAACAGATCTAAAGAGAAAGGTCTTCTGTTATTAATTTCCCACATCTTTCTTAAAAGGAGCATATAAGGAGGAAAGAAACTGCAGCTGATCACGTACTGATTTCATTAAAAAGAGAATCCAGCTGTTCACAACCGTGGATCAAACAGTCAGGACTGAATTAAACATCTGTGCCAAGTGAATCCAGGACAGGTCCTGGAAGCTCCTCTGACAAATACTTTGGAACAGAAAAACAACTGGCAATGTTTATTTATAGCAGTCTTTAAGCAGGTTGAATATTAGATTTGACAGTACAAAGTCGGTCTAGAAAACACTCCTTGGATTTTCAGTGCTGGCAGAGGTGGAACTACCCTTCACTAACAACCTTTGATTTAATTTGTCTTCAACTACACACATCTTAAAATCCTCTGATGAAAGAATTAGCTGAGTATTTTCTATTTAAGGCAGTACAACCCAAAATAGCCCTCCCAGTAATCATGGTTGCAGTTTCTCCATTTCCCTGCAGCAGCAGCACTGCTGAATGAATTTCAGAAGTACATCATCATAATCATCTCCCCCTTTTTTTTTTGTTTGCTAAGTAATACAAGAAGTTGAGATGTTTCATACACTCTTAACATATGTATAATTCATTTTATGAGTGTCTTGTAAAATCACCCAAAATCATGAAGTTGAAGAAATATTTTATATATATATATATAGTCACTACCTTATATGAACATAGACAATATTCCCATGTTGATCTATGTTGATTTTTCCTGGCACACAAGGAATTCTCCTTTCAGTTTCTTTAGTTAGCAGCTTTTTACATAAACAACACCTAGATTAGAAAAAAAAAAGAAAAGAGAAAGAAGGAAAGGAGTAAGAGCAGGACCTCAAAACACAGGGCCTGTCCTTGCAGCTGAAGTCACAACATAAAAAGGCCATACCTGTATAATGTTGCTGCATTTCCTCTGGAATCTGGATTTACATACTCTGGATCAAACAGTCTCTCAATCTTCTTGCAGAAAAGTTTGCTATTAATGACAGCAACACAGCTTACCCATTAGAAAAAACTGAAAGTTGTTTTATGTATAGTGAGACTAATCACATTCTGATAAGTGAAATCACTCTCAGAACCTAACTTTTAATATAATTTTCCTTTAAATTATCCTGTTCATCTCTTACTTTCCCACAGATGTGACAAAAGAGGTCTTTTGATTTTTTGTCCTGTATTATATTACTTGCCAATATAAACTGTCAGCTTCTCCCTGGACTAGAGGACCTTTTATTAGTGAATACTGACTAAAATCCTCTCATACTTTCACCTTGCTTTCTGTCAGTCTTGATCCTGACCAAGCTGGAATCCTCATGCATGATCCAGAATTCCATCACAACTATTCAGCCTTCCAGTCATCCCAAATTCTACGTCTAAACATCCAAGTTCTCAGGATGCTGAAGCCAAACTATTCTCTACCAATTAGGAGCATGTCATCCCACAAAAGGTTCCTTGCTCTAACCTTGGCTGCCACGTGAGAATTCATGAATAATTTGTCCATGCCACATTCCCAGTGTGGCCTTTCCTTTTGCTCATAATTTTCATATAAAATTATTCAGTCATACTGTGATATTCTGCATTAAAGATACATTATATGAGAATATAAATTGTGTATATATATATATAATTTCAAACCCCACAGGCTTAGCTGTTATGAAATATGATCCAAAAGCTCAGCAGCACTTCAGGAGTGTATTACAGAGCAAAAATTACCTCTTAAATTTGTCTCTTTTGTCCTTCAGCTCTTCCACCTCATTGTGCCTGAAGAGATCAGCAATGTGTGTAACAAGATTAGCATTGATACAGTTCATGTTACAAGGGGTGGCTACAATGGCATTCATATTTTTGTGACAATAGTGAATACATTTTTCTACCTAGGAAAAACAGAAACATGGATGTTAAGGAATTCTAGACAAAAAAAACATAGTAATTGCTTCAAGATTTTTGCTTTTTAAAGTGTGGTGTTTTGGAAAACTATTTCAGTTTAACTTAAAAAGTCTCAGATTTGCTTAAAGGAGATTCTGAATTAACATGACTGAGTTAATGTTCTTCTCCAGAAGCTTCTACAGACCAAGACTCCACAAGTGTTTCATCTTCAACAAGTGGTACCTTCCAAGTGCTTGTAAAAGGAGAACCATAACACAAATTATACATAGAATTGCCTGGATCCTAACTTAAACACTTTGCTGTGGGTCCCCCCAGTGACAGGATTTTTGACAAACATTTAACAATCAGTAAATATTTCTTATATAGAGCTGAAAAACCAGATCCTAAATTGCACAAGTGCTGTTCAAGGGGAAAAAGGATATAAAACGTAGATAATCATTTAATTACTAATCTTTTTTGATGAAACTATCAGAAGTAAGTTAGTGATGTTACTTTGGATGAGCCATCAGAAGGCAAATCCAAGATCCCACTGTCACGTTTAGAAATAACTTTAGGTTTTATTGCATTGAGATTCCACAAATATTGGATTACTGCACTGAATAGGAAAGGTGGTAAAAGTTTCAAAATGTTCTCATTGCATCCCCTGTTCATGTAACAGCCAAAGCACAACAAACAAGCTGGTAAACACCTGGCAATTAACTGTGCCCTCGTGGCAGAGGATCAACCATTCTTAATACTTACTAATGAATCCATCTTCAAAAACTCTGAAGAAATAAGAATTGATATGACATTTGATGGTTCTAAAAGAAAACAAAAAGGTTGGGGTTTTTTTCACATTAATTATTTTTGTAATATTTATCACACCCTTCCCTCTGCACATTTAGTATCTGCTTCAAGTATCATTTTACCAATCAACCTCTCATTCCATCTTCCAATACACAGAACATTTTCCATCTTAAGAAACAAACCTTTGGCTTATCATCTAGGTGGCCAGAGTACAACTACAACAACCTGGAATTTATTAAAACTGGAAAAAGAGGCTTCATAGGGATACCATGATTAAAAGAATGATACAACAAGATTAACTTCCATCTGTAGCTGTCACACCCAGTTGAGATTTTCTTAACACAACCTTTGCATTGCAAGTTACATTTTAAAAAACGGTAGGAAAGGCTCATAAAAAATTAAAAACTCGCCTCAAATCCATAAAGGCAAAGGCTCTTCTACCATTGTATCAGACTGCATGGAAATTACAGAAAACATTGCAGTTGTTGAGCAGAGGAGGAGCAAAACAAACCCCAACAATTGTCTATTTTAAAACTACCACTCTGTTCTTGGTCAGGTCTGAGGAGCCTTAATTAAAAACACCAGATCCCAAAAATGAGAGCTTTTTTTACTGCTTCAGCTTTCAGCATGTTTCCTCAAAGCTGAAAAAGCAGAGACATGTCCTATAATCACCAGAGGATCTCTGTTGCAACGCTCAGAAACAAAGAGACTGGGGTTGAGCTGCACCGTCTTCGATTAGCACAGAACACAACGAGCCCACAACAAATGCTCTAAAAAAAAAAACACAACACTTTTTTTTTTTACCTAAAGTGGGCATTTCATTGAGCTCAGAATCTTTGGTGTTCCTTTTGACATATTTCATGAGCCAGTCAAAGATGTGAACGTCGCAGTGCACGGAAATGTCCACCTCCTCCCAGCGCTGGGCGTCCACCGACAGGTACTCGGCAAAGTACTTCATCTCCGACACCAGAAGGTCTCGAGGGCACACAAAATCCTCTTTGAGGTTTTTGGCTTCGTCACACACGTGGATCACCATGTTTGGCCTCAAAAGAGAAAAAAAAAAAAAGCCACAAACTAAATTAGGACCTCGAGCCAGTAACATCAAATCCCAGCAACCACCTCCCCAGCTCTGGATCTGGTGTCACTAACAGGGTTTTATCACCATAAGGAAAACAAATTGCAGTTATTAATATTAATACCAGCTATTAATAGAAGCTATTGTTGGATAGCATTGTCATGGGGAGAAGGCAGATGCATATCCTCTGTGTGATTCAATTAGAATATTAATATTCTTCAATAGAAGATTAATTATTGGTTATAGGATGCTACCTGAATTACATGGAGAACTTGTTTGTTCTCCCTTTCTAGTTTCCTTAAAATAAGAAGACAGATATATACATACATGCCTTAGTCACTGAGGCACCAAGGACAAAAACTGCTTACAACAACAATTTTCATCTGTGGAAATTAAATTGGTTTGCTGTATATTAAAATGGCTATTTCTTAATATCAAAGCTGGAATCAGTAAATGCTTTCTCTACAAAAAGATGGTTAGTGTTAGGTTTCAACCAACCATTATTCCATGTGTACTCATGTAGGATGGAAAACAGGAATGCTGATGGTATCAAAGTGACACACATGGCTATTGGAATTCATGGTAAAATTTTTCATTTGCATCTTCTTTTTCCTGCTTTTACATAGGACAAATTTATGTTCCTAGAATATTTTTTTAAAGTTAAACATTCTTGAGCTTCAATCTTGTTTCATTCCTTTTTAAAACCAGGTTATGTTTCCCATTCCTGCCACAGCAGTGATCAATCACCCAGAGGAACACAATGGACAGATTTATAAATATCCCAATTGCACACAAAACATTCTCAAGCCAACTCCTCATATTTCTGTAGCAATGTAAGGTTCCCAAATTTCTTACAGCATTTAGCAGGATGTTCCCTTTTTATTAGTTGTTCTCTTTCTGGTAGTAGAAGAGCATGAGCACTTTAGGCACCTTTCTGTCAGTTCTACAATCCCCCAGATAACAAACACACAAAGAACTCCTTACCCCTGGCTTTCATCAGTGCTTTCTCCACTGTTATGTACAGGACCTTTCTCAGATTCTGAAGAAGAATTCCTTGTGGAGGTTGCACTGGGCCTTCCTTCAAAATGTAAGGAAAAAAGGGGCTGCATTAGAACAAAAATGCCTGACCACCTGTTCTTCAGCATCTTGGAAACACAACTGAAGTGTGGCTGCCACGGTGGAGCAACGGCACACGGCAAATCACAAATCTGCTTCCACAAGGGCTGCTGAACAACCCAAATTCCTGCTCTGAATGCCATGCACTGGGAACTCACACCAGCAGCATTGCTGGGTTGCCCAGACACTTGGCCACAAATCCACATCAGTCCTGTCTCAACACAGAGCATAGGATTCACAGCCTTCAGTACTTCCCTCTGGGAATACAATCCATTCCCTCAGCTCTCCTTGGCTGCTCTGGGGGATGTGAGTCTTAAGACTCTGCCACATCAAAACTTCTGTTTCCAGAAGGCTTTGCTGCCAGGACATAACAACTTGAGGCTAATTCCACCTCTCACCCAGAATGTGTCAGCTTTGAAATTAAGCCCCTTCCAAAGAGAAGCACAGAAGACTCTTAAGAGGTGTTTTTGCCAAGTTTTTCCACACGTGTGGCTTAAACCAGCTGATCACACAAAACAAGGCTCAAAGAAAGCAGACCATGAGATCTGACTAGTCCTAGATGGAGGTTGTTCCAGGCCTAAGGGACAGCTGCACTTCAAATAGGTTGTCTTCACAAGCAGTGAAAAGGGGACACAAAACCCAGTGAAGTCCAGGAGGTCTGGTCACCAAATCTGGGTCAGGGGTTAAGACAATGAAAAACCCTTCACTGTGATGATGAATCACTGCAGTATGAAACTTCAATAATCTTGCTTACAGGTCAGAAAGATGATTGCTTTTTAAACAATGGAAGGGCACATTTCTGTCTTCCCCTGATGAAAACCCATAAAGTCATTATTTTCCATGATTACATCATTCTCTCAGATTTTTAGGAGTTCCAGAAGCGTCTTCTCCCTCCTGTGTAACGTAAGAGGCTGCACTCCTCTGAAGAAGATTAAAATAGACCTTTTCATCTTATGGCTAAATAACTACAGCAGACTGATAGCAAAAATGATATGGAACCCAGCAGTTGTGCCCTTCAGGGAAACAAAATTATCCCACCAGAGGCAGAAGAAACAAAACTTTCTTCAAAGATACAGCCTAAGGCCTTGCCCAGTTAAGGCTTAGTAAGGCCAGAATAGAGGGAACACAGTTAATAAAAGGGGAAGAATCACTTGAGAGAGCCCAGTAAAACCCTGGAAAGGGCTGGTCCAGCCACAGCCATCCCACTGCAGGCAGCAGAGGGGGGAGATCTGGAAGGCAAGGGAAGGGGAGAGTTTTACAAAAAGGGACTGGGGAAATACATGGTGTGAAGGATTTCTGTCTGCAAATATTGAGAAGTTTATTTTGGACACTGTGAAGTTCTTTATTAAAGGAAATAATGCTGATAATAATATGCAACACAGGCAACTTCACCACACATTGCTTCCTGTCTTTTTTTCTTTTTTTCTTCCTCCCCTAAGATTGATTGACTTCTGAAAATTACTAATAAATACTCTGGGTAAAAGGCTATCCTATATGGTTGTTTACTGCCATAAAATGCATTCAGAGGGACTGAACAGCAGTTTGCCTTACAATTACCAAGTATTAAATGAGCTTTTATAACTCAGCCAAAAGCAGAATCCAGCTCAAAATGTGTTTGGCCCAATTTGCTTTTTCTTGCTGTTAGTCCTGACTACAAACAAATGCAAACAGGCCCAAAATTCTTGATCCTTACAATAAGCAAATGTGGAAAAAATGCACTAGGAAGTAATTAATTAAGCAAAATATGTTTACAAATAGGCTTCTCTCAAATCTCCAATTCTGAAATACCCAAATATTAAGCAGGTGAGTTCACTCGAGCCTGTGAGAAAAAAGATTAATTATCCTGATTTAATATCAACAAATTACATACAAACAGGGCAGATGGTTTATCCAAAGTCACAAAGAAAACAGAGAATAATCTCAGGCTAAGATCTAGTAGTAGGAAACATGACATTCGTGTACTTAACTGCATTAATGCTCATTACATGTGTTACTTTGTTAAAAAGAAAACGTGAACTAATTGTCTGAGGAGTTCTAGAAGCAGAGTCAGCTCCTTAACTGCCTCCTGGGAAGCCACTAATCTTATAAATAGGCACCTGTGGGTGCCAGCAGCATTTATTCCACATCATGCATGTAACTACATCATTGAAAGCTGATTGGAAGGTTTTTTTTTCAGTCTAGACCCTCCATGTACAGTTTTCCAGTATCACCCCTTGATTAGAGTTATTAAAAACACTTTATTCATCCCCCAAAGTTCAAACAGCTGTTTTTCTGCTGCCAAGAGAACAGTGAAAGCTGCAGCACTGTGAAGGACATCAGAACAGAGAATGTTTTGTTTAAGTGCTTCACTGTGATCTTAATTTTTAACACAGAAATTGTTTATTCATTACCGAAGCAAATTTCTCATGCAACACATCAAGTCCTGCAGGCACTGAAACATCTGAGTGTCTAATGAAAATGAAAGAATAACTATCACACATTTAATTACAACTTCTGACAGAAGTACTTAAGGAATTCTTAACAATATTTAAATGTGCTGTGATTGAATTTACAACTATTAGGACTCGTCCTCTTCTGCCAAATTATTACTGGGACATATCATTGACTAAGACATGTTATAATGTCATCACAAGAGTGTCTTGCTTCAAAAATTAGCTGCATTATTCTCCAACTCCTACACAGCCATCTTGCCATGGAGCAGCATGGGAAACACAGGGCTTGGAGCTGGGAGAGAAAGGTCTGCCCTGAAGGGATCACCTCCTCAGCTTCCTGCAGCTTTTCCACACACCACTCTCTAGTTATTTTAATAACACTGCTTCATGTGCCTGCAAATGGCTGCAGGTTTAACAGCATGCCACCAAAAACCCTAAAGAGAGGATTCAGCAGAAGGATTTGTGCCTTTTGGAAGGACAAGTTATTAAAAATACCCAAGCAAGCATCGATTCTCAAACTAAACTCATGGAAAGTGCCTTCACGTACACATTATATTGACACTTAACTTTCCAAGGATGAACAACTGTTATTCCTGGGTGGACCTACCACTCAGGACAGAAAAGCATGCACATACTGATTATCACCAAAGCCAATATATTTCAGAATGACTAAAAACATACCAGTTATAGTAATGGAATCCTGCCCAATAGCAGGCTCCTGAAACTCTGTCTGTGTATCGAGCAAGGAGGATTTGATGTACGTAGCTAAAGATTCCACAGGACTCCCACCAGCAGCCATCAGGGAATTATACTGGTTGTCAACAGGTGAACTTCCACTGCTTTTTAGCTCATCAAACCTTTTTGCACACTGTCACAAGATTAAATGATAGGACAATGAAGCAGTAGCTTTCAGTACATTTGTAATAACTATGATTTGAGATGGATACTGTATTTTGTATCTCCCACAAGGGAACAGTTACTGATATCAAACTTACAATGCTTCCTAGCTGAGGAGTGGTATCAGGAAAGTACAGAAATACACAGTAAAACAAGAGTTACCATAATTAAATACTCTAACAGAATGAGAAAAAAATTAGATAGAACCTGTTTCAACTCTAATTTCCTTAAACGCTGCGCTTTTAAGCCCCATTTTCAAAATGGAAAGTTTTGAAACTTCGAATGGGGAGAGTTTGAATTCTCATTTTGCAACTCGTTCTTTCACCATAAACATGGTCAAATATCATTAGAAGTAGCTACAGTAATTGGTTAATAATATTTTTTTTTTAATTTTATGACCTCCATTCTGATTCAGACAAAAGGGACCGGTGATTTCCACTGCAGTTTTATCGACTTCCAATTCCCACTGCAGTTCTGTTCATTCTCACTCCCACTGCACTTCTATTAACTTCCCATTCCCTATTTTGAAGAACTAGAAAGTCTTTCCATTCTCTAATTTGTACCCATACAATTATGGGTTTGGTTCAGCAGAGTCCTACACACAGGTAATTTGCACTTACAAGTAAATCTACTTAATTCCACAGGTGATGCTCCTGTGACACAGGTTCTATTCAAGCAGCTGGTTTGATTTATTTATTTTGGGTTGATTTAGCAGACATTGCTTTGTGCCACCTGCCCCTTTAGGCCAGGGGCAACACAGTGACATCCTTCTGATATTCATGTCTCAAATCTGTGGTGATGCCAGTCTACTGTATACAATAAGTAAATGGATATCTCTGCTTTTATATAACTGCTTTAAACAGGGACTCCACGTATTTGAAACACTTAGTTCTTTTAAAGCAGAGTAAACAGACATGTACTAATCAAATATATTAATTAACACGAGGAGAGAGCTCCCTGAATTGTTATTTTATTTGCTTAATGTGCATGGTACTTGTGCATATTGAAAGGTGAACAGTAGAGACGTCCCCAAGCACTTTCCCAAGCCCTTGAGAGGCAGCAACATTCCACAGAAGCTTCTACTCCCAATCCTTCATTTTTATGTTCTCAATCCAAGGTTACAGCAATGCTATAAATGTGAGCTGACACTCTTGATTATGTTTGCAAGGAAGTCAAAACCACTGGCTTGTTTTCTTTCAGCTTTGCTGAATCACAAGGGCAGAAGACATTTTCCTCTCTCAGCAACGAAAAAGTCAAAATTATTGCTAAAAAAACAAGCATTTCACCAGGAAATTCAGCAATCCAGAAAGAGAAGAGTATGGAAGTACAAGGTTCTTCCAACTCTATTCCAAGCAAAGAAAGAAAAATCCACATCTTGCAGGATCAAGCAAGAGGCAACTGAACTCTTAAGTACCTAACAGAGGTCTGGAACTCCTACTTCCTTACAATTGTAACAAACAGCATAGAAAGTTCTGAGGTTTGCAAGTTAGGATACTAAAAACCTGCATGAGGTTAGTGGGTACTGGCATCCTTTCATCAAAGTTCTAGCTATGTAATTTGAAATGATTTTTTTTTTAATTCCACTTTTTAAATTTTTCATTTCCAGGAATTTTTATTCTTATTCTCTATTAGTTCTAACAAAGTCAAATGCAGAATGCAGTTTTTAATCTACTGCTCATTTAACATATTTGATTCTTTAGGTATAAATCACTTGAGGAACCAAAAATCCCTTAACTTCCATTTCCCTCCCTCCCCCCCAAAATATTTTGTTTTCCATAAAGCATTTCTTAAAGAACACAAGTTCTCTTATTAGTGAACTCACCTCTTTGGATGTATATCCTGGGACCAGCCTTGCCACACTGTCCCAGTTGATAGGCTGAGGAACCCCAATGAGGGAACACAGGATCATATCCAAAACCATTTGGTTGTTGTCATAGGGGAAGTTATTGTTTTCTGACAATCCACGACTCATCTTTGGCTACTTAAGCCTACAAGAGAAAGACTTATTAGCAAGTCTCACTGCATGGTTTGCTGAAGCTTGGGCTGTGTTACCTGCAGCACTTCAAAAATTCCTGTGGGAAGTGTTTGCAGTCAAGTACTGAGGCTTTAGTTGACAAAACTGATGTATTCTCAAAACCCTGAGGGAGAAGCAGATGTGAAAAACACTCCAATCCCAACCCAAGAGCAGCAGGAATGACCTGCCTTTCCTCTGAGTTTTCTGTTTCCAGCTGGGATTCACACCACTGAGCCCTCCAATACAGCAGAGAGGCTTCCCAAAATCTCAGAGGCAGCCTAAGACATATTTAAAATTTGATCACATTCAAATAAAGTTCTCTCTCCTCCTAAATCTTCAGCTTCTCCTTTTGCTCTCAGCTTTGCTCTCCTCTTGCTCTGCCCACTTTTGTAGCACATCTGACTGCAGTTATGTGGCTCCCAACCCAGGGCACCCAGCTGAGGGCCACCAATAATACTCTGGAGTCAGGGAACACAACACTTGGATATTATTCAACTCTCATCCCGAAGACCTGGCTTTTGAGTTGTCCTAAGGCACTCTTAACCCCTGATTAGCTGGGATTATCAGTTCCAAAAAACCCTTATTCCTTCAGCTTCAAGCTGAACACCAGAACAAAGCATATATGGACAGTATTAAACTTCCTCAAAAAATCAGCTCTGCTGTTTTGAAAAACAAAAAAAAAAGGATATTTAGGAATTTTTTTCTTTATCCAAATAGCAACAACAAAACACAGTAAAAGCTCAAATTACTGTTTCAGCATGTGCTGGGAGAGAACTGCAGGCATTAACCAAGAGTTTCATGTTCAAGGATCAGCCAAAGAGCTTGGTAAGGATTCATACCTGGAAAGCCATTTGGGCCTTTTCTGAAGTACCTTAAACAGATCACATAAATAACAGAACTCAAAAGCCACACACAAATTTTTGACTGACAAAACAAGTATTATAGAGAATTGGAGAGAAAATACACTGGGACAGTAGTGGATTTAAGGGATCACTTGTTACTAAAAGTACACTACACGTAGATGTTTCCTTTGCATCACCCACTTTCTAAAAGAAAAGATGCTTAAAACACACAAAATAGCCCTGATTTTGTTTCTGCCTCTGGAAGCTCTTCCAGCACTTCTTTTTCTTTGTTTGTTTTGTTGGTAGAAACAGAAATCACAATAGCAGGTGTAAGCTTTCATCCTCTAAAAAGAGCAGCTGAATTAAATCAGAAAGAAAAAACCCAGAACCTACCAAGAGAATTCTTAGGTTTCCTACAGAAAAAAAAAAAAAGAGACACAAAACAGAAGACAATTTGACACAACAATTCTAACTAAATGAAATCTGCTGCAAAACACACCACACAGCCAGTTTTAAAGGACAAAACTCCTTCCCAGGTTACATGAGCCCAAACTTTCCAACCAAGATGCCACTCTGAGACAAAGGCAGATCATTCCCTGCAGTCACTGTGTCCTGATCCCTCACCCTGATCTACTTCCAAGCAGTGTCACTGTGGTGATTCTGTGGTGGAGACTTCTCATCATCAGTGCGCAGACACACGTCAGTACCCATTATATTTAAGCCCTGGAATATCTCCCATATCTGCTGTCAGGAGAAGAAATAACCAGGCCAGGCCAGGTCAGCACCAGTGGCAAACCTCCATGGTTATAAAATACAAAGCTGACTTCTCGTGCTACTTCATGCAGCTGGTTTAAAAATATGTTTGGATGAGATAAGTCAATGCTGGAGCATTATAATCCCCTGGTCTCACACCGTAAAATAAGCTTAATGAGAGTAAAATTACCAGCAATGTCAATAATCCATGAATCACCACTCTGAGGACTAGTTCTATGGGATGGTTACACTGGGAAAGCAAATAAAGAAAGGAAAAGCAGTTATTTTCCAACAGTTTTGAGTCTATAATTCACAGGGAAAAATTTTGAGTGCTTCACTGGTAACAAGTTTCCTCCACATCAGACCCGTGAGCATGAAGCAACCCGGGCATGAAGGGATAACAAGTGCCCTAAAACGTGGTGACACCTTCACAGGGAATCAGCTCTTGGTCTCTCACATATTTTTATTTTATTTGCTTATTCTGCACATTAAAATACAGTTTTGTATATGCCTATTACTGCAAAGACAAATGAAAGAAGAGACTTAACTGTAAGTGTACAGAAGTTAAATATTTTTATTCATGTTCTGGAAAGGGTACAGGACTCCTCTTTGTGGCTTTATACTTGGTATTTAACATTTGCCTTTTTGGCCTCTAGGAAATCCTGTTGTAAATGCAGTTAAAGACACACGCAGGGTTCTGCCTCACGCAAGAACTGTAAGAGCAGCAGCAAAAAGCCTGTAATAAATCGTATTGTTACGAGAGAAAGCAACTTCTGCAGATTCTCTCCGTCCCACTAATGCAAGGAAAGCTCAAGTTAACCCTTTCCTCAGCTGTGGAAGTGGGAGGGAAAAAAGCTGCAGAATTATTTAACTCTGACCAACTCATTTCAGACGCACAATATAGAAAGACACACGAGAACGGGAATTTCTATTAATACTCAGAATTCTAAATAAAGCGGTGCAAAGGTTTCCTAAGAGTTAATTCATTATGCAGGAAGTTGCTTTGCATTACGGAAACGCACCGTCCCATGTAAGACCGACTTTTAAAAAAAAATTATTACTATTTAAAGCAAATAATTAATGTAAAAATGAAGAATTACTCCTCCTATAGGAATAACCTGGGGGAAGGTGAAGATGGTGGGACGGGCACGAGGTTCCATCCACAGCCCCGAAACGCAGCGAAGTGATGCTGCAGAATGAGGAACAACAGCAACTTTGCAGCTCGCCGAAATTAAAAACCGGAAGGTACTCAAACGAAAACAATAAAAGCCGGTCCCGGGGTCTAGACCCTACAAGTGCAGCAGCCTCCTCGTGCGACGCCCTCAGAGCGGGGACCCCCGACAGCCTCCCTGGGGCGCTCCCCCGGGTTTACCTGGCGGCTCCCAGGCGCGGGGTTGGCGGGACGGGACGAGACGCGACGCGGCTCCTTCTCGGGCCGTGACGGGGCGGCGGCTCCGCGGGGGGACGAGTGGGACGAGCGGGACCCGCAGGCTGCCGGTGCGGACCCGCCGCGCCCTCGCCCGCCGGCACCGCCCTCACGGGGAGGGCGGGAGCGCCGTGGGGAAGGGGGGGGGGGGCGGCGCCCGCCAATTGGCGCCGGGCGGGCGACGAGGCCCCGCCCCCCGGCGGCGGGCGGAGCCAATGGGGCGGCGCGGGGCGCTCCCGCCCGCGGCGCGCGCCGGCCCCGCCTTTGCCGCAGTGCAGCGGCGGCGGCGGCGCCCCCTCGCGGCCCGCGCGCGGCGTCCGGTCGCCCCGGCAACGCCCCGCCCCCCGCGCGACGTCACGGTGACGTCACGGGGGTTGTGAGGCGGTCCCGTTTCGGTCCCGACCCAAGCGGGGAGGATGGGCCCACGAGTGACGTCACACGGCCCCTCATGACATAAGCACAGCGCATTAATCAAGCGCATTAATTAATCTGCACTGTGCCCACAAACTGAGGCCGAGCAAAGATAAGGAGCCTCAGCTTTACCTTTTCCCAGGTTTTCAGCTGATCTAAATGTTTGATGTGCTATTAACTATCACAGCAATGACTGAACGTCGAACTCAGAGTTAATTACACACAACAGCCCAACAAACGGGTGTGTTTTAGCAGTTATTCTGCTAAGGTCAGACAGTCCCAAGCCTGTTATTTTGCCCACTGTCGGACTGTTCCCTACCCTATGTCGTCTACTGCATCAAATATTCCCAAACATTTTAAAGTTACTTCCCTTGGGAAGCCACCTGTGCCTGCTAAAGATCAGCACAGATCCCCTTTTCCCACACAACAATCCTCCCCAGCCATGCCATGTAAGTTCTGTTCCTTCTGGGTATTTTTTGAAGAATAACCAATATTAACCATTTATCTTCCAAAAAGCCCACCCCTTAAGTCTGCAGTAACCCAGTGAGGGCAGAGAATGCCAAAAAAAAGCACTGAAAAGTTCAGGAAAAAGGATTCCACCAATCCAGAGAAGGGTATGAAACCCAAATTCTCTAAGTCAGCCTGAAAGCTTCCCTTGGGTTTCAGTGAAAGCAGAAAACACTCATTTCATACCATCCCACAGCAATCCACAGAATAAGCTGGAATATTGCTGGACTGTGATGACATTCAGTTATTTCATGATGAATGGAAACTTGATGGTATGTCAGAAAACTGCAACACGGTTTTTTTATCAAACCCCCACACACATCTTAAATTTTACTCACTTGCTGTTCTGGAGACTGTGCTGGATCAGTTAAAATAACTCAAAGGTCCTGGGACTGTCTTTTTGCATTTTTAATTTCTAAAGCAAAAAAACTCTAAAGATACTCTCTGACAACATAAATCCGTGTAGTAAAGTCTCAGAGTTTTGTGACTATTGTGAAATTTAGGGAATTTCAGTGGCTCAAAGCAGATAAAGATCCAGGGGTGCTCTGCACTGACATCATGCCTCTGCTACCAGTTAAGCCAGTTATACCAGTGCATTTGCTCCAAGGAGAGATTATCCAGCTGGTTAAAGGCTGTGTTCAGTGTGGCCACAGAACCCAGGAAAATGTTCACTGCAAACAGGCCAGATTTGTATTTGCTTTGTGTTTATCTCAGTAGCAAATTTCACCAAGACAACAAAATAAATCAGAAGGACCTTAATATCCCAGATGCAGCCCAATTCCACACAAAGAAGAGTTTTATGAAGCTGTGCAAAACTGGGCAATTTATTAAGTTTTCCCAGATGAACAGAGTATTTTAAATTTATTACTCAAGAACCTTTTGAGCATGTGCATGTTCATGTTCTGCTTGCACCCAGAGGACCACTCAGAACTGGCACCTGTAGCTCACAGTGTTCAAGCAGAAAGTGGTTGATAAACAGCATCAATAAGACTAAAGGAAGAATAAACTAAAACCTTATATAAAAAAATGTTCTGTTCCAGACTTTCAGGTCTGCTACAAGAATATAAACAGTTCCAAAGAACAACATAAAGCTAACTTAGTATGTGCAGACCTCCAAAAAAAAAAAAAAGGAGCTGATTGCCTAATGCAGAAGTTAAGCAATATTTCAACCTCTCTTTTCTGCTTTCCTCTTCCACACACTCCTGGTGCAGCCACACCTGCTCCTTTCAGTCTTCTCCCCTTCCTAAAGTTGGGTAAGTCTTGAGCAGCCTGTCCACCAGCCTTCCTTTTCCACTCAGGGTTCATTTAGGTGGGTTTTTTCTGTAGCCTGACACATGGACAAAAACAGACAATGAATCGTAGGACTCACTTTTTTTTTTTTTTTAACCTGATACTACTTTGTGCATTAAAAAGAAGAAAACCAAAACCTTAAAGGACAGTATATACTTTACTTCAGTAAACTTTAATACCCTCCTGCAATCAGTACAATTAATTGGGAGTTAAATAAGTAACTTAATTTCCTTAGAGCCTCTTTTTCCAATGAAAGTAATTGCAAGATTGAAAGGATTAAAATTCCTGTTGAGATTTAACAGATACAATGATGACAGTTAGTGACTGGTAGGTTAAGTCAAACTACTGTAAGGACAAGTCAGTTAAGTTCTGAATAATCCATGTTCCTACTAAAATAACTGTTTTCAATAGTATGACCTGAAAGAGAAATTAAATTCATCTTACTAAAAATCAGTAAGATTTAAACATTCCCACAAACATCCATCATGGCACTGTCTTCATCTTGTTTTGAGCCAGAAAAGAGAAAAACAAAAAAAATCTACTTAAATGGATACTCTACAATAAAAAAGTTAGGGGTTTATTTATTAATTTATTTAAAGACCCTTCCTCTGAATGAAATCTTTCACTGACACAAGAGAGGCTGACAGTCCATTAATTAAACCTCATACAGCAAATTAATTCCCTCCAGGGATACACACTGCAAACAGAACTGAACTCTTTCTACTCCTTCCTTCCCTTTTTCCTCTCTAGATTTTACATTTCAGAATTTTTTCTGCTGTTTTCATTGCAACAACAGATAGGATTTCCAAATATGGATAATTTTCTTCTATGCCCTGGTACACAGGGAAACATCTCAGGAACATGTTCTGTTTTAGGCCTATTAAAACTAGTTCCAAGTTTCTCACTTGCCCTTTAACTACTCTGCACTTGAAAATCTAAAAATTTAGTATAAATTATTCCAATCACCATCTCCCAATACCTGAGCACAACCACTTAAAATTCTTGCTCTACCAACAACAGGCATTCAGAGATTACTTTAAAAATCCAAGGTTCCAGCATGATATCTGTCTTTTCAGCCACTCTACCTCATGAAAATTGTGCTCACTTCAGAGTTTTGTTGTGGTGAACAGACTTCTACAAACTCAAGGCCAGCAAATGCAATCAAAATATAAATACTGAAAGCTTTGCTAACACATAATGGGTGTTGAAGATCTCAGTAGGTCAAACTGGAACTACACAAAGGTATGTTCCCTACTTATACTTTTGAGAACCTTTAAACTAAAAAAGCTGTTTTAATGATTAAGACAAACTTGAGTTATTTAATCCATTGATGTGACCTTCAGAAGTTCAACATACTACGAGGAAAAAGGTTTTAATTACCTTTGCTTCATTTAACAAAAAAAAAAAAACAAAACAGAACGGTATTTCAGGACAGAATTCTCAAACACCAATATGAAGAAAATACTAAATACTCTGAACAGTCTGAATATTTTTATGGCTTTTGATAAACTGGAGCCCTCAAATGTTATGGGCAGATGCAAAATTTACCACCTGAAAGGCAGCACAGGGACTTTGTCCAACTCCAAGACCTTCCTTTGCCGAGATAATTAAGCAAGAAATGTTACTTTTTCTTTGCTGCTCCAATTCCTTTCACCTTCCCCCAAAGCAATGCTTTCCTTCTGCACTAAAAGGCAGGAGAGGTATTTTGACATTCATATAAAACCAATGAAGAGCAGAAATAAGTGGAGATGCGGGTGGTGGACTATGGATGGGCAGCTAACAGGCTACAGCACAAAATGGCCAAGTGTGATGCAAAGTTAGTTCATCACAGAAGGGAGTGACAACTAATTAGTGCCTGACTGCAGAATACCCTTTATTCAAATTCCTTTTAATAAACAAAATAGAACTGCTTAGAACTACTGGTGAAGCCTCACTGCTCTTCCCCCGTAAACTCGTTTCTCCTCCCTTCCTCACAAATCCCTTTTTTCTAAGAGCTCAACTCTTTATGACAGTAATTTAAAACTTGTAACCATTCAATTGGGTCTCCTAAATCTCCTGCAGTTCTCCCACCTTTCAGAGGGAAACAATGTGCCATTACTTTTGCCCGGCCCTCAGTGTGCAGTTTTGGAGGACACCTCACAGAAATGAATCTTCCCTTTGCACATCCATTGAAGAGGCCTCCTGTCAAGCCAATGCTCTAATGGGGACTGGGTGTTAATCCCCCATTCCACCAACAGTTTGTCTCTTTAACAGGGCAGTCCCTATTGTTTTCCTTTGTTTGCTTTGTGATAAATGCTTCAACCCTCCTTATCTCAAGCTCTCAGGAGTGGCTGCCAGGTGGTTGGACAGAATCACTAATGTACAGCCTCAGATGAGTCAAAAATAAATAGTACAGATTGGAGCAATCACTTCTCCACCCCTTCACCAGTCAGTAGCAGCAATCACTGGTGTGTGCCCATCAGTGTTCCACTACAAACCACATTTCCAGCAGTCCCTAAGGTTGCATCAGTAAAGCACAGTTCAGTTGCTTTGTTGATCAAAGTGCATCAGAGTTCCTGTTTCTCTCCACTGCCCACAGCGGAGTCGGATGCAACGGGAACTTTACTGCTGCCAGCAAAAACAGTTTCAAAAGCAGCTTCCTGCTCCTCCAAAGTCACAGCAGCAGTGGCTCCTCCACCAGGTGTGCTGGGAAAGGCTGGACGTTGCTCAGGAATCTTTTCCAGGTCCACTGTTCTCCTACCTCTTCTTTTGCCCAGGATTTTGATGTAATTAGCTGGCACAAGTCCTGTTGTTTGGCCATCATAACTGGCCAGGAGCCAACCACGGATTTTGGGTTGTTGTTCTGAAGGAGAAAATGCAAAAGCATCAAGTTGCAAAACAATTCAATGACACTGAACAAAACTACTCAAAAAGTTTTATTCCAATGCAAATAATAACTTAGTGTGTGGGGGGGAAATCAGTATTTGGTCAAATAAGGTGGTTTTGGTCTTTTAGTTTTAATTTTCAGACTCTAACACTATAACTTCATTATGATTAGAAAATAAACAGAAATAAATAGAAAAATACTTTAGAAAAAATAAAAATTAAAAGTTTACCTTTGGGTGCTAATTTTAGCATGTCACCAGCACGGAAAGAAATTTCTTCTTCTGAGAGAGCATTGAAATCATATTCTGCTCTTCCAACTACGTGGTCATCTTCTCCACTAGCCCAGTTACTGGACACTGTTTGCAAACATACATTAAAAGTTTATCTGCTTTGAATTACAAAGTCTGGCGTGTCTTTTTAAAACAAAATGAAGAAAACACTTTAACTTCCCTGCTAAAACTTTTCTGGCAGAGAACTGACAGGAGTAACAAGCAAAGCACGACTCGTTGAGCTAATCCAAGCAATACACCCCAAACTGCTACATCTACTAGGAAGGAACCATGATTTTGGAATCACACACAGCTTAAATACAGTGTTAACTCAACAACAGGCTGTCACTTGTATCACATGCCTAAAATTCAGCACTGTGTCCCAGTATCTACCAACTGCTATTACTGTTATGTAGATTAATCACCACACAGACAACAGTGAAAGGAACAAGGAACTCTCGTTCTGCAGATCATCTTTACCTGTTTCTTCATCACTGTATGTAGAAAGCAGCTTCCAAATCAGGTAGGGCCCTCCCATTATAACAGCAAAGAACAGGAAAATGGGCCAGGACTTTGCAGAGTTTCCCATCTTGTCTTCAAGGCCGACACGAGCCACTTTGCCCTCACTCTCAGCCCACAAATCCTCGTTCTCAGAGCTGCTCCTCAGCCCCAGCAGCCGCTGCAGCCGTTGGTAGAGGTACCTTATAGTTCTCACCAAAGCAAAAGCCGAAAACACCTTGGTGAAGTGGATTTTGAGGCGGGAGAAGTGGTTGGCCACGTCCAGCACAGCCCTGAAGCTGTTGTAGACAGCTGAGAAGGTGGCATCCATCATCATGCTGACAGAGGCAAAGGCATGCACGATGCTCTCGATGGACTGGAAAGCCCCCCTGCTGCTCTCCTCAGCCTGCTGCACAAACCTGCTGGGGGGAAGGCCATCGGCACAGAACCGGTTATACCCCAGCCCGCCGTATCCGTAGCTGTAAGGGCTGTAGCTTCCATAGAAAGAGGTTCCATATGAACCATAGGCTGGAGAGAAAGAACCACTATAAGCTGGCCTGAAGGTGCTCAGACTGCTGCTTCCTGTTTGCTGGGATGGTCTTGGCAAAATGGGTGGAGGTATCCGTGCCACGGCGGGTTGTCCGGGTCTGGTCAGCATGTTGTCACCCAAGTCAGCAGACCTAAAAAAAAATTCAAACAAGGAAGATCAGTACCCAAAGTTTGGATTTTTCATTTCCTCAGGGTCCTTGGCCAACTCCACAAATGTCACAGTGAGTTTCAGCAGTGCTGGGATAGGGAAGCTGGGAGCCAAACACTCAGAGTGTTGTACAACGTTTGTTGGAAGTTAAAAATCCAGTCAGAAAATACAGGTCTTTCAGGGGAACAAGAACCATAATGAGATACTCAGTGTAAACATGAAACTGGGATGTACACATTGAAAAACTTGGTCTATTTATTAATTTATACATGCATGAAATGCACTTTCTAGATCCACCAAACCTGCTGCTTTAACACCCAGGTCATTCTTCTGCTGCACCAAAGCCTCTCATGGGCCCCACCAAAAATATTTATGAACTTCCAAAAAAAAAAAAAAGCTTTATTTCCAACACTGCAATAAGCCAATGATACAGCAGGAAGAAGTTTGAGAGCTCCTTTGAATCCACCCTTAAAGGGTGGTGTGACCTAATTGAGAATCCAAGTAATTATGCAACAACCTGTGCAAGGCCTTTGGGCCTCCCAGTTTCCCCCTCTACCCAAAATACCTCATTACCTTTGTGCAGATTATAAAGGGATTGAATCTACTACCGATTATTGATATTGAATTTACTGCTGTTGGCAGAAAAAGGTCTTATGAGTCCATCACTTGTATTTAATTTAGTAAACTTTTTTTCCTTTGTATGCTCAGGAGTTCATGTTATTTTATCATAATAAGACTCTGCAAGTACTTGACTGGCACTTGAATTCTCTCAAGCAGCTTTTTGTTCTACTTCTGAACACAAAAAAAGTCGTATATTATCACCCTAAAAGTCAAACATTTTGGTTATTTCCCATGTTTACTGTCTCATCCCATGACTTCCCACTTCTGCAGTCCATTAAATTCACAGGGGAAAAAAAAAAGGCAGAAGGAAAAAATGCTAAGTTGGAATTGCTATTTACCCGTTAAAAACGGGAGCAAAACTAAGTCATTATCACAGCAAAGAGAGATACTGTAACTCAGCAAGTCACCCTACAGTTCCCAGCTCAATAGTCAGCTTGGGACACCTCGCTTTAAAGGTGCCTGAAGCCATTTACACGGGGTACATAAACCCAGCAAGAAAAATTAACATTTAATTGCTCGCTCAGCAAACAGAGAGTGCAGCGAAGCGTCTGTGAAATGTTCAGTGCTGGGCCAACCTTTTGCCCAGTTTCAGCACCAATTGCAAAAGAAAAACAAATCTGATCTTCAGCCACCAGGCGAGCTTTCCTTGCCTCCTGACAAAAAAGGAGCTCACAGACACTTTGCGTTCATCCTTCTCCACGAGCAGGCGGGATTTCCTGGGAGAGCTCCCACACCCCCCGGACTGTCACATACACGGATCTTTTCCAAGCCCTGCGGTGACACTCAGCTCCCGGGGCTGACACAGCCACTCAACCCCCGGGAACGGACACCCTGAACACTCCTGCCCATACCTACGACTTCATCTTCCCCACAGGGGACCCCCCGGAGTCCCCTCACGGAGCGCGACTCCCCGGGCCGCCCGCCCCGACCGACCCCGGCCGGGCCCGACCTTTGAGCCCGCCCCAGGGCCGCGGGCCCGGCCGCCCCAAGCGGGCGAACACCCGTCCCCGCCGCGGCGGGGATCCCCCGGGCAGGGACGCCCGCACTCACTGGAAGGCGGGCGCGGTGCCCGCCAGGCGCCGGGACTCCCAGGGCTTGGGCGGCGGCGTCGCCGCCATCGCGCCCGCTCGGCTCCGCTTCGGGCGCGCTCGGCTCGGCTTCGGCTCCGCTTCGGGCGCGCTCGGCTCCGCTTCGGGCGCGCTCGGCTCGGCTTCGGCTCCGCTTCGGGCGCGCTCGGTTCCACTTCGGCCCCACTCGGCCCCTATCGGTAGGGCCCGCCCGCCGCCAGGCGTCAGGTGGGAGCGCCGAGCTGTTCGTCCAGCGGCCCTGCGGGCGCTACGCCCCGCCGCGCCGGCCGAGCGATGCGCTCTGCAGAGCAGCTGAGCGAGCCTGTGCCGGGCCGCGGAGCGAGCGGTGAGCGAGGGGAGCGGGACCGGGAATGGGATGGGGATGGAAATGGAGATGGGAATGGGGATGGGAATGGGAATGGGAACGGGGATGGGAACGGGAACGGCGTCTCCGGCCTGCGAGGGGGTCGGCCATGTGCTGAGCGGGCCCCGTTTGTCCTCATCCCTCCGTCTCAGCCCGTGCGCGGCGGCTCAGTGTGGGGGGGGGGCAATGGGGTCCCCTCAGCCCTGAGGGGTCGGGGGTCCCGACCTCCCCCAAATCCTGAGGTTTCGGGCTGGAATAGGGGTACTGAGCTGCCCTCCCTCAGATATGCTCTGAAAGTGCTGAGCTCCCTCTCCCAGCCTTGAGATGTTGGGCCAGGCTGGGGGTGCTGAACCTCCCCAAAGATTCCACCTCCTTCCCCCTCCTCCTTGCCCCAAAACATCCCCAGTATCACCACATTTGTCCTGATGTGTCAAACAATGCCAATATTTAACTCTCATAAAGGTGAACTGGCAGTTTTACCTAAAAGCCTGTTTGTTCGTGTTTGCTGTTTCTTGCTGAAAGGGGATTTGAAGTTTTCCAGGTAGCCCTTGGATTTTTACAGCTTTCCATAAAGAATCCAAATCCAGGACAAAAAAAAAATCGTCGAATTAATAACTCTTCCCATGCTGTAGAGGTTTTTCCACGGCTCCAGTATTTCTGTGCCAGGTACTTCTGAGCAGGATTGGATATTAAATTTCAAAGAGACACTGGAGGAAGGATCTGTTAAGGTTTCCCAAGAGCCAAACCACACCAGGTCAGAGGGATCCCCCAAACCCAGAAATAATTGGAGACAGGAGCACTTGGCAGAGGAATGTGCCCTGCACACACAGATTTTCCTGTGGCACCTGTTTATTCCTGCTTTGGGTGACAATGGACTAATTGAACCTGTGGTTATTCCTATGTGCTCCTGAAGTTCCCTGGTGAGCAGCTCACTGGGAATCTCTCATTTTCCATATTTTTCAAAAAATGCTGAGAGTTCTATCCCATTATTACATTTTGGCCTGTTCTAAAGGGCGGAAAAAATGACAGGAAACCAAAGTAGCCATAACATTTTAGGGGGGGAAAAAAGCATTATGAGATTTCTCACAAAAACATGAGTCCTATGTTGGGATGGGAAATAAGAAATCTTTAAAAATTGCAGGGGCTAATGGGTAGAAAAGGCTTCCTTTGCCTTTAGGGCTTTTGTGGCAAAAGGGGCTGGCATATGTTTTTTGAGGCTTTTTTTTCCCCCCTGTGATTTTAACACGCTGATTCTGTAGGCTCTGCGATTTTTGGGAGGAATTTCCATTTTAAATTGGGCTTAAGATGTCTTAGATCCACCCTCCTTCACTCAGCAAAGATTAACATGTCATGTAATGCACTTTATCCAACATAAAACTGGGCAGAAGCTCAGCATTCCCTTGTCAGAACTCTTGAATTCAGGTTTTTCTAGGAAAAACCTTGGAAGTACAGAAGCTTTTCCCCTGGTCAGTGGTGGCTTGGGGTTGGTCTTCCACTTCTCTTGTGCCTGTGATTTAAAACAAACACGTATCCTAAACTTTCTTTAGAGGACCAAAAAAAATCCAGTTATTTTGAATCCAGTTAAATTGCTGAACTGTGTTTATTCTAAGCTTTATTTTTTCCTTTTCTTTTTGGAATTTTAGGATTCCCCAGCATGTCTTCACTAACAGAGAAGGACAGACCAATTGTTCAGCTCTTGCTCAACGCTGGTACTTGCCCACGATGTATTTTGAGGTTCTGCTGTGTGGGATCACAGACCCTTTACAGACATCCAGACAAGGTTTGGCCTTTGTATTCCTGGTTAGAATGTGGGAGCACATGGATGTCCTTTCCACTCCCCTGGAGGAACCAGCTATGCTCCAAGCAGTTTTGCCTCATTCTTCCTTCAGTAGAATTGGTAGTGGGATGCACCTGAAGAATTGCAGGGCACAGGTTAAGGATAAAGCTTCCTTTTTCACTCAGTCAAACACAGTGTCATTACACATCCTTTTTAGCTGACCTTAGTGCTGAAATTCAGTGTTGTTTTAATTTTTCCTGGCTGTGCATAGTCTTTCTTGCCTTCTTTCTTATGCTTGGAACTCCTCGACTTGGTTTTGGCTCTTTGCTTTTTCTCTGTGTTGGTTCTTTGAGACCTGTCTCAAACGTCTCCATTTGCTTGCTCTGATCCCTTCTCTTTATGCTGGTGTCTGTCTTGAACTTTGTTCAAGTTAAGACTCCCCAGAATTCATTTCTAACATTTTTCTTCCCTGTCCTTGTCCATTTTCTGTCAGTTATTTGAGGAGTGTTCACTCTGTGTGCCATTTTTTTGTTCTTTTGCATCTCTACCTGATTTTCCTGTGAGTTGCAACAGCACAGTAACTGCTGACTTTCTTACTGAAGACATTTTAATAAATCCTTCTTTCTGAACTGTGTCTTTATCTCTTATCCTTCCAGAAATTCAGAGACAAGCAGGTTCTTCTCCCTCCTCACCAGCACATCCTCTTAAGTTTTGAGTTCTTAGGTTCTTACTCTGTGTATTTAATTTCACCCCCAACCTGTATCTGCTCTTATTTTCCTTTTATGCCATACTAACCAGCTCTCTTCCTGGGCTAATGGAGTTAGAGAAATTAAATTCTAATCTAATCTAAATGACAAGAAGGCACTAAATGTCTATTTTCATGGAATAGCAATGAGGCAAAAATAAATGTGTTTCTGCAAGACAGGTCTGGAAAATGTTTTTGCTCTTGGATGATAAATGAGTCTGTTGAGCAACAGCTTCCCTGGAAATTTCTGTTTTTAGAAAAATGCAGCTTGGAGCTGTTTAACTGTGTCTTCAAGATGTCTTTGGGAATAAATTCCAAGTTGTTAATTACATAAGCTAAGGCTCAGCTGGAATGCTTAGCACTGCTTTATGGAATTGTGTTTGTTCAAGAGACAAAAACAACAGAATGATTCCTGTGTTTGTGTCAGGACTTGATGAAGGATTTACAAGACTTCCTGAAAAAGAATCAAGAAAAAGAAGGCACAGTTTGTTTGGAGGTGGTTGACCCACCTTGTAAGAGGATCAGGCTTGAAGACACCGAAGAAGGTCCCGAGGATGTGAACCACAACGGAGCCCTCCCGCGGAGTCCTTCGGAGAATGACGGGAATGCTGCAGTGGAGAGCTCTGCTGGGAAGGTTTGCAACGTGTGTCTGGGAATCCTTCAGGAGTTCTGCCAGGCTGACTTTGTTAAAAGGGTAAATCCCTGTTCTTAGTCTTTTGGGGTCCTTTTTCTGGAGCTTGTCTGTGTCGGGGCCCACAGTGTAGAGCTGATGGTTAAAACCCCGTGCAATTTTGGGGTGGGTTTTTGTTTTTTTTTGAAAGGTATATTTTCTCTTTCTTTTGAAAGAAAAAAAAAAAAACAACAAAAGACAAGCCAAAACATTTACCTGTTTTGAGTATTTGAAGTGTAGGTGGCACCATCCCACTCCATCCTGCTCCTGGGCAGTGTTTGCACACCTGTAACATCTGTGTTGGCACCAGATTTTGCCCAGGCTTTGTCATAGTGTCACTTCTTTAAAAAAACCAGCAGTGCAGGTGCAATGGAATGACTGCAGGGAGCACACTTCCCTAAGAAAAGTATTAACTCATTCATGGTTACATGCATTTAGGAGATAAACCTGAGGTCCCAAGGAAAACCTCAGTGTGAATAGTGACCTCTCTTCACTTTTTTTATGTGAAGAAAACGAGGAGTCATCAGCTGCTGTTCTCTTAACTCCATGTTTTTAATACAGCATGAACCTGTCTTTATGAAGGAATAATATTTAGAGAGCCACAGAGGAAGAAGGTGTTTTGGTGATACAACAGATTGTGGGTATAACAGAGGAAATGAGAGTTAGGAGAAACATCACCTCTGAGCACTCAGACTGCTCATGTGACAAACTGAAATACCAGCTGGAAAACTCCCACCTGCATTTGAGATGTTTAACAGGGTTTTAATAGGAAAGAATTTGGTTTAATAGCATGAATGTATCTAAAAATGGGACTAAACAGAAAGCAGAGTATATGGCTTCTGTTGTTGCAGTGCATTGTGTTTCTTTTTTGTTGCCATGGGCAGAATATGTATCTTTGTACAGAAACACTTGTTCCTGAGTTACTCTCTTCAGTAGCAAGGGAAGATCTGGCAGAACTTGTTAAGGCACTGCAAAACCTAATTATTTTATATGTAAAGATGCTGATTTCACCTTGAAAGCTCAGAATTCCTCTCTAACATTCCCCAGAATCACTGACATTTTGGGTGACTTCTCCATGTGTGTTGGCATCTTTGCCATCAGTTCTCACTGGCCCACTTTAAAATGTTAGATGTATCTTTGGAATCCTACTTCAAACAGGATTTTTCACCAGGAATTAATGCTGTGGATACCTGTTTGTTCCTGTCTTGTCCCAGGATCTTAGACATTTTTATTGTCCTAGAATTAATTTATCACTGCCATGAAGGGAGATGCTCAGAGTTGGCTGTTCTTGTCTTTGATCACTGTGGTGTAGATTTTTGGACACAGATTTCAATACACAATTGGTCTTGGCTTTAAAATAGTGAATTTGGTTATTTCTTAGCCATAAGGGTACAGTTTATTAGTAACTTTTTTCTTAACAGAACAAAGAAGCTTATATTTCACTGAGTGATTAGTGATTACTCTGGTTTGGATGTTCAGCATCTCTCTGAATGTGTGTTAACATGAATTAACAATAATTGAATAAAGAATATCAACTCAGTGCCATTGCTATGGTTTAATATTAAACTCCTTCTCTTCCAGGTGTGCCAAAAAGTTAATTCTGCTGACTACCAGTTCACTAGTTTTGTATTTTCTGTGTCACTCCCCCCCCAGCTCTCTGTTAGGGAGGTAAGTAACTTAAATAACTTCAACACATATTAAACAAAGTAACTGTGGAATGTACAAGCTGGAGGTGGTTTGATTTTTAATTGTTACTGCTTAAAAAAAAAAGCCAAAACCACATGCTGGAAGTGAAATCTGCTCTCCCCTTCCTTGTGGGTGAGTATTATTTTAATTAACAAAGGGTCTGAGTCACTTTGGTTTCCAGTTAGCCCAGGAGTTATTTTACAGCTGAAATCCTGAAAGGAGTTTGTTTAAACCCTCAGTGTATTGTTCCCTTTGGATGCCAGCCCTGTGGATCTTCCAGAGGTGGAACTGCACAGCTGGTGCCTTTCCAGAAATAAATGGTAATTGGTAGTGCAGAATACAACCAGAGGAATTTCAGGATGAACTTTTAAGTGATCAGCATTTTAAATGATGGGAAAATAAACATTTTAATAATCACCCAACTTGGGCATTGTTGGAAGTCTAGATTTGTAAATCTGAAGCTGTGAAACTACTGATTTTTATGGCAATTTTTATCAAACTCAAATTGCTTACATTTCATTCATTTAGTTACAGTGGATAGTAATAATATGAAAGAGTGTATACCCTGGTAATTTTTTTAATTGAGGGATAATATTAAGCATAATATAACTTGATCAATAAAGCCCCCATTTTTGCTTAGTTGTCAGATGTTTTACAACATTCCCCTGCTTTCTGATATGAAAAGATGCAAAAATAGTGTTCTAAAAGGCAACATGTAAATTTTTATGATAGATGCTGTGGCAAGATGGGATAGAAGCTTCAGTGGACGTGGCAGAAAGAAATGTAGATTGTCTTGGATTTATATATAAACTTGTGGTGAGGTCTCTTCTGATCCCACACAGTTTGATTGTTAAACAATTACTACACTTTTAGTAGTGATTTGTGCTGTGAGTTCTGGCATTTTGGGCAAATGCCAGCGTGATAGCAATCATATATTCTGCTCCTAAGTCTTCTTGAACATAAGATTCTCTACTTCTCATCTTAAATTGAGCATAATTGGTGTGTTTGCTTCGTCTGCCACCGCCTCTGGTAAAATAAGACCAGAGCAAATCGCTTTGTGCTTTCTGGCTGGCTGAACTGCCCTTATTGCCATTTGATCTTGTGCTCATCCAGTATGTCCAAAAAAGCAAGGTGAGTGTGTGTATGCCACGTTGTGTGTGCCTGGGGTGCTCTGACTTACTCCAGCTTTGTGCCTGGTGGAAGCTGAGATGTTCCAAAGGCACCTGGTGTTTGCCGGGGAGCCTCGGTAGAGGGTGGTGTTGCACTGCAGTTCGGGTGAGGGATGTTCTCACACTGTCCTTGTGTTCAAGCAAACCAACAGTCCTACGGTGCCTGGGACAGCCAAGGGAATAAAAGTTGTGCCGTGGGGCCAGAAATGAAGAGATGGAGTGAAATGAGTGAGTAGGAAGCTCCCAAACCACATCTGTTCTCTTTGGAAGCAGTTTGGGTTCGACTGGGAGAAGGTTTGCATTAGGAAGTTCCTGCTGTCCATTCCATTCCATCCCTTTGGTCTTGCCAAGTGCTAAATCAGCTTTTTGTGTGCTCCAACTGCAGGGGTGGAAGTGGGTGATGGTGGAGGAAGAACTTTAAAAATCATGGGGGTTTATTTACCACCTGTTTATCACTTAAAAAAAAAAAAAGTGGTAAAAAAATAATTGGTAAAAACAGTCCCTGTTCTACAGTTACAGAAAAGCAGCAATATGATATGTCCAAATGTCTGAAAATATCAAAATCTAATATCAAAATATCTCTAAATACTGCCTGTTGAAAAGAGGTTATATGTTAAATCCTGCTTTTAATTCTTGGAACTGCTCTGTGCAAGAACATGTGGGATCTTATCCTAAAAGGACACCCAAAGACAACCTTCCTCCCACTGCCCTTTGTGACACAGAGATTTTCTCCAACGTATTTTTAACCAAAAAAATCGGAAACTGCCCTTTAATGTTACCTCCAACTCATTTAATGATGAGAGTTGTCATCCTGCCAAGGATAAAAATGTACTGGAGGAGCTGAAAAAGAGCGGGACATCAAATTTCCATTTACACGGTATTTGTATCTGGGATGCACAGGAGCCTCTTTCCACAAGCAGGATATTTGCTTGGAATAAATCATAAATACAGGAGTCCCAAGTTTATGTCAGACAGCTCTATTAGAATATGAAGTGAGTGGTGCCCTTCAGAAGGGTGACTGAGCTCTGTGTGCTGCCTCAGTCCTGATCCATCATCCCGGTGCTTGCTCCAAGGACAGGGATGCAAATAACATCTGCAGCCATCGCTCCCTGTAGGACTGGCTGTACCTCAGCCTGGAATTCCCCATCTCCAGGCTCTTTTCTAATGGAGTGGAACAATGCTGGGGCTGGGATTGCAACTGTTGCCACTGTGATCCCTCAGCCAGCAGCACAATAATATCCTGCAGCTTGGAATCAATACAGAGCTCCTGGATTTCAGGGATGGGTTTGCTGCTCGGCATTGCCCTGCAGGCTTGAGCTCTGTAATGAGCATTTGGCATTTTCAAACCACTCCACAAACATGAAGTAATTAGGAAGTAGAGGGATCTGATCCCCTGCTTCACGTGCAGCTGGGACAAAGTAGAGAGAGGGGGTTTTGGAATTTGGGATCTTTTGGCCCCTGTGCTCTCAGTACCCTCATCTGTTGTGTCCTCTTAATTGAAGGGGAAAAAACTAATTTCTTTAATTCTCTTTCAACTCGGAAGTCAAGAGAGAGGAGGTGAAATTTTAGCAGAGCTGCTCACAGGCAGAAGTTTTGTCTGTGTTATAGTTGTACCCCTGGAAAAAAAATGAAAAGGAGTGAGATGAGCCACCTTACTGAGCACCAAACCTGCTCTAAATGGAGGTGTGGCCGATTTCTAGGCCCCGCTCTGCGGTTGTCAGATTCTCTGGTTCAGAGTTACGTTCAAGGAATTTCAAGTGGCAGCTATTTTTGTTTATGGTTTTATCTGGGTTATTATGCAAACAAGATGACAATATGCTGGGAGTGAATCAGCCTTACTCACCCCGTCTGCAGCTGTGGGATAATGAATCACTGGATTGGAGCAGACACAGTTCCATCAGTACAACTGCATTTGTGGGTTTGTGTGTCGTGGATCTAACAGGGTTCATGTCCTCTCTCTGCCATCCCTTTTTTTTTAGGGTCCCTTTACCCTTTTAGATGTACCAAAGGAAGGATAAGAGACTTTTGGGGTTTTTTTTTTTTGATTGAGTTCCTCTCTCAGCATGTAAAAGAGATCTATGGTGTGGTTCCTTCTGTTGTTGCTTCATCGTAGGAAGTTTTGAGGGGATTTTTTCTCTTTTTATTAATTGCTTCTTATTCATTATTAGTGAACTCGAGTGTTTGTACTAAAAGCTCCCTCTGATTTCTGGAATTATTCCTTCAGTCCCATATTCAGCCTGTCTCCTAAGCTAAGTGCTGTGCTTTAAATAAGGGAGCAACTCTCAGACTTTGTAATTACTGTAAGGCCAATTATGCCTTTTATTTTGTGTTTTTTATAATGGATGATAACTGAATTTGGGGGTTTATTAATTTCTATGTTAATCAGTTTTCATGTACAATTCATTTAGACAATTGCTTTTGCATTTTCTCTGTATGGTAAATAAGTAATTACTTAAGCTAATTATGGTAAAAAACTAATTACTTAAGTCTTTTTCTAGAAATGAATTTTTATATTCAGATTTAGATATAAATACATTTAGATTTCTATCTATATATAGATATATCTCTATATAAATATTTAATTATGTATTATTATATTTTATTGTATATATTTTCTTATATCTCTATAGTGTATGATTTATTAATTATATAGATGTAAAATTATATCTATATATTAATATAGATATAAATAGATACAAATGTTTTCTAGGTATAATGTTTTTCTACATATAAAACAAGTTCCAAAGTGAAGCCTGATCTTTGTTTTTTTTAAAGCCAGGTAGGATTTGAGGTGAAGAGCAAAGTGATGTCTTACAGATAAAACAAACACCAGTTCCATCTTTCCACTTCTGAAGCAAAAGCTACATTAAATTCTCAATACTTCCTTTTTGTCCTGAGTTTTTAAAACAGTTTTCCTCCTCAAATTGTTGGGAGTTTTGAGCCTTAATTTCACTTGCTTTTATTTCTTTTCTCTCTTCTCCCTGGGCGTGGCTGTGACTCCAGAGAGCTGCTTGGCTGGGGGTGAAGCAGGAGATGAGGTGAGTAGTGGCTTTTGGAGCTCCCATCCCACTTCTTCCAGATCCAGGGAAAAGAGAGCCACTCCTACTGTTTCCCAGTGCAGTAGAAATTAAAAACTCCTTAATGCAGAAAATGCTACCCAAGAAATTAATGTTGTTGTTTCGAGGTCAGGACAGTTGCTTTCACATCAAGGTTCTTCTGCTCCCACTTGTGGAATATTAGACTCACTTCCTACATCCTTGGCCAAGATTTTAATTTACTTTGTACCTTCAAAATGAATCATAAGGAAATTCGGAATTGGGAGGTGCTGTCATTTTATTCATTTCTTAAAATTATTAATTCGTTTTTCATCGTCCTTCCTTTTGCTGTCTGACAAGAACTCTTTCTATAGACACCATTTCTCTGTCTAAAAAACGAGCAGGCAAGAAGTTGATTTTATAGTCCTGAAGTGAATTTTGTAGTCCCAATTTACCTGGTGCTTACAAAGAATAAGATGGCAGCTGTTTTTAATGTGGTTTTTATATTTTTATGCGGGTTGACCTTAATTGGTGTTTCTGATCTCTTTTGCTCTGTAAGTTCCCAAACAAGTGGTTTGAAACACATCTCTCTTTCTCACCTCTGGATGAGAAACACTTTTGCAACTACCAGGAAGCTCTGGCATCAGTTTCCTCCTTTTCCACAGGAAAAAAAAAATAAATTAATGTTTTACTTGGCACTAGTTATATAAGTTCCTCTTGAAATGTTCTATGTATCTACCTTTGACAGATCCCTGTGCAAGTTATTATTTCTTTGTGATTCAGGAATCTGGGCCTTTCCTTGGAAAAGGATGACATTGTTCAGCTGAAGGAAGCTTATAAGTGGATTATCCACCCCCAGTTGGCAGAAGAGTTGGGTGTTCCTGCTGATGGAAAGGTTTTGTATAAATAAGAAAACACTTTTTTCTCTGTTTTGTTTTTTTCATGTATGTGTGTGTATATATATATATATTTATAAACTTACACATACAGAGAAAATGAAAATATATCCCTTTTCCTTATTAACAGAAAATAAAGTTGCATTGCTCTTATAATCACTGTAGGGAGAAGAAGGGGGGAAAATTCTTTTAACCAGAGATCTCCAAGTCAATCCTAAGGGAATACCTGCAATACCCCTAAGCAGGCAGTAGAAATATTTTTTCAAACTGTTTTCAGCCTGCAGATTCTGACTTATATTCTTAAAATATTTCTGAAATGCATTGACTGAGCATGACACTGAGATCTGCCAGACAAATTCAGAAGCACCAGCATCCTGAATGTTAAAATTTCTGCAAACTGTGGCTAAAATTCCTGCTGGGGACAAGGCAGTCTGCAGGTTTTACTTGTCACCAGCCAAAGGGCTGACCCCAGGACTGGACTCTCAGTATTCTTGGTCTTTATGTTGATTTGTCTGCTTGCATAATAATTACAGATTGTCTTTTCCCAGGAGTGCTAATTGAAAGCATCCCTTTTGTCTTAGTGAATCAGAAATCACTCTGAAGGTGATCCAAGAAAAAATAAACTTCCTACCTACCAAGTTGGCAAAAGCTCTCCAACACTTGAGCCCTGAGCCACTGCAGACATCCCTGTGCCATAAAAGTTGCTTTTCCAGCGCTCTTTATCTACAAGGCACTTGAATATTAGCCAATCTTTTCAATAGCCCTCTTGAGGTGTTCTGGTGTCTGAATAACAGAAGTAATGAGTGTTGTTTGCCCAAGGCCAAGGAGGGAATTGGGGGTAGAATTGAGATTACACTGGAGTTCCTGGGCTAGCTGTCAATCCAGGAGGACACAGCTGCCTTTCCTTGCCCCAAGGCCATCCAGTCATTGCAAAGGAAGCCCCTGACAAAATTTTACCGTGGTGACCTCAGGGTTTTTATCTTTATTCCACACTCTCCCAGAAGGCTGCTGGAGTTTAGTGACCGTAATAGGCTTGGAGCAGAGGCTGCCCCTGACTCAGCCCCCCCCCCCCCCCTGGTGTGGGGGTGTGCGGGTCACTCCTGGCTCTGAAGTGCTCTCAGACAATCTTTGGTGACTTCAGAAATGCAAATGCTGCTGTGGCAAACGCTTGAAAGTCTTTAGATGGAGAATAAATGGGTCATTATCTCTTTTGTCTCTCTCTCTTTACTGTTTTCCTTTTTTTTTTTTTTTGCTTGAGAATATCCTCCCTGTTTGTTAAAAAAACCCCCATTATTACCGCCTTCTAGTTCTTTATTTTCTTTTTTTTTTTTTTAATTTAGAGTTTGTTTGAAGTCAGCGTGGTCTTTGCTCACCCAGAGACAGACGAGGAGTGCCGTTTCCTGTAAGTTTGATATAAATAACAAAAGAGCTTTATCTAAATATTGTGCAACGTTGTTGGTTTGGATTTGTTGCAGATGCAGGTGTTTATAAACTAGGACGGGGCCTGCATCTAAACTTCCTCGTGCCCACAGAAAGTTGCAGAGCTTGAAGTTACATCATCTCTGGTTAATTCAGTGTTCTAGTGCCAATAAACAAAGTCATCCAGGATTTTGATTGGAACTGGAAGGAGAACGTTGGGATAAGTTGTCCAGTTTCAGCCCTTTTCAAAGTCATTCCCTGGATCATTTAAAAAAAAATAAATTCAAACCACATGAGGGAATCTTTTGAGGTCATGCTTAGGTTTTCCTGCTCTTGTAGGAGACACAGATGGGAGGGAAAGCTTGGAAATGTGTTAATCCAATTTAACTGGTTGATTCAAACAAACAGAAGTTTTGGCCTGGCCCTGCTGTACACAAAGAAGCAAAATATTTCTGTGAATTTAGCTGCCACTTCATCTGATTTCTCAAAATCTGTGGTATATTGTGGATAATTAGGTTCACTCTTCCTGTTTGCTGATGCTTCCTGGAAAACCTGAGTTTCACTCAGTTAACTTGCACGTGCTGCAGTTAAAATCTGAGCACAGAAAGAGGTTTGGCAGAGATGTCTCTGTTGAACAGCGAATTAATTTCTTGAGACCCGAGATTCCTTTTGCAGCCTTTATATATTTCCCTGATTTTGGGGAGGGGGGTGAGGGAATGCTTGCTTGGAGATGGACCAGGCATTAGGAACAACGATTACCAGTGTTTGCTGAACATCTTTCCTTTCCAGCTTCTTCAACATTGGGCAAAAGAGGGAGAAAATTGTAGGCCCAAACCACAGTTTTAAATAATGGTACCTGCAATCCTGTAAAAACAAGTGTTTCTGGATCCTGCACCCTTTTGTTCTTATTTATTTAGTTTTACTCCATCAGTTCTTGTTCTCTGTGGTGCTCTTCCTTCCTCTGAAACCTCTCCACTCCTATTTCCAGCTCATCCTTCCATCCTTTTTGTGGCAATTCAGAAGGATGGACGTGGAGCACTTTAAGGTGCCTGTGTTAGTGCTGTAGAGGTGAGAGCTTTAAGGAAGCTCCATTCCACATTCCAATTACTCAGGTTTCTTCCCTGTGACCTGACAATATCCCTCTATTTGCCTTCTCTTTTTAGGATACTTAAACAGCAATTAAGGTTTGAGACACTTTCCCGAAGTAACAGCACATTAATTTAATTACAGAGTCATTTCTGAGGTGTCAAGGCATCCCGCAAATGTGAGAGGCTGGCTCTGGGCATGTTCTGAGGCACTGCTTTGGTTTTGATGTAAATATGGGAAATTTGGCAATTGTCACAGTAGTAGTGGCACTCTTGGGTTTTATGGAAGCAAAGCAGGACTTTGTCTCAACCTGGAGAACACTTTTGGATGGGATTTCCAAGTGTGGCACCTGCAGTTCCTCATGTCTCGAGCTGTTCCCACACAGCTGTGTGAAGAGTAGGTGGGCTGAAATGACCCTTGGTTGCTCATGGAACATTGAACTGGATCTTGCTGGTTCACATTTGGAGATTTATGTTTAAGGGTAAGGCCATCCTGAAATTTTGGCAGAGGGCATTTGTGTTGCACACCGGCCTGGGAAGCAAGAGCTGCTTCCTCAGAGTCCAAAAGAGTTACAGAGGTTTTGAGAAGCACCAGCAAGAAATGATAAATTGGGTTGTAGGTTAGAAAACATCTCTGGCTTCATACATAGAAATCCAGAAATCCTCCTGCCTGCATACATAGAAATCCATTAATAGGAACAGCAACTTCCTCTGCAGTACCAAGAAAAGTGTTTCCCTGACCTGGCTTTCGCTTTCGTGAAACAACCAAGAGTTTCCTTTTGAAGAGGCAAAACACCAATGGTGTTGAACACCTGGGGTTACTTTTTTGGTGGTAATTGAATTTTCCCATCCAGAAGGGGTGGTTTGAGTCTGGAGTTTGTAGTGGGCATTGTGGAAGAGCAGCGAGCACAGATTTCAAGATCGCAGCAAATCTTGCACAGAACGAAAATATTAATCGTGCCCTTTATCGAGAAAGATTGGAAAGGACTGAAAGCTAAACTTGTTGTGTGCTTTTCCACGTGTTTGTGTTGGTCAGGGCAGAAGAGACTTGCACCCTTTTGTCCAGGGATTCTCTCTGGATCAAGCAATGCACATCTTGCACTCTTTGTGGTTTAGGATTAAGTGAATTTTAAACTCTTGGAAGCAAGACCTTGGATATTGGTACAAAACCCATTTCCATGCTGTGTTTGTGAGTCTGTCTGTTTATTTCTTTTTCTTAAGAGCAGCAGCTAATTTTCATTTCTGCATTTAGAGCCACAACCTGTCCAGACTGTTTCAAACCAGCAAAGAACAAACAGGTAAGATCTCACCTTTTCTGTATTTCTTTTTTGACATCCAGAATTTCACAGCAGTGGCTACAACAAAGAACTTACCTGGGTATTCAGTCAGTGTTTAATGTCTGGTTTCCCTTCTTCAGAAATCTCTCTAGTTTTCAGCTGTCTGAAAAATAAAGTTGGCTCCTTTATTCACTTCACATTTCTCACCTTAAGAAAACTGAGAGCTTTTCTGGTGCTTTTCTTCAGGTCCATAATTTTAGGAATGGTCTCTGTAAATACCTCCCTTAAGATCTAGGAATTTGATTGTCATTGTTAAAAGTAGCATAAAAGATGATCCTCTAGCTCTCTGTGGGTGAAACAGTTCAGATGAGGCACATTGTGAAGATGAGACTCTGCAGCCAAAAGGGAGATACGTGAGCACGCTGCAGTTCCCATGTCCTCTGATGTGACTGAAAGCCATGAAATGGGCAGGATGGTTTTATCCTTGTGCCTCTGGAGGAGGGGAGGGAAGAAAAGGGACCTTGCCACTTGTTGCAGGCCCTGAGCACACACACAATCATTGATGGAAAAGAGGACATGAGGGATAAAAAACCAGTTGGAGAGAAGCCGATGTAAGTAGGACAGTTGATGTGATCAGAGGGAGAACAAGTGACTTCTATCAGAAGCCATTGCAAGGCCTTTTATTCTTCCTGGAGAAGAGTCTACCAACGTTTGGCAGAGGCAGGAACTGAGCCAGGAATTCTGCTGGCTCTACTCCACCTGAGCAATAAATGCAAGTCTTTTTTTTTAGAAGGGTTGTATTGTTATAACTCACTGCTTTCTGCATTGCTTCCCTTGAAAAAGGGGCAAATCCCACATGAGGAGCCAAACCAGAAAGGCCTGGCTGTTAAAACCACACAGGCAGCAAAATGTAGGGGAATCTAAAGCAAAAATGAAGAGCCATCAGAGGTTTGTCCTCACAAAGAAGCTGGGCTTGAAGCTTCAAGGGCTGTGTTAGTCAGAGAAGTGGGGTAAGAACTGGGTTCTGAGGGAAAATTTCTGTGCCATCTGCTCTAGATAGTTATTTAAACCTGCTGCCACTTTAAGGGTTTTCCAGTTCATCTGTTCTAAAAGGAAGAGAAGTGCTATTAGCTGTGATTTATGCTTAGAAGGACAAAGAGCAGCTTTCCTGAAGGCACCCAGGAACTCTGTGTTAGAGCAGAGACTTGAATTGTCCCAAACAATGCCCCAGTATTTTCAACTTCTTTCCCCAAATCCCCAGTCCAGTTTGCAGAAAAGACACCATTAAATTGGAAATCCAGCAGCCAGGGGACTGGGAGGAGAGGCTCAGGAACCTGGACTTCTTCATGTGGAAGGTTCTTCTCTTGGCAAGGAGAAAGCTTTTGGGAGGACCCAAATCAACTTTTGAACTTCAGCACCAGATACCTCCTCAACAGGCTTATTTGCAGAACTAGCTGCCTGCTGTCACTGAGATAAAAGCTGGGGCTTAACTCTTGAAAAAGAAGGTGATTTAGGTTTCTGGTCATGGATTTAGGATTCTGATTTTAAACCAGTTTGCAAATTTGGGTCTGGGCTCCCAAGTGAAAAAGCTCAACACTGTGTATATTTTAGTGCTTTTTTTCTCCCTTAGGCATATCCTTTCTGTGTTTTTCTTAGTTCTTGACTCATTTTTTTATTTCACTGTGCAGTCTGTTTTCACCAGAATGGCAGTTATAAAAGCCCTAGAGAAGATAAAAGAAGAGGATTTTCTCAAGTAAGTCTATACTGAAACTAGTTCTTAGTATTGTGCCTCTGTATAGAATTAGGATGAGGAGGAAAATATTCTGTGGGTAAGTAGTGGTAGGGTGTCTATAAAAGAACTTTTGGTTGTTTATATTCTGATGGTTTACTGGTTAAAATGTGTTTTCTGTTCTTCTTTTAATTAAGGATTATTTTGAACCTTAGAGTTTGTAAGATAAGCAAGACTTCTGCCCATATTTCCAAAAATGTCAGGAGTTGAGTTTTAATTAAACACCAAGAGCTGTAATATGGTAAAAATCACACACAGTGAGAAGCCATCATGTTTTGGTATTACTAGTAATTTTTTTTTACTTTTTTTTTCTTTTTAAATACAGGCATTTTCCATGTCCCCCAAGTTCACCAAAGAACCTGTGTGATGCTCTGGAAATTCAGTGCAATAACGGGGCAGTTTTTGTGGCTGGTAAGGTGATGAATTTATTTGCTGCTGTGTCATCTTGAACAGAACTTTCTAACACTGCCATGAGAACCAGAGATTCTTCTGTTTGTAAATCCCTGTAATTAAATGTAAGAGGCAAAGAAACAAATCCAGCTCTATCCAAGAGTGGGTGGGTTTGAAAGGGGAAGGAAATGACAGATCCCCTCTTTATCACCTGCCTGCAGGAGCATCTGCCCTTCTCCCAGGCCTGTGTATAAACAACTTATTTAAACACATGCAAGCAGATTAAAAAAACCCCAACCTGTAATTTAAATCCAACACACTGTGTTTAAAAGGATGATAAAAATCCTGGCTACAGGAAAATGGAAAATGAAAAAAAATGCACAAGTGAGTGGCAGGTTGGTTGATGTTCTACACATACCCCTTTTTTTTTTAATTACTGATTAGACAGATTTTGGGAATTCAAGATACCCAGTTCCTTTTAGCCTTTTCCAAACACACTGTTTTATTTTAGCTTGCTTTGTTGGATGGTTTTATCAGAATCCATCTGTATGAAGAACAAGAGGGTTTGCTTTCTGCATGTCATTTAATATTGGCCTTGTGATTTACAGTTTATATCTTGCTACAACAACAACAACAACAACAACAAATCCAGGCAGGATTTTTTTTAATTTTCAAAGAAATAAATCCAAAATGGGATTTATTGAGCACAGAGCAGTTATTTTGTTATTATTAAATGAGACAGGATCTTAATTAGCAAGCACAGTTTCAGAGTTAGCGTTGCCCTCTTGACCTTCCCTTTGGTGTTCAGTGATCACTTCCCACCTCAACTTGGGGTTTTTTTTTTTTGAGGATTCAGGAGCTGTCAAACCGAGAAACACCTTCTGTGTGTTTTTTTTTTTTTTAAACCTCCTCTTGTTCAGATCAAGAGTTAAAATTCTTATCTTGTTCTCCTTTTTCCATTTTATGGAAGGAGAATTTAGCAGTGAGAAGCTGCCTGTGAAGGGTGAGTCACCTCCTTTCCTTGCCCCAGTGAAACGGTTACTCAGTTTCCCCATTTGTTTGCGTGGCTTTTTCTGCAAGAGGGAAACATCGCTCAAGATAGGAAAATATGAGACAACCCCCCCAAAAAACTCGAGGTGTCAGAGGCACAGTGTAAAGCACAGAGCTGCTCTGAGCTCCTTTGCAAGGTTTCACACGAATGAGGCCCTTGCTTTTGGGAATATTTTTCACTTCTTACCAAACCTGTCCATAAAAAAGGCTCCTGTTGGCCATCCAAGGATTGTTCTTTGGTTGCAGCAGCCCTTGTGCCATGGAGGTGCCATGAGATCAGTCCAAGGATGCCAATCTTATTATCTTTCTGACGTTCCTCCTAATTTGTCATGGAGATTTTCTGCTCCTCACGTGGTTTTCCCTGGGTGCCAAAGCATTTTAGTTTGGATTTGTCTCCTTAAGCCTTCAGAAAGTGGCAGGACTTGGCTTGGAACCTGAACTGCTCCATACAGGAGGGTTATCCCTGAAGGTGGGACTGCAGCAACAGGCTCTCCAAGCCCACCTTTAAGTGGCTGTGCTGGATACTGGAATTCTCCTGGATGAGGCCACAAGCATTCCGTAGTGCTGCTGGAATTCTCTTCCACAAAACGAGTTTGAGCCTGGAAAGTCATTTCCACAAAGCTCCAGTGAAGGTTAAATGGGTTAAAAACTTTTGTCCCTTGGTTTAGAGGGATTACAGCTAACTCAGCTCTTTTTTTACAGGAAGGTACAACAAATATTCCAGGAATTTACCTCAGACCCCCTGGATTATTGATGGGGAGAGGAAGCTGGAATCTTCAGTGGAAGAACTAATTTCAGAGCACCTCATGGCCGAATTCAAAGCAGACAGTAAGTATTTAGGAGATCTCTTACCAGACATATTTTTCATCCCTGCTAGAAGATTTTTTAGAAGAGTTTTCTTAGTACCCACCCACTTAATCCAAGAGTGTGAGGGGAAAAAAGCTATTATTTCTTTATCCCTCTCTTATCCTTCCAAGTCAAAGCTTGTAAACTTTTTTTTTAGCTGTAATCTGTGAGTAATTAGATCCTTTTATCCTGCTAAAGTAGCTCCTCAGTTCATCTGATGATGCAAATACCTTGGTTTCATGTATAGCAGGGTTTTTGCCCCACCAACCTTCTGATGGGTTGGTGATTCATAAAATGACTTGTATCAAGGAGGTTTTTTGCCACCAGCATTTTGCAACATCTGCCTGGCTTTCAAGCCCTTTGTGTCTCTTGCCTTGATTCATTTCTTTTCTTCAGTGCACATAATGCTCATCCAGGGATTATCCAGATGAAATAATCACTGCCCGTTGCTTGTGGAATTAAAAACAACAGAAAGCCCAAGGAAAAATTGCATTAAATATCAGTTTGGAGAACACCCTCCTGCTTCCCTCTCCTCTCCTCCCAGTGGATGTGTTACTCTGGTTGGAGCATCTCATTCAGGCCAAGGAACTGGGAGTGCTCATCAAAAAACTTGTGAATAAACAGTAATATCCCAGATTTGTCCCTGAAGTGTCTGTAAAGGCAACTCTTGGAAGCAGCTTTTGCAAACAAGTTTAGAAAGACATTATTTCACCTTTTAAGCTGCAGAGGATATTAAAAATGTAAAATAAAAATCTCGCCTGCCTTGTTTAAATCTGTTCCAGGCTTTAATTTTTCTTCCTCTGGAAGAGAAGATGTGGATGTGAGGACACTAGGAAATGGTAAGGCTTGGAAAATCCCTTGTGAAACACAGAAACTAAGTGGTTGTGTGAGCTGTTTTAATGGATCTTGCTGAATGCTAAGGCAGGCTTTGAAATTTTATCTCAGAAACATTTTAGTGCTATTTATATATTTATTCCTAAAGACCAAACGCCATCTCAGTGGCCTTGGCTGCATGGAAAGGCAGAGCTGGTTGGGAGTATTTGATTTTATTCACTCCCTGCTTTGAAGCCATTTCTGTCAGACTCATTCCTGTCTTGTTTGCTGTTGGATCCTTCTAATTCCCTCACTGTCCCTGTGGAGTAGGGGGAGCCTTATTTTCTTTTTCAACTTGGGTCCTTTGGAAAGGTCAGCTGCTTTACAATATGTTGGAGCTGCTGCAGCCAAAGGAGGAGGGCAAGAAAAAGTAAAAAATGAGCAATTCCATGTTTCAGTTGCTGTCTGATTGCTGTGGCTCCTGGCATTGCTTGTGCTGGGGATTGTCCCTGGCCCCGAGCAGAGAGAGAACAACTCTGGCAACAGATGTTGAGCTGAGGGAGCAGGGATTTAACATCCTCTTGCACCTGGGCATTGCTGTAGGTGACAGAAAATAAGCTAATTAACTTTTTTCTTATTTTATTTTTTAATTAGCACAGACTTGTACCAGAAGTCTTCTGGGAAGTCATAATTTGCACTCGCTGCCGAAACTGGGCTTTAGTAGCCAAAAAAAAAAAAAGTCCCTCGTTTCTTCTCCTTCCATCTGATGCCACATCCCTAAACCCACAAGTCCTGTCCCTGTTTGTCTTAACAGCAGCCAGGCTTCACACCTCCCAGCCCTCCTTCCCATGTTCATTTAGAACTACACTCATGTTTTTGTGTTTTATGGCTGTGCCTGATGCCAGGAAGGCCCTTTGCGATCGAGCTGGTGAATCCTCGCAGGATCCACTTCACCGCCGAGGAGATGAAGAGGCTGCAGCAGGTAAATCATTTGCACCTCACAGAGCCCGTGGAGCACGTGCTGCCTCTCCAACCCAGCAGCTCTAACTGGTTCCTTCTGAAAATATCACAGGCAATTAATAACTCTTCAGACAAAATCCAGGTTCGAGACCTGCAGCTCGTCACCAGGTCAGTATTTCCCGGCGCTGCCGAGGGGTTTCAGGGCGACACTTTGGGACTTGTGCAAGTGGTCTTGCTCACAGCCTGGGATAATTATGCTTGTGTCAAGTGAGTCATTAGTTTCTCTTGTGCAGAGAGGCAATTGGTCGTATGAAGGAAGGTGAGGAGGAGAAGACAAAGACCTACAGTGCCTTAATATGGACGGACAAAGCAATCCAGAGGGAAGACATCGCGCTCCTGGATGATATCAAGGTATCAGGAGCTCTTGTTGCTGATTTAAATAGTACCTGTTCTGGTGCCCCGGGGAAGAGTTAAATACTCTTAAGTACTATAATATCTCTTTCTCTGTGTTTGTTTTTTTTTATCAGGGTTTGTCTTGTTGTAGGGACTTCCATACCACCTTTTTTTTCCTTCACCACAGTCATCCAAGCAGGACAGCTGCCCAACTGTTGGCCAGGCCAACAAACACTTGTGTAATGTTCACCTTCCAGGACACCAAATAATCAAAATTAGTGGATGGCAGAGGAGGAAACCTGGCACCTGCACCCCTTCCTTTACCTTACACATTGTTTTGTGTAAGCACAAGTGGCAGAGCTTTTGTTCTGCTCTACAGCCGCTCTCCCGCGGCCACAACAATTCCCAGTTGGAAGTGCCTGTGACAAAGAGTGGTAAGAGGCCTTAGGAAGGCTCAGCACACTCTGGAATGAGAACTTTCTCCAGATGTTGGGCTGATGGAGAAGTGGGTTCAGTTTTTGTTGTGCTGCACCATTTCCTACAGCTCTTCCCCGTGAACTCCAAGCAAGTGCTCACAGCTCAGGGAGACAACTGTTGGCTTTTCCTGGAGCTTCCCTCAATCCTGAAAAGTTGCCTTTCAAACTGCTGCATCTCCTTTGGGAAGGGAGCGGGGAATGAACTTCTGAAAAGACTGTTCTGAGATCTAATCTCATTTCAGGGGCTTTTTTCCCTCACTTTTATTTCTAGGGGGTTGGCTGTAGTTTAGACAAAGCATTTTGTGGGTGGGATTTTTTTTTTTTTTCCCTGATTTGCCCTGAGGCTCTCAGCGAGCTGCTAAATCCTGGAGTCATTCCAGCAAAGGGCTGTGGAGATTTCAAGGTTATTCCTCTGTATTTGTGATTCCATTAGTTTGTGTTCGCGCGAGGCCTCGGAGATGGCTGTCCTTTCTCCTTTGATAAACTTGGAAAAAATGAGTCCTGTCTCAAGCTTACTCAAAAAGATGGGATTGGTTCACAACACTCGTGACTCTCCTACAGTCTGTTCAGTGTGTTACATTTCGCTCTCTCTTGTGGCAGGAATTAAAACTGGACCAGAAGACCCCTCTCCGTGTTCTGCACCGGCGGCCCCTGGCCGTGCGCTGCCGGATCATCCACACCATGAGCTCCGAGTACATCGACGAGCACCATTTCCGCCTGCACCTCAAGACTCAGGCAGGGACGTATCCTTGGCTGCCCTGGCACCAAACAGCTCCTGATTGGAGTCACTTGGCTGCCCTGGCACCAAACAGCTCCTGATTGGAGTCACTGGGATCACGGGAAGTTTCCTGCTCGGATCCCTGCTCTCCAGCAGTCGTGTGTTCCTGCAGGATCTTTGCTTTTATGTGGCACAATTCCACACCGAGGTTTTCATTCCAAAAATGGCTCCTGTGTGTGTGGAGTTCTGTGCTGACCACTCACAGAATTACAGAGTATTCTTAGTTGGAAGGGACCCACAAGGACTGTTGAGTCCAATGCCCTGATAGTTTAAATGCATGTGACAGCCATAGAAATGTCCTGGTTAAAAATACACTTTCTTAATTTAACTGATAACTTCTCACCTTAGAAAATCAGCTTTTCTGCAATATTGAATGCACTTCAATGCAGACTGTGGGTTGCTGCTACTTAAAAGTTAAGAGTTTTGGCATAAAGTCACCCCTCACTTTGGAATAAATCAGAAGATAAAGGTCAGTGGTGCAGTTTTTGGCACTAGAGTCAGAAGCCAGGAATTAGGAGTTCTTTTAAAGCTTAACAAGATGTTAACTAAAAACTGGCTTAAGAGTAAAAAACCCACCTTTTTTCTCCCCCTTTTGCTTTCTTTGCTGTGAAATCCACCTCTCCTTAGCCAGTGTTTCCAGCTACATTAAAGAATTTGTGCATGGAGACTTTGGAAGAACAAAGCCCAATATTGGGTCCCTCCTGAACAGAACTGCTGACATTCTGGAGCTGGATGTGGAAGTAAGTTGTTTGCTATTTATCCTTCCTGGAAATTACTAAGGGGGTGGAATTTTTGAGGTGCTTTCCATGGAATTGCTCCAAGTGGATCAACATTCCTTAGCACAGTTAACAGAAAAATTAATATTAATGCAAGAATAGTGGTTTGTCCCACACTGCCACACGTGCCGGGCTTCCTCTTCCAAATTTGTGTCAGGGAGGGGTGGGAGGACACATCAAGAATTTACAACACTAGTTATCAGCTTATCCTTGCTTAGATTTGGGGACAGGTGATGATGGTTTTCTACTCAAGCCTTGCCTGCACCACCCAATACCTGAATATTTCTGTGCCATCCATCCACTCGTGGTTTGTTTTCACACTGTGACGGCCCAGCTGCAGGATGGGGAGAAGCTGGAGACAGTTCACGTTCCTAACAAACAGTTCTGGGCACTTTGGAAACGCAGCCCAACATCCAGGGATGCTGCAAAAGGAGTTGTGACTCTTTTGATATGTGTAAAATATCAGCTCTGGTGATTTTGCCTTTTTTTTTCCTCCCCTCTCCCAGTCTGTTGACGTCGACTGGCCTCCGACCCTGGATAACTGACTTCCCAAGGGATGAGGAAGCAGCAGCTCATGACCAAACACTGTGCAGTGTTTCAGCCTGGGTGCAAAGGGTTTCCATGGAACACTTGGATCATGTTGATCTGCCAAAGGATACCCTGACTTTGAATCTACTTTGAACACTCTGGACCAGGTAGTGTTGGTTCAGTCCCTGGCCTTACCTTAATTTCTTCCGTGCATAAAAAGATTTTGGGAAGCCAGTGCATTCCTGATAAATTAGAGTTAAAGATAACCCTCCCTCAAGTCAGATTTCTTTTGAAACTCTTTTTATATTGGATGCTCTCCTTATCTGGATAGAGGTAGCACAGGGTTACCTGAAATCCCAACTCTTTCTGAGCACTGTTCCTGCAGGAAATCCCAAAAGCCAGGGAGACTGAAGCCAGCAGGACAGTGCTGGAGCAAGTCTCCCTGCTGGCTGCTTTTTGGTCAGGGTTAGTTTTAGAGATGGGCAAATTTATCTCACAAAGGGCAAAAACATTTTTCAGAGGAAACCTTTGCACTTAAAACCAAGTTTTTCTAATTTAAAAACATGGGCGACACTTCCTAGAAACAACAGCTGGGGCCTCGTGAGCCCTCCAGCCTGGCCACAGTCCTCTCCAGGAGCAGGAATTCCCCAGTGAGTCACCACATATAAAAAGATTGGGAACTCCTGGCAGTGGTGCATGATGGGGATCTAAAGAAAAACAGGAATACCAAAGAACCTCAAAGTGCAGGCAGACACAAAACCTACCTGAGGATGTTGGAATCCAGAGACAGGGATTAAAAAGCTTTGATTTAGCAGCATAATACAATTTTTCTAACACCCTCACCTTGGATGGATGCCTGGAAGACTTGAACTTGCCTGGGATAGGGAAGATCTGAGGTTTGTAATTTGCTTATTTTAAATGTTTCCTACTAAGCACCTTCCTACATCTTTAGGAAGAGTCACTTTTATACCTGCATCATGTTAATCCATTAGGGAAGATGCTTCCCTGAAGTGCAGAAGAGAGTTAAACTATCAGCAAGAAATTAAGGTTTGGAATTTAAGGGCTCTTCATTAATTAACATTTTGGAAATAAAGAGCATAATATTTGCCAAGACCAACCACTGTTTGGGGACAGGGAGGATGGCTGGGATGTCTTCCCTTTAATTCAGTGGTGCCAGGACCTCAGACCAGAACAGCTGCATGAGAGCTTGAGCTGGAGGCTCTAAAACTGTTCATGAATACATTTTTAAGGAGCTCCTAAAAAAATCATCTTGAAAAATTCTGCACTACCTGTGCTGTGCTTTCCTAGCCCTCTGCAACCACAAGTAATTCAGAAGCTCCTGTTTTTCTAACACAAAAATAACAGGAGCACGATTAAGACAGCAATATTAGTTTTGGTTTTAATCTTATAGCCAATATGAGCAACAGATTCCAGGAGTAGTTCTCAGATAATAATCTGTAGCCAGACAGGAAGTGTCATGAATGATGGAAAACTAAAGAAACCGAATTCAGAAAACAAACAAAAAGAGAATTTCAGTCTCACAACTGTGATTTCTTGAAACTCAGAGTGAGCTGAAATATGATTTATAAATTCCATAAACTACAGGGAACAAAAAATGTAAACAAGGCTGTGCATTTTGGCACAACAGGCATGAGAAGAGCTGTTCCAAGGGGGAATGGAGCCAAAGGGGGAAGGAGAAAGGGCTGCTCCTGCTGTAGGTCAAGGACACACAAGGCACTTCCCTCTGCAGCTCCTGCTGCACTTGGGGGTCACGTCCCAAATCCCAGTGCAGATAAACCAGGCTATAAACATTGCCCTCAGTGTGCTGAGGACACAGAGAGGTCCTCCAAAAATTCCCAATCATGATAAATGTCAAGCCTTCCAATGATGATGCAAATCCCTGCAGCTCTTGGGGCAGTTCCTGGGCAGGGATCATGGGCAAATATGAAACCCCAGGATGCGACCTGGGGGTGTGGACTTTGCTCCAAGGCCAGTTTCCAACAGCAGGTGACAACCCTTGGAACTGTCATGTGAGGAATACTGCAGCAATAATAATATTCATGGTGGACTTTGGCCTTCACCTTATTTTTACCAGTAAAACACCACCTTGTGAGCACTCAAACTGATGCTCTGAGAGCAAGATTTAATCTTGTGTTTCTCCAACTGGCCACCTCCAAGCCCCCTTCCATTTGGGTTTTGCCCAGAGAAAGCTGTACCAGCAGCACAAATGTGCCCAAAGCATCTGTCCCCTCCTCCCCTCTGCCTAAAAACTCAATGGCTCTGCAACAAAACCTTCCATTGCTTGAGGTTTTGTAGTGGCCATCAGTAACTGGGAGCAGAAAATACCCAAAAAAAGCCCCAGAACAAGCAAGTGATAACCTGCCTTGTTCCCTTTTCCCTGCCTTTCCCGTGGTGAGGGATGTCACAAAGCTGAGGAGGTTGCAGAAGCTGAGCACTTGGTATAACCAGTTTTTTTTAATTACCAAACCAACTCGTTTACAAAGGAAAACAGAACTTTGAAAATATTTAATTATACAGTAAAAACAAATTGTACTATAAAGAGCTTTCTATGAAGTGAGTAAAATGTTTACATTTAATATACTTAAAACTGAGAACTTCAAAAAAAAAAAAAAACAGAACTGAATAAACAACACATTTCAAACTTTCTGTGTATTTCTTTGGTCTTCCTATTGCTCAAGACTGCAGAGGAGCTGTGAGGGAAAACTGCTTTAAAACAGGGAGAGTCAATTCATGGCTTTGTGCACCTGGAGTTTGGGGAAGCAGTTTCCCAAACTTCACACATCCTACAGTGTGACTGTCACCTGTGCAAGGGGGGGGGATGGATTCCAGCAGCAGCACCAGAGTGCTCCCAACACAAGGGAATGCAGGGAGGGAATCCCATAAACCACAGAGGGGTTCTGGAGCTCCTTCCTTGTATCCATCTCTATGTCTCAAGTGGTTTTTTTTAGATTTGGGGGTGGTTTTTTGATTTTTTTGTTTTGTTTTGGGTTTTTTTATATCCAAGTGTGCTTTTTTTATTGCTGCTTTCATGGTCTGGTTTTATGTCACCAAATGGTAACAATTCAGACCCTCAAGCCTTATCTGCCCTACAGAGCAGATGTATCACCTAAGAAATACTCAGACATTTCTTGCTGTGTTGCTTCTTTAAAAAATAACAGTATAATAAAGTAGCCAAGGCCCAGAGTGTCTTACCCAGCCAGTCACCCCCAGCTGGTGTCATGGAACAGCTCCTGGCTCAGGCTAAGAGGGGAGACTGGGAATCAAGTGGGAGGGAGGAAGTTCTGGTTCCTGATCCAGAGGAGAGAGGAGTGTTTTTAATTGGTACTGACTGAAATGGCTTTAAAAGTCATTAATAGGAGATGAGGCTGCCCAAGGGCTGCCCCTGGCTTTGCCCTCCTGGGAGGGGGTGGTGCTGGGGGGGGGGCAGGATCTGAGCCTTCCTTTGAGCAGTCACTTGCATAGCAGGAAACTGCTGGGATACCTGAGGAAAAAAAGCAAGTAGATACTTCGGCTCGAGAGATTCCCGCCGTGCAAAACGCCACACACACATCACAGCTACACTCACACACAACAACTGCAGAGCAATGACAGCTTCATCCCTAAAGCAACAGGGCTTGGCTTGTAAAACAAGTGCACTCTGGATGAAGTGCAGACTTTCTGTTCCTTCTCCTGTGCAGTGATTTCCTTTACAACAGAGCTGGACTATTTAAAAATTCAAACCTTCCGGTCTTTTTAAATACATCTAACAATGACATAGTCATTAAAAAAAAAATTTCACCAGTCAATTTGCCTTCAAAGCAAATGGAGTGTGGAAAATCAATACATGTACTCATTTTAGAAGAACAGTATTTATAGAAAGGGGGTGTGAAACCTAAACCTTTCAAGTAGGCTGAGTTGAACTTTTAATATCTGTAGATGAGACTGAACTAGAGTGCTCATGTGCAGGTTTGTTTTCCTAATTTCTGTCCTATCAAAAATTGAATTGCTATAGCAAAAAATGGCTGCTTTGAAAGAACTTTAACCCTGTGAAGTATTTGAAATTTTAACCCTTCTGAAGACACCAGCTTTTACAGTCCCCAAAGGCAAGGAAGCTTTAAGTGTTACCATTTCCCTTTACCAACAGCGCCAAAATACACCTACAAGGTACTTTTAAGGTACAGGACCCCAAACCCTACCCCCACCTCCCCCTTCTTGACGGGCACCACTATGGGCTTAAATAACTTAACTCTTATGGTAACTTAAATAACCTTAAGTTCCATCGTCAAACTTGCACAGCGACATTCTGAGGGAGAAAGCGGGGACTCCAGAAGGGTGAACGACTCCTCTCCACGCGGCGGCGGCACCTTTGGGCAGCTCCGCCCCTCAGGGGTTGTAGCTTTGTAGGATGTTATCGAAGGGGAAGGACTGGTAGAGCTCGCTGTCGCCGTCGTAGAACTGGGCGTCTGCCAGGCCGCCCTGGTGGGCGGTGGAGAGTCTCGGCTCGCCCAGAACCTCCGGGCCTATGAAGTCGTACACGGGGTCGGCCAAGCCGGGCTGGGAAGCGAATCCCGCGGCGCCGGCCCCGGGCGGGCCCAGCTGCAGCTGCTGCCTGGGAGCGCCTGAGTTCAGCACCACGTTGAACTTGTCGAAGTTGATGCTGGTGCAGTTCATGTCGTCGGTGTCCATGCTGACGATGCCGGAGGCGGCGCCGCCGGGATGAGCCGCGTGCACGGCGCCGCCGCCGGGAACGCTCGGCAGGTCGACGTTCGACGCCGCCGCAACTCCCAGCCCGTTGGTGCTGCTGTAATTCCGGTAAAAGCCCGAATCCTTCTCGTCGGGCCAGTTCACAGGGTCGTGGAAGGTCGGGAGGGAGCCGCTGCCGTGAGCCGGCTGAGGCGCGTCCGCGGAGAAGCTGTTGGGTGGGTGTGTGCCCAGCAGGCCGCTGGCAGAGGAGCTGTGCAGCCAGCACGAGGACAGCCCGTCCTGCTTCCCTGGGCCCACCGGGGCCAGCTGGCTGCAGCCAGGGTACATCTGACCAGCGCTGGCCAGGGATCCCAACCCGGGAATCATCAGCGAGGATGAAAACAGGTTTGGTTCTAATGGAGAGAAGGGCAGGTTTAAGGATTTTTCTTTAAAATTACGAATGGTAACAAGCAAAGAAAACACACTGCAAGGAAACGCTCTGTAAGACTGCATTTCCACTTTCACACTTGCTTAGCTGCTCTCTAGGGTGGGCCCCAGATTTGTGGACAGCAGCAGAGAGCTGTGCACCTCACCCCTCTATGGCCACTCTGAGGGTGATGGCTACAGTTACGTAAAGAACTGACGGGTTTATGTTTGTATAGTCAAAAGTATCAGCATCTTACAGGAAGAAGCCCTCCAGAGATTAGAATTTCAAGCAAAGAGGAGGGCACTGTTTGTTTCAAAGCACTGTGAGACTGTAAGCAAAAGCCTACCTTTTTTAATCATCTTTCCTTCAGGAGTGACAACGGGGAATGGAGTTACTTTGGGCCTCTCTGTTGTGTTTGATCCTGCGATGGAAGAAAGCGTGAGTCCCACTCCAAATGTTTGCTCTCATACAAAACAGCTCCATCGAAATGTAAGTTCCCTCAACAAGAAAAAAAAGGCAAATATTTTCCTTACCACAGTCCTGCATGAGCTTTTGCAAAGCCAACGTTGATCTTTGCCTTTTTGCCTTGTTGCCATATGGATCTACGGAGAAAGGAGTGGAAGGGGAAAGTGTTACCGTTCTCTTGGATACAGCGTGTAAAGGAAGTTCCTAGAGGCACCAAGGTGCAGAGAGATACATTTAAAGAGAAATATTTCAAGCATGGCAGCACTGACAAACCATGACAGTGTTATGAACAGTGATTCTTGACACTTTTACTGAAAGAGGGAACAAACTGACTGTTGTTACTTTTAAAATCCAAAACACTGCTTCGCCTAAGTTGTAGAATTTTTACTAATTAAGCAACTACCTCGAGTTCTGCACCGATAATTGCTTTTCAGAAACACAGCTAATTGGGACCATACCCTTCTCATCTGGTAGGTATCTGAAATCCATAGGCTCACTGACTTCCTGGTCGGAAGGTCTCCGGAGCTGCATCTTCACCGTGACGGGCTCGGTGATGTCCTTGAGGAACGGGGGCGTCCGGAACACGATCGCGACCTGGCGGTGAACGTCGGCCTGGGAGAAGGAACCCTTGGCCTCCCAGTTGTCCAGGACAAATCTGACCTCTATATCATCTGGTCCATTAGAAACAGAAGATGCTTGTTAAGCTGGGAAACTGAAAACTTCCAGCAGAAAAGGGGAGGAAAGGAAGGAGCCCCACTCGGAGTTCAGGTGCAAAGCGGCTCGACTTTAAAGACACAAGAGCCCTTGAACCCGAAAGCTGCTCTGCCCAGCTATAAAACCCAGCCACTCAGGGTGTGTGGTGAAGGGTCTCAGCCCCCCAGCAAGAAGTGGCAGTGTCAGCCACCTGGGACAAAGATTACCTTTCTGAACTTTGTCACACAGCAGAAATATTTCGTCTCCTCCCTTTACGCTCCCACAGTTCTTGTTCACGCGGCAAATTCTCAGCTCTGCGGTGTTGGGAGCTCCTGGAAACAAAGGGGCAAATTTGATGACAAAGAATGACTGTGACTTTCTCACTGTTGGATACAAGGTGCTGGGAGTTAAGGCACATAAAGGGAAGGAACAGCTGGAGAAGTGATATCCTGAAATCCACACGCAACAAGTCGCTCCATGAAGGGAATTCAGAAGCAGGGCCTGATATTCCCTGACCCTGCAGCTCTAAGCTGCTGATCTCCAAACAAAAGACACCAGCACAGCTGTGACACTCACTCCCCTGACTATTCTGGAGAGGTCTCAAAATACTTCTCCAAATGACGTGGTTGTGCTTGGCCCTGCTGCCCTTCAAGCTGCAGAATAATTCAAAGCAGTGCCTTGAGTGACTGGTTACCTGGTACAGTCACACTTCTCTGGAAACAGCTGGGCTGGCAAGTCATGAAAATTCCCCTCTCTGCAGTTTTATTGACAGAGATACTTGGCCATCCAGCCCCTCCTCTGCTACCCTCTGCAGGTGTCTAAGAACAGGTTTAGGACTGTAATTTCATACCTTTACTCAAGGTAGCAGGTTTCACCCCAAAATGCTCACATTTCAACCCCAGACTGTGGCAAAGCATGAGCAGCCCTCAGGATAGCTCTGGATGGAGAGCTGCCTCTCATTGTATATGCCACCATGAACTAACCCCACTGGAGGCTGCACACCACATCCCAACCACCTCATGACTGCAGGCAACTCCAGTGGGATGGAGCCACGGATCTGCCTGGTGGTGCCTGGCCCTGTTCTGGAGCAGCAGCTCCAAATACATTTAAAATGCTTGGAAGGATCCAGTTGGTGCTGCTTTTGCCTCCCCAAAAGTGATCCTCCACAGCACCAGGAGGCTCTGCCACCACAGGCTCCCTGTTCCAAACACAGATTAAATACAAAACCAGAGCTCAGGGTGTCACCCTCAAAAAAACCCAAACAAATAAACAAACAAATCTGCTTTAAACTCCCAGTTTGAGTCAATTCCTGCCCAAGTACAGCCACAGTGCAGCACAACACAGACTACACCTAGAGCAGAGCTCCTGGTAGCCTCACACCAGACCCCAATTACGTAGTTACTATCTGCAGTTATTACTATCATTATTATTAGAAGTGGGAGCTGCAGCCTCATGTACTACATGACACACACCACTTCATTTGCTGAATGAATCACAACTCTGAAGGGAGAGGAAACCAAACAAAGCCAGAAACAGCCCAGGACCATGTGACTGACAGCGTCATGGTACGTTTTTCACAGGAAGGGTAAATTAAGAATTGTGAGGAAAAGGCTAATTTTACCTTTGTTTCACTTCTGTGTGTTTGAATGGCACTTGGTATCATAGAATCTCAGAGTGGTTTGGGTTGGAAGGGACCTTGAAGATCATGTCATTCCAACCCCCCTGCCATGGGCAGGGACACTTCCACTAGACCAGGTTGCTTCAACCTGGCCTTGGACGCTTCCAGGGATGGAGCAGCCACAGCTTCTCTGGGCAACCTGTGCCAGGGCCTCCCCACCCTCACAGGGAAGGATTTCTTCCTAATATCCAATCTAACCCTGCCCTGTGTCAGTTTGAAGCCATCACCCCTTGTCCTATCACTGCACAACCTTCTGAAAAGTCCCTCCCCATCTCTCCCTTTAGGTCAAATCCCTCTGCACCCAAAATCACATCTCTTACAACCAGGGCAGTCCAACACGCTGTACCCAAGCTCAGTTCTCAGAAATGGTGAGCTGCTTCAGCTGACTCTTCCCAAGAGTTTTGGCGTGGCGAGATTTGCAACTTGGGAAATTTCTGTTCAAAACCAGTGAACATGAAAACCAAGTGAAAACAGAAGGTGCTGTAATGCTGAATTTTAGGTACTCACAGGCTCTATCAGTGGGACTGCCTGTGTTATGTCTGTATGATTCTTATTTATCTCTGCTATCCAAAGCAGGTGGAGACTACAAAGGATTCGACAGTGAAGAAAACACTGGATTTGAAATGTGCAAGCTGATTTTCAGAGCATCTGAACAGACATGCAGAAGCTCAAACCTCCCAAGGCAGGACTCTCCATCCCGCTGCATCCGTTCTCCGAAGTTACAACCCGGCTTGACCCAAGGTATGACAGGGCAGGTTTAACAAGAGCGACGTTTTTAAGAGCAACTCAGATGCGAAACCAAACGACATCATGTTTGATGACTTGTGGTTGCAGGGGGAAGCAGGGCTTTATTTACGCTGCTGCTATGTTACGTGGAGGGTTCAGGCACCTCCAGTGCTGCCCACGGACGCCCACACCAGCACACCCAGTTCCCCCACCACGCACAGCTCTGGCCTTTCACGGCTCCGCAAGGACTGACGTCAGCCCGCGGAGACGGCTGATCGTGATCTGGCACATTTCTAAACGGCATCTGAGGCAGAGCTGCAGGTCCTGCACATCACAGGTTTTATCTCAGCCCTGGGTTACTTCAGCACAAGGCTCCTCAGCAGCACAACGCTCACACAGTCCCAGCTTCTGGATCGTTCTAGGCTCTAAAAATGTCAAACCCACCTGGGTTTGCAGCCAACATTTTCATAAGGGTTGCGCTCACACGGCGCAATTCTAACAACTTTTTAAAACACAGATCTCATTTTATTCAGGAGTTTCTGCTAAAATAGGGACCTTAAGTATTTAGCATGGAAATACTTGTGCTACAGAAATAAAAAGCACTGCAGGAAAGTTTTTGAGGATCGAGAGTTCTTTTGCTACTCTGCTCCAGGAGAGAAGCCCAGCACACCCCGAGGGCTAAAATCCTCAGCTGCAGTGACCTGGCAAAGCCCTACAGACATCCAGTTTTGTGGAAAACAGTGTCAAGAAGGAGGGTTTTATGTACTTCTGCACCCTCCCAGAGCATGATCCAAGATTCCCCCATTATCCACCTATACAATGAAACAGCAGCTGACTGGAATACAAAAGGCATATAAAAGCCTTAAGACAGTTTCCCACTCAGATAAATCTCTCAAGTTCCATTCCAGAGCCCTCACAAGGCAAAGGCAAGACTCCTCAAGGGCACAAACAGGCTTTAGAGGACTCCCTTGGAAAACAGACCAGCCTGAAGGCAGCCATCCATCTCACTACTATGACTTAAATCATGTGGCACATCAGGAACGGGCCTTTCTGTGCAGTCATTGCTGCTATCCATGAGTAAGGGCTGAAAACACACCTGTGTGTGAGTCCATGGATGTGACAGCCAATTCTGACTCTGTCTGGCCAACACTTCACCCTGGGATCATGTTTGAAGTCATGCTCACTGTGACCTGCCCCGTGTCAGACACGCACCCGGCAGGCCCAAGCCACAGAAGCGACCCAAAACTGACCCAGACCTGGCACTTCTCATCCCAAGCCAGAGAAGAAAAACAAAGAGGGGCACAAAAAAAATAGACATCTGACTGTGCTGGTACTTACTATTGTCATAGATGGGGTTGGAGATCAAAGGAGGAAGGGCTATGGTGTAGTTGCCATGCTCATCTGGGAGGAAAGCTTGGAAGCAGAGGCGGACGACGTTGAGATCGTACTCGTCGATGTTGTGCAGCTGCTCCTCAGGCACTGAACAGCAGAAGGAAGGACAAGACTGAGGATTAGTCATCAGAACCAGCAGTAATTCTCTACCAAATCAGGGATGAATCTCCACTAGTAAAAGAGATGGTGTTGCCCAAGCAAACGTGCCTGTAGTGCCTGCCAATAAATTCCTTGCTCGCAGCAAGTGATACAAAACCTTTAAAGCTTCCCCTGCACTGAACAAGGCTCGACTGTCCCGAGTTCTCCAGCTGTTCCTTGCATCTGGTTTCCTCACCTTGCCAGCCAGAGCAGTTTCATGTATCTGTGGTTTAAAAGACACTCCCTGAATGGTTTTCTCTCTTATTTGTGCATAGTAAAATTTACAAAATCAATGTTGCTACTGAAGAGAAATATTTTGGTACAAAGAAGCATTAGGTCCTCGCTGAAGATTTTCTGCAGCAGTGAGAGACTCTGGTTACATGATGTTGTTATTTTCCTCTAAAAACTGAGGTGGAAGAAGAATCAGAAGGCAGTTCCTGGGGCAAGAATGAAGCTGAAACAGCACAAACCACCTCCTCACCCCATCACCATCTGTGTCGCTTCTGTACCTTCTGGTGGAATCATTAGGATATAGTTTTGTAATGCAAGAGGAAAACCCTTGTTGGAAGGGATCTGTTTCCTCGCTTGCTCCTCCCAGTGTAAAACACAGCCATACATAACCCAAAGTCAGCATTTCTGTTTTGTTCACTCTTTCCTTACTTTAAATTACGAGTCACAGGACCTGGGTTATCATTACTGAACATTTCCCGCATTCCCAGGAAAAGCAGCCCCCTCTGAACTCAATGCTTTCCTTGAAGGTCTGACATTAAATCATTATGATGACATTCAGTGCTGGCAAAACGAGACACTGACTTAATTTCACTTAAGTGCAAGTACTGATAATTAAAATCATTGCAAGTGTTTCTCTTTCCCAAAACCTTTCTGAGCAGCAGTTCAGCACAGTTTCACACGCCTCACAATTACCCAAAGTGAGCACGTGCCAAGTCACCAGATCACCACCTCTCCATTCACTCCCTCCCCTGCCCTTTCAAAGGCCTCTTGCAAAAATAAAAGATCAAGTGTGGCTGTGACAAGAAGTCTGGGGACCACACTGCAATGATTAGATTGCTTGCTCTGACCTTTTAACATTTATCACTGGCTTGGTCTCCACCCTGCCACGAGTGGGATTCCACAATGCCCACTTGAATGATTTCTTCCTTTTACCTTCTGATAGTGTGAAATAATAAGTGTGATGAGCTCAGAATACTTTCCACTGGCATTTTGAGTCTTTCTGGGGCTCTGAGTATCTCAGTTTCTCCTGGTCTGTACTGCAAAAGGAAATCAAGTCACCTTTCCCCTTCACAAGGCCGTGATCTGCAATATTTCAAGACAAATACACAAAACTAAGCAACAACTGGGTGAATTTCAGAAGTGGTGAGACCCAGGGGAGTTCTGCCACTGAGCACTTGGCAGGCTGGTGCTGACTGTGCTACCAGACACACAAAGTTTTATGATTTAGTGCACTCCTGAAAGAGGATCTTCAAAAAACAGGTTTGGAACAGACTCTGCAGCCTAACTCGGATTTGACCGACTCCGCAGCCCAACAGCCTCTTGATACAGCCTGAGCCAGAGAATACAAAAAGAAAGGTGTATTCTCCAGGCTGCTCCTTGAGGAAGGGATATCAGGACAGCAGCTCTAATCCATGTTCTGACATCATGGGCAGCTCCCAAGGACACCCTGACATCACGGCTTACATTCGTGTGCCACGTTAGCCATCGGTGACCACGAGGATCCTTCCAGAGACACAAGGGGTGCTCAAATTTCAAACCTCTCTACAGTCAAACTGAGCACAGAGATTCCATACCTTTGCCTCAATCTGTAGATGGAAGGCAAGCACAAAATCTGCATCTGGCTTTTGACCCTGAATCAGAAGTGAGGACTTTGTGGTTGTACAACCAAGTCTCTCTCACGCTAAAGGAGCCCCAGCTCTGTGTTTTCCACAGGGAAACGTGCCTCTTCCTCAGAAACAAGTAACAGCAGAATTAGAGTTTAAGAGAACTCTCCAAATGCAAAAATACAGCATTATGGAGAAAATTACCAATGCTGACATTCAAGTGACATCAGTTCCTACGCTACGAACTTGCGCAAATTCCCAATAAATCTGTTCAACACCTGATGTGGGAGAGGAGTGGTGTGCCAAGAATGGCAAGGGACAGAACTGCTGTATACACACTGTATCACAGCAAAACCCACTGCTCCTAATTTGCATGCTTTTATAAATGATTTAATAAAATTAAAAAAATCTGTAGTTTGAAAGAGGAAGTGTTCAGTCGAGAGTGATTCCTCCCGGGCTATTTTTAACCAGACAAGAAGAACATAACAGAGCAAAAAAGAAGAACAAGACAGCTGCAACTCCATCTTGTGATGACATGCTTTAAAAAAAAAAAAAAAAACAAACCAACAAAAAAAACAGAGACACCAGATTCCACATTCATATAAATAAAGAGCTTTCATCGATTTCAAAACATTAAAGACAATCATCCAAACAAAATCAAATGTTGTTATTTTGGACAGACATCTAATTCTGCTCCCTCTGAAGTCCATTTGGCAGCAGCCACTACCTTGGAATGGGTGCTGGCTGACACCTTGAGAATATTAAAAGCAAACAAAACCCAGGCAGACAAACACCCTGACTAATGCCTGGAGCACGGCCGGCCGGAGGATGGTCGTGTCATTCCGCGTTATTCCACCAACTTCTGCACAGAAGGACAACAGACGGGGTTAGACCTGACAAACCTGAAGTTATTAAAGTTAGGAAACGCTGTCGAAGATTTTGGGAACGGTATGTACCGGAGGAGAGGAGCAGCCACTCCATCAAGCTCTGCACCAGGAGCTCACTGGAAGCAGCGAAGCAAAATCGTCGCCCGACGCGGTGTGTTGGGGGCAGGCAGAGCAAAAAAAGGCTCCAACACAACACATGAATAGAAAAAAGGGAATAAATACTCCAGTTTTGGCAAGAGTTCAACTTCCTCTTCTGCCTGCTGTGTGGTACCACACCTTACTTTCTTCACATGAATCCAACCGAAAGGGCTGGAACCCAACCAACAGTCGAGGTACGTTCCTCTGATGGCCCAATCTAATAAAAAAAAAAAAATGGCCTTAACCTGGCAGGAATTCTTTTTCTGTAGTTATCTCTGCACACAAGGACTGCTTGTAAGTACAGCTGCTTTACGAGTGGAAGGAAGAGCATTCCAAAGTTACACACAGCAACTCGGACACATGGAGATCAAAATAGTATTTTACAAAATTAAACTCCAAGTAGGGAGAATACTGTCAAAAAATCCATAAGAAACCCAGCAAAAGAAACCCAACCCCACCCACCACAGTTCTGGCAATAGGATTTCCAAAGCAGTACCCGGAGTTACAGTCAAACCCAGGGAGGATTCGCTGTTCATCCAAAAAGGGGCTGCAACAACTGGTGAATCCTTTCATTATAAATCTGTTTACAACTCTTCAGAACAAAATGCTGATTCCCCAACTTAAATAATTATCTTGGAAATAATTCCCTAATCCATTATCTGCTAATATGGGAAGAGACTGATACAGTCCCAATGGGGGCAGAAAAACATCCCACATGAGCTAAACAGTGAACTTCCAATGTGACAAAGGCAGCTCATGTGACACAGGCATTAAGTTTGGGTTGTCCCTGTCTCCCAGATTTTGGCTCCAAAGTCCAGAGATGCTCTGCTGGGATTCCACTGAGAACTTGCTGGATTTGCCTCTGTAATTCAGAACTGGAGACTTTCTGGGTCCAATCCACCATCATGCAAGTCCAAGTGCAGACACAAAAGAAAGATGCTGATAATATCAGATCTCCTATTTATTCCTATTAATTTCTAGTTATAGTTTTTTAGTAGTTTATCAGCCTTCAACATCCAGCAAGGCCCATAAAATACCATTTATCTGATGAAATTACTGGGGGATGAAGGGCTCTGATGTTCACCCATAAGGTGATGCTGCAGGGAAAGCGAAAGTTTATTCTGAACACTGAAGAGAAATGATCAAGGGTTTGTTTTTTTGTCTGATAACGTGACATCTGATCAGACAGCAGGTCCCTCACACACAGCCCTCCACTCAGCTAATGATGTCAGAAACCTGGAGTGGGTGGAGCTGGGGGGACTTGAGCATCTCAACCTGCGTGGAAAATTCCAGGGCAAAGGATGTGGCGTGACACACTCGGGGAGGGCTCTGTGACCTTCCCTTCTCGGTGAGGGGCTGCAGGGGCACGTGAGGTGTCAAAGAGAACGACCTCCCACAAACCAAACCAGCCCGAGATGGCTGGGGAACACACATCATTAATAACCACCATGAGCTGTTCCTCTCTTACGCAGATGAGGGTTTTTAATTTAGGGATACGCTGGGAGCTCAGTTTCGTTTAAGGGATGACACAGAGGTGGTTTGCCCCAAGGGTTTTGCTCCTGGAGTACAAAGATACCCCCCCTGGCCCTGATACCGACTGGGCAGTCTAACTCGGTCCACGCCAAAGGTTTTGCTGCCAAAGGCTGGCTCTGCCCAACCTTTCCAGCGCTGCTCTTAGGCTGGGCTTAGCTCTCATGTGGTGAATCAGATCAAGGAACTGGTCTGGCTCAGAACTATCTTGCCAGAAGGAAAGAGGAAAAGGCTTGTTTTCAGCCAGCTGGTTCCCACGACAGGTAGCCCTGGCGCAAGGGAATTGGGGGAAGCGGATGCAGGGAAAGGAAGGGCTGCCTCTTCCAGTGCTGGTGCTGATTTATGCCAGGTTCAAACAGTCAGGGACATGGCCTGCAAGTCACAGGTCCCTCCTGGTGCCTGGGAGGTGCATTTCAGATCCAGCTTACCCCCACCAGCCTACATCCACACTGCAGCCACAGCTGTGCCAGTGGAGCCTTGGGAAGCCCCACAGCAGACAAGAAACACAACACACACTGAGCTGCCCAAGTGTTTGACTGGTGTCTCCTGTAGCTGAACTCCACACAGCTCAAAAGGACCTCACCAGCTAGTTTAATTCTTTCCAAATGAGCCACATGCAAAGAGACATCCCAGTGTGCTGTTAGTTCCCTGATGCCAACAGCAGAACACTGTGCTCCATTTGGGCTTCAGCACCTGGACACACAGCACTGGATGACAAGCCAGGCTGTTCAGCTGCACATCCAGAGTCATAAATCCATCTGTCAGCATCTCCCAAGAGGCAGAATCATAGAATGGTTTGGGTTGGAAGGGACCTTAAAGTTCATCCAGTTCCAACCCCCTGCCATGGGCAGGGACACCTTCCACTGGACTGGGTTGCTCAGAGCCCCATCCAACCTGGCCTTGGGCACTTCCAGGGTTGGGGCATCCACTGCTTCTCTGGGAAACCTGTGCCAGGGCCTCACCATCCTCACAGCAAAGAATTTCTTCCATATAACTAACCTACATTTCCCCTCTTTCAGTTTGAACACTCATCCTGTCACTACAGATCCTGACAAAGAGTCCTGATGAAGCTGGAAACAAGGGGAGGGAAGGACCATGGCAGCACTATATTTCTTCTCCCAGCACATCCATGCCTGGTTCTATACCTCTGAGATTCACAAAAAGATAATTTTCAATCAATCATGCAGAAGAAAAGAGCAACTTTTACATGTACCTCGAAACAGAGCGTGTGCCAGCAACGCTCAGTTTTTAAAAACCAAAGTCTTCAGGGGGTTGATGAGTGCAAACAACTAAAATTCAGATGCCAACCTACATCAAAAATGCCCAAACTGCTACGGATACATTTCCATGTTTCACAGAAGAAAGAGACGTGAGGAAGACAAATGGCTTGGCCTCATATAAAAGCCAATGCAAGACCTGGGAAAATAAATTAAAACTTCTAAAACTCAGTGCTTGTTTTGCCTAGACAATGTTTCTCTGGCTTCTTTTCCTGTTTCAAGTTCAATCTGAAAAAGGCAAAACTGGAACAGATTTAAGTGAACATACCAGCTTCTGTACATTTTTTAGCAGTTTCTGTTTATATTACAAAAAAAAAGTAAGTCAGCATTTTTTGTCTACTTGGTAATTTTCCTTCTCCTTTTTAAACAATTTCAGAAGGGGCTGTCCTTTAGATTAATAATATACACATTTCAGCATAAACAGAGAGAAGGACTTGTAGGAGGAACGAGAGAACAAAGGGCTTTCCAAAGCTGAGTGCTAAGATCATGTCATGTCACCATCAGAACATGGAGCTCTCAGTCATGTCACCATCAGGACATGGAGCTTTCCTCAAGTGAGGTTGCCTCTTTGAAAAGCTGACGACTCTCACCAGGATTTTCAGCCAGAGAATTTAGCTGGGGGTTTGCACATTTGTTTTAATTCGAGAAAAGAAGCTTAAAGTTTCTTTTAATACCCAAGGCACTCATTACAGCGGACAACTTCAATCCATTCCCAGCTCATGGATTCTTGTAAGAGTCTTCCCTCGGTTCACAATATTTTGCTTCTTTGCTCACAGAACCCCACAAACCTCCCTAAAAAGGGCAACTTTAAAGCAGGCTTGGGGTGGGCTGGAGAGGGGGGATCCTGGCGGAGTGGGCGAGTGGCGTCAGAGGAGAGGGGATCTCGTGGATGCAGCGGCACAGGGCCCGAAGGGAAGCTGCGGGGAGGGTGTCAGTGTGGGCAGGAAGCGGAGTGTGAGAGCAGAGGCGTGGAGGGGGCGTCACAGCGGAGCCGGTGACGAGCGCGGAGCCGACGCGGGGTCAGCTGCCCGCGGGCGGAAAGGGGAAACGGCAAAGGAAAGGAAAGACCGCGGAGGCTACGGAGCCGCGTTTTTAGTTGCGGGGTGCAGGGGAGCCCGAAAAAGAACCACACGCTTATAGCCAGAGCGAGCACAAAGGAACAAGACCTTTAAGCCCGTGTCAAGCTCCAGGGAAAGCTTGTTTTCACCCTCTTGATGATCTGCCTGAAATTCGGTGATTCTCTGGGTTTCTCTCTCCAAGGCAAGCCCAGGGTTTTCATGCATTTGGCTAGGAAAAGGTCAGTCCTCTGTAATGCTGCACTAAGTACAGTTTTCCCCTAAATTTAAAGAAAACACTTAGGGCTTTTCCTCATTGATAATTAACTCGAGCTGTTATTAACTCAATTGTTGTCTCTATGTCAAGTCACACCCACTCACAAAAGCTCTTAACTGAAAACTGGCTCTTCTTTTAATTTGAGTTGGCTGTACATCAGACAGTGCATGGGAAGACAAGGATATGGCACAACTCAACAGCTACTAAAAGAAAACAAACACCATAGAAAGCAGACATGGACCAGCTCCACTGGAGGAGTAACTCTGCTCCTTCCATGCCGGGCTATTTATATCATCATCATGCCAAGGAGGCCTAGTTCCACGTTAGGCACCGTGCCCCATTTCCCTGGAGTGCTCAGGGATGAGAGACAAAAGGGATTTCTAGAATTGTTCAGATTGTTAGAGGACAAAAATATATGGGATGTACTTTGGGAACACAACAGATCACAAACACTGTGTGGAAACAGCAGTTTCTCCCTCGAACAAGGCTAACAAAAGAGGAGCAACCCAATTGCAAGTCGTCCCATTGCAACTCAGTGAATGCACACAGCTTGTACAGCCTGCGTTGAACGTCCCCAGGGGTAAATGCTGCCAGCTAACAGTGGGAATTCCCAAGGAGACAGCCTTACAGGTACACTTCCAGAATTACCCCAACACAGATATCTCCAGCTTGGCACGCAGCCTGATCTGCAAACTCTGACTTCCCATCATCCAGGAATTCAGAGATAGGCATCAGTCGTTTCAACAGTACAGGTGAGAGTGCTGGAGAAAGCAATCTTAAATCCCACACAGCTCAACCAAGCAACTCCCTGTGGCTGCTGACGGTGACTCCCACTCACGGTGCAGGAAGGCAGGGAGGAGGGATGACACCACCAGGGAGCAGCTGTTGGGATTTACTCTCCCCCTTTGCCATCCCAGTTGTCTGTGGCATCCGGGCTTCACTGGAAGGTGATGGGCCCTTTACACAAGGAAGTTTGGAATGCAACTTTGTGGACCCACGCCTTGCTATTACTTCATCCCTTACCAACAAGGCAAGTAATGCACATGCTGGCAGGCCAGAGGCACTTTGCATCTGTTAACAGGGTCAGTGCTGAAACTCTGCCCTGAAAGGAGACTCAGGACACGGCCTGTTTGTTCCAGAAGAAAGTGAGAAAGAAAAAGAAAAGACAACCAACACACCAACGCCCTGAAGGCTGGTTTTCCATGAAGTTTCTTTGATGATGTTCCTACAAGAAATGAGTAACACCAACTTGCGACCTGCTTAAGGATGCACAACTCCAAAATGTCTCAAAACAGAGAATTCAGATGCCCTTCTGAAGACACAAAGGTAAAGCACGAAGCAGGATGGATACAACAGAGCTGCACAATCCTGGAGAATGTAACAACACTCCTCTGACCTTATAAAACAAACTAAATCCATACATAAAACTTTCAACCTTATCAAGCAGCGAGCACTGCGGTGACTGCTGCTCACCAAGTCCTGTTTTGATCAACTAAATAAACACATAAAAATATTCCTGTCACTAACCCTGTTTCTAATAAAACCTTGGTCCCATGCCTTTCTGGACTCTGCTCAGCGTGAGACTGCCCTGGAGGCTGCTCCCCAGTGGCTCTGCTTTGTGCTGACACGTTAACATGCGCCGAGAGGCGATGACGCAGGCGGGGATTGCCAGCGGCCCCTTCTCAGCACAGCCCATGCCCAGAGTAGGGTGCTGCCCTGTGTGTCACCCAGGCAGGCTCTCCCCTGCTGCCAGGGCAGGAATTTGGCCTCCTCCACTGCTGGGCTGGCAGGAAGCATCCCAGGATCTGCCCAGATACTACCAAGCGCAACCTGCTGCAATCGCCCAAAAATGATTAGTGAGTGTGGAGTTAAGTGCCAACAACTGTAAAACTTTACTTCCTTCTACAGCAGAGTTCCCCTTCTATTGTTTGAAATCAAGGTACAGCTGGCTGAGTCAAGGCAACATAATTCAAACCCTTAAAATGCTTAAATTGTGCTCATGAACTAAACTTGTGTCAAAACAGTTTGTGCTATTTTTTGTACTCGTTATCATAACTAAGATAATTGCTTAGATGGGTCACTGGGACCATCAACCTGACTCAGTGGGGCTGTTCTAAAGTTAGGAGAAACATCTCAGACATTTCTCATTCTGTAATAAATTCTACGTAGTTCTTTTTCTGTCCCAGTTCAGGCACACTTTAAAGGCAGCCAGAAATCCAGCTGTTATCTCTCCAAGAAGGATCTTGTCTGAATACAGCCAGAATTCTGTGGGTATTAAAAAAAAAAGTAAAAGCATTTGGAAAATCTCCAAGCTCATGCCACACTTAAGCAAATACATGACTGCATTCACAATACTGAACTAACAGTTTGGGGGTATTTATGTTTTCACCTCATTCCCCCCAGCTGTGCCTGCATTCTGAATGTGTTGGTCTCACTCTAGTTGGCCCAAAAATTCGCGGCGTGTTCCCCATCCCCTCTGTGCACCGAACTTGGCACTTCTATGGCTGTGAGATTAATTGGTTTAGCAAGTTGATCTGAGGGGAAACCACTTTTTTTTTTTTCCCAAGCTGGTTTTCCATTGGAGCAACTTGCTGAGCCCGTTCCCCACGTAGCCACGCAGCCAGAGTGGTGTGAGGGAAGCGGTGGGAGTGTGTGAGCAGGGATGGAGGGAAGAGCAGGATGACTCTTTTTGAGAGCAGCCCACAGATCAGTCGTCACATCAAACAAAACCCTGTGGGGAGGCCCTGCCAGGTGTGGTTCTGTGGCAGCATGACCTGCCTCAGAGTTGACTGAGACCAGTCACAGAATCATGGAATGGCTTGGATTGGAAGAAATCTTAAGGATCATCTCATTTCCAACCTCCTGCCATGAGCAGGGACACCTTCCACTAGACCAGGCTGCTCCAAGCCCTGTCCAACCTGGCCTTGCTATCATAGTCCTGCTGTGGATTTCTGAGTGCCTGGACCAGCTCCCACACTGTAAAAAACAAAAAAAAATCAAGTAAAGGGCAACTCCAAGAGGTCTCTCAGCCCCTGAACTGCCTGAGGGGTCACAGCCACCAGGGTCACAGCAAGAGAAGAGATGGGACAGTGGCAAATGAGATTTGTACTGGCTTAAGTTGTTGCAGAGTTATGCTAATTCAGCCTTTTATTCTCATCCCTGCCAAAACTGGGGAATTCAATTCCCAAGGCACTTGTAGACGTTTCCAGGAAACATTTCTGCTGCTATCCCACTCCTTCTGTCCAAGCAGCCACTCAGATTGCTGCTGGGAATTAAAAAAATTAAACAGTAATGATAAAAAGAAAAGGGCAACTACCCAAATAGATTCATCGTGTGATGACAGGGAAGAAAGACTGGGAGGGACACAGAAGGGGAAGACTGTTTCTCAGAAAGGGATTTCTGGGGGGGAGGTGGGGGGAAAAAAAAAATCAAGCTCCACCACAGAAGCAAAGGCAGGACAGGACAAAAGAAACCACCACCACCCTGCCAAGTGAACCAGCTGCTTTCATTTCCACTCACCATTGAAAGGGTTAATTTTCTTGGAGATTCGTAAAGAAATCGATTCCTTCAGGTCTTTCTTCTTCACACACTGAATGCCCAAGTTCTGAAAACTGAAGCACATGTGACAGGATTTCAGCAACTAGCAGCATCTTCGGCGTAGAATATTAAATAAATTAATTGATGTTGATTAGTGTGATAAGATACAGTGTAAGGAATGAATTTTGAGAAGGGCGTAAAAGCTCTGAAAAGCAGGGATGCTGTTTTTCCTAAAGCAAGGGCAGAAACAGAAGTGAAAATGCTAAAATTCTATTTATATTCCTTATTAAGAATATATATTTCTATATTAAAAATTACTCTGCAGTAAACCCACAGTGATTAAAAAGTTAAATACTCAGGCAATTTATAGCAACGATTATTTTTGTAATCAATAAACCTGCTAATTTGCATTAGTTAAAGGATTTACTCTCCTGCTTTTATCAGGGAATATAAATTTCAAACACTATTTTAAAGGTTGTTTTTTTTTTTCTTAAACAGGTCAAAACAGGTTTTTAAATCTCACATAGTTATGGAAAAGTTCTGAAGAGCTGCAGCTCTTCCTTATTTGCATAAAAGTGCAGGTCACCCTGATGTAGGAGGTGGGGGGAGTCCCAGGCGAGCTGACTCTTTCCCACATGGAAAAACCATGACATCATCAAAGCTGAGTGGATGTAAAGCAGGAAGTAAAAAAAAAAAAAAAAAAATTAAAAAAATGATCTGTGTTTCATGATGTGACAATAAAGCTCTGAAGATGGGCTGTGCCAGCAGGCATCCTTCTCCAGAAGCACCAGCCATTTCCCTTCCTTTGAAACTCCACAAACCTACTGCACCTAAAGATCCTCCTCGTTCCAAACACTGCTCTCCTGAACGAGACCATCCTGGCATGATGTTAGGTTTAAGGAAATTAAACTCCCTTGTCTGTGCCCAATATGCTCTGTTCAGAGGTTCCCAAATCCTCTGCCATCAGGCTGCACTTCCAGAACCTCTGTTCACTAGAGGAGTGCACAGAGGAATGACAGTCAAGATTGGAACTGCACCTGGATGGCCAATCCTATTTCCACCTGCTCTTGTAGGAAGTAGTTTTTTTTAGGGCTTGATTACAGCACACATCACTTTTTTTCCCCCCTCCAGAATACCCAGTGTACTCCAGAGATTGCCTGGAGCACACTTCAAAGCCAATGGAAGTTTCCACGTTATATCCCCAAACAAAGCTTCCTGTGGACAGAACGAGGCTTTTCAGCACCCCAAAACTCTCAGATTATAAATGTTTTCTAAAGCTGTGCTGTCACAGTGAAAGTGTCTGTTTAACTATTGCTGAGCAGAGGGCTGGGCCAGAGGAGGAACTCTGAGAACCCCAGCAGGGCTGTGGGGTTTCACATCGACGTGAGCTGACAGGAAGCAGCCGAGATAACGAGAAGGCAGAGGGAGAAGTAGGAAGAGAGAGAGAAAAAAAAATGAAAAACATCTAAAAAAAACTATGATATCATCCATGTAGAGAGACAGCAAACTAGGAAGTAAGAATCTGAGTACACAGGCAGCCCCACAAGCTGCAACATTCAAACTCTTGCCTTGATGTCTCGGCCAGGGAGGGCTCTGATCAAATTTGGGCAGCAGTACAAAGATCACTGTTCCACAGGCAGAACAAAATGCTTTGGGAACTTTAAAACACGGGGAATTTCAAACAGCACAATGCAGAGCAATTAGTCAGAGCAGCCCAAAATCTGTGATTAATAATTCCACTTCTACTGAAAGGGGAAAAAAAAAAACAACAACTGGATTTTTGCTCCACTTGGGATGCTCAGTAGGAGCAGAGAGCCAGAATCACCAGTGAGAGAGGACATCTCCTGCTCACTAAGTATTGGATGAGGCTTTTCTCCAACGTGGACTTGAAGAGAAGAATGTGAAGATTGAGTCACCAGCCACAAAAAGGAAAATGACTTTAAACATCCAGATCCAATTATGGATCATGCTGTTCTTTCATCTTAAAGCAACCAATGATTTGTTAAAAAAATGAGTGTACTGATGCTGGAAACATTTCAAAGGGAATGTCTGGAGTCTCCTCCCACCTCCAATGTCAAGCTCAAGGCTGACAGTTTCCCATTATCAATTAAGGGAAAGTAGCCCACTTAGTGTTCTGTAAGAAACTGAGAGGCTTAAACCCTAATAGTGAGAAGAATTCACGGATAAAGCAAACAAGCACCAGTGCCTGAAGAGAAATGGAGACGTGGCATCGTGTCAAAGAACGGAGATTACATCAAAATCTGCAAATAAACATTTGCAGAGCATCCCAGTGTTTTCTGGCATTATAACGGCCTCTCTGACAGGCTTGCCTCATGCTTACACATTCAACCTTGTGCAAGAAAATGCTAAGAGGAAGAACAATCACCAGAGTCTTCCTGCTGTTTTGTAAAACAAACCTAGAAATGGCGTTAAGCAATCCGGCTTTTTTGCTGCGGATGAGAAGGCACAGAGCTGAGGGGAGGAAGTGGGATGAGCTACAACAGCAGACTCCCTTTGACCTTGGCTGAGGAAGCTTGTGAGTGGAAGTTCCTTGACCAGGAAGCTGGTGAGTGGATGGTCAGGGGAAGGTGCAATGGCCCTCAACAGTTTGGGATATTTGCATACCAACATGCTCCGCGCCACCGGAACGCACCGAGGTGCCTTCGGGATCCCTGGAGCCTGGGCTGGATGCTGGAGAAGCATCTCCACTGCTTGTGTCACCATCAGGCAACCACCACCTTCAAACAGATGTGTCTCAGCTCTCTCTCCTTTCATAGTGTCCTACTGACTAAACTCCACTGAACACAGAGGAATTCCACTGACACAAACAGAATCCCAGCAGCCTCAGAGCTGTGTGTGAGAGCCACTTATACACTGAAATATCTACCTGATTTTCTTCCCAGCTCAGTTACGTTTACCCCACAGCAACAGCCTGCTTCCAAATTCACTGCATTGCAAACTGTGACCCACAAACAGCTTGTCAGTTCTAAATTCCCCTCTCTGGCAATAATCACTCCACATTTGCTGCATTCGTTCTGCTTTTATTTTGTTATACAAGACTTGGTAAGCTCACAGAAAATGCCATCAAATACAACTGTATTTGAGATATTCTTAATAGAACTGAGAAGCACATCTCTTACACAGCCTGAATTTTCCGTACTACACCCACAAGCAGATAGATCCTTCCCCTGCACACTTGCTCTACACAGCAGGGACTGAGTAGAATCTGTATTTTCACTTAAAAAAACCCCAACCCAAACAAACAGCAACAACAGTGACAGCCACTAACACACCTCTAGATGTGTCACAACCACTACCCTCTAAATTACATGACAGCCAGCCAGTACAAACTTTCTCCAGAAAGCCCAAATATAATTTCCATGGAAGATGTGAACTTCCCTCAACACCCTGAAGTACTAATTCTAACACTGTTACCCATTCTATTACTCATCCTTTTCACATGTAGCAAAGAGTCATGCTCAAGAGTAAGATGTGTTACTGAACAAGACTAAAAAAGTAACTAAAAGTGGGAGAAAGGAAAAGGAGACAGATATTGGGAGAATGAATAAAAAAAAAGGTGACAGGAAAGAAAAAGCACGTGTGTGGTGCCAAAAAAGAAGGAAATACTTCAAAGAGAAGTTGCCCTCTCCCTGGGATGGATTAGTAAACTACAGCAAAGACAGCATTCTAATTGCTCTTTTAATCATTAGTCTGAGTTTTAAAACACAAGATTAGCAAATCACTTGCATAATTAATCAAACTCCCAAGCAACACCATTACTCACGACAGGACTCGCCGCTCTGGCCCGAACTCGGCTTCGTAGTAGCCATCTCTGCAGTCTTTGCCAACCAGATCATGAGGGTGTGGCTTGTAGGGCTCATTCTTTGTCACCAATGTGGTTCTTATTTTGACTTTTCCGAAATAGTTCAGAATCTACCAAAAAAAAAAATAAATACAAGATACTTTCTAGATTTCAGATATCGAGGCGAAAGCTCCCACAAGTAACAAAAAATACATTTTATCTTGAAATCCTCTGTGGAAGAAACACGAGAGCTACGTAGGGGACCACATAGATATGCTTCCTGAAGAACAAGTCTACATCCAAAACCTTAGGAAAAAACTCCTAAGGTCTCAGGGATAAGGATACTACCAGTGCATGAACACTAAGCAGTGAAAGAGGATCTTAACAGACACAGCATGACACAAACCCCACTGAGGTTGTTGGGGTTTTTTCTAACTAATTCTCAGACGAATATTCAATCTTACAACTCAAGCAGGGGAGTACCAAATTCTCAAGCTCCTACTTCCCAGCGCTCGTCAGCCTAATTCAACACACCTTTCTCAGGTGCATGAAAGCAGCCTGGTGCTGACAGCTACCAGTGAAGTCACCCAGTGTGGGGGAGTGCAACAAAAAAAAAAAAAAAAAGAAGGAAAAACAGTTTGGCCTAAATTGTTTGACGCACAACAACTTGAAAGCAAAGACAAGACTTGCTCGGGCACACGTTTGTGCAGAGGCGAGCTCTCCTCCTCCACTTCCCCTGCCCTGTAACTAACAGTTCTCCTCCTTCAGCCCCTTCTTTCCTCCTCCTGAAAATCCAAGGATCCATCATACATCCTTTTCAGCCAGCATCTCAGATCTTTGACTTGACCTGTGCTCTTCTAGCTTCCATCATCTGTTGGCTCTCACTCTCCAATTTGGCTCCTCTCAGCTTTCATACAACCCACTGTTACTTTTTACCCTTAAGATAATACTTCCATCACCCTTCAGTTTCTTCAACTATTACGTCATTTCTCCCTCATTTCACACCCAGCCCCTTGAACTTGAAGCCTGATCTGGCTGCTGTTGGTTCTCCAGTTCCTCCTTGATGTTCATCTTCGTAACCGCACCACGAAATTTAATCTCTTCCTGGCCCCTCTGTTCTCATCCTCATTGATGTTTCCACCTCTAGAGGGGACTCCCCTGGCACCTAATCAGCACTAAAGCCTCCTACGGGCTTCAGGGAGGCAGGAATTCACCTAGAAATCACCTGCTATTGGTAACAATCAGCTCTGTCATCAACAGTCACCTTTAAAAAAGAACAAACTTCGCCAGGATTGCACAGTCACCTACCCATGTCCCACCTCCCCTTTGGGTTCTGGCTGGTCTTTGAGTGCAGCACAGTGCAAGATAAGAGGAATCAAGGGTTTATACTGCCTGTTCAGCTTGTGCCCTGACACAGATTTAGGCTGAGAGTCTGTGCAAGCCTTTAGTCTTGCCAACAGCCTACACAGTTCCTTGTTCAATTGGCAGAGTGCTGAAAAAATGAGAGTCTGGCAGATCTCCATTTCCTGCATTCCTTAACCAAATCTGGCACTGTGATAGTCAAGGGGGAACCTTCTTCTTTGCATCTGCCCTTGCTAATTCTGGCTCCAGGGCTAGACCAGCTTCCACAGTTGCTTTATGTTGTAGAGACTCACTCTGCTGCTCAACACACGACTGCCAATACTCTTTCTCAAACACTCCCTCTTGAAGAGCTTTTATGCCTCAGCCTAAAACATCTCATATTTTTCAAGTTTCACATCCTCTGTATCCATGCTTTTTCTGCTGTGATTCCAGAGACTCTGCTTTTGGCTCCATGTATTTTTTATACTTGCACACACTGCAAACACAGGTACACAGCTTCTGTTCCTGGGCACAAGACAGCAAGTGCTCTTAACTTCCCATTTATATTTGTCTTTTATTTATATTTATATTCCCATTTATATCTCTTCTAATCTCAGCTCTGAAAGACTTCCTCCCAGGTGGAAGAGATCAAGGAAACACTGGCAACTTAAAACTTTGAAAAGGGGATCAGAAATTCTTCTCTCTTACCCTACCTGTCCAGGATCTCCAACACATTCCTTTGTCCCACATACAAAGTGCTTCCATTCCCCCTCTACTTTCTCCACCCTTGTCCCTGCTTCGATCAGAGCTGCCAGAGCTCCTCTGAATTCCCCTCATTCTGGATTTCCCAACTTAACCATAACACAACCGCCCAACTCCTCGTCGTGGCAGGTTCTCTGAGCACATCATTCCCCCTTCTCAGCTCATTTTTAAGCTCTGTACCCCATTCTAACCCCACACACCTCATGGCAGTGCCTTTCGCAGAGCCCGATCGCCGCACAATTCGCCTTCTTTCATGCTGTGCCCAGCAGCTTTTCAAAGCCTTCTCAGATTCTGTAGGCAAACTCCTTCAAAGCCCTCCCAAAATTCATGCTGCAGTCCAAATCATAAACCCAGACCCAAGACACACAACCAAGAAAGCAGAGCAAAAGTGGCTTCAGAAAAAGCTGACAACGAATGGTTCCCAGACCATGGGCACTTCACTGATTCCCCTCTCCAGCAGCACTTTGTTAACTACCTCCCTTCTTGTAGATTTGAAAGCGAATAATTTCATGACCAGGAGCAAGTAACTCTTTTCCCACTCTCCTGCAACTCCATTTGCATGTCAAGGAAAGAATCACAGAACGTGAGATGAAAAGCACTGTATTTACTGTGTGGAGTCCAACACATAGCTACAAGCACCACGTTAATGTGGGAACGGTAATTCATGGATAAAAGTGGTATTTACCTGGATGGAAGGGAATGTCTTATTGTTTTCAGTACTGTGTTCTCCTGGAATGCTGCCTGCAGATCTTCCCTCACACTTGTACCTGAAGCGCATTCCCCTTTGCCTGGGTTGCTCAAATATTTCAATGTAGGGCTCAGGGCCACCTTCAAAACAAAACATTTTCAACATTAGGACACAGCAGAGCTTAAAAAGCAGCGGAAGATGCAAGAATTGGAATTTCTAGACTCCCATCTAGAACTTAGTCTCTTTTAACCATCGTAGAAGATGTTTGATGAAAGCAGATGAATGATGAAAGATGATGTTCGATGAAAGGAGATTTTATGCAACAGAAAACAAATCATTATTTTGAGGGAAGGGTTGATGTTTTTAAGAATAATACACTTTTAAGAATGGCTGTCTTCTCCAAATACAGGTACTGTCAAGTACTATATTCTCTCCAGTGTCCTCTGAAAGTGAAGATGTTTTCTCAGAATTGATTTAGTTCCTATTACAGCGCAGCAGAAACTATGCAAATTATGCAAAAAATACCCCACCCCACTGGGCTGAATATCATCACTGGGAGCTCAGAAAATATCTGATTGCTTGTACCAAATTCTACATTTTGAGCTGCCCACCTCCCACGGGGCTGGTTTCTAGTTGCAGTATCTCCCCAGACAATGAAAGCTCAGGAAAACGATTGGGCAGCTGTCAAAAGAGAGGTTTTCAGGAAACACGGGTGACAGATGAGGATAAGAGCCAGCAGAACTCTTAAATGGGGGGGTTAGAAAGACATTAACTGAGCAAGAGCATAAGTACTTTTCAAGTGATGTTTTATTGCCAGACAGTAACAAGCTATTTAATAGATCTCACTGAGAACATCAAACAGGACAGTCAATCAAACAGTGACAACAGCGGGGTGGCATGTGAAAAACAAACAAGAGAGGGTAAGTAAATATTGTCCAAGTTGAATCATCATAGTGCTACACGATCAGAAGAACGTAGCTTATGGAAATGTCTACTGAGCTCTCTGTCATCTTCATGTAATAGCATCCTCCTCAAGCAAGGCTGAGCATCACAAACAAACCTGACAGGCAATATCCTGTGGCACGGCACTGGAAAAAAAGTGTTTGGACTTCAGCGTAAATAAGCAAAACAGTTATTAAATATATTGAAAGTGCTAAAAGGGTAAAAGAACCCCTACTTCCTTTTGCCCAAGGTCTGTACAGCCTGTGAGTCCACAGCACACAAGTTTTGGCAAAGAGGTGGGTTGCAATCTTAACTCCCTAATAAAGGCTTCTCTTGTGCTGCACCTACAATGGTTGAGGTACCGCTGCCAACACAAAGCTTGAACTTTATGCCTGGGATTTGCTGGTCACAAAACATTTCCAGTGCTGCAGCAGTTCATACCCAAAGTAGGAAAATATTATAACCTAAAAGATAAAGTGATCAAGAGAAGCAGAGAAGGGATGGAAAGAACTACATCCCCAAAACGTCACCTTGGTCTGACCTGAATGCACATTTAGCTGTCACACACCTACAGCCAGCAGTGGAACAGCAGTGAGAGAGCAGCTCTTGGCTGGGATCATCTTCAACCACACCTGCCTCCTCAAAACCTGAATGCCTGTTCCACAGACACAATGCACTTCCACTCCAGGCTGTATGTGGTGTCAAAACCTTTGAGAACTATGGTTCAGGACTGGTTATAGACTTTTCTAACACTCAATCAAACTACAGTTTCTAAGCTAATCACCTCACATCAAGTAGATTTTAAGTGATTTTCTGAACATCAACCATGAGCTGTTACATTAAATATATATTAGCCACTACTCCAGGTCCAGTTACTTAGAAGGCTGGTCCCTTTCCTAGATACTTCCCAGCTCTTACCTAACGCTCTTTAGACAAGCTTTGCATATTTTCTCTGTCTAGAAAATAAGCAAGTCCAGCAAAGGGCATGGGAGACAGGCATTGACAACAAAAAGCTTAGAAATTACATAAAGCTGGTTTCAGAGAGAGCAGAAGTCTGAGCTCCTCACAAAACCATGCTCACGCACCTGTGAGTGGCTGTTTTAACTTTCACACTTCAGTTTGCTTAGGCTATTGCATTTATCAGCACAGTCCTGCAGTCCAGACAACAGAGGACTTCAGCCAGCATCAAGGAGTGCCTGCTGCATATCAGTGAGCCTCCCATTTCCATCACACAATCGAGGAGAGAGAGAGCAACCTCACCTTCCCATTCCTACACAGCCCAGCACGCCACAGACACAGACACGTGCCCATATGCTAAACTAAAAATCTATTTTAGAGGCTACAATGACAAAATTGCAGCAAAGAGCCTACTAATCGTGGTACTTTGGAGGTTCTCGTGCTTACAGAGCTGCTAACCTGACGTGCAGGACACCCACAGACATTACATATTTGCCAAAACCAGCCAGAGCCTCGCTGTTCGAAACTCCGGCAGAGCGCGATCACTTTAGGTCTTTAACTCTCGCTGCTCTAACCAGTAATTTCCCTTCACACTCTATTAATACTTGCTTAAGAGGTGTTTTTTTTTTTCCTCACCTATTAAGAGCACTTTATTTTAAAACCCCAGGCTCAGTGATCTTTACAGGGCTGTGGTCGAAACGAATGTCATTGAAGGCGAACCCACTGCTTAAGAGCCAGGTGCGTTTGTGGGAAAGTAAAGCTCGGTGACGCTGCAGCCTCCGGAGATTAAACATTAAACTTCTCTTTATCTTGGTTCCCTCTCGCTCCGTTTAAGAATCACGTTATCATCTCCGCCGTGATTATCGGTGTCATCATGTTTTGTGCAGAGAGGAAACACTGAGAAGTGTTTGTGCTCTCTGCAGCCAACTGGAGGGCTGTCCGGCGTTCCCTGCTTCTGCAAACCAGCAATGTGCTTGAGAAGTGGCATGGGCTTAACTATTCCACGACCTGCTCTCGCACACGGAGGTCTTTTAGCTCCCCCACTGCTGTTACAGACCTGTCTTCTTCAGGTGTTTGTCAAACAAATACCAGCTACGTCAAAAAACAAACTCTCGCTAATTCTGGAAGGGAAACACATGGCTACTCATATTACCTGCCTGCCCACAACTACTCCAAAAAGGATTTGAAATGTAAGAAAAGAAAAAAAAAAAATCTAGCTAATCCTTCATCTAAGTGCTTAAGAGTTTAATTTGTCTTTGTAATTAATTATAATTGCCTATACACATGCTAGCAATAGAAACACTGTGCTACATATTACAACCTGCCTCTCGTTCTTATTGTTGTCAAATTGTTTATTTCTCCTCGTGCCCTGAAATAGTGCACTAAATAATTTTAAAGAGAATATAGTAGATCAAGGGTCCTGATTACATATGCAAGGAAAATAGGTAAAAGCAGTGACAGCTCCAAGAGTTCAGCAAGGAAAATAGGTAAAAGCAGTGACAGCTCCAAGAGTTCCACCAGCTTATGCTCATTGAAGGACTGAAGGGTGTTTTATTCTCATCTGTTTCGAGCAATAGAAAGAGAAACAAAAGGACAATCCCAAAAACTCAGTACAAACTTCCATCTCTCCAAGACGATTCAAAGTGTAACACAGCCTGTGCCATGAGGGAGGAAGTCTGACATGCTGCCACCATGCACAGCGACAGCAGGACCAACGTCCTGCCTCCTTCCTTTGCTCTGGAGGAATTGCCCAATTTCTATTTTTCTTGCACAACCAGGAGCACCCGCAAACACTCTCCAGCAACATCTGCATGTGAAAGCAGAGCAGCTGTGGGGCTTTGTGGAAGATGTGAAAGTATCACCCGAAACCCTCCGGCCCCGCGGTGACTGCAGTGAGACACAGATGGGAGAAGCATCGCCCTTCAACTCCGATGTCACTGCTCTCTGCACAAATCCCTGGTGACCTCACATCGGTGGTTTCTAAAAAGCAAGAATCTATCCACTTATAACCTTCTGCAACACCTCAGGAAAAAAAAAAAAAAAAGGGATGGTGGAAGCTTTGTTATGGCACATTCCAGCTCAAGCAAAAGCAACTGAAAACGTAAACAAGATTTGATTTTTAAAAGCAGTAATCTACCTAAGGCTCCACAAACTGCACAGATTCTAACAGAGACGAAAAATACTGCTCACGAACTTCCTCTTTACTATCGCCTTACATGACAAAACAGCCACCAAAAGGAAAAAAAAAAAAAAGCCAACTACAAAAGCAAGCTAGTACCAGGAAGTTATGAACTTCCCCCGCTGAAAAATTCCTTATCTGGTTCCTAATTACACTGAAAATACATAAAGACGCGAATCAAAAAAAACCCCAAAACTGGTGTCTCCTGCTTCAGTTTTGCCACTCTAAAAATCAAACATAACGTTTAAAAGATGCCTCTGTACAAAGCCGTTTGTTTTCTCTCTCTGTTGATAGTTGGCACACCTATATATTTACCAGGAGTTAAAGTTCGTAGCTTGCTAAGTGGAAACAGAACACACACTTTGCGAATTTGGAAAGCAGCTTTCCCTAGAAATGCTATTCTAATTAGCGTAGCCAAGTTTTAAATTTAGGGGGTTTTCTTAAACCCTAAGACAGATACCAGAGAGACTCCTCCCGAAAGGATGACAAACCCGGTTTAATTTAGCCTCAAGAAACTTAATTGCGCTTTTTGTTGTAATTACTCAAAGCGCGATCCCTTATCTGCGTTACTTTGCATTTGTGCCATCTCTGTTTCTCATTCATTTGCATTCCCACCGCCGAGTCCCGATGCGAGCAGGATCCCGACGAGCATCACCCAGACACGAGACCCGCGCTTAACAACCTAGGGGCGTTTTAACAACGCGACTCTGAGGCTTTAAAGTTTGAAACCTAACAAACCTTATAAGAGATCTCATGGCGATTAACGCGAACAACCCACCGCTTCTTTAGTACCGACGGCGAGCAGCGAGGAAGGGCGGAGCGGGCTGGGCTCCCTCCCGGCACCGCTCCCCGCCGCGTCCCCCCCCGTCCCATCCCCGGCTCACCGGCCATGGTGACAGCTCCGCGCTCGGGCCTCTGCGCCGCGGGGCTCCCGCCCGGGCCCGCACACCTCGGAGGGACGGAACGGACGGGCCCGGCTCGCCGCCCTTTTCAGGGGGAATTTCCCGGCGGGGCGGGCGGACCCGGCGCTGCGGAGCCGCCCCCCGCCCGCCCCCGCCGCGTCCCGCCCGCCCCGCCCGGCAGCGGCGGCGCAGGGAGAGGGGGACGGGCTGTGCCCCCTGCCCCGAGACCCCCGGGCTCCGCCACACCGGCCCCCTGCCGCCGCGGGTGGAAGGCAGCAAAAGAAGTTTGTCCTCCGGCCCTGCCCTTCCCGGTAGCCGGAGGTACAAAGGGAAAAGTTCAGCCCTTCCGATTTCAGTGCGCGGCAGAGAGAACTCGAGCCTGTTTTAGTCCATACCCTCACCTTTCTTTCCAGCAGCATCCCTACAGCACTCCGACACCCCCATTTCCCACTGTCAGCCCCAAGAGACCCGGCTCCCTTATTATCCATCTTTTCCTCAGCTGCATGGAGCCTGGAGAAAGCTCCAGGGAGACCCTACTGCAGCCTTCCAAGCCCCTACTTCCCAGTATGGAGTTTATTAGAAGGACAAGGACAGGCTTTTTACCAAAGCCTGTAGTAACAGAACAAGAGGGCATGGCTTCAAACTGACAGAGGGCAGGATTAGATGGGATATTTAGGAAGAAATTCTTCCTTGTGAGGGTGGTAAGGCACGGGAACAAGGCTACCCAGAGAAGCCGTGGATGCCCCACCCCTGGAAGAGCTCAAGACCAGGCTGGATGGGGCTCAGAGCAAACTGGTCTAGTGAAAGATGCTCCTGCCCTAAAGCAGGGGGGTTGGAACGAGATGCTCTTTGAAGGCCCCTCCCAACCCACTCTAATTCAATAACAGAGCTGTACATACTGGGGAGAGACCAATACTGAAGGTAAGGAAAAGCTAATCACCAGCAAACTGATTAAAGTCACAGTTATCAACTTTAAACCTACCAAACCTTCAGAGCTCGGCCCTGACGCAGCGAGATCAAGCAAAGGAGTTGGACACTGGGAATAATCCCAAAGCCCCAAGTTTGGCTCAGGTAGAAGGGTCAGTAACAAACAACCAAATCTAGAGGGGGAATTAAAAAACACCTGTAAAAAGAGGAACACAAAGGAACAGGAAGGCCACACCTAGCTGTGGTGCAAGACTACACTTAGTTAGCAACAAAATTTAAAGGTTTTTCTTAAGTCTTTACTCTGGGAATGGAACACACTACCCATGTAGTTCAATGATTAGTATTCATAAAAAAGGAATAAATAAAATACCAAGGAAAGCCTCAAAGAGCACTCGAAGCAGGGTCCAAAACTGGTAGATTTTTTTTTACATTTCTTTTTCTCACTATTCTTTTTTTAAAGCAAAGGTTATTGAGATGTACAGAAATGAACCACTGCAGAAAACGCTGTTCTGTAACCTGCAAATCCATACACCAACCCAGGGAGAGAAGCAAAAGACACTGCTCAGTGCTCGTTATTCTTCCTGCCTTGTAGTCCATCTCCTCTTAACAGGACTTTTCTTTATAACCTCATAAACTATCAACATATTTCCTATAAATGGAAAATATCTTTCTCCATCCTGCAAGCAAAACTTTCCTTATTTAAGATTCATCATTCATCACATGGTAGGACTGTTACGCCCCTGTCAAATTCATAACTGAAATTGGAAGATTAGAATCCTAGGGGACAAGAAGGACAATCAAAATGTCTGTGACATTAATTCTAGATGATGAAAGGGTAGAAAAGCTACATTATTTAGATATTATGATAAAATCATTCTGTGGTAGTGGGTTAGCTTCTTGCCAGAAGAACATGATTTTCCATTTTATTCCCCCCCCCCAAAAAAAAAAAACAACCAACTAACACAAAAGAAACAAACCAGAAATGCCCTAAAACTATGAGAAATTAGGATTAGATTTTTATGTCTTCAAGGGTTTCTTGGATTCCCTATGATTGATGATGTAAAATAAAGCAGGAAAGTGGCTCTAATATTCTAAATCAAACTTAGACTTTACCTGCACATACACACAACCCTAAAGCACTCACTGACAAAGAGACCACAAACAAAACACTCTTAGGATGGTACCTGGGGGTTGAAGGCAGGGTAGATGCTTTTCTCTTGCATTTTCAGCAATAGGTTCAAAGATGCCAACAGCTGGAGAAATGCTGCCAATTTGAGGGCATCCCTGCAGGTCACAGGAAAAATAAAAAAAAAAAAAAAGGAAAGGGATTCTACTCCTCTGGGCTAGCTGAAGCTGTAGGTATGAGTTTTGTGTTTGGATATAAAGCAGGTTGTCAGGACAGGCACGTCAAGTGACTAAATGCTTTTCCTTACTTCAGGTTGGTTTGCAAAAATCTCAGTAAAAAGTGTGGCACCTCAGGAAGAACGAATTTAGGTGCTTCCCTAAATACAGTTTATACCTCTGGTGTCCACCTACTTCTCTAGCCTGTGACACTACTGAATAAATACAGACCAAGGCACCTGGGAAACTCTGCGGCTCAAAACAGATCTACACATTTATGTGGAAGGAAAGTGTTATTCTAGAATATAGATCTAAACCAATGTGAAATTAAGGGCAGTATTCCAGGCAATACAAAGACCATGTTATGACTAAAACATAATAAACATTCCCTACTATTCCCCAGGTCTTTTGAACTCTGAGTTCTTAGGGCTTGCAGGAACAGGCTACTCAAAGATAATCCTTAAGAGTGCACGTTTGAAATTCAGGTGGTACCTCACATACACACCAGTGTCCATGGTGCAAACTGCTGCTTGATATTCCTTTTAAGAGAAAATATGAGTGGCTTTCACTTCTTATAGCAACCACAGAACTTTAACTCTATCCCTATTCCTTCCCTCTTCAATAAAATTAGAGGACAACCAAGCACATGAAGTGTTGCACTGTATAAGATCTATATGCTCCCATCATGGCAATATGCAGGGACTAGATCTGGCTCAGGAAGCCTTTGAACAAAGTTACTGAAGGAAGGACAGTGTGAAAGGAGACATTTTCTTGATGGTTTTATTCTCTCCAGCATTAATCTGATGCCCAGAGAAAAGCACAACAGTGGGACAAAAGGATCTTTTAGTCTAAGCCCAGCGTGGCTGTTTTATAAAACATTCATGTTCCTAAACTAGGGGAAAGCTCTATGGAAACCAAGAAGCCTTCCCAAGTAAAAGGCAGAAACCTAAGCACAGGAAAGAGGCCTTACTCAAAATCATGCAAGCCTAATGATAGATCCCTCTATTCCACATAATCAATTCTGTCCTGCTGTGATTGGAATCTGCAGCAGAGGGACTATCCCAGGAAGTGAGGTGAAGTAGAGGGTTTCAGGAGAGCTCTGGCAATCACAGAAACCTCGTCAGCAGCTGACATGAAGCGTAAGAACATGAGATAACTTTGGGTTATATGCAGATCTCTGCAAAAAGCAGGACGGAATTCCCCTCCTCCAGCATTGCATAACAGGAGCCAGGTGCATCACTAGTGTTTTTGTCAGCTGACTTGGGCTATAGCCCCAGGCAGGTGAGATACCAGAATTTTTAGGCCAGTCTGATCCAGTGCTTTACTTCCTGTCTTCCAGTTAAAGCCAGTGCTTTAAGATGCCATTTTTCTCCACTTATCAGGCCCAAAGACAAGTCCTCCCCTCCTGCTTTTCACCGGCTGCTGCACCAGCACAGGTAACACCCACATTGCTGTAAGGAATAAAGCTTCCTGTCCTGGCAGGGAACATCAGAACAGTGGAGGGGGAAAAAAAAAACAAAACCAAAACCAGCCCTAAAACCTCTTGCAGCAAAGGATTGAGTGTCTGGCATGGTGTTTGACCAGCCAAGGCTGATGGCCCTTCAGGTGGTGCTTAGCACAGGCATTGCCCAATGAAGCTGCTGTGACAGGAGAGCAGCACAGGAAAACTCTTAAGCCTTCATTTCCTGTTCCCAGCTATCTGACTTAGATCAAAGATAAGTCCCTTGTCACTGGCCTGGTTAAGCAGACACTAAGGTACTTCAGAATATGGCTCTCCTAATAAGGTACATCCTACTAGCAATGAAAACAATAAAATCATTCCCTTTTCTCTTTATGGAATAAAGTTAGGTCCTGTTTTGATGTCCACTGTATCTCAAGCCTCACATACTCCCCAGATTAGCAATTTCCAATCCTCTACGCCTTTAGGAAGTCTTGTTTGAAGTAATTTTTTTAATCTCAAAGGCCTCTTATTTAAACACTTTTAGACCTCTTGGTGGTTAAAGCTTTTGTGGCTATTGGTCCTGGGGAAGGTTCTAATGCAGAAGCCATTCCCAAAGAAGTCATGGCTTCCAGATTAATGATAAACTCAAAGGCTGTTCAAGCCACTCTGCTGGAAGCACTCCTGTACCACACTTTGAGTTTGTTTGACATAGAACAATGCTACTGTGCCTCCTCCTCAAAACAGGGTGGAGAGAAAGGAAATGCTAATAGAGAAAGGTTGGTCTTGTGGATAAGGCACAAGGCTGTGATTCAGGAGACTGGAATTTGGCTCTTGGCAAGCCAGCCTCTCTACTCTTAGGCAAGCTGTTTCATTCTCTAAGCATCAATTTCCCCAAGAGAAATCAGGGAAGATACTTCCCTGCTCCCACATTTCTGCCTTATCCACTGGTGATGCAACTTCTTCAGGGGATGAACCACTTGTTACATGAGTGTCAAGTCACGACAGTTTCATGGACACTCCAGACTGTGGCAGTGTCAGGAAAAGGCAGTCCCTCCTCTTGGTCTCCTTCCCTCCAGGTAACTCACTCCTGTGTTTCTCAAGCGCTCCTTTGGAGGCACAGGAGCTTGCTTAAAAGTAACCTGGAGGAAACAACATTATTGGTTTTCTGCTGGCTCTGCTTTTACTAAGCCAGCTCCATGTACAATCACAGAAATAACTGTGCCAGCAGGAAGGAATGTGGTGGCACCAAGGCTAGAACAAGGTTCTGGAAGACAGATTTGGGCAGAGGTGCCTGCTTCCTGACAGAGTATTAATGTCATGGAACTGTAGCATAACACTGTATTTTTAGCTTGAGGAATTGATAAAATTCTCTGAAATTTCTTATTTGGGCTCCTTCCTTCCCAGAGTTCGTGTTTAGAGCAGAAGTCCTCAGGCACCTTCTCCCCCAGACCTCTCATGTGCTTCCCCTTCCTTTCTCCTCATCCCAGTGCTATGAACACACATCACAGTTTGGGAGTTGCATTGTTTGAACAGAGAGAACAGAGAGGAACTTCTCATGTTTGTTGGCAGGCAAAGGAAAAAAAAACCTGAGTAGTGAAGCTACAGTGAAGCTGATTAGTGACCTCTGCAATGGACAAGCTGCAAACTCCTTCCTTATGCCACAGTCGAGATTCATCTGATGCAGAAGTGCTGTAAGGAGATGACTTAGGGAAGAGGTGAGCTCAGGCTGAGCACAAGGAGCTAAGCCAGCAGAAAACAACCTTTTTCTGCCCAGGAAGATTTTTTTTTCAAACAGATTACCTCTATAAGCCAGATCACTGTTGCTGCCTCAAAGGGAAGCAACAGAATTGCTCTTTCTGCAGCCACAAAACAAACAGAAGGAAGGATGGGAATTGTCCCTTTGGCAACAGCAAGCTGTTAAGAGTATCTTAGTTGTAACATACTACAAATATATAGGCAAGGTATGTCTAAAGTAATTCCCCTGCTCCCCAAAATCTCAGCATGTACCAGCCAGTCACCATGCACTGGATCCACCTACAGAGGATAACAATCACTCATCCAGGCTTTTATTACAAGACATCCCTTTTTCCTCAGGGCTCACAAGGAGTTTAGGCTACTTAACATCACCTTGAGCTCCAAGAACCTAAAAAGACCACATCTACAGCCAGTAATAAAGAGGTAAAAAGGTACATTGTTTTAGTACAACCCCACCAGATATAGCTCCTTTGAAAATTAAGGTGTAAGAGTTCAAATTAAATCTCTAGCCCAATGATCCCTGTAAATTCTGACTTGTACAGTTAAAGATTACAGCCAGGAACGACAGAGAGTGACACCACTCTTCAGGCCCAACGTAAACACACAACACCTCCTGGGACAAGTTCACACACAAAGTCCTCCTACACATGCAAAGCAAACCTGCAGTTTGTAAACTGGCCCTGCACCTCTTATCTGGAGCCACAGGAGCCCTTTGTACAAATTGCCCAGGGCTGTGTATCACAGGTGGCACCTCACAGGTGGCGCAAAATCTTACTGGCAGCACTGGGCCACAAACTCCAGCAACCCACAGCCAACTCCACTGCTTCACCCCACTGCTGTGTGCACTTTGTGCCTATGCATCCAGTTTACTGCTATGCTGCAATAAAATAATTCAGATTTATTAGAAAGGCCGACGTCCCAGCAAGGCTACACTCACTTGTCTGAGCTTTCTGAATCCCAAGGGTGAAGGCCCCTGATTTCTCACCCAGAACAGCCATGGGTTTTGCTGTTTCACAGTCTTGTTCATTTGGCAGTTGCTGCATGACTCGTCAGTCAGGACATTTGGGGAAAGTCTGACATGGTTTTTGTAATCAATGTTGTGGCTGACCTCTCCTATAACAACGAATTTGATAAATACTCACTTGCACACCGCATTTCCACTTATGAATGTTAACATTGCTGGAAACAGGTAAAATCCAAACAACATCCTCTGGGTTTTCTGTCTGAAATATTGTGCCTTAGGTATAGTAAACGTGTCAGGCACCATGAGACTCAGAACATTTTCAGATGCCTGGAAAAACTACTGTAGGTACTTACTCACTGTATGGTATCCTGAGCTCTCATCTCCAAATGTAGCCAAAGACAGCTGACTGTGCCTTTTCCAGGAGTTCCCACTGAAAGCAAACCTGCATAAATAATCATCTGCTTTACTCACTGTATGTGAGTATAGAACACACATATCAATCTTTTTTTTTATTTTTAATTAAAAGGAACAACAAGCCAAGAAGAAGAATTCTTCAAGAGATCTGTTGCACAATAAGCATCAAGAAAAAGGAACTGAACAGATTTTTTTTTCCCCTGTTCAGTGGAAATAACAGCTTTAGACACAGCCTGCTGAATGGAAACACAACAGACACAAAAGGAGAATTGCTACCACAAGCTGCTTCTGGCAAGTACATGCAGGAACCAGAGAAAGGAGAAGGCCTAACCCAAGAGAGACACGACAGGAAAGAGCCAGTGGCAAGAAGGATTAATTAGAACAAGGGCTAGAAGGGCAATGTCATATATAAAGTTGAATGTAAAGAAAAGGTAACTGCTTAATGGAAAGGTTCCTTAACAGGCAGATGGAGAAAAGACAAATTATACTCAGTAAAGCCACTGATATCCCAGCTCCACTTTTGATTAGTCTCCAACGAGACCCTGGGATGCAAGTCAGGTCAGCAGTGCTGAAAGTTAACCTGTTGAATTATCTGTTTCACAAAGGCTGAGACAGGTATCTGTTAGCTAACTTCTGCATTGCACCATCCCCAGGGGTTCTAAGCTAAGCATTACAGGCTCCAGCACCAAAAGAGCAGAAACTAAGGAGTTGGGGGCATTTGGAATAAAGTCTCTGATTACTGCTCCCCTGCCCTAACTCTTGATTGACACAACAACCTGTCCCTTGATGCCACTGCCCCAAGTGACTGTGAGTAACACCGTTGGGTTTGTGGTGACTCAACAAAATGCCCCCTCGTGGTGACCACTGCGACTTCCTGACAGGGCACCCAAATTCTCCCTTCCCAGCACACCTCACTGTGTCTGCCCCCCACTGCTCCTCACACTCTTGTGGTTTCCTGCCTCTTCCAGAACAAGAGGGTGAAGATTTTCGTGTGCAAAGCAGAGGGCCGGTCTCTGTGTGGCATCCTGAGCTCTCGTCTCCAAAAGTAGCCAGAGACAGCTGACTGTGCCTTTTCCAGGAGTTGCCATTAAAAGGAAACCTGCATAAACAACCATTTCCATAACAGAAATTAAATGGAGAGCAAAGTTGCCACTTGAATTTGCAAAGTATTTCTGTCAATCTACATAACCATTTGTTTTAAAAAAAATCATGAGAGAAGCCGAATTTAGAGGTCTAAAGAAATTTGTGACTTTTTAGAGATAATTCAGTTTTTTCAGCTATTTCAGTTTTCCTTACCACCTTTTCCCTTACCCTGTAAAAGGCAAAATCAAATGAGTAAACCAATCCAGATTTAAGAGTATCTCAAAGCTTTTGAGACAGTGGAGACTCATAGTTCAGTAAGAGACCCCAAATCTGTTCCCAAGGGAACAGATGCTGCACAGTCCAGTAAGGAGTGAATTCTGTACGTGGCTGATTCCAGGAGACTCGTCCATGGTACTGGCAGAGACATTTGCTTCAAGTACAAGGAGCTACTACACTTCATTAGTATTCATTATGGTCCACACCCACCTCTAAACAGCCTGCAGAGAGACTGTTGCAATTCTGAGATTGGTACTGAGACCTGATTCACATCCAGATACTTTTACTGCCCCAAGTCTTTCAATCTTACCTGGCCCACCAAGTGAAACTACAGGTCCCAGGAGAAAGCTCCTGCTGCAAGAAAAAACTTTAATTCCAGCTTTCCTGAGTTGTTTCTTTAATTCCAGCTTTCTTTTCCTCAGTGTTAGAGCCTTAATATTCAGCTGAACAAGATGCTGCTGCTACTAATTCACTTTCCCCAACAGTGGGCAATGTCTGTGCTCTTGGGGTACAAAAAGCCCATTAGGAAGTAAACCTAAAAATAACAACAATGTTACTTCAAAAATCCACGTCATTTAACTGCTGGATTCTTAAAAACTAGAATTCATATTCCTTTTATGCATCTTAATTACACATGATATTGTTTCTGCCTCCTGAATATGCATCTTTAAGCTTCAATGTCAACATAAAGACTGGTCCAGCTATGCAATTACAGCACTTTTGCTTCTGCAAATATTCCCATGACCTACATCACAGAAAGAAAAAACTCTGGCAGGTGACCCAGTTACTACAGACTTGGTCAGTTCAGGACTTCACACTTGCAACACAGTTAAAACCTTATTTGCAAAACAGCACTGCTGTAACTGGTCAAGTGGAAAACCATGTGACCTGACATGTTTTTAATTGTAACGTAGAGAGAAGTTTTAATTTACATAGCCTAGGACTAACTTCTACTTCTGTTCTGATGCCAGAGGACACCAGAAATGTAGGAAGTGAACACCAAAAAAAAAAAAAAAAAGAAAGAAAGAAAGGCAGCTGCTTGGATAATTTACTCAGACAATTACTGTCTCATCATTACCATCCCTGCTTGGAAGAATGTTTACTAGCGCCCCTAGAAGAAGAATGGAAAAATAAAATTAAATATATAGCTGGATGGAACCACAGAATAAATTATATTTAGCATAGCAATTACAGTTTCTCCCAGACTATATGCATTATGAACAACCTATATATGTGTGGTCAACAACCCTGCCCTCATAAACATCCCTGTAATTAATTTGAAATAACAAAAACCTGGGGTAAATAAACATAGTGTTATTTTGGTCCCTTTAACAGAGTGTTTGGCTCCTTAACTATACACAGATACTTGATTCACCAGAACTGATGAAGCAGAAGTCTCCAGCCAGGAAAGAAGAGGAGGACTCAGCCGTGCCAGGGATGAAGGTGGTGGCAAGAACCTCCTAAAATAATAAAAAAACCCAAATTGATTATGGTTTATGAAAACAATACACAGCGAAGCAGCCACTTCTTAACTAAAGGTTACTAAAGGGTTGTTTTTTTCCACTCCATAACAGCAACCATTGCCATTCTATGCTCTAGCCATCCTGTCCACTTCTCTTTTGCAATATCCTCCCCTTCCTAAGTCTCTAACCCACAATTCTTTCAACTTTTGCAAGAGATCCTGGCTGTCTTCCAACCCAGAGCTTCCCACTGCTGTGTGCACAGCACTGCTTTGTGAACAGATGTTTGGTATCCCCATAAATTCCTGTCCTGGCCCAGTGAGATGGAGAGGAGCCACAATTCTCTGTGGCTGCCTTCACGAGGGTGTCTCTATCTTGGCTCATAACATGCTTAAGCAGAGACTGAACAAGATTTATTTGGGAAATCTGGGAATATTCACACTCCTAAAGCTGAAAGGATGGGATATGCCAACTGCCCTTGACTGAGTGTTTCTCCCACCTTTAACTGAGGAGATTGAAGCAACTCATGAAGCAACAGCACATTCTTGGGTGCTGGAGCGATGCTCCTTGTGTGTGTTCACTGCACTGAACAAGCTTTGATTCCAGGAATAAGTTTATTAAGTTTGGGGTCAGGCAATAACACATTCATAGCACTACAGTTAAGAGTCAAGAACCCAGTCACACCCCTCACTTACAGGCAATGCTTCCACTTGAGTTGACTGTAATTTTGTCTGAGTGATAAAAGTCCACAGCCCTGCAAACAGAATATTCATTTAGGTATTGTAAGGGAGATGGCTTTGAGCAACTTGCTGTAAACTCTGTCACTCATTCAGAAAAAAAATAACAGTATACCAGTTCACACACATAACATTCATATTTTTTTAAAATAAGTACTTACATTTAGTGTTCATTCATTTTTTTTGTAGAGATGAGTAGTAACTCCTTAGAAAATACGTCACCATATTTTTTTTTTCAGTTCTACTGTTGGGAATTATCTGGATTTCTCCCAACCAACCTCACTCATTCCCACAACAGTAAGACATAAGAACTTACCTAGCAGCACTTAGCAAGGTGTTAACTTGGATCTGACAGTCCCCCTGCTGTGCTAAAATTCTTAGTGGGACTTGTTTGTGGAGAAACAAAAATAAGCGGGAAACAGATTTGTGATTATTTTTTTTTTCTTCTTAAGTCAAGATCTGAAAAGAAAAGTTGTTTTTTTATAAGCTTGCAAATTAAACAACAAGAACAGTGGGCTAAAACAAATATAGTGGCTTTAAAAAAAAAATAAAAAAAGAGTCAGAGGTTGGTGTCAGTTTTAGTCTCTAGAAATAGTTACCAGAGTCCTTATAACAGTCCTTAGCCAGATACAGTAACTGTTAAGTACTGGGAATCCCCACTGCAGACACAGACAACTTGACTGAAGAAAAAGGGTCAAACAACACAATCTCACACATTCAGGGAACTTGGCTTCAGTTTCTGGTATTAGCCACAAAATTTCTGTCTGACCCTTCATAAATCTCTACGCCTTAGATTCCTCATCTGCTAAAGCAGATTTTTATAAAAAAAAAAAAAAACTTCTCAGAAAAATTGTAAAGACTTATTAAGTGTTAAAAAAGATTTTAACACAGTGTAAGGGTCAGTCTTGGAAAAAAGGAACTTCTGGTGGGCACTCTGGTTCATCCCCTGCCCAGTTATTCTGGATAAGAAGTCACCTTAAACACTGGCTTAGTGGCATCCATTACTTAACAAATAGATCATCATCCCATGGGTTGTTTGTCAACAAAAGTTCTTAAGTAGTTGAAAACCAAAACAATCTAAGCTAAACAGGTTGACTGAGAACAGACTGAAGTTCACATAGAAGCAGAAGCTGATGAAATCAGGTCTTGCTTAGAAGTCACTGAGAACCTGTGGTTAGTTTCTACCCCGTAGCCTTAAACTTTTCTAAGTAGTGGCTTTGCTTTTGTTTGACGTTTTTAGACCTTTGCACGAGGACATACAAAAGTGCAGCAGGGTTTCCCCACTGACATCACAGCCACCGAAATCAGGAGTGACCTTTAAGGCTGAACAAGATTTGAGTTTGAACCTACAGACCTCTATTTGAGCTCCAGAGTTGGGCTTCTGGACAGTCCATCTCAGTTTACTTGTTACTGAAAGGCAAACTCAAAATAACTTGAAATAAGCAGAGTCTGGAGAACATTGAGATATTACCTTTACTGAATTTTCCCCACTTGAAGTCACAACATGTATGAAGGGGAGAGAAAATTAACATGCTGTTGATTACTCATTTCTGTAAGAGGAATGTTATTTAGTTAGTCAACTGATTGATAATTTTTTTTTTAAATGTACCAAACATTTGCTCTGAATGACAGCACAGCAAACATCTCTGTACTTACACAACTTACCACTTGGTGTAAGCCAGGATTTATTTAGTGGGTGAACAGGAGAGGGAACAGAAACAGGGGATTCCCTGGCCTTCTCATTCCTCCTACTTCACTGTTTGCAACGTCGTCATTTTCCTCAAAATACAATTCCCAGGGGTGTGTTTTTGTCCCACTTGATTTTAACTAAATTACTGCAAACCTATCGCTCCAGAAAAAAAATACTGTTCCCACAATCTTCCTATTGTTTGGTGACCTGACAAAATCGGGTGTTTTATTTTTTGGGTAAATGTTCTGAGCAAAAGCCACACTGGGTTGCTTTTCAGACTCTCCCAACAGCCCTTATCTAAACAGCAGAAAAAGTACAGTCTCGGTTAAAGACCTGTAAAACCACTCAAAATGAGTGGGGAAAATTAACACGTGCTACACCATCCAGGCAAAACCAGAAGTGAATGTGATGACCAGTTACAGGCCTTGCAAGAAATACTTGAAGACTTCTGGTTTCATAAATAAAATTCAGAATCAGGACCAGCTTTCAGTTTGCTGACAGTCAAATGCCTGTTTCGTTTTAGGAGAGCAGAAAATGTATGGACTTCAAATAGCTGGTACTTCTTTAGCTTAGTTATTAGAAATCTCTGTTGTATTGCTCACTAAGGCAGGGTTATGTCCTCCTGCTGAAGGAGTGGAAAATATAAATTCAGCATCAAATACATAAGAAAGGGAAAAACAACCTGACAAAAATCACAACAAACATCAGTCCACAGCAGTGCTGAAGGCGTAGGGCCAAGCACTTACACATCAAGTGGTTCACTAAACCTCAGCTTTTCTTCTTTGCATGCAAGCACTGAGACAGAATATGTGTGATAACTCTCTGTTCTGGCCAAGTGGCCACACTGGAAAAACAGAGCAGAATTAAAATTCAAACTGCACGGATAAAAGCAGTTCTAACTTTAGCACCTACTTGCTACAGCATTACCTCTCGTTTTATTTATATCATATTACCTTCAACACACTTTGTTGGTCATGGCTAGTCAACACTTCCTGTTTTAAGGCCACATTTTCAGTTACTCCCAGTTTGCCAAAACCTTTTCTTTGGAGCATGATTACACATATTGCCCCCTCCAGATTATTTTGGTAGGAAAAACAGAACAAACATGACTCAGTCATTTCTAAGAACGATCACGGGGAACATATGTTTTAATTATATTCAAAGAATTCTTACAACAGCTTTTAAGAAACTTCTGCACATTTTAGAAACAGGGACATGAAATTTAGCAAGGAGGCTGTGCTGGTGTCACTACTGGGAGTTTTTGCTCTTCCTCTGAAAGGACACACAGAACTTGGCCCATGTTGAATCTTTTATAAGACTGACCTCACACATGCTTACCAGAGTTGCTTTTAGTAGCCAAAATTTTCAGCTTTCTCTCCATTGCACAGACATGCAGAGAGTGAGCTGGATGGTCCCCACAGCAGGCAGCTGATTGCCAGGCTGCCACACACTGAAACTCAAACAGGGTAGTAGGTTATTTCTCCCCCGGTTTCGGGACTCCCGGGATTTTTACTCATCGTCACCGGATAATGTATTACCTTGGCTCAAATTCAGAGGGAGAAAAAGATGGATTCAGGTGAGAAAGGGAAATGTGAATTATCAGAGAGAAAAGAAGACAGGCAAGAGCATGAGATCAGAAGAAATGAAAAAAAGATGAGGGGTGAATAAGAAGCAAGGCTGGGAGAAGACAGTGGGAGGAGGATTCAGACAGTGTCTTCCCAGCAAAGAGGAACTGCCCAGTCCTCTTTTGGTCCTAGTTTGATTTTTCTACCAATTTCTTGAAGGTCAGACAGCTGAGAGGTTAACAGTATTTTCTGGAATAAGAGAAAAATCAGCCCCCAGGCTACTGCTTTGTTAAGATCCTCCCAGAAAAATACACAAGGTGCATCAGCTGGGAGCCCACACTGACCAACCTGCTGGGAGACAGCAAGGAACGCTCAGCATCCCACCACTTGCTCCCCATTAAGGGTGGGAAACATCCCACCGTGCTCCAGGTGGCCTGGCAGGTCTCAGGAAAAGCAGGGAACAGCAGAGCCAGGCAGGAAGCAGGGGGCTGTGGTGTCTCCCCAGGATGGTGGCCGGGGTGGGAGCAGCCCAGGGCTGTTCCCAGGAGGAGCCCCGGGAGCGCTGCAGTGACACCATCGCGGCACACGCAGCCCTCGAACCCCCCCACGGGCTGGGGGCAGGAAACCCGCCCACAGCTCCCCTTCCAACCCCCAGGGAAAGGGGCTGGCAGCACCCACAGCCACACCGGTGGGTGGGTGGGTGGAGGCAGAAGGCATCAGCCCACGGGGGTGCTCCTGTGGTAGAGGAAGGTGCCTGTTTTCCCACAGGAGCGAGTTCCTGCTCTGACAGAGGTTCCCCCCCTCTTTGATTCCCTCCAGCCCAGGGTGGCTTTCAGCCCCTCGGGCTGCTCCCCACGACCAGGGCTTTTCACTTACTGGAATAATGCACAGGACCACACTCTTTATAAGAAGTGTGATGAGGTAATCACAAGAACACAGCCAGGAGTTTTTGCTGGTGTTTTGAGGCTGAACAGCTTATGTCACTCAAGCATTACCTAAAGGCAGCGTTAGTAGGCCCCCTCCCTCACAAAGTTAAGGTTACATAATTTCAAGATACCTTTTTTCCCCCCTTTGCTTTTTTCTCATGAAGGCAAAAAGTAAGTATTCTATTACTTTCTCTCTTAGTTTCTACAGGAAAATCAATTGCTACAGCCAGAACAGGTGACTTCACGTGAACTGCTTCTCTGCTTGTACCTAACAGGTAAAAAGCACAGATGTGAATTCCTGCAAGGGAATTTCTTGCTCAGAGTTACAATTTCAATATAAAACTGCTCCTCTTCAAAGAGATTGAGCACACAGTCCTTGTCTCAAGTCACACATACATCAACCAGCTAAGAAAGGTAGAAAAGAGCGACATTTGCAGGAAGTCTGATATCAAAGAGCCTCCCTCACTGAGTCTTTATGCAGGAGTAACTTCCCTTTCAGTCACTTTAACAGAGGACTTGCTCCATGAACAAAGGAGAACGTTTAAGTTTAGTAAATTTGAACTTTATTTACAAATTAATTACAGCTGAATTCTAATCTGCAGAGTCCTGGGGCAGTATCGAACTTCTGCAACATCCAGGGAAACTCCAAAACACTGACATCACTTAACATCACACTTGACATCTTATATGTCAAGATACATTAAGATAAGACATGTAATTCACCAATGGATCAAGTCTGAGAAACTAGTAACCTAAATTCTTCCTGAATGTTCTTCTTAAAACCCTGAACATTCTTCTTAAAACCCTAAGAGGGAGGGGGCGGGGGAGAAATAAAAAAAAAAAAAGAGCAATTAGAAGATAACAAAGGAAGAGTAAAATATAAAGATTTGTGTAAAGGCATATGTTTTGATATCCATTAGTTAGGCTAGTTTAGTTTGAGAGTAGCTGCATAAGTGCATGTGCTTATGGGAAAAAAAAAATCAGCCCTTTAACAGCCTTGGAATACTCAAGTGGAAGAATTTTAAAGCATGGGAATATTACGGGATCGTAGACTACTACAAAACACTTCCCATATTTGTTTTGCTGTTTATCTTATCACTACTTCAGCTTTAATTCCTTCAAATCCACGACAGGTTTGTGTTTACACAGGTGCTGAAGTTGTAAACCTACTGTAGCTACTACAGACCTGGCAATATTTGAATACCACTGCTTTAAAACACATCACAGAACTGAGGCGACCATTTCACAAACCCAAGGTGTAGTTCTGCTAAAAGCTACTGAAGTAACACGGGTTCTGTTTCTTAATTTTAACCTGTGACTAAATCTAAGCCTTGTAGTCTAAGTTTTGGAGAGGAGAGGAAAGAATAAGACCTCTCAAACCCACTAAGGCCAATCTCTAAGAGATAAGTTGCACTTTGAGCAAGCTGGAAACCAGAGGTAATAAGGAAAAAAACCAAGTAGATTGTGATAAATACAGTCATGCTTTTTCCACAAGTTTGGAATACTTGCAGCAGGAGGAATGCTAAACAATCAAGACAGAAATACATGCCACCTCATTTCTTTATAGTCCTTCAGTCTTGTCACTAAGGTTTTAGGTGGGTACTTAAGATGTTTACAGCTCTTTAAGCCAAGCAGCTCATTTTAAAAGAATTCTGAGCTATCTGTTGTCCACAGGGCAAACTGGGACTTCAGCTGTCAACAGTTTGCAAACTGCACAACTCCAAGGGCATTAAATCCAAACATGGATATCCCAGAAGCAGGAAAGCAGTGTGTTCCTATTCTCCTCAGATTTCCCCCAGCATGGCAGTTCAGTGCTGGACTCAGCAGTGTTAGGTTTAGGTTGAAAAAGACCTTTAAGATAGAATCCAACCATAAACAATTCTATGCCATTATCATTTTGTAGGACGTTTTTTTTCTGGCACTGCCTTCCTCCTGTCCCTTAGAGTTGGTTTAGTTGTTTAGACTTTTTAAGCAGATCACATGCACTAAAAGAAAAAAACAAAAAAACAAAACAAAAGGAGACTGAAGATTTTAAATTTTGCTTTCAAGACAGTATTTTACAGGACATACAAAAATACTCTAGACAAACAACTTACAGGGTCATTTACAAAAACACCACATTAGAAAGACATTACAAGAGACGAGGAGCATAATATTTGTTCCATAGGATCAGAGTTTCTCCCCACCCCTCAAACCTCAAAAACCCCAATGCACTTAACTGGGTAAGCAGTGTTATCAGCTTACAGAACCAGACTTAAGGCTACTAGAGGTTTTCATGTAAGCATTTAGACCAGCTTCCAGGGTTTATCTGAAACCACTTTCTGCATTGCCACTGGCTTTCCACCCTGCAGGTGGGCACGAGTGTCACAACAGCCTCAGCTGTTGCAATGTCTCAGTGCATCTTCAGCTCTGTGTTCAGGGTTTGGCTTTACTACCCAGTGACAAGAAAAAGCCTCTCAAAGTCTCATCTTGGAGCAGTCTTAAGATAAAAAAAAAAATGAATCAGATAACACACAGCACAAGACATGCCTATCATCTCCACACCTTGGTCAGAATCCTCTGCTGCATTTCCTTCAACACTTAAATTATTTGTGGGCCTCCATGGGAGGCAATACCTGTGCAGGGCATGGCTGTGCTAGCCAGAGGAAGGCTGAGAGCCCAGGAAGCTGAGCACCATCGTGGCAGAGGCACAGGAGCACAGGTGCCAAATGGGAAAATAATTTAAGGTAAGAACAATATATGCACATGAATTAGGAAAGCACAGGGGAACACAGGCACCTTCAAACAGACTTGAAAACACAACGTGGTTGCAGCAACCAGTTGACCCTGCTGACATTCTGAATCCAAGCCACAGGACAGGTTGGGTTTTTCTGGCTGTTTCAAAAGCTGGTGGCTGTTAAGGCTTTTTAAAAAGCTAATAGTTACAAGCATATGCAAAGAGCAATTCAAAAGGAGACAAGCATCTAACACCAGCATAAAACCATGACTTGAACTGGTTACAGTAACTTCTCACACTTTGTTAGTAACTACAACACACATTCAGAGCATGGACCATCAAGAAGGAATTATTCCTCTTCACCTGGGAGATACACCAGTTACCCATTAAGGGTAAGTTTGATGGATCTTTTAACAATACGAATGCTATTTGTTGGAACAGGAGATGAAGAATCTGGTAGTTCTTTACTGGAAAGCCTCTAGGAACACACAAAAATACACCACAGGAAAAGAAAAAAAAAAGGGGGGAATTTTAAATTAATCAATGAATTTTAAATTCATTAATTCAGAAGTAGCAGCAGATAAACCCTTTCCTAGCTGAACATAACATGCTTTATGTACCAAAACAATATGGCCCAAACCCCTCTTTCAGAGATCTTGGTTTTTTTCCACCACACCACTTGTTTAATTAGCATCAGATACAGAAGAAGAGCCTTTTCCCCCTGCACAGTTCTTTTCTTGTATCAAAGACAACTCCTGATGGGAACTGAAATTAGTTGCAAGTTGCTCAACAGCTTAATAGAGGAAGCTGCCATTTTTCTCAAATCCATGGATGAGGGAAACTGTCTCTACTGTCCAGATTACTTCCAGTCTTACAACCCTCAAATTCACAACATTTTACATGACACAGAACAGTTAAAGTCACCTATAGACTTCAAAGCTTCCAGGTCTCATCACAGAAATACAAGTACTGATAACAGTACATAAAATCCCCAAATCAGGACACAAATTGTCAGTGTTTGAGGACATAGAAACATGTTTTTTCAAGTTCAACAACTTGGAAGCTCTGGTTTCACTTCTGTGAGTAAACCTGGAAGGTCACTGTTCAGATACTTAATTTGTTGGAAGCATGACCTTACCAACAACTTCAAACCCCCAAGTTCACAGGGATTAATGTTCTATAAATCTTTGTACATAAAATAGAAATGCTAGTTCTGCTTTACCTAGGAATACAAAAGCACAATAAAATACCTGTGATCTTGATGTGATCACTGGAACCTGCATGGATTTTCCATCAAGGACACCCTAAAAAAAAGCCAGAAGGGATTTGTGAGGCAGCGTTGCCAACTTCATGATGGAGAGGCAGCAAGTTCTGGCAGCTGGGATACTTTAAATCATTCCTGCATTGACAACCTCCACCTCCTGGGGTGGGTTTAGGCATTGTGAGGCCCTAAAAGCACACAAACAGTGCTTCAGGTATTTCAACCTCTACCAACAAGATCTCATCTGGATTTGAGGGTGTGCCCTCAAGAGTTTATGCTTCAGTAGCAAGCTAGACAAATAGCAAAGCTCTTTATCTTCCCTTGGAGAGGCCAAATGCTTTAGTCTTTATAGCAGTTTTGCATCAGGGAATTGAGTGGTTTTAAAAAGAAAATAAAAAGATACTACTAGACACTACTACATCATCTAGTAGTAACCTTTAAAAGATAGGGCAGCCAGGTGCAATATTTGGGAAATGAAGACTGAAATAAGCTAAACCAAAACACCTATTTTTGTTTCCATCAGTAGATGTGCAAAGTATTTATGTGAGGTACTCTAGGCACCAGACCACTCAGCTTTTCAGTTAGTCCACTAGAGTGAAATCACTTTAAAAACTTACATTTCTTGCAGCTCTCCTCCTCCCATCTTGAGGACACCCGCTTCCTGTGGAATCTGAATCCCAGACGTTCAGCTGGAAGAACAAAACACACAGACTCAAAATAATTGCTGTGCCAAAATTACCTTCGTATCTGAGCACTGCCTCTACTCAGCACATTAAATGTCACAGCAGCCATTCTTAAAAGAACATTTATACAAGTTCCACCATTACCCCTCTGGAATCTCAAGCCTCTCAAAAAGTGTTAGCTACCCAAACCCTGAAATCTGTACTTGCAATATTTAATACCAGATAACAGTTCTGCAAGTTGATTCTTTACAAGTGTCAAAATGGAAGGGGTTTTTTTTCTACTTATTCTCTGCCTGTGCCTCAAATCAGAGGTCAAGACACAAGAGCAGCTATTTAAGGAGATTTACATGCAGCAATAAACCAAATCAAGCATTAATCTAAAGGTTCCACAAGACCAAGATTTAACAAGCAACTCCACACTCATTTCAGCAGTAGAATGACCTACTGAGTTGGCTGCTGCTTTCTAAAGCAGCAAAACTATCAACAGCCATTCAAAAAGCATCTGCCAGAACCAGATTAGCTCATACTTTTACAGTTATAAGATTCATAACTTCATTTGGAGATCAATTTTTTCTGTACTAAGAACTGCTTCCAGATGAGACAGTTCATTCAGCAATTGGTCACTGCAGTGATAGATAAGCACAGCAGTATTTAGAGACCTTGGCACCAGAGGAGAAACACTCATTAAGTGCCAGATCCCGAAAAAATGTTGTTTAATAACTATATGTTATATTCAAGACAATTTCTCACATGTACATCCTGGTAAAAACAATAATTATGCTTAAATTTCGATTCCCACATCCACTGGGGATGTATAAACGCATTTCTTTTCAGTTAATTTATTCTACAGCAGTGATTAATGCTACTTGAAACCCTTGGCCTAGCCCCCCTTCCTTGCCTTTTCTCCATCTATGGCTTTTTGGGGGCACTCTCCCGGTGTAGGTAGACGAGATACTCTAGAGGTTGGTGAATAATGCTGTTTGGGTGAAGCACTCTTAGGATCCGTGATTAGAGTCCCACTTAATTTATGGTGTCCTTGGACAAAACACGTCCTGAGCTGAGAAACTGTGTTATATCCTGGAATGGTGCAACCAATTGGAGGTCCCGGTGTTCTTAGTGCAACTGAAGCCTCCATTTCTGCAGGAGACACCTGGCTTTTAGAGTTTGGCCACGAAATTAAAGACTGCATTCCACATACCACTTCAAATACATACTTGGGTCAGTCACGGGAATGCAGAGTCCCTTAGACGTTGACGGCTCAGCTACACTGTTGGCACCACTACAACTCTGACATGCAACATTTCTATAAAAGTCAAACACTAGAGTTACAAAATGCTGGTTTGTGAAATGCTACACATCTCATTTCCAGAACGTTCACGCTTGCACAGACCTTCTTAGCTTGTTATCACAGCTCTATTAATCAACACAAAGTCATAGGCTGTGTAGGCAGGACAAGAGCATCGTTCTGCTGAACTTCAGGCCACAGATTTAAACTGCAGCATCTCCTTCAGTGTTTTCCCAGGTTAGTCTGTCCAGCACAACTGTGCTGCTTCTAACTAAGCATTTGTATCTGCTCTACCCAGGTGTGCAACACGAGTTTTTGCTTATTTTTCTTTTTTCGTGTGACTCCTACAGAACCAGACTGTCTGAACACAGCAGGCATCACACATTCGGTAGGACTGGGCAATTACTCTCAGGATTACACATCCCTCCTGTGCTGAAATAGTTTATGGATAAACAGACTTCCCAGGAATTCTTCCCAGACACTTTTACTGCCCCAGCTCTCATACCACTCCAGTAAGTCAGAAGCAGCTCTAGTGTTTCTGTGACCAAGATCAGTCCTTCCTTAATCCACTTGGCACTAACTGTACTTTTTGGTAGAAAGAACAGGTACTTCCACATAAAATACTCCAGCTTCAACTTACACACTAACCAATGAAGATTTTTATTCAAGACTAAATTTCCCTGGTGTCAAGTTCTTCATTCCTACGTGTTCACGTACATTAAAATTATTTTTTTCCAGGATTTCTTTAACCTGTCTCCAACCAGGTGCCCAAAGGAGATTCCAGCTTTGTTCCTCAGAGCCCTCCACACGTTTACAATCCACAAACAAGAAACCCTAGGCTTCATTTACACTGTGACTCAGTTAAAAGCAGCTTCTCCACAGTTCTCAGGTGATGGCACTAACCTTTCTGTCTCTGCTGTAGAGGTGTCCAGTTTGGATATCTTATTTAACGAAGAGGAATTAGGTGGTGCTCTGGAGTCTCTGCCTTTGGAACTGTCTGAACAGCTTTCCCCTAAAGATGACCTTTTGCACTGAAGTCCACTATTGCCTTGACTAATATCTGACACTCTTTGCTGAAATGACAGGTAAAAAACAAATCAAGTCTTCAAGTAATTATTAAAGGAAAAAGAAAAATGTAATTACCGAAAGAGCCAAATTTTTATTATACCTTCTTTCTTTTCTGTAAGGTTTCTGCTGGCAAAAAATAATGCAGTTGCTTTCTCTTCACATAAGTTGCCTCAATCTTCATGCCTTCCTTTAGGATGTTGAGGGCACTGGCCTGCCTGTAGACTGACATCAAACACAGAATTTTAGCTTGCTGGGGATGTTGGAATTAGGTTTCTTTAGGAACATGTTTGTCCTTAACCATTAGATTTCTGATTGAGAATAGACCCAGAGGACTTTCTGAATCCCCCCATTTGTGCACAGCTGAGGAGAGACCAGGCACTTCACTCAACATTCAGAATAATTTTTGATTTGGCATTTACAGTGGTGATTGTGGGTTTTTTCCCCCATAACAGTTCTGTAGCATTGTGCAACTTCTCAGCAGTTCAGATGTCAAAATTCTGTCCAAGTAAGCAAGACTGGATTTTAGGGACATCTGATTTAGCAGACTCACTACAATTTGAACAGGTTTTTCTGAACAGCCTTTTATGAACTGGAAAATGCTGTAGTGGCACAACAGTTATTACAGAATTAAGTCACATTTAGATAAGCTTATCTAACTGGACTATCATGAGTGCAACTGGAAAGTCAGCTTACTAACAAAGAGTGGGAATCAAAGTCAGGACATGCAGCAAAAAGGCTTAAAAGTCTTTCTACAAGAGGTCTAAAATAAAACAAAAGCACAAACATGGACATACACACCAACATGGATAGTTCCTTCAAAATAAATTCAAAATTTTTTGATGCAAAAGGGAAATAAAGGTCTCTGAGCAAAAGCACTCCAGTGAGCCTTATATCCTCAAGCTCATCAATTTGAAATTAATCCTTGCCCTCTAAAAATATTCTCTCAGAGTCAAGGCACATGGTAACAGCTTTCTAGCACATAACTACTGGTGATGCCCACATTTACCAAAGGATTTCACACTTCTCAAGAAATGCCTTTTCTGTTCAGTTCTTTCTGGATTTTGGTGCTATGGATAAACTCCAGCAAACATTTAAAGGATTTCAGTGTTTGGAACTTTGTCCAAACACATTTGTAACTTCAGAAGAATAGCCCAATTCTCTTATTCTTAGGCCTGAGCAAGCATGCACTTCTGAAAGGTACAAGAGCAGCCAGCTCGGGAATAATTAAACAGGTTGTGGGAAAGAACTATACTTTCCACTTCTCACCCCAAACTCCTTTATTTTAGCATTATCTTACAGCACTTGTACTAATTTATTTTTGCATCTATCAAAAGTAGTGAAGAGAATATGAACATGAAAATTTACATGCAAGACAGGAGGTAATTACAACTGAGTGACTTTCACACTTCTGGGATCATGTCATCCACAAACTGTTGTCTTGGAAAAATACCATCAACAGGCATTAACAACTCATCTCAGAGCTTGAAACAGTGAATTTACACTTTCAGAGTTCAGCAGCTGACTCCTGGTTTTCAACATGTGTAGCTACCCCTAGAAAATGGACATCTCCTGGCTTCACATCTGACTGTTCCCTTCAGGAAAAGCAGTTCCTGAACTGCTTTTCCTGGAACTTACTTACACCATGATCTACAGAACTGTTATTTCACATGTGGAACACGGTGTGTGACTAACACACACTTCTGTTTCAAGATGGACTCTGAAAAAGTGTCAACACATTATGTTTTTAAAGCCAATCTATATGTTGCTCTCTACAGGAATATTTAGTGCCAGGGGGAAGCACAGTTCACTTCGTGAAGGAATTTCCACCAGAAAAAGAAGTAAACCCGTGTCTAGAGCAAAACAGAGGCTTACCTGTGTCTGTGAACGACTGTATCCCATGGGTTAAATCAACATTAGTCTTTTCTGCACTTTCCACTTTCTTAAACACAAGTCCAAGAAACCACATTGACACATACCCACTCCTAAAAAGACAGATTCACAAACCTGATGTGGGCACAGGTGGCAGCTATTTGGATTCTAGTACACTCTAGTTGTATGCAGCAGTTAAAGATTAGAGCCAGACCACACTGAAGTTCTCAGAGTTCGTTCTCCCTTCTTTAAAAAGATCTTATGTGCTCAGGGCCCTGTTAGTGAACAAATCTACAGAACACACCAAACACCTCTCACCCGTGAGCTGAGGTGAACGAATATAAATAAATAAGTTACAATAAATTGGCCAAACTGTACTTCAGAAGAGCAAAGTAACAAAACTCACTGTTTATAGAGATTTTCATTGCCAGGGAAAGACTGTGGTTGTACATGTGCAATAGTTATAAACTCATTCCTTTCCAAGTTTCCAACCAGCACACGAATTTTAGACTCAACAAGGCCAATCCTGATAAGAACAAGAGATGTTTATTCATTTTTAACTGTGTCCAGCACATCACTTAGATGCCTTCTTGTATTGCAATGTTAACCTATCAAAAAGTTGAGCAGATAACTAGACCTGTGTATCTTTATATGAGATGTTTCCAGTGACATTCAAGCTTTTGTTTCTAAAGACAAAGATAAGTAAGTTTAAGATGTACTCTTAACAGTTCAGATACAACATTTCCACCTATAATCTATGATGAAAATAACAAGGAGCAGATCCCAGCACTTCTGTCTGCATTTTCAAGTGCAGCAAAACCCCTTTTTACCCCAAGGATCAAAGAGAAGAGTGGTTTAGAAAAGGCTCAAGCACAGCTGTGCAATTACACCCAAGTAAACATGCAATTCTTTCTGCAGATTGACCAGTGAAAATGGAAAAATAGAATTATTTTAATAAACAAATGATCTAGTCAACAGTCTCATCAGAATCTTCCCCAAGAAATCAACCATGGCCATGAGGGCTTTAATTCCAATAAAGTACTGGTATTTTACCCTTTTACCTAAAACTCTATTAGAGTTATTTTTAAACATCAAGCTATCTTTATAGATGGCACAAGAATCATTTGATTTAAAGCACAAGCCAAGCTTTTAAGTAAAACTAAGGTGCCCTCAGAACAGGGGTCTGTTACAGAGAAGTGTTTTGCAAGCAAAGTACTAATTTTTTGATAAAGAAACACCTTGAAAAGTTAATAACACACATTACAGTGCCTTAATTCCTCACATTTCCCCTTATTTCAAGAGTCACAGTTAGTCAGCACATTCACAGAAGTTACTGTTGGCATATCTCCCTTCACTGAAGAAAAGTAGGTCTGGAATAGGCTGACAACACACCAGTGCAATCTACTCCTTAACTAAACACTACATTAAGTAAAACTATTTATGCAACCAAGTTTAAGACTCTAGAACAGTGGTCTTCAAAGTGGGGGGTGGAAGTGTATTCCATGCCTAGCTGCATAATTAAATACTTCATTTGTTAATACAATTAACAAAAATAAAGTGCAACATCAAATTGAGTTTCAACTACAAACTGGACACACATCCAAAGCCAGACTTACCAGTTTAAGTGATGCTCCTCTGTAAAGGCACTAGCAGTGAGAACAATATAATGTCTAGAAGAAAAGGAAAATAAAACACACTAGCTCAGGGCTTTATTCTACATTCTAAATATTAGGTGGGGTTTTTTGTTGTAAAAACAGTGTCAGTGGCATAAGACAGTTTTTCCTATCTTTTCTGTGCTTATTCTTGCCAAAATTTGTATGACTACCTCCAGTTTCTTTAAAAGAAAAAAAAACCAACAAACCAAAACCAAACAAAAAAACCAAACTCTAAACTGAAACACATCAATACAATCTTCTATTTTAGACCCCAAGTTAAAACTCATTATGCTAACCAGTGAGTCACTTCAGGTTCAGACAACAGATTTCATACATACTTGTACTTCTGAAAGAAGTTCAGTGGTTCAAAGAGCTTCGACCAGTCCGATTTTCCTTTGAGAATCTCATCTGTAACTTCAAGACCTACACAATTAAGGTTGAAAACCTTATTACCATTCTGTTTTTAAGACTATAAACTTTACAAGACTGACAGTAATTGACAGATCAAAAAGCAGGAATTCCCTTGACACACTGCAGATCTACTACAACAGTTCATCATCAAACTGGTCTCATTGTCTGCAACAGGTGGACTTCCCAGAGACCTTATCCTAACTAAAACACCTCACTGAGCAAAACTAGCTCAGATAATGTGGTTTCAAACAGCAGGAATTATACTGCTTAGCCAGATAATAAGCATGGAAAGCACTTTACCACGTTGGAACTCCTCCACCATCACTGCTCGTGTTGATACAGACACATTGTACGTGGAGTTCTGCTGTGGATAGGCTGGTGTGATGATGGGCATCACGTGGTACCGGTCTGACGGGTTCACCTGGGATGTTACAGCTTTGTTTAGCATCAGTTCAGGTCAGGAGAAAGTTTAAAAGGCTTCTGAATTCAGTGTTCACATACCCTAGGGTCCCATACTGGCAAATTAAGAAAGCTCTCTTCAAGTCGCTTCAGCAATACCGGCTTTGGCCAATCCCTGGGTAAGAAAAGCCAGCGTTTCACTGCCCATTTCAAACTCTTCCATTGGATGTTGCCAGTGGAAATCTTTAAACACAACTACATCTAGATATGTTACTTCTCTATGCAAACTAAAATAAACAGTAGCTCTCACCACTTTGAAAAAATCAAGAAGAACTTGTTGATGAGAGTAGAGGCCAAAGCGTTCGGGTAGAGCTGGCATATCCTCGCTACCAGCATCGCCCAGGAAACTCCACCAAGAAACCCCATCATGTTGGAGTAAACACCACGTCCTAGAAGGGGTACCATAGTCAGTCTGTAGTCTTACAGCACCAGCTTCACAACCCTAGCATACTTTAGCCCCAAAGTCATTTATTTTTGCAGTGCAGCGAGGCCAAAACTGCTGTTTATTGCCACACTGCTTCTCAAAATACTGCTAACTCTAAAATTTGCTTATGCTGCTACAGCTACTGCTTCACTCCAACCTCTCTTTAAAAAAAAAAAAAGTTCTGCTATTCTTCTGGTACTTGCTCTAGCCACATGCACAAAATGGTATTTTCTTAATCCTTTTGTACTTAACTTAGTATTTTTACCATTTGTAATCAGGTTGTCTTGTAAGCATTAAAAACCACGAGGAATCTACCACATGGACAGACCCTGAATCTAAACTAAAGGAGGTTTCAATTTAACAACTGTCATTTAACAGCAACCCAAAGCTGAGGTACACCCAGTAGTAAGCATGAGACACCTCTGAAAGGTTTAAAGACCACAAACAATCCCGTTACTCACGTTTTGCCCACAGTTTAATTGCCCGGAGTGTGAGGCGGAAGTTCTCTAGATTTGGCACCAAACGTAGTATTTCATCAGTAACCCTGCTGCCTGCAAGACAAAAGTTGAAGTGTAGAAGTTCCTAGCAACAGGCACAAGTCAGTTTTATGCTGATCAATAGTTTGTTCAAGCCTATGAACACAAGTTTGGATTAATTCTTTTGTATCTCCTTAAAAAATTACAGATTACACACGACATTCGGTATCACTTCAGGTAACTGGTGCCTTCAACAGCTTTTTCATAGTTTAAACACCAAATAACTATTTTTAATAAGGCCTTTGTACAGGATGTTTTGGCCATAAAAGACAAGAAATTCCACCTCACCCTTTCCATGGAGGGTGGCAGAGCACTAGAGCAGCTGCCCAGGGTGGTCATGGAGTCTCCCTCTCTGGAGACATTCCAAACCCACCTGGACACATTCCTGTGTCACCTGCTCCAGGTGACCCTGCCTTGGCAGGGGGGTTGGACAAGATGATCCCAGAGGTCCCTTCCAACCATAACTATGCTGTGATTCCTTAATTCCAAAAAGCCAGGTTTCTTTTGACAGCCAGGAACCATTAAACCAAATGGTGTTAAGGAGTGAGCAAGTCAGACTTCAGGTATTTTAATTATTTTTTTTTTTTAATGAACTACCACACATTCTTTATCAAGTGCCCTACCTGGTCATGTGAGTTGCTGTGGAAAACTGAACACTGCACACAAACCAATCAAAAAATACAAGTCTATCTGAACACACAACTCCTCAAAACATCTAAATTGAAGCCCACTCATCGCCATCTCAGAACTCAAGTACACAGGACATCAGTTCTACAATCTGTACAGACACGTGGGTTGTGTAATGGGCATTCTGTGCCAATTCCAGGCCAATTTCAGTAACACTTTCTTTTTAGAGGTGTGTAAAACACACTTACCATTTAAGCTCCTTATGCATCTTATATCCAGGCTCCTCAGGCACGAGTCGTCTCTGAGATCGAGATCATCAGACACGGTTGGCATGGACAGTTTTGCAAACACAAGATCAATCTTAAAGAGAGAAAGGTTCCAACCATGAGTTTACAACGCAGCACTGCTTGCAAACAGCACACTAGTGAGGGACACTTTGGACTCTCAGTCAACTCTAAAAAGAGTGGTTAACGTTTGTTTTTAGAACTATGTGACCACAGATAAATCTGCCAAGAGATTTGTTTGCCAGAAAACAAAGTTGCACTAAGTTCCATATTTATTTACAAAACCACCTCTTTTTTTCCCCCCCCAAAGTTGGAAAGATTACTCTAAACTTAGAATTCCTGTTAAGAGGAAATTTAAAATTAACCACAGAACTAAGATCTAAGTTCAAACCACCCTAACTATACTTCAGCAAATGAGAGAGCATTTTCTTTATGCTGTAAGCCCTTAAGTATCTAGTTTTTATAGAGTCTGAGGCAAGAAAATTATTCTGGGAATGTCTGTACCAGATAAAGGCCACAAAAGGGTCATTGAATAAGTGTCTTCATGATGGCTTCCTAGGGACTTATTTTCCTGTAGGATCCCATTTTACTCAGGGTCTCCTCCTGGGATAGGCTGTGGTCAAGCTGTTTAACTACAGTTTCCTGTAAGGTACCAACAGCCTTGTAAAACAGCACCATCACAGGGCCCTGGAAAAGTTATCCCATTCCAAAGCAAGAAAAAAAAAAACCACCAAACCTAAAAGTTAAAATTCTTACCTCAATGCCATCAAAGTCAAATTTGATAACTGGCACATAGGCATCCTCAATGGCCTGTGAAGGAGAGCATGTGCATAATGAAACATCGTTTTGCTGCTTTAATGTTTCTCCTGTAGTATGATAAAGTACAGAACTTTAAACTGCTCAACTCCCCAGTACAGAGTTGCTTCCAAACACAAAGAAAATTGCTAATAACCCTCCAGCAGTGTAGCACTATTATGGTACTAACACTAGATTTTATTAAAAAGTTATTTAGGCAAGGGATTCAGGGGCTGATCATGTGTTGTAACAAACTGTCAGTGCACAACAAGCCATCAGGATCAGTGGTTGTAAGCCCCTTCCTACATCTAAGATGAAAGCCTATCTTCCAGGTACAACCTGGCTTTTTGATACAACTGACTCATTCCCAAACACAGGGAGAGGAGAAGAAACCACAATAACTCTTATGTGATGCACAGTCCTCAGGGGAAGAACCCAAAAGCTGGACATAAACATTTTCATGCTGCATAAACCAGTATTTTAGCAGGTGCTCCAGAAACAATTTCTATTTTAACTTGGGCTTGTAAGACATTTACTACTAACACAAGTCTAACATGAATATTCTTATAGTAAAAGTTGCACACTCTACCAGGTTTACTCACTCTTAGGTTTTTTACTTCCTCTCGATTTTTCAGTTTTTCAAAGAATGACTGAAAAAAATCCGATCTCTCCACATGACTGGGAGCAACACAAAGGGCATCTATGTCAGAACCTGCCAAGAGATTCCATTTGTTCTGTTATTTGCTGGAAGCCACTTTCCAACACCAGAACTACGACCAGACACTGACAGTACTACCTTTAGTGTGCACTCCAAGCCTATAGGAACCAAATGTAAATATCTTGCCACCAAGATGTTCTATTATTGAAGGGGGAAGATTCTGTGGGTAGAAGAGAGAGAGTTTAAGGTGCACGTTGTCCTACATGCAAGTTTAACTAGTTATTTAGGAAGACTATAACAGGCTCCATAAACACTTCTTTTCACTCCCAGACTGGGTTTTTAGTTTAATAGACTGGTTTTCTGAAGCGAGTTGAGCTTCCAACAATAAAAAAAAAAGAAGATTGAGTAATGTAGCAGTACTCCTATTAATTTATACAAATTAAGACCTATTATTAGCCTTCCCTGCAGCAGAGGCACATAAATTAACACAATCTAAGAGCCATTCAAAAGGCATGTCTAGGGTAATAATTTCAAACTAGATTGAGTGCTGTAGGCTGTTTGGGGCAAAATTAGTGCCAATTTACCACCTTCCTCATCCACAAGGTGTTGTTTCAGCCAATTCACAAAATTTATTCAGTGCCCCAACGACTTTGAAACCTTGATCTTGCAGAATCCCTTATACCTTATTTCTACAGCAGTCACTACAGTTCTACTTGATACTTTAAAGCTGAACTTTAGCACAAATCCTAGTGGTATGGCCTTTAAAAGAAATCAAAAGGCTTCAGCTGTTTTGATAAAAACACATAAAAAACTCCTTACCTTGCTCTCAGCAAGTTCTGAAATCCATTCTCTGACCAAGTTATTCAGTTTACCAAGGACAGTCGTCCTGTAAAAAAACCTCACACTAAGTTTGATTTAAATACAAACAAAAAAAAAAAAACAAAACCAAGAGGTTAACAAATTTTACAGCCTTGTTATACCTCTGGTACAGTTCTTCCTTATCTTCAAACACCCCGAATGGCTTCATGGCTTCAATCAGCTTCTGAGTGTGAGTGTGGTCTATGTCACTAGGAGGAGCCAAGCTAATTGGAGAGGTAAGTCCATAGTGCCCTTGAGGCTGGTTCTGCTGCCTGGAAGTACTGTGAGAAAATAAAGGACTGAGTACATATTAAAAAGAAAAAAAAAATACACACCTTATTGGAAAACACCCTTCAGCTTACAGGTTTCCATATCCCCCTTCTGCTCTTTTACCCAGTATTAACATAAGTGAGGGGAAAAAAAAAAAACAACAAACTTCATGATTTTTAGATAACTTGAGCCAACTTAGGAGATACAACTACTCTAAAGAAACCAAAATCAAACAAACATTTGTGGATGTAAGAAATTATCCAAGTATGACACCACACACAGGATAACTTTTAGGCACATTTCACTTTCCTGTCTGTTTTGATTTAAGGATATTCCCAACAGCTGCCTGCTAACATTAAACAAGACAATTTAACTTCTTTTAAGTGTATTTGTGGTGTTTTGACTGATTCTGTAAGGGCACTACAGTTGATTGTAGAGGCATATAATGAAGTGGTCTGTTAAACAGAGTTGGTGCAATAAATTCAGTGTGTCATTACATAGAGCCCTTGCTTTAGAAAGGGGGAAATGGAGGAAAAGCACCTTATTTTGCATTACTAGTTGAAACTGGGACAGAGAAAGGAATGGGACAGGAGGTAAGAATGGTGCTTAATGCATCAAAGGTCTCTACAGAAATGGTAGTAAAAGGGGGAAACACTAAAAGGTCTGCACAGCTCATCATACTTGCCAGAGTTCATACCCAGACCCTAAGGACAAAGAGATTAATGTGCCATTATTCCAACTGGGTAATTTCCACCTCCACATATGGACAACTTCAAAGAATTACTGAGTTGGTAAAGAGATGTGTGTTACTATTTAAGATACCCAACCCATCTTGGTTGGAATAAGATTAGGAAATGCTCAAAGGACAGCTTCCCCACTTGATTTTAAAAAAAAGACAGCTGATTACATAGTTCCTTCTTTCTAATTGGAGGGAAAATATTTCCCTCTCTCAAAGTGACATTATCAAACTTTGCACATAGCTTTTAGTCACCTAGTGGGGGGTTTTTTCCCCCTTCCTCTCTACAAGCCCATTTTTCAAGCTTTGTTCTATGTGTTTTCCAAGAAGCTGGGGGTAAGTATTAGGACTGTAGTCCTATCAACTAGTCTTCCAAGTCAGAATATCTATTTAGTTACAAGTGTAACCAGGGCTTGACCTAATCAAATACACACAGACTTCCACTCCATAAATAAAAATATTTATAATACATATTTTCCTTATGATATCATTTTCATAACAAATACAGGAGGAAAGCCTGTGCTTAATTGCTGTGCATTACAACTGAATCAAAACACCTACAGCAGCAACCACTTCCAAGTTTTATGCATTTCTTGCATTGTAAGACTTGTACCTCACAAAGTTTGCACAGAACAAAAATGGAATTTAGACTACACCAGCATTTAAGATCTTTGCAGGGTACAGAAAGGCACCATCTGCCTTTCATTGCCCCATTCTTCCTACCTGTCACATAATTAGAAAGTGACATAAAGGACAACATCAATTAGATAAATTTAGTATTATCAATATCAAATACATATAATCAGATAGTATTTATATCAAGTTCTTCTAGTCAACAGCAGATATTTTTCAGTTGCTTGTACATGTTACTTAAAGCTCACAACTCAAAACCTGAGGAAAACAGCACTTGGAAGTTTTTACTGAGTGGCTTCTGCCCAATAGAATTTGTCGCCCTTTTGGAATTAAAAATAAATAAAACCTTATTTTGCTTTCTCAAGTGTGCCGCGCTTCCGGGCACATATAATTAAGTGATCTTATGGATCTTAACGCCCGTGGTACACCATCCATTCACCCTCCTGTTTAAACGAGAACCCTACTGCAATTTAACATTTTTCCCGACTCCTGCTACAATTTGCGCACCACAGCCAACACCTCCGACACGCGTCGGTTCTGATACATCCCACTTTCACACAAAAATCCAACTCAAAGGGGTTTATTCCAGGTTTTGCCCCTTTTTCGCAGCTTCACGAGGCAGCGGGGCGTCTCTCCCACACGCTCCCAGAGCCGGCGGGCAATTCACAACCAGGCGGGTGATGGCGTCCCCTCCAGCCACCATCGGTGCCGGGGAGCAACGACTGAGAACCAGCTCCCGAGCCACCAGAACAAGACAGCAGAAAACCGGGAAAACCGAGGAACGACCCCACCACCTGGGACTTTCGGGGAAGGGAGCCCAGCTGCACCCTTCGCCGCTGCCGCACCAGCTCATGCTGCGCGGAGCCCGCAGGCAGCCGCCGGCGGGGTCAAACCTCCGAGCGCTCCCCGTGCCCGAGGCTGGGGCAGGGTCGCTCCTCCGCAGGGCTCGGCGGGACGCCCGGCCCCACAGCCCCGTCACCGCCGCTCCTCGCCCGCCATTGCCGTTGCTCGGCGACGGCACCGCCGCCACCACATGCGGCGAGTGCCGGGCGAAGGCAGCCCCGCCACCCGCGCTCCACCATTTATTTCAACCACAATTCCTTCCCTCGACAGGAAGGAGGTTTCGGCTCCCCCGCCCTCCCTCCCCGGAGAGCCCCCCAGGGCTCCCCCCCTCACAGGGGGGAGTCGGTCCGGCGGGACTCCCTCCCGGCGCTGATCCCCTCAGGGCAGGGTGGGGCATAGCAGGGCAAGGCGGGAAGGCGCGGCCGCCTCACCCGCGCGTCTCCTTCATGGCGCGCGCGCGCACATCCCGCGCCGCCCGCGCTTCCCGCCTTTCTACTCCGCCGCCTTCCCGGCGGCCCCCGCGCGCCCGCCCGCCCGCCCGCCCGGCGCCCCCTGGCGGCTGCGGCGGCGAGTTGTCCCCTTCACGTCTCCTCATGTCCCCTCCGCCGCTGTGTCACAGGGACACCGAGCGCGTACCGGAGGGGATAGTCCTTCCCTGTGGTGGCTGTAGCCTTCCCTGTGGTGGCTATAGCCTTCCCCGGGGAGGATATTCCTTCCCCTGTGGCGCTGACACACCCCCCCGAGGCTGGGCGGGTCCCCGCCGTGAGGGGGTCCCGCAGCGCCCCTGCGCCTCCCTCACACAGCCGAGGGATGTTCCCCCTCCTGACACCCCCTTCCAGACAGAAGGGAGAGGAAAAAAAATCAAACAACAAACCAACCAAGAATCGCTGTTGTATTAGTTTGTTCTCATCCAGTACGTGGTGAAGAGCAAGCCCAGTGTCCCCTGACTTAAGCTGGTGTGGAGAGGATTTAACACACATTGCTGATGACAGCAGTTGAGTACTCACAATAACTTAACTGCCATATATAATTTTCACGGGGTCATGGAATAGGAAGGGACCTTAAAGATCATCCAGTTACAACTCCCTGCCACGGGCAGGGACACCTTCCACTATCCCAGGTTGCTCCGAGCCCCATCCAACCTCTCCGTGGACACTTCCAGAGATGGGGCATCCACAGCTTCTCTGGGCAACCTGTGCCAGGGCATCACCACCCTCACAGGGAAGAATTTCTTCCTAATATCCAATCTAAACCTACTCTCTTTCAATTTGAACCCATTCCCTGTTGTTCTGTCATTGCATGCTCTTATAAATAATTTTGCCCCATCTTTCCTGTGAGTTCCCTTCAGGTACTGGAATACTATAATAATTTTTGGGCCAACATAGCCTGTCATAAGCTGAATATTAAACCAACCAAACACCCTGTGAGACCATGACACTTAGATGACAATTCCCCGCTTGCATTTGAGCCTGTGAAAAAGTTAAAAATCAAAAGCCTGGTGCTTCTGCGAAGTTGAATAAACCTTCGGGAAAAAAGTTTGCTTCCCCACTGCCCTGATGCCTTGCCATATCACAGCCTTTCTCTGAGATTATCACAGGATTTCTGTACTTTTCTGGGTTGTCTGTAGCACCTTTGCTGAGGTAAAATACGTATTATCTTGCAGGACACTTTGAAGAAACACAAACTCAACCTTTGCCCTGAACATTTAACAAATTAACAAAACATGTACTTTTTGCAGGATAGCCTTACACACCAGTCTCATATAACTTCATGCTATGGAGAGCTAAAAATTACTTTAGCTATTAAATATTTGCACGGCAGTACTTGTGGTAACATTTCGAAGTCTTTGATCTGATTGATGCTTCTGCAAGGAGTTGCATTGGTAAGGACAAAAAAAAAAAAAAATCGAGCAAACTTATTGACAGTTTTTGTTCAACCACTAGTCATGTCCTTTTTATTCCTAGAAGTTTATCAGGGTTTTCTTTAACACCTTGTTGTCCTCACAACACTACTGTGATCCTACTGTCAGGAAAACTGTTGTATACTGCTTCCTCTTCTTTTCTCCCAGGTTCATCCCATCTATTTTCCATAAGGAAAACAACTTGCCTTTATTTTTGCCGAGTTTATGTGGCCAATTATCCACGTTTATTTTTTTAAAAATCTGTTTCAGCTGCGTGCTTCAGTACCCCAGCGGGAAGCTGCATGTGCCCACAGGTGCGATGGGAGGTTTTTAATGCTTTTATTTAAATCACCTGCAACATTTAGGGAAAAAAAATTAACAGCTCGTCAAGCACAAAAGTTTTTCTTCAGGTGCAATTCTAATTTTAAATTGAAGTGAAGAGTAATCAAGCTTAACTGGGTTGCTTCAGCTGTAAACTATTAAAGAGAAAAGGCAGGGGGTGCCTGGGAAACAGAAGGTATTAAGGATGGCTGGGGTGAGATGGTCAGGTCGTGAGCTTTTTCGGTGCCTAGAGCTTGGATCCACAAATAATGCACTTTTTTTCTGGAAAAGAAACCATTGTGAGGAGGTATGAGAACATAAATTAAGTAGAGTTTTTATTTTCCTTGAGTTTATGAATTCTAGTTTCCAGTGTTATCTGAGGTGACTGATTGTGCTGGCTCTTCAGTGAGTAGTATTTTTTTCCCCCTGCAGAAAATAAGGGTCTTCTGTTACTTGCCACTTAGTTGCTCTAACTTTAGTTACTTACTATTAGCATTGTTTTTCTAACATGTAAGGTGTTGTATTCTGCCTGTGTAACATTTACAGTTTTATGTGTAGCAGTGACTAAGTCATGTTATGTTTCAGAGTGCACAGAATTTTGGGACAGTTTGTTTCAAGGTAGTGCTTTTCTCCGTTGGGTGTGTTATGTGAACTTTAAAACGCTTCTGTGTAGTGCCTGGGTTATAGAAGTGCCTGAAAACTAATTAAATATTGTAGTTGGAGTTCCTCTTTGGTGGGTGTCTGTGTTACCCAGATAGTAACACAGAGGGGATGGATGTTTAGGTTTGTTTGTTTTTTAAATTGCTAATATGTCTTGAAGGAGTAAATATTCTCTGTAGTATAAATGAGGTGATATCTGAGTACGTTTAGTCTGATAGAGGGTATTACTAATTTTATGGAGATGTGCTTTATATTTATAAACACCTAGGCTTTGCATTTTCTCATGTTACAGTCTGTACATATTATTTTAATTTTATATGTGAAGTTAGTGGTGGTGTGATGTGTCTTATAAATCACCTATGGGACACCACGTGTTTGATGGACTTCTGAAGTTCAATACTCTACTTATTCCTGGTTAAAAGAAGCTGTCTACGATCCTTATTACAATCCTGCTGTTGTGTCTTACCCCCTTTCCACTCCGGTTTCTTCAGCTGCTGCCCCTGAATTCCATAGGGGATATTTGCTTGTAAATTCCCGTGCCTTTGCAGTAGAAAGTGGCAATCTTGTCCTTTATTTTTTTTCCCCCTAACAAACTGTTCTTGTCTATTCAAGGTGTGATGCGTGTTGTGCTTGTCCTTGAGCACACCTGTAAATGCAGAGATGACTGTTAATTAATTCTTGTCAAGTAATTCACTTGTCTGTGCTAGAGACATGGAGGTTTTCTTATGGGGATGAACACAACGATTGGCTTTATAGGACCAACCTTTCTCCATAGACAGATGCACATTAATATTACCACAGTCAAAAAATTTCAGGATGCCTGTGTCACTTGGCTTGTTCAGCTTAGGGAAGAAGAGGCTGAGGGGAGGACAAGTTGTGATATTTTAATATTTTCTTCATTTTATAGTGCTTTTGCAGATGTGTTGTAATCCATAAAAAAAAGATAGATTTGTCCAGAAATATATTTATACTCTTTTATTTGGGAAAGTGCTTCACAGATCTTATCACATTTAAGTGTTTTAACATTTAATGATTAAATTATAACATTTTAACAATTAAAGAAGAGTGGAACTTTAGAACAGATTTTTGAAGGCAGCTTTGGAGGAATTTGAGGAATATGCCTGAAAAGTTATATACCAACTATTGGAACTGAACCCTTCTGCTTCAACATAAGAAACCTGACTTGAGAGGTGTGATATTAAAATACTATCCACATCACACAAACTTATCAGAAAAACAGTTTATTCCAGCTTTGTATTTATGCAGAGGATCTTATCTATGTAATGTACTATATTTCACTAGAGAGATTTCTGTCAGCAATAATTCACATATATATATATATATATAGGCTGTGAATATCAACTATGAAATTCAATTCTGGAAAGCTGCATTTTGTAGTAAATGTTCTCAAGACTCACCAATCTATCATGTTGTGTGGAAGATCTATGTTGAGAGATAACACTGAACAGCAGAAGGTGGGGTTACTGAAGATGGATTTCAGATGGGTGGATTTAAACAAGTACCTTGTTGTGGGTTTGGTTTTCTCTATATTTTTGAACTTTATCAATTTACTTAAGGGCTGTGGTTCTATAGATATTGGTAACCTTACAAGCTGCTGATAAATGTAAATGAATAAAGCATTCATGTTTTAAGCTAGGGTGAAAACCAAGCTTTTTCCTTGGAGGGCATCCCTTTGGGTCTGTGCTGTTACACAGGGTCTTCCTAGGCTGGCTTGCTCCTAATGGCCATTAGCTCCTCATATGGCCCATTCCAGAGGATTCCTAACTTAACTGCAATCACTTGGTAGGATTTCAACTCGCCACTGGATGACGAGCCAGCAAAACAATACCTCTGCTTCGCTTTCCCAGGGGAGTCCCTAATGCTTAGCATGAAAAAAGTTGCAGCTCTTCACCTGTCCAGCAATGAAAGGCTCGACTTGGACTTGCACAGGCTTGTAGGGCAGGTGCAGTGGCACCAGGAGATGGACGGTCACTCCCTTGTTTCCCTTCAATTGAAGCCACGATTAATGATGGTGTTACCAGCTCCTAGAAGGGGTTAGTTAATGGGAACTAACTGTGAGCTCGCTGAAGCAGCACTAATCTCCCTGAAGTGTCTGCCTTTGATCCGCTCGTTCTCTCTCAGCAAGAGAGAAATAGCCACGGGACAGGAGTGCTTCGTTTACAATCGTGTTAATTTTGCTTCAGGTTTGTCTTTAGCTGCTGGAGATTAATGAATCAAAATGGTGTTTAAATTTACAACCAGTTCTCTTCTGATCGCTTGGCAGTATTATTTCTGGTTGTGTTCCACTTTGATTACCTGAGCTGGGTCATCCAGAGGACTCTGCTGTTCTGCCATCTGAGGGGTGGGGCACAGCCACAAACGTCTGGGAAACAGTGAGACAGCAGAGGGTGTCGAGGATCTTTTGCTTTTCCAGCCATTTCCAAAGCTGTGTATTTGTTGCACCCAGGTCCAAATCCATCGTCTGCCTTTCCTCTGGGCTCATTTTTGCCCCTACAACAATCTTCTCTGACCTCTGATTCCACCAACATGCCTCAGATGTGGGGACAGTATGTTTGGGATACTCATTTAATGGGAAGTGAAGACAGGACCTGTGATGCTTGACAGTGTAACATAAGCAGGATCTGCTAACATTTGGACAAGCAGGTGGCATAGGAAATCCTAGGTTTGACTACAAGGAGAAACCTTGGGTGGTGAAGTGTTTGAATCTCCCATAGGCAGCCTAAATAGATTGGTTCTGTAAAGATTTGATTTGAACTCTACCCTCCAAAAAAGGTATTATGTGCATGAAATTCTTTGCTGTTGCAGCTTACCTTTAATGAGTTTCCCTCTGGGAAGGAAAATGGAGTGGAAGGTGCACTTGTAATTTAAGATTATTTCTCTAGAACAAGAACAGTGATCTGTGCTGGCTACACCTGAAAAAGGAAAGAAAAATATTACGTAGTAGGTGTTGGTTCAGAAAATCTCTTGGGTCAGAAATAGTTGCCAGGAAGATATTGTCCAAATTTACTGGGGTATATATACCCCTTGTAGCTTTTTTTTTCCTTATCATACTACCTTCATTTTACAGGTAATATTTATTTTACAGGGGTACTGAAGAGGTGTAACTTCTTATTGTTGAAAAACAGTTTTCTCTGATCTGAATGGAGATTTCTACAGATAAATTACTTAATGAACAGTTTTACTTAGAGAATACACACACATATATATTTTTTTTTCTTGATAGAGGAAGAGAACAAACCTGTTTAATATTTGGGTTTTTCTTCTACGATGGGGACCCAAGTCCATGGGCAGCTGATGGTGTGTGACATGGGTTTTCTAGTTCCATTATAGTTGGAACGTGGCTGTGAGCCTGTTTCTGAGCATTAAAGCCTGATGCTAATACCTCTGATGCACTGTCTCTCATCGTGTTGAGGAGTCTTCCTTGGCATGAATTCATTAGTTTCATGCAGAGATCGTATATAATTCTGATTGCAGCTTGCAGGGGAACTTTAAAGAGGGGAGTGGATGCTGGTAATTACTGAAACACCTCAATTCTGTGTGTGAACAGGGAGAAATTTTCATATCCGTTAATCTCGGAGTAAAACCTCGTTGAAGTTTTTATTTTTCCTTGCCTTTTTGTGTGACAGTGTTAGGTTCAACTCCTGTCAAAAAAAGAGTGAATTTGATTAGGAACTTGAGCCCACAGCAAGGAACTCCAACTGACCACCTTCACCCTGTGCTTGAGGAGGCAGAGTTTCACCTCTTCAGCTGCCAAGGTTTTTGGGGAGGTTGTGTAGGTGTTCTTCGTTTCCACCAGTTCTTGAAACTGCCCACTGTTTGAAGGGAAACAAAACTAACAGAAAGCAATTAATAAATCATTCTGCTCCTGTGTAAAACACGAATTTTACTGTTCCTTTTGATAATTGTTCCCAGGACCTATTTTCCCACGGTGTGTGTTCCCCATATTATTTATAGTGAAATGAGAAGGGAGAAAATGGAGGGTGAAGACAAACTATTGATTTTCTCTGTGAACTTACTTCTGTTTTGGGCTTCCCATTAATATTAGGTGTATTTGTGGTGTTTTTCCTGGGTAATTATGAAGGGGCAACTTATGGGGATTACTTGAACCATATTACAGAATGATGAAGGGATAAGAGCTTAGAAAAAATAGTGCAACATAAATACTGGTTTGGCTTTTCTGCTGCACTTAGACCTCCAAATTTCGAGGGGGAAAAATATTTAAACTTAACCAAAGGTACTGCCATATTCTTCTGAAGGAAATGTTATAATTTACAGAGGTTGGAGAGGAACAGGAAAAGAGGAGCAACAGGCATAACTAGAGCTCAACTTGTTTAAGAGGGTTTTGTGATTTTTGGCACTTGTATCCAGTTTGGTGCATTGTTCACAGGGCTTCTTTGAAGTTGATTAAGTAAACCACAGGTAATTGTTCTTTTTTGTTTGAAGAGTTGTCTCATCAGGGAATTGGTAGGCGCAAGGGAAGCACGGAAATGATGCTGATTTTCTCATAATTAAGTCTTTAAAAAACCAAAAATTAAGGGGAAAGAAAAAAAGAGATGAAGCAAAGGAGAGAGCGACAAGTAATGGGCTGAAAAACTGGCAAACAAACATATAGGACAAAATCAATATTTCATACAAATATGCAAGTGCTTCCATTCACATTAAATTTTTTAACACATCTGTTGTGTATTCTCTCAGCTACAGGTAAAAATTGGGTGAGAGAACAGAAAGCAAGAGACAAACAAATGAGCAGTGGAAAAGATGTGTGTGATGTTCATGAAAACTGCTTGTAAATAAGGCAATTCAAGGGCTGCCATCAGGAATGCAGCACCTGGGATGGATATTCCAGTGGGTGGGAGAAATGCTGAAATATTTTTGAGCTCCTCAAAAATCAGGGTTCAATCTTGGGTGCATCAAATCTACTAAAATACAAAGGGTTTCTAGGTGGTATAAACACAACTCACTCCTGTTTAAAGTTTTCTTCATGCTGTAAGAAAAGAAGAAAATGGCAGTTGTGCAAATAAACCCACAGACTATATGAGCTCACAAATTCTTACTGGTAATCCAGCAGTCACATTTCTGTCTTTATTGTACTTCCATCCACCTGGTTTTTCTTAAATAATATATATTTAATCCTTTTTCTGTTAACTTCCAGACTAAAGTGAAAATTTTATTTTTTGCTTGCTGTTTGCAGCAGTGTAATAAAGGGATTGTGTTCACAGGGAAGATGGTGAAGATTTCAGGTGTACTGGGTTCTTGTTTTCTGGGATTATTGGAGACTGATTCACTAGGAATTTGTTGCCAGATAAGTTTTCCATCTTTAAAGCACCCTGTTTTCCCCGAGGAGCTCTTATTTAATTGATGATAACTAGATATAGTAACTGCTTTCTGGCTCAGTTCACCCTTCAAAGAGAAAGTCTCTAGGTGTTCTTTGCTATTTTGTACAGGAGTATTTAATTATTCCAGAGATTTAAGAAACAATGCTACCTTATGCAAGGTTGCTTTTAATTATGCTCTTCTCATCTGCCAGACTTTGGGGATATTTTACCATAGTGTGAAGCCAGGGAGAAGCGTGAGTTCAGATTTGTACTTTAGTCTTTGCAGAGTGCTGGTTGTTTGCACAGGTGATTCAGCAAAGTAAAGCTAAGAATTAAAGTTACCCAGCTCAAACCATACCCATCTTGATAAATGATTTTGGTCACATCGACGTGGCCATGATAACAAAAAAAAAATTTGGAAACGGAGGGGAATGTTCAGTCCCAGCTGTTGGGAAGTGGAGGGAATAACTGTGGCTTCATGTGTCTGTGAATTTGATACTTGGCACATCTGTGCAAGTATCCTTTTTGTTGAACTGCTCATTCCTCCCCCCTGAGGGATGACCAGAAAATTCTTGTGTTTCTGTGGACTGTTGTGTGATGCATTTGAGTAATAAAACTGAATATGCTCTGTCTGGATTAATACAACTGGTTGCTGTAATTCCAGAAAGCAGTGGGTTTCTGTTAAACTGAGCTTGCTGGAATCATCATCTTAACACTTGAGTTAGATTTCGGTGATTGAAACACTGTATTTGTCCCTCTTCAGTGTGAGGCTCTTGAAATTATTGATTCCTGAATAAACTTTAGGCTCCTGCAGGGATTTGCAGTGGGCGTGTGATCCTTCCACACGTTTCACACTGTGTGAAGTGGACTCTGCTGTGACTCTCCACGAACTCTAACCCGGTTTCTTTTCCATGTGCCCCTCTTGGCTGTGCCATGCATCTTCCAGGTCCCCTGCCTGAGGAGCACAGGTAGGGAAGAGCTCAGCTCTGAAGCTCTGAGAGCTTCTGGCAACAAAACCACGGTGATCCCACTGTGTGAGAATTGTCCTCAGTGTGGCACCAACACGAGTGCAACTGTATCTCTGGATTGTCTGGTTCTGCTTTAGGATTTCTTTCAGTGCCCACAGTTTCTTGAGGCAACGACCAGGAAGTAAAATTAATTTTTTGAGGCATAAATAACATGATGAGGCACTAAGGTGTTTACCTGGTGTGTGTGTTCTCCACCTCTCATTAGTCATGGCTGTGGAAGAACCTAGTTGCCAAATATTTGATTCATAACTAGGCTGTGCAAATTTTGCTAGCACGTAATAGTATGAGGTAGAACGTAAATTCTGAGTTGAGGTCTCTCCTAAAGGCTGGGTCTAAGGTGATAACTGTTATCCTGCAGCTCAGCATCTCGGTATTTATTTTTCCTCATGTAGAAATCATCTGTATTTTTCACTAACGTGCCTAGACTGCTATACCTCTGTCCTGGGACTATAACTTTATAGATTGATTATTTTTTTTTCCCTTCTTTAAACTACATATGAATTCATTTCATTTATCCTTTCATGTAGCCCATCAATGAGGCACGTAGGAAGATAAAAGTATTAATTACCTTCAACTATGAAGACTGGGAGTAAAGAGGTTTTCATATTGCTGGTTTCATACTGTAATTAGCAGCATCCAAGAGTGCAGAACTTGAAAAAGATTAGAAAAGAAACCTCAGTGCTCTTCAGCCCTGCAGCTTTCCAAAAAGTATACAGTAGATTTTCAGTCTAGTGGATATTTCTTAGTTGGCAACAGATAAAAGCCTCCAGCTTCCTGGGAGAGGACCAGAGCATGGAAAAAGCTGGTTGCATAGTCACTGGTGGAATCCCTTTAATACTGGCTGGGTGATCTTGAGAATTTTTAAAATAACAGTGAGGAGAATCTAATTTCAGTGAAGCAGAGTTCACTCTTGATAAAGGGCCTTCCAGAAACTCGTTCTTTGTAACTATAGAAACTCCTAAATTTTCTAATCTTTGATGGAGAATGAGAACAGACTTTGCTGAGTTCTCAGTAAATCCCAGAGCTGATAGTGAATGCTTAACACACTGAATATAGTAGGAAAGAGGCTCTTTGGAACTTGCTTCCAGTAAAACATTCTCTAAATCAGAGTAATATCCTCACTAAGCTGCTTAATAATGAAAATGGTGGTCAGAGGAATGTAGTGGTGAATGTCCTTGGAGGTGGGGAAAAATAGGCTGGAGCAATGTAAGTTAAATTTCTGCAGTGAGTGATTATTATCTCTGATCACAGCTCTCTTTTAGGAAATCAAAATCAAAACCAAGTGTACTTCTTTTGCACTTAAAGAAGAAAACAAAACTTGTGGTAGCACTGAACAGGAGTGGAAACAATACAGACTGAGTGCTAGGGAGCCAAATAAAAACCTGTATAATGGAAGGAAGATGAAAGACTACTTTAAATCTACTACTTTTAAATCATAAATCTATGATTTAAAGATAAGTGTGTGGTGAAAGTCCCTAAAACAGTGAGCACTACTTAAATTTGAACAGGATTTGGTATGGAATCAAGTTCAGGTGGAAGTGGTTCATCTTGAACCCAAACTAGTTCTTCCAATTCTGATAGAAAACTTGTTGATTCTCCTTTAGCTTTTGTCAAATGGGAAGGAAAAAGAAAAAAGTGGAGTGATGGGGAAGACTTTTTTGAGGGTGCTTTTGGGTTTTCATGTAAGGGGATCTTTGTTTATTTTGGAACCTTCCCTCCTGTAGGTAACATGCTTCGGAATGTTTGTAAAGGAATTTAGGCAGCAAAACAGGGTTTAAAAATACCACTGTGAGCTAAGTCATATCACCCTAAAGTAAATAATGAGTGATAAAGCACGACAAGGTATTCAGAGTGACTGTTCCTAAACAGTACATTTAAACAGTTGGTTTCCTGTTCTTCATGTTGCTGATTTTAAAAGACCTTGTCTCTGAAAAAACTATGAGCCGGAGAAAATCTGCCCACATCATCAGACTTGCACAGTTTAATTGCAGCCACCTCCAGAACCTCTGTGAAGACTGGAATTTTTAAATGGGTAAGGCCCCTGCCAGGAGTGAATGTCACTAATCCAACATATGAAAATTTGGTTCGCAGCAATGTTGCTTGAGAACGCTGAAGTAGTGGAGAGGAGGCTCATCAAAGAGGGAAGAATAGGATGTGAGTGCAGTCTCAACGTTTTTCAAGGAGCTGCATGGGTAGTTAGACACACAACAATTCTTTTATTTAAGATGATTAAGCATTAATAGGAGATATGTGGCTAAATACCCATGCAGGTCTTTTATAATCCAAATATCATATTTTCACAAGCCATGGTGACCCCAATAAGCACTTGAAACCCAGGAACTCGGTGCTGTTAGAGAGAACTTGTCCAATGGTGCAAAACCTGAAATTTGAAATCACTCAAACTGTTTTTCACTAATGCAGAAAGAATCTTTCTCTCACGAAAAACTTCTATTTTTTCAGGAGTATACAGCAGAACTTTATCGTATTTTTGCTTTTACAGCTGTAAATTACCTTTGTTTTCATTTTTTAAACTTCTTTATTTGGACAGGTAAAAGGTGTTCTCCCAGGTTTGATCTGAGATTTCTCCCCGGGCTGTAATTCCAATTGTTATTTTGTGCTGCTGTCTCAACACTTGTGCTTTTTTCAGATGAACGAGCTATTTTGCAATTGTCATGACTGTTGTGTATTGTTAATTAAATACTAATGCAATTAAGCACCTTTGTCTTTCAGGGAAAGAGACTACACATTCAGTTAATATTTAGTTATTATGTAGGTTGAAAAGTGTACTCATCTCTGTTTTCCAGGATCACACAGGTGCAAGGATGTGCCTCTCAGCTGAGAAACAGAACCCATGATATGGACTAAGATTCATAAACCAGGACTTAAGTCAGTGCTAACTCTCAGTGAGAGATTGGGGCTGGCACTGCTCTCTGCAGGTGACTTGCTCACATAATATTTATCTCTTTAAGCCTGTCAGTCCCTCAGACAGTCCCTGAGGTCAGGGCACACTCAGCCTCTGTGCAGCTCTTCTGCTTTTGCTGCCCAAGATGTGGGTGAGAAAAACCATGAACTGGGATCTGCCTGGTGCCTTCTACCATGTTATTTGTCTCTTTTGGAAATACCTTACTTGATACATTCTATGATTTCATTTGTGGGTTTCTTCCCTTTTTGTTTTTCAGGCTGAGATAACAGCCCTCTGGAAGAGCTGGAAAATACACAAGTAAGTTTTTAATCTTTTTGTTTTGGTTTTTTTTTCTTCCTCCTCTGAGTCACCTTTCAGAAGAGACGTCATTCACTGCTGTCTAGAGAGCTCAGAGGAGCTTCCTAACTCTGCAATTTAAATTGCTTAAGATCAGGTGGTGAGTTTTTCAGAGTCTTGGAAGAATCTTGGAAGAATTTCAAGGTGTGTTTCAGGTTTCACTGCAGTGAAAGTGCATCCAAACTTTCCATCAGCATCAGTATGAAAGCCTTGAGGTTTGGGTGGGGAATCTAGAGAAAGATGTATTTGGTTTTTGTATTAGCCCTTGTGTATCTAGAGGCAGAAGAGTAACAGAGTCTATTTTTAATTGACCTTAATATCATGTTTTGGCCAGCATGTGCAGTTACAGATGGCAGGTGATCTGGATTTGAGTTGTGCCTTCAACAGGGGCAAACAAGCACAGAGCTTGTGCAGACACCTGTATAGCTTTCCATCCATTAATATGAGTTTTAATTTTTACTAAGTGTTGTATCTCGTGTCTGAAAATTTATCGTGGCAGATGTTCCCCTCCCAAAGCGCATTTTTTCTGCTGCCCCCTTAACCAAAAAAAAACAACCTCTCCATAATCTTTTAAAAAGAATAATGAACAAAGGATTCACCCGTTGTCTGTAGGGAACTGAATGTAATACTTGCCATCCAGAGGGTTGATTTTTCCTGGGGAAAAATACAGGCTACTACTCCCTCTCCTGGCCTCGTAGGGGAAATATATGGAATAGTCAAAAGGGGGCATTCTTGCTTTTTCAGACAAATGAAAAATAAGTCATAAAATAAGTGTATAGTTAGACCTGTCATTTAGGTAGAGCAGGAATTGCTCAAGCTGACAGTCTTCAGCCAAAGCAAATATAACAGATGGAATATTAAATATCAGAAGTGATTTGCAGACTAATTTAATCTCTTGCTTTGTGGACAGAGGTTTTATCTAGCTCACCTAAGGTTTACCCAAAGCTTTTATTAATTGATGAAAATGCCCATTGTACAGTTGCACGTGCTCTTTCTGTGTATAAAAATATATATATCCCCTCCCATTGTCAGTTAAATCTCATAGAACAGTTCTTTGTATCTGTGAAAATACAAATGTGGCAGTCCTGCCAGTCTGCATAAGGATTTGCTGCGACTGATTTTTGCATTTTGAGCTTTTTTGCACTTTGGGCATATCTGGAGTTGCCAAGTGATGGTTGAACAAGCTGTGTATTATCATAAAAATCTCTTGAAAGGGCAAATCCTTATGTACAGCCAGTCTGGATGTACCTGGAGAAATTCCTGATGTCTTGTGTGGCCCTTTCTCATGGAAACAAGAGCAAATCCAGCTCTGACTGTGCAAATAGAGAATGATGTTGGTTTTAAGCTTCTGTGTTAAGAGATGTCAACAAAGGTGTTCACTTCTCAGTTTACCTGAGCACTTATAGATTAAACCTGTTCACAAACACGTTCAAACTAGTGCTGATAACTTCTGTTTATAATAAAATTTTACTCTGCTCTCAGGTATTTCTAATACTTTTATTTGCTCTGGTGTTGGGGTACTTATGATTAGGTAAAGGCTTCCTATACGTGGTAATTAATATGCTTTACTATTAATATTCTGGATCAACCTGGGGAAATCAAACTTATGACCTGGATTTAAAAAAAATCACATCTGAGGCTACATATTGTGTTCTCTTGCCTAAAGAATCATTTTCTTTGTAATTCAGTTTACCTAGCTAATGCAAATAAAAAATTACTTATGCCCTAACATTACAGAATATTTTAGCTACCATGTTTTAAAAATATGCTGTTTTTTCAACCAGTGTTGTTTTTTTACAGTGCAGCATCTAATTTAAGTGCAGTGTTAGGGTTGGGATAAAGATGTTTCTCATCTTGAAGGTATAATTAGAACACACCAGCACAACAAGCAGGTTCAGGGGTCAGATCTTTTAAAGCTTTAGAGCAGATGTAGAGAGGGCCATAAAATATTTTAGTTTTCAAACAAACAATATCCATGATCTATCTTCATTACCTGTTACCTCCCCTGGTCATTTATACTTGGGGAAAGCAGGTGCAAGGCACTACCAGATACTCACTCAAAAGTTCTAAGCAATCACTAAGCTGCAGAGGAATAGGCAGGGTTTACACTGACAGTTTTCCCAGGGTAATGGAAGGAAAGTATTGGCCTCAAGCACTTGCTTCCCAGCTCCTCATATCTCTACTTAGAGGTTAATTTGGTGTTAACTATTTGCATCAAATACTCGAGTTTGTTATGCTTAAACCTGCTAATGTAGACATATCCTTACAGAGAGTGGGTATTTGGAAAAGATTAAGTTGAAATGAAAGGAAGGAATAGAAGAAAGGACTACAGAAAAGCAGTTGTAAGCATAAGGAAGAAGGATACTAAATATAACCTGTACTCATTGTCAACTTAAAAATAAAACATGGAGAGGTAAAAGAATTGCAATTTATCCCCTATGCAAAACAATGGCAAAAGGATTAAAAAAAAAAAGGTTAAAAGATGGAGAGAAAACAGAAGCAAAATGGTCAGTCTGCTCCTTAGGTGACTGACTACACATTTATTGGGATTCTGCCTGCAAACATATTCTTCCCTACATGTACTGTGACCATTTTTAGGATTGCTAACTGAGGCAGGGTGGGGGGGGGTGTAACTCTTCCCTTTCCTCCTGTTTTGTACCATGTGGAGCTCCTTAGGGTCAACTGCAGCAGGATTTAAAAAGCCAGGTTGCCATTCTGTTTTGGGATAGATAATGCCCAAATGCATATTTTGAGCAAGTTTGTAGGTCTCCAAAGACAAGTGGTAAGTTATTACTAATACTTTTTTGTTAGGAATCTATTATTAGTGGTCTGTTGGAAGACAAAATGGTGTAGTAGAAATGTGGTTTTATACAGAATTTGTTTAGTGGTATGTTTGTGTAGGTGGGAAGGAGTGTAAACTTAACTGTAAAACTTGGGGGGAAAAAAAAGCCAAAAAACTGACTATGAATTATCTTCATGTTCCATAAAGTAGAAATCAGGCAATGAATTACTTATAGGCTACTCCAAAGATGTCTGTATAAGAATAAAGGAAATTATTCTCAAACAAAATTCTCAAACTTGCCTGTTGCAAGTCAGACCTGATTTCAAAATACAGAGGAGGAGGGAAGGAGCTTGCTGTGACTGTAGGAAGATACTGGACAGGCCATAAGCTGGGAGGGTAAAGGGCCATACAAACAACCAAGAATCATCATTTGTGGAATAGCATGGAGTGAGCTCTAAATCCTGGAGCTCTGCTAGCAATGATAAATTCAAGAAATCAAAGTTATTTTGGTAAGACTTTTATTACACAACAAAAGATCTATGTTGTTCCAAACATTGCTTAAAGCTCTGGGGAAGAAAAAACAAACAAAATCCCAACCAAAACCTGGTGAAACTGAAAAGTATCTAAAACTCCCCAGCACTGGGAAGGATATAACAGCAATCAAGTGTTGCATAAACACAGGGAGAGAGGAACCAACTTGGACATGAAATAAGTGGTCTGAGGATGTGCTACAGCCTGACCCAGTCAAAGGGTTCAGTGAGGGGCCCAGCTCACGTTTAACCAAATGGGTTTGTGAGAACTCAGTGTTGCACCTGCCTGGTCCTTTAACTGATTTCATAGGGAAGTTGTCAGGATGACATTTGTTCCTGTGTTATGTCAACACCATGCTCTGGCTAATCCAGGTGAGGGACACAAGTGTGATTCCTTTAATGTTAATGAAGTCTGTGTCTGTCCAGTTTTAGAGGAAACTGGATACACATCACTGCTAACATTTTCCTATTTTAACTTGAGCCAGCAATGAGGCTCTTTCAGGCTTTCTTTGGGGCTCTTTTCAGCTTGTGGTAATTTTAAGGTTCCAACAGAAGCTTCAGATGCCTGACTCTTACTTGTCTTAACCTCTCTTTGGACAGTACAAGGGAAAACTTTCCTCAGCAGTGTAATGGACTTCAGCTTAAGTAAGAACCAGCATGAGAGGTTTCAATACTGAATTTGAACTTGATTATGTACAAAGTTCAAATCTGGCATCAAAACTGTCAAGATTTGCATGTTAATTAGGCTGTGAGCTTCCACATGGGCTGCTGGACGTACTTCATTTGAAACTATGCTTCTGTAGACTTTGTTTTCATTTAAAGGCAGGGGGAATCAAAGGTCCTTGAGAGGAAAAGCCAGGGAGCTCTTAAAGTCAACTTTGAGCTTGTCCCTGCAGCAGATGTAGTGCAAAATTTTATTAAGACAAAACTTTATTAGGAGAACTGAGAAGTTAAGCTGATCTGTTCTTCAAACTCCCCCACAGAAACTGCTCACAAGATTTCACAAGAACACGAACAGAAGCCAAAATTTCGTGATCGAGCATCTACTTGCAGGTAAGAGCAAAACTCCAAAGGATTCTTGGCATTTGGCAAAATGCAGACCAAGTTCTGGAACTCTTGGCTTAGCTTTGTCTTCAAATATTAGTGCAAGTGTTACATTAAGAAACCAAGCAGTGAAGTGCTTTTGGAGGCAGTGCTGGGTGGCAAGAAAAGGTAAATGAGAGCAGAATGATAAATAATGTGTTGGGCTCTGAAAGGAGAGGTGTCATCTTGTTCCTGACACACTGTCAAGGAGATGTTTTACTGGTTTGACTTTCTGTGTTGGAGAACACACAACAGTGAGTGAGTAAGTGGTTTTATGGGGAATCTCACCCGTGTTACAATAAACGGAGCTCAGAGATAACATATCTTTTGTGCTTTTACGCTTTTTGGGATGATAACTGTGAAAAATTACCTAGTGAGGGTTAGCAAGCTGTACCTGTGGCCATTTTCTCATGACCCCTGAGTGATAAAGTTTACTATCTTGGATCATGATGTGCTGTCAAATGACAGGTTTGCCTGTCTGGCCAACAGAAAGTAATTGAGGAGTGTTATGGTTTTGCAATCCATGTTTCACCAAATTTGTAGCTTTTTGAGCTGTTAGACCTGAACAAAATAGGTCAATGTTGACAGAATAAGGTTGGCTCTCACTTTTCTTCAGTTTTTGACTAGTTCTGTGTGTCTCTTACCTGAAAGCAGCATGTGGGAAGCAGAGTTTTCTGGAGGTATTGCTGTTATAATTTCACTTACAGCTCAAGAGTTTATTTTTTTTTCATGTTATGGCACAGTGGGTTTTTTAGGTCACTATTCCAAAATCTGCACCTAGAATTCCCAAATCTGCATAATTTAAATGAGTAATCTGATAGGCTCCTGTAAGTGGGGAATTGGGAAATCCCTACCAGCTGGAACTGCTTAACAGTGGAAGCTTTGCTGACCTCAGATTAGCTGTCCACAAGCCATTTATTTTTGTAGGTACGAGGCCAAGAGATGAAGCAGCAAAATTGCTTCTCTTACTGTATTTCTCACCCCTTTCTCTTCAGTAGTAGCTCCCTCTGCTGCACCCACATTTTGTCCTGAAGTACATTAGAAATTGAAAAAAACCAAAGTGTTGCGTGGGGGTTTTTTTAATACTCCTTTAGATCTTGAGACAGAAGAATCTGTGTAAACAGATCCTTATGGCTGAGATAATCTGAAGCTGTTCAATACCTGCTGACTGTGGCTATTTTTAGTCACTAGATACACTGAAAATGACTATTTTTAGGTAGCTTCCTCCTCAAATACCTTCATTTGCATGAAATGTCTTATCTTGCCACTTTGAGTTTGTGTAAGTCAAATAACAAATGCTTAGCAAAGTATAAAATCAGGCTGGTTTACATCCATTACACTTTTCCAGGTAAGCTATGTCTGGAAAGAAGAAAGATTAAAGAAAAAAGGCTGTTTTGGCTACGGATGACTTTATTATATATATAGATGACTTTATTTATTTAAACTCCTGTAGGGAGAGAGGCTCAACAGTGACACCAAACACGAAATGATACCTTTGTGGTGGTGCTCTGTTCAGGGGAACAACCTGTAAACAGACTTCACTGTAACCCCAGAACAACATAAGCACTGGAAATCCTACACTTCCATGTCCTGGAGGAAACAGAGACCTGTATTTTTGCCATAGCAGACATTTAATGATCAAATACAAAGTGGGGGAAAAAGCTTCCCTTTGGGATGTTGGATGAGCTGAAGAAGCCCGAGATGAAAATGTGTTTTTTCAGGTTAGATGTGGTGTAACTGTGGGAGCACAGCTGGGAGGGGATTGGAGCCCAATATGCATGAAACAGTGGAAAAAGGTGTAAATGAGCTGGAAAAATTGGGATTGGTGGAACTAGTGTGGGGACCAAATGCTTCTCCTTTGCATCAAGTGCCTCAACTCCTTGGTACAGCCTCTGTGTATAAATGCTAAAGGCAAATGAAGCAGTTAAAATATCATAGGAATTAGGAACCAAAATTCCAAAGTAAATGAAGTGCTTAAATATATGCAAGAAATCAAAATATTGTTATATCAGCAGACCACACACTAGACTGAAGAAGCTTTGTAAAGGAAAACATTTATGGGAGGAAAGTATGTAATGGAAAAAATTTAAGCTTAGAACCTGTGTTTGAATGTTTTGGTGTGAAAGAAAAAATGTTTTGCTACATTAGGGAAATACTTTTCTTTTTTTACTTATGTCTGATATTAAGAAAAGGTGTTTACAGGGTACTAAGGGGTGCTTTTCCCAGCCTGCAGTTATCATGGATTTTCTTAAATTAAAAAAACCCGCAATCAAACAGCAAAAAAAAAAAAAAATTCCCAACTTGAAGCAACTCTGAGGGATTTGCTAACTTATTGTTTTGCCCCAAGGCAGGATCAATTTTACCTGTTATTCAAGACAGAAGTTTGTTTGGCTTCCCTTTAAAAACCATTGTGATAAAAACTAAGCCTTCCTGCTTTCATCTGTTCACATATTTGATTATCTTTACCTGATATATAGGAATTAAGCCCATTATTTTGGCTCCTCTGTGTAAAATAAGTAGTGAATGTTTGCAGCAGCCCTTTGCAGAGAATAATTCCACTTTTGCAGAGTGGAAGGCTGTTACAGTGTCCCCTCAGGTGGGCTTTGTTACACAAAACAACTTTCCTAAAGGCAGTCAAATGTAGCACAAATAGAAAAATACAGTGTAGGTGATGCTTGAAGCCAAACCCAAATGCCAGAGGAGAATCACTCGCCCTGTTTGCTTCTCAAATCTTTGCTTCTTGAGGCAAGAGTCTTTCCTCCTAAATATTGCCTGGCGGGACAGAAGTGATTTTGTGGCAAAAATGAAAGGGTTCAGCCTCTCCCCAATGTGTGGGGGGGAGTTTTTCAGGGTGTGTAGCAAGTGGCTCTTTGCTGTGGTTGGACAGGGCACAATCCTGTGTATATTCCACATCCACAGTAGAGAGGGGAGGGATTGGAGAAGTTGGTTCATGAGCTACTCTGTCAAATAGCCTGAGAGACACCTTGCCTCCCCTAAGACTTCCCCATCTGAATCTCATCTATCAAAGGGAAGCCTGATATTTTCTAGGATGCCACAATTTGTGGAAATGAATGAGCTTAATTAAGCTCCTGGGAAGCTCTCACAACTGGCTAGAGATAAATATCAAATGGGGTCAATACACTGTCATGAGACTTTTGGCTTGTTACTGGATGTTCCCATCCCTTTGGGACGGCCTAGAGGGCAAGGACTTCTGAGAAGATTGGGGTCGGCCATGATTAAAGCTATATTTAGAAACTTTTTTAATTGCATGCACTTCAGGCACATTAGAGCTGCCTGATTTCTTTTTTTTAATTTCTTTTTTTTTTTTTTTATGGAATAGTTCTCTGTTAGAAAACGCAGTTTAGTGGAAATCAGAATGACACAGTCCCATGAAAAAATCTGACTGGAGCTTTTTGACAGAAAGGGAAAATTAACTCAATTTTTCACTGTTTTAGTAATGGGAGTGTGTCATTTGGACAATGTGTGCCTTATTGAACTATTTGACATGTTTTATGTTGGAGCTCAGAGCAGAGTTGAAGTAATTGTACTGTTCTACCAAGATATGAGTTTGGGTGTACAATAGCTATTATCTACTATGCAATAATTTGTTTACCATAATTCAGATTAAAATGGAACATGTGGGTAGCCAGCAAATTTTTCACCAAATGTCACTGCCATAGAATGTTATTTTATTCTAATAAAATAAAAATTAGATTCTAGATTAGATTCTAATAAAAATTAGAAGTGCTGAAATTTCACAGAAAATAAAGTTCTCCTCAGCTTGAGGGACACTTGGGAGAATAAAAAACAAATCCTGATTATAAATCAAACCTATTGGGGATAAAAGTATTACCAGTCCTGTGAGCCTGGAATGAAAGTGGTGGTCCCAGATTTTTCTACAGGCTACATGAAACATTGGAAAGTACCCACTGAACACAAAAAGGGACCAATAATAGAAATAATAGAAATCAGAGGGCTGGGAAAAGACAGTGTAGGAACACAGAGACTGAATAAAATGATTTGGAAAGCCAGCATCAGGGAGAACCTGGCCTGCTGTTGCTGATGGGTGGCTGGAAAGCGGGAGAGACATGAAGAAATAACCATGGAGTGGGGGGGAAAAGCAATATGAGGCCCTGGATATACCTCAACATTGTTTGTGTGGATCAGTCATCCCAAGATATTTCTTCTGAGCAAAATTGAACTCTTGTGCTTGCAACTTGCCTGATCACATCCCTTGCAAGGGGGGCATGGAAAAATGTTCACTGGGGTGATGGGATCAGCTCCCGGAATTGCTGCCGCAACCTGCGGTGGGTTGGTTGGCAACAAATCCATTTGCACTTGTTTGGTGGGGAAGAAGGGTTCCTGCTGCCCATCAGTTTGGAGCTCACTTTAAGTGGTAGGTGCTCAAGACTGGAAATCAAAGGACCAGTTCATGATTACAGTGTTAGAAAAGGAAAGTGGGAAAATATAACACAAGGTCTGAGGGGAATCTTGCGTCGGTCTCTTGTTTTAGCTCGGACTTGGGATTTCCCTTGGTACAAACAGCAAAGGATCTGCTTGCTGGGGCTGTTTCTTGAGAGGAATTCCACATCTAGGTTGGATTCCTGGTGTTTGGTCACTTTGGACATTTGTGGTCTTGCTTCTGGCTGTCTGGTGTCAGGGAGTGTGCTGGTGTGCTGTACCTGGGATGGTGTGGATCCCGGGTGGATTGCACTGTATCTGCACAGGTGAAGGGCAAAGACGACCCTGCTGAGTAGCTATTCCTGCCTTCCTCTTTCAGAAACTCAGCTCCACAGTAGCAATAAACTTAGTTCAATATTTTTTAATTTTATTTTTTTAATTGGAACCAGGTTTTTTTAGCATTATGGCGTATTTTTGTTTCCCCTCTCTGCAGCGTGACTTACATTCATGGCTGGAGCATTTTCAGGTGACTTCCCAACACTGACCGATGCCATCAAGTGTAGCTTGTGCCTCCAGAATCCCAACACAGTTTTCCAGTCCCTGGATGACACAGAACCATACTCTGCACCCACAAGTTAAAATTCTTAAGTGGTCTCATTGATGAGGGGGAAAATTTTTTGCATTACATGAGCACACAGAGGGGTTTTTTTATTGGTATTATTTTCACATCAAAAAAAACATAGGAAAATGATATAATACAACTTAATATATGCTACTGTGTCCCATCTTGGGGGATGAATATGTCATTCCATATGCTGTAGCTAAACATAAATGAACTGTTATTAATGATTGCCATAATGTTTTCTAGCAGTTAGCTGGCTGTGATTCTAGGAAATTTTTTTCCACTGTGTTTTGAAGGGTTAGGTTATTTAAACTTACTATCAAATAGAATCGGATCAAAGTGAGCTAATTTTTCTTAAACACTAATCATTTTAAGGCTATTGAACTAAATATAGAGGCAGTTCATTAAATCATTAAAACAGCCTGCAATAATGCTCACAAAGTCATTATAGTGCTATTCCCCAGCCAGAGAGGTGGTGTTGCCTTAAGCACAGTTTAATCAAATTAGATGGTGGGCTATGTCCTGGGGTTTCTCCTATTGATATTCATTAAAAATACATGATTTATCACTAATCTCTGTAAGGTATATCCTACTCCTCCAAATGAATTTTGTAAATGTCAGGGGGAAGAAAACAGAATAGTTTATTGTTATAAGAAGTTAAGTGTGGTGTGATCACATTTACATTTGTATAATATGTAATTTAGTGGTAGATGATAATTTTAATGTGCCTTTAAAATTTTTTTGTCCTTAGTTAAAAAGTTAACAAAAATGGAAAACCCTCAGGAGTAGCCACTTTATATTTTAGTGCTGTATAAGCCTATGAATTAACTTTAGAATTAATTATTCTGTAGATCATCATATAGTTTGCTCTTATAGATTGTCTATAAACGTTCACTGTTTAATTTCATGTACTCCTTTCAGTACCATTTTCCATTTCTTCTTTTTGTTTGGAACTCTTCAGTGTTGTAACTCCTCTGTCCTCTTTTAGTTTTCTTTCAAACATTATCTTGTTTTAAACTGGGAGGAAACATTAATGAGGAGACCACACACAACCATTCCCCTCTGTGCTGTCACTGCTACTCATTTTGAGTGAAAATTTCTTCATTTATATAATACTTTTTAATCCTGTAACACTCTGCAAATGGGGCAGATCAATTATTGTCACCCAGCACCCAAACATGCAGCTGATTAATGGTGCAGTGAGGCTCTACCACACTTCAGACCAGGATGAAACACATTTCTGATTACAGTGGACACAATACAAGGTTAATTCCTTAACCTGGAATTTACCTGAATTATGCCAGCCCTGAAGTGCCCTGTAAACATCAATCACTTTTTTTTATTGCTATTTATGAATCTTTGATACCACGTGGAACCTCAGCTGAATATCTCCAGTGATACTTCTTGTTCTGGGAGCTTCTTGGTGTTATGTTGGGTCTTTTCTGTCCAGGAAAGAGCCACCTACTGAACCTGGTTATGGCTGCCAACAGCACTTACCTGAGGTCAGGCTTTTAAAACAAAGGATTTAAGATTTCTGGGGGAAGTGGATCCAGTTCTCAGTGCCCTGAAAATCATCTGTCAAAGCTCAGAGTTCACCCAACACCGCTTAGCTCATGGCTTTGCTATGTGGATGCAGATTAGTAAGAAACTATTTACTTGATTGTTGGGTATTAATCACATTACCACAGAATTGCCACTTAATTGAGACTGGCTTGAATTAAAACATAACTATTATGTTGTAATTACTGAGGTGGTGTTGTAATTACTGAGAAGTTCATATAGCACTTGCAGTAGGAACTTCAGATGTGGTTTTAAAACACTGTCCTGCTTGCATTTGTCAGCTGTGCCCAAAGCAATTGTCAATTAGTCTGAGGTAGATCTGGACAGATTGCTGCTGTCACGGGCTCTGCTCTTGATTTACACTGGCATGGCTGAAAGAGGAGCTTATTCCTACACCTTTTAGAAACTGGAAACATTCTTCAGGGGGGATAATTACTCTGCTGGACACCTGAATACCAGTGGCTTTGGTGTAACTGTGGTCCTACTTCAAGCCTCTCTAGTTGGTGCTGCTCAAGTTCCCTCTGCCTTCTGTGCTCTGGCACAGGAACTTGTCTCATGCCAACTAGGTTCAAGAACCTAAACCTGCAGAAAAGCTTTCATGTTGGCAGCTGAACTCAGAGTTTGACAAATGCCAGTTCTAGGTGCAAGGAAGAGGTCAGGGATGTACAACATGAGGAGAAAGGCAGGCTGAGAGGGGCGGGAAGGGCACAGAGCCGTACTCTGAGTCAAAGAGCAATAGTGCTTTTGCTCATGATCTTATTTTCAACCATGTGTGGGGCTGTTTGTTGAAGTTTTTTTTTCTTCATACTGAAGCACCAGCTCAGTGAGTTTCCTGAAAATCAGAGCTTTTGTTCTACACTTTCTAGCTCTCACTTTGTGAAGGAAAGCTTGAAAACGTGTCCTGAGCACTATGAGGTTCCATTGACCAACATTTCAAAAGGTACAATTCAAGTAGAAAAGATACTCTTTTCTCAACTGGCTGCTGATGTCATGCTTTAGAATCCAAGCCCCTGACACTTCTGGAATGCGAATTGTGATTGTTGTGGTTTCAAATGCCCTGAGCTGGTTAAGTGGAGCAGAGGAAGCAACTTCAGAGGGAGGTGAGTGGCACAGAGGACTGGCAGGGGTGTAGGAGCTGGTGCAGGGTGTGAGACACTCTGTCTGCACGCAACCCCGGCGGAGCTGCAGGGTAGGTCTGGCAATCAGCCCACGAGCCTCAATCCTGCAAATACACATCACACACTTCACTTTATACTCGTGAGAAGCCCAGCCTGAATGAAATGCTATTAAATCGTGGGCCTAGAGCTAATTAAACATCTGCCTTTCGGTGATTTTTATTTTTTATTGTTTTACTGAGATTACATATAGTGTATAGGTAAGTACACATCTATAGAATTGGTTCCATCACTTTTTTTTAAAAGGCAACACACAAAACATTTGTTGTTTTCCTGTAATAAATCAGCATGATGAAGTGCTGATGAAAGACACCATCTACTTTACTTGGTTTTACTTGTTTCAAAACTTTTCAAAGCAAAGTGTGAGGTACAATAGGGCAGCTGGATATTATCCACGGGCTCTTCAGCTCCAAAGGCTTTAAGGTGAGATGTGAACAAGACTGTGCCTTAATTATTGGCAACAACTGGCTTTGCTTTTCAAAGTAATAAATGGGGGTCCTTATAAAGTCTCCTTTTAAGTAGCTAAATGCATAATCCACCCGGGATTTTGTTTTAAGATTCATTTCATCTTTGGTAATTTGATGAGAGAAAGAGTTGTATTGGTCATTTCTCTTGTGTAAGAACTGTGTCTCACCTAGGGGCAAGGAACATTTATTTTCATGATTAATACCTGTGAGTTTCATGGCCTAATGAGAAAGCCCTAAATGTATTTGAAATGAAATTGCCATTTTTTTTTCTCTGACCCTCCATTCAATTCATGTAAACACTTTGACCACGATCCTTTTCCTTGTGGGTGCAAAGATCCTGTGTCACCCACGTAGCATTTGTGTATGTAGCTCCAATGTTAAGGTTTGTGAACTCCAAAACAAGTCATTTTAGGTGGACACCTGTATACATTTGTATTACTTAGTACATTTCTCAAAGATGAATAGCCCTGGAATTGTGAAAGTTAATGGAATATTTTGCCCTACTTTCCCTGGTACCCATCCAAGCTGACCAAGAAATCAGTGCTAGGTTTTGCACTGCTAAAAAAAGTCTATCAGTCTCTTCATTGCAACCTCCTACTTGTTGAAGTTCAGTCTGAAATGTGCATGTATCAAAAAAAAAAAAAATCCAGGATAAACATCCTGGAAACAGTGCAGGTAGGAATATACTGTCTCATGTAATACCTTGGCTTGAAAGTGTTCTGAGTGGATTTTAAACATCTCAATCTTCCCCCTGCCCCTAAAGGCAGCATTAGTACTTGATGATTTCACTGCAGTGTCCTCTTGCCATTCTCTTATCTTGACTCTTACATGCTTTAAGTTGTCTGCATTACCTTGAAGATCCTTGGAGTGAGGGGCACATCTTAATTCCTGAAATCCTTTATACCTTTATGGCTTTGCATAAGTACTAAAACATTCATACTGCATTTGCTGGTGTGTTTTTAGTTTTGTTTTGTTTTTTTTTTTTTTTTGCATCTGGTCTCCTGCTCCTTCAAAACTGTTCCCTGAAAAAGCATCTTGTTGGGTGAGACACAAAGAAGGGAAAGGAATGCTTTGGGGTGGGCTGGGCGAGAAGGGCATGGAACCCTCATGACAGCAAGGCAAATACTGAAGCATAAACTCACCTGTTAGAGCTACCAGTATCATCAAATATTTATCCAAGGTGCCCAGGAGCCCAGATCTAGCCAGAACTCCACTGTGTTAGGCAATTAAAATGATTGATGTCTCGATGAAAAGGCAGCATGTAGCTGATATTTTGCCTGTTTGGTGTTGGATTGGCACGGTTTAAACGATGCCTTTGTGTTTCTGTCTTAGCCTCTGTGAATGTCAACTTGGAAAACGAGAAGTGACTGTGCCTGTTGGGTGGAGATGCCCCGAGAAAGGCTTGGAGGAGCTGGCAGGGGCACCTCTCATTCAACTCACACGGGTGTGTTAGTTTGATAATAGTCTGCTTGCAACAGAGCCCATGTCCATTGCTGAGCTGTTGCAGGTCAGAACACACAGAAACACAGCTCTGCAGAGAATCACAGATCAATTAGGTTGGAAAAGACTGAGTGCCATGTCCAGTCTTTCCTTAAACATCTCCAGGATCTGTGACTCCACCTCCCTGGGCAGCCCATTCCCATATGTAATCACTCTTTCTGTGAAGAAATTCTTCCTGATTTCCAACCTAAACCCTCTCCTGGTACAGCTTAAGATTCTCATTTTGTTCTATCCAAAAGAGCCACAGAGAGAAGCAGCAGCTTTATGTTATCAGAGAAGAGGAAGCAATCCTGGGAGGGTCTCTGAGGATTTTTGCCATGAGGTCAGGACCTGAGATGGGAAGTTTAGGGTGTAGGGTGGATTTCCCTTCTGGTCTCAGCATATGACACCTGCTTCTTGTGACCTGTCACATAAGCATGGTCTGCTAGTTCCTTTTTCTCAAAAAAAGAGTTTCTGCAAATAGAATAAATCATTCTTTCATGGTGGTGCAAAAAGAATAAGTGTTTAACAAACTTACTTATATTTTAGTTAGCAACTTGTGTGGTAGATTTACCATCCAGCCCCCCAAAATAAAGACTGATGTTTCCATTAATTACATGATGATTACTTTCAAGAGGATAAATTAGCCCCTGCTGAGCTCCAGGCAGCCACAGCTACTCTGTTACCTCTTCCTGAATTCAGTACTTTAAAGCTTACTTAAATATTTCTTTCACAAAGCAGTACCTGTCTGAAGGCTCCTAGACATAACCACAGACATGTATTATTTCAGTAGAATCCCTGCCTTCTGGGCAAGTCTGAATCACTTCCTTTGTTGTATTTATCAGAGATAAAAAGTAAACAAGCTTACAGAACTTCTCGGATTTCCCTACAGGTTGTAACATCACATGTGTGTGCACATCTGAATGCCCAAACCCACGGGGTGAGCTCAACTTTTAAAGCATCTGTCTCTTTGGTTGGTAAATGAGATCTTTCTCTGTGAATCTGACATTGTCCTGACTTTATTGTCCAGGGGATTTTGAAAGAGTGTATAGATACTATGAGCTTAATGGCTCATGGTGGTTTTCCCACTAATTCTTTCTCACTAATTTCACTAAATTCCACATTCATGTGTGCATCTGATATTTATGGGGTATGTGAACATATCTGCCATTTCAGTGAGAAAGATGCAGCCCTAGTCATGTAAATAAGAACTTATCTGTTCAAAGCACTACTTAAGAGTGCACGATTTGAGAAAGGAAACAATCTCTGTAAGTGGTGTCTGGTTTTAGTTCTCAGACTGGGTAGGTTTTGGCTGCTGCACATCTTTGTTCCTCTCTTTCATCCATTGTTCTTTCTACCACTAGGCTCTCCCTGTTCTCAGTGCCTTCCCAGATGTTCCCCAGTCTGGAATGCCTTGCCTGTCATTGCTGTTCATAACTTAGCAATTTGGTTTGACCTTTTGATGTGTGTGGGTCTAGTGATGCTGTGGTGGAGATGAATTTTCTTGGTAATGGAAAACTTATTTTCTGAAGCTACATTTTCATGGTTGTTATGGTAGTGAAAGATTACCTGTTGAGTTCTCAGAAGTCGAAGGAGTCATAATAATGAAGAGACTTGAATATGATGAGGTCAGTAGTTCCACTCCTGTTTTACTTCACAGTCTCTTGTCTGTGTTCACAGCTCCTTTTTGTTGCTTTGCTTGCATTTCACATGTCTCATCTTTACTCATCATGACTTTGATATTACTTGACATGCCTGGCCAGTATACAGCATCTGTTGTCTTCCACACTCAGGCCTCTACCCTGGAGTAGTGGAAAGAACATGCCCTTTTTAATGACCTGTCCCTCAGGATTTGATTGTCTTATGTATACTTCATACCTGCTCAATTCACACAGTAATTACACTGTTCCTGGGGAGCAGGTTTTGAGTTGCTGTCTCTTTTAGCCATCCTGAGAGAAAGATGGATACAAACACTTATGAAACTCTTGGTCCTGTAGGGTTTGTTCTCAGTTCTTTCCAACTCAGCCTTGAGTAGCATCCTGAGCTTATTACAGCCTCACTTCTATTTTTTTCTATATTTAAAGGTCTTATTTATGCACAGCATCTTCATGCTGCCACACTGCTGTCAGAAGCTAAGTATGATCCTCTTATTAATTTCTTTAATTGCCTGTATTTTCAAACTGTAGTATAGTCATTCTTGGATCACAAAGTGAAAGTATTTTGGGTACTTGTGTACTGAACTGGAGTTGAGTTGTACTGACCTATCACTGTTGCATGTGAGCCAATTGTAAGCTTCTAAAAGTGTAGTTCTGTTACCTCTGACTCCTTCTTCCATCCCTGGACTACATGTAATCAGTGTAGTCCAGGAGCATTTGCCTGTTTAATTTGGATGGATGCATTTTCTGACCTCAGTACTGTTCAGCTCAGGATAGAGCCTAAATTCTGCTCCCCTGAATGCCCCCTTTTCATGTGGCAGCATCCTGAGGTCGGTGTCCTCGTTCCCCAGTTCCTTGGGAAGGCTTTGCTACACTGGATTATCCATGTCCATATTGCAGTTTTGTCTCTTGCTCCTACCAGCAGTTCCTCTGCACCTGAAGGGCTCAAAAGATGGTGTCAAGAAACCCAAATACCCTCTGACTCCAGCTGCATTTTTAGCTGTGGCATCTTCCCAGTTGCTTTTCAGGTTCAACTTGTGTCTCCTGCAATAAGAGCAAGGATGGGCTGTGGGGAGTTTTGCAGCTGACTCCAAAAAAATGAATGTGTTTAACTTTCCCCTGTTGGTGCTTTCTGGCAAACACCTGAAGATACAGCTGTGCTCTGCCACCTCTTCTGCCATGCTGTCTCCTGTGCCCATACCCCAGAATGGTTTTGCTTCTGGGTCTCAGAAGCCCTGCTGGCTGCTTTTGCTGCTGACATTAATATTCCTTTGTGGCAGGCTGGGTCCCACATGGCATTCCTTGGCATCTGCTGGTGCCCACTGTGCACTGAGGTAACTGTTATTCTTCCACGACGCCTCGTGCCTGAGTCTTTGGCAAGGAGCACTGAGAGCGTGTCTGCTCCTGCCAAGTCAGGGAGTATTTCTTGATGAATGTTTTTCAAAGGCTTTGCACAACTTCTGTGCCTGTATAAAAGTGCCATTACCTGCCTCTAGGAAGGAATCAGGTGGGTACAGTGGCAAGGAGGACCCAAAACAGTTACCTGGCTTTTCAGTAGTCTCATGCTGCTTACCCAAGTAGGTTCTGTGGCTTTAGCAATGATGCCTTCAGCATTCATTTTATTGCTCCCATTATTTTTGTCTAATGTGATGGTTACTTGGCGAATCAGGTGCTGTTTTGGCAAGGTTGTTCTCATTTTCAGGTGTAACATTCCTGGGAGACATCAAGCATTTCAGAAACATTTTGGTTATATGAGAGAGATGTCAGTCCTTTCTGAGCTTGGGGCTTTTGAGTGTGTATGGGTAGTGATATCTTCAAAGATGCTTATATTCCACTTCCCACTTGCAAAAAACATGGCTGACATGCTCCCTAAAATTTTTAGGGACCCAAACTTTGATCTGTACAGGCCCTTACTGTTGGCCTAGAAAGCATGTGCTTCTCCTGTGTCTCTGTGTATAGTTTGGCACTTACACAGTGTGGAGATGGGACTTTGAGGGGGGAGGCTGAGAACTGTCCAAAACACCAAGTCTTCTCAGGTGGTTAAGGTGTTCCAGAGGACTGAAGTTTGAGGAATGTTTTCAAGCTCAAACTGAGCAGATGAGGAATGTGAATTTCCTAAGGGAGTATTCAATCAGTAGGTAGCTGATTACTCCAGGGACTCTCCCTCACTGCTTTTTTTCCTTGCCTGAGGAAATTATTCAGAATGCTGCACTGCTCTGCTGCTGGAAGGAAGCCCTTGCTGGATGCTCTTGATTGTGGGAGACCATCTCTGTGTGAAGACTGGCAAGATGCTGAAATGCCACCAGTGTCCATGAGTTTTGTGCCTGACCAGTTCTGATGTCTCCCCTGTTTAGTTGCACCTCTGTCCTTGTGGAACAGCAGCTTGTATCCAGGCAGTCCCATGTTCCTGGGGTGTTGCAGTGCTGAACATGGCAAAATCAGGAGGCTTTGAAGAACCTGTAAGACTTTTCCCATGGGGGATACTGTTGTATTCATGACTTGTTTAGGTCAAACAGTGGCTTCTGTGCTATGAGTTTTTCAACCAGATGTTCTTTCTCCTTAGTCTACTTGGAGATTGAATGGTGTGGTTGTACTGCAATTACTGTAATTTTGCTTTGGTGGATGCACTGTTGCTTTCTTCTTTGAAGTTCTTGTTCACTGATGACTCACAAGCTGCTTGGTGTTGCTTTCTTTTTGTTCCTTGTTGTCCTCGACTGTTAAACTATTTCAGGCTTTACAAATCACTTAACCTTGCTGGTTTGCATCACACTAGGTATGAAGTTAAAGCTTGCAAGTTAAAAGCAATTATTTTAAGAGTATTAGGAGAGTTGCAAGGCCTCCAAAAGTAGGAAAAGCCAGAGTCAACTTGGAGAACTTAAATTCAGACTTTGTGTTAATAGCAAGTTTAATTAAATGATTACATGTTTTGAGTCCTCCTTGCCACTGTAACCACCTGATTACTTCCTAAAGTGATGTAAAATATAAACAATGATGACTTTGTAAAAAAAAAATAAACACTTTAATTTTGGTATACTGTTACTACAGGTTGCCTAACATAGAGTAGTCCTGTGATAAATTCAGGTTATGGGCTTGTGTTCAGGGCAGCATTAACTGGCCTTATTTGTGTAAAAGGATGAAAGAACCTAAAGCTTTGAAACCATGCTCTGCTTCCCCAGAGAGAAATCTGATGGTAGGGGTAGAATGGGATGTGGGCATGTCATTAAAAATTGGTTTGGAGTGCCCCAAAGGGCCCAACTCAAGGAATTACTGGTAATCTTCATTTTAGAGTTTCTTAACCTTTTGGAACTTAAAGTTGGCAAACTGAAAGAATTAAACCCATGTGGGTTTTGGTGAATAACTCCCCATGTTTTGAAGACAGCAGAAGGCAAGCTCTTTGGGTCTGCCCTATGGATATCACTGTTTGCATTAATGGAATCCTGGAGAGCTGCAGCAAACTGTCTGACAGTCTGGAAGCAGGATGGGGATGCTCTGCTTGCAAGAGTCCTATAGATATTTTCTGACAGTACAATTAATGCTTTTAAAGGTGTTGAAGTCCATTCTAAAGTCCAGATGGAAAGGGTGCCAATATTCCCATCCCCACACAGAGAATGGGTGCTGGCAAGAGGTGCAGGGAACAGTGATTGTTCCCTTGGGAAGCAGAGTGATCAGTGTGTTGGCAGCCTCTTCCAAAACTGAGGAGTCCTCTCTTTAAGTGTTTGCCAGCCAGATTTCTGGTGAGAGAGCATCATTCTCCAGTGGGAACACTGAAAAGAAACAGCTCTGTGGATTTTTAATCTGCAATTGGGATCTCTCAAGCCAGTGGCTAAAAAAAATGAAGACAATTGCTTTGCAACTTAAATTCAATTATGTTCCCTTTATCTAGATACAGTGGATTCACTATGTCATATCAGTGTGACAAAAAAGGGGAGTGAATTATCCTGGGCCCTAAAACTATTGTTGGGGAAGGAAAAGATTTGTAGATGCTAGTTAACATACTTTGACAACTGTTTGCCAAAGCCATTCATTACATCTGCCTCTGCATTAGAAAGGGCACAATATTTCATTTTCCATTTCCTTTCACAAATAGAAAATTAATTGCATAGACTTGCAGAAAGTGCAGATATAACTCGTTATGTATTGTTAAGGCTGTCTGTGATAAATTTATCAAGCTTAGACAAAAAGTACCCTGCAATCACAATGGATCCATCTTAATTAACATTATTTAAGTGACAGTTACACCTGTTTGGAAATAGGAGGTAAAAGCAGACAAATTTTCCAGAAGCACAGTAATAGTGATCCCTGCTTATAGAGGAAGCTGGAAAACATAAACTATTCTTTGATTTGAGCCCCGTTACTACCCTTCAGGAATCAAATTCAAAGTCCTGTTTTGCAAATGAGTTGTTCCAGCGTAACTGTAAAAAAATAAAAAAAACACTGGGCTGTTATGACCACATGATAATGGTTATCTTGCTGTTGACTAGTGATGTAATTGAGCAGTTAAATGGGGTGAAGGTGAACCCATTAAAGTCCATCTCTATAATACAGTTATGACATATGCTGTTTATAGGACTCTCCAGCCATAAAACTATCTTTACTGTTATCCATCCTTGGTCATATTTGCTGATACAGCTTATCTCTGCTGGTGCCACTGGAGTGGTGTTGTGGAGACAGGTCTTAATGACAGCAGGAACCAGAGGGTGAACAAAAATAAGGAGGCAGAGTTTACAAAAAGAAGCAGCAAACAGGAGAAGGTCAGGGACACGTGGACAGGCTACTGTGATGTGCTGAGTTGCCTGGGGAAAAAAATATGAGATGGAAAGATAAGGAAGAAAATGAGAAGTTTTGCACTTGGGGATGAAGGCAGATGGACTTGCTGGTGGATACCTGAGCCCTGAGAAGGGTTTTTAACAAGCTGACATTTCACTTTGGTTTCCTCTGGACTGAGGTTCCATCCTGGACATAGAGTCCATGTGGGAAGAGCACTAATGGACTGGGAGCTGGAGGCCCTTAAACTGTAGCCTTGTGTGGCCTTACAGGGTTTTGGGGGAGTGTGGTGAGCACCAGTGTCTCCATCCCTGTCCAGCTACGCTGAAACACTCCCCACAAAGGCAACCTTGATAAGTATTTTAAGATCCACAGTTGTTAGATTGTGATTTGGTAGTTATCTTGTTATCTGCAGTCTTGGTTTCTCATACCATCTGCTTTTAGAGCTTTTTTGATACAGGCCTCACTTTCAGCTGGTAGGTTATAAACACTTTGAAACTTAGGCTTTTCCCATGTGCTTTTCAGACACCATCCTCTGACCTACATTTCACCCCTTCCTGCACTCCTTTCTCCCACTTCTGAATTTTTGGAATGCTAAGATCAACCCTTCTTTTTTTTTTTCCAGGACTTTCTAGGTTTAAATTCCAACAACAAAAATAGAATTCAGTTTAATGTGTTTTCTTTCTATTTTTCCTTGTTACGTTTGCCAAGAAACTCGAACTTTTAAAGAAAACCAACCTGCAAAATCAGTATCAGCCTATTTCCTTAGTTGCTCCAAGCAGTTCTGGAGTTTCTTTAGTTTTTCTGCTCAACTATGCAGATGTAAAACATTCCTCCCTCAGTCTGAGCATGTACAGACCTCTCAGTGGCAGAGCAGGATGGAATTTGTGTGATGCACATACCTCATTCCATTTGCAGGTGTCACTGACAGCAAAACTGTGGAACAATTTTCATCAGGCAGCTCTCAAACTCGAACTTGGAAACATAGGTATTTATGGTTTGTTTTCCCAAAACAAGTTTGGTTTACTTGGTTTCTGAGATTATCAGGGGTTTTTAGTAACGCAGGGATCTGCCTAAATTAGTGAGTTAAAAGGAACCTGGTGCAGGAGATCTAGTTGTGCTCTTTGATTTATAGGGTAATGTGTACACGTGAAATAATCCTTTCTTTGGTCTACAACAGCACTGCTGCTGATGTTGGTGGAAGGAGTTTGCAAAGACACCTTAGTGCATTTGCTATTTTAGTGATAATCCTCTTTCCTCTCTGTTTACAGCCTTGTTAAAGCTCTGTTCTGGAGGAAAACATACAAGATTCTCTTTCAGGGACAAACAACAGAAAAAAGTTCAAACACCATAGGATTGGGATATGCTGTTCAGGCTCAAAAAAAATATACCAGTTAGGAAGAATGGAGCTCCTGTCTTTGAATTTAGCACATCAGCGATGTATGGGCTGAAATTTATGGTCTCTCAGCCCTTTTATTCTCCTACACTTTTTGGTGGTGGTAGTTAATGCTCTTTTGGTCTTGTTGACAGAAGAGCTTGAGGTTTAGTCAAGTGGGGCTTTTATGTCTGCTGGTGTCATTCCTAGATTAGATTAGAGATTAGGTTTGTGGTCTTCTTATTCCATCCTTCTCCTGGCTCCACACATTTGAGTCTACTGACTGCCAGCCTCTTTGAGACCAAACTACTGTTCTCAACAAAGACAAACCTGTGTCAGGTTCTGTAATCTGGGTAGTTGCTCCCTTTCAGTCATTAATTGCCAAGAATTTTCGGGGATATACATCCCTGTCCATTCCAAAATCTTAATCCTTTCCCTTTCTGTGATTTAGAAGGTAATGAAGGACAAATGGAAAAAAAAAGGAGATCCAGAAGGAAGTGAATGTTTTTCAGATGCTTAGAGCTGCTTCCCCATGCAGGGTTTCTAAAGCAACTTCCAAAATCCTTGGCTTAAACCTTTGCCTACTTCCAAGAAACAAGTCTTCTCTGTCAGTTATGATAAATCTGAATATCTCTTTCTGGTGTCCAGCTTTCAAAACCTTTATTCTTCCTAGAGAATATTTAGAAAACAGAATAATGACCTGCTTAAGTCGTAGGTATGTCTGACTTTTGTCGCTTGGATTTGCAGATGGAAAATTGTTTGGGTCATAGGTATAAAATGCAAGGATGCAAGGCCAGGTTTACTAACAGGATTGGTATGTCTCATACAAGGTGAGCTCACAAGCCATGGTTTGGCACAGCACATGAAACATCTAGATAACCTTAAGCAACAATTTCAATTAGATCCTTATCAGAGTTACACCAGTCAATTTAAGCAGCAGAAGCAGCAGCATATAGTTTCTGTGACACAGATTTCACAAACTGAATAATTCATAATTATGTGGACTTCAGGAGGTGGAGCAGTGCACAGATACTCTGTGGCCTCTTCTCTGTGTATGAAATACTTTATACTTGCAGTGAACCTTTGATGAAGTGGCCCATATCCCACAAAAGCTGAGGTAAACTGAAAAAGATCCAGAGAAATTGTGAATGCTCCTTAATTACCTACAGTATAAAATAAGCTTCTCAAGCATAATTTAGTGTCTTCTATTAGTTAACTCATCTCAAAAATGTTACCTTAGGCTTGTGCTTGTGCACCAATGTGAGAGCATGAAAGTTTAAATGTAGTGATTTTTTTTTTTAATCCAAATAATTTAAGATATAACCCTTTATATGGAGGTAGAACTGTTGGTCCAAAAGTGCCTTGTTTCCACGCTGCCCATCCTTATCTCTTCATAGGAACAGCTGAAAGGAATGAATGTCCCTTCATAATGCAAAGCTGTGGTGGGATGGCCTCTCTGGGTTCCCTCTCTGTGGGCCAAGGGCAATAATGCCCCAGCTGCTGAACAACAGCAGCACATCAGAAGGGAGGAAGATATTGCTGTGTTGGACATTTGGACTGTTGAAGAAAAAAGGGAGAGATCACTTCTTCTCCCTGCAACTATCTGCTTCAAGCTGTTTTCCAGGAGATTATCTGCACAGTAGATTTACAAATAGCACAGAGAGACAAGCCAGCATAGAAGCAGTAGAGGGACTTAGGACTTTCTGTCTGATGTCCTGGTGTGTTCCAAGTCAGCTTGATCTGTGAGCGAGATTTCTCAAAGTATTCTCCCTTCTCATGACAACAGGAGTGTGCAAAAAGCTTCTAGTTTTGGAGATTACTACCCCACCTCAATCTGCTTCCCTCTAGAGATGACCAGAGTGAAGGGGGAGATTGATGAAAATTTACTTATCCCAAAGGGCAGAGCAGGTTCCCTCCATTTCACAACCCATCGTGATTCCCCCAGCTATGTTTGCTTTTTTTTTTGTTTGATAGAATTGATGTGTTTCACACTGAACTCTATCCTGCACAGAATTCAAAGCAACTGTATTTGCTGGGATGGATTATTTGTAAATGAATTGTTTTGTGTTCTGCAGTTAGAGCTCAGAATGTTATAGTTACATTTTCATTTTGGAAGGACGACCTCTTTTCTCAGGCAGGAAACAAAAGTTTGTGATACAGCGCATTTCTTGGAGCCTTGACTCTATAAACCACTGTTCTGTAGAGCACCTAAAATACACCAAAACACCAGGTCTAATATGAGCTATGGAGGAATTTTGTGCAGAGCTACTTGGCACTTGGTCAGTGCTCAGTGGTGCTGCTTCTCTCCAACGTGTCAGTGCAGAAGCCACACAATTTTAAATGCGGTGTGACTGAATATTTTTAATATTGCTGTGTTTGCAGCAGGACTGGGGTTGTGCTTCTGAACCTGGATTCAGGCAGGAGTTTAACATTTCTAGGTGTGTACCTCTGCTGAACTTCTAGCAAAAGGTGGAGTAAGGCATAGTATTAGTATGCTGGACTGAGGAAAACATTAAATATGCATCTGTCTCAGCATCCAGCAGCCATCAGGATAAAGGAAGTTGTGTGCCAGTTGGTGCAAGCAGCAGCATCCTGTTGTGGAGAGAAATGCTGACCACACTTCACCTTTTGGGCTGGCTGCCTTCAGGGATTTTCTATCAGAATCCATCTTCAAAATGTTCTTTGTCTTCCAGCCTCCTCTGAAGTCTCCTTTGTCTTCAGGTCAGTTATTCTCCACAAAGTTCTCCAAATTTCAGTAAAAACCCAGGGGATAGCTGGCAATCCACTGGAACTGAGGAAAGCTGAAATCATGACTTTGCAATCTATTTTTTAGAAGCTGACTTTAAGAATTTATTCATTCCTACTGCATGTGTCTGCAACTCAATCCAGTAGGCATAAATGACATACAACCTGGAGTAAAGGTTGTACCTGAAGTGCCTTTTTCCTTTTATTTTTTCCTCTTCAAAAAATAGTTGCTATAACAGGTTTTCAAAATTATTTAAACCCTTGTGGGGTCACCTCAGATGTCTTTGGTGTCCAGATGTATTTATCTTGAAAAGCTTAATTTTTCAGATGATACATACTTAGCACAGTTTTGTTTCCTAGCTCAGGAAAAACAGACCTTCTGAATCACCACTGTGTCCAGTTGCTCTTTGTTTTACCTGCTGTTGATCAACTTTGTGTAATATGATTGTACCTAAATAGTCAATAACAGCTTCATTTTGAGCTTTGTTATCAGTTTCTCGTGGATGTCACAAAAGCAATGAGCCCTGTGTTATGTTGTGGGGGAAAAACAGGAACTTGAGGGTCAGTTTATGGAGGGGGTGAAGGTGGGAGGGGACTTTTGGGCGTGTGGGGCCATTTGTGCACGAGACTGATGATGGTTCAGTAGCAGAGCTGGAGGTTCTGGTGCTGGATGGTAGGAAATGAGGATGAAAAAAGCAGGATGGGGAAGCTGGAAGCTCAGACCAAGACATCTGAAGGTGATGTGGTGACACAGTGGGGGTTGTCAGAGGAATTGAAAGCACGGAGTAAAATGTCTGGGGCAAAAGGCGAGGAAGGTTACCTCCAGAATCTGTGTGGGGTGGGAAGGATCAAGAAGTGCCTAAAGGGAGAAGGTGGGCAGAGAGAAGGGCTATTGTGACATGTTACCTGGAAATAAATAATGAATGTTCTATTCTCTGAAACCAATTACTTTAGAAGTGCATAAAAGGGTGGGAGTCACTTGACTAAATGTGGACAACTGTGTGAAGGTATGGATACCTCCCCTTACTATCTAAATCCCCTGTATTATCTAAATCCCTGTAAATGGGAGAGAAAAATACTCATAGATGTCTTGGGCTCCCGAGGGCAGGGCCTTTACAGAACTCTGATAGTTCTGCAGTTTTTAAAGGTTCTGCCACACAGGAGGGCCTGTAAACTGCTGGTCACTTTATGGTGCCAGGTTGTTTTGTTTGGCAAAGTGCTGAAAGGCAAAGCTGAGTTCTTCGTCCGAAAATAGGATAACAGAGCCAAAAGTTACCCAGCACTCTTAAACAGATGGCCACTCAGACCCAAATTTCACTGGAAGCCTGCAGTGTACCTGGAAATTAGAAAGCAGGTGTCTCTTAGATGGTAAAACCGAAACCAGAGCAACACAACACTGTGGTGACTGTAATAACCGTGGCTGTATTGTGTAATAACTATAATAGTGATGGTATCTGCAAGTGTAACCTTTAATTACTCTGCCTGTTTCTCCAAACTCTTCAGGAAGGGAAAATAACACCTATTTCACACATGTTGTGAAAATTAAATTTTCCAATAGGCAAGAGCATAGGAGTGTTTCTACAGTGTCAAACCAATCTCCCTTCTAATACAACATTTCTGTCTCTGAGGGTGACCAATAGTAGATATATAAAGGAGAAAAGATAAAATGTGACATACAGGGTGTGGCACTGCCTGGATTATAATTTCCTACTTCCAGCAGTCTGCAGATCAGGAATTTTCTGAGTTTGCTTTTGAAGCATCTTGTGTAATAGAATGGTGCTTTCCCTTATTTATGCATCTGTTTGCTTTAAGATTGTTTCTGTCCTCTGGCATCTGGCTCTTCCTATCCAGCACAGTGTCACGTGCAGTACATTCCTGTTGACTTAGTAGCCCAACACCCCTTTTCAAAACTAATGTAAGAAACCAGGTCTTCTGAGAGTCACTGCTGATAAGGGGAGTTGAGTTCTGGAGCCATTTTTGGAAATACGTTGCTGGAATCTGTGTGGGGTTTGGAGAGTGAAGGCTAGGGAATCAATTCAAATGCTTTTTTGTGTTTGGGGGGGGGGGAAGGACAGTAGAAAGGGGTTTTGTTTCACTTGGAGTTATCCAGTGTTAGGGAATTGGACGTGTGACATGAGAGAAATATTGTTGTTGCCACTGGTTAGAGTGGATACTCGTGAAACACTGAAGTGTTGGAGTAGTCTAGTACCTCTTGTAGTTGAGGTGTAAGTAAATAGAAAACTGTATTCTCCATGGCTGGTGCACATGAGCATAGTACTGTGAAAGATTTATATACCAGCCAAAACTCCGTCCTGTTGTACCTCTGCCTCTGTTAGAGGCACAAATATTAGTTTATTTTACTTTCTAGGTGGTTCTTGTCAAAGGGTTGTTGGGGGAAGGGGGGGCATCATCCCTGCTGTTGTCTTTTTTTGTACTGACTTGTCTCCTAACACTTGCTTAAAAGTAGCACTGAAATCAGCCCAGGTCCCTCAACTTCTCCCAAGGGGGGGGGGGGGAGGGAGATGTGGAGAGAGGTGAAAGTGTCTACCACAAATACATAATTCTCTTTTCACTTCACTGTTCCCTCTCCGTGGGAGCTGGCAGGCGCGCCGAGCGGGAATGGCGCGCGGATCGATGCCGAGGCGATCAATGCCACGGCAGCTGGGCCAGGGCTGATCGCCTCCAAATCAATTCACACGCTGCTCTTGCTCAGGTTACCTGCCACTTCAGAGGGAGGCAGGGACGGGGAAGTGAGAAGAAAATTGCACAAAAAAAAAAGTATTCTGGGACCTTTCTAAATAGGCCACTTACGCGCGGCCCTTCCTCCCTCGCGCGTGCGGTTGTACGAGATGTAAGCGTGTGATAAGGTCACAACGCAAGGCCTTGTTTGAAACTCAGACGCTGCTCAGAGGGAGGAGAGCGGGGCCCTGGAGAATGCCTGGAAAATTGTGTGGAAGAGGCCGAGCAGTCCTGCGTCTTCACTCTTTTCCACCTTGTGTTTTAGGTACTTAAACCAGTCCAGCGTTGCTGTCTGGATGTGTGCAAGCTTAAATAATCCTGCGGAGCATCGTTCCACGGGGAGCTGTGGCTCCTCGTTTCTAAACACTCCTCAAGGTGAATGGTTTTTTGTTTTGCTTTAGTAAGTCAGGAGTTGTGCATGTCGAAAGTGCCTTTTGTATAAAGATCTCAATTTACTTGGCAGACTTCCATGCATTAAGTCTCCCTGCTTTGCTGTCAAGGAGTGAGGTATTGTTATCTCCATTAAGAGCAAGTGAGCCAGGGATAAATGCCTGGTCTCTTCTTCTTGCTACTGCTTCCTTTTATTTCCTTTTCTTCACATGGATAGTAGCCCTTAATTTAGAGATTGTTGAGACAAGAGATGGTTCTGGCCCCAACAGAACAGGGATGGCACCTTATCCCCATGCCAACACGAGGACATCTCCCATTTTCCTCTCCTGCAAGTGGCTGGCTGTGGCCCAATTCGGTGCTGTCCTAAGGGATTCTTTTGTCTGTGCCACAGTTGCCATGGTCCCTAGGGAAGCAGTCAGCAAGTAATTTAGGGGTAGGACCACCCAGCAGCCTCTTCTCCCTGGCAGTCACTGACATGAGACCTTGGCAAAAGGCTCAGTCTTGCATGGGAGCGTGGGTCCGTATGCACAGAGGATAATCCAGCAGGGAACTGTGTCCTGCACAAGGGTAGCCATGAACTGGGCACTCTGGCTTCACGTGTGGAACGTGTCACTTGGGGAGGGGGAAATAAATGCAGCTGGCTGAGTGAATTGCTGGAAGCAATGCTGGAAGGCAGCGGCAGATCTGTGGAAAGACTTGAATATTGCTCCAGCCCTGCTGTTTCTAGCAACAACACTAGTGTTCTGTGATAGAATATATTCGGAGACCATTGCTGTGTAGGGTTCTGTGTCCTCTTACAGCTTAGGGTGGCGCAGGAGCCACATTCCTCTTGGAGCAGGAGGCAGGAACAGCATGCACCGAACCCGTACAGACACGTCAATAAGGAAGAATCAGCACTCATTCATTTTGTTTATTGCCCACTAATTTTAAGGAGTGCTGATGCACTTGTCTGTTTTCAGTATCCAATTGCAGCTAATCATAACAGGAAGTAAATATTGGCCACTGCCTTGGGAACACACTGGATTGCAAGCGGTTTGTGGCACAAGTTGGCTTTTTGCTCGGCACCTGATGTGGTGAGGCCTTGTTTCCAACTGGGGAACAAGAGGGCGAAGGTTGCCCATCACATGAACCCTCCTGCTCCAAGATAAAGCTGCCAGGTGGAGCCAGGCAGGTGAGCAACCCTATGGCAGGGCCTGATAGTGTGAGCTGTTGCCAATTGTGGAGTACTCTGAGCACGACAGGGAGGTCCAGGAAGATTTAAATGTCTGAAACAGCATGGGAACAATAATTTCTTACTGTTCTCCTAGAGAACGGAATATTCTGTTTTATGTAAATTCTGAGGGGATACAAGACAATCTGCTGTTTGTAATCCAGATTTATGGTGGGGTTTCGTTGGTGTTGGCTGGTCTGTGACTTTGAAGTTGTGATGGAGCAGGCTAATGGAGTGATTTACTCATCTGGTACTTGTGATGATGTAGCAAGCCCCTCAGTTCCAGATAGGTGGATCTCACCTACTCAGCATAGATACTGATCTGCATGTGCAAAGGATCAGGGAGCTTTTAGAGCCATCTAAAACTTTTTTGTGTTGACTTTCTTGAGAGAATCCTGTCTGTCATGGTTACATCTCGGCACAGGGCTGGTTGCTGGCATCTGGAGAGGGTTACCATGGTGATGCTTTGAGTTATATGCCAAATTTAATGTTCACTATAGGTATGGAAAGTATACAATAGCTATATATGGCTTAAGGAGCCTCACAGCCCTTGGAGCACTCATGTGGTAGCTCCATTTGAGCTGAAGTTGCAAAGATGGTGGAGAGGGATTGTTGTCTTACTGGACTGAGTGTGGAGATGCTAATAACCTTGGGAAACTAGGATGGGTGGCATGGCTAAAGGTTCTCATAATTACCTAGTTAATGGTGCTGTTGTTTAAAGTATCAGCTTACTCTGTGTGATAGGGAAACAAAGACCTTAACATCTTGAGAATGGCTCTTGAGGACTTGTTAGGAGACTGCATCTGCCTTTGATCCCCGGAATTGAGGCTCTAGGGCTGTGTCCACGTTTAAGTGTAACCTGAACCATTATCACTCTGAGCTGCCCAGCTCTGATCTCTCAGAAAGGCCCGAGGAGCTTTACTGAGGAGCTTTACTGAGCACACCTCGGTGTTGTCTGGAGCTGGGTCCAGGCCAGAGCAAGTTGAAATCCTGTCTTCTGGCCCACTGTGCCTCTCATGGGCTTGAGCTGCTTTCCTGGGATCTGAACACTGGATCTCACCTGGTAACAGAGCTGTTTACTGTAATCCCAGCAGTTCCAGACTGTTATGGGACACCCCTCAGAACTGGGAAACCCCCACAGATGCTGAAGCTGAGCGATGGAGGTGCTGTCATGGCAGGGTAAAAGCACTATTTGGGCAAAACAGGCACAGTATTTTCCTGGTAGATACACAGATGCTTTTTTTATCCTCTATTGGCTTAGTGAGACACAACTTTTTAGAATGATCTTCTAAGATAGCTGAAGTCTCTCTTGAACTTCAGCCCTTCAGTTCTGGCTCTTGTTGAGCTTGGAAGGTCTGGTTGGTTTATTTTTCCATCTCTAGAGTACGGGGATGGAAGACAATACTGATTGCTACAGTCTGATTACACCCTTAATCATTCCCATGTTTGGCTGTTGCTTGGAAGTAAAAGCCTGGTTTCTTCCCCCATGGATGTGGTTCCTATGCTGTCCCACTGACAATTGACTCTGGCACAGAGAGGTGTCTGTGTTGTCTTGTACCTTTTCTGTGTCCTGTTGGAGCCTTTCCTCCTGTAGGCCTTTAGTGAATGATAGAGGGAGGCAGGCAGGGAAGAAATGGAGAACAAAGGGGGAAGAAAATCCTGATAAACCTATAATGTTAATTCTGTCTTGGGACTTGGTCCTTGAACCCTTGGGAACCCCTGTAGCTCCTGGATTAAATTGCCACATTTTGTTCTTCTTGTTCCATCTGAGCTCGAGCACAGAGGGGAAATGCTGACCCCTCTGACCAGTAATGGCTTGGGAAAACTGTGCATTTGTGAACCATAATCGGACTTAAGAAATGCAAGGAAATAAAACTGAACCTGCCACAATCCCAATTATTTCTCGATCTAGTAATTTTAAAACCTGGCATGAGGAGAGGACACTGATAACTTTCCTGGTCTTGCACAACAGGTGCAGTGTCTCTGGTCTGCTGACATGTGAGGACAGTCAGGATAAGTGTGGATGGCTTAGAAAGTGAATTCCATGGACTCTGCAGGGCGCCTTGATGATCCCGTTTCCAGGGATACCTTCCTTGTAGGCAAATTCTCACTGGGATGTGTCCACGTGTGCTGTGTTGGGGATGGAGGGTTGACTTTCATAGAGTCATAGAACGTTGAGGGTTGGGAAGGACCTTAAAGATCATCCAGTTCCAGCCCCCCCCTGCCATAGGAAGGGACACCTCCCATTAGATCAGGTTGCTCAAAGCCTTACCCAACCTGGCCTTGAACACTGCCGGGGTTGGGGCATCCACAGCCTTCCTGGGTAAAGAATCTCACTGCCCTCACAGGGAAGAATTTCTTCCTAACATCTAACCTCAATTTCCCCTCTTGGTTTGAACCCATTCCCTCTTGTCCTGTCACTACATTTCCTGATGAAGAGTCCCTCTCCAGCTTCCCTGTAGCCCCCTTTCAGATATTGGAAGGTTGCTCTAAGGTCTTCGTGCAACCCTCTCTTTTCCAGGCTGGACAGCCCCAGTTTCCAGAGTCACAGAACTGGGCTGGTTGGGGGGGACCATTGTGGGTCCTCTGGTCCCACCTCCCTGCTCCAGCAGGGTCATCCCAGAGCACAGGGCGCAGAATTGCATCCAGACACTTCTAGAACATCTCCAGTGAGGGAGACTCCACACTTCTCTGGGCAATCAGTTCCAGTGCTCGGTCACCTGCAGGGGAAAGAAATTCCCCCTCAGTATTCAGGTGGAACTTCCTGCGCGTTGCTTTCTGCCCACTGCCTCTTGTCCTGTTGCTTGGCACTCCTGGGGTCCAACTTCTTGGAACCTCCCCTTATATATATATATATATATATATATATTATATATATATATATATATATATAGGAGAGCAACTAGGCTGCTGAAGAGACTCAAGCACAAGTCCTATGAGGAGAGGCTGAGGGAGCTGGGGCTGTTCAACCTGGAGAAGAAGAGGCTCAGGGAAGACCTCATCACTCTCTACAACTACCTGAAAGGAGGTCGTAGCCAGGTGGGGGTTGGTCTCTTCTCCCAGGCAACTCTCAGCAAGACAAGAGGGCATGGTCTCAAGTTGTGCCAAGGGAGGTTTAGGTTAGATATTAGGAAGAATTTCTTTACAAAGAGGGTAATAAGACATTGGAATGGGCTGCCCAGGGAAGTGGTGGGTTCTCCATCCCTGGAGGTTTTTAAGATAAGACTGGATGTGGCACTTAGTGCCATGGTCTAGTAACTGCAGCGGTAGTGGATCAAGGGTTGGACTTGATGATCTCGGAGGTCCCTTCCAACCCAGCTGATTCTATGATTCTTGGAACCTCCCCTTGTATATATAAATATATAAAAATATATATATTTTTATACGCAGCGATGAGATTCCCCCAGGACGCAGAGGGTAAGGCAAACACCCAGCGTGAGGCGTTGCTTTGGGGCCGGGATGCCCTGTCTGTCTGTCTGTCTGTGTCTGTCTGTCTGTCTCTCCGCGGGCTGGGTCCCGGCAGTGCCGCGCTGTGGCCGCACGAGGGCGCCGCCCGCCCGCGGACGCGGCGGTGGCGGCGGGACAAAGGCAGGGCCGGCACCGCCCCGGGGGGACGCGGCATCCCGGGACGGGGGACACGGGGAGCTCCGGGGGACCTGGCAGCGATTCACGCCTCTCCCCCGCTCCCCCGAACCTTCTTCCCGCCGCAGGAAAAACCCTGGGAGGGATTTATTTATTTATTTATTTATTTATTTATTTATTTATTTTATTTTTTTTTTTTTTTTTTGAGAGTGAACGAGCGCGGCGCTTTTGGGCAGGATCCCACCAGTTGCTTTGCCAGGCCGGAGTGGGCCGGGGAAGGGAAATCGCTCGTGCTTTCGTTCCCCTCTTTGATCCCAGGCGATATGTAAAAGAATTGCAATTACACTTAAGCAGCAACTTTTACCCCACAGCGTCCAAATTCAAATGCAAACCTGAAGATCAGCTTCTGCCTTTTTATTTTTTCTTCTCTCTCTCTCTTTTTTTTTTTTTTTTTTTTTTTTTTTTTTTTTAAGGTCCCGCAAAAACTTATCGCCTGGGCTCTCTCTCTGGCTTTTCCCTCATCTTCCCTCTGCGATCTCCCTTTTGTCGGTTGTACGGGCTGAAGTCCCCTGGGTGGCAGCCCGAGCTACTCATTCATCATCATAACAACCGTTTAGTGTAAAATTAACAACAACTTAACTACTACAGCAATAAACATGGTCCTGCATTACCAAAGATTGATGAGGATTACTTAGTTACAATCAGCTGGGGCACAGACAGGAGAGGAGAAAGGCTGCCAAATCAATAGCTTTCCCAAAGTTTAAAAACTTAATCTCCTCCCTTTAGTGTTGCTGATGCTCGGGGGCTTGTTTGCGGCTGGGTTGGGAGGAGGAAAAGGGAAGGAGGGGAATTTCCTTCCCTCCTCCCCCCGGAAAGTTGGCACTTAGTATTTGCTTTGTGGGAAGATGAGGACAAAGTCCTCTGTGTGCATCTGTTCACACACCTGATTTCTTCAGCTTTTATCTTGAAAAGGGTCCGTTCGGTTGTTTATCTAAATATATTTTGCCTTTAATTCCTTCACTGTTTAAATTCGTAGCTTAACCTCCCGAAAGGCAGCGGGCGGACCCCTAAACGAGCTGCCAATCGATCCCAAAACAGCAATGCATGAGAAAGAGGGAGCTCTCAAGCCAATCGGTCCTCACTCCCACCCACACAATGTGCTGGTTGTCTGACTCCCGTTTCCCCTGTAAACTCGGAAACGTTCATCACGAGAAACAAAGGACAACGGGAAAATAGCGAAGTACACCTAGAGCTGCATCCAAACAAAAGGAGAAGAAGCCTAAACAAACCCAAGGTTTTCTATTTCTTCCTGAGCCAAGTAATCCCTTTGATTACATCTAATACCTGCCAAAACCCAGATGGTATGCCCACCCATCGCACAGTGTGATAATGCCACATTGTGAAATCTACCCATTAATATTAATTGTCAGCTAGAGAATCTGTCTGAACTGCTAAAGCTCGAGGTTGCCTTGAGAAAGCAGGGCATGATTTAGCAGGGATTTAAAGATAATTCTTATTCCTTCGTTCTCTGTCTCGCATACGTAGAATGTTAAACAACAGGCCTGGAATGCGATTCCGGTTTCCGCCTCTCACAAATCTGGTTTTAAACCCGTGTGTACTTGGGGTCTCCACCTGCTGACCAAAATATTACCTTAAATTGATGTGGGTGTGCAGGCTCCACATAGGTACACCGTGCTGCCCTGATACCAAGCACAGGTGACTTCTCTCTCTTTCCACGCTTCCCTCTCAATAATGGGCTTGGTGTAATCCTTGAGAACTGCTAAATAAGTCTTTAGGAAACTATTTTTGTTTATTGTACACGTTTTAAACCCGGTGGCTGAAGGGGAAGGAGAGAGAAAAATGAGTATAGAAAGCAGTGATGGTGCTGCTTTTCTCAGTTTTTGAGGAACTACAGCTGGAGCTGAGACATAAAGGACCTCATATCCTCTGAAAAGAGAGAAAGAGAAGTGTGAGTGAGAGGAGGTAGGATGACTGTGTATTGCTATCCATCCTGTTAGCTCCTGTTGGGTCCTCTCAAGGCCTGTTTTTGGAATAATAGTAATCAGTATTTGTTTCAATGCCTGGCTCTCGTCATTCATTTGTAGGCCTCAAAACCAGTTTTAAACTCATCATGGCTCTTCTGACATGCCAAAAAGCAACCACAGGGTCCTGCTGTGGCCCAGGCACAACCCCACAGAGGCAGGTCCTGATCTGGGCAGTACTGAACTGTCCAGGAAAGCAGTGATCCATTTTGATGGATGTTCTCAAAGCAGCAGCAGCTCATGGCCTGTCACTAGATATCACCAATTTTACCTAGATGAAGGAGGGGGAGCTCTAAATAATCATTTGTATTTCGATCCCTGGTTGAGCTGCTCTGTTACTAATTTCTAGCACTGATGCTCTATGTACTAGTGGCTCAAAGTAAGTTGGCACTTGTAGAACAGAGTAAGAAAACCTATGCAAACGAGGCTGTGGCAAAGCTACTGAGGCCTGGAAATTCAGGTTCCAAAGTCTGCTATTCCATCCTTCCCTCATTCCTTTACATCTGGCTATTCTGCAGCGATTTAGGCAATAAGACTCTTTGAAATGGGAACACTCAGGCATATAAATATATGAATATGTAAATCAGATTTGTATTATCAGAGGTTCATATCAGTATAGGCGTGCATGGAGATGTGCTGCTTCCTTTGCCTTTTTTTTTCTTCCCACCAAAATCCTTTGTGGCTCATTTGTCTCCTTGCAGTGGGGACCTGCTGTCTCTCAGGATTTTACCCGAAGAGATTTTGGGGTTATTTTTTTTTTTGACCTTGGAAAGGTACAAACTGCACATACCCAGCACCACCCAGAAAGCACGTTGGCATGGGCTTTAGAGAATGCCTGAAAATCTGCCTGGCTTTCCCAAGCAGCTGCCACCACCCCCAGCAGCAGCTCTTGTGTCATGGACAGCCAGCCTGGGCCTGCTCCGTGTTACTTTCGCATCCTCTCTCTGGCATCAGCTGAGCCCACACCAGGAAGAAGGAGATGTGAAATAAAAAGTGGAACAAAGGACCCCTTTCCTGCCACCGCTGAAGCTGGTGGCAAGTGTCCTGCTGACTTCAGCAGCACTAATGTTGTTAAGAATAGGTCTGTTCTAAGCTCACTAATGTTGTACCTGCAGCTCGTGTGGACTTCTCCGGAGTTGCGACGTGTGTGCACATGCACGGTGAGGGGAAATGTACAGTTTGTGGCACTTGAAAGTTTAATCAAAAGGCCACTTTTCCCCATCTGTTATTTTTGGGCCCAGCCTCCCGAGGGTCAGCTTGATAACACTTCATGCTGCTTCTAATCAATTTTATACCAGGAAGCAGTGTGAGAGCTGACTACCAGAGAGCTGCAGTGGCATGGAGCTCAGCACTGGGAGCATAGCTGGAAAAATATGTTGGGGATTTTGGGGCATAAACAAATGTTTCCTAATCTGGACTGCAACTCTGTCAGGCATGTACTGACAAGCAAATGTCGATTGGAGCTGAAAACCAGCAGGTTCTACTACAGTGTAACCTGTAAATCCACATCTTGACAGGCATGTTGTGGTACGCAGAGCTGTAGTCTCTGAGAAATAAGGTAACACAGGAATCAGATCGTGGAATCAAACAGTGTGATTATCACTGCCTTTTTTTGCTTTGTATAGACAAAGAAGCAGGTGGTAGTTTGTAGTCATTGTTTCCTATATGACTGTTTAGATGAGACTTGATTTTTTTGGAGCTAAATTATTTTGAAGATGTAGATTTTTTTTTTCCTGGCCTGTTTCTCTCCCATGTCCTTTCCATCCTGTGATTGTCTCTTCTGTGGCTGGACAAACACAGACAGGCATGTACTCACTCCTGAGGGCTCTGTTCCTCACTCCACACACCTTGCAGGGAACCACATGAGAACCACATCTAAGAGGAAGAAGAACTAAGAGTAGTGGGGTCAGAGCTGGAGCAAGACTTCTCAGCAGGGCTGGCAAGGCTGAATTTTGCTGCCTCAGCTGTGAGATCTTGGGATCAGGCTGGGTGACCTGGGAACTGTCAGAGGTTGGAAGGTAGGGAAAGATTGCTGCTGTCAGAAAGGACCTGCTTTTCCAACCTGGGCTGCAGCAGCCACCTGCAACAGCAGCAGCAACCCTGGCTTTGGGATCCTGACAGACCCTGGTTGGTTGTTGTAATGAGCTGCTGCTCCTGTCCCTTGAAATACAGGAGTCTGTATTTATCTGGAAGACTCTTAAAATATCAGAAAGAATCTGCAGGAAACATGGTTGAGCCTGGTGCTCATGCTCTGCTGTGTGCTTTTGGCAATGTAAAACTTCCTTTTTCAGGGATTTCTAGCATGTTTGCAGGCAGAAAGTGCCAACAGCCCAGCACTGTGGGCTGCACTGACCTCTGCTTTTTGAGCAGATTATCCCTACGTGGTTCTCAGTAGCACCTGGAGATTTGTAAGCTAAAGAAACCCCATTAAAACAGCACCACACAGTTCCCATCATGTGCAGCTGTGACTCTTCCTGTGCCCAGGGCTGCTGCTTTTGACCAGCAGCTTTTGCTTTCTGTGGACAGGTTTCCCTCAATACAGGAAAAATTCTTGGGAATGGTTACTGCCTATATCGGTAGTGAGGGATCTGCAGGATGCCTGGTGCCTGACTTGATCCCAGGGCTCACTTCTGGAGTAAGGAATGAGCTTCTTGAGTAGTTAATAGTGGGCAGTTTGGGATTGACTCTGTTCTGTTGTCTCTGTTTTGAAAACGACCTGTTTAATCTCGCAGGGAAGAGGTAAAATACTAATTATAATACAAATGCTACTCTTACAGTGTATCTGAGGAGCCTTATCGTCGTAGCCCACCCTGGAGGGCAGCCCTTTGGTGATGCAAATAAAGTTCCGATGGGCTTTTCTCAGTGTGAGGAATAAAACTGGGAGAAAGAGTCGCGTTCCAGCATTTCAGCTGCTTCAGTGCCAAGGGTTAGACCAAACTTAACCTTCATCGGCAGTTTGATCTAATGGTGTGGTTCTGCAGCTGATTTAAATCAGCGCTGCACTGGTTTGCTCTTCTCCCGCCCTGCAGCTGCGTGCTCTGCTGCTGCTGCTGCTGCTGCTGCTGCTGCTGCTGCTGCTGCTGCTGCTGCTCACCTCTCCCTTCACTCCCCCCGAGCAGTTTGCTAAACCAGCAGAAAAAGGGCTCTGCAAAAGGTAGCAAATGTGGTGTTTGTTTTTTTTTTTATCCGCTGGCTTAGAGAGCTGATGGTGAGGTCATCGGGGTGGCAGTGCCAGCCCAGGGGTGGAAGCACCTCTTGCGTGGACGGGTGTGATTCCACGAGATGGGGGAGCCACCCTAACAGCTCACTGCTCCTGGGAAAAGTGTTCCCAAAAGTGGTGTGGTGCCAATCCTGTGGATGGTGGACTTGACAGGCCTGAGGACTCTCAGCTTTCCATATGGAGATTACCAGAGGGATTCCCATCCTGGTCCTTGGTGATTTACCCAAGATTACAGAGACAGAGCTGAAATCCCAAACTAACAGCAGAGGAACAAACCCTCATTCCTTTCTGTGGTTTAAATCAAAGTTCTATTTTGATTAACAGGAGCTGAAAAGTAACTCCATGCACCTTAGAATAAAGGTACTTGGAAAGTAACATCCTGGACTAAGGTCTTCTCTTTTTTTTTCCCAAGCACCTTTTGTTCGGGTTAAGGTACAACAGAAAACCACAAAACGGAGTCTTTTCAGGCGGTGGGAAGGGCTGCAGTTCTCCTGAACTTCCACTGGGCTCCTCTGCTGTTACAGTCAACACAAGTGCCAATTAAACGCTTCCTAGTCTGAACCGAGCTGGTTTCCAGTCGAGATTCCAGCCCCTGGACTCGGTATTGTTTCTGTCCAGAGGTCTGTACTACCGAAACCGATAGGTGTCACGGGGGTTATTCTGCTCTTAGTACTATTTTCAATTTTTAAAAAATCCTGAAATATTAAAAATATCTTGAGAAGAAAAGGTGTTTGTAAGATACTGGAAATCCTATTACGTGGCACCGTTCTGTTTTCCAGGTTGTCCAGATGATAGGTTATGGATCAAATTGAAGCTCAGAATTGTACAATGACTATTGTGTTAGACTCATACAATGAATACAGGGCCCTGTGGTTGAAGCAGGTTTCTTTTCCCATTAATGTTTATTTTCTGTCTGAGTGAAACAAGACCTCGGTTTTTATATATTCTCTCTAGATAAATATTTCTCTAGTTTTTCAAGTGCTCATGAAAAATGTGACAAGATGTCCACGGAGGTCACAAATGTAAGCATAAATAGCTGCAATTTAACATCAGTAGTTAGCAAACAAGATACCCTCGAGGTAAAGAGGCTGATAAAAAGAGGGCAGCGATGCATTAAAGATGCATTATTTGGGGGTCTATGGATATAATTTAGGCTTCACAACAAGGTCAGACTGATTTAATTCTCTCTGCAAAGGTCAGTCCAAGGCCTGGCTGTACTAACCCCTGTGCTCTCCATCTGTCTGCACTCCAAGCCAGACACTTTTCAATAGGTGATTGTGTGTTCACGACTGGATGAGAACACATTGAAATTACCTCCAGGTCTAGGCCTCCGAAAGCCTTTGCTGGGAGCCACCGCTGACCCCAGCGTGGCTGGTACCTATGGAACTTTGCACTCGGCTGCAGCTTTGAAGTGTGGAGGAGAACATCTGATACTGGTGTTTCCCTAATGCTGTGAGTGCCTCCCGAGCCTTCGGCTTCGTAAATGCGTCACCGTAGTGTCATAAACTCTTTATGCCAGTTTATTCCATGACCCTTGAAACAGGAATTTTTTTTTTTCCACCGCCGGCAAAAGTACAATAAAGGGGAAAAAAAAAAAAAAAACCAAACCCTTGCAGTATTCACTTTCTCCAAAATGAGGAAAAATGAAGAAACCGGTGTTTGTGGACGTCTTTATTTGATAGTCCGGGTTTTTTTTAAAAAATCTTCTTCCATCAGCAAGGGATCCTTTAAAAATAATTGACAGGACAAAATAAATATGCAAGGTGCTGGTATCTGTTAGTCATTTTCTTGCTGCCTTTTTTTTTTTTTTTTTCACTTGATGCTCAACGTTTCTGAATTCTCTTTTCATTTTAAGTAGGGAAGGGGTTTATTAATCTGAATGGAACAACTAGAGAAAATGAGGCCGGTGAATGCTTTGAGCTTTCAATAAATATTTAGCTCGCTGAAATAGCCACACACAGCAAACAGCACCTGCCTTCGTGAAATAAGAAGACATAAGACTAGTGGAAGGTACACTTAATTTTGAAAAGAGTAAGAGACCTAATTTTTACCTGTATTGGACTAGAAAGAGGAGGTTATGAACTGATACTGTTTTCCTTTTAGGTTGAAGCATGAGGGTAAAATGATATAAAATGGCATGAAATAACTGACATACTATGCTAAAACCCAAACAAAACAAGATTCCACTCAGTGCTCTTTCTCTTTGAGACACTCTAAGCCTTCCTTAGGTACAGTACTTATATACATCTGGTTTCAGTAATTATTTTACATTCATATAGTAAACAACTTCAAAAGGGGAAAAAAGGGGTGAATCTGGTCATCAAAATTCAAATCAAGGGATTCAGAGCTTAGGATGCAACTCTCCTCAGAGCATCTCGTCCTGCGTTGCTCGAGCCCACCTACTGTAAAGTCACCTAAAAAGAGAACTTCAAGAACAATAATATAGATCATAATAAAGTAAATTTAAGACAGAATTTCAGATTTCTGCCTGTATTCCTCAGGTTAAATAATGCCCCTGGTAAACAAATTGTGATCTTACATGATAAAGAGCTTTTGTTCCAGGTATCTTATGAAATCAGTGCTTGTGTGTGATGGGTGCTGATGAATCAGAGATTCATCATTTGGCTCTTGGGGCTGTTTCAGTGACCCTGGTTTCTAAATCTGAAGAAGGCAGGGAGAGAATCTGTGCAGAGATAACAAAGAAGTGGTAAATTGTAGAATCGTTTTTCTTTTTCTTTTTTTTCCCCCAAGAACATTTGATGCCTGATCCCACATCCCTATGCACACATTCCCATTTCCAGTGGCCACCTCACCTTTTCACTAGGTCCAAGGGTTGTTGGAGCACCTCTGCTGTTGGAAAGGGTTCAGGGGTGCCTGGATTAGCCACAGGGAATGGCTGGGGAGTGGTACAAGGAGCCACCCCTTTGTGACATGAACCCACAGCCTCCGTGGGTCCTGCTGTCCGAAGGAGCTGAGCTGTGAACTTGGGTTCTCTTCACTGAGTGGGTATTTTTATAGTAGTTACTATTTGTGGTATTGTATTAGGAGTATTAAGGTATTCATTACAGCAACTGTTTGCTTTAAAATACTTTGTGGGTGAGCTTTTATTGCTCAGGAATGGCGCCAGATGGACAGTCCTGAGGAGCAAAGTCCTCATGTTATCTACAGATCATGGCACAAGCAGTGGCACATTAAGTTTTCCTCTTCTGTCTTCCTCTACCACCACCCTGATCTCAGGAAGGACAAGCTCAGGGGGAAGAGGGCCCCCCAGAGTCTCTGGTGCCTCTCCAGAGAAACCAACCACCTGTTGAGGTAGCAGTTTTGGAGACTTACTTGATGTACCTTCACGGAGGCTTTTCCCTGAGGCTGCCTGGGATTTGGCTTCTGGCACCCTCTTAAAGCATCCCAATCAGAAGTGGGGGCAATTTTTGAAGTAGTTGCTGTCTCTGGCTTTACAAATGTTTCTGGCTCTGACACCTGGAGCTGTAATGTACCTTTTTGAATTTTAACCCTTCAGCTAGGGGAGGGGCACAGCTTCCTGCAGGGCTTGAACTGGTAATGTCCATCCTTGTGTCAATAGTGGAAGCCATTCAAGCAGAACAAACTAACCTGTTGTGGGTGGTGGTTCCTTAATGCCAGTCCCTGTCCTTTGTTTGCATCTCACTTGGAGCTGCTTATCAGATGTCTGTTGTGGGCTGCTTTGTAACACCGAGGCAAAGCCTACACACTTTCTGTCCCAAAATCTGTCTGGCTTCTTGCTTTCCTGAAAAACTGAGCCCAGGACAGGCTGGAAAAGCTACCAGGCCTGTCAGCTCTGTGGAGATGTGCTCATCTACCCGGCTGACACACTGTTTCTCCAGAAACTCTTTGTAGGATGTGGATCTTAGGCTGGGATGGCTTAGGCTTACAATGGAAACCCTGGCAAACCCTTAATAGGACAAGATCAACAACTTCCACCCTAGGGTGGTGTTCTGCTCTGGCAACTTTTTCATGGGGGAAGGACCACTTGAAGTGCAGTGCTGCTTCTTGTGCTTTGCTTATGTCCTGCACACTTGAAAGCAGAAAGAAAATCCGTGAGTCTCATAAAAACGTCTGAATATCTTCCTCATAGCAGGGAGCTCTGATCTGGCCTCACGCTGTACTCTCAGGGGCCGCAGGAGTTTAAGGTTCAGGCTCACCTTGTCTCCCACCACACTTTTTTGCCCTTTGAAACAGAAAAATCTCGTGCCACGGAAACGAGTGGCTGCTTTTTGATCGTGCGCTCGTCGCCTTTTTTCATGTGTGAGGTGTGAGACGCGACGTGCTCTGTTAAGCCACTGTATTCAAACTTCCCCTACTATATTTCATTCTTATTAGAGACGGAGGACAGGTGATTTGAATCTCAATCCTGCGGGGTGATGTGTGTGCGAGGGGTAGAACACCTGGGCGTGTTCTCTGGTGCAGCTATTGCAAGGAGCTCACACGCTTTGCATATCAATCTCGAGGAGGTTTGCTGTGCCCAGCTCTGCCAGGGGCATTGGTGGAAATTAAAATATGAGGGGATGCAGGCCGCTTCATGCCACTGTATTTCCCTTTCCTAATGTCAAGTTTTCGATTCCTCTTTTCCCTCACTGTGTATTTATACTCCTGCCAAGTTCCAAGGGAGCAGAAAAGCTGCTCCTTGTGTTGTTATTAAGTGATGCTTTCGACAAGTCGGTCTTTCAGAGAGGAGAAAGCATCAGGCAGGCAGGTGAAGACAATTTCTGCACTGCAGAGTTACTCTCTCACATGTGCTTGTCCTGCGGGATGGAATTTAACAATTCACAGCTCTCCTGCTCCTTGCGAAACTCACTCCAAGCCAAGATCTTCTAGTTCTCCTCCTTCCCGTGCCTGAACCAGGCCATTTGTTTGAATGGCTCCCTGGTTCCAGAAGCTCTCTCCCCTCTGATCCACAGCTGATAGGAGCAGTGTTTGGGGCAGGATAGCTGATCTGCTGTTGGGCAAGAAATGGAACAAACAGGTTAAAGAAAGACTGCGTTCCCAGGTGGGTAACGCTGAAGGAGAGCAAAGAAATCACCCCAGCTAAGCAGAAAAGAAACAAACAAACAAAAATGTTATGTTGTTCTTTCTGCTGTAGTGTTCGTGGGGTGAGCTGAGTCTCGGGGAGCAGCAGCTGCCAGCACGGATGGTTTCCCTAAGTGCTCACAGGGAGCTCTGCTCCCGGCACAGAGCAGGGCCTTTCTCCTGGGACAGGCAGAGGCCTCCCCGTGCTCTGAGCTGGGTTCATGGCCTTGCCCCCACAGCTCTCGGGAAGGTCACTGCGTTTGCAGGCACTGGAGGAATGTGCTTTTGGCGCTGGCTAAGCTCCACACCAGAGGAAGCAGTTCCATGCGCTTCCTCGGGTTCTCCCTGCAAAAAAGGGGGCAGGGGCAGAGAGAGAGGACAAAGATTAATTTATCTAGTGATGCAAAACACTGCATAAAAGCTGAGTAACATAAACCCTTCCCTCCTCCCCTCCCACGCAGAGAACCAGAACAAGTTGTATACGCTGCTTTACCTGTATTTGGATGTCTCAAGACACGCACAGATCTCAGGCTAGCTCTGTATCAGGGACAGCTTGCACAGCGTCACGTGGGCAGGAGGATCAAACTTTTAATCCCTGAAACTAAAAAGGACATCTCGTTTAATAGGGGGAGAAAAAAAAAAATACCCGGGGACATTTGCAGAGAGTTAAAAGAAACAGCGTGTAACAGTGTGGACAAAATCCTGACCTGAAGCACGAGGAACTGCACCAACGCCGCCTTTGGTACAGCTACGAGTTTATAGTGTTCTGGAGTGTTGTTTATGTTACTATAAAAAAAGGTGAGAAAATATATTCAGTTACTTTCTGTTTCTCCCCATTGAGCAGATGGCAATTCATAGCTCAAACTGTTTCTTAAGCCATTTCACATTTTACTAATAAGTACAATATGCTTTTCAACGACGAGCCGCGCTCAGGCACTTCTGCAGAGGTTACGTTGGTTGCTCAGGTAGCTCAGGAAGCAAAGACTTTATGAATCCTGTTGCATTACGAGGTCGAATGTTTTCCGGTTACATTCTCACGTGGTGGAAAACACGAGCTGAAACCTCTCCCACCTCTTGTTTCAAATTATTTCTAATTTTGCAGGCCACAAATAACGCGGCGCGCTCAGCTGAACCGCCTCGGTTTGAGATCGTTTCCACCACCAACGTTCCTGGTAGAACAAACCACGCTTTTTAAGGAGCTGAATATTCTCTTATGTTTTAAGTGCCTAATAATATGTGGAGATGGCCATTGGGAAAAGCAAAGAAACGTTTGGCAGTTCTATTTCAGGAAGTTTCAGTGCTTTGGAATGAAAACTGTTAATATTGCACGCATTGGAAAATTCTCACCATTGCATCCGTGGTTTTCTCAAAACCTGTTAAATTATATGAGTGCAGAAATAAGGAAGAGTGGGTTTTATTATTAATTGACACTCATTTTTAGCTGGCGTGTGGTGGCAGGTCCTCCAAACAAACCCGAGGCACAGATTAGAGCTGAAAGTTTTGGAAATGTTCTAAATCTTTGTAGCACTGCAGAGAGGAAGTGTAATATTAAACTGACAAATTGAATATATTTTTTTTTCAATGTAATTCACAGTTTCTTCCTATTATTTTTTTACTACCCGTGGAGATAAAGCAAAACAAATTCCTCAAAACAGAGAGAAATATATTTCCAGATACCTTTTCCCATTAAGTAATATATCTCTCTCATACATATGTACTGTCAAATATCTCCCCGTTCCTTTTCCACACCGTGTCTACAGCCAGAAGTGTTGGCTATGCAAATATTGCAGAACCGACTCTTAACATATGTGCTGTGTGCCTGGCTACAGATACACGGGAAACTCTAGGTAATAATTAGAGTCTGCATAAATTATCTTGCAATTATAATTTTACATAATCGGTTATGTAATCTCGAGGCTGGTATGCGGTGAGAAACTGTGGTTGCGTCAGAATTCTTCGGAAGAAAAATAAAATTATTGATCGTAAGGGCACGTCCTGGCGAGGAGGGAGCGCAGAGGGATGTTGCAGCACGGAGCAGCTCGGCGGTAAAAGCCACGCTGGCTCTCGCTAAAGCAGGAATCGCCCTCCAGGAGCGAGCAGGAGCATCCCGGAGGCTCCGGGAGCACGGCGGGTGGGAGCGGGGAAGGGGGACAAGAAAACGGAGTATAAGTGGGAAGGTGACAAAGTGGCGAGCGGTGATTTATTGCAGGAGGCTCCGCTCGTTCGCAGCTATGGAAAGGCTCCCGGAGAGGAGCGGGACGGGCTCGGGTGCGCTGCGAGCCGCTGGCGGAGCCGAGCCGAGCCCGTCCGCCCCTTCCCTCCGCGGCACCGCACCGGGGGCTGCAACAGCCCCCGCCGGAGCCGCTGTCACCGCCCGAACCGGGGCCGTGAGGGGGACCCGCCGAAAAAAAATAAAATAACCCAGGCACGCAAGGGAAAACAACGGAGCGAGCCGTAAATGTATAAATAAACTGCGAAGTGAATCAGATGAAATCGCCAGGCGTTCCCTCCCGGTAAACAGCGAGCTTTGTAATTTCCAGGTGTTGGGGAAAGCCGTTGTCTTATAGTTTGTAAATCCCTGCTGGTGGGAGGGAGGGGGAGAATCTTTGGAGGTGAATGAAATATCAAATCACGAGGCTCTATGTAGATTTATGATTGCATAAGAGGCTCAGTCATTTCCATATATTGAAATGTGCTGTCCTTTCCACGACTGCCCAGCCCTTGGAGGGAGAGAGACGCTCGATTCCGCCTTGATCAATGCTGACTGCGAAGCAAAGAGGAGGAGAAGGGGGGGACCAGGCTGGCACCAGATGGAGCAGGGTCTAGGGAAAGGTCAAGGTTAGCTCAGGCTGCTATTGAATCGGTTGCAGCCTCACAGATAGATCTCTGCCTCCGAGGCACCCACTGGGGCTTCTCAGAATCAAATCTAATAGAAAAGGCAGTCACAGAATGAAATCGCTTCATCTGAATGCTAAAATTGTTATTAGGCTACATTAGAGAGATACCGGGCACATGATTACCAAAAAAGGAAGCATGCCTTGCAGTTTGTGACTGAAATAAAAGCTGTGAATACGTTGATACCATCGGCGATGTGCAAGGATAATGGATAACAGGAGAGAGGGGCAGGGAGGGGTGTGTGTGTGTGTAAGGAACAGATTAACATATTGATGCGGGCGTGTGTATCTGTATAAAATTATCTCTACCGGTGTCGGGGTGTGTTTGTACGTGCGCAGAGAGCAGCACTCGGCTTCCTGCGAGTCCTGCAGCACTCCGAGGGTGTTTGTTAATGGATTTGGACCTCAGGTATGGACCGAGAAGTGGGAGCTGACCAGGAGGAGAGGTTTGTTGGTGGGTCCTTGCAGGACTCCACCTGCAGCCACCCCCAGCTCGTGTTGCAGTGGTTGCCGCCCCTGTGATTTTTGATTTGAGGTTCTCGTGGAGGGCTCAGAAGTTGCTCAAGGCCGCTCTTTCTTGCTCATCTCAGGCAAAACTCTGTGAGGAAATGTTATGAGCAGATGTGCAGACACCCCACGTCCTGGACACAGGAGCATGACGTAGGCACACACATGAGTTTGGAGCAGCGATGCTGTCAGCTGGATTTCAGGGACCAAAGTGGAGCTCTTCTCTGTTACCATCTCCTCCACTCTTTAACCTACAGCACAGCCATATCTTAAAGAAGGGTTTAGTCTTGTAAAATAAATGCTGGCTACACTAGATTAAACATGATGACTGCACTCTAAGGGTTAATAAATTTAGAATTAACAGATCATCCCAGCTTGATACAGCTACTATAGATGATTTAATATGCAGCCTAAGCAGGTTGACAGTCAGCTCACAGATGCAGATAAGATCAAACAGTCTCTTGATTCAATAGATTGAATGGTTGTACTGAGTGTCTGGAAGGTGAGTGACAGTATGTATATGGCAGGGGTTCTGGTAAAGAAGGGCTTCGATTCCCCACTGCTGTGCACTGCACTGGTTTTCCTTTTCTAGCAGTCAACCTTTTTCAGCAATCAAATCCGGAGTTAACATCAAGAAAAAAATGTCTCAAATATAGTTCAGGAGAGTTATTTGAAGTTTTCAGTAATGAAAAGCTGTGTGCTTTAATAGTAATCACTATTATTACTGTCACTAGTCTGCACTTCAGATTCCTCCTCTGCAGACAAGGCCATCACCACCCACTCAGTCCCACAGGGAGTCTCACCTGTCCATAGGCTCTGTCTGTCTGTCCACACCAGTCCCCTTCCCTGGCAGACCTAAATCCACAGGAAGAAGGTATTTTGGAGGCCAGACAGGGACCTTGCCCCAGACAGCCCCCAGGACTTGAGTGTAACCTTACCCTAATGTCATCCACTGCCCAGAGGCTTCAGCTGTAGGATGTGGAGTGACAAAAGTTATTCCCCTGCTTTTTTTCTCAGCTCTTTTGCTTTTCAGGCTTAAAAGTTAATGTCTGTAGTAACTCTTCTGTGGTTTATGTTTTCCTTCTTGCTCCCCTGTCCTATATAAATGGGAACGTAAAACAGTCCTCACGGAGGCTGGTGAGCAATGGGATGACAGAGTGGTCTCTAACAATTTTTATTATTTGATCAAGAGTAAAAGCTCCACCTGAACCATTAGATTTTACAATATGAATACATTTCCAGGCAATTTTAAAAAACTCATGCATTCAACAGACCGTCACAGGTCTGAATTGTGCCTTATTGTGTTACACGGGGCCACCACTATGCTGGAAGGGTATTTGTGATAAAGATACTGCACATCTGAACACTTGTAAGCTAGCTGTATTGTTTGCTTTGGTGGGTTTTAAAAAACACTGGAATGGTTTTGAGGAATGTCCTGCAGGTCAGTGTGATGAGCAGTGCTGCTTTGGGTCTGCCAGCAGAGCCAACCCAGAACCCATCTGAGATTGCTGCTTCTCTTGGTGCTTTGCAAAATGGTCTTGCACTCTCCTGCAAATGCTTACCTGCGACTTCCAGTTTCATTTTCATTTGGAAACCAGTAGCTCCTTTTAATCCCTTAAATGTTGAGTTAGAAAAGAGAGGGCCCGGGTGTGTGTTCTGGATACGGATCCACATGTGAGCATCCACAGATTTTCTCGAGCGGGAGTGCAATGCTGAGCAGGGATGAGCCAGTCTTTTTCCTACTCCGTGCCTAGAAGCAGGAGCATCACCTCTCAGGTGAGCTCATGGAGGCACGAGAATCTTCATCGTGTAATTAGAGAGAGAGGCGCTACCAAACCGCCAGCGCTTCCCAGGGCGAAGGAAAAGCACTCAGGATATACCCCTCGCAAAAGAAATTCCGAGGCAGAAGAGCCCACGGACACGCCGAAAAAGGCCGTGTGAGCCAGCAGGGAGGACTCAGGGAACCCGAGGAGCGCTCTCCTTGCCCGGTGCCCTTGGCCGGGCCCCGCGGAGCCGGCGGAGGGGGGGTGGCTCGGGCGCGGAGGGGCCACCGCGCCCCCCGGATCCCCCCGCGGCGGCCGTGCCGCTTCCCAAGGCGGAACCAGCGAAACCAGTTATCTGGCAGCAATTTGCATATTGATGGTGCCTCCTGCCGTTCTCCCTGATTGCTTTACAGGCAGGAAAGGTAACAGGAAAATCTATAAACACCCCCCCCCCAAAAAAAAAAAAAAAACGGCAAAGAGGCTTCTACGTGCACGGGGGCTCTGATGGAAGAATAAATCCCGGTAAAGCCCCTGGCAGGAAAATTTGTTTACCAGACTGATTTTTGTCTTAGGATTTGAAGGCAGTTGTGTATTCTTTTTCCTTTTTCTTTTTTTTTTTTTAAAAGTTCTGAGGTTGAAAATGTGAGCTCCCTGCTTCCGTGCAAACTGCTAGAGATGAGCACTGATCACTTCCAGGAAAAAATAATTAGCCTCGTCGTATTCGCTGAATGTTTACATCTGAGGAGGAGGCAATCCTTGGAGAGTGGGAAAGGCATTCCATAGACACCTTATAAAAGTACAGTGTCATGGTGTATATATATTTTTTAGTCCCACTCATAAGCAATGTACAAATGTGCAGTGAATGTGAAAGCTTAATTAGGTCTCAGTAGAGAATAGTTTCATTTTTATTGGCTCCGAGTACAGTGGCTCCCTAAGACACATCTATCCTGGGACATTTTGGCCTTCCTTGTAGGAACTGCCATGGCTGTGTCCCTGCACATCCCCAAGTGTTCAGATACCTTCAGTTCTGGGCAGCAGGACCCTGTAACTCACCTCAGCCCCGTGCTCAGGGGCCTTTCAGGGCTGTTCAGGAGAGGATCCCAGCAGATCACACAGTTCCAGCCACATCTAGACCAAACTTCTCCCTGTTCTCCGTGGGGAGTAGCACTTACAGACTGGTGCTGTGCTATGGCCTGGATTTACCCCGTGGTTATCTATAGCACCCAAACGTCTGAGGGAGGTGTGTGTCAGCACAGACAGTCCCAGAGACAGAGGCATGGAGCTCTCTCTCTCCATGTGTTTACCTCTATTTCTCTCTCTCTAGGCACTCAGATGCTGTGAAACTAAATAGGATAGGCCAAATTAAAGTCTAAATTGTGAAAACATTAATTTCAGTATGGTAATATCAAACATTGTCCATATTTCTGATTTCTGTATTTAATTTCCCTTGCTTTTTTAAATGCTGGGGAATAGTTGCTCAGTGAACAATAGCATTAGTACAATAACTCCCCCCAGCCCCAGCATTCATACTTAATGCACATCAGCTTTCTATGTAATACCATACAATATACTTGCATGTTATTTTAATTGAGTGAAATCTTATTCATGCTGGTGGGAGAAGGCATTCTTTTCACTGCAGCCAGGATTCATACTGCACTGACAAAATTATATGTGCTGACAATAACAAATGGTGGCAAAACTATCCAAACTGCTCAAAGAAGTGGGCTCTTATCACAGGTTATTCACCACCACTCCTGCTCCCCCTCAGTGCTGTGTCTTTCTGTGCAGCTTCGGGTTATATAATAATTTATTCTTCCGACTACAGAGAGCTGCATTAAAATATTATTGTAAGCATTTGAACAATTAAGCTGAAATTTTGCACGGAATAAATATGGCAAAGAAGAAAACCCACAGTAAAGCTGTCCTTATTTTTAAACACAGAAGAAAGATCCCTGCTATTTCAGCTGTTAATTATTTTTCATCTAGGCCCTCACACAAAACACGCCGTGTTTTGAAAAGCGTTCCTTCTTTGCTGAAGCTAAAAGCTAAACCTAAATGTCACCTGAAATAGTAATATAAAAAGAATACAGAGAATGATGATTGCATATGTTAAATTTCAGCTCATTCACATTCTAAGTGACCAAAAGTTGAAGCTCCAAAAAGCAATGCAATAGGAGTTATTTCCAGAAGATGTTAAAGGCACCAATCTAACAGCACACTTGAGTACAGGCTTGCTTTAAGCATGTGAGTGCAGCTGATGTGCCCAAAGATAAATATGTGCTTAGGAATTTCGCAGTACCCAAGGCCAAGTAGGTTCCTCTGGTAGGGGATATGCTGAGCAGGTTTAGAGGAGGAAAATCCTTTTTTATTGCATGTTCCTTCTCTACTGTCCCACATGCCAAGCGTGCTAGGGAGAAGGAGGGACAAGAGAACAACTAAATCTTTCCTCATCTTGTGTAGCAAAACTAATTTCTCAATAGAAATAACTTCTTTTTGATTGCTGATATTGGGTTTCTCAGATTAGTGAACTACTTTTGTTATTCTACTTCTTCAAATTGATTTGAGGTATAGTTGGGTTTATTTTTCAAGACAAAATGTTTGCCTTTTCCCTGCCTGCCACATCCGGAGTGGGGCTTCCCAGATTTCTTCTTAGGGAGAGTTTGATCCCCTTGGATCTAATCTTGCACTTACCAGGTCTAGTCAGAAAATGAATTTAAAAAAGCTGTTTGTGTCACTGACCCTTCTTCCTGCTGCTCATAGGCTTGGGCTTAGTGACCTGCTTAGGTACGTGACTTGGGACCTCAGCAGTGACTCAAAAGGACCAACTTGTGCCATCGTGGGTTTCTGTGTGGGCAGACAGAGTAGTCCTGATGAGTGGGGGGATTTGGATGAGTGGAACATCCAAACAGCCAGGAGAACCTGGCTTCTCACAGTGCTTTGTTTGGGAATGACTTGCAGCCAATAACCCAGAGTGAGAGCCCCGTGCTGCGGCCTGGCTTGGTCAAAACTCTTCCTGAAACAGATGGAGATGCTGCTTGTGAGTTCAGGTGTCCCTGAACAGCTTGATGACTGTGTGGGAAGGTGGGCTTGGAAGCTCTGTGGGATCCAGCTTTAGGAGAGCAATCTGTTCACAACGTGTGGCTCATCTTTCTGGCCCTGGGCTTGTCTTTGCTGTTCGGGTCAAGGAAAATCTCAAGTCTGCATGAAAACCAATTATGCACTCTTTGCCTTACGTGATAAAAACCACCTTTGAGAATTTTAAGACTAGTGAAAAGAGGGGAGCATTTCTCAGCAAAATCCTTTGTAACACAAAGCAATATTCAAACTAAGGCTCAGTATTCAAAGTTGAATGGCTCATCCCTTTCTAAGTGATGCCAACGCACAGGTGGGACTCATCTCCATGCATTTTTGGGGGGAAGATAAAGCCCAAGAAGATTAAAAGATTCCAAGAAACTGTTAGCAAAGATATTTATTTATGTTCTCTTTATCTTACACACTTAGGACCCTTTTTGTAGATAATTTTAAGTGCCATTTTTTGTTCCTGGTCCCCTATCAGTGTACAGGTACAGACAGGTGGGTCAGGGTGGCAGGTGTGCCCCATGAAATCCTCAGGGGAGCTGTAGCTTTACCTTGGGTACCTACACATATGCCATTCAGTGTGGAGCTTCAGAACAGCTAGAAGTACCAAATTCATACCCTAGATGTCAGTAAAAGAAAAAAACATTAAACCCCATTAAAAATCGTTTCATAAAAGTCTGTGAATCAAGCAGTTGGTTAGCCAATTATTTGTAAGATAATTCCCTATATGGACTGACAGTTGGAGTCCCAAGTTTCAGCTCAATCAAATTCACACAGCCCAAGTTATAACCTCTTCAAGATGAGGATTGTAACAGGAGCACTGACAGACCGTAACTACTGTGCCTCTTTAGTCGTGAAAGCTCAACTACCTCACTCGTGCAGTGGCTGCCATAATTAAGACTGTATGGATTTGCATTATAGGTCAAGTTCTGGGAGGTTTTAAATGCACATAGTTTAACTCACGTTGGCTTGAAACTTAGGGCAGAAACAGGAGCATGCTATAGGTTTACTTATAAAAAGATATATAAATACCAAACCTCCAGAATGACAAATAGCTAAGTGCTGGGGCAGTGCAAACTAAAACCAGGTTGGCTGAAATCAAACATTGGATTAAAAATGAGGTTTTATGGGCATTTAGTAGTGCCTTCCTCTGCCTGCCCACACACAGGCAAAGCTCTCTTTGTGCTTCAAGGGAGGGTTTTTGCCATATCAAAGTCTATTCCCCGAGAGCTTTGTGCCATTTGTTTTACAGTCATCCCCAGAAAGCCCAGTCAAGGTTCAGGGCCTCCACCATGCCAGGTGCTGTGCAAGCAGAGGCAGGCTGAAATCCCAGACCTTGCTGAAACCCAGGGAAAAAAAAGTCTCTCCAAGTTCAAGGTTTTTATTCCAGGTCCTGCCTAGGGCAAGCCGATAACAAAATCATCCTGTCACCTGGCGCTCAGATGTCTGTGATCCTGCACGGACTCGCTGCCGTGTGCGCAGTGCTTGCTAGTAAGAGCTTGCAAAATCAAGAGTTTATTCTGAGCCTTTATCAAAAAGAGAAGGGAAAAAGAAAAAAAAAAGGGGGGAGGGAGAAAAAAAGAAGGAAAAGCAGCGCACCCAAGCTCCTCATGTGGGAATACTAATGCACGTACTATTTCTAGAACGTGCAAGTCCTCTGCTCATTCACGGGAGTCAGCCTGGTGTGATAAGAGTTCCACCCACGTTGCCTCCGCCTGATTGAGACTATCAAGACGGTGTCGGGAAGCACCCCGTGCGATCTGCCGTTACATAATGCAGCCCAGCTCCCGAGAACTGGCACAGTTCTGGAATTTGTGTTTGGTCCTAATGTTCTGTACCGAGCTGGCAAGTGAGATTCCTGCTCTGAGTGAATGACAGTTGGAGCTTCGAAGCAGGAACATTTGCCCACCGAAGTTGCTGAACTCACCCACTGCCAAGTCTGTCGCTGAAGCAGCAGATAGGCAGGGACAGCAGTACGTGGCACGGACTGTGTCACGCTCCTCTGTGCCTTCAGGTCCCAGTCCTGTGAGGGAGGACCGTGTGCCTGCCTGTGAGGTGGAGGAAGGCCACACTTCTCAGTTTTAGGGAGTTTTATGTCCCTTTCTGCGGCAGCCTTTTAAATATCTCACGTGCCTGAGTGGAAGGAGGATCACACTGTTTCTCAGGCAGAGAGCTGAGGCATGAGGAAAGGAACAGATAGATTTTGGCAGATTTAAATCTTAGGCTAGTTTTCAGAACATCAGTGTTCTCACCTGGGCACTCTGTCCTGCTGCTGCAGGTCACTGCCACTGCCCTGGGAGAGGGATGGCTGCCCACCTCTGCTCTCAGCTGCTGCAGGGTATGAGCTGGTGTCTTGGGGCTCTGGTTACATGGGACAGATTGAGGCAGGACAGGCACTCAGCTCATGAGGCAGATCTTTCCCTGGGGTTGGTTTCCCCTTGTAGGCAGCCTGAAAACCACCACAGCCCTGATTTCAGCGTGTACCTCAGAGTTTGCCCTCACGCTGCGGAGGTGTGGGGCCATGTTTCCTCCAGCTGACTTTGCTTTGGGGCTGGGAGTCCATAGCCAAAGAGCAGCTGATAACATGGCCAGGGGTGACAGCAGCTCCAACTGCTGCAGTAGGACTGCAGGGCATCCTCTGTGGCTTGGGCAAAGAACGGTTGGGGAGGTGCAGGAGGTGACACAAGCTTGCGTCAATCCTCAGAACGTGATCACCGGGTCATCATCTGTGCTGGCCTGGGTTTGTTTTCACCTGCTTTTCCAATCTGCCAGCGTTTCTGGGTGTTAGCAGGCAGCATTTGGGCATTTCTCACCGTGTTTACCTGCCACGTGCGCTGGGTTCCTCAGTGTAACCCCACAAGCAACCCCAGTGTGTAAGAGGTGCAGACAGGGCTAGAGACGCTCGGGGTGTCGCAAAGGGGACGATGCAGGGGATGCGGGTTCTGGGGTGTAGTGGGGCAGCGGTGGGGTGCGCCGCCCTTGCTCCACAGCTCTCCTGGGGTGCTCCCACCCCCAGCTGGCCCTGCCTTTGCTGCCGGGGCCAGCTCGGAGTCAGCTCACCCCCCTGCCCCCGGATGCATCGGAGACGGTCCCCGCGGGGCTGGCCCTGCCATCACCAGCCTCTCCGGCAGCGCTGGGGGGCATCCGAGCCCCCCTTGTCCGAGCTCAGGGCACTGGCGGGGGGTCCCGTGTCTCTGGGGGAAGGGGGGGTCAGCCCGGTCCTGCGGTCGGAGGCGGCCCTGAACCCTCCCCATGGCGAAGGCAGCGCCCGGCGCTGGGGCTGAGCTGTAGCAAACTCCCTCGCAAGAGCTGTTTGTTGACCACATTCACGTTCAGAGCCCTGAAGCTAAAAGCACTTTACACCATAAAATAAAAGCACTGTCTTTTTTTCTAAAAGGTTACGTCTGGAGGCCACGCTGCTCATACTTCATACAGAAAACTACTGAAAGGGCTATGAAATCCTCTATGATTTACACTCCCTCTCAGTGCATTAGGATATAGATCTACTCGACTCTAAAAATACTGTGGAGTTTCTAACCGACGTGAATATATGTGCATTATTTCAGAAAGTCTGTTAGAAAACTTGTCAACACATTATAAAGCATAAACCAGGACTTGGCCATTAAATATAGAGATCAGAGACAGAATGTATACGGCAGGAAGTACCGAGAAAAGTCCCTCCATTCAAAAAAAAAGTCTATTAGCTAAAAGTTTACACACAATATACACCAAAAGGTTTAGAGAGAGCCCGTGGACCTCAATTACAAGGCATAAATGGAATCAGTAAGGGCTTTACAGTCCCCAGCACAGTTAACTGGGCTGCCAGAAAATAATTTTAATATTGTCATAATTTATTACCCACCGAAAGCCACATCAAGGATTGTAAATATAGTCACTCTGTGTCCACGACTGCTCGTTAAACAGCCTCGTTCCCTTCCCCTAAAAATACAATGAAATAAAAACCCACCTGCATTATTAATCTGCGGTCATGCCGTGTTAAAAATGTCTTCTCACTCCTTTTCTTTCTTGAGGTTTGTTATCTCCCTCCAATCACATGACAATGCGAAGCGCTGGGAGGGGGGGGAGACAGGAACGAGGGGGAGCCCAGCACTATTGCGATCAAATGCTAATATTAATAATTATCCAGCCAGGATGAAATATTATTTTTAAGGCAGCGAGTTTCCATTTAATTCGAGGCATTTTTACGGTGCTGGAATTAAGGGCATGCTGATGGTAGGAAGGAACATCCTCGCTGCCATTCATGAAAGCATCTGTAAAATTAGCTTCTGACTGTAGGTTTTGAGATGCGGTCTGGGAAGTCACCTCTGGAATCTCAAACACGGCACGATAATGAAACAGATTTAGTTGTCACCAAGTGCTTAATTTGCTATGATTTTTTAAAAGAAAATCAATGAAACGATGCCTGTGACTAGGAATAAGCACAGGTAGGTGTTCTGATGCAGGTTGGCTTTAGAGAGCGTAATGAATTGTAATTCAGAGGAGTGTTAACTGCGAACCGCAGAACCTTTCAGGGGTAATAAAGTCATTACTTTTTACATTGCAGCCGCCTTCAAAAGCTTTATACGTGCCATTAGATATAAATCAACCCCCACATATATCTACATCTCCGCTACAGGCACGCACGCCCGTTTCTGTGGGTTTCGCGCAGGGACATGTGCACAGCCAGCCCTGCGAGCGGCGTGAGCCCCGGAGCCGCCGCTGTTGTCACCTGCGGCCGGGTCCCCCCGCCACGTCCCGCATCTGCTCCCGCACCGCGCCCCGGCACCGCGGGGAGCATCCCCGCGCCGCTCTATAAAGGAGGGGAGCGGGGGGCTGAGCGGCGGCGGGCGGAGCCGGGGGGTGTTTGGGGGGCCGGCTGGCGGGAAGCTGAAACCATCGCACGGCGGAGCGGCCCGGCCCCTGACAGCTCCGCCGGTGCGCCTCGGGCTCGCCTCGCCAACAGGTCCCCGCCGAGCCCCGGCCCCCGCCCGCCCCTCGCTCCCCGGGGCGGCCGCGGCTCTGCCCGGCGAAGTGTCTCTTACGGCGGCGGGCAGCTCCTCGCTGCCCGGGGGCTCCCGCCCGGCGCTCCGCTCCGGCTCTCCGCCGCCGTCCCGGGCACGGTTATCCCCTCGCACTCCCTTCGCCGCCTCACTTTGCTCCGCACGCCCGATCGCCTCCGCAGCGTAATTCTACCGCAACCTGATCCCTCGCGGTGCCGGCAGCGCTCGCCTCGCTCCGGGTCCTTTCGGCGAAGTTGCAGCCGCCGCCGCCGCCGCATCCTCCCAACTCCAGCCACTTCTCGGTGCCTCCCGCCGCCTCGGCTCCCCCCCTCTCCCGCCCTCCCCCGGTGCCAGCCCGCTGCCCGCGCCGCCCCGCCGCCGGCAGACCCGCGTTTCGCTTTCGCTCGGAGCCTGTGGCTGCGGGCAGGGCTCGGAGCGCCGCCGGGGCAGGGAGGGGGGCTCCGGGCTGGCGGGCGAGAGCAGCCCGCGGGGAAAGCCGCGAGGTCCCGCCGCCCTCCGCTCCCCCCCGCCCCGCTCCTGCGGCTTCTCCTGCCGTGCCTGCCGCTTTCTCGCCCGCCAAACTCCGCTCGCTGCTCCCCCGCCCGCCCCGGGGCAAGGCCCGCCGCTCCCCGCCGAAGTTTCCCGCGGCCCGGGCCGAGCCCCCGCCATCCCCAGCTCCCCGCGGAGCCGCCGCCGCCGTCCCCCGGGGACGGGCCGCAGCTCCCGGGAGGAGGGGACTCCGCGGCTTCGAGGGGGATGCGGGGGGGGCCGAGCGGGGAAGCCGGGAGCCGGATGCCCCCCCCTGCTTTTTGGGTGGTCTCCGGTCCTACCTGGCTTCCCCCAGCTCCCCCAGCTCCTCGGCACAGCCCGCGGCCAGCGTGCCCCGCAGCCCTCTCTGCCCGGCTCTGGCTTCACCGATGTGTTTGCTTTTCCGGCGGGGGTGTGCGTGCGAGAGCTGCCGCTGCCTGCCTGCCTGCTCGCTTTCTCCCGCTCCTTTTCCTCCCTTCTCTCTCCCCGTGTGCGTGTTTAATTTCCCCCCCTCGCCCCTCTCCCGGCTCCCCTCCTGCACCCGCTCCTCCGCGGCCACTCGCGGCTCCGGCCGCCGCCCCCTCCGCCCCCGGCCCCCCGGCTCCATTCGGCAGCGTGCGCCGGGCGGCCGGTGCACCCCCCCCCCGCCGCGCCCCCTCCCCTCTCCCCCCTGCGATCACTGTCCATTGGCTTGTCCTGCTCTCTTTTTCATGTCCAGCCCCTGATGAGTGTCCATTGGTGTTGCCTTCGCCTTCCCTCCTCCCCTCTCCCCGGCTTGCCCTGCCCATGTTTTGTATGTCTCTGTCCATCCAGGCTCCTGACGTTCAAGTTCGCAGGGACGTCACGTCCGCACTTGAACTTGCAGCTCAGGGGGGCTTTTGCCATTTTTTTCATCTCTCTCTCTCCTTCTCTCTCTCCCTCTCTCTCTCTCCCTCTCCCTCTCTCTCTTTTTTTTCCTTGCACAAAAAAAAAAAAAAAAAAAAGCCATGACTGCTATCCCACAATTCATCTTCCCTGCGCCATCTTTGTATTATTTCTAATTTATTTTGGATGTCAAAAGACATTGATGAAGATATTTTCTCTGGAGTCTCCTTCCTCTCTAACCCGTCTCTCCCGATGTGAACCGAGCGACTCACAAGCCACCGAAGCCACCAACCCACCATGTCGCGCCGCAAGCAAGGCAAACCCCAGCACTTAAGCAAACGGGAATTTTCACGTAAGTAACCCGGAGAGCAATTTATTTAATTTCCCCTTCACGGATTTAATTTTTAATTTGAGCGAGAGCAGGGAAAAAAAAAATTTAAAAGTGAGAGCGAGTGAGCGAGTCGGGGAAAAAAAAAAAAAATTAACTCAGCGCCGGCTCGGGATTCGCAGCATTCCGGTTAATTTCTCCCTCTCTAATTTAATCACCTTGATGACTTTTCTTCTCTTTCTGCCCGTGCCCCTCGCCCGCCGGCGCGCACTCCGCTGCCCCGCTCCGCGCTCGCCTCCCGCTCTCCGCGCTCTTTGGCGGCAAGAGCGGCAGCTCTCGCCCCGGCACCGGGAGAGGCGCGGGCGAGGTGCGGGGCTGCCGGGGGCAGAACCGGCCGAAAGTGGGAAGAAATTCCTGCGGGAGCGGCGGGCTGCGCGCCGGACACCCCCGGTGGCGGTGCGGGCGGGGAGCTGCGAGGGGAGCGGAGCGCGGAGCGGGTCCGGCGGCCGGAGCCCCCCGGGCTACCGGCGGGCTCGCCCCCTCGCCCCGCGGCGCCCTCCCGGGGGGGGCCGAGCCGGGCCGCCTCCCTTTTGTTTCCGCCGCGGGGTGCGGGGTGGCCGTCCCGCCGCCCCCCGCTCCCCGCCGCCCCGGGCCGGCGCCGTGCGGGGCTCCCGCCGCCCCGACCTCGCCCCGCGCCCGCCCCGCCGCCGCTCCGGCTGGGGCTGGGGCGGGGGGCGGCACCGGGCGGCGAGGGAGAGCCGAGCCGAGCCGCGCCGCGCCGGCTGGGATTCCCTCCTCGCCCTCGCCTCGCGTTCTCCCGCTCGTTTACTATTTTTTGGAAGATTTTCAAAAAAAAAAAAAAAAGTGGAAGTGGATTTTGATTGGGAAAAATCTCGTGTCTGAATGTTTACAAGCACCGCGTGTGCGGGGAGCCTCCTGCCAACAAACACAGGCGAGAGCGAGCCCGGGCTGAGCACACACACACGCGCGCACACACACACGCACACACACACTCGCACCCTCACACCCGCGAACGGCCCTTTCTCGCCGCCGCATTTCAACCCCAAACCAAATCCGCTCTCCCCGGGAGAGAAAAAACAAACCCCGAGCCCCACCACCCCGTTCGCAACAAAAACTCTCCGGCTCCCTCCGTCCCTCCCTCCAGCCGCCACCACACACACCAGGGCTAGATGCAAGATAAGCGGGAGCGCTCTTTGCACAACAAAAGGCAACTCGAGCTGGAAAGGTTTGGGGCGAGGGGGGTGGGAAGGAAGGGAGAGAGAAAAAAAATCCCCTTTTCCTCGGGGTGAGCCGGGGGGAAGGGGAAATGCTGCATGCTTCTCCTCGCTCCTTTTCCCCTTCTTCTTTTATTTTTCTTTATTTCTTCCTTTCCTTTCCCCCATTGCTCCCCGCGGGTTTTGTTCCCTCCCAGGGATGGCAGAAAACCCAGGGCCGTTTCTTCCTGCCAACCATCCCTGGCTCCCTCAGCCTTTCGCAAAACCCCCCAAACTTTCCGCCGCGATTTCTCTCCCCCAAACATTCCGGCCGCCCAAACATTCCAGCCAGGTTCGCACATGGAGCGAAGCAGCGCTGGCTCTTTGCAGGCGGGCAGGGCCGACCGGAGGCTCTGCCTGCCCCAAGTTTACCCTAAAACCCGGGGGGGGTCTCGGCCCCTCGCCTCCTCCCCCCGCCCCCGCTCGTTTTTCCCCTCTTTCCCCGCTACTTTTCGGGGCGCTTTTTTATTTTGACTGCCTGGCTGGGCTCGGGGTGCAGCATCACTGGGTTACGGGGGTGCGCCCCCCCACTCGAAATGGGGTACGGGGCGTGCTTTCCCCGGTCGGCCCTTGGAGTGCGGGGAACGGGGGGGGATCGCGGCGGGACCGGGGACCGGAGGAGGGGGTGGGGGACTCCCACTCGCCCCCCGGGGCAGCGGCGACGGGCGGGATCCCCGCGGCTGCTCCTCGCCGAGGCACCCGCGGGCCAGCGCGGAGTTCCCGCACGTGCGGGGCGGTAGCGGCGGCCGGGACGGGCCCGGGGGGGTCCCTGCGGCGAGAGCCGCCCCCGGGATGGGGAAGGGGGTGGGGTGGGTGGGCCGGCAGACAGAGAGGGGGGGAAGGGGAGGCCGGGCCGGGGGAGCGGCGAGCCGGGGGGATGCGGCGGCGGGGCCGGGGCCGGGGCGGCGGAGGCGGCGGGCGGGCTCCGTGCCCGATTCGGTCGCTAGGAGGCACAGCGAGATCAAACAACCGGGCAGCCCCGCGAACTTGAACCTGGCCGGCTCCGCCGCTGCCTCCCGGCCGGCGGGAGGGGGAGGGCGCCCAGCTCCCTCCCCTCCACCCCCCCACGCCCCCCCTCCTTCTCCTTCTTTGTTCTTAATTTTGCGCGGAGTTTGCTTGCTCCGGGAGGCAGCGGGGGATGCTCGCCTTCCCCCTCCCCGGGTTTCCCCTCCCTCCCCCGTAACGTGTTGGCGGTTCCCATTGTACCCCCAAGTCTTTTCCTTGCACCGCACGATCCCAGGACACAAACTTGGGATTAAACCACCCCTCTCCATCCTTCCCACGGTACGGTGCGGGGAAATGCCCCGACAGCGCATCCGCGTTGCCCCGCGGGCATTTCCCCGCACCGTACCGTGGCATCCCCCCCTCCCCGCCCCATCACCCCCAGTACCTCCTTTCTCCCGACACTCCAAAAGCCATCCCGCTTTTGCCGGTGCGGTTGTTTTGGTGACTGGGAACAGGGGGAAGAAGGGGGGAGTAGGAGGGCGAAGGGGGAAAGCTGAAAAGACATGTTGGTGGAAGGGCAATTTGCATGAAAAATAGAGACGGATGATTAGGGACCCAGGCAGGGAATTTTGATTGCCCCAGAATTAAAAGATGGATCCTGCATATCGGAGGCAAGACCAGGTGAATTGTATTCCGGTGCTTTCTTTGTAATCCCGGTATTTTATATTTTGTTTTAAAAGTAGCAGTCATAATAAAAAGCATATTTTTTGTCGGCTCTGCCTCCACCAGGAGCCAAATGTTTTGCAGCGAACACGGTGCCAGCCGTATTTCATACATTAGTATATAATTCTTGTTAATTAGCAATAATTTACGTTAAGAGCATAGAAAATGTTGAGGTTACAGATTTTATATCTGTACATTTGATCATCTTGTTATTTTCAAGAACTTTGCCTCCTATAAAATTAATTAGGTGAAATGTGGAGGTGTAATCAGCAACCTCTGAATTACCACTTCATTTCCTGGTTTTGATTGTAAATCAGCCCAGTCCGTACAGACTTTTAGCAAAGTCTATTTTTGCTCAGCGCTACTTTTAACTGTCTGGTGTTGAAGCAGCGGGTTACCTTCCCCTGCTAAATAATAGTGACAGCGTCAGAAAGGAATCAGGCCGCGGGAAAACATTATAATTGAGTAATGATTATGCAGAGCTCCTCGCTAAGCCAGTTCTGAGGGGAATACGGGTGGTTTTGTGTCTTCTGCTGCGGAGGGTCGCTGAGCTCGAACTTAGATTCGCAAAATACCTTTGTCTGCGGCGTGCAGCGAGCTACTGGTGGAATTAGTCCTGCAATAATTTACTCCCTCTCGGTCCGAACGCAAGGAACGGCTGGGGAGGAAAAACAGCCATGCCCCGGCAATCCCGCAGAAACACCCTGCTCCTCTCCCGGCTTCCCGAGGAGTGTGAGACGCACGCACGTTGTTGCCTCTTTGCTCTTGTCGGTCTGTAAGTTTAGGAGAAAACCCCAGCGATTAAGACATTGTTTTTATTAATGCGAATGTAACCTTCATATTCCTGTGGTTGACCTTACGTTAAATTAGAAGTAGTACTAGAGGCAAGAAATGATGGACTGGATCCCTGTGTCCTAGTTGGAGCTGAGGTACGGCGAGGTAGTGTGCTCTTTCAATATTATTTTACGCAGCACAACTGGGAGCTACTCCAGATCTTCCTCCTCAATATTCAGCCTAGGTAGGGTTGAAATAAATTTAACCTGAGTTCACTGGATTTTTGCACTTTATCAAAATCAGTTCCAATATTGTGCAGTCAAATTAAAATCTATTTTTTGATTCTCTGTGGCTTTAAGTTCATTAAATGTGAAATTGGCAGCCAGCTAAAGAAGGTCAGGCTGATTAACTGTTTAGGAGTTGTATTCTGTCTCTCTTGCATTACCTGGCAGTGTTTTGAGGTGGGCTGTATTTGTAGTACCCTCTCCCCCTGCTCACTGCTGTTAGCGTGTGTGTTGTATTGCGCAGGCAGAGGAACACCAACACGCTCCTGGTATTTATTTTTTTTTACCTCGTGAAAGGCAATAGCGGTGGAGACTGCACAGAGATTGCCAAGGTATTTCTCTGCAAATTTAACCTAAAAAAAAAAAAAAAAGCCCAACAGAAAAGAGAGCCGAGTCTACCTCGTTAGAGCATCCACTGACGATTCTGTGAGCAGAAATAGCCTCATAATGAAGCTTTTTGGAGCTCATTCAGAAAATTTGTCAACTTTGACAACATTAGGCAAGGTATTTTGAGTTTAAAGAAGGCGCTTCTCACTGTTGCGAGGAAATGTGGCAGTTGCTTGGCCAGGCTGATTTTTAGATGCTGAGGGCCACCAGTGCTAACACGCTCAAGATAATTTAGGTATTCCCTTATTTCAGGATTAAAAAGCACAAAATGACTGATTGCCTTGTTTCCTTAAGTACTAGAAAATATCCCATCCATTTAATATCTCTGGGTGGACTCGGTGGTGAATTTGCTATTTATTTGAATCCTGAGGAGTAGCTGAAAAGTGAGAGGTGCCTCCCCCCCCAGCCCCGCAGGCATTTCTGCTGCACTTGCTTTTTATCATTTTGGTTTCTGCCATCTATTTATCTATCTATTTATTTATTTATTTGCCTCATCCCCTCCCTCCCCCACGAATAACTACTGCCTTTAGATTTATTTTTTTTTTCAATTGGAAGCTGCAAACAGGCCGACAGGGACAGTGACACAAATCCATATGTGTGTGCACGTGTGTTCTGAGAGCTGTGTGTGCCCTGGGTGTCGGTGCCCGGGTGTGTGTGGCCATGCGGGCTGGCTCTCCCTCTCTTTTCTTTTCCACACATACACACGCTTCCTGCACGGCCTGGACAGGGAATATGCGATATCTGTATATATTCAAACACCTTTTGTCTGCGCTGTATTTCAGGCTTCTGAATTTCAGAAAGTGGGTCTGGCTCGTGGAAGATACACACCCATGTGGTGTGAGAGAGCGTGTGTGTGTGTGCAGTGCTTTTAGCCTTGGATTCATGTACATAAATAATGCATCCAGCAATAAAACACCGTATTCGTAGTAGCACGAGAGTTTCGCAGTTATTCCAGCCTGTTCGTTCAATTTTAGCACCGAATGGTTCGGCGAGTCGGAAATTTGCCCTCGTGTAGGAACACGGGGACAGTTGCGGTGCTCGCTCTCCCGAGTTCTGCATGCTACAGCTGCTTCTGCCAAACCTCTTCCCCGTAACTGATGAATCCATCCCCTCGCTGCCGTGCTGACAGCCGTGTTGCATGGCTTTAGCTGGGGGGGGGAGCAGGCGGACGTGGAGAGCGGGGTGTAATATTCATGAAGAGGGGGCTCGGCGCGTTCCTCCCCCCCTCTGCGCCCGGTTCCTTTCCCGAGAGCTCTAATGATTCTCCTTTTGTTTCTCAAACTGCAGCCGAACCTCTTGAAGCCATTCTCACTGATGACGAACCTGAACATGGCACATTGGGAGCTCCGGAAGGGGACCACGACCTCCTCACTTGTGGCCAGTGTCAGATGAACTTTCCGTTGGGGGACATTCTTATTTTTATTGAGCACAAACGGAAACAATGCAATGGCAGTCTCTGCCTAGAGAAGGCTGTGGATAAGCCACCTTCACCCTCACCAAGTGAGCTGAAAAAAGCATCCAATCCTGTGGAGGTTGGCATCCAGGTTACGCCAGAGGATGACGATTGTTTATCAACGTCATCTAGAGGAATTTGCCCTAAACAGGAACATATAGCAGGTAAATTAAAGCAAGGAGAAGTGTTTGCGAGTTTTGTTTCCGTTTCAGTTGCAAACGTAGCGTGTTGGCAGTTGTGAACTGCTGTGTCTGTCTGTGTTCTGCTCGCCGTGACGGGCCCGTGGTGTGTTCAGTACCCTCCCTGCCTTGGGTTGGTGGTGAGTGGTATTTCCTAGTGCCTGCGCAGCGGCAGGAGCAACAGGCACGTGCCGTGCCAGCCGGTGTTTCCAGCGGTATTGTTTGAGGCCGCTCTCGTGATTTGCCTGTATTGTAGCCACCGTCTCCCGGTGTCTCTCCTGCCGTAGCGCTGCGGGAGGAGGTTTCAGAGCCCTCCGCGCGACAGAGCGAGGAGCTTTCAAGTCTTTGGCAAAGTCAGGGGTGAAAGAGTTAACCGAGCATCAGCCAGCCTTGGTTCCATATTGGCTGTCAGCGTATGGACTGTAATTAAACACAGCCCCATGGCAAAGTGACACCACCGACCTTGACTTTAAGATGCCATTTTCGACTGGCCAGGCCAGAGTAGAGAGGGCAGTTGCTGAAGCGCACAGACATGCTTATTCGGAAAGTTTAAGGGCATGTTGGAAATTTCAAAAGGTTGGTTTGACAGGAAAGGCTGCTCTCTGCAGCCTGCCTCCTCAGCCAAATGATAAATGCTTCGCTGTGCTCTCTCTTGTCTCTGATGTGGTTTTGACAGATGTATCTTGATTTTGTTTGCGGTTTACACAACCACATGTCAGCCGTACAAATGTCCAAGGCAGAGTTCTGTTTTGTGCAACAAACAATATGAAATGTGATTTTTAAAAAAATAGGGTGAATAATACCATTTCATAGTGCTTTTTTTTTTTTTTTTTTTTTAAAAAGGAGGGTCATTTGCTGTGCAGATATTTTCACAAATGAGGTCAAAAAAATAGAGTGAAAGAAAATCCCAGAGCCCTGGGAGTGTAACAAGGCACGCTCTGCTTTTAAAACCCTGCTAGTAAACAAAAGTACTACCCATTTGCAGCGAGCGTTGCAAATCACTTCAAACCGCGCCAATACTGCTGGTTGAAAAAGGCGAGACCGCAGTGTATCAACACCAACAAATGCCTGAACCAGTTTCAAACTCCCCTCCAGCGGTGTTTGGGATGTGGCACTGCCGGTACCTCTCTTCTGGGAGCCCACAGGACCGCTCGGGGTTGTCGGAGGCGCAGTACATCATCACATGATGTGCTGGAGCTTGTCTTGGGCTTGCTTTGGCCACAGAGTTAAACCATAATAGGGCAGTAGGCGCAGGGAGGTTCAGTGGGATGCTCCCGCAGCCTCCCTGGCTTATCCAAACCGGCCGTCAAATCGTGCTGGAGAGCTGGAGTTTTTAGAGGTTTTGTGGTGGCAGCAGATAAGCGTTGGGGGTGTGTGTGTGTGTCTGTCTGCGCACGTGTCTGTGTGCAAAGCCGTGTGCGTGCACACGCGTACGGCGTGTGGGCGAGTCCGTACTGTTTCTGCAGAGTAATAGGTATTTCTTTGCAACGTGAATATCTGTACGTTTAAGAGGAGACAGAGGCTCTGCTAGTGCTGAGCTACATTTTGAGTGAGACTTAAAAACCCCAGCAATTCCCCATATTGCGCTTCCCAGACGTGGATGTTGAAGGTGGGTTTTTTTCCCAGAGTGGTAGAGGGCAGTGCCCATTTCCATGTGCTGCCTGTGATCTGACGGGAAACGAGCAGAAGCGCAGGGCATGATTAATGAAGCAAGAGCCTGGCGGAAGGGATTTGTAGTCTTCCGAGCTCTGGAGCCATCCTAAATCACCAAATATGGAGGAGCGGCGGTGTGATGTAACGCTGTATTTACGTACGGCGCCGCTCTGCTGAAAAGACAAAACACAGCGTCTGTCAAGCAAGAATTAAAACATACTGTCCTCCCTGTGGTCCCAAATAGGTCCTTGGGCTGGAGGGATGGACACACCGGGGAGTTCTGCGTGAGGGGGACTTCCTCCACTGGGGGTTTCGCGCTGGCGTTTGGTTGGCGCGGGAGACTCAGCGAGCCAAGTCTCGTTTTGCGTGGCGCGGGTGACGCGAAGCGAGAAGGGCTGGGGCTCGTGTGCTGTCAGGGGGCTGTTAATTCCGAAAGGGCCGTGGTTTTAACTGACTGTGAATGGTTTGGTGAGCAGAGGCAGTGGGTGAGGAGAGGTGTGCATTGGCAGGGGCCTGATCCCGCTCGCTCTTACTTGTTGGGATCACCTTTGCTCTGCGGGCGGGCCCAGCTGGGAGCGGCCTCGGTGCTGGGTCTGTGGTGATGGGCAGAGACCAAATTGCAGTTGTCAGGGCTCTCCTGCCCCAGGTTTTTTGTGTGGTGGTGCCCAGCTGTGCTGGTGGACAGGTCCAAGTGTGCAGGTCCTCTGCACCTTCTTGGCTGGGCCAGAACCAAGGGACACTTGGTTGTTCCTGTTGGTTGGAAATGCAGCCTGGCTATGGGAAGGGGAGAAGGTGCATCAGGAGTTATGGGGTCTTGCACTATCCCTACCCTTCGTGTTTTCATCTCCCCTTTCACCTGGATGAGTTCAGATCCCTTGTGTCGTGAAGAAGTGTGATGATAGGTGGAGTGACCCGTTGCCTGTAGCCAGTAGTTTGTGGGGTCTGGCAGTAAAATTACCAATGAGGGCCTTTGAGCCTGAGCTGTGGAGTTCAGGCTTCTGGAAGGCCCCTGCAGTGAACATCAGGCTCTTCCAATTCTCCTATTTTATATCTGATTTCTGTGCAAGAATGCAAAAAGCTAAAGATATGAGTGTGTAATTAAAAAGTACAAAAAAGACACAGGTTGCCTATAGAAAAACACGCAGAAGTTGGGGGAAGTGATTCTTTCTGGTAAGAAACCAGAAGGTATGTATTTTGTAGCACTGTAAAAATGTTCCCGATTAGTTGTGAGGCTGAAAGACGAGTTCCAGGTTAGCCCTGGGTACAGAGGTGGGTGAGCTCTGGGTGTGGTATGTGCTCTGCCGGCAGTTTTGTAGTCGGTAACTTGGGGTGTTACAGTAAAATATCATCTTAAGATAAGTAATGGTTAAGGATCTACAGGCGAGGAAGGAAGGCAGCGAATTATCCAAATGCAGGGAGAAATGATGTCTGTTTTAAGCGTCGCTAGGCTGCTCTTTATCCTCGCCGTTTTCCAGAGGCAGGGATGAGTACAGGAGCTTATATGTGTGTGTGCAACCTGTGCAGGAGCCGTGAGATCCGTATGGGTGCAGGCATGTGTGGGTACCTGGCTCTTCCATGTGGGTGTCTGCCTGCCTGTAGCTCTGCCTTGCTGTAAAAATTTTGAGTGATGCTGATCCAGCGCTGGAGCTGAAACGCCATAAATTTAACTGAAAATTAATAGGATATGTTGTGTGGGTCCAACGAGGCAGCTTTCATCAATATGTATGTCAAAGCCTCACCACCAGATACCGGCAGCCCGTGATTTGCAGTGAGGGCGACGGCGGGGCTTTAGTTATCCGCTCTCGTGTTTTACAATAGGGGGAAATATTAACTGAAGTATCTGGAGATCAGTGAATGTAAAATTGCTGTTCACTTATTGAAAAGGCTGGAGAAATATTTATCGTCCGCCCGTGTCAGGTTTTTAGCGGTTTGTTTGTTGAATGTATAAATCCGAGGGAATTAATGAAAGGTTGGGGTTTGGGTGAAGAAGGAGCTTAAATGTTACTTGGATGCAGTTGGAGGAACACTTTGGAGTGCTGCTGCGTATTCCCCTGTATAATGCCGAGTGTGTATCCGTGGATGCTGTATTTACTGTACAAAGAGGGGAGGAGGAGGAGGGGAGGTCATTTTTTTCTCCTCGAATCCTATATTCTCAAGCTGCTCGTGGCATTCAAATAAAACACGTGGGGAAAATCATGTAAGAAAACCCTCTGTCTGCAGCAACCGGGGGAAGGTGGATATTGTTTGGTACTAAATTTCAGACCGAGTATATTTGATTATTACAGTTCTCAGGAGATAATGTCTTTGAGCAGAAATTTTCTTGGGCTGTTATTAGTAGTTGCCATTATAATTCTGTAGGTTTTAAATGGTGATTCCTTATTTTGTTTTGTTCTGGAGACAAAAAAAAAAAATATTGCTGTCTGCGTGGAATAGTTATCATTGCATCTGGACAATGAGATGAAAGCTTAAAGATAGAGAGGGGGAAAGAATGGGGAATATGGGCATATTTTGGAGTCAGATTCTCTCTGCTTTCCCCATACAAAGAAACAGAGGGCACAGGCTGGGTAAAATATGGCAAGCAGGAAAAATAGTGAGGGTGCTGCCCAAAGGCTCCCGCTCCCGAGATTTGGAGCGCTGCGTACAAGCTGTATTTGTAAATAAGACAGAGAAAGGTTGTGAACCGGCAGCTTGGCTGTTTTGTCAAAGTACAATGTCAGAGAAACTCTTTCTAAGACAAATTGTAAATAGAAGTGTCATGATGATTGCATGATTGAGCTCTAGAAGTGTCTTGCAATTGTTGGCATTGTCAGAAGACTTTTGAAAGCTTAATTAAAGGCGGTGGCCTGTGCGGCTGTGAAATTTACTTCTCGGGGGGGAAAAATGTAAAAAACGTAGGGGATCAAAAAGTTGCTCTAATGCTGCTCGCGTGGGGATGCAGAGAAGAGTCAATAGTTTCCCTGCTTTCCCCATTCCCTTTTATAAATAGCGTTTTTTGAAGAAGCAAACACGTGACACCAATATCATCCTTTGTACGAGGTAAAGATTGTGTTAGTTTTCCTATTCCCTGCTGTTCCAGACAGTTAATGTAAAAATGGCTCTTTATTGGAAACACAAATATGAGTTCACTCGCAGCACAGAAGCAGGGTAGAAAGTTTCCCTCTGCCTTGGCGAGAGCCTTGCAGGGGAGCATCAGAGTGTTGCGGTGCCCTGAATATTTCTGGTTTGGTTTTGGTGTTTTTGGTTTTGTTTTGTTTTTTATTATTTCTGTTTCTTGTAAATCAGATGTTCTGGTTTAGAGGATGAGAAATATATTTTGTGTGTGTGGGACAGTGAACTGTGCAGCTCTCCACGAACAGAAGCATCGCCGCGTCCAGAAAGCTCGTGGTTTAAGAGGCAGCCCGGCATATGCTGAGCTTCACATGGATCTTGGAAGGTGCACGTTGGCATCACGTGCCGAGAGCGTTGAAAATTGCGCGCGTGATAAACGCGAGGCCCTGCGCGGTGAGTCCCAACAGCCAGCGCTGGGCGATGGAAACTGAGGCAGGGAGCAAATTAAACACCTTCTAATTAGCCCGGTGGGAGAAACGAAGTCTTCCCTAAACATTCCCATAATTTGGTAATGCCTCTTTTAAAGAGGAGGAGGCCTATTAGCATCGCCCCGTTTTGTATATGCAGCCCTCGGCCCACGAGCTCTTTCTCATTTCATTCAAATAATAAGGGCGACTCAAGAGGCTTGCGAGGCACCGTCGGGCAACGGGAGCTCGGCCTCCAGTTGTTTGCCTGCACGCATCCTCATTACGGGAATCTTTTTGGACAGAATTCCCTTCAAGCTCCGGTCTGTTTTTATATCCAGTAGGACCAGCTTTGTGCAATAAAAGGCGTTTAGCATCCAGCTTGGACATGGCCTGGCACGTTGCCACTTGTGTGTTTTTGTTTTGTGGTTTTTTGTTTTTTGTTTTTTTTTTTTAGCTAATCGCTGAGGATCTCTCGTTACCTTTCTGCTTGTTGTGATTTTGTTGGGGTCGTGGTGCTGCCACGGGTGTCGTGAGTCCAAGGAGGTTGTGTTTTCCCTCTGGCAGGAGGCTGAACGCAGCTTCCGTCCAGGAGCGCTCGATTTTATGTGTCAGCTACTGGGATATTGGACGAGTTCATAAAATACACCGAGCCCATATATTTTAATACATTAAGACATATATATGTATTTTCATATAGTAGCATGGCCCTAAAATTAACCATTGGTTGCTTGTTTGTGTGTGTGTCCCCCCCCCAGCTAATGAACATATTTTATTTCACTTTGTGCAAAGACTCCTGGTAATGTCGGGCATAGCAGGTTTGGGCCCACAATGGTTGGTATCAGTACATGGATTGCTGTGATTTGTGACACACTTTTAAAAATAACAGGCGCATTAATGGACCCACAAATCCCCCAAGCTGTTGGGGTGATCTGATAGTGAATTCCCATGAAACACAGTTTGCTCTTTAGGGCCCCCATCTTGGGTGCACTTTGCTCCTCCAGACCTGGACCAAACTCTTGCAGGAGCTGGACCAGCGACTGCAAACCCCCATGGATGGGCAGACCAAGTGCTCACAGTATTCAAACCCTCCTGTGTTAATGCCAAACCCGTTTTAAAGCCCATAAACATCCTCCCCATCTTTCTAATCAGGTTTAGTATGCAACGCATCCCGCCCGGGGTTCAGCCAGTTTGTTTTCCAACCTTTATTGGCCAGCTGCACTCGCTGTGCATCTTTAAAATATTTCAGTGAGGTTTTTTTTTTGCTCTTCTTCCACGAGGGCTGGTAGCTTGGTGGCTCATTCTTCATTCGGAGGTGGCATTGCCTGGGGTTGGCAAGGGAAAGGGTTGCGGTGTGGGGTGTGGTGAGGTCAGCCCCGATCCCAGCAGGGAATTTGTGTTCTTCATTTGCCTTTACAATCGGAGCACAGCTACTGTACCTTGGAGCAGCTCTCAGGTGTGAGCTCAGATGGGCGCATGTAAATGTCCTGTCAGATGCAACACAGGAATATTAATGTTTCCTCAGCCCCACGCTATAATAAAGCTGTACACAGCCAGCTTAATATGCAGCCGGGCTGGGGAATTGTATAAAACTTCGATGGCCTGGTGTGAATGACAGCAGTGGAAAAAATATTCAATATGCCACAGTTTGCATTCTTGTTTGCCTTTGATCTAAACCAAAATGAAAACATCCACTTCTTTCCCTCCTGGTTTCACATAGGTGTCCTTCCTCTGCAAAACTGGTTAGTGAGTGAGGAAAGAAAACAAAGTGCGGTGCAGAATTATTTGAGGCACATCAACGCCAGCCCACTGGGGATGTAATTTTTTCAAGTATTAGCAAACATTTATTTTTTATACTTGGGATCGTTTGCTTTGCTTTTCATTCTTTTTTTTTAGCGTCTGGGTCTGGTTGAAACAAAGAAAACAAGAGTCACCACAAACAGGGGCTGGAGGCTCCTTTGCCCCCCCAGCTGCGGGCACAGCCCAGGCTGTACATGCCTATCTCAGAGGTTTCATTTGCATCATCTTGTGTGTTCGAATCTTCAGCTCCATCCAAAGGTGTCTGTTTTTCAGCGTGGCTGTGTTCGAGGATTTTTAATAATGTGCTCATTTAACTGAATCAACAGCTGTCAGGAGCAGTTGTAGTAAATCCACAAAATGCACAAAGAAAAATACATACGTTTCCTGAAACAAAACACTTGAAACAAATTGGCTGCCAAAAAAAAGCTGCTGAATTCTGGGTTTGCAGACAGTGCACCAAAGTGTTTCTTCTCTCCGCTCTCCCCGGAGACCTCTCCCCGCTCGCCTGCTGCAATTCTGCTGGAACTTTTTACCTGAACAGGTTGCTGTTAGAAAAAAAAAAATCCCCAAACCCCCCTGCTTCCCCCCGTTCGATGGGTATGGAGCTGAGATTTTTGTGTTTTGCACTAAACAGCCGAAACACCCAAGAGTGGGGCAAGAGGCAAAACCCAAATAACTGCATTGCTGACAAGGCAGGGAGGCTCGATATCCCTGTGAAACAGCTGTAGGGAGAAGCAGTGCTTCCACTCTGCCCTTCCAGGTAGGCGTTGTCAGGGTGCTGCTGAGGTCTGAAGCAGCTCCAGAGGGTACGGGATCCACACCGGAGCGGATGCTCTGCTGGAGGGAGACCTTTGGGGAGCTTTGGTCAGTCAAAACCAAGGGCTTTCTGCTTCCACCCTCCTGCTGCTTTGCCTGAACGCTGAACAGTTACACCTACAATTTGATCTTAGCTGCAGATAGAAAAACCTCTGCCTAAATAAACAATGGAATTACTGCTGAACAACAAAGGCTCAAAGAAGAGCCCTGCCTTTAGTGGTGTTATTATTGTTGTTGTGGATAATATTATTATTGTTATTATTACTGCTATTACTACAACTAGTACCTTTTTAAAATGACTACACAGTTTCCTCATTCCTTTAGGAAGTAAGGAGTTTAATTTTGCATTCATTGCTTGTTTAGTTGGCTTAGCAGGTAGGGAAGTAAAAAAATGCAAAAATAAAAATGTGTTGTTTTCCCTCCCCTTTCCCCAAAATTCACAGCAATTAATTTGTCACCCGGAATTGCTTCGCTTCAGCATCACAGCTGGGTATTTTTTATTTTTTATTTTTTTTTTTTGGACATTGAATGAATCATCTGGGTTTCGTTGCATTTTAGCTACTGAGTTTATTCTTTGTGGAGTGAGAGAATAGATCAGCAAAACTGTCGTTCTTCAGCTGGGGCATCTCCAGTGCACGGAGCGTTTACTGTGCGAGGGTGGCCGGGGGCTTTTCCCTGTGTTTCTCTCTTATTGATGCTGATTTTCACGTTTAGGAAATAGTTGTTGTGCAAAGGGAAACAGTAGTTGGGGAGCCTTGTTCTCTTTGAGGAGCTAAAACACAGTGGGATGCATTTGGAAAAAGAGATAGAGGCTGTATTATTTTGTAATAAACTATAAACTGTCCTGTGTTAAATTTGTGTTACGTTAGAAAAAATCAATAAGGAAAAATTAAATTCTGATAAAGATACTCTTGGATCTTTGAAAACAACTGCTGTCCTTTTAACTAAAACATTTGAGGAGCTTCAAAGAGTATGTATTTCTTCTGATCTTAGAGCTGTGTGACTGGTAGCAGGGAAAAAAAAATCTTATTCTACATACAAGTGGATTGCTTAACAAGTCAGCACAGACACATACTTGTTTGTACCATAGAGATAAAAATTCCTGTATAAAAATAATTCAGTTGCTGACAGCAGGCATTGTGCTGGGGCTGCCTCTTTTGTGTTGGCCGGGGGTCAGGGACCACGGCTCCCACTTTCTGCCGGGGGGAGGCTGTCACAGTCGCTTGCTGGAGCCTGGAAATAAGTTAATTGCTTTATTTTAAGGAATACTCAGAGCCCAGTGGTGTGTTTTTTACGTCTCGGGAAGCAGCGAAAGAAGCGGGGGGGAAAAATGTCCTAATGGGGGAGATGTCTTGAAGGCAGTTTGGGAGACGTGGCCTTCAACAGCTCGGTGACCCGGCAGTAGTTTCTAAACTTTTGGCTTTAATCTAATCCCAGTTTATGCTGTCACATCCCACCGTGGCCCTCCCTGAACTCTCCTCGTGTGAAGTAACATTGGTGTTGGGGGGAATCTGTGAAAACTGGGGACTCGTGGCCGATCCACATGTTTGCTGTCGTGGCTGTCGCACGGGTCCTTTCTGTCCAATAAATGTTAAAATGTTAAAAAAACAAGGCATTAGCACAGCTCTGGGCATCCTCTCTTTAGCTCTGCAGGGGTGTGCAGGTAGGATAAGCCACGAGGCTGGGGAAGCCTGGTGAGAAATTGTATGGACGTTCATTCATCCTCCAAAGTTGGGGTGCTGAGGAGGCGGTCGCAGCCTTCCCTCCCCAACCTCCTCCCGCCCCTGGGATCGCTGGAAAAGCGGCCTCCCCTCCTCTGCACCCTTTGGAAGGTGCAGGCAGGATCAGGCCCTGCTGGGGGCCGGCTGAGATCAGAGCCAAGTTTGGGAGCGGCCGCTGGCGCTGAGCGGTGCCCCCGCAAACTCCTCGGTGTCGGCGGCCGCGGCTCCGCTCCCTGGGAGCAGAGCGACTTTCTTGGTGGCGCGCTCCGGTGCGGAGAGCTTTTCATCCCTCCTTTTTGAACGCAGCGAGCCCCCAAAATTAATGCTGCTGCACTTTGATGAAAATAATGTTTTTATAATACATTTGCTGTTTACACGGAAGATGTGACTTGAGGGGAAAAAGGCTTTTTTGGAGGGTGGTGGAAATCTTGTTAATCTGCTCTCGGAGAGCGGCACACAATACTGCCTATGAGCAAGTCTGTGCTGCTTTTGATAAATTACCATGTTTAGAGATAGGTTTGGCTCTTAAGGGCTTAGTTTTCTGAACAAAGTCCATAACAATGTTTTCTGCCTCTGTTTGTCTCCAGCCCCTTTGGCTTGACTCGGAGCCCTGTGTTTAGTTGAAGCTCCGTCTGGAAGATATAACAATTTTGCATTAAAAAAATAAGGAAATCACAGGAAGAAAAACCCTTTTGCTTTTTGGATGAATCTTACTGATAATTTGCTAAAGCTCATTTGAATTTTAAGCACTTCTTTAATCTTCAAAGGCTAAATTGCTTTATGAATATGCATGGTGTGGGCAGACTTTAGTTCATTACCTAGTTGTAAATTCTAATGACCATTAGGTCCTTGCAGTAATTGCGAATTGTTTTGCATTTTTGATTGGCCTATTAACATGTGCATTCGGCACACATCAGGCCAGCCTGTCAGGCTGCTGAAGGAGAAAAAAAAGGTGAAAATTGTTTTATAGCACCAAGATTCTTAGATTTTCAATCTTGGAAAATTGATGATGTAAAAAAATTAAAGCGGTGTTTTTTCTTCTCAAGATTGAAAGTTCACCAAGAGATTTGACATATTTAATTTACATGATGACTTTGCACTCCTTCATTAATGCAATTTGCATATGAAGCTGTTGTTAATCACTTTTGATCATGTTTTGTGTATTAGCTGCCTCAGTGGCTCTTCTCCCTCAGATGCTCCAGTAGAAAGCAGCAAAATGATGCATCTTCTTGCCAAGTTTCCTTTAGTGAATTGAGGAATTAGGAGTCTAACCTTGAGTAATTAAATATGTTCTATCAGTTCTCTTTTAATGTTAAGTACACTTGGTTGGAAGTGTAGAAGGAAATTGTTCCCATTTGGGGGAGACATTCCTTTAAAAAATAATTCTACGTGCACAGATAGAGAAGAATTTTTTTCCGTGATCTGGAGATGCCAGGGCAGAAGGGAGAGGTGATGGCAGGGCAGGATATGGTAGTGCCTGGATCCTTCTGTGCGTGACCAGCCTTGAAGACAAACACCCCCCGGGCCTGATCCTGTGCTCTGTGTGTGTGTGTGCAAAGCTGCTGGTGGTGTTGGGGTGGTGGTTCTGCGTTTGGGGGACGCTTGTGCCAGGGAGGGAGCGCCCTGTTCGTAGGAGCAAGTTGTGCTGTGGGTGCTGCTCCTCTTCCAGTCAAGTCTTCCAGTTGCCTCATCGCAAGGAAGGGTCTTTTTCTCCTGCCTGCCCGGGCAAGGCATTAATTGTCCAACTTTCCTTGTGAACTGGGAGGGGAAACTGGGAGCAGCCTGGCTGGAAGCCTGCCCAGCTCTCGTAACCTGCCCGGGCATCCCGTGCCAGGCCAGTGCCAGAGGCCGTCCACCACCCCTCCTGCCTGGATGGGGCTTGGCCTGTGGGTCCCTGTCCTGAGAGCACCGTGACTCCTGGCTGCAGGATTGGGCTCTTGCCTTTGCCTCATCCCTTCAGTTGTCCGTCTTTGGTAATTGATGCTCAGCTTTGGTTTGAGAGTTTATCACTGGGTAAGAAGATGAATCGCAAGGGTGAAACTGATACCCTGATTAAAGGAACAGCTTAATGAAAGAAAATAAACAGAGAGGGAAAATGACCATTCTGGAAGGAACAGAAGTATAATTTTAACCTCGGTGGAGACCTACTGCTGCCCTTCCATGACTTCCACCCATACCACGCTAAAAGCGTGGTTCAGTTCAAAGTTGTTAATATTCAGCTGGGAAACAGTATCCAGAACACAAATAAATTATTAAGTGCATGAACTTTTTCGGCAGTAAGATGAACTGATGGGGTCCATCTGTGAGATCCAGGGGCTTTTTATTTGTGTGTGTCGAACGATTCTGCCCTCTCCGACTTCATAGCCTTTGGTCCCTGGCCAAGTGCATGCATAATTGATTCCACACGCGCTATCATTTTCTTGATGTAATTGCTTTAGTAAGATATGATGAAATCTAATGGATAATTTACTGTATGAAAACGACAAAAAAGTAAATGTTCGTGTTTTGCGCCGGGTGCGGAGAGGAGAGGGCCCAGGTGACCAGCACGGGGGAGGGAAAACCCACGTGTCCCATCTCCCACGAGCAAAAATGGAGGTGGATGGCTGGAGAAGTTCAGAGCAAACTCTCTGTGATTAGCTGGAGTTTTACAACGCAGGTGAAAGCGAAACACTGGTGTTTGGAAACTTTATTTTTTTCTTGAGCGGTGACTTACTTGCTTTTTTCTAATTGCCAGAATGTGAACTCAGAAAAAAGTTTTCTGCAGGAGGCAAGGGGGAGTATTTTTAGAAATCAGTGTGTCCTGGACTTGCTGCCCTGTGCTGCAGAAGGTCCTGACATTGGTGCCTTGCTTGGCAAAAAGGTCTTCTATTCTGGCTGCTTAAATAATGCACCAAATTAAATTCAAGGCATTGGTTGGGCCGGATGTATTTTTAGAGAGTTCAGAAGTGTATAAATACCAAATCCACATATAATTCCATCCACATCCAAAGGAAAATATTCCACTTCAAAATTTGACATCACATTGGTCTTTAAGAAATGATTTGTTAATCTCATTTCCTTTCCCCCCTTGCTTCCCAGTCCTGGAATATTGTGTATTCCTTTCCGTAATTTTTTTAAAATAGCCGTTTGAGGTAACATAGACACAAAAACATTTTCTCATTCACTTCCCCCCCCCCCATGATGTTTTCAATGTACTAAAAGAGGAAAAAATATCCAAGGCAAACCCACATAACTGTAGCAAAACTGTTTCTGAGCAAGTCATAATAATGAACAACACATGATCTGAAATGTGATCAGCAAACATACACTTATGCCAAGGAATTTTTGCCATTCACATACCAAGGTTCTGTAAATCAGTAAACCGCGGCAGAGGAGCCCCCGGCAGGGCGAGGGGAGGAGCAGGAGCAGGAGCAGGAGCAGGATGGGCTGCCCAGCAGAACTGTCTTGTTCACAGAGCAGGGAAGGGGAACAAGTTTTCTCTCTTCCACCTTCCTCTTCTCCCTCTCGGTCCGTGCAACAAACTGTACAACCTCTAAAAGAGAGAAAGTGCAGCCTGAGCTTTCCTCAAAAGCAGAAGCAGACAAATAAGTAGCAAAGAAATGAAATTTCATCGCAGTGTGTTTTATGGGATTTTTTTTTTCTCCTTCCCCCACCTCCCCATCTTACACAGAACCAAAATGTAAATTACTTTCTGGTCCTAATTGGATTTAATTATTTCTTTAGGAGAGGATGGGTGGGAGGGGGTGGGAATGGCACACAGCTGTCCTAACAAAACAAAGGAGCCAGAAAAACCTCACTTTCCCCCATGTTGGCTAATAAACAGTGCAGAGGATCTTAGTGCTGGCAAGCAAATGGAGCGCTGTGTGGACCTGGGGAAGGGGTAAGAGCTGCCGGGAGCATTAAGAAAAGGCCAGGCTGGCCGTTAATAAGTGCCCTTAAGTGGTGATTTGTGGTTTCCTATTAATTTCTGTAACTGCCCTGTTTTTTAGAGCACCCTTCCCTTAACCTAAATCGTGTTGCCCAGACGCTTTGGCCTTGCTGTGAGACCCAACCTCAACACTGGGCTGTGAATCTCGCCTGGGAAGCACCAACCTTCCTGTGGCACTGATGGGAGGGGGGACAGGGCGTGGATTTGGGTCCCCTGCACTTGGTGGGGTGTTCCCTGTGGGAGGGGGCTGGCTGTGCCCCCTGGCTGGGGTACCTGGGTGACAGCAGTGGGGTCCAGGTGAGCTGATGCTACCTCGTAGGCTGATGGCACGTTGCGCCCGCGGATCTCCAAGCGCTTTACAAGCTTTAATGAATGTGACCACTAACGTGATTTATAGTGCGATTCATTATTGGTATTGGAGGGACTGTATTCTTATTTTGTCATTTACTGTTAAAATTAATACACTCCATGCTGGCTATAAAAGTGTATTTGCATTTAATTGCAAGTCAGAATGAATTAGTGGATATGATTTAAACCCGAACTCACTCCTTAAGAAGAAATCTTCAGTGGGGAAGGAAAAATCACGCTCGGTGCTGGATTTCTTTGGTGGACACAGGGATGGAGTCAGGAGTCGGGGAGAGGAGGGGGCAGGCAGGGGCTCGGCTCCTTTTTTTTTTTTTTTTTTTTTTTTAATTCTTGAGGTTGCTTTCAGCAAAAAATGCCTTTGCCAGGAGGGGCTTAGGCAAAGTGGTCAAGCACATCTGCTCCTGGGAAGGTAGGGAAGAAAAGAGGTTACTAGTAATAGGGCAGCAGCACAAAGGGAAAATTGTACACTGGAAGCATTAGTCTCCTCGGCGGTGGTGTGGCCAGACTGGTTTAGCAGACAGGATGATAGATTGCTTTGTCAAGGGTCCCAGGGTGTGCCCTGAACTTGAAGCACTTTGTTTATCTTGAATAGAAAGGGAAAAGCACAGACATAATCGATGTCTAGTTTTTTAGGAGGGAGGAAGAGGTAGAGGAGGGAGAGGGGGGTGGTGGCGGGGGAGGCCCTGGCTGTGGCTCTCCATTAACAGATGAACTTGGCTGAAGTCCAGAGTTTGATGAGAGAGTGTCACAGCCCCAGAGCCGGCCAGCCTTTTCAATAATTTTCTTTTTTTTTTTTAATACCTGCTGACTGTACATCAAATGCTCCCAGGTCTTTTGGCTAAGGGCAAGAAGAGGGAGAGAGGGGGGAAAAAAGACACAGCTCCATTTTTTCCCTCTGAACCAGTTGAGACCAGTCCCTTGGCCACGCACGCAGGTTCTATCATCTTTCCTGGCTCGCTGTTGGGGAAAAAAGAGTTGTCGCCGTGCCAGTAACCTGAGGGCCCAGGACAAAAAAAAAAAAGGGGGTTGGTGTTCTGAGAGGCAAACTAAACTGGAGAGTGTGAGAGCAGGAGGGGCGTGCGTGTGTCTGGGAGATTTCAGAGATAGAGGAGTTAAACTGGGGGGTGAAAAGCATCTGTAAGGCAATGCCTGCCTGGCTGGGGAGGGCAAACCCCAGGGACAGACTGTGAAGGACAGCACCTTTACGTGGTGGCTCCCACCCATTTAAATGACCTTATTGGAAACCACATCAAATTGATCCCCTAGTGCAGACCCGTGCTTGGTGTGAAGGTGGCTGTGCTTCCAACCTTTGCACGACTGTCACAGAACATTGCTGGGCTGTGCATGACATCGAGGTGCTTTCTTGTAAAGCTGCTGTGAGGATGAAGGCAAAATCTGAGATCTTTCCTGGGTTACCCTTTCTCTTACTTAAAGTTCCTTGCTTTGCAAGAGGTGGATGTAGTAGGGAGGTAGTAAATGAGGCTGCAGGGATGCTGCCTGGGAGGTCACTGGATCTGATCTTTCCAAGGGAACCTGGCTGGGAGTGTAGGTGGCCCCAGCGTGCCCATGACTCGGCAACACAGTCTGAATTCACAGTGTTTTAGGGGTTTTTTGTTGTTGTTGTTGTTGTTTCTGATTATGCTGTTTCTGACAGTTGTTCAGCTACTTACCAGTCTTGGCAGGAGGCTGAGCCTGTAACATCCTGACATTTTTGCTTTTTAACAGGCCGGTCTCATCGTGCTGGAACAAACAGCAGCTTAACTGCGTTTCACTGTAGCTGATTTGAATAATGTGTACTCTGGTCAAACAAGAGACTCCTCAAAGGAGGATCTCGATGCCTTGTTTCCCATCACGCTGACGGGCGGTGGATTTCAAAATGCACGGAAAGGGCATAGCTGGGAAAACACAGGCTCCCCCCGCTGCAAAGGGCAGCATTTGCAGAGGTGTTGAGGGTAGGCCGGAACAGGTGGGGTCAGCTGCCTGTCCTGTGTCCCTTCAGTGCATTCCCAGCATCATGCCTTGCTGGGAATGATGAGGTTTGCTTGGCACTTGAGGCTCTGTCTCACATGACTGTCCCTCCTGGAAAGGGAGCAAGCTTAGGAATGGCCTCTGGTGAAAGCTTTGCCTGGCCACCTCGCTCCACGTGGGGCATCCAGGTCTGTGGGTCCTCGCTTTTGAGGAGGCTGGAAATGTCACATGCCACGGTTTGAAAATCCCAGCCTTGTCTCCTCTCCTTCTCCTTTGCATCCTTAGCTAGAAGCTGGTGATTTGCAGCGCACTGAGCTCTGCTCTGTGGGAGGAAAGTACAAAGGCTGGGAAGAGGCTGTGGGATACAGCTCCATGAGGGCCGGGTGCCAGGGCTCTGGGTCTGGAAATCTCCCTCCTGAAGCTGATTCTCTTCCCTTACTCTCCACGTTGCGTGTCAAACTGTAACTGGTTTGATTGCCAGTGACTTGGCACCCCGGAATTTCTTTCCCAGATGTTTGCCTACGCGGCTCCCGTGTGTAATGCCTGCACAGGACTCCCTCTTATCTGCTGATCGAGGTGTTTACAGTATCCATTACTGAGGACCTGAGTGCCTTGGAGATGTTAATGAATACACCCTGTACACCCTGGCAGTCCTGGGGTGAGATAGGCAACCCCTGTTGGACAGCAGGGCACAGGTGGGGTGACCCACCCCAGGTAGGGCAGGAGAGCTGCGGCAGAGCGGGGACAAGAGCCCGGTGCCATCCCAGCCACGCTGCCCTTCTTCCCTGCTGGTGGCTGGGCAAAACTGGGAAGATAAGCAAAGGTGTGGTTGCATCTCCAAACTGACCTGCTCTTTACCAAGACCTTTCTTTGGTAAGGAGTCCCCCTCGCTTTCTTTGGCCGCCTCGCCCCGTGGAGGTGCAGACTCTTGGTCTGGGGGCGCACGTGAGACGCCACGTCCCCGCGGGGAGATTCATCTGTGCATGTTTGGGGTGAGGAGGGGCAGCGGGCTTTGCAGGGGCTCCCTGCATTTGGGGTAAACGGTGCTGGGAACAAAGGTAGGTTGTACTTCCAGGAGACAAGGCGGTGACCCTGGGGTCAAGTACCTGTGTCTGGAGAGCCCGCGATAAATATTGTACAGTGGGAACAATGGGGCTGTAACGGAGCTGCGAGCGGAGAGGCTCCGGCCGAACAGCCGGCTTGGCTGAGAGGCTGCCGGGGCAGCCGGGTAGTATTTCTACTTCAAACTGATTGAAACGTCGACTAAAAATCAATGTGGTTGACTAGTGATAATTTACAGTTTTCCCGGTGCTAAGTAGCCGCTCGGAAGGATGCGCTCGCCGCGCCGGGATGAGCCGAGCGGTCCGGGCGCGGCGCTGAATCAGATGCATTATAGGTCAGCTCTTTATTTGTTTCATCACGACTTTTACACAGTTGTCGTGTAATTTATGGCTGCTTTCACGTTGTCAAACATTTTCATTGCGGCTTCTTCTTAACACGCTCCTGACACAAACACGGCCGCTTTAAAGACACTGTATTGTTTCATAATCTGAGAGGAGGACTGTAAAACATCAAATTACACTATCTTCAGGCTAATCTAAATGCACTACAGATTGAAATCAGAGCTCATTTGTCCCTGATGCAAATTATTAAGTTCTAATTATAAATATCCATTTAATTACCCCATACATTTTTATTCTGCAGACCTTCTCAGCAATTCTGTCTGAGATACTGTAGATGTATAGGAGAAAATCTGCAGTAATTAATGTGCATTTCCTAAATAATAAAGAACAAACATGAGCCACTTTGTTCATGGATGACATATCCGCACACACATTTTTAGCTATCCATGTCACAGCGTCAGACGCTGAATGCTAATTCAAAAATAAATGGAAAAGACAAAAATTAAAAGTTTAGGGGTTTATTTCCCTCCTCCCCCTGCCTGTTGTGGAAATTGCTGGGTCTTTCAGCGCCTTGTGCCCTCCTGTGAGAGGGATGGAGGTGGCTCCAGGGAGCAGAACATCATGTCCCTGGCTTCTGTCTCGTGGAGATGCTGCTCCTGAAGCCCCCTTGTCCTGGAAGCCCCACAGAGCCAGATGCATCTTGCAGTAAAAAACAATGAGGGAGCAGCTTTTTGCCATGCCAGCCTCCCCAACTTTTTGGTTTTGTGCCCAACAGCAACTGAGCAGGTTACAAAAGCTCCTCTTGGGCGCAGCAGTAGGAGATGCTTGAAGTCCTCTGCCTGCTTCTGTGCTCATGCAAAACCTGAGGGCAGGGACAGGTGTAGAGGAAAGTGTCTGCTGGGCAGATCCTGCTCCAAGTTACCCTGGGGGTAAATCCCAAGTGGTTCCCCTGCAGCCAGGAGAGTCACTTGGTAGGCACAGCGGTGTAAATAAACCCCGTTAGGGTTATTTATGTTCAGATTAACGGAGAGCCTCATCTACCAGCCACTGAAGTCCAGGAAAAACTTGGGAGAAGGTGGCAGGCGTCGAGTTGAGCTAGGATACCAGTGATGCCTGTCAAAAATCACCAGAGGAGTGTGTGTGTGTGTGTAGCCATGTACATATATGGGGTAAAAGTCTGACTTCACGGCAGTTAATGTGAGCATTGCCACAGGCTTCACTGCACTCCCTCTTTATGCTCATATTTGCATCTGCTTTCTGGGTGATAGAGGAGGCTTTCTGGAAGGGATGCTTGTGTGCTATCAGTAATTATAAACAGAAATTAGCTTTGAATTTTCTCAGACATATATTCCACTAAAGCTCCGTTCATTTAATCAGTTAAGAAGATGAGGGGCTGCAGCAGTGTCCTTAATTCCCGAGTAACTTTGTCCTTATTTATTATAATCGTTTTATCTCAAACTTTGTCCTAGAGTCACAGGGCACTAGGAAGAAAATCATAAAACTGTTGGTAGGAGCTTAAGGACCTTTATATAAAGAAACCAAACAAAACCCAAGCCTGATTTCCGAAATAGAAGAATAATTACCTTGGCTTTTCTAGCGGCAATATATTTTTTGGAAAGATCAGCCTCTCTTTTGGTTTTTTTTTTCCCCTGAATCACAATTACTGTACTGCTTTGAAACAAGGTTTTTATTGTGATTCCTCTGTGAAACGTGGTTTTTTATTGTGATTCCTCTGCAGCACAGTCGCTGTACAGATAACACTGCTTGAGATTTTGCATCCTGTCATATCTTTTATGCAGGAACTTAAACTGCAGCCTAACCTGGCAGTGGAATGGTGAGCAAGCCACGCCACAGGCTTGTGAGTGCTGTAATTCCCACACGATCTGCTTTCACCTGAGCAGCTGAGTGTGTCTCTCTGCTCATGTTGTTATTGTCTGGAGTAAAAAGTAAACTATGTATACCACCATCCACTAGTAGCTTTCCACAGCTTAGTAGTATTTGTCAATTATTATTATTATTATTATTATACCCTCCTAGTGCATCGGTCGTTATATTGCTGATGTCTGGGGGGGTGCTCCGGCTGGGACAGGCTGGGCTCGCTAATGGGGTCACTGGTGTCAGGGTGTGATGTATGGATTATGTTTACTGTGGCATGTTTTGTTTGTGAGCCAGGCTGTGGGAGTGGGGCAGATGACAGATGAAGATACTCCACTGTTTCACACTTGTCCCTGTGGTCCCAGGTCTCCAACACAATCAAGAGCTTCTTGTGATGGAGGGGTATTTACATGCCTGTAGTGGGCTTAAAGCTTTAGGTCTGTGACTGAGCTTGGAGGTGTGATAGTCCAGTGCTTTGGTATTTTTGGTTAAAGCTCTTATGTGACCTGGATAAACACTTGGACTTTGCTGTGAAAACCAATTGCAAATGAACCACCCAGTGAAATAATTTGCCTGGCTGAAAAGTTGGTTCTGATTTTCATCCTTGAGCTTCCAAGTGTCAGCTGGGTAGTCTTCATCACCAAAGCACAAACAGCCAAATAGAATCATAGACTCATAGAGTGGTTTGGGTTGGAAGGGACCTTAAAACTCTGGTTCCAATCCCCTGCCTTTGGCAGGATTATCTTCCACTAGACCAGGTTGCTCAAAGCCCCATCCAGCCTGGCCTTGAACACTTCCAGGGGTGGTGTATGCGTGTGTGCTGTCAGGGACCTCAGTGATGAATGTCTTCAGAGGCACCCTTACCCTCCAAGATTCAAGTAAAGCATTAATTCTCTTAAAAATCAAGTTTACTGTGCCTTTACCAGGTGTAAAGTGCCTTTACACCTGGAGCAGGTGGGCTGCAGAGGTGGGAGTCAGGGCATGGCAAGGATGACCTTTCCCCTTGGGGTGTCTGGCTTGTCACCGCGACAGACATATCCTTGAAGCTTCTCACTGGTGTCTCCCGTAGGTCTCACTTTCCCTTTTTTCCCCTTCCATGCATCCGCCTAAATGGACAACTGTGGTCTGTGCGCGGGTTCTTCTTACTTATTTTATCTCCTGAAAGGGTCCAACAAGCTTTTACCCACCGAGTCTATAGAGAAAACGGCCAGGCAATTTTTGTTTCAATTTAGGCGTCTCTCCGGAGCGCTAGTTCCAGAGACTGATCAATAGGTTTTATTGTAGACCTCACTGTCTCTAAAAGCACCGTGACCTTATCCCGTCTAAAAATAGCATTTGCTCTTGCTGCCTGCAGAACCTTGACCTGTGACAACCCATTTGGAGCATAACTGACACGTGCAGTCAGCTGTGCATCCAAGACCCTTGCACGCCCCAGGAGAAAGCTCCCCCTGCTCCTTGTAGCCCTTGTTGGGAAGAAGGAGAGAGGGAGGCATGGTGGGGGTGGATGAGGTGCCCTGCCTCCCTCAGGAATCCCAAAGTGGATGAGGGCTGGTCTTTTCCAGGTCCTGAGCAAGCGTTGCTCCAGCGAGCACCTCTGAGCATCCATCCCCTTCTTTTGGGAAGAGCTTTGCATGCAAACCCAAATCCACGGTCACACCAGCACCTTGTGCCACATCCCTTCTGTGAGACATGGCTTTGGTGTTTCTGCTGGGAGATTTGCTAAGCCCTGGCAGCTTTGGGAAGCGCTGCTCTGGAAAACATGGTCTCCTTTGCTTCTGAACTGCTCTTAAGATTGGACAAAAGAAGGTCACCTAAGTTAAACCAGTGCCTGGTCAGTGGGTGTGTTTTACTCCTTAAGGTAGTTCCCAAGGACAGGGTGAGGTGGGAGAGCTCAGCATGGATTTTGGTGACCTACTGATGCACCACCGTGGCTTGAAGTGGCCGCCAGATACTTACTGCCTACGCAACATCTGGCATAGAAGAGCCCTCTTGCACACGTGCATCCTCCACCAGAAAGGGCTTCTTTGGTGTTTTCCGTGCAAATGAAGAGATGTGGGAGAAGCAGAGCCTGTGGACCCTGCCACCCCTCCCTCCTCAGTGTGGCCTGGCTGCCTGGCAAGGGTTAACCCGCCTCCCCGGTGAGCAGGGTCTGGTGCTGTGCCCCTGGGAGATGAAAAGGGAAGCAGCTATGATTGCAGAGCTGTAAAAGGTGGCATTTTGTTCTCCCCGCTAACAAAAGCCAGGACTATTGTAGCCTCCGAGCTTGAAAGAGAGGTCACTGGTGGTATTAGTGCAGCTAATCACGGGAGAGGCCGGGTGGGCTCGGGTGCACTGCGAGTCTGCTGCTGGCGGGGCTGAGACCGGGCACCCCGGGCTGTTCCCAGGCACAGGTTCCTCTTTGGTTACACAAAATGTCCGCTCCCTCTCCCCTAATGCGCAGGCTATTATTAGCCGGTGTCACTCGGTTATCTGAGAGTGGCGCTTTTAGCTGCCATCTAAGTGCTTGACACTTGGGTTTACGGCAGATTAAATTAAGTTTTAGGCTGGTTTGGCTTTTGCTGGGTGTAGACAAAAGGAGCAGCTGCCGTGGAAATGTAATCTGGCACCGGAGAACGTGGAGAGCACTGGCTGGTCTTGCCCTGCGGCTTGGGCTTGGAGGGTCTCGACATGCAGCCGATCCTTTGGGTAGCAGGTACCTAAAGCACCATCCCTTGGAGCGTGAGCACCTGCATCCCCAGCTCAGTGGGGGGGCCATGTCCCTACCAACCAAAGTGTGTTGAGATGGAGAGCATTTGGATGTGACCAGCTGGCAAGCGCAGGCACCAAACTGGTGCTTATCTTCGTGTCTGTCCAAACGCTCTAGTGCAGAGCCCGTGATAAATATTATTTACTTATTGATGAGTCTGTTGGTGCAATCCATTCTTTTTGCTGCTGGGCATGTTTTTGTCTTACTCATGTTTGGCTAAAAAGCAGCAGGCCTGCAAGATGGTTCTCCCCAAGTTTATTCTGCCCTAAAAGCAGACCAGGTCAAGGCTAGGCCCAGAATTTTGGCAGAGATGCAACTGACTTAATTGCCAAATGTCACTGCCGGTGAGCGGCACGAGGGATGGTCATCCCAAGTGGAGATGGGGGGCAAAGGAGTTCAAAAACAAGGTCGGTGTTGGAGACAGAGTTCTTCTGAGCCAGCTATGGGTGGAAAAATCTGGTTGAAGACCTTTCCCTGAGGTCTTCAACTGCTGCTTGAAGGTCATTCTTAGACATCGGATCTAATATCACCTCTGTCTTTAAAGTTAGATTGATAGGGATCAAAGCCACCTCGCAAGATCAAGACACAGCTGGCCCTGCTCCAAAGCTGCTTCCTCAATAACCTTCCTCGAGAAGAGAAGGGCAGGAGTCAGCAAGGTTGTTTGTGTCAAGAGATTATTTTTCTCTTCACCAGGATGACACTGTTCCGGGGCAGCTGGTGCTTTGCCCTCCTGAAATGAGGCATTGTCCCCAAAACCTGAGGCAGTGGGATTTGTGGGGCAGGGGGGCAAGGTTGGCCCAAAGATGGGGGGAGCAGCCACTCCACACGTGTTGAGTCAGCCTGGGTGGAACTAGCAGATGTTACAAAAGGTGACGTCTGGGTCTCTTGAATTTATTGGTGTCTTTTCTTATGGCTCTGGGGTCAATGACTGGCATAAGAAATGCCATTTTTCCTGCATAACCTGGCACCGACTGGTGTGCAGCTCTGGCAGGCCGTCCTGCTTTCCTTTCAGTCCTGCACCCTGTTCATCACCGTTCTTCCCATTTATTTGCCTCCTGGCGTGGGAGAGTTCCCTGCAGCTGTGGTTTTGGGTGCAGGGTGCATTTCAGGGGGAGCATGCACAGGTGCTGTGTGGGCTTGGAGGCTCCAGAGCCAAGGGCAAAGCAGAAACACCTCTTGGGTTTCTCTGCTCAGCCTCGCTTTTGGGTTTGGTCGATATGAGACTTAGTTATGACGTTAAATTTGCCACCTTTCCGAATGAGGTGGGGACAGTGGTGGGAGAAGGGACGGGGCGGTGACGCAGCCTCGGCGTGGGAGGCTGATTGCCCCTTGCGACTCTTGGCAAGTTGGAGACCTCCTCGAGCAGCCCGCAGGGACACGCAGCGAGTCCGGCCAAGTTTTGGTCCTGGCGCTTTCTCCTCGTTCCCTGGGGGACCTCAGGGAGAGTCACAAATAATTCAGCTTGGCAGGGTGTTTGTTTAGTTGCAGGGGGAGGTTTCTGTCTCAATTTCAGCACGTGGTGGTGCGTTCATCTGAAAAATGAGAACCTTTTTTGGGCAGGTAATGTATTTGCTGGAAAGTGTGATTGGGTGAGTTTAGGTACAGCTTTGTCCAAAAAAAAAAAAAAAAAAAAAAGAAATTAGAAAACTTTTGGCCACTGAACCAAAATCTAAACATCTTTTATTTTATTTCAGTGCAGTTTTTCCCTCTGAATTTTCTGTTGGGAAATCAAATGGAAAATCTGGTTTATGTCCTACACAAATTAGGAAATGGAGCTCCAATGAAGGGGGTGAAGTTTAAATTATTAATGACTGTGCAACAGCTTGACAGCCTCCATTGAAAAATAGTTATCTGCTCATCTTTATTTAGAGTTTTGTTTAGTGTTGTGGCAAGATGGAGGTTTCATATGGATTTCTGGGCACCTTTTGCCAGTAGATGTTTTACAATAAGTGGATAATGTGTTTTAATCATCCCCACTGACCTCTGGTGCTGTTGCTTTGAAATGTATGTTGTTTGTATGGAAAGCCCTCCTCGTCCATTGTATTTTGGGAGTCTGGGAGTTAGGAGCAGGATTTTATAGAGTGCTGATTGTGCTGCTCTCCACCTTGATGTATGTTGGCCTGGCTTTGTGGAAGGTGGTGGCTGCTGCTCTTTCTAAGAAGCTCTTGGAAACCTGGTTTTTCATTCTGTAACTCTCAAATTTAAATTAGTTGTTGGGGCTGCAGTATGTAAACCCTGTCAAGTTCAAATCTTTTTTTGCATAATTCACACCTCATGTCTGATGGGAGAAAAAGTGTTTCCTTAAATTAACAAAAACCTGTAATTATTTTCTTCCGCATGTTGAAATTGGAGAGAAAGGCGTCTCCTTGAATTTTATTCTTTCCATAGTTTGTTTTTTCTGTTGTTTTCAGAATAATTTAGTCATGTATTTATTAAGAACTGGCAGCATCTGCTAATTTTCAGAGCTCTCACAGTGATGGCAACATAAAAACTTGAGGCCAGAAGTGGGGCCAACACCTTATTTGCAAGCAGTCACATTTATTTTGGTGCTAACGCTGCTCTGCTCGCAGAGGAATATGGTGTTCAGCATAATAAGAGTGAAAATTTGGCCCTAAGCAATCACTTCTGCTGCTGTTGGGGTCAGATTGCGGAGCCTTTACTCATCATGGTAAGTATTTATTAACCTTCAGAGAACAATGGCTGTAATGAGATTACCTGGGTAAGTGCTTATCCCGTCGGGAAGGAAGTTTTCGGAGCCTGGGCCCACTGGTATTTTAAGAGAGATAAGGAGGGCTCTTTGCTCCAGAGGTCACTTTGCTACCTGTGCTGGCAGGGCTGGAGGGCAGCACCACCCCAACTGGCCAGGAGTTCATGCCTTTGGCAGCAGTGGTTCAGCTCTGTGTTGTCTTTCCCGGATTAGCCGTGCCAAGAGGGAGAGAGAGAGAGAAAGAAAGGGAAAAAAAAAGCCTGTGTTTGAGTGACGTGAACAAAGTAATTGACTATCAGTATCAAGAATTACTGCACAACCATGCAGGGGACAAGTCAGAACATACCTTGACAAAACCCTGCAACAAAGAGCTGCTCAAACACACCCTTGAGTCTTGGGAGCTGTAAATTGAGCTTCAATTCCAATGAAATACTTTTAGGCTTTGTGTACGTTTTTATATCTACTCACAGCGCTTCAGTGCCATGCAGGAGCTGACTGAAGTCCCCAAAAAGAAGCAGCAAGCACCAACTGAGCACTGAGATCAGTGGTTCATGTTGGTCCGTGGCAAAGTGGCTTCAGTCTTTGTGAATTACGTGGGATTTCTCTAATTCCCACCTCATTTTCCCATCCGAATCTGTGTACTTCTCAAAAAATTTGGGGAGCTGAGGCAGCTCCTCGGTCATGTTTTAGTCGCTGTTTTTTCTCACGAGGGAGAAACAAAGAGGGGGACGTTGTACCCTGCCGTGTGAGTGCAGCGATCGTTCTGTGAGCGGCTCCACACCCATTTCTTCCTACAGGTTAGAGACACATTTTTGGCACTGGACACGGTAAGCGTTCCAACATGTTTTTAATCTGCGGCTCTCAGGTCTTTAAAGGTCTGGTGTCGTGGCTCTGGTTGCGTGCACATATTTCAAGGTATCTGACTAGTGCAAAATGCGGGTAAAATACCGCGACGTGAATTTAATCTGTTGGTAGGAGTTTGTTCTGTGTTTGTTCTGCCTGTCCTTCGGTGACACTTTCTGTGTCCTCAGCATTTTCCCTGTGACACTAGATGCCTCTTCTGGATTCGTGGGTGTCCCACAAAAGGCTGGTGACAACACCCTGTGATACTTGTTGCATTTATTCCAAAGTGCTGATTGTTCATTTTCTACTCAGTGAGCACCTAAATGATGAAACCTGGTGCCAAATCCGTGGAACTCTTTCTGTTGACTTGAGTTTTTGATCAGACTCGATTTTGATTTAAATTCCTTCCCCATTTGCCCGAAATGCAGACTGTACCTATTGATTTTCCCGCTTCTTCTCCAAATGGCATTGCCACAGCCCAAACCCAACCGGCCTTGTGATTTTTTTCTCTGATGGTTTTTCTTAGAGGCAGAGCTGTAGGAGCAAATGTCTGAGGGGGGGACACCTTCCAGGTCACCGGGTACAGTCTGTGGCCTTCGACATCCAGAGGTGCTGAGGTGGCCACATCTCGCCTCGTTTTGTGCTTTGCTCAAGCACATTGAGATGGGAACAGTGCCTGGGGTGGAGTGGTGGGCGGGGAGGAGGGAAGAGGAGATGGATGATCCCTCTGTTGTTCTGGGAAGATTCAGCGGTTGCCCTTGGTCCTTTCACCTCTGCGGGGCCATGTAAGGGTTACAGCATTTTAGACGTTTCCCAAAGTGTCAGCGTTCGGAGCACCATTAGGAAAAGACTAGATGGATGGCCAAAACGTAGGGGCAAAATAAATTAGGCAGTTCAAGAGCTGCAAACAAGTCATTTGTGGGGGATAACGAAGGCTTGCGGTTGCGAGGCCATCCCTTCTCCAGCCCACTGCAGTGGTGTTTATAAATCAGGGTAACAAAACAGGAGCCCTTATAAGGCCCGTGTGACATTAGAGGTGGATTTAGCTACAGAGTGTAACACTGCATGCTGTGAAATCAGATGGATGCATGGAGATGACAGCAAGGCTGTGCCTTTGGACTGGGGCAGACCTTCCTTAGATATTGTGTTTCCCATTCTGCAGAGAGGGACTGTTCAGCTCCATAGGTTCAAGCCAGGTTTTTTCCCCATTTGTGGCTCTCTCGTTCTGCCTCCTGAGACGTTGCTCTGTCCTCCACTCCCTCAGGGAGAGACCCAGCATGTCCCTTTTGAGCAGTGGTGCCTCCTGTCCCCTGTAACTCCATCTGTAGGGTCTCTGGTCATGCGAGAACCATCCCAGTTATCCCCATCATCCTTTGTGCACACAGAAACCTGACTGGCTGGTGTAGGTGCTCCTAAGTGAGCGGTATTATATTACCCCACATAAATGTCACATTAATGGAGCATTACAACCAAAAGATGCTCGTAGATCACTCTAAACCATTTTAGGCATCTGTTACGCTTCTGTCACCTGCTCCTCACTCATTTGTTTGTGTTTGGGATGGGAAGGACGCTGCCAGGAGAGGACCTGGGGGGAGCTGAGAGTGGGCCAGCATGCTGGAGCAGCATGGTGGAGCAGCCCACCTTTTGTCTGGGAGCTGTGCCAGGGTGAAGCCCAGCTCCACCAGCCCGTGCTGGAAGAGGCGTCGCAATGTGCAGCTTGGCTTGGAAGGGGTGTTGATAGAAAGTGCTGACTTATCTGAGCTGGCTCAACGCCTTCTCAAAGTCCAGTGTAGGCAAGGGGGGAGCCCGAGCGTCGGCGCAGCCGAAAGCCCACGGTGCCTCGGCTGTGACGGCTTTCTAGATCACACCATGTAACACAGCCCAACAAAGGGCTTTTAAATCCTAGTCAAGAAGACAGACAATAGAAGGTCAGAGTTTAAAAGAGAAAGTGTGCCTCAGACTGATGTAATTCCCCTTCTCCCCCCTTTTCTTAGTGTGAATCCTTTGATATTTGAGCAGGGAAATCCTCTTTATCGGGGAAACTCCACCTCCTCTTATCTCATGCTCCCTCGAAAATACTATCTGCTCTCCCGCCTTTCAAGCCTCCCGACTGGGTTTGTGGTGGAAACCTCCCCGTGTGGGCATACAGTCCTCCCATCCCTCTTGCCAGGTGGGCACAGCAAGGCTTGGTGCTCCACACCGGGACTCGCTGTAAGTAAACACCCTCTGGCAAAGGACTCCCATGGGAACCCACGCTCACCTGTCATGATCAGGATCCTGGGAGCATCATGGTCAGGATCCTGGGAGCATCATGGTCAGGATCCCGGGAGTGTAAGGGGTCTGCAGATGAGGCAGCCTCAACCTGTTGTGATGCTGCAATCAAATGAGAAGGCTTAGGAGGTGAATGTTTACCTTTCAACCATGTTTACCTTTCAGCCCAACAAATAAAGGTCTTCCTCACCTTGTACTGCAGAGCAGTCTCTTTCATAAAAAATTAAAAACTACCCATGTTGAGTCAGACCAGAGATCCTTCCAAACCGGTGTCCTCTTTCTGGCCTGAACAGAGTGGGAGTCCTTGGAAGCAGCAAAAGACACCAAGCAGGTAGGGAATTCTCTGTTCCATGCTGTGCTCTCTTGTTTTTCCTCTCTGGCACTGCAGGTTGGATTGGAGCATCCCCAACTCTTCCCTCAAGGTTATGCCCATCCCTTTTGGTTACTTGCATATATTTTACCTGAACTGGGGCTTGGGAGGTTGCATTACATTGCTGATTGCATCAGATAAGTCGTGTTTCTTAACCTCCTTGCAATGGGCTCCAGTAAGACTTGTTAGCAATCTTAATTTGCTCTAACAAACAATTGCAAAGTTGGGGAAAGGAATTATCCCTCTGTGTATGCTCAAAGCCGCTGGGTATCTCTGCAGGGCTGCAACTGCTCTGGAGACCAGAGAGTTTCTGCTCTTCTCCTGCTCCGTGGAAAATCAGATCATGGCTCTGACCCGTGCTGTTGGTAATCACAGAGGACCAGGCTCTTCTTCCACACAAGCAGATTTTCACCTGCTGTAACACCGTGGATGTCAGTAGGTGTATTCTCAGTGTGTGCTCATGTGGGGCACGCAGAGACATGCCCAGCACATTTTTGAGTGTGGAGGACACCAGGCGTTAGGTACCTGTCCAAATGTCCAGCTGGAGTCAGCGACTGCTGAGGTGACACCCAGGGAGTTTTGTTCTTTCCACATCCAGAAGAGCTGGTGAACCACCTGTAGTCACACCTAGGGCAGCCCTTGAGGTGTAAATCACATGGCCAATTTGCACCAGCAGTTGTCCTAACCCTGAAGACACATCCCTGAAGTCATATAAGAACGGCCACTTTATTTTTTTTCTCCTTAAGCCATTCAAAGTGACTTTCCCAGTATGTTTGATTTTAGTGTTCACATTGCTCTTTTCCCCCACATTGGCCCCCAAACACATAGGGCAGGGCCAAGAATTCATGGGACTTCTTAGCAACACCTTACAATCTTCCCACCCTACTTCTATGCTCCTGCACTTCCAACTTCTTATAGTTTGGAAAGGAGCTTGGCTGCAAGAAAACTGTCCATGAAATGGTGCAGAGTGGAAGGAAATGGTGTCATTAGTTGTGCAGTTGCTGTAGATTGTAATTCTTGCAGCCTTCAGTTCCAACCCAGATTAGTGCTCCCTTAGTTTGAAATAACAAAAAGGGAACTGTCAAAATCAGAGCAAAAATGTTGGCATGATGAAACACGTTAACAGGTAGCCATTAGCACTTTATGTCTGCATGAATAGTGTCTGTAAGTGTTTTATTGGTAACAGAGCAGGAGGATGGGCAGAAAATGGTGTTCATTTTCAAACTGGAGTGTTGCTTTAATTGCAGTTTTTAATTGTTGTCTCTTCTTGGTCAGGGTGCACTCTGGGCTGGGGAGGTGCTTTGGGACATGGCTTCAAGTACAAGGCTTTTGCCAGAGAAAGCAGAAGGGAGCAGATAGTCCAGACAGGACCTATATTATTCTTGTTTTGCTCTTATAATGTGTGAGAGAGACCCAACTCTGAAAGAAGAGGGAGGGGATAGCTATGGTGTGGACTGAGACATGACTGTAACATCCTGGAAGGGGCTGGTGTGTCCAGGTGTATGAGATGTAAAGTGACTGCACTGACAGCAGCTCTGGGTTGCACTGCTGCTCCGCTGGTTGATATTTGACTGATCATTGATGGTCATTCCTGAGCAGCAGCGTCCAGCAGTTGGTTGAGGGAATGGCAGACATTTATTTGCAGAATAAAAACAAAAATAAGAAAAAATAGGAAAAAACCAAAGGGGTTTAGGAACCGGCAAATATTTGCTCCAGAAATTAAGGGGAATCCTTTTGGATTTGTTGAGCATTGAGGTCTGTAGAGGAGAGGCCATTGCTGCTCCCCACCAAGCAGCAGCGTGTGCCAGCTCTGGTGGCTGGAAGTGACTCCCACACTGCTTAAGCTGTGTGGTCTTCCTGAGACCTGGCACAGCCCTGGCAGTCCATTTCCACCCTCCTTTACCATCCAGTTGGTGTTTCCACCAGTGCACGGAGCTCTCTGGCATCCTGCTTCCTGCTGCTGAGGAGGTCCTTGGGAAAACAAAGATTAAAAAAAAGATGCCTGCTGTCACCGTCTCCTGTGGGCCCTTCCTGTCGCATCCCTTGAAAAAACACGCCTTGTGAGTGTTTTGTTTGTGTCTCAGCGACTGGCAGCCCTTCTTGTTCGTGGAAATGTCAGACCCTGCCTCGTTACTGACTGCGGGGCTGAGTCTACGTGACTCCCTGCTGGCGAGGAGCTGGCCTGGGGCAAAGCCTTTCTTCCACCCGCCTCTCTCTGCCTGGTTTTTGTGCCCATGTGTTGATGAACACGAGTTGCCTCCTATTGTTTATTTATATAAGTGTTTTTGGGGAGACAGCCCCACGGTGTCTTAGGCTGATTCTCCATGATTGAGCTTAGCAGTTGCTTAACTGCTTTTGCTGTTGATTTTGGGTCTCTTGTGAGGTTTTACACATGGGTGCACATGTGGGCACAGGGAGGGACGTTGGTGCCTGCCGTGTAGCCTGAAAGCCTTGAAAATATCCCTGGGTGCAAAATGTGCCTTTTGTGCATCAGCATTTCATCCTTCCTCCTTTCCTGCCTTTCTTCCCAGAGAAAACAGAACAGTGCTGACAGTCATAGCATGATGCCTCATTCTTTTCTTGCGGGAGCGCTGAATTAATGGCAAAAACGTGGTCTGGACACTCCTCTACAGTCTTCAAAAAAATCTGTTTGTTTGTTTGTTTTTCCCCCTCTGCTCTGGTGTGGTGGTTCCTACCTTTCTACCACATGTTCTTGGCTCGCTGAATTCTTGCAAGACAGTAGCAGGGTTTGCACCTGGACAGCCAAAGGCCACGGGTGGCTCTGTGGGACCCATGCTGCCCTCCCTCCCACACAAGCTAAAACGATATTTTCCTCCCCCTGAACCTTACAAAGTTTTTAACCATAGGCACTTCTGTAGGCTTTAAGTTTTTTGTCTTGAATCCAAACAGCTTTAATCAGCATAAATGCTTGCGGTGGGTATAGGTTGCTGCATTTAATAAAGGGTGAGCTTTTTCCACCCCCCTTTTTCTTTCTTTTCTTCTTTCTTTTCATCCCTTATTTTGCATTCCGCCGCGCGCGACGAGCGTTTAATCCCTGCCCTTCTGTCTGTTGAGATATTATGTTTTTTTAATAGTGCTTGTTTATGACTAAGGTCAAAGACAGTATTTCAGAACAAAAATTAGAGTTAGTTCATAATTGAGTACATATGTATGTTACTGTTTATTTTTATAGTTTGCTAATTTATTTTTAAACAGCTCGGTTGAGCCAACATGTTTATAGGTCTGTTTATCACATGTCTTGCCAGTCGGAGTGCTAAAAGACACATGCTTTTCAATAGCACAGATCCGAAGTGAAATTAGATAATACCGCCAGGTAGCAATTTAATTACATTAATTGAATGTTTAGGTTGAAATGTAGTTTTGCAGAGGCTATAATGGAACACATTTATAAGTGTCTGCATATAAATCTTGGCATTTAAAATGTTATTCAAGCCTGCTGGCGGGGAATTGAAACTCCACTGAGTGTTTTTGAGGGAGAAATTGGGTATTTCACCAGGAGTACAGTGCGTGCAGTCGCTTGGGGTTTTGGGCACTGTCCTGGCTGGTGGTGGGAACCTCTCTGGGTTCCCCTTCCCGTAGTGGGAGCTCTCAGGGAGTTACCTGGTTGGGCGTCTGCTTGGCCTCATCCAGTGCCCTGGGGTAGGAAAAACGGCCCCTGTGAGTCCTGATGGAGAGATAAGGAGAGAGCTGGTGCTTTGCAGGAGGGCAGAGAGTCGTGCAGAGAGTCGTGCGTTGGTCAACGCGGAGAAAATGTTTGTCCGGCTGAAACCAAGTCCTTGCAGTCATGAACTAAGTGATTTCCCAGGCTTGCCAGCTGCTGTACCGGATTGTACCCGCAGGTTCTGGCCGTGGGCTGCCTTCTCTGTCCAGGGAGCTGCAAAACAGCCCTGGATAGGCAGCTTGGAGGAAGCACCGCTGAGGAGCAGAAGCTGTGAATGAACCACGCTCTCCAGCCCGGATGGGGATTTAATCCTCAGCATAAACATGTACAAATAACGTATTGTCAGGAGAGAGAGGGGGAAGATTCCTTCAGTTTGACGGTGCCCAAGAATAGCAGACTTGGTTGGGAGAGGACTGGAGAAACTTCTCTGGCGCTGTTTGGTTTTGCTTACACTGTGTTGGCTTTTGTGTGCACCCATTTCCAAGCAAAATGCCAAAGTTGTGGCATTTCTAGCAGGTGCAGGACTGGGCTTTTTGCAGCTCCCTTTTAGGATCTGGAGAGCTGAGCTAGTCTGGTTTCAAAGGTAAAAAATAATATAAATAAAAAGGAGCAGGAGGTCATAGGTGGGTTTTTATCAGGGCTCAGGGATAGATAAGGGAGAACCAGAGGAGAGTCACAGCTTGTGCAACATTCTTGTGCCACGGTGGGCGATCTCCTTTTGGGTGCCTGCATGCTGGAAAGGGTGGAGGAGGAAGAGAGGGGGGATATGCAACACCTAAACATCCAGACAGTGGGAAGCTCTTGGAATTAAGCTGGTGGCAGAGCAGGCCCCTGGCATTTCTCAGGCTTTTGTATTGCAGACAAGCCAGGAGAAATGCTTTGGGCTGAGCACTGGGATCTTTCCATCTGTTTTGTGCATACACTTGTGTGGGGGGACTTGAAGCCTCTCCCTGGTGCTTACCTGGGTTGGGATGGTTAACCGAGGTGTGGGGTTTTTTTCCCCCAAATCCCACCTTTTCTGAGTTGGTGATCACTCCACTCATCCCTAGACAGGGCATGGCTGAGGCAGGGGTCTGGTGACAGCAGAAATAAATGTGCAGATCACCCTGTCTTAACACCCCAAGGCTTTAGCAGATGGCTGAGGAGTAGTTGTGTTCTTCTACCCAGTCTTACTCATTGCTTTCTGCAGCATATAGATTTTCTGCTCAGCTTTTGTTTGGACCCAGGTTTTGTCTTGCGGCCTTTTGTACACCTGGGATTAGGTCCCAGGTGCTGTCTTTGGGAGCTCTGCCCTGGGATCTGGCGCTGCTCTGGGCTCCTGTGCCTGCAGCGGGGCTCGGGGAACGTCTGGCACACTCCAGGGTGAAGCATTCCGCTTGGTTTCCCTTGCAAAGCACCTGATAAAAATGCACAAAAACTCCTCGCTGCACTGAACCCAAACATGGCAAATGGGGCCAACCGGGGCATCTCCTCCTGATGAAGGTGCTGATGTCGGTAACAGCCAGTGGTGCTTCTGTGCTAATGCAAAACACCTGCACAGATGAAAGGAAGGCATTTTTCTGGTTGTGGAGACTAGAGGAAGTTTCCTGATCCAGACAGGAGATTCAATGCCTGTGCAAGAGGTTTTTGTGAGTGTGGCTTCGCCAGTGGCTGGAATCGAGGTGGGATGTGAGTGCAGACAGAGCCTGGAGAAGCAGAAGGGGATGATGCGGTCCATGCTTGCAGAACCAGAGGAATTAGTAGCTAAAGGTGTGTGCAAGGAGTCCGTAGGAGCGTTGGCACAGTTCCTGGTGACAGGCCTTGCTGTTTGGGCAGTGGGTGCCTACTTCTTCCCCAACCTCTGACCTCCTTACCTATACTGTGCCTCTTGTCTTGAAGGGCTGACATGTGCTTCCAGCCCATGCCAAAAGGACAAGTAGTGTTGAAACGTGGCTTCTCAGGTCAAGGTGCTTTCAGTGAATCTGGTGTTGGGGCAGTCGTGGCTGGTGTTTTCAGAAAGTCAAGACTTTCCAGAAAGCCTTCTTTGGTATTGCAGAACCCAAGAGCTTCAGTTTCTTCCCCATCTTTCAGGTCAAAGGTGGGGTTTCCCCTGTGTCCTGATGGACCTCTGTGGTGGGACTTGGCCTCACGGACCAGCTTCTGCTGAAGTGCAGAGTGATCGCTGGATGTGCTTTGAAGCACATCCTAAAATATTTAACTGTGTTAATGGCATTTGCTTTCTTTTCCCCTTACTTTCCCCATTGATCTGTAAAGGCTCAGTTCTTTGAGGGCCTGATTTGCATGTGAACATGGGGTGGCTGTTTGTCCCCTCCCATGGTAACCTGTGACTGCTTTAAAAACCTCTTATCAGTGGGGTTTTCCCGTGCCCTCTATTTTTAGCTGAAATTAAGTGACTGATTTATATTTTTTCATCTTACAAAAGCTCACATCTGGCTGGAGACCAACAGGAGAACTTGTGCTGAAAGGAAAAATGTAGTTCAAAATCAGAGGGTTTCAAGAGAAGTCATAACGTAAAACTGAAGTTACAGTGGCCTCCACCAGGTGATTTCCATAATGCCGAGTGCTTACTGCTCAGTTCAAGGTTTCCAAATGCTTGGGAGTGATTCCAGCTTGTTTGAGCTTGGGAACAAAACCTCTCTGAGATGCCTCAGCCAGGGTGGAAGGGATCCAGGGAGCGTCGGGAAGCGGCGCAGCACCATCCCCATGCTGAAGGCTTGTTTTAATGACTAAAGCTAACAGAGCATCCCATGGTGTTTTAGGAGGAGTATTTGCAGGCTGAGTTCAAAATGCTTATTTGGAAATAACCAGTCACTGCCCAAAAGCTGCCTTGCTTACTTAGTTTTAGGAAGGAGACCGAGAGGTAGGACTGCTGTATTAAGGATGCTGAAGTGGTACCTGCTTTAGGATCAGATTGCAGTCTTTTGGGGTTGGAAGGCATCTTCTTCACCCCTGATTCTGCTGGCATCCTTGTGAACAAAACCATCACTGTTGACAAAGTTGGTGTGATAAAGAACAGCTGCATACACCCTTTTTGAGGTTCTCAGAGGTTTGTGCAGCCTAAGCCATGAGAATTGAGCATGGGAGTAAATAAACAAGTTGTGCTGATTGTCTTCTGCTGTTTGTTACATTTGCAGTGGGATCTGTGTTTGTGAAGATCTTTTTTTTCCTGAGTCTTTGAGGGTAGGCCACTTAAATGACTCACGGAGCTGTATTTTCTTTACAGTAATGAGGCATCATGACATACCAGTCGTGGGAAATCTGATAGACTTGGGAGACCCTAGGAGGGTAGAAAATTACTTAATTTACTTTGTGTGCAATAGTCTTAATTTTCAACTATTTGAACAGCTGATTGCTGGGGCAATCATCAGATCTTCGGAGTTAAGATGTTTCCTGCTGGAACGGAGCATTAGCTAAATCAATGATGGCTGGGGATGGCAAAACGGAGCGATTGCTCATGTCCATTTGAGGGTAAAGAGAAGAAATTAAATCCCCAAACCTGAGCTCTAGTGCCTTTTATTTTGTGGGAAGGGTGAGGCAGGTGAAGCTCACCTGGTCTGGTGGTTAGTTACCCATGTGGGGAGCCGGGGCTGCGTGGCTTTGGCGGCGGCTCTGGTTGGCTCCGGAGGTGGCTGCAGCAGGAAGGAGCTGGGTCTGGTTTCCTTTTGAGAGAGGGTGAGCAGCCTCTGCTCAGTGATTCCCCTGCTATTTGCTCATTGTGAGTAAGAGCGATAAAATCTAGTGGTGGAATTACATTACGTCTTGGGTGCTTTCTTTCCAAATTACTAATAATCCTGCGTGTCTTTGACCCATTTCACGGGAGATGGAGGGCTGGATTCTGCTGCCTGTTTTTCGTGAGCAGCTGGCTGAAGCAAATAGACCTTGAGTAAAGGGATTAGAAACCAGCCCTTCATTAGGGTTAGGTGTTGCAGTCCTTTCTTGAACAAGCTTTCCCTGAGAAGCCTTGCATAGGTACCTGCTCATAAAGCAACCTGGTGGTTTAGCTCACAGGGGTGGAAACAGAAGCAGCGGATGTGCAGAGAGAGGCACCCAGGGTGATGGGACCCACTTTATTCATCAAGATCAAGCTTGTACTGGAGCAAAAAGGAGAGAGGACATTTCATTATGAAAACTGCTGGGAAAAAAGTATTTGTAATTGTTCAGAAAGGCAAATGGGCATGAATGTTAAGAGGCCTTCTCCTGTCTTTGTATGCCAGCAGACAATGAAAAATTCAGTGTGAAAGTGCTTTCTTATTAAAAAAAAAAAAACAAACTGGACTATAAAATGCAATACTAATTTCTGAAGGCTGAGAGCTGCATGAGTGAGAATATTTAATTACAGTGGCAAAGTACAAACATTTCCTAGCGAGCATTCATTGTGTTAATAATAATTAATTAATTCCTTGGCTAAAACATACATCCTGCTCGCGTTCTTTCTAAGTGGGCTGGGAATCCGATCCCGCTTTTTATTTTATTTTGCTGACAACCTCCCAGCAAGCAGGGAGGGTGGAGACTGGAGACTATTTATATAAACAGAGGCTTTATGTTTCGCTGTGTGGATGGTTACGCTGGGGTTGCACGGTTTTGGTTTAGCGGAGCTCTGCAGACTGGAGGCGAGGACTTGGGAGCCGATCAGCTGATTCAGGGGGACCGAGCGTCTGAGTGCTACAGCGATAAGTGTCTGTACAAATATTTATACAATCCCGATAGTCTTTTTTGAATTGCATTATTACTACACAAAAAGCTGTCAGATTTCCAGGCTTTCCAGGGCTGTACTTCTTGCAGCTCGCATGCGTTTTTGCCAGCGGATGCGAGGGAGCTGCGCTCCCGCTCAGAGCCGGCTGGACCCGCGCCATCACCCGGCCGGGAGCGGGGAAGGTGCTGAGCCCCTGCAGCACCCAGCCCCAGCTGATAAGCCCCGTGAGAGCCTGGCTCTATTAGTTCAGGCTTAGCGCTGAATTTATGCAATTATGTGGCACGAGGCTGACTCAGAGCAGCCAGGGAGTGAGACTGTGGGCTGAAGAAGCTCAGGGCCACCTGCGAAGGGTGATGGAGAGGTAACCCCCCTGCATGTGAGAGCCGTGTTCTAATGCCAGACTGCAAACTCCCACCTCGTCCTGGAATGCTGTTCCTCCCTGTGTTGCTCACAGAGGGTCTGGCCTCAGGTCTGCAGCTGATGGTGGGAGGCTTCCTATCGACTGAACGTCACATTGAAAATGACAGTTGTCACCCCAAAAGAGAGATTAAGAAGCTGTGGTGGCTTATGTGCAGGAGGGGTGCATAGCCAGATGTAGAAGGAATTGGACTAGGTGTAGAGGAGAACTCATCTTGTGCCTTTTCTGCTGGAAGTTAGTCCAAATATCCATGTAAGCAGGTAGCCAGGCATTACTGGTGTGTATGGTTTGATGGTGGTTTTCACTGGTTCTGTGTTTTTAATTAAAGCTTTCTCGAAGCCATGGGATTACAGGATCCTACTGGCACTCTGGGATAAAACTTGAAACTGTGACTTCAGTCCCACTTCAGATCGGATATACACAGGCAAGGTTCACACTGCCTGCTGCCATGAGGCCAAAGGGATTATTCCAGATCTGCAAAACCAACAAGAGTTTGAGTCAGTGGTTGGGAAGGCTGGAGGCTTCACCAAAGTGATTTGAGTAAATCGAGCACTGTCAGTGGAAAGAAGTGGCTGTCCCAGAGCAGGATTGGAATTCATCAGTAGCTGATCCAGCCCTGGCAGAGAAAGCCCTGTGTTTTCACATGCTGATAGTGGTTGCCTGTTCTGTTCCACTTATTTGTAAGATTAGGAGCTTGGAAAATATTTGCAAGGTTGTGAAACTGAAGTCCGGGGTTGCTGCAGAGTTCTTGGTGTCCTTCAGTGTCACGGCTCAGGATAGCTTTGGTTTTTAGGGATGAGCATGTGTCTTCCAACAGCTCTCTAAGTGTATCTCCAGAGGTTTCAAAGGAGTGGGCTCTTTACTTCCAGTGCAGCATTTGTTTGTTTTTAGGGCATGTTTTTCCCCAAGGGAAGAAGAGTAGCAATCCCGTGATCAAAGAAACAAAGCACATTGCTGGGGAATTTCTGCCTAACAGTATTTGAGGACAAAAAAAGGTAGTATACACTTCATAAATGAGTCACGTGTGCCTCAGCACTGGCCTTCTGGAGCAGTGTCCAAGCTGTCAGGTTTAGCAGCCAGAGCTTTGGCAGCCTTTTATGTTTAGCAGAGAGCAGTGTGTCTTCTGGGACAACCCTTCACGTGGGACCCGTTGCCGTACAGTGGGATCAGAGCCACGAGGCTGCTTCATGCACATCCCCTCTGCTGCTGCAAACACGCTGGCTTGGACATGCAAGGAGAGGATCGAGTGAGTCAGTGAGGGAAAAATCGCCTCCTGATGCTTGTGTTGAGGAACAAAGCCAGGTTTTCCAAGATGACTGGTTAATTCTCTGGGACCACTGTGTGGGCCCTGCTCCTGCAGCACCCAGTGCCACATAACCCCTGCTCTCCCAACCATCCAGTATCGCTGGACAGACCGTGCACGGTGCAGCAATGTGGTTAGCCAGATAACAAGGGCATTGACCCTGTTTTTTCTGTCTGTGTTCTGACAGGAATAGCCCCATTCCTGAAATTTCACCTGCACACCTTGTGTCTGAATCATCTCGTTTGTCTGTGAGATGCGGGTTGTTGCTGAACCCGGCTGCAGTGGGTGGCATGGGGTAGATCCCCTCCCTCTGTGCTGTTGTGGGGCAGTGCTGCGCTCAGAGAGCCTTTACTGGGACAAGAACGATTAGGGATGGTTTTCTGGAAGTAGTGGGCTTGTCCTTAAAAGTGCCTAAATGGGCTCAGGAGAGCTGCACGTTTCCCTGGCAGCCTGTCCTTTAGCTTCCAGCGGAGATGTGCTCTGCCACTGCAGCATCCCAGCTTTGGAGGAGGCAGATGGAAACAGTAAGTGCTCAGGGCAAGTTTAAGGCGGCATTATTAATGTCATGAACCCAGAAAGAAGTCTGTGTGTAGGGTATTGCTCTGTGGACCAGAAACATTTTGTTTGGTGTCTCTCAGACAGCACAGCTGGAGTGGGCAGGTTTTGAAGGGGTCACCCTTGCTGTTCCTCTAGTGCCAGTAGCTCTGTCCCTCTCAGGACGGACATAGTGGCATGGGACATCCTCACCTTGAGTTCCAGAAGTGGTGACTGTAGCAACACACTGTTTTGGAGGACTTTTTAAAAGCTCAGCTTTGGAGAAGATGGGAAAGTAAGAGCAGAACTGCTTGAAACAGCTTAAAAATGTGGGATGTACAGTAGGTGCATGCACTGCAGCTGTTTGTGACCTGATCTGATCCTGATCACCCACATGTCCTGTTGCAATAGGCAGGAGCTGCAGGTGCTGCTGGAGCTGCAGCAAGGGGATGGTCCAACCCCTCAGCTCCCATTTTAGTGTCATCTGAGGCTGCAGAAGCTCAGCAGTGGCGGGATCTGTGTAGAGCTGGAAGCTCAAAGAGCAGCCAAACTGGCAGATAGACAGTGTCCAGAGTGTGGAACATCCTACTCTAAAAACAAGGGACTGGCAGTTTGCTGCAGGAGTGGGGCTGTAGCCTTGGCACTCTGTAAACAGTACCAAAATCAACACCTCAGTTCTGTGGCTGGTCCCTGCAGACTCCTATCCCACAGATACCATGTTACAGCACCTGCATCAGCACTTCTGCGGGGCAGAAATAAAAGCTGTGTGCATCTGCTTGCAAAGATACATGTGCTTTCTGAACATTGTGAGCGGCTTCGGCACCAAAATGGTAAAGATGCTTTAGAAAATTGCCTTTAATCATGGAAAAGCTTTTCTTCTACTTAGATGGTGACCAGAGCACAGGTGCAAGGGAAGGGCCTAGAGCTGCTTTGGCTGGTTTCTCCATCCCTACCTGGTGCAGGGGTTGATGAGGTGCACTCAGGTGACAACTGCTCTGGGGTGCGCCCACTCGAGGGCTGAGTATTATAACTTTGCGAGGAGTTTTAATGTATCTGCCTTGACTACAAGTGTCTTCTGGCAGTAACCCGTGCCCGACTGGACAGACAGACAGGTGGTAGGATCCTGCCCCCACGGGGAGCCTGCAGCAAACCCCTCCGGCCGCAAACCCAGCTGGTGCCCAGCGCGTTGCCTAAAGGGGCAGATGTTGTCGTTGCTCAATGCGACGGAGACCCGAACGTCTGTTTATTAACGGATAAGACGGTCGGGCCGGCGCGCGCGGCACACGGGCCCGGCCTGTGCAACTCCTGTGGTTTCCAACCGTACTTATCGAGGGAGGGGGCTGCCTGCCCGGGGAGGGTGTTTCCCCTAATCACCAGCTTCACATGCCCATGGCAGGCAGATGTGCGGGGGGCAAAAAGGCTCGGCCTTCTCCTAACAGCCGCTTTGCCGGGCTCAGGGGAAGGAGCCACCTGAGGCGAGGCTGGGGAGCTTGGAAGAAACGTGTTGCTTAGGACAAGTAAATATTCCCCGAGAAAGGGTAACACAGGGGGGACTTCACAGACGTGCCCGTGGGCATTGTTTCCACCATGAAATGGGGAAGGAGTTGACTCCTTGCAGTATTTCCCAGCCACAAGTTTAGCCCCAGAAACCCTTCTCCAAGTCCCTCAGAGGCTTCTACTATTGTCTGCCCTGTGTCCCCAAGACGCCGTGGGCAGTGCGTGAGATGGTCACGGGCTCAATTTAACGGCATCTCTCCCACTTATCAGACTATATAATAAACATGGCTTTTAGGGGGGACTTTTTGGGGAGGGGTGCGAGGCAGGCGGTGAATGGAGAGGCCAGACACCATTGTCTGGCAAGAATGTGAGTCCCTGGGGGTGAGCGCGCCTGGGCTCGCCTTCCAAATTGTGCCAGCATCAATCCCCCCTCCTTTGCGGGATTTCCTTCTCCAGCCGGGGTTTTGTTTCGGAACAAGCGTTGGTCAAACAAGCTTTTGTTTGCGGTCAGTTGCTTGGCACACATACACCACTTCTGGTGGGGGACAATGAGGAAGCTGTTTCGGGGGCAGCTGCGGTGGGACTGAAAGGGAATACTGATGGAAAAAGGGCGCGGGGAGGAAATGGCTGGGTGGATATTAATTGGGAGGATCTTATGAAGTCCGGGTGCTGCAGCAAGGTTGGGAGAGTGGCGGGGAGTCCTTCGATCCCGCTGCCTCGTCCTGCTCACCACCTCATGCTGGTTTGTGTTACTTCCCCCCCTCCCCGGGATACCCCGCCTCAGAGCAGAAAGTTGTACAAAATATTTGCGACTACGCGTCTAAAAAGCTTTTCTTTCAGGAAGAAGTAAACTTATTTACAGCAATAACAGAGTTTAAAAGGAATTGTATAAGTGAGACTGACTTCTTTGTCAGCAAAAATTGCAGCAAAACTGTTCATAGATGACATTACCTAAATGACATTACGTACGTATGTCCTTTCTTTCACATTTCCTGTAATCCTGTTACAGCATTGTCCCATTACCTCAAGCACTGTCATCTTTAAATGCTGTCAGATCTTAACTGGATGGCCAAGGACATCAGCAAAGGATCGAGGTGAAGCTGATGGCAATTTCAGACCTGCTGTATATGTGGCCATCTCCCAGCCTACCCCTGGACACGGGGCGTTTTCTGATAACACCTTCAGGTAAAGTGATGACTCAAGGACTTGTGCATCTTTTATAGAGCTGCTGCCCGCCACCACAGTGTCCAGCACGCTTTCCTGGGAAGTGCAGGGTGTCAGGCACAGTCAGGGTGTTGAAGGTGGCAGGTACAAGGCAGGTGCTGAGGACCCAGAGGTAAGCAGATGGAAAATGCCCTATGGGACCACAGGCAACTCTTCCCCCATAAAGCCTTGCAGACATTAACAGCCACTTGCGAAGCACACCGAGCTCCTCAGACTGAAGGTGCAGTTAAGTGCAACATCTTGGTGTTAATAGTTTTCAGCCTTATTGTCTCTTATTGTGTTATTACTAAAAAATGACGTGAGGCCAATTTCTTCTACTCCAACCATGAATGGGCTGCTGTGGTTTCTCAAAAGTGCTGCGAGATGTGGCAGCAAATGGGGTGGATTGCGACTTCTGCCGTTCTCCTTCTGGAATACTCCATGCTTTTAAGCCCCAGGAGTGGGAAGTGTTGGTGTCCAGGCTGTTTAAACTGGCAGCCCCTCTCATCAGGTTGTAATGGAGATGATGATAGTTGCCAGCTCTGGGGGCAGGAACTGTCGTTTCGTTATCTCTGGGTGCAGCGCCGCGCTCTGAGGGGCTCTGGTCCCCCGTGGTGGCCACTGGGCCTGGGCTGCAGTGCAAACAACAGCAGCCCTGAACCTGAAGCACTCGCTGCAGACAAAAGCCTGTGCTCAGGCACACAGAGATGTATCTGCTTGCCCATCTTTGGCCCCGCTGGGCCTGTTTTCTCACAGAGCAGAGCTGCTCTGCGCATCAGCAGCAAGGGGAGTGATGCCAGCAGGGACCAGCATGTGGCTCCCAGATGAGTTGTCCTGGCTGTGTGGATGTAGAGGTGCTGCAGGCAGGTCACAGTGTTCCCCCCGTCCTGTGCACTGGGATGCACAGCAGCATGTGTGGGCTGAGGGGTGATGGTGGTCCCAGCCCCCTTATCCTATGCGTTGTCAAAGAGATGAAGAGCCAGAACAGGAAGACTCATGGATGGAGAGCAGGAGAGCAACTGTTCTGTTCTGTTCATTTGGCCCAATGCAAGGGTTAGACAGCAGCAAGGCTCAGTCTAGTCCCAAAGATGCTGAAGAGCTGGGCCTGGATGCACAAATTTTCCTGCTGAAAAATAACAGCAGAACAGCCCCTGGGGTAAGGGGGCATTTGTCCCTAACCCTGTCATGATATGACCATGTGGACTACGCAGAAGATTATTTGCTTGATCAGGTGAGGTTAGGGTTTTTTTAATGGCTGTTACTGGTATCTAAGTGCTGGCAGTTATAACATTTAACTGCATTTTCCTGTAAGAAAATACTTATCTTGCTAAAAAATGGGTTTCTCTATGATGTTTTGTATGCTTAAAAATTCTCATTTTCATTTAGTTCTCTGCCATCAGTGCTATCTTAATGCTTCCTCCGAGGCCAGTCCTTGGGTCTTATCCTCTGCCAGTCTGAGGCTGTGAGCAGGCAAAAATGTCCTTGCCAGGTCTGCCCACATGAGTGCCATCCTCACCTAATCCCTTCTCCTGCAGGATGTGCTGGAGCCATCTCATCTCCCCTTGCCTCCCACAGCCCCCAGCAGAGCTCTCCCTGGAAAGGTCTCAATCCAGTGCTCCTAAACTGGCCACGGTTTGTGCATCTCTGCCCCATCTGGCTACTAAATTGATGCTTTTTTTGGATGCTGGAGTAGAATTTTTCTCTCCTTTCCAAATCTCTTAATAACTGAGGATTTGGGTGTAAAAGCACTAACTGCACTCTGTTCACTGGGGTTTTTTTTTTTCAGTCATAGCTTGGCTTTTTCTCCCCTATAGGCACAGGAACCATTTATAGCCGAGGTGGGCCGAGTTTGCAACTTATTAATCTCTGCCTTGCATGTGGGTTGAAAAGAGACACCATGCCTTTATCAAAAGCCAGGCTAGCACAAAAGCCTATGCAAAATCATCATCAAATCCTATTAGAGGTGGAAAATATCTCTCAGATCATCTCATTCATTTCCCTGCCAATGCTAGACTATTCCTGAGAGTTAATTTTCTAGCGTCTGCCGCCAACTCCCTGTGTGACTGCAGGTCTGTCATCTCGCCTTTGGGTTGTCACTATAACTTCCACGCATTTCCTTGCATTTCCAAACAAGCCTTGTTTTGTTCAGTGGTTGCCTGTGTTGCTATTTGCCCTGCATTAGGTGTTATCAGTGTTTTTTACGTGGAGAGCAACACCAGAGCCTGCTGGTGGCTGGGGAAGGCATCCCCATGGGATGGGGGTGCTGGATGCTCAGGGAAGCTTGGGGAATGCCGTTCCCTGGGCAGGTGCTCCATCCTCTGCAGCCACCACTACCTGCCGTGGGCCTTGGGGAAATGAACATCTCCAAGGGAGGTTTCTCTCCTGCAGTTGTGGATGTGGGTTCAGCGTGAGCAGGTCATCCCCCATGAAGCAATTCTCTTCTCCCAACCTCTGCTGGCGCCGCCTTCAATAAACTCCCGCCCTGAAGTTCTGGGCTGGCCGTGAGATCCACTCAGCAGGGAGGAAAAATAGTAATAATTCCACGCTGGAGCTATTTATAGCATTAAGCAAACACAGATTTCATTTCAGAGAAGGAAACGGCGTCTAGGAGTGGAGTAACCTTCCTTGGAACTTCCCTCCGGCGCTGGCGGCGCTGATTGAATTCCCCGGCGTGGCGAGGGTCTGGGCAGCCCTGCCAGCCCCGGGAAGGTCAGTCCGGCAACTGTCACCCGGAAAGCATCAAAAAGCACGGGCTGTCGATAGCGACCTGCATTTGCAGGAAAATCTGAGGGCTTTCTAATTAGCTGAGGATCTCTAAATTAGAGCGAAGCCACTCGACAAGCCCCCCTCGCACGCCTTAAGTGTCAGGGCTCAGCTGATCGCCGCATCTAACAAGCGCCTGATTTTTAGCAGGAGCTCCGGAGACTCAATCAGCGCCTAATGGCTCCGTTTCAAAACGTTCCAGTGCATTTTTCATCTCTTACCCTGGAATTTATGCTCTTTGTTCCCCTGCTCAAATATTCCGGCGCTTTTCCTTAATTTCAGCCTTCTGCCTTGCGACAGCTCCTCTGCCCTAACTAGGCAGCTCATCGCTTGCCTCTCCCCGCCTGTGAGTCTCTGCCGTGGCCGCTCGCTCCGCTTTCTAATCAGTAGGTTTCAGAAATTCCCCCTTCCTCTCCCCCTGATGTATAGGTAGTGCTGTGGGGTCTGGAGTTTCATAATGAGCAGGAAACCCATCTTTAAGCAGACCCCTATTTAATAAGAGCTGCAAAGTGGTTTGATTTCAGCTTTAAAACCCCTCCCTTTAAGGCAGCAAATGCAGTTTGCAAATGCACCTGATCTTGACCTCCCTCCCACTGCTGTTCTGCAGCACCACATATTTGGGTGCTGGTGCTCCTGATTTACACCATGGGCAGTGAGATCCAACCCTCATTTCAGCTGCATTCACAGCAGAGTTAGATTATGCACATTTAAACTGAGGGCTTCAAGCCGCTGGAAAACGAAGGGGGGATCTTTTCTGACACGTAACTCCTGCCGCCGGTAATGAGACCCATGGATACATCCTGGGAAAGGAGTGATTTGGAACAGATAAATTCCATTCAGGAAGGCAGAGAGTTAATCAGCAACTCTTAAGACTTCTCGGCGTGTGTTTATGTTCCAACGGCTTATCCATATCTTGGCAATTATTCACGTGAAATAGAATATAAATCCCACAGCCTAATTTTTCTTTGAAAAATTTCCCAAGGTAATCAAATCCCGAAGTGCATCTTCTATTCCGGTGGTTTTATCAGTAAATCAAATTTTTATCATTTATCAGCAAAAGTTAGATTTAAGCATCCTCACTGTAATGTTTGAAAGATGAACATTTGTTTCAGCGGGTACTGTGCCAATCAATAATCTTCCAGCTTGACTCAGCTATCAATTATTGCCGCAATTATTTGTCTAGTTGGATATTTAAAATGTCATCAGAAAGAGATGATTACATATTCCAGAAAGCAAGGCACTGTATAATCAGATGAACTGAATTCAGTTAAATGTAGTGTGGTACTAACCTGTCCTTCAAAGCTGAATTCTGCAGCCACGACTGAAACAACAGCTTTCTGCATTATTGTAAGGAAACGGATCTTAACCTTGGAACAGTGCGTGTTATTGGGGTCGGGTAATACTCGGCGAGAGGAGACCTTGCAAGCCTGGAAATTGAATCAGCCTTTCTGACATAAAAGAGGGAGGTGGGGGTTTTTTTTTGGGGGGGGGGAGAGGGCTGGTTTTGTTGGATTTCATCTGCAAATCTATAAATAAGAAAATCCGCTCTTTATCTGCCTTTCTGGGAATTTCAGCTCCTCAGCTCGAAGCGCCAAGTTTTCTGTGCCCTTTTTGCATTCCTGGACTTGATGTATGTGTGGTAAATACTCTCTGTGCCCCGAGAACGCAATAAAGCTGTAGCAATTCTTGCAAGTCTTCCATCCTCCAAACTCCAGATATTCGGAGTATTATATCATTTTCAACTTCAAGGATATCTCAGCAGTGGAGAGGATACAGAATAAACTGGAGGAGACTGGACAACTTTACGACACCTTTTGGTCCTACTTGCAAAGCAGAGAGGGGGAAAATACATATATTTTATCAATTCTACTAATACTTGCTTGTGCAAGTTATGAAACTAAGTGTTGTAGGATCTGGTTCAGCACTTGCTGTGCTTGCAGCTCCGTGGTGACATTGAACTTGCTCGGGGACAGAATAAACCTTTGCCTTCTTGGCAGATGATTTGCAGGGGGAGGTGTCGTTTGGGGGAACCTGCAGTTCCCCTGACCCACTTTGTCAGGATGGTTTGCTGCTGGCTAAATATCATTAATTTGAAAGCGAGAGGAAAGTGACCCAAAGGGGAAGGCTGGGAAAGAGGAGAGTCTGAAGAGGATCCATTTTGGGAAGGAGATGGTGGAATAAGGCTCCCAAGGAGAGCCCCTCAGCCACATCAGGGGATTTTTTGGCTCCACCAAGGTGTGGGGGGGAGCAGGGGTGCTCTGGGGGGGAGAAGGGGACTTTGGTGGTGCCTGGCTGATGAGGAGGGCTGGGGAGGGCTGGTGGCGACCACCACATCTCTGCAAGGTGATGGTTTAAATGCACTTGCTTTGCAGAGCTGAGCACGTCAAATAGAGACTGTAAGATGTGGAAAATCTGCAAAAACAAAGCAAATCTGTAAGGTGCTGAGGAGACTTGATGGCTGGTGAGCAGCAGTGGGAAGGTGCCAGCCCCCCTTTCTCCCTGGGATGGGGCTCAGCCGTTCCAAAGCAGCACACTTCATCTCTCCAAGAATACCCATTGGCAGAGCTGCTGCATCCTCCAGCAAGGTCCTGCAGCACTAATCAGGTCACCAAGCATTAGCAACTCTTCCCGGGAAAGCACCATCCTGGCGTTGATCTGGGAGTCTCTGTGTGTAAGAGATCCGTGTGTGTTCGATGTACAGTGCAGAGTATCCACAATGCACAGTCACCTGTGCTGTGGCTGCACAGCTGAGTGATGCCAGGATTGTGATACAAACCAGGAGAAACATCCCATCACTGACTGAGCTGTCCTGCTTAGAGCATCTCCTTCCTCTCCTTCGCAAGAAACTTTCTGAAGTGTGCCCTGCCTGTCCTTCAGGTGCTGCCAGCCAGAGAGAAAACAGTAGAAAAGGAAACAATTCATTGTGTAGGTGTACAAGTGAATGAAATGATTTGGAAGCTCTTTGTAGCTGTATAATTACAACACTGCATTTAAAGAGGGAATTATTGACGTGATTGTCCCCAGCAGCTACTGGGTAAATGCATAATTGCAGACTGTTGTAGCCAGGTACTGTTTGCTGGATAATCAGGATAGGCTGGGAAAGGGGTTTGATGTTCTTTTTGGGGTGATGCTTGGTCCTTGGAAGGTCACAGCTCAGGCAGACCTTCCAGAGGGGGACACACCTTGTGCCAGGTAGGTCCAGAGGAACTGATTTAGAAGGTGTCAATCCCAGGCCGCTCCTGTTTGAGTCCATTCCTTTACAATCCCTGTGCCTGCGCTGGGGAGAGGCAGGCAGGGAAGGCTTCGCATCGAAGAATCACAGAATGGTTTGGATTAAAGGGACCTAGACCAGGTTGCTCAGTGCCCATCCAGCCTGGGGCACTGAAGACTTCCAGAGATGGCATCTGGGATGTTGGTTACTTTGCTAAGGATGTTTTTAGAGCTATGAGGTGGTATCAGTGGGGAGTTCCTCCTACAGGGCTGACCACCATGTAGTTCATCCTTTAGGTCCCACACTGGTGTTGGTATTTAATGGAGCTGTTACTCATGTGGTGCTATGGCCTGCATTGCCTCTATTTATCCATCCCTGTAAGCATTAGTGTATAGGGTACATACGTGTACTTGGTTAGGTTGTCTTTGCTTGAGGGGTTTCTTTTAAAACTTCATTCAGAGCTGAATTTCAAGCCCAGTGTTGTTTTCCCATGACAGGTTTCTTCTGCTCCTCGCTAATCGAGACGCGACAGATTTCCACCCCCCTCAAGTTTTAAAAAAGCACAAAATCAGTCTCAGCCTCTCATACCTTACTTGCCAAGTTGGAGCTCGAAGCAGGTTTTCTTGGTGGCCAAATCGTAATCGCCTTGAAAATGGTGACAGACGTTGAGGTCAGGCCGGTGTTCCTGGCAGCGCTGGCGTGCTCCGGTGGGACCCCAGCACCCTGTTTCTCCCCATCATGGCTTTGGCAAACCATGTGTTTTGTTGCTTGTTGTTAAAGAAATATTTTTTTGGAAGGGGGAATTTAAGTGTATTGGGTTTGGTTCTTCTTAGAATGAGTAAATAGTCAGAATATGTGGAGGCTGCAACCAAAATGGTCGTCCATGAAATCTCCATTTCTTCTTCAGGGGAGGAACCGGTCTCCCTGATTCCATCCCTTCCCATCTGCTCTTTCCTCAGGCCCAAAAAAAATTCTGTTTTGTGGAAACTTGAGCGCTGCTGCAAAACCCAGTGAAAATGTGGCTTTGGGAGAAAATGGTGAATTCTTGCAATTCTTAACTCCAGTCTAAATCTTGGACTGGCAAGGCAATGCCAGCTGTGCTGTTGTTCTGCTGTTGCTGGGGCTTGGGATTCTTTTTGAAGTTTGGGTTCGTGGCATTAATGTTTTGTCCTGGTTCTTCCTTAAAAGATGGTTTTTAAAAGGAGGTATAATGGGAAAAAAATGGCATTACTGGTACTTGGTTTAGAAAGTATTTTCCCAGTTTTATTAATATGATTTCAGGAAGTTTGAATTTGCGGGCAAAAAATGATTTCAGGGATATCAATATTGATATATCAATTTCAGCACTGAATATCCATTTCAGAAATATCATTTATCAATAAGTCATAAGTAAGGAAAATCTAGTAAAGATGGCAAGTGGGATGTTGAGGGTTCTGTAAAGCAAAATTTCTTCTGGATTTTTTGACATTTTCACAACTAATCTGGTTCCCAAGACTCTCCACCAGGCCTGTGCATAAAGAAAGTGGACTCAGTTAGCAGAATCTTATTTTTTCAAAGACAGAACAGCAGTGGTACTTCTTGTTTTACAAGCAATACCGCATAACTTCCTTCAGAGTTTCGGGGATATTTTCCTTTTTCAGTGTTTCTGAATCTGGTTCATCTCATGATAAAGAAAAAAAGATTAGAGAGGAAGTACCTTCTTGTACATAAATGCAGCTACTGTTGTTACTTAATATTATTCTAATTATTATGACAACAGCAGTGACAATGCTGATGCTCACAGTGCCGTAACAGCTACTTAAAACCAGTTAATGATGGGCCAGGTTAATTACAATCCTTTTGCAATCTGGAGGATCAGGAGGGAGAATTAGTGCAAGAAGGAAAACAAAAAATGTTTGGACAGTTACGGTTTCCCATCTACACTGGTGCCACCACTACCAGGAAAAGGTGAGTCATGCCAGAGCAGCTCTTTCTTACCAAGGGAGAAGTTGGGCTGCTGCAGGCATGGAGTGGACCCACTTATCTCCCAGCCCTGAGACGCTTCCTGTGTCCCAACTGCTTCACTTCTCTAGTTTTCAGTTGAAAGGAATTTCAACAGTGTGGATTTCCAAAAGAGAGAGAGGGGGAAAAAAAAAAAAAAAGAGAGATATTTGACAAGCCAGATGGAGAAGAACTGAATCAAGTACAAGTGGTAACAATTAACTCGATTTTTTTTCTTCCCCCCTTTAAATACCATAACAACTCCAAATTCATCAGTCCAAAAAATCAAGCAGTCAGTTGACATTAAAGCTGAATAAAGAAGTTCCTGGGTTTGGCTCAGGCTGTTGCTCCCATAATTGTTTGGTGGCGAGCAGAAGAGAGGGAGGGGGATGCTTACTGCAGGTTGCAGGTGTTCGAGTCACTTTTGTCTTTGCATTTGATAGTGAAAGGTGTGTGTGTGCCCTGTAGGTGCAGGTAGCCTGGTAAAGACTCCTTGGCTTTGTTTACAGGTGTGGGTTTTAGGAATGTGAAGGAGAACACAGGAGCTAAACCACCAAGGCTTGTGGTGCTGGACTGTAGAGGGGATGCTGCTGAGAGCAAGGGCTGGACCATCCAGGCAGCAAAGGCCAAATCTTGGTCTGCTCGGAGCTTGCTCTGGCACGGGGATTTCTCTGAGGGAGTAAATCTGCAGCTGTGAATGAAATCTTTGTGAACACCATTGGCACGTCCGCAGTCGCTGCTTTCGCTGCCGGTTTGTTTGTGAAAACACTGGGAAAACTGGGGTGTCTCTGACACTGAGGGTTTGTGAGCAGCCCCTGAGATGCCCTGGGGTACAAGACATGTTGTATCAGTCACTCCTTACCCTGGTGGTCCTTCCCCAGCAGTGTCCTGCACCCTGAGCTGCCTGTCCCGGGCAGGGGCACCGAGAGGATGTTGCTGTGTGTGGTATTTCAGCGCTGCTCTTCTGTGAAGCCGCTGGTGTGTCCGGCGAGCAGCTTTCCTGGATCCAGCCCTGACTTTTGAGAAACGAAGGAAGCTCTTCCAAAGCACATTGGCACACGCATGCAGATTATTCCATTACTCACTTGGCAATGCCTGAACTTGCATGCCTAGCTCCAGAAATCTTTTTTTTTTAATTTTTTTTTTCCCCTCCCAGCAGTGGCATCTAGCTGACAGCTTCTCCTCCCAGCTGGTCTTCTCCCCAGCATCTTGTCTGGCTTTGCTGCTGGTGGCTCTGGACATGGCTTTGGGCCTTGCTCAGAGCCAGCTATAATGTGCCTGGAGGTGTTGGCTTGCTTCGATTCGGACTTTGAGCACGCCGGGTGTATCTGTGAGCACAGTCCAGAACCACCAGCTTTTCCTTAATATAAAAAAAGCCCCTTAATGGTGAAAGCAGCCATCTCTTCATATTTTACCGAGTAATTGTGCCAACTGCCCTTAAAGGCACTCAAATGCCAATATCCATCCCGCTCATTTGTTAACATTTTGCGGATCAGAAGCTAAATCTGTCACTTGTGTGTCACTGGTTAAGTCACTTCTTTTCAGGGCATGGCAGGCAAGAGCTGTTCTGCTGCATTTTTTTTAAGGCAGGAGCCAATAACTCGAGAAGCACTTAAAAAATCCGTGCTGTAGTGAAATGCTGTGCCTTGTCACTAGTCTTTTGCTGACTGGGATGTACAGAAGGAATAAATACGTAATGGTGGGTGAGGCTTCACTGGGTGAGACCAGTCAGGTGTCATCTTAACCCCAGGTTTGCATTTGGTACATGGTATCCTTGTGTAATTCTCCAGAAGGGGTAATTTCCCAAATAGGAAGAAAATGAGCAGTAAAATTGACTGGGAGGAAAAATGTACACGCAAAAAAGCGAATGGTAATTGGAAGCTATTTGTAAAGAGTTGATGAGCTGTCCAGGAAGGAGAGGACAACTTTGGCCCAAATCCAAAACCCACTTCACTCGCTTCAGTGGCGAGATGAGAACAGCAATTAGATATTAAAGAAATCAATATATGACAATTAAAAAAATGGAAAATGGATAACAATCAATCGCAGTGAGAAGCCATGACGGCTAGAGAGCTGGTCAGGGGAGCTGAAGATGCCAAGGAAAACTTGTGCCTGGCACCAGTGGGGAGAAGGGGAGAGAAGGCTCCTCGGGATTCTGGAGAAAAGAGAAGTGATAGATGGAAGAAACAGTAAAGTAGAAATTTTTGTTAAAAACTTCTGCTGTAGACCTGGAAAGGAGCCTTGCTGTGTTTCTGTGTCATGGGAGGGTGGTGACGTTTTTTCTAGCTCATTAGTAGCCAAGGAGGATTTTATACAAGGTACAGTGGAGAGAAATACTTTTAAACAAAAAGGCCCTGACAGCTTGCACCCAAGAAACTCTGAAGAGTTGACACGTGATGCTAGTTTTTCAAAAAGCTTATGGACTGGGAAAATGATGTCAAGAGCTGGTCAGGGTAACGTGGGAGAGTTGGCAACACTTTGCTTATCTCTTCTGGGCAAAATAATTGAAGAGCCAACATAAGATTCAATTGATAAAGAATTAAGGGATAGAAATATAATTCATACCACTCAACTTAGATTTATGGAATATAGATCTTGTTAAATAAAGCTGATTTCATTCTTGTAGGTGACAACTTTGGTTGATAAATGTAGATGAAATAGACTCTGCATGGTGTTGGACACGGCGCCTTGTGATATTGTGCATGGGAGGACTGAGCACTGGGTGGTACTGCTGGCACAGGCGATTCAGAGCTGGCCAATAGATTTGGGAATGTGGGGGCTTAGCTGGAGAGGTCAGCAGGGACCACAGTGGTGGTTAGTGCTTCATTGGTGATCTGGAAATTAATATGCAATTGTGGCTGATTCGCTTTGTGGGTGAAGCAGAGCTGGGTGGACGGGTGAAGAGCAAGAGGGGTGGGTTTATGGGGTGGCCTGGGCAGACTGTCAAGAGTGTGTTGAGAACACACTGGGTACAGCCTGCTGTGCTCCTTGGCTAGAAGAGCAGAATCGGGGCCATGCTCACACAGCTGGAGTACAGTACTCTAGAAGGCAGCAGCTCTGTGGGAGGCTTAGAGGAAAATCAGCTCTTTCCCAGCATGGTGCCAGTGTGAGAAGGGCTAGGCTGGTCCTTGAGTAGTGGAGGAGGATAAAGGGGGTGGAAAAATAACTAAATTTTGAAGTGTGGCTTGATTTTTGGTTGCACAAGTACCCTTGCTGTGCATGAGGGGGGCCCACTGTGCACCAAGAGCTTTTCAGTGTATCAACCACAAAAAAAAAAATCAAAAAAAGAACAGGTAGATGTTGGAGCCAGAGAAATTCAGGTGGATCCCAGTACTCGTCTGTAAGTGTGGTTAGCTGTGGGAACTGACAGTGGTGGCAAGCAGGGGGTGTTTTTCACGTCTTCTGAGCTGGTTTGAGTAGTTTTCACTGAGATTTCGTGCTTTGCCCTACAGATGGTTTGTGATGCTGAGGAGGTCATGCTTTACTGAAAGGCACCGTGTTGGTCACAGGGTGACAGAGGAAAGATAGAGAGTGAGGGCTGGTGGGCCCTTCCAGCCCTGAATTCCTCGATGTGAAGCAGCCAAGGATGTGAGCTCCAGCCCTGCTGCTGGTGGCCAAGGAGGGTGGTTCAGCAGTGACCAGCTTTGCATCTGGATATGGGGGATTCCTGGTAGCCTGGAAATCGGCTGAAGCCCTGATGGCATCACAATGGATAACACATCCATCACATTGTCCCGGTGGACGATGAAGCACCAGGAGCCCTGTGGGACATTCTCCAGCTCTGTCCTTGGCCCTGCTGTGACACCCCCCTTGCTTGCCTGCGGTCTTGCCCAGATGTGTTGGCTGGGAAGCCTTTGCGGACACAGGGGCTGGCCCATAGCTGGGAGACATCAGTGGATACACAGCCTTTGGGTCCTGCAATCCCATCTGACTCTTGAGGGGACCCAAATGCTGTACTAAAAAAAAAAAAAAAGTGGTGGTGGGATGGGAGGAAGGGAAGGCACATCCCTTCCAAAACCAGGGATCGCCGTGGCGATGTAAGGACCTGTCTCATCGCTGACGGGCAACGCGTGGATTAGTGCCATCATTCCTGCAGCTTGGCAAGGCTGCAGCAGACTGGAACGTATCTCTAGGTGGTGATATGGTCAGTCAATAGCCTTCATAATTAATCAGGCACTAATAGACAAATTAGAAATCACGTCTCTTCAAAGCAGGAGGTGGAGACAAATGGCCGGTGGATTTTAACTGTTTCGCTCCTTTATTTTATTGCCTGGTTTTAGGTTGGTCCCTTGAAAATGGTGCTTTGTTTAGGGGAGTTTTGTACATAAACATGATTTTAAATTTAAATTATTGTCTTAATTACCAAACACGGATGGTGAATTGAAAACTTGTTTTTCAGGCAAGCACATGAAGAATAATCTTACATTTTACACTCCACTAAATCAATGTAGCCCTAATTTTGCCACGCAGGAAATCAATTCCAGTCTTTATAACAGTCGAAGATGTTATGAACAAAGTAATTTCGCAAATTATGGCAAGTAACACATTTATTGATGACTGTAGTTTAGGAATTTAGAATTTGTGAGCGCTGTAATATAATAAGGCCGTACTGGCAGGAGCTGAGTGAAATACAGATTATACGGTGAAACTGTAATGCATCATTTGCTATTAGTGGACTGGTAATAATTACCAGTTTCAAAGCAGCTTTTTCCATGTAATCTTTAGTCTCAGTCGTAACAGCCCTTCTCATTGACATTATGATTACACGAGCTGCCCTTATGATCTGGAATATCTAGTTGATGGGAATACTAAAATGTGGTAGTGAAAGCTTGATGTTGTATCCTCATTATAAGATAAAATGCTGTTTTCTCTGACCTGATCTATAAGGTAGAGAGGCGAGGTAGCGTTACGTTGTTAGCTCCTACTGCGGTGTTAAAAACTTACACTTCATTACGGTGAAGCAAGATGAAATTTTCCTGTTTAAGATTTCGTTTTGGTTTGTTTTTTTTTTCCCTGAGCTCACAAATGAGCATAGGAATGTGAAAGTCCAATTGAATTTCCCTCTTAATTTCAGCAGATTTAAGTATTTATCTGAGCTCGCACGCCTGGCACATGCTAAACACCACAGTGCATTTTATTCCGGCTTCAGGATGAAACGTTAAATGTTATTCCAAGGGCTTTTAAAGTGATTAAAGTGTTAAATGCCTGCTGTAGACGATTGAGTCTCTTCCCTCGCCTGATTCAGCTTCTCAGGCCAAACGTAGAAAAGCGGCAGAGCCGGGAGGCAGGGAGGAAAGCTGGGATGGAGCAGTACAGCCAGCTCTGGATCTCATAGGATCCATGGGATGGTTTGGGTTGGAAGGGGTAGGATGTCTAGTTAAAGATATCTAAAGGTATCTGGTTCCATCTCGTACCCCCAGAGCATCACTCAGCTCACCTGAGGAAGAAAATGTGCACACGAAGCTTTTCTTCCCTTCCTCCCAAGTGAGATAGGAAACACGACAGGTGCAGATAAAGCGAGGAAATATGGACATTTTCTTTCCAAATCTGCCTGATTTGTTTTTTTAATTTTCCTCTTCTTCATATTAAGCAAATAGGAGAAACCTAATGGGGGCAACTCTCAGTGCAGCCTGTTTACCCTAAGAGCCTGTTTAGACTAAGGAGCAGATTCCTTTGAATGTGAGTCTTAGGTCAGTGCAGGAGTATGTGGTGAAGGCTGGTATCACCCTGAGCCCTGATGCCCATAGAGGGCTCCTGGTTTATTCCTCAGCAAACCTCAACACCGTGTTAGTTTTTTACAATATCCCTAAACAGCAGCTCTGTGAGAACTGCTGGACAAGGCTGGAAATGAATTTTTATCCTTCCCTTAGCTCCGGTTTCGGTTTACCAGCATTCAGCAAAGAGCATCCGTGTGGGGATGGAAGTGAATTATTTTCAAAATCCCAGTAATCAATAAAAGCACCCTCACCTTCACCATATCTCACACCACTCTTTCCTCGCGGGCGGCCCTCAAAAAGTTATTCATCCCCCTTTGTTTTGCCGTATATTAGAAGGGGCTGCTTTCTGCTGTCATTATTAGCCGGCTTTTTGTTTAGTTATTTATTAGTTGGTTGCTCTTTTATAATGTCCGTGTTATCTCCAAAAATAAATTATCATGAAATAGAGTTAGCTTGCTACTTGCCAAAGTGGCATTTACCATCCTCAGCTTCTTTTCAGCGCGAGAGAAATAATGCGGCTCCGTCAGGGCGCTCGGCCAGGCCTCCTGGCCACCCTCCAGCTCTTTCCCTGGCGGAGCTGCCGCTCCCGCTGCCTTCCCCTTTCCCTGTCCCATGCTCCCTTTTTTTTTTTTTTCTTCCCTTTTCTTTTTTTTTTTTTTTTTAATTTGCCCCAGAGTGGAATCTGTGCTAAGGAGCAGAAGTTGATGCCTAATTTTGTATACATTGTTAGTCTCAAAATAAGGAGGAGACTAATAATAACGTGTTGATGCCCAGCTTGCTGGCGGTTGTGATGCTTTGGGTTGCTGCTTTGAACTGATCAGTGTGAGTGCTTTTCAGAGGGGGATTTATTTATTTTATACTCACTTATCTATTTATTTACCCCCCACACTCCAAATACATGCAGCCTCTTGTGCTGAGTTGGAGCTGGCACTGATTGACTTTAGTGCCTCCTTTTTTTTTCACAGCTTGTTTTGTGCTGTGGTTACCTGCCACTGTTCAGTTTTGAACCGGGAGCTGGGGATGGTTGGGAGGAGGTGGATATGCTTTGGGTGGGTTTGGACCTTCGTGTTGTGCCCCTTGTTTCTTCCCGTCCCTGTACCCTGCACCTGAGCTGAGGTGTCCCTTCCCCAGCTCCCAACTGAGTGTCCCAGAGGAGAGGAGCTTAGGCGGGGAGTTGAGCTCTCGCCCGCCGGTGGACGGCCGGAGATTGACGCTGCTTGTTGTGTTATTTTGCAGGTAAAGACGAGCCCAGCAGCTACACGTGTACGACTTGTAAACAGCCTTTCAACAGCGCCTGGTTCCTCTTGCAGCACGCACAGAACACGCACGGCTTACGGATCTACCTAGAAAGCGAGCACGGCAGCCCCCTGACGCCACGGGTTGGTATCCCAACAGGACTAGGTGCAGAGTGCCCTTCCCAGCCACCTCTCCACGGGATTCACATTGCAGACAATAACCCTTTTAACCTGCTCAGAATACCCGGCTCGGTCTCGAGGGAGGCGTCGGGGCTGGGAGAAGGGCGTTTCCCACCCACGCCGCCCCTCTTTAGCCCTCCCCCGAGGCACCATTTGGATCCGCATCGCATTGAGCGCCTGGGTGCGGAAGAAATGGCTCTGGCCACCCATCACCCTAGTGCCTTTGACAGGGTGCTGCGACTGAACCCCATGGCGATGGAGCCCCCCGCTATGGATTTCTCCCGGAGGCTGCGGGAGCTGGCCGGCAACACCTCCAGCCCACCCTTGTCCCCGAGCCGGCCCAGCCCTATGCAAAGGTTGCTGCAGCCCTTCCAGCCCGGCAGCAAGCCCCCGTTCCTGGCCACGCCGCCCCTTCCTCCTCTGCAGTCCGCTCCTCCTCCCTCCCAGCCCCCCATGAAGTCCAAGTCCTGCGAGTTCTGCGGGAAGACCTTCAAGTTTCAGAGCAACCTGGTGGTCCACCGCCGGAGCCACACCGGGGAGAAGCCCTACAAGTGCAACCTCTGCGACCACGCCTGCACGCAGGCCAGCAAGCTGAAGCGCCACATGAAGACCCACATGCACAAGTCCTCCCCCATGACAGTGAAGTCGGACGATGGGCTCTCCACCGCCAGCTCCCCTGAGCCGGGCACCAGCGACCTGGTGGGCAGCGCCAGCAGCGCCCTCAAGTCCGTGGTGGCCAAGTTCAAGAGCGAGAACGACCCCAACATGATCCCTGAGAACGGGGATGAGGAAGAGGAGGAGGAGGAGGAGGAAGAGGAGGAGGAGGAGGAGGAAGAGGAGGAGGACTTGAACGAGAGCGACAGGCCGGACTATGGCTTCGGAATGAGCCTGGAGGCGGCCCGCCACCACGAGAACAGCTCGCGGGCCGGCGAGGAGGGCCGGTCGATGCCGGACGTCATGCAGGGCATGGTCTTGAGCTCCATGCAGCACTTCAGCGAGGCCTTCCACCAGGTCCTGGGGGAGAAACACAAGCGGGGCCACCTCCCCGAGCCTGAGGTGCACAGGGACACTTGCGACGAAGACTCGGTGGCCGGCGAGTCCGACCGCATCGACGAGGGTGCGGTCAACGGCCGGGGCTGCTCCCCGGGGGAGTCCGCCTCGGGAGGCCTGTCCAAAAAGCTGCTGCTGGGTAGCCCCAGCTCCCTGAGCCCCTTCTCCAAACGCATCAAGCTGGAGAAGGAGTTCGACCTGCCGGCCGCCGCCATGCCCAACACCGAGAACGTTTACTCCCAGTGGCTGGCGGGCTACGCCGCCTCCCGGCAGCTGAAGGACCCCTTCCTCAGCTTCGGCGACTCCCGACAATCGCCCTTCGCCTCCTCCTCCGAGCACTCCTCGGAGAACGGCAGCCTGCGCTTCTCCACGCCGCCGGGCGAGCTGGACGGAGGGATCTCAGGCCGCAGCGGCACGGGAAGCGGAGGGAGCACCCCCCATATTAGTGGCCCGGGCCCTGGCAGGCCCAGCTCAAAAGAGGGCAGACGCAGCGACACTTGTGAGTACTGTGGGAAGGTCTTCAAGAACTGTAGTAATCTCACCGTCCACAGACGGAGCCACACGGGCGAGAGGCCGTATAAGTGTGAGCTTTGCAACTACGCCTGCGCCCAGAGTAGCAAGCTCACCCGGCACATGAAAACACACGGGCAGGTGGGAAAGGACGTTTACAAATGCGAGATTTGTAAGATGCCTTTTAGCGTGTACAGTACCCTGGAGAAACACATGAAAAAATGGCACAGTGATCGAGTCTTGAATAACGAGATAAAAACTGAATAGAGGTATATTCGTACCCCCCCCTCCCCATCCACCCCCGTCCCTAACCCATCCCGCATCCCCGTAGAGGTTTTCTAGTCCCTTGTGATGGAAGTCATGGAAGCTAAGGATATTCGGAAAGTGCTTGTCACCAGCACACCCTGTTTATTTTCTTTTTGTTCTCACCGTTTGAATGCATGATCTGTATCGGGGCAATACTATTGCATTTTACGCAAACTTTGAGCCTTTCTCTTGTGCAATAATTTACATGTTGTGTATGTTGGGTTTTTTTTTTTCTTTATTTTGGGTTGTTTTTTTTATTTTATTTTGGTTGTTTTTTTTTTTTTTTTTTTTTTTTTTTAATTTTTGGATTAGACAGCATGTATGGTATGTTATGGCTGTTTTTTAAATTGTCCCTGATTAGTTGCTGAGCAAACACGTCGCTGTTTCCAATTCCGTTCGGGAAAAAAAAAAAAAAAAAGGAGAAAAAAAAAAAAGAGGAAAAATGAGGAGAGAGGAGGAGGAGGCAAAAAGAAAAAAAAAAAAAAAGGAAAAAAAAAAAGTGAAACAAAACCAAACCCGAGAGCAAACAAAACCGACCATGCTGCATACATCCTGTAATACATATCATGTACAGTTTTGTTTTTGTGACGTGCGAAGGAAAACACGCTTTGGGTGACCCTCTGCGGACAGGACCGATAGCACCGAAGAAGCGTTGCGTTAGCTTAGATTGCTGTCTTGAAACAATAAACCCCACCGATTGGAGAAAGAAAGTTCCCCTTAGGAACATTAAAAAAAAAAAAAAAAAAAAAAAAAGTTGAATTAAAAAAAAAAAAAAGGCCTTTAATTGGAAAGTAACCAGTCAGGAAGAGGTAGATTTCTGTTAGTTTGGTTTCAGACACACACACACACACACGCTAATAATAATAATAATAAATAATCTGAGTGCCTTGGATCTGTCGCGGCCGATGCCGATGGCTCCTTTCTGCTCGTCCTCCACGCGCAGCTCGTCGCCACGTCGGTCGCGGTGTCGAGCCTCTCCCCGCCGGGCGCCCGAGTCCGCCTCGCGCCCCCTCACCACGCCGGCTCCCTAGGAACGAAGAGGAAAGAGAAAAAAACTAAAGAAGAGAAAGAAATGACCCGCTCAGTCCTAGTTAATCATCATTCTCCTCTGCCTCTTTATTATTTTATTACTAGTGTTATTACTATTATTATTTTTAAAGCAAACTGATCATACCAGTCTAAAGACCCACTTGGCTCCTGGAGAGAGCTTAAAACGAGATGTAGAATCTTCCCCCCCCCCCCGCCTTCCCCAAACTTTTATTCCCCCTCCCCATCGATGATTAAATAGAATGTGAAACGCGCAGAGGCCCTTGAACACCATTAAACACACAATAAAGGAAATCCGTTTTATGAAGATATTTACTTTTAATAATATCTTTTATTGATTCTGGCACCAAAACAAATAAATCCGGAGCCACTTGGTTGTCAAGCTGACAATCAAATTATAAACTTTAAGACCTCCTGTATACCGTATAAAAAAAAAATAAAATAAAGACTGGCAATAATATTTTACCGAGTGTAACAGATAGGGGAGCAAAAAAATAAATAAATTGTGATTTATTAGCACAATGTGGTACTGTTTGCCATTTAAAACTAGAACAGGTGTATAAGCTAATATCGACACAGTGATGATTAACTATGAGCTATTAAGACTTGCCTTTAATGTGACGCTTGGAAGAAGTAACAGAAAATTTAAAAAAAAAAAAAAAAAGAGGAAAAAAAGCGAAAGAGTAGCAGGATCTGTCTGTGCTCCCTAAAAGTTGTCCTTCATTTTTTTTTTTTTCCCATCCTCTGTGTGCTATTTGTGTTGACGTGGAAGAGGATTCCTTGTTTTATTCTTAAGCTAGCGCCCGCCCCGGTTGGTGTTCAAATAGCACTTGACTCTGCCTGTGATGTCTGTATCTTTTCTTTAATCGAAGGTACAGAGGTTGAGTATAAAATAAGACTGCTCAGATAGGACAATTAAGTGCACTGTACAATTTTCCCAGTTTACAGGTCTATACTTTAAGGGAAAAGTTGCAAGAATACTGAGGAGAAAAAAAAAACAAAAAAAATTAAAAAAAAAAAAAAATCGGGCATGATCTCATTGATGAGCATAAAAAAAAAAGAAACAAAACCACAAAACCCCACAAACTTTGCCAGCCATTTACTTGACTAATGAGCTTATCTTCTCGGACGCGACATTACAGCGCTGTGAATGGAAACAGACTCTACACTCACATAAAATGAATGATTGCTTTCGCTCCTACAGTGCAAGGAAAATTTTTGTTTGTTTGTTTTGGTTTTTTTTTTTTTTGTACGAAAAAAAAGGAGGAAAAAAAAAAACCGCCACAAAAACTTTTTTTAAATATAAATGTTAAAAAAAAATTTTTTTAAGGAAAAAAAATTTAAAAAAAAAAAAACAAACCACAACACTTCATTATGTTTAGGGGGAAACTGTATTTTAGGGTTCATCGTCTTGGTGGTGTACAAGACTTGTTATTCATTTTAAAATGGTAGTGGAAATTCTATGCCTTGGATATACACAGCTCTTCAGGTTGTATAAAAACATGCATTGGGGAAAGGTTTAAGATTATATAGTACTTAAATATAGGAAAATGCACACTCATGTTGATTCCTATGCTAAAACACATTTATGGTCTCTTTTTTCTGTATTTCTAGAATGGTATTTGAATTAAATGTTCATCTAGTGTAGGCACTATAGTATTTATATTGAAGCTTGTATTTTTAACTGTTGCTTGTTCTCTCAAAAGGTATCGATGTACCTTTTTTGGTAGTGGAAAAAAAAAAAAAAAACCACAGGCTGCCACAGTATATTTTTTTAATTTGGCAGGATAATATAGTGCAAATTATTTGTATGTTTCAAAAAAAAGAAAAAAAAAAAAAAAGACAAAAAGACAAAAAAAAGTGTGACATTGTACAGATCCGAGGCCATATAATGGCTCTCTGGGGGAAACCTGTTCCGATGTCACGCTGCTGGCCGTCACAGAGGGGTGTACATATCTTTTTTCGTTCTTTTTTCCTGCTGCCATACTGTATGCAGTACTGCAAGCTAATAACGTTGGTTTGTTATGTAGTGTGCTTTATGTCCCTTTCCTTCTATCACCCGACATTCCAGCATCTTAAAAAACTTCATATGCAGTAAAAGAAAAGAAAAGAAAGAAAAGAAAAGAAAGGAGGAAAAAAAAAAAAAAGCTAAAAAAAAAAAAGGAAAAAAAAAAGAAAAGAAAAAAAACCGTTTTGCAGTTTTTTTCATTGCCAAAAACTAAATGGTGCTTTATATTTAGATTGGAAAGAATTTCATATGCAAAGCATATTAAAGAGAAAGCCCGCTTGAGTCAATACTTTTTTGTAAATGGCAATGCAGAATATTTTGTTATTGGCCTTTTCTATTCCTGTAATGAAAGCTGTTTGTCGTAACTTGAAATTTTATCTTTTACTATGGGAGTCACTATTTATTATTGCTTATGTGCTCTGTTCAAAACAGAGGCACTTAATTTGATCTTTTATTTTTCTTTGGGGTTTTTTTTTTTGGGGGGGGGGATTTTTTTTTAATTTTTTTTATTACTTTTTTTTTTTTTTATTATTTGGATGACCAAAGGTCATTACAACCTGGCTTTTTATTGTATTTGTTTCTGGTCTTTGTTAAGTTCTATTGGAAAAACCACTGTCTGTGTTTTTTTGGCAGTTGTCTGCATTATCCTGTTCATACACCCATTTTGTCCCTTTATTGAAAAAATAAAAAAAAAACCTTAAAGTACACAGTGTCAGCTTCTGGTGTCCTCATTTGACACACGCTGGAGGTGGCTTCCAGCAGCAGGATGTAGGAGAAGGTCCCGCTCAGGGGCGTTCTGGGGGACGTGCTCCTATCCCCGAGGAGCGCCCGCCACCCAGCCAGGCCTTAAATAAGCCGCCTCTGCCCAGGAAGAGGATTTTTGGGCTAAGGAGTTTGCTTTCCGGCCAGTGGAAAGCATTTGCAGTCTGGACCCGTAGTTTTGGGATTTTTTTTTTCCCCTCTAGTTCAGGACTGAGCTGTGACCCCCTCAGCTGCGGCATCCCTGGCCTTCACTCGGTCTGCAGCAGGGACTTCCCTCCCTGTTTGGCAGTGCTTTGGCAGAAGAGGTGAGCAAACAAAAAGCTCTGCAGCCCTCCCAGAGGCTCCCCAGTCCCCGGCTGCTTTTGGGGACCTGGGGTGAAATCAGCCGCGTGGGCAGGAGCTGATTTCTCTCGGGGGGCTGAGACCTTACGCCGCGGCTCCGGGATTGCACTGACCCCAGCCCAGCACCGCTCCTGGCTGGAGCTGGGAGCTGCCCCCTCTTGTCCCCTGGGCTTTTATTTTTTTGGTGGGAATCGCAGGTTTCTGTGCATTGTCTCTAAAACCCGGAGTTCAGGTCCCCCCTGTTCCCCCTTAGGGGTCTGTATATGTTGTCAGTTTGACAAATACTGCATGTTGCAGCATCTCTTTACTTTATTAAAGCACGTACCGCTGTGATATTGTCTCTTGCTGTTCCTAGTGTAATGGATTTAATAGTTTTTTTTTTTCTTTTCCTTTTTTTGATTTTTGTAAAACCTTCCAGTTGTTCTGTTGTCTTCTTGTGATGGCATCGTTTGTTGCCTGTATTTTGCCCGGCACCTTCTGAAGGGGAAACTTTGGGATTTAAAAAAAGACAGAAATAGGTATCTAAAGAAAAAGGCCTGCTCCTTTAATAAGAGAGATTAAAAAAAAAAAAATAAAGCTCCATTTTAATCCTGGGACAGAAGGAGTGAAGGTTGTGTTGTCCGGGGTAGCGGGATGAGCTTGCAGTGGGGCTGGAAAAGCTCTGGCAGTGCCCTTGAACTGCACTCCCCCTTTGGGAGCTGGAGCTGTGTGGATGCAGGCACTGCCAGAGGGATCCCTAGCACAGTGTAGGGGAGGCAGAGCCTGCCACCAGCGTGGTGAGCTCGAGGTGTCAGGATGGACACTGGTTGTTCCCAGGAGGGCTGGTGTATGCAGGGATGCGCTTTGCAGCTGCCTTGCTGACACGACTCTTGATCCCGTGCCGTGGAGTATCTGTACAGAGTCCAGTCTCTCCCTCTCTCATTATTTTTATTGCTGGTTCAGACCATGATCAAGATGTTGTCTAGAGGACTCTGGTTAGCTGGTGTGCCCGGGGTTGAGTGTAGCCTGGCTGTCTTTTGGAGTGGGTGCTGTTCCCTGTGTCTATCCTATGGTGGTGGTTGTTCTACTCCCTTTCTCTGTACTATATTTTACATATGGAATAATCAGCTGTACAAGCATATAGACAGGCATCCACATGGAGATCCGTGTACAGACAGCACTAGGTAGATCTGGGCTCCGTGCGCTGCTACAAGACTAACCAGGGGAAAGTGTACAATTGATTTATTTATTAAATTGCACAGCAGTGCATTTGATTTACACGTTTCCAAAAGCTGAATTTTACAGGTTTCTGAGAGCTAAACGAGCCCTGTGGGTGCTGTGTCGCCCTGTGGCCACACACACGGGGCTGGGGTGGTGGTTTGGAGGAAGGAGCTTTGGGAGAAGCAGCTCCTGCTCCTGTAGGAGAAGTTGTCTGAACACCGGCTGGCAGGAGTGTAGCTTGCAAACAACAACGTGCTGTCACCTCCACGCCAAAGCAGAATTTGGGAAAAACATAGTGTTTTTCTGCCAGTGGCAATGAGTTAATGGCATGATAAACCCACTGGAGTTTGCTGGGTTGGGGTGTGGATGTCCAAGGCCCCACCACGTGCTCTCGAGATGCTTTGGCATCCTGCGCTCGCGTGACCTGCGCTCCCCAGAGACTTCCCTGTTTTTCTCTGTGCAGAAAGATGATGTCTCTAGAAATAAGAGTGATATTTGGGTAACAGTGTCTCTATTGTTAAAATCTCAACCCCATTAACTTTCAAGGAGGAACATGGTTTTGTGGCAGAGACCCCTTCGCCGTTAGTGTTTAATCTCCTCCAAATTGAATGATTAATGTAATGAAGGCGCTGAAACAGTATCCAGAATTTTAGAGTACAGATGTTTCATATTTATTGTGTTTCCAAGGGCTGAGATAATACAGGAATAAGTGATACCATGTCTTTGCTTGACATTCAGGAGGTTTTGGCATATCTGATGAGAGACAGTTTTGGGGTTTATCTGAAGTGCAGAGTTTGTACTAAAAAAGAAAAGAGATACCAGCTGCTCTTTTAGCTCCCTCCTTCTCTTTTTTCCTCCAATAAAGGTTGAAACCCATTTTTGGTGGGTGCATGGGCAAACTGTAGTATTGACTAGGAGAGTGATACTGCCCAGAGGGCTCTTTGCCAGAGCTGCTGAAAAGATGCTGCTCCCCGAGCCCAGATGCTCAGCTGCTGGTTTCAAAGGAGCCACAGGGATCCAGGAGGGGCAGGAGGCATGAGGGAATCCCAAGCTCCGTGCCCCTTGGAGGGATGTGAGGTTTGCAGTGGTGTTGTGCTTGTGGCTGGGGTGGCTGTGGCACTCTTGGCTGCCTTGGAATTCTCAGCCAGCTTTCATGTCAGCCTGGAAACCTGTTGGGCTCAGGCATCAGCAGCAACAAGCCCTCCTGGGGGGGAAATCGGGCACGTGCTCTTTACTTCAGAGGAGACACTCCAGTTTACACCTGGTGAAGATGTGGCCTAGGAAGGAGCTGCTTGTTTAGTCCTGAGGGCAGCTCGCTTCAACCGCTCTTTTAAGTATTAATGAAGCAATTTCCATAGAAACCAGCTCCCTGGTGGGGCTGTGGAGGTGGATTTTGGGGGGTGTGCTGAAGATGCACCGGCCTCACCACCACCACCACCACCACCTGTGGTCTTAGTCTGCTGCGTGGGGCAACGTGGTGCTTGGTGACGGGCCTCGAGCAGTGGCTCGCAGCCGCTCTTGTGCTCTGTCCGAGTGGAGCTGGGAATCACTGCTGTCCTGGTGACACATCCCGTGCTGCTGGAGTTGGGGGCTTTGCTGGGGCTTTGCAGCTTGAGCTTTGCTGTTGCAGGGTGCGCTTCCAGGCCGCGCGACGTCCAGCATGTAATGAGTTGGGAAAAGTCCTCCGTGAACCACCTGCCGTGTGCCGTTATTAACAGTACCAGCTCTAGCAGGGTCTTCAGCACCTGGATGCCCTGTGGGTGCTGGGGGAAGTCCCTGAGGTTTTGGGAAAGAATAGGAGGTTTCGAGACAGTCTGTTTGGTCCTTGCCCAGGTGTCTCAGTAAAGCCCAGAGGTTTTTTTTCCCTCCTAAGTGATCCCTGTGGTTCCTGCATGGTGCCGAGGATGCCGGATGCGAGAGTGTGGCCTGAGAGGAGGAAGGGCTCCATCCTGCCGTATCCCTGTGTGACAGTTGGGTGTCCTAGTTGTTAAAGCCAAAAAAGAGACCCAAAAAAAAAAAGAAAAAAAAAAGAAGTAGGATAAGAGAATGACTCACACCGTGGGCCGTGTCACACCTGTTCTCTCCTCTGTCCCCATGCTCTCTGTAGGTTCGGCGTACCCCCCCAGCTGGCGCAGCGCCCAGGGAGCCCCGGATGTCTGGCAGTTTTCGGATGGAAGTTCAAGAGCACTTAAATTCTGAAAGGAGGTGAAGCTGGGGCGAGCGGCCGGCGGCGTCTCGGCGTCCGGAGGTGGCCTCTGTCCTGCTGGCTCGCCGCATCCCCGGGAGAGCCTGAGGAGTCACCCGCCGAAGGCAGCGCTCCCCGGGCTCCTCCTTGCCTGCAAGACTATCGTATTTATATTTTGTAATAGAGTACAACACTTCTTTGGGGTTGTTTTTTTTGTTTCCTTTTTTTTTGTTTGTTTCGTTCATTTGTTTCTTTTTTTTATTTTATTTTCTAAAAACAAAAACAAACAAATGGAAAAACAAAAAGCAAACCCACCCACCAAGGTCAAGGGCTTACTGATGGCTTCAACCAGCTCCCTTCCCCGTGGAAAAGACTGTCTTGCTCTCATGGACAACCTGGCCTGTTGGTTATCCCCGCGATGTGCCATTTCTCGGGAGGCGCATCTGATGTGATGAATTAAAAATAAAACAAAACACAGTGTAGGTCTGTGGGTGGGTGGGAAATTGCCATAATAAATGTTGGAGCTTTAGGTTTTGTTTGCTCTGTCTTTAATTTTTAATGCTAACAAGGGCCAGGCGGTTGGTATGACTTTGTACTCCCGTATCGGCTGCAGAGAACCAAGTGCTGAGTTTACACCAGGGCTGGTGTTGCCGCGAGGGGCTGCCCGGCCCCAGGGGACAGACCTGTCCCACGTAACTAGACCAGGAGTTGGGCTTATGGCAGTGGTACCTGAGCACTGGTGAACCCCCACTGGTGTTTGGTGATGCTGATGGGGGGGTCCTCCCAGCTCCCTCCTCCATCACCCACCTCCTCCTGATGAATGCCAGCTGTCATGTTACATTTCTGCTGTCAAACCACGTACTTTTGGGGCTGGTGGGGTCCGTAATGCCCGTCAGTGTCCGTGCAAGGAGAAGGCAGATTTGGGGAGGAGCAATAGTCTTGCTGTGGATATGCTGTCAGTGCCAGGGGATGCAGAGCCCTGCCCTGAGCTGAGGGACCTGCTGTCAGGTTGGTGTCCTGGTGTCTCCCATGGAGCGCTCCAGACTTTGCACAAGAGGCACGAGCTTTCCTGCTTGCCAGTGATGCTCATCCCTTGCTTGGAGCTGCTGGCTGGGGGCCCCGGCGCTTTGCTGAGCAGGGGGTGGGCTAAGTGTGAGCTCGTGCGCTGTCTGTGATGGGATTTACAGGCTGTAGCTGCTCATGTCTGTGCCGGCGAGTGGGAATGGACCTTATTTGGTGAAAGAAACCAGCTGGGTAGCAAGTGGAGTGGCTGCCTGGCCGTGTCAGGCTGCCAGGACACCCACTGCCAGGATCAGCGGGACGGAGCCGAGTTGTGGGGCAGGGGCCAGTGGATTTATTTGCTTCGTGGATGAACTGCGATCTCACTTCTGTTTAATTCGACTCCTTTCTTAAAATCTGGGCGAGACCCTCCCTTGTGGTGACTCTCTCCTGGTGAAATGCCCATAGGGAAAAACGATGTTGCCTTTTCCATGGGTGCTGGTTGCTCTTTTGTTGTTTTTTTTTAAAGCCTTGGGCTCTAGTTCTCATGGTGGTCTGGGCACAGCACAAGCACAGACACTTTGGTACCTTAAAATTTGGCAAGGGGGCGGGGTGGGAGGAAGGAGCACCTCCCAGGGGTGCCACACTGGGAGCCTGGAGGACTTGGTGCACAGGGACCCAAAGGGAGCTATTGCTGCTTCTTTTTAAGGTGGTTTGGTCTTTGAGGTCAAGGTACCCAAAAGTCTAACGCCCACCCTCAGCTTTTTTTCTATCATTAGAAGATGTTCTTCCTATCCCAGCCTGTGCTACCACCTCTGTGTCTGCTCATGAGGGGTTTTTGAGCCTTGGAAGGGTGAATCCTGCTGGATTAAGCATCCTATTGATTGTGAGTGCACGATTGGTGGGGATTTAGCAGCTCCATTAGCTACTGGCACCCCCACTCCTGCCCTGGGGTGTCTGCGCCAGGCAGCTGTGTCAGATCAGGGCTAATTGAGTTATTAACTGCCAAGGGGGTTGCTCTGCTCTCTCCTCCAGGCTGCAAATCAGGACTCACCTGGTTCATATCTACATCAGGCCTGTCCCAGGCCAGAGGGGAAGCTGCTTTATAAGAGGTTTGAGTGAGCTGGCTGCTTCTGGAGGTGTCTGATCCTTACTTTTTCTGGGTGCAGACCAAGCTCAGTTCATGGATGCCTTCTGGAGTAACTGGTCATCCTTGTGCTGCTCTGCCTGGTGGAACAAGTGTGATGGGCTCTGCTTTCTCTGGCTTGGCTGGTCTCTCCTTCAGCAGCCAGCATGAGGCAGGGGTTTCTCCCAGGAAAAGCAGGAAATAACAAAGAGGTGACGGCTGAATATGCTCTGCCAAGCACAGAAGTGATACCTGTCTTCTTCTGAAGTGCTGAAGGTAAAACGAAATAGTCCTTAAAATGTCTATTTTTTAATATAGATGTTAAACTCTCTCCCAGCTCTTAGGACTTTAAAACATCTTCAGAATTCATGTTGCCTTAAAGTTACAAACAGGTGTAATGTCTGTGCTGAGAACCTCTTGTAAGTGATGGGATACCTGGGAATCACCCAGCTTAGAAACTGGGTGATTCAAAGCAAAGCTTTGAGGCTTTGGGTTTAAAAAGACTTGGAGGTGATTTGACTGTGCTGTGTTTGATTTCTAAGCACACTTCCTGACACTAAAATGCAGCAGAGGTCAAGTATTTTGTGAAGTTTAACTTAAATTTTGCTTTCAAAATAATATGTTTTGGATTTGCGATGCATTTGGGTTGTGGACTTTTAAGAGATGAGAGACCCTTTCTCCAGAAGGGATCTGAAAACAGATCTAAATCCTTTGAATGAGTTTTCAAGCCACACAACTCCCTGTGTTTTGTTTCAACCCCAGCTTTGTGTTGGGTCCCACTAAGTGACTGTGGGGCCAGCAGCAGCCTCGGGCTGGGGACCCTCGTGGTGTTGGTGGGTGGCAGTGTGACGCTGGACTCTGGGGGAAGGTGGAGAGAAGCTCCATCCTCCTTGGGCTGCTGGAGGTTATTTTACCAACTGTGCTCTTTGCTCTGTACTTTAGTTTTTCATCTCATTTCTTGTGTTGCTGCGTGTCTTTGAGCTCTCTGGGTGCTGGTGAGACCCAGGGATGAGCCTTTACCTGTGGATTTCTGGTGGTGAGGCAGAGGACCTACTAAACATCACTGCTGTTCCAGGGCTCCCTGCTCTGCTGTGGTATTTCACCTGATTCCACTATAAAATCTTATTGGGGATTGAGCTGAACACCCCCCAATCCCCCCAAAAATGAGTGGTGCTTCATTTGCTTCTTTTTTTTCCCACTCTCTGCTTCTCCTCCCACCCAGTTTTCCCATTTCAGGCGTGATTAGGCATTATCATTCAGCTGTATGTTGTACCTGCTTCAAGTCAATTAAATGTTGTTGCCCCTTCATCCTAATCCTCTCCCCCCAAAAATCACCCTCTTAACATTCATCTTTAGAGGGGGCCAAGTAATCAACTATTCCCAAGGAAAGATGGAGTTGTGGAAAGGGGAGAACAACAATAAAAAAAAAAACAACCCAAACCCCAAATATGGCTCTTAATCTCCCTGGATAGAGTTACACATCTGGTAGAGGCTCGTTCGTTGTTGCCATTACTTTTATTGCATCTTTAGCAGTGATGAAGTTCAGATGGCAGAACCAGTGGGCCCCAATTTAATTTCGTCTGGCCTCCCGTAATGAGCAGGATGTGATCCCTGGGAATGCTGGCTCGGCTGCAGTTCCAGCAGGGAAGGCACTCCCGTGCCCTGGTGATGGGCAGAGTGGTGTGGGCAGACGGCTGGGCAGGCAAAACCCCCGTGTGAGGGTGGGAGGGGAGGGGGGAAAAACAAAAATCTGGGAATAGGGATGATAACAGGTGGGTGGAGGTGCCTGCGCTGTGCGAGCGTCGAATACTGCAGTGAGGGGGGGGTGGATGGACGGACAGTTTCTCATATCAAAACCCAGAAGCAAGATGATAAAGTGGATTTCCACCTTTTTTTCGTGGCTGGGGGTGTGTGTGCTGCGAGGCTTCCCAAGGTTGCTCTAGCCCTGATGGCTCTTCCCTGGCAATTTTTTTCCATGACCCTCCGGGTTTCCAGTGGTGATGTATAGAAGCTCCCACCTCTCCCCCCAATGTCTGCATGTGTCTAAGGGCTATACAGGATTCATTTACGGGCCTCCCGTCGGTGGGATATGTGCATGCAAAATGAAGGTTGTATTTGGCTTCTCATATTCGGATCTATATTCCATATTGTGTTGACCAAGAAAAAAAACACCTCAGCCCCCGTGCTGAAGAATGTGATGGACTTGATGACTTTTCAGAAACGTACTGTAAATCAAGGAGGCTAATAAATACTTGCTATTAATAAATTGGGGCTACTGCCTTTCAAGTTATTTTCACGTTTTACAACACCTTAATTTAAGGGGCACGAAGAAGGTGATTCCTTTGGAGCTCCCCAGCTCCCCCGGCACAGTGTGGCTCAGTTCAACCTCAGAGGCTCAGGCAGGAGTTTTTCCCTCCATGAGGGGGTTTAGTTGGAGCAGTAAGACCCCTGCCCAACCCCATGGAGCCGGTGAGGGGCTGACCTCGATGACAGGGTCCCCTTGGCAAGATGTGGCCTCTCCCTATGGTCTGGCAGATGATCCCCAGAGCTTGCCAAGCCCAAGGCATCAAAGAGCCCGCAGCCAAAAGCTCTCCCACCTGCACCAGCTCATGCTAAACCTTTAATGGTTCCCATTTGTGAGAGCAGCCGCTCCAGGTGGAGAGTGCACAGGCAGAGCATCCACAGGCTGCTTAACCCTTTCTGTCAGGTTTCTCTGGATCTGTACATGAGAGGTGGGGTGAAGGTCCTGGTGGCCAGGGGCCTCCTGTGAAGGACACCTGCAGGCAGCAGAAAATGGGGCTTTGAACTTGCTTCTTTTGAGTATCTGTAGTGCCTATGGGAATGCCAGAGCCCTCTTTATATATAGCTGTGCCCTTGCAAACCTGGGACACTCAAGGCAGGGAGGGAGCAGGGGATGGAGCCCTAAATAAACCTTTCTTTTTATTTCTTCATGTGAGTGTTTGTCCTTTCCCTGACCTCCTCTTGCAGCTCTACATCGACGAGCAGAGCCCGATGGCTGTGACACTTCTGTCCCCTATCCCTGTGGGCTGAGGGTGTCCTCTGGTAGCCCTTGTTCCATGGCTTGTGTCCATGAAACCCACCATTGGTGGACAGTGGGGCCCCTGCCTGTACTGCTGTCCCCAAACACCCCTTGTCCCCCTAGTTCCACTATGGACAAAAGTTATTTTTTAGTTATTCTCCTTCCAACAGATCTTTTCCCTGCTTTCTGCCTGGCACAGTCCCCTGAGCTTTGGCTTTTCCGTTTGGAGACTTCAGGGAGGAACATCCCTTTGGGAGCTGCTCTGCACCTGGCTGCTCCATTTGGCTTTTTTGTTCCCTAAAATCTCCTTTTAGCTGTTTTTCTCCTTTTTTTTCTTTCTTTTTTTTTTTTCCCCCCTTCCCTCTCTCCCCTACCGAAGAGACAGCACCTTCTGCAGCTGTAGTGATTAAAGGGGAGGGGAAAAAAAAAAAAGCTTATTTAAAGCAGAGCCTGGCAATATAAAATAAGGTGTGGAGGTGATGAATGATCCCGGGGTACATTAAAGCAGGGGCTGGCATTTTCGACATCGCTCCTACTCGCGGCGTGTTTGAGCACTTCGGAGCCCGGCTGTTTTGAAACGCTGAGCATCCGCCCCTGGGCCCTAATTCGGGCAAGTTTAAAAACGTCCCCTGGGATTTAGGCAAGTTGTTGCTGTTTTCCCCCCCTCCTGAAGCCCCGGGTGCCGCCGTACGGATGCGGGGCTGGGAGGGGACAGGAGGACAAATCCCACCCCGGGCTCGCTCCGCCCTCCCGGAGGGTGAGGGGATCAGAGGATGGCGCGGAGGTGGGGAAAGCCTCCCTGGCTTTTAAATGCTTTTTAAAAGCTCTTGGAAGCGTATTCCCAGCTTGGCTGCGAGAGGCAGTCAGCAGAAAGGGAGGAAAAGAACAGAGCTCATTGCATGCGACTACCAGGGCAGGTGCAGGGAAATTATGCATTTTTCCGGACTGGCTTATTCCCTTCTGTGTATTAAACATTATTTTAATATTCGAGTGACAATGTTTTATAATTAAGCCAAATGTAAGAGATGGAGCACACTGGAGAGAGCTCTGCTCGGTGTGGGGAGGTGAGGAAGGTTTTCCACCTGCTGCCCAGGATTAACCCCAGGTTGCAGCATCCTCCTGGCAAAAGTGCGGAGCTTGGCTCTGGAATGCCAACACACCCCCGTGCTTCGGCAAGGAGAACCTTTAACTCATAAAGGTTGTAATGTTAATACAGAAGAAAAGCCTTTTAAAAAATTACATTAGTTCACAGACATCTATTGAACTCATGAGGGGAAATCTAGCCCCTGAGAGATAGAAACTAAAGAGCTGAGCCATAAACCAGTATGATAACATCCTTATTATAAGATGCAAATTAAGGGGCCCAATTCACTTTAAAAAAGCATTATGAGTATTTAATTTTTCTAGTGGGAATATCTCTGAAGTTGGCCTGTGTGTGGTTTTTTTGTGCTGTGTACTTAAAATAAAAAAGAATAAAGTAAGTCAGGCCACGAAGCAGCTGCTGAAGGCAGAGTTGAGGATGCTGAGTGGGGTTTGGGTGTCAGAGGCAGGAGCTTGTGCTTATGGAGGGCAGGAGAGGATGTGTTCACACTGGATTCGAATGAGGAGCCCGTGGCTAAAGCCAGGAGCATTGCAGTGGGGTTTCAGTGGTGTAAAACAGGGGCAGAACCTGCCCTGGGCATTGTTTTTAAGTGTTTCATCTCCAGAGCAGCTGGCTGGGTCCCTGTGCATCTCAGTTGTGACAGCAGTGCCCTGCAGGCTGAGGAGAAGCGCTTGGTTGAGATCCCGTCTGTGGTTTTGGATTTTCTGGACAACCTGCTCCTTGTCCTTGGTGTTGTATCTCCTTCTGGGCTGCCATAATGCTGCCAACAGCGTTGTTGGTCATAGGTTATAAAAAACATACAGTGGCAGAGGGATCATGGGCTTTTGGGTGCTTTGCTTGTGGCACTTCTTCACAATGGGAGTGATTTGAGGCTTAACCATATTTGCTGAGTTTGGGTTTTTTTGGCCATTTCTTGTTTCCTGGAGCCTTTTTAAATTATTTTATTTATTTTTTTCCTCCCCTCTGAAACTGAAAGATGGTGTAATCACTGCTCTTGGCTCTGCCCTTGCTGTTTGTCAGATGCTGGAGGTTAAATTCTCGAGCCAGGAGAAGGACTTGACACGCAAGGTGGGGACAGCTGGGATTAAAAAAAAAAAAAGAGAACCTCTGAGTGCTGGGCCCACTCTCTATCCAGCTTTAGAGTTGAAAGGTCAGGACTTTTTCAAAAAGCAGAGAAAAGGTGGTACCCTCATTTCACATCCTTAAAGACAAAAGGGCTGGTTCAGCTGGAGCCATTGGGAGCCTGGAATTGTCTTTTCAAATGCTGAAAATAAAACAAAAGCCCTACCCTGGAAGATTGCTTTTCAGAGGGGCATTATACTGCTCTCCTATGTAATGTGCAAACATCATGGGCTGAGTAAAAATAGGGAGACCAGGTAAATATGTTCATTTGAAACCCAGGGATTAGGTGATTTTATTTGTTTTGCAGTGCTGTAGAGTATCTCTCCAGCTGTGGGGATGAAACTGGGATGGGGGCCCTGCAGTGTGACTTTGGGGTTGGACTCTGTTCCCCCACCTTAACTGCTGCCTGGGGTTCAGGGCATGAAATAATGGGGTTTTCCCAAGGTTGGGTTAATCTGTTAAGGAAAATCGTGGTCTCCAGTTGGACACCAACAGCTGAGCTCGGACAGGGTCTGAGCTGTGCATTGAAAGCTGTTTCTCATCCCAAGTCTGTCTCCTTATCCTCTTTCTGGCAGTTGAAGACTTGTTTCCAAACCACTGTTTACAAGAAATATTGCTGCTTTTTAAAGCAGCACTGATGCCCCCAGCCAGCAAAGACCATAAAATGCTGGTGGGTAATGCTTGTGTCAGGCACTGGGCCGGCCAGGCCCTGAGAAACAGACTCCTTGCTTTGAGGGATGTTTTTTAAAAAAAAAAAAAAAAAAAAGAAAAGAAATCCTGTAACCCTTTTATTTTGTTTAAGAATCATAAATTCAGCAGGTAACAGGGCCAGTGGTCCAGCTGGGCAGCTGTATGGGGCCATAGGTTAGTTAGGCTGGGAATATTTACGGGGCTGTGCTGGCCAGACACGCCGAGGGGGAGCTCAGCACTTGTTGCAAACAAGTATTAAACACCTATTTAAAAAACCCCCAACAACCAAACCAACCTTTTCTGCTAGAGCAGGGTAACTCTCCCAGAGATCCATAAAAAGAGGCGTTTTGAGGAGTGTTTTTCCTCCGCCTCCTCCCGAATCCGCGTAGGAGCACCTGGAGCATCGTGTGTACACGCGTGGCCAAAAATTATCCGGCTGTGGAGACAGATGGGAATTTCACTCGTCATTTACAAAGTGAACTTTTGTGGGAAGGTGAAGGGTAAACATCAGGACATTATAAAGCCTTTGGACAAACCTGGCTATAACTCTCCACGCAGCTTCCAAGCTCGCTGTGCGCCCCCTAAACCTCCCTCTCCCCTCAGTTATTTTTTAGGAGCAGGCGCCTCGTAAATCCTTCTGACCCGGATGCTTTATCAGCCCCCCCCAGCTTCTCCCTGCAAAACCACGGTGTGGGTGGTGGGGGGGGAACATCTGTGCAGGGGATATCCTCCCGCTCCCGCCGCTCCGCAGCCGGCCGCTACTGCCACCGGGAAGGCAGTTGTGGTTACGTGGCCCTTTAGCTGCGAAATGAGGAAGGATGTTCTTCCCCATGGCTTGCAATTACGGCGTGGAAGGGAACAACTGTGTCTCTGCGTCCCACACCAGATTTCACTCCCCTGCAGCCGGGCTTGAGATAAGGGGTGACGTGTCAGGGAAACAAAAACCCCGCCGGCGAGCGAGTTATGAAAGTGATTGTAAAACCTCCCCGGGAGATTCGGTGCAGACCTGTGCCCGTGCGTGGCTCTGGCACCCCTTGGAAATAGCGTTTAATATCACGTGGCACCTTGTTTTATAAAATAAAACAAAAACAACAACAACAACAAAAAACTCAGCTGCCCTTCGTGCCTCGGTTGAAGCGGTTGGGAATGCGCAGCCCTAAATCCAGCCTCCCTCTTTAAGCCTGGAAAGTCTTTAGCTTTTGGGAGTAGGTGGTGTGTTTGTGTCTCGCACACTGGTGTTTCCACCAGCAAAGCCTAGAAAGGCCCCGGGATTAGCACCAGTGGAGGGCTGGCCTCTCCCAGAAGCTAGGCTGCTCTGTCACTGGGAATGCTCTGGAAGGGCTGCAGGGAGGGTTTATCCAGGTTGGAGTGATGCCCAATATCTGGCTTGCCATCACTCCAGAGATGGCTCCCAGTCTGGCTTGACTGCAGCTCCTTGGGAGGTGCCGTGGGGCTGGATGAAGCTGGAGTGTACTCTCTCTGTGTGTTTGAGGTGGTTGGGGATAACGAGAAATAAGGAATGATTGATTTGCAGCAGCACAAGTGGCTGCCTTGTGCCTGGTTATGAGTGCTCCCTCCTACTCGTGGGCTGCCTGCAGTGGATCAGCTGGGCAAGGGCTCCCAGATACATCCAGCCACAGCAAGAGTCTTTCCAGGTATGTTTTCTTTTCCTTTGGAAGAGTGTGGCAGGGGTCCTGCTCAGGACAAGATGTCTTTCCAGAGGTGCTTCTCTTTGTACCTCCCTTACACCTTACCATGAGGATGATGCAAGGTCTGATTTTTTTTTTTTTTTTGTTCTTTTTCACCTGCTCCAATAACCCCTGGGGCTGGAGCTCTGCAGACCAGGGCCAGCTCAGTTCTCCTTTCACACATCCCTATGTTCTTCTTTAAAGGAAGAGACTGAACCCCTCTCTGAGTTGCACTTGTGTGGATTTAAGAGGAAGCCTCAAAATCAGTGAACAGCCTTAAGAATTGGTGGGACTTCTGGAAATTGCTGGTTGTTTTTTTTTTTTTATTTTAACACTGCTTCTTGCACTGCAGTGAGAAGGTAGAGCTGAATCCCCCCTGGACAGGGAGGTGCAGCCAGGAAAGGGATGATCTTTGCCAATGGCCCTGGCTGGGATGTGCTGCTCCTGCACCAGGAGCCCCCTGTGGCTGGGGCCCTTCTCCCCACACTGCTTGGCAGGTTTTGCCATGACTCACTGGAGCCCGGGACAAGGTGGGGTGATTTCTACCAGATCAGGATTTAGGTGGATTGGCAAAGGGCTGTGGGAATGCTTTTAAGGTGTCTTGTTGCGCGTTTGGATTTTTTTTTTTAATCTGTTTAGTTTTGCTGAAAGCAGTGTCAGGCTCTCCTGCTCTGCCTTTGCCCCACAGATAAGTGAAGAAGGGTTTGGGCTGCTGGAGGTGCACTTTTATCCACTACCTGCATCCCACCCTGGACCTCTGCTCAGCATCTCTCCTCCTCCTCTGCCCACCCATCCCTCAAAACCACTCCCCTTCTCCAAAGAGGTCAATGGGCTCCCAGTGCACCACCATTTCCTCCCTCCTCATGGGGTACGTAAGTGATGGGAATCAACTCACACTTACATAGGTATTGCCATGCTTGAAATAATAAAAATAACAGAATGGCAGTTTCTTTGTAACACACGTAGGAATCTTTCAAGGGTCGAGTTCCAAGGCTCGTGGAGAGATAAATAACAAGCAGTAACTAGATGCACACACTGTATTGCTCTGAATTGCAGGAGGTTTTTGCAGCGGAGAGTGAGGGTCTGCAGCTGAGAAGCTGCTTTGCATTTGTGTTACTGTTATTATTTAATGTGCATTAATCACTGCAGCCCCAGCCCTGCCAATGCCAGGAGATCGCCCACCCAGAGTCGAGCCTGGCTGTGCCTCCTGGTACCTCCCTGCTGCAGATTGAACACCTTGCACCACCAGGCTGGGCTAAATGCAAGGTTTTGTGGCACTGGTTCCCATCGGGATTACTTATCTGCATGGGATAGGCCCGAGGGCAAACCGTCCTGGCACTCCATCAGTGCTTTCCTACGTGCGCTTCTGGGAAGTGGGGGGACAGCCACATGCATGACCTGTTCTTCTGGCCTCTCCTCAATCACATTGCAGCCTCGGGTGCATTTTTAGCTCCTCTGAAATATTTTGGGGGTGTTTTTTCAAATTAGTGCCTTCTCTTTTTTCCCCTCCTTTGACATGTCCGAACTATTTCATCCCTTTCTTAGTATTGACACAAAAATGCAGCTGGGAAAACACTGAAGCTGTTTCAACAACTGCTGTGCTAAGAAGTAAAGTAAACCAGAAAGTAGTTACTACACTGAGAGCTTCCTCTTTAAATCAGCTTGGGGGGGGGGGGGGCAAGGGGGGAGAAGTGAGAGTCCTTGGTAATTAGATTGTCTCCCTCATCCTAATTGCATTACCAATAAATCAGCTCAGAAGATCTGTTTCTTTTTAAGTTTTCTTGAATTTAGCCTTTGTCTGAGAACCTTGGAACAACAGAGCTGCAGTAAATATGATTAACCTGTAGTTAATGACCGGGGTGTTTTGGCTCTGCCCTGTGGACGCTCAGCCTGCCGTGGTCAACCATGGGTCTCTCGGAAAGCAGCCCCCCTGCCAAACCAAGGGAGTGGGGCAGCTTGAGGGGCCAGTGTGGTGAGCCTGCTCCCTCATGACCAGCATTGTTTCAGGCTTTACATTCAGGGATAATTTGGCAGCTCGATGGAAAAAATTAACTTTTCCTCAGCATGGCTTTTCCTTCTGCTCTTTTTTTCCCCCCCCGTCTGGTTCCAGGGTTGCTAAAGGCTGGGGAGTTTTAGTTTGGCAATGCCTCTTTTAATACCTTCTATAATTCCAGAGTCCCAAATGCCTTTAAGCCGTGATTAAAGCAGATGTATGTTGTATATTTTCTTTTTTGGAAGAAGGGAGGATGTTTAGTTGATATACAATTATGTGCTGGCTCTGTGGACTGCAGAGGGGCGTGGGGAGAAAAGAGAGCACAAGCCAGGAGAAGTGAGGATGAAGAAAAGGTATCCCAAATCAGTGTGGGGCGTCCCCTTCCCCTTAACTGAGCTCAGGACAGGTCTCATTCAATAGGAGGTGAGCACTGAGGGCTTTTTGGTGACCTTCCACCGAAATCCTGTGCTGTTGAAACCTGGTGGTTGCACAAGAGGTGGGGCAGTGATGCCCGGCATGAGGTACCACACCTCGGGAGTCCTGGTGAGCCCCTAAGAGGTCACAGCTCCCAGTTTATTAGAAAATTCAATGCTGATGGTTCAAAAAAATTAACCCTTGGTGAACACTGTAAGTTCTGGATTGAAGGAGTTTGTTCTCCCCACTGCTCGACTCAATCTGTGCTTTGCAAGGCTTTATTGATATCATGCAAGAATTTCTACTGGGGAATGATGAAAAGAATCAGTGTGTTGATAGCACAGTCACCTTCAGCTGGAAAAGTGAGCTTATGTCCCCAAAACACAACTCTTGGATGATTTTAATTGGGAAACTTGTGGAGAAGGGACACTGGAGCATGCTGTCTCCATTAGTGAGCCAAGGGTGATATCAGCACTTGCTGGGGCTTCGCTGTCCTGTAGGATCTGACCTGGGTGGGCAGAACTTGCTACAGGTCACAGGCTTCACTGACAGCCCCAGGGATGGGCCAGGAGCCATCCTAGGAACAGCTAAGATACGTGGACAGAGAGGGAGAGGATGGAGGAGACAAATTTACATCCTTTAGGATTCAGAAAGCTGTCCCACTAATCACCTTTGTGCTCAGACAGCATTCAGGGCTGCCCTGCTTGGCCAGGGGTGTGAATTGCCTTCAGCTGTGGCCACGCTGATCGTTCCTTAATTGCCCTCAGGTGGGGCACCCCGCCCACTTCTCCAACTGCTGTCCTTGTTCCGAGGGCCACGAGGCACTTGATAAAGGCACAGGCCAGCAGCAAGTTTGGGAGTAGAGGGCTGGAGATGGGCTTGGAAGGAGAAGCAGCAAGTTGTGCTCCTCGGGTGAGAAGCTTACGCGTTTCTGGGTTTGCCTCGATGCTCTGTGTATATCCTAGAGGGTCCCCTGCACTGAGTGAGCTGTGACTGTGTGGGGTACTGGGGCTTCTGCAGCCTCCTGCTTGCACCTGAGCTGGCTTTGCGTCTTTGCCTGGACTTGGGAGGCGCTGCCTGCGGCCTTCATTTGCATTTATCTGGCTCAAAAAGCCTTTGGGATTGTGCAAGGTCGGTGCTTAGAAGTGCCAGCTTTCCGTGGGTACCCGGCAGGCTCTGGGTACAGGGGAGCAAAGCTGTGCTGCTTTGGGAGAAAAGAGGGGATGTCCTCGCTGAGCTTAGAGACGATGGAGGCTTTTATGAGGTACTTCCAGCTGAACTTCCCTCGTGCACCATGCTGAGCCTCGGGTGGCACCTCGACTCCACTTGCTCATCTGTGTGATCGCCTTGGATCATTCCTGATGGAGAGGATGGGACATCCACCAGGGAGCTGCTCTCCGTGGGAAGGTGAGTGGTACCTGTGCCTGCTGCTCTTCAAAGCACTCCTGCCTTTAAGACCGTAGCTCTTTGTAAATACACATTATCTCTCGAGGATCTCCCCGTGCCCACGGTGTGGCACCTGCAATATCTATTATCTCAGAGTCTCTCCCCCACGTTTGCCAGAGGGGAGAGCTTAGTGTGGACTATGCATTAGATTGTTGGAAAGCCTCTCTGCTCCCTGGCACAACGGGCTCAGCTTAGCCCTTCATCTGAGCAAGAGAAGTATTTTGGGTGTTACAAGTGTGCAGGGTTGTGTAGTGCTGTTTTGAAGACACAGTTTTGGAGCTGGAGGCAAGGTCTGTGCTGGTTTATTCGTTGTGAGATGATGTGTAGTCCCATTTTTTTGGCAGAAATATATTTTTTTTTTTTTTTGTACCTGAAATTCATATTTTTGGGAAAGGCTGTACTTCACTGCTGCATTGGGCAGAAGGCTTTAAGTTTCTGGCAGGTTTGTCTTGGGGATTTGAAGCTCATTGGAGGTCCCTAAGTGCTGATAAACTAAAAAATTCACCAAAATATATTGCTTTGAAACAGCAGCATTTCTTGGAAGTGCTGAAAGGGAGGGAATGCTCAACCTCTCTGATGGGCAGCTTTGTACCCCGACTGGTGTTTCTCTCGCTGGTGAGTCAGGGATGAAACCACGACAGGCTAATTCCTCTTTACCTTGGGGAAGTAGCAGGGACCTTGCAGAAGCAAATGTGGTCACTGAAGATCAGGTTGTAAAAGAACTGCTGGATTTTGCTGTTGAAATGGCCTCTCCCCCCTCCTGCAAGTGGCAGGATGGGGCTGGAGGAAGGTGGGCAGGAGGATTTGGAGCTGAGGGACCTCCACAGCTGGTCCTGCCTGTAACTGGTGGATGAGAGAAAGTGCAGGACATACTGGTCCTGCACCAAAGCCACACCAGCTCCTCTGGTCCCACCCTCTCCTTCTGGTCCCACCCTCTCCCTTGGCTTGGCTCCAGGCAGGACACTCAGCCCAGGGGATACATTTTCTTCCTTTTTCCTCCTCATGGAAGCAGTGGGATAGGCTTATCCAGTGCCACCAAGTGTATGTCTGGGGTCTGCTGAGCTCAGGCCACGTCTCTTGGGTCGCAAGGGTCTGTCCAGTATGCATGGTGTCCCCCCCCATCCCCTGGTGGGGTGACAGGGGGGACCCTGTACTTGGACACACCACAGTCCTGTTCTATCTCCCCCACAAACCACCTTCCTCCCCTCTGGAAATGCCAGCAAAGGTCAGCTTTATACATTTTTTTTTTTTTTTGGCAAACCCATGCTACAACTGGCTAGACTGGTTTGAAAATGCCCGGTGGCAGCTGCGGTCTCGTGCAAGCTTGTTTCAGGATTGCCTCTCCCAGGGAATGAGTCACTCACCAGGACTGTGGCTTTGCACTGTTAGGTGTCTGTCCCGCTATACACCCACCCAGTGCATCCCAGCTTCCTCTGTTGTGGTCCTGCCACGGCCAGTGGTGGCCCGAGGTGTAGTTGGTGTTGTTACTTGGAGAAAACATAAGGATATCTTGAAGTTATTTTGGCTACTCCTTCCATCTGTGGCACGGGGCACAGGGCTTTAGCTTTTGAATAACCCCAGCAGCCAGGACTGCAAGATAAAGGCTTATCCATTAAAACATCATCCTTGACTCCCGTGGACCCGGAGCCGCGCTCATCAGTTCTTGTTTGAGCGATTAAGGATTGTGCCATTAGTCTGCTGCTTAATGAATATTGAAATGCTGTCTGGAAATGAAAAGGCATCTGTTTTCTGCGGCACAAACAAAGCAGGAATATTTTCCACTTAGAGGTATGGTCCCCTAAGTGTTGGGTGTCACCCCACTGGAGCTCCGGCGACGCCCTCATCTTTGAACTGAGCGGAGAAGTGGGAATCTTGTGGCTGGTAATAGCGAGGCCATTATTTTAAGGATACAAATGTTTAATGTACAATAACGAGTCACATAATGAATGTCCAAATGAGTGATGTTTTCTTCAGTTTCACATTCCCAGAGGCGCAGGAAGTATTGGTCACTTTGACATGGAAAGCAGTCAGGCAATTACGCTGGCGCGCTCCGAAAGGAGGAGATTTTTATTTCATAAGGAGAAACTTGAAGGAAGGCCCAGAACTCCCTGCGCTTCCTGGTTGCTGCTCTGAATTCAATTTGCCTCCACTCCATGTTAAAAAGGGATGTGGGGTTTGGGGCTGTATTTAACTGTGAGCTAGAGTTGGTTCTTTGGAAGCGAGGAGGGAGGGAAGGAGAGCAGGAAGGCATCTCTGAAAGGTTTCTTCTTTCCATGGAAAGAAAAATTGGGATTAATGAAGCCTGGTTGCCCTTTGTAGCAAGGGGGATGCCGTGAGGGGTGGAGGTGGGTACCACCAGCCAGGAGCAAAGCTGGCTTGCCCGAGGTGGGACATGTGCTTGCCATGTGCCCATGGATGTGCAGGTTTGGGTGATGATCTGACCACCACCACTGTGTTACCGAAAGTCCCTGTGGCTTCAAGGGTTTTGCCCAGCAGCTTTCAGTACCCTCTTTTCTTTTTTTTTTTTTTTCTTTTTCTTATTCATAAATAAGTTAATGAGAGAAGCTTTGCAAGATATTTTGAGAGCTTAGGAGCTAAGGCTCGTTTTCTTCCCTTTCTGAAATTTGTGGGAAAGCAGTACCCTGTCATTTTAGGTGGGCAGCATCAATTAATTATTTGTCATAGTACAGGCAATAAAACCTGGGTAATTTCAGTGAGGTTAGAAAATGAATCTCGTGCATGTGTGTGCCGGGGAGGCCTCAAATGTTGCCTTAGAAATAAAAGTTTCAGTGTTCCAAAAAAAAAAAAAAAAATTCCAGGTTTTATCTATTTTACCGAAGGCTAAAACGAATTCTTATGTATATTTTATAAGAATATTTGTTTTGTGTTTAGCCCAGCATTAAGGATACTTTTTTCTTAATAAGCTCATGTCAGAGCTCCTGTAACTGTAGCCCGAAGGACGTGTTTTGTGAAAATGAAAAATGAACATATTATTTACCTATCAATACTAAGCAAGGTTGATCAATGCAGACCAACACTGCCCCCCCCCCACCCCCAGCCTTTCCCATTCCCACTGTGACGGGAGGAGGGTTGCCCTGTCTGAGCAGTGCTGGGACTTTATCTGTAATATGGAGCTTTCAACCACTGGGCCGACAAAATGCCTCTCTGACAGCCAAGCCATTAATTACCATCATCTGAGCCTAATTCATTCATCCCTTTCCCTCTCATGCAGAGGGACAGGGAGGGCTGAGGGCACTTGGGGAAACATAGGCATGATTCCATATTCGTTATGCGGCGAGCGCTGCCTGCGACTTTGTTGGTTGCAGTGGCTTTAATTGAATTGGCTTGCCAATAAAGCTGTTGTCATTCAGTAAGTGAATTTGTTGTACTACTCGCACCACAGCTGCTGCATACAACCAGGCATTTCCTGAAGGCAAGCCAACCTTGTGCTACCCTGGCTGGAGGGTTTTTTTTTTTGTTTTTTTTTTTTGTTTTGCTTTTCCCCAAAACTCATCCGTAACGTGCTGTGAAATATCCTTTAGGTGGTGTTTCCCCGTCTGGGAACCTCTTGCAGAGGTTCTTCACAGCCCCAGAAAGGGGTGGCTGTGAGCTGGGTGCTGGTTATCCATCAGGGTGTGGGACTGGCTGGTCAGACCGTGTGTTTTTCCAATTAATGGGCTCTGACCTCCATTACCCGGCGCTGGTGCTGATAGAGCATCATTGTTCCTTGCAGGAAAAATAAATACAGAATATGACAGACAATATATTTTGTTAGTCAGGAGCTTAGAGTCCCATTAAGAAGTCTGGCAATATTGATAAAATAAAGCAATATTAGAAGAGGCATTTATTATGGGGATATGTAGGCTGTTGGGCCAAAACATACTCCAACTTTCTGCAGTTTATAAAACGTTAGAGAAGGAAAGGGGGGGGGACTGCTTGATTTATGGCAGCTGTAAGTGATGCTGAGATGAAGTAAAATATCCAGAGGTCTGAGAAAGCATTACTTTTGTGTTTTAACACGTGGCATGAGTGTATATGTGGAGAGTGGTCCACGAGGCAGCTCAGTGGTGGTCGAGGACCAGCACTTCCCACACAAACACCTCATCCTTCTCATGGGGAGCTGAGATGCAACCCCTCATCTGAATGCTACCTCTACCTCTTTTCTGTGCCAGGTCAGAGCAAAAACCCACATTTTTACACCCCCCAGAAAGGAGAGGAACAGATCTGGATCTGTTTCAAGACACTGTGGTTAAGTCCCAACTCCAACTGGGATGAATTACTTTTTCCTGGTGCTGTGCTGAGCTGGGGGAATTACCCCAGAAAGAAGTTTTCTTCAGAGATTTTTATTTTTTTAATAACCTCATAAAACTTTGCATTGAAATCCAAGTGCATTCCATCAGATTTATGCTTATTGTGGATTATTTTTAACACATCCAAAATATGAGTAGGTTGGGTATTTTAAATTTTCTGCTCAAACTGATCACACTCAGCTGGATGTGGGGGCTGAAGTAATATTATGAGCGTTGATCCTAAGTTTGAAGAGAACCTGGAAATTAGGTGGTTAAATAGTACCTGAATGCCAATTTCTAGACATTCAAAAGCTAAATTTTTCCCCATGTAGCCTCATGTTATTTGAGTAGTAACTTGTGAAGAAAAGCCTAAAATTGCTTGATAATGGTAAAACTTTCCTCAACTTCAGTACCAGTGGAGGGAGCTTGTGATGGGCACCTGTGGACATTAGTGCTGGGAGCCTGCATGTACAGATCTGTGGAAGTGGTTTTGGCAAAGGCTGCAGTATCTATTTCCAGCCCAGGAAGAGTCCATTTTCCTGGTGCATTGGGAATAAAAGTATATTGGGTATAAAGCTGGAGGACCTTCAAGTATTTGGCTTGTCTCATCTTTGTGGGCCATCAACTCTAGGAGTAGAACCACTATAGGAACTGTCCCACTGATGTCTGTGCGACCGTTATCTTTTTTTTTTCTGCTCAGTATTTCCTGGGATATTTCCTAGAAATTGATCTGCAGCTCTAGGAAACACCTGTGTGGTCAACAGAGATCCATCAGCTAAAGTGCCTGGTGTTGGGCAACACATCTGGAGTCGTGGGGCGGTGAGGGTGTATCAGAGGATCTGTTGGTGAAGGCTGGGATTTTAGGGCAGGAATCCAAAACAGCCACCTCTCCTAATGGATTAGGGGTGATGCTGGGTCCCTCAAACGTTCCTGCTGCACCAAACCTCACAGGTTTGGGTGTTCATGGCACGGGATAACCCTTTGGGTTGGAGCACTGTCTGCTGGAGCTTCGGGTCCACTGGGGGCAATGGGGATGGGGAAATCTTAATGGTGAATAACCTGTGGTTTAGGTTAGTCCAAGTAACCCAATTTACTGCGAGCACTCCCCTTCGAGCAGTAACGCTCTGTAAGTGGCTGTGTCAGTCAATTATAGACTTATGGGAGCCAGCAACTTCTTTTTCTCCTATCATCTCTTCCCACCACTCCCCAAGCCTCTGCCAGAAAGGCCAAGCCCCATGACAGGAAGCACACATCAACCTTGGTACGTAATGGCAAGGGGCCAAGGTAAAAGTTCTGGATAACTTCATCTTGTCTTTTCCTTTCCTTGGGTATAATATTAATGTGTGTGGAATGCAACTGCACTACTATTTAAAAAAGGAGAAAAAAACCCCCAAACAACCAAACCCAAACTGATAAGGGTTTTTGTATGCCTGTATTCCCAAAGCTATTAGAAATAAATTTTCAGTACTAAGAGCCATGTAGTTCTCAATTAGCAGCTAATCAAGTAGGCTCTTCTTTATTTAGTAGGGTTATGTTTTTCTTAATTCTTCTGTGCCCTCCACATTCATGGTATAAGAAAATTGTGCAGGCATGCTGGCCTTTCTTTAGAATGAGATTTCTGTACAGAAAACACAAAGAGTAATTTTTCAGAGATTGAGTTGAATGACTGGGAGAGCAATAATGTGGAGAAAGCAGATTCAAGTGGAAGGGAACTGGTCACTGAAACCAGACCCTGGAAGCGCCCTAAATATAGGTTTGTAGAAGGCCAATGTTTATTTTTCTGTCTCTATGCCAGGCACTGCTTTTGCCTTTAAGTTTAGTAGGGCTGGAAAAGCAAAAGTCCATCTGGAAGCATGTCAGGAAGGCAAATGGAATTTGGTGAATGGTCAAAATGTGGTTAAAATCTGAGGGGTTCTCACTGAACTCTGAAATAAGTTTCACAGAATTGTAGAATGGTTTGTGTTGGAAGGCACCTTAGGGAACATCTCTTTCCAACTCACCTGCCATTCAGCTCATGGACAATACAAGTTTGAAAACTTAAATTTCATGTTCCAAGTTTGCTTCATAGTAACCTATGAAAAAAACCAAACAAAACAACCAAACAAGAGAAACAACTGAGTGTGAGGGAACTTTGAAGTCACTGGGGGGGGGAAAAAACCTGAGAAATTCCATTAAGGCTCATGAACACCCAAATCTTGTAAAAATTAACTCGTGTCTTGCCCAGCTTGTGATACAGGGCACTGGTGGGACGTGGCTCCTGGTGCCAACCAGTCTTCGTGTCTCTGCCAGCCACAGGAGGGCTTGGATCCTCTGCACCCAACCCTTTGCTGGCTGTTGCAGGTGTAATTAACTGCGTGGGTGGTAAAATGGCCCAGGGCTCCCCGTTTGCATTTTGTGCAACTGGAATGTACCCTCCTTGCTCGGGTAACACGGCAAATAAAATCCTACCAGGGCAGCGGCGGGTGTTGATGAGGAGTTTTGTAACAGCATGAGAATGGGTTTTATGACGGTATATCGCTTGCTGAGACTGCAGGGCTGGTGCAAATACTCTATTAAGGGAAGGCTTTTGTGAAGCTCTGCACCCCTTTTTAAGAGGTTTACGGCTTGCCGAGCCATCGTCTGCTGTGTGAAAGTCGGGAGGTACGAGGCTTGAGAACTGCCTCGTGTCGCAACGGGCACGGAGGTACCCGCAGCTGGAGTTATGGGGCAAGATCCCAGCCCTGCTGGAGCCCAATGCCTGCACAGGGGACACCAGCCTGGGCTTCCCCAGGGCTGTTCTGTGACTCTGCCTTGGGTTTCCTTGGCACGAGCAGTTTCTACCTCCAGCACCCGGACTTGCGCTCTTGCACCGCTCAGATGTGCGTGCCCCTGCTGTGCACTAAATCAAGCAACCTCTTTGCATCTAGGATGAGTACTTGAGCCTTTTTTCTTACCTTAGGGTGCTGCTGTAAGGAGGTTCAGCACATATGTTGTGTCAGGGGTCTTGGCTGTTGCAACCCTGGCCTGTGTCGCAAGGGAGAGCCGAGGGGGTCCCTGCTGCGCTCCCAAGAAGCTGGGATTAGACCTTCCCTGAGCTGTCTGTGTGACCCAAAATGCAGCCTGAGCTTCAGTGGGTCGAAGCTTCTGGCTCTAAAGGGTGAAGCAAAAAGCCAGGTACAGGTGGGAGGGGACCAGTCGAGTCGGAGGCTATACCCTCTGACAGGTTTGAGTTCCTTTGCAGCATCTTTGTGGGCTTGGTGATTTCAAGGCTCTCCGTGTGCCAAGTTTTATCTGCTTTCCGTGGATTGTCTCTGCTCTTGTGTAGTTTTATGGAGGAGAGCTCTGGGATAATTTAAATACTTTGATTTTTTTCGAAGCACTTTTTACACCTCACAGCTTCCTGTGGGCATCTCCCCTTCCTCCTGGGCAGTGCAAGGACCAGCTCCTTGTATCTTAGCTGGTAGAAACTCTCTATCAGAGATTACTTTGTGCATGGCAGAAGACATTGTTTGACACCTCCTGTGGCCTTAAAGGCACTGGTCAGAGCTTGAAGCGTCTTCCAGACGTACAGGTCATCCTGGTTGTTTTTCAGTCCCCTGTCCAATGGACTTGCTGGTTAGGAGATACTGTTGTTGCTGCAAACAGGGAGTTCTACAACTGAGACCTGGGTTTTGCTGGAGGATATCTGGTATTCTCCCCAGTGGTAATCTGGGTTTGATGCTCTGCAGCTCAGTTTGGGACAAGCCCTTTCAGAGTGGATGTTTGCCTTTCTCCAGGAGGTGGACTTAAAGGTCTGAGGGAAGCCTTTGCATAGCTGTGCCCTGTGACAGTAGCTCTTTTTTTTTGTATTTGTATAGAGATTATGCACTGAGATCCTGATCAAAAACCCCATGAAGTAGAGGAAAATCTTCCTGCTGGCTTTATTGGGCTTTGCTCCAGCTCTGCAGGGACAGAGTCCAATGAAATCAGAAGTCAGAACCTGCAAAAATGTGCAGGTGAGATGCAGAGATTCTGAAATTAGCTCTAGACAAAAAAGGAGGGGAGAAAAATAACCACCCCAAACCTAACAAAATGTGACACAGGTGCTTTTCTGAAACTTTCTCTTCTGTTTATTTCAAAGTACTGTGTAAATGCTGTTTCAGTATCACCAGGCTTATTCATGGAGACAGCAGTTGCTCTGCACAATTAATTTTCAGGCGAGCCACTTCAACTTGCTTGTGAGCACCGGGAAGGGAGGATATTCACTTTAAAGCAGCTGGCCTGTGAGAAATTCACAATGATGAGAAATACTGTGGAGCTGGGAGTAAGACGGATTACAGTGCTTTACTGCAAACCTCTGCACAGGCTGGATATTGCCTCTCCTAGTCCAGTGTCTGCCTGCAGCTGGAATTACTAACACACAGTTACTTGTCCAGGGCTAGATCGGTGTGCAGTGGAAGCACGGGCAGCTGCAGCAGTTTTATGGAAGTTGAGAGATGGTCTAGATTTACTGTGGAATGACCAAAATCCAGTCACAGGCCCGAGAGCATTCTGCAAGGCACAGAAAGCATCATTAAGCTCCTGTTGCTGTGGAGGATCACAGAGCACGGGAGGGGAGGAATGTGAATTGCTCCATGGTCCTGGCTTGAACCTGAGCATCCCAAATCTGATACAGCTCCACACACACTCGCCTGCCTCCCTCCTGTCACTGCTGGGCTGAACAAGTGCGGACAAACCCTGCCTCCAGCTGCTGCCAAGCTTCTCCAGCTCTTTCCACCAGTTTGCCCAAGTGCTCAGGCGATAAGATTTGTCCTGCCCTGTTTTTTTTGCAAAGGGATTTGGCGATTGCAAAACATGTCACATTATTGACTGGAAGTTGTTACCATCTGGTGGCTGTTTCGATGGTCTGGTACTAATGAGTAGGTAATCTCAATCGAGTTTCCAGGGGACAGCTGTCCCCTCTCGCTTTCTTCCTCACGATCATACACATCATCATTGCACTGGACACTAATTGGCGTTCTTATTTGCAAGGATGAGTTACAAGCAGCCATGGAAGCGCTTCCCACAAGAAATGGGGTAATAGGAGGAAAACTGCCTTCCCAGCAGCTGCCTCGTGTTTCATGTGCAGAAAGGATGTGGAGTTTTTAGCGGTGTTATACAAGCCTTACACACTCTCTAAAGAAGGAATCAAAGGACGTGAGCTGTTGCAGATGAAGCAAGACGAAGAAAAACACGCTGCTATCCCTTTGGCTTATTTCCTAACCCTCCCACCAATCAATAGGTGCCTGCTCCAAAGTGCCTTGTCTTGTAAATGCATGCCCAGAAAATGCAGCTTAAAAAAAAAAAAAAGAGGTCTAGTGCATATTCAGAGTTGTGATCAGGTGGAAGCTGTTTGGAGGCAGAAGCGCATAATGGTTGCTGCATTTGTGGTGGTGAAGGGTTTTGATGGTATTCAAAATGCTGTTCAAAATCATGCAAGGTTGGGTTCTGTGCTTGGAGCCATGGAGATGGGGAGATTGTTAAGGCAGGGGATGCTCCCATGCAGTGTAGGGGGGTAGGGAGAGGGCTTGAAATGGTGCAGGATAGTAAATGCTGCTCAAATGTAGCCTGAGAAGTGTCGTGGTCTCCCACCACAGAGAGGAGGAGAGTGTGAGCACAGAGTGGTTACCTTTCACTGCTGCTTCAGCACCCCTTTTCCTGCTCTCTCCCTGTGGTCCCCATCTACCTGTTTGGGGGGGGTCATTGGGACCCCATGCAAGCCCTGGGGGTCATCACAACCCCGTGCAAGCCCTCAGCTTGGGTGCAGGGTCTTCCACGCATACAGAGATCTCCAAGGGACCTGTTTGCTGAAAACCAAGGCACAACCTGAGTGCAGAGGTTACTAAAGCTTGTTTATAGCTTAGCACGTGCTCTGCTGTGGTGGAGTCGAGCTCCCCTGCAGAACCCAACTTCTAAGAGTGGAGTTCAGGTTAACTGCTCTTGCTGTACCATGTCTCCTCTCTGAGGCCTCGAGTAGTTTGTGTCTGGCTTGGACTTCCTCCCTGGCAGGTCACCCGTGATTGCAGGTGGTTATTTACACATATGTGGTTCCTCCTATCTCCCTTCTTATCTCAGCCTGTCTGTACTGACTTCAGGCTGCTCTTAAAAATCTGAGAGGAGCAGTGGTGGCTGTGGTAGTGATGTGGTGTGAATTTGTCCGAGTGAGCTTGTTTTGACTTCAGTGATGCCTCAGCATGTTGGAAACTACTCGTGGTAGCTGGACACTGGTGCGTGTGATGGGCTTTCTTTACCTAACAACAAAATATGACATTAAATATAATAATAATGGCTGTCCAAAGACTTTTTTGAGGGGGGGGGAAAATAAAAATTTGAAAGCATTCTTTTGTTCAGTTGTGGAGCAGCTTGGGGGGGGGTTAAGGCCAAAGGGGAAGGTGGGCTTCATCCTCATCATGGGCCATATGTTTTCCTAGCACAAGGCTTGATCCGTTAGGAGCCCTGCGGAGGCACGGCTCGAAGGCGTCTGCCTCGGCCACAGATGTGCACGTGGAGCAGCAGCACTGAATCACCTGTCACCCCACACTGCTGGGGTGAAAGGGGAAGCTATTTACATAAATTATTGGAGAGCAGTAAATATTATTTCGCGATATCGCATCAAGATTAACTTAATCAAACCTGATGTTAAGAGAGGCAGGATGATTTGCTTTTAGCCAAAGACACAATTAAAGAAGGTGCTTGAGGGTAAAGGAGGGTGCCTGCTTAGGAAGATTTTTATCACACAATGGGTGATGGGTTGGGAAGCTTGTAACAGAGATCTTAACTCCCTTGTGGATTTTGTAGCTACAACCCTCCTAATTTGAGCAGCTGTTGCAGTTTCAGGAAGGATAGCAGGAATGAAATGAAGTTGTGGGGGTTTTGTGGGCTTGGCTTGAAGGGAGAGATCTCAGTATTTTAAACACTTATTTCTCATTTCAAGGGTTTCTGGAGGATTGTCTCAGCAAAATTCATCCAAAGTAAAAGCAAAACACTCAATGCTTCCCGGCTGGAATGGGAATCTCCCTGGCCTCAGCTATGCTACAGGTCAAGGCTGTGCTTTTTGTTGCCTGGAGTCTGTAGAGGGTTAGTGATGTTGGAACCTACTCTTCTCACTGCTACTTTTCTCTTGGCTAATAGATCCATGTCTGCTGAATAAGATAAAAGAATATCCTGAGTTGGAATAACGTTACTTGTTTGCTAGGAATGGGTTCATCTACTAGTTAGGCAACTGGAAGTCAATGCCTTGAGTTTCCCAATGTATCCAAAGCATATAAATAATTTGTAGCTCTTCCTGATGCTTTAAGTGAGAGCTCAGTGTGTATTAGCTGGCTGAGAGAACAGAACCCATGTTTGTTTATTGCCTCTGGAGTTGGCTGCAAGGAGATCACTCTTACACAACTCCCTTAAACGTTTTCTTTACATAATTTTTATAGAAAAGTCAAGTCTGACCCATTTGGGCAATCCCCAGACGAGCGCCTTCTCCCTTTCCTTTTTGAGTGGGGCTGAGATTTCCCTCAGACTCGTATTTTTTTTTTTTAATTAAAACCCAAATTATCAGTTGGGGGGGTGGGTGGGAGCTTACACTGAAAAACCTTTGACAAGCCTGAACCGCGTCCTCTCTTTGTGCGAAGTTCCCGACAGCGTCAACGCCAGCTGGAGGAGCTGGGAAGAGTTCAAGATGCGCTCAGCGCGTTCCAGGATTAGACCCATTGTTTAAGTAAGAACACTCAATCTCACCAGCCCATCTTTACTTTCCATCCAGTCTTTCTGCGTGAAGGATATAAGAGCTTTTATTTATTTATTTTTTTTCCAACAGCTCTTTCCCTGTCCTTGCCTTCCTGGTGTTTTCGTAACCCCGCTGTGCAGGGTTATGTGGCTCCTCTCCCTGAGGAGACTCAGGTGACTGAGAGCACGGTTTGGCCCAGGATATTAATAAACTACTAAAAAAACCCCAAACAACAAACTACATCTTAATTATTTCATGTTTGTTTAGCTCAAGTGATGCAGAGCATTGGTTCTTCAGCAGCCACCTGTGGGATGCTCAGGCCTTGTCAATATTTCTATCCCTGGTTTCAATGCCTGAGTTATACAAGCATCTGCTGCCAGTTGACAAGTGATGCTCTACTGACCATTTCCAACAACTCCCACCTGTTCATGTTTGCAAAAGCAGGTTTGAAAAGCCCGGCCATGGGAAGAATAGCTTTGTAGCCAGGGCTTTTCCAGCCCTAACTTCTTTGGGAAGCTGTTGATTATTGATTTCAGAGAATAGTAGAATGGTTTGGGTTGGAAGGGACCTTTAAAGATCATCTCGTTCAAGCCCCCCATCCAGTGAGGACAGAATCTTCTTTCAAGGGCTGGTCACCTCTTAAATATTACACATTAAAGTCCAACTCTGTCAGACCTAAATACTGTAGGATTTCATTCCATTTTTAAAAATAACTGTAGGTACTTGCATCTTCTTCCCCATCTTAAAGATGAAGATATTTGTAGGTAGCACTATATTATATCTTCCTGTAATGACATCCAAGCTGCAATACAGCTTCAATAATAAGGAGATGGTGGTGAAACTGAGACTTGTGATGTCCATAGGGCCTTGGCTGGAGTCTGCCAACATCACCTTGGAGCTGAGAGCACAAGCAAGCACAGGGTGCTCTGTGTGCAGCTGTTAAAACACAGTGGATGTGCTGGTTCGTATTTGGGATTTGGGCTCAGCCTATGTTGAAGGAGAAGTTGGTGAGCAAATGGCCTGATCACAGGGTTAGAGATTTATAATTACTATAAATCCAGATTGACAATCCTGCTTAGGTTATATTCTCTTTTGATCAGGAGTTGCCTCAGCAGCAGCTTTAGCAGTGTTAGAAATCTGATTTGTCATGGAAATAAGAGGCAGTCAGTTTTTTCCTTTGCATCTTAGTGCTTTTGGGCCCAGGAATATCTGAATAACTATTTTAGTGAGAACTTCTGGTGAAATGTGGGTAAGACCTTAGAGACTTTAATTGCTGCTGTGAAAAGTCAGTCCAGGTTAACTAAAAACTCTCAGCTGGTGCTGTGGGATGCAGGGCCCTTGGGAGCTGTGGAAGGGAACACCTCCTGCAGAGGTGGCTGGGGAAGCAGGTAGAGAAACAAAATAAAATGGGTGTTGCTGGTGCAGTATTAGTTAATATTTCTGCTTTGGAATCACCATGAGAAGCATTTTGTGGAGACCTCGGTCAACGAGGAAAGTGTGGTCACAGCAAGGTCTCACCTGGGGAAAAGTCAGGCCCTGCAGATCGAGCACTGTGCCTCTGGCTCACCTTTCTTGAGCAGGGCTTACCTGTTGGAGGCTTGGGCTTAATTCCTGGTTCTAGTCAAGGTTTTGTGACATCTGGAAGTTTTAATCCAAGGCTCAAATGCGGAGATATAGCTCATTCCATGAGAGGATTGTACAGATAAACTCATTAATGTTTGCGGAATACTTAGGAGCCACTTAAGCATATCAATAAGTTTAGAGTGTTATTACTGCATGGACTTTGATTAAATCCCTTCGTGTCAGATCTCCTCCTAAATGTTTTCATCTAAAGCTTGTGGTTTTTTTAAGAGTGGTTTTTTTAAGTTTGTTTTGTTTGTTGAATGTTGATTTCAATTCCAAGTTTGTGGAATCTGAGGCAGTCCTGTAGCTGCTTGGAAATGTTCGAAGCTTTCCCAGGCTTGTTTCTTTAGTCAATAATATTGTAGCGAATTGCAAACTTGAGCTGTAGAGAGTTTTAACAAGCCTTAATTTTGCCTGTGGCAGCTCTGTAGGTCTCTGCACATGTAGCCCTGGTGGGGTCAGATCCAGCCTTCTCCCTACAGGGACATGGGAATGACCTGGTGGGGTTTTTCAAGGCAAGAGTCTGGCAAACCCAAGTGAAAATGATTCTGTTGCTCTGGCTATGACTAGGCTAAAACTGGGAAGTGCCTGCTTGATGCTAAGGATAGATGAACGTTAAGAATTTGATGTAATCCTAGACCTCAGGCATGAAACTCAGCTTGACCTTTCCTGTTGGGTGCTTTTGTGCAATCCTACTGGACATTTAGCAACGAGAAAGGAAGCGGAGGAAGGATATCGGTTCAACCATATGTCAATGCTGGGACACAAAGTGACAGGGAGAGGAAGGGCTGAGACGTCTGTGGAGTCACTGGTTAAAACAGGAGCCTTTACAGAGGGGAACTGGGGGGCTCAGGGGACTGACATGCTTGCTGGAGGTCACTAGTTCAAACCCAGTGTGGAAGTAGTGACCAAAAATTAATGAATGGTGTGTTTCTGTATCCAAGGAGCATCCCTCTCCTGTGGTCCTCCCTGGCCTGATCACAGGTCACAAAACTGGTTGCCACAAGTGGTCCCTGTTGGCAGATTAATGAAGGGGTTAATGGCTCTCCTGGGGGGGGTGAGAGGTGTCTTGTCCCCAAAATCCAGCTCCTTAGGGAAGGTTAGTCTGACTTCATAAAACAAAAGTGCGGGTTTTGAGTTCCAAACTGGGCTTTGTACTGACATATCGCAGATAACAGAGCAGAAACAGGACTGGGATAAAGAAGGAATTGCCTCGGATGCAGTTCAAGGGAGTTCTCACCTCTGTGTCTCAGAGAGCTGCACTTTGGTTTCTCATTGGGTTTTCTCAGCAGAACTGGTGCTGGTCTGAACACGGGGGACGGAGCTGCATCACAGCAGCCTCTCCCAGCTGGGGAGGTGCACATTATGGTTTGAACAGATTCACACTGCAGATTTATCTATTTTCTTGCCAGCAATCAGAACCTCTGGCTCTGGGCTCATTTGCTTCAGACTTGCACTAACTTTAGAGGCTTCACTTTAGTTTGATGGTTCTGGCACAGAGCTCGAGCAAGCAAAATGCACCAGCAGTGTGACATTAATTCTCTTTCAGCAGCGTAAGAAGCATGTCTGAAAATAGATGCCAGTTTAAAAATAATACTTCAGGGCTTGCTCAGTGCCAAATCAGACCTTTGGCCATTTATAGACTCCATCTTTCTGGCAGAGATTGGCAACTGATTCTTCGTATCAAGACCTGGTGTTCAGTCAAATGGGGCATAAGGGAATGTATTGTTGAAATGGAGGTAGAAACAGGAAAAAAAACCCTCAAAGCTCCCCTAGACAACACTTCTCCCTGATCCTGCAAGAAAATACAATATTGGAGATGGTCTTGAAGGTCTTTGCCAGAGAATAGTCACTGGCCACTTAGAGGGAACTGCTTTCACTGAATAAATCTAACACAAATATGTGAATGCTTGTGAGCGTGTATGTGGAAATTTGTAAGCCAGAAGCAGCTTGATTTGCAAGGAAATCCTTAAGCTTTCAGTAATTTACAACAGGACTTCATTATAACTTCAAGTCTGTCAGTTTAGTAGCTGCCTGTGATGTCTTTTGGGAGGTTGGATGTAGAGGGAGACCCTACAGCAGCTTTTTTTTTTTTTCTTTTGTTACTTACAAGAGTTGCAGCTCCACCTGCAGAGGCTGAGAAATGGGCTGATCCATCGATCTCATCTCCCATGATTCATTTGTAGGCAGGTTGACAGGTCCACTGGCAAGAATTGCCCGGTGTGATCGGGAGCTCTGATGGGATGTCCCTTCCTTAGCACATGGGAAGACGTCCTTGAATATCTAATTTCAAAAAGCACTTTTCTTTTTAGAATTTAACTTAATGCAACACTTGATTCTTTATGTTATTGTTGTGCTGGACAACAGCAACACCAAAGTGGGATCTCTGGACAGAAGCAGGGAACAGAATAAAAGGCAATTCTTGTTCTGTGAGGATGAGGAATTGTTACTGGCACTGCTGGAGAGAAGAGAAACCGAGGAACGGAGCAGCGAAGTGATGAGTCCAAAATCTTGAGTTCCTGCCACAAATGAGTTTTCTCGGTAACTGCCTGGGAAAACAGCCCTTGTAGGAACTAAACCTTTGCAAGCAAAAACTGTTTTTGTGAAATTAAACCAGGACTGCTGGTGGATGGGGGGGGTTGATGTGCATGCACCCCCTAAGCAAAGCATTCCTGTCTTGAGAACCTTCCCCCTCCAAGCAGCTACAGTGTCAGCTGAGCCATGGGAAGGGTCCTGGTGGCTGTGGTCAGCCCCAGTGTGGGGTGGGAGCAGAACAGGGCAGGACTCAGCAGTTCCTTTTTCTTAGCGCGGTGCTGCAACTGAGACGAGGCAGGGACACTCTCCCTTCCCAAATCTTCTTTCTAAATTCAGGTTGGAGTCACGTGGGAATCTTTTTTATGTCATTTTTTCAGTCCGTCAGCAGAAGTATTGAGGTATCACGCAAATGGTAATGGGGGTTTTATAGATGTCCTTGGAGTTGCTTCCCAAGAAAGGGAAAGCTGGATCCCGTGGATCATGGGGGTCCTCGGTCTGTGTGCAAGGAGCTGACTTGCTGTTAGAAGCAATATTGATCTGTAAAGAGGGGGCTTTTGGGTGTTCTCTGTCCAGTTTCATTCTGAATCAAATTTTACTGAAACAGTGAAGTTTCTGGGCTCGCAGCCGTGGGAACTTGTGTGGATCTCCCTCCTGGAGATCCCTGCTCAGGCATGCTGACTGTTTTTGGGGATTTTAAGGAAAAACCCCTTTAATCTGCTGCTACTGCTATAATTCATGCAGAGGTGGCTTCAGCCAATAGTCAGCTGAAGGATGCTTTGAGATGCTCATTGCATCCTTCCCCTGCAGCCAGTGCCAGCAGGTCTTGGGCTGGAGGAGATGGGAGGCAAATACGTGTGCGTGTGGGTGTTCATTTGTCAGGAAGCATCCTTACTGTTCCAAGTACTGTTGAGCATCACCCCAGCCCGAGTGCTGTGAGAGGACAGGAGTCTCTGGCTGGCTGATGCTCCCTGTGTAATCATGAGCCACCAAACCCACGTTCCTCTGGAAGCAAGAAACAGCCCCCCTGCCTTGTTTTATTACGCTCTTACAGAAGTTAAAGTAATTTTCTTTTGTAACAGTACTTGCTGTTGGGCTCAATCTGGTGCAGCAGGCACTTCAGAGCAAACCTGGTGCTGGCAGCATCCCTTTGGAAAGGGTGCTGGAAGGGGTGGGGGGGACTGTGGAGGCATGGGGACATGTGGGCACCTGCTGTTGCCACCTTCCTGCCCTGCCATGCTCAGTCTCCTTGGTACTGTGGCTCTGCTCTTGCTGCTTGTCCCTGCCTGGATGGCAATTATCTGGGATCTCAGGGCTGCTTGAACTTTTTCCAGGTGATCAGTGTAGAGCCACACGAACCAGAGAATACCAAAAGCAGTGCAGAGACCAAGGGAGCATGGGAAGTCACTGTATCCTGCTTGCTGGAGGGGCAGAATGAGTGATGCTGCTCCTCCCTGAGCCTTTTTAGCTGCCATACCCTTGCTGAGACATGACAAGGTTATGTCAGTGTGGTCTGGGGATCTATTGATCACTGCTGGGGAAGGCTTGTGCAGGAGGTTGGGGATTTGCTGCTTTGCACAAGGCAGGTTAACTCATCCTGTCCCAGTATGGGATGCTCAGGCACCTCAAGTGATGTTTTTTTGCAAAATGTGGGCGTTTCTGAGGCTGCTCCTTTCCATGTTGCATCCAGAGGCTCTTAATTCAGTGTAATTGCTGTTATATCAACCCTCAGGCACTGGTGACTGCTGTGGGAAGGGGCTGGCACCTCCTGGATCCTTCCTCTTTCCACGGATGCTGGCCAGAAAGGCCACTTGCTGCACAGGGACAGGCACAGCCATGGTTATCCTGACATCCCAGTGGAAACTTCCAGCGAGTGCCTGTTCTTTTTGCACAATCCATATCTGAGGCCACCAGCCTCCCCTTGGTTGGGGAAGCTGTGAACAAAGAGATACTGGAAGGTCTCCTTAGAAGGTGAACAACATTTTTATGGACTCTTTTTGTGCTTGGGAACGTATCAGGAATCAGAAACAGACTTTTCAGGAGACAGAAAAGACGGTCTGGTTCTTGTAGCAAACCAAGTGTATCCAAATTAAAAAAGCAAACAAACAAACCCACAAAACCAAACAGAAACAAACATTAAGACAACACCTCCCTCCCTCCTCCCAACCAAAAAATCAACGAAAAAGCCCCAAAATTTAAACAAAAAAATCCCAAGCCCCAACACCTTTTTAATGGAAAATCTATGAATCTTGGTGCTGGGGCCTTAGGAAAGTACTTGATATTTAGAATTTGAAGGGCAGTGAAATGCTGTGTGTGGATCTCCATCACACCTTGCCCTGCTGCTGCTGGGTTTTTGGGACCTTGGGGCTTTTTTTGGTAGCTGATAGGACTTGCAGCATTGCCTGCTGGAGAGCTGGGGGTTTGCTCAGGGCTGGGAAGGGGCACGGATGGTGCTTCCCAAATGACACTGAGCCAGGCAACGGGTGCCACCAGCACAGGGCACTGCAGGCAATGCTGGAGCCTGGGAATAAACTGTGGGGAAAGGGACACACAAAATCAAGATGGGGGAGAGAGAGTAAATCTGTCGTTCAAACAATTCCCCAGCCTTTTCCTGAACCTCAGCTCTTCATCCTCTGCCAAGCCAGTGATGGGTCAGCATGAGCCTGGCTCTGTGTCGTGCTCTGGCTGGCAGAAAGAGCCCTCACTGCTCTTTCTCTCACCTTTAATTTGTTTTGGGATCTGTTCTGAAGCTAAAAAGCCAATTTCAGGGGTGCTGCCACAAAGCTGCCGTGTTTTTCCTGCATGTCCTGACACCCCCCTGGTATTTTGCCCTTAATTCACTGCTGCGTTAACCCCTTTCAAAGACACATGTGTGGTGCCAGAGAATTTGGGTTTAATAGCACCCCTCCAAAATACTCTGCTAAGGCATGTCCTGTAGGAATGCTGATCCTGAGCCCACCCACTGCTGTCCTGGATGGTGATGGAGGGGGAAGCAGGAGCAGGTAACTGCATATATTCCCTGTCCCCAGCAGCACCTTGATGTCAGTGAGAATGTGGGAAATGGGCCTGCTCCGGGGGTGAGGGGTTAGATCTTAAGAGTCTGAACCTCTGAGATTGTGCATTTGTATTTACATATATTGAGAAAAAAACCTTACAAACCCTATAAACCTCCCCATATTTATAAGATGCCCAAACCCAGTGTGCTTAATGACCTTTGACAATAACTTTTTTTTTTTTTGTTTGAAAACCCAGCCCCTGGGTTCATCTGTCTCTCGGAGTTTCACTTCTACCTCCTCTCTCTCATTTCCCTTTTACCTCCCCACTTGGTACTTTTCCTGACCACCCCACTTAGGGTCCAGCTGGATTCATGCCAGCCTGATGGATACCTTGGAAGTGGTGCTGAGGGCACTGCAGAGGAGCTCACCCTCAACAATTCCCACCCTGACAAGGGGAAAACCAACAGACAAAGGGATTAAAGTATTTAATGGCAAAATATCAGCACTGGCCATGCAAAATAATTTAATTTTTTACTAATCCATACTTGAAAAAAATTAATTTCATTTTGGTTTTGGGGTGTTGCAATAAGCCTGGGGATGCTTTCACAGTGCTACATGTTATATTTTACAGTTACACGTGTATATTTTCCAAACTGTTTTAACTAGAAAAATTATTGTGCTTTTGATAGGTTGAAAATATGTTATCACTGAGCAAAAGGAAAATCCAAAACATTGTGTGCTTTGCTTCCTAGTTGAAATTCACTGGGAGGGCTTTCTTTCCCCCCCCCCCCCCCCCAGTTCTTGTAGAAATTAATTTAGAAACTCTTGGTGTCTTCGTTAATTCAACACAGAGTTTTCAAAGTTTTTTTGTGAATGAGGAGTAAAAATATTTATCATGGGGGGGAGTGTGTGTGTAAAGCAGGAATAATTACTTTGCTTTTAATACATTTGCATAAGGAAATATAAACCAGATGTGTCTGGGGGGGGAGATAAAAAAAAGAGCTTTCTACTTTCTGGTTTTAATCACTGTATTTCTCATTGTAATGCGTGATTGTAGAACTAAGGAAGAAAAACACAGAAACAAAACACTGTTTAATAGTATCTTTTTGTATCTGTTCTATAGTGTAAATAGTATGTTTGGTGCATTGCATAGAGATGAGTTGTGGAGGTCCTTGGGTTAAAACAAAAAAAGCCTGCACCAGCAGCCCAAAACCTCCGAGCAACGCATCAAACCAAAGCCAGCATCCAAACAAAAACAGAGGGGGGGGGGGGAACCCACATGGGAAGGTAAAACCCTATAGCAGAGAGGAAAAACAAAAGTGATTAGTTAAAGTCCTGCCTCGCCACTGTTTGCCTTGCAAAGAGGGAGGCTGATTTAAAGGAGGAGGGGAGGGGAAAAAAAAAAAGGGTGGATTAATGTGAACTTTAATACTGAAGCAGTGTGTGTTTACTGCTGGTGACCACAAGACATAAATCTTGCAAGCACAATGTACAATGCGAGGCAGCCCCCAGGTTTTTTTTTTTTTTTCTTCTTCTTCTCTCTCTTTTTTTTTTTTTCTCTCCAGCCTCAATTTGTGTGCAAGTGTGTGTTAAGTGCCGTTGAAAAATAGTGACCTTTAATAAAGGATCGTATCCTGAGACTATTTTCCCAGACACACAGTGACCTTTCAAACCAGACTGGGGTGAGGGGGTGTGGGGTTTGGACTTTGAACCGGCCAGTTCCCGCTGCGTGCCTCTGTTTGCCAGGCTACTTTTTATTGTGTGGCCGGGGAGCGCTGGCTATGCAAAGCAGGCTGAGCTGCCAGGCTCAACCTTTGCAAATCAATTTGTCTGCACCCGAGTGAAAGATGCTGCGACGGGGACAGACTGCGTCGCTTTGTGCCACCGGCGCTTGTGGCACTCCTGGAGAGTGTTGTCGTTCCCCCCCCCCCTCCCCCGTCCAACCACCATGCGCTTCTATTTTTGTTTTTATCTCGTTATTTATGTATTTATTTATTTATTTATTTGAAATTTATTTTCTCCTCCTCTATCCCCAGAGACGTTGCCGGGGGGGGGGGGAAAGGGGGTTGCTCTCCCTGGACATCCCCCAAAAACACAGGGGTGGCACGAGGAGACCCCTCCAAACTTCCCTTCCTGCTTGAAGAGGGTAAAACCCAACCCATCGCACGTGCAGCGTCCTCTACATAAATGCAAACACTTCCTAAGGGTTAATGTTATTGATTTCCCTGGGCTCTACATTAATCAGTAGCTAAAAATGCCAGGAAAAGACAGAGAAACACAATTACTTCAGGTCCTCTGAATTTCAGCTTCTCCAGGTGGCCCCTCCCAAAGAAATGGCAATCCCGTGCCTTCCGTAGAGGTGGATCGATTCCTGCATAAGCAATTAATCACTCCATACTCCACAGAAGCTGGGGAGCAAAGGACAGGGGTCCCTCCATGGGGAACCCCCAGGACCTCACTGGGATGTCACCAGTGCTCTCCTCCCTTCTCTCCTCGTCTTATTGAGCCGACCTGTGGAACTGATAGTTGGGCTCCTTTGCCATTTCTCGTGGGGACTTTTGGTCATCGGGTTCATTTTGTTCTTTGTTTCTGTGTGCCTGTTCTGAGCTTCCATTCTTAGATCAGCACCAAGGAGCCAGGTGCACTCATAAAAAGTTTTGCCCTCTCGTGCTCCGTGTTTTAATTCTCCCTGGATGTTCTTTAGTTGTGGTTTGCCTTGTTGGCTTGTACCTGTGAAGTCAGTTTACCACAGAGGACAGGTTGCTGATGGTCATTCTTGCTCAGATTGGTTTTTGACATCAAGCTTTGGCCTGGTTATTTATTTATTAATTTATATTTGGTGGTTTTTTTTTTTTTACTCTACTTTTGCTTTCACTCTTATTTCCCTAGGCTTTAGGTAAATGCCTTTTCCAGCTGGCACTTATGGCAACTGGTCCAGGGCCATGAGTGCATGGAGGAACTGCCATGGGACAGGCAAGGGTGAGGGGATGGAGCACATCATTCCATCCATGGCACCAGCTCCTACAGGAGCTGTTATTCCACAGGGAAGATGGGACAGCTCAGTCCTTACTCTGCAGCCAGTGGGGAGAAGAGGTCTCGCCCTCATGCAGCTCTGGCAGGGCTGTGAGAGCACTTCCTGGGAAGGGGAGAGGAGCAGGGATCTGGATTACTTACTTCTAGAAAGGCCATAAAAATGAAAGAGGAGGAAAGAATTTACTGGAGTCAAGATGGGAAGTAATTATGGTCTGGATAGAGAATTTGGCAGCAGCAGGGTCAAGGTGAGGATGGGCTTTGTCAGTGATCAGGAGGTGGAGACAGGTGGATTTATGGGCATGGGAGAGAGGAGAGGGAAAGAGCTTGAGTGTCAAGGATGGCTCCAAGGTTTCTGGCCTTTGGAGAAGGTTGGAGTCAAGGAGAACATAAACAGAGGCAAAGGCACAGGGCATTTGATAATTATTTTCAGTTATTGTAAATAATACAGTCGGGGGAAAGGCCATTTTGCCTTAATGCTGAAGTGGAGGGAGTTTACAAGTAGTGTAATTGGTTGTGGAGAACCACAAAGTGCTCTGAGTGTGTTCCCCAAGAAACTGAGATGTACAGAGTTCAGTATTTCATCTGGGCCAGGCTTATTGTGAAGGTTTCCACAGGTGAGCTGCAGATGGGAGGGAGGTCAGTCACCCACGGGCACCTCTCGTGCCTTTGCTGGGCAGGACCATCCCTGCCCGTGGGCTGCCCTTGGCAGGAGGGACTGCAAGCTGTGGCTGATGCACTGCTGGGTCACTCTTGTTCTGCCTTTATCCCCCCCTGTATTGGGAGGCTTCAGGGTGGCACTGGGTTTTTGAACACTTGCTCCAGGACCTTATTCATAGAGAGAATTCATACTTTATTCATACCGAGTTTATTCATAGCATTCTGTCTCGTTAGCCCTCTGATTCAAGGCATACACAAGGCTATGAAAGGGGGGTTAGCAAGTGGATGTGTGCTCCGAATGCTAATGGCATCTGCTTTATTTTGATGTCCTTTCTGACGAGTATATGGTGGATCAGTGTGCCCAGGTCTCGTGCAGGAGTGGGTCATGGATGAATGGTAGCTTTGATTCAGACCAGCCTAAGGAAGCGACCAGAAAGGCTGGCAGTGGGCACACAATGTGTTGCTAGAGTTGGGATAAATTTTTTTTTTTTCTCTTTCCCATAGTGAAAGTGAGAGAAGAAATGAACTTGTTAAAATTTTTCATGAAAACCGTTGACTTTTGGGGTTAAAAGAAAAACCTGACAGCAAAGCTGGGGAATTTTTTTGTCTTCAGCCTTTCCCTTCTCTCTCCTCTGTGAGGGACTTGCTTCTCCTGTGAAACACCTTAACTCTCTTTACCTGTGTGCATAACACACTTGTGGTGGGACATGATGAGGTGAGCTCAGCACTGCTTAGGAAGTTCAGTTGTGTAAGAGGAGAATGCAGAGGTTGGGACAAATAAATGACAGATTCTGTAAGACCCAGTAGAAACCGACTCCAGTTGATATTGTTTGGTTCCTGGTGGATGGATTTTTCTGGTTAGGTGCTTCTTTCTCTGGCAATGAAAGCCAAGGAGTACCAGGGAAAACGGAGCCTTGGTGCTTGCAAAAGTAGATGATATTCCTTCCCTCCACTGAGGCAGCAGCGAGGACCAACAGATCTCCTGCAGCCACTCAAGCAAGATGTGATGTCTAAAAGGTGCTTTGGTGCTTCGTGGTTGTCTGTGGAGTTGGGTCTGGCGGACTCACCATCAGTTTTAATATGTGCTGTTGTATCCAGCCCTTCCTGAGGTTTATTTTACACTAGAGGTGAGAGGTTTATGTGGGACTGAGCTGTGCCTGGCAGGGTAGGTTATGTTCAGAGATGCTGTTTCAGAAATTATATATCTTTAACAAGCTTCCCTGACCCTGCCTCCTCTATTCCTTCTAAAACTGGCATCATTGTTTAGGAGCTGCACATCCAAGTACATCTGCAAACTTTCACCTGTGGAAACTTATGTACAAACACTTTAATTCTTGTTTAAAACTAAGCCTTCGTGTTTACCTGAGGCTTTACCTGACCATTGAGGGGCATAAGGTCTGGCAGTGTCCTGGATAGGTATGGCTGGGTTGGTGCCATGAGATGCCCTTGTTATGGTCTCTGCAGCTGGAAAGCTGCTGTTCCCATGTTTTCTGCATCTGTTGCCAGGATGACTTTGGGGTAATCTCACTTCTTCCCAGCTTTAGTAAGTGAAGCAATATTTGGAGAAGTGGAATAAACACAGTTTCCTGTCAGTAGGGGTTTGCAGGAGCTGGAAAAGCTTCTGAGGCAGGGAAGGGTCTCTGATCTGGCTCCTGCACCAAGTGGGGACAGGTATCTAAGGGAAAGATGGTTTTAATGGATATGGGGCCTAATTTCTCTGACTAAACTGAATATAATCACTAAAGTAGGGCTGGTGGAAAGAGGTGACAAGCGCACTTGATCCTGAAAAATAAGAAATTTGTACCCTTTTCACTTGAGAACTTGCTCCAAGGCATCTCATCCCTGTGAATGTTTGGCTATACCCTGTGATGACAGTGAGGGCCTTTGAATGCTTTGAACTCTTTGGGGTGGGGCATTCTTAAAAAAGATGTCAAAATAGTCTTTATCAGCACCATTTTTTTTTTTTTTATGTCCACTTGGATATCTTTCTTTTTCTGCATTCCTTGGCCTGTCTTGGACATGGAAATCCTCCCCTCTGTATATGTGTATGCACACACAAAAGTACTTGGATATCAATTTACTTGGTTCAACATGAGCCACACAGTGAGTGTCTTTCCAGAGTCTGCTGTTCTTCCCCTTTTAATCTAGATTAAGTCATCTGTTGATGGGTGGGGATGCTACATGGGTATTTAAATAACTACAGATATTTTTTATAAGCCTCAAAAACCATTGGAACTAAACTTCTGGGATAACTTTGAACATCCTTAAAAAGAGGATTTTTTTTTTCTTCTGGGAGGATATGAAGGAATTTTGTCTAGATGAAGCTGTCCCTGCCCATGGCAGAGGGGGTGGAACTAGATTGTCTTTTAAAGTTCCTTCCAACCCAAACCCATCCTAGGATTCTTGAGTTTGGTGCTCGAGGGCATCTGGCTCAGACTCAGATGAATTAACCCTCTCAGGAAGGAGAGCTTTCATCATTCTCATGATGTGAGTTATGGGGGCTGAGGATTGAAACCCTTGGGTTTTCACCTGTTACCACCTGGCTGGAGATCTGACTTCTGCCCTGCTCAGAGCATCTCACGCTTTCTGCTCCGGCTCCATGGGCCTTGGTACTTGGCTGCCTCACCAGGGCGATGGCCTAAAGTCTGTGGGGTGAGAAACAGCAGCATTTTCACTCTTAAACTTCCCCCTGTCCACGCCTGACTGCCTCTGCAGGTGTGTCCTCCAGCTGGGAAATGGGCTTGAACGTTCCCCATGCTGTGAAAGATGCTGGTTAGCCCGGGGTGGCCAGTGGGGCAGAGCAAGAGGGTGTGAGCAGACCCTGCTCCTTCCTCCCCATGCCCCCTCATCCACCTGCCCCCTCTCCTCCTCTTCCTCCCCATGGCAGCAGATCTGTGCTCTCTGCAGAGCTGAGTCTCCTGGCTTTTTCACTGCAGTGAAATCTCTGTTTCCTAAATGTATTTAAATGCATTTCTCCCCAGCCCAAAGCCAGGAGGGAAGGGTTGGGCAGAGGTTTGACACCGCCAGCACCTCACTGTAAACTCTGGGTAAATCTATCAAATATATGTTACTTGAAGCTCAGTCTGTTTCTTTTTTTGTTTGTTTCTTTTTTTGTTTGTTTCTTTTTTTGTTTGTTTCTTTTTTTGTTTGTTTCTTTTTTTGTTTGTTTCTTTTTTTGTTTGTTTCTTTTTTTGTTTGTTTCTTTTTTTGTTTGTTTCTTTTTTTGTTTGTTTCTTTTTTGTTTGTTTCTTTTTTGTTTGTTTCTTTTTTTGTTTGTTTCTTTTTTTGTTTGTTTCTTTTTTCTCTTTTCCCTTTCTTTTCCCTTTCTTTTCCCTTTCTTTTCCCTTTCTTTTCCCTTTCTTTTCCCTTTCTTTTCCCTTTCTTTTCCCTTTCTTTTCCCTTTCTTTTCCCTTTCTTTTCCCTTTCTTTTCCCTTTCTTTTCCCTTTCTTTTCCCTTTCTTTTCCCTTTCTTTTCCCTTTCTTTTCCCTTTCTTTTCCCTTTCTTTTCCCTTTCTTTTTTCCTGAAAAAGTAAAAGAAGAAAAAGTTGCATAAATGCCCCTTTTCTTCCCCACTGCCTCCTCAGGGAATACAAGGAGTTAACACTTGTATTTATAGCAACAAGCCAAGCTAATAACCACCTTGGAACTGGGAGGGCAGTTGTGAGGTTATCAGCAAACACGGGACTGAAAAAAAAAATTGGGTTTTGAAGAATTAAGGAGCTCTCGTCCCCTTCCCCTCCTACCCTAAAGTGTGAGACCACTGCGTCTGCTGGTAGAGAAATGAAAGGTATTACAGGAGAGTCATTGTGTTACCGGGGGTGGGGAAATGTGCATGTCTGTCTTTTTTTTTTTTTTTCTCCCTCTTAAACTTCCTGGTCGGTCAGGCCGGGGCTGACAAAGGGGAACCAAGTCGTGTCCAGACACATTGCAGACTTCTGGCAAAATAGCCCAAGCTCACGAAAATTTACACATTTCCTGGCGCCCGGCCAGGCAGTACTTGTAGGACTTGGCATGGCTTTTCCTTCGGTTAGAAAAATGGCCTTTTTTTTTTTTTTCTTTTTCCTTCTCTCCTTTTTTTTTTTTTTTTTTTTTTTCTTTACCCCCTCCTTCTTTCTTCTTTGAGCCAGGAGATTGGAAAGCTCCTGTGTGCTGGGTCAGGACTGTGGAAAAGAGCCCAAGTTTGGGCGTGGGGGCGTTTCTTCGATTTAGCAGCACGCGTAGCTTTGCCTCATCCTTGATCCCAGTGGGCACAACCTGCCTGACTCCCTCCCTCCTTGTGATGGAGCATCCAGTGGCCGAAAGGATACAACCAGCCACCACTGAACAACTTCTTTAGGTTGCTTTAAGGGATAGGCAGGAGGGAGGTGCACGGGTGGTACCTCAGCCTGGAAATGAGAATTTGAAGCTCCCTGCCCGGCTGAGGGTTTCTGGCCGGCTCTGACGCCTCGTCTGGGTTTCTCCGAGGGGGGATTGAAAGCAGGCTCCCTCCCGCCGGTCAGCAAAGCCTTGTGTCACTTCCTTCCCTCCGCCAGCCTCACTCTTTCCACAGGGCAGACTTTCAGATGAACATTTTCAGTTCGTTAGTTTTGAAAACATTTTTTAGTTCTGTGCAAAAAAAAAAAAAAGAAAAAAACAAAACAAACCAAAAAAAAAACCCAAACAAGCCAGCAGCAAGTGGGAGCTCATCTAGACCTGGGGGCGCAGGCTCAAAATAGGGGATGGGAGGAGCTCCCCCTCCATTAGGAGCAGACGGGCTGATAGGATTGTTGTTTAAATACTCCTATTCGTTTTTGACAGCCCTCCTCAGTGCTTCCCACAGCTACACCTCTTTGTCTCGGCGCGGCTCATCTTCATTCCAAACTTCCCCGGGGCGCTTTCTCGTCTCACTCATCGGGAACTGTGGATGTGCATCCTCCTGGATTAGGCTGGGAATATCACACCAGCCCCTTCCTTGACACTCATGTTCTTCGTGGCTTGGAGGTTAGAATTACTTGTGAGCAACTGAGGTATAGTCAAAAGCAGGGAGAAGAGGGGAAGCTGGAAATGCTTGGACCATTGTGGGACTGGGGTGGCTGGAGTCTGGTAATTCATCATACTCGGAACAGAAAGGGGAACCTTGGCTTTTGGTTAAAAATTTCAAAGCACAGAAGTGATCCCGGCCCTTGGCTTTTGAATATACATCCTTTTTTTTTCCCCCCTGAAGCTTTAAAGCACTGAAGGTTTTGGCACAGCAGAGGACTTCTCTGCTTTTCCTTATTGCAGACCTCGGAGCTTTTTGGGCAGTGTATGAGGAGATTTTGTTTTCATCCCCAGTGCTCGCATCTAGGGATCCCAAAGGGTCTTGCCCAATTTAGGCTCAGCCGTGTCTGTGCAGTCCCCTGCCCTGCCAGGTCTGGGGCTTTGGGTCTGCTGGAGTGCTGGAGGGTGATTGCACAGCTCATGTTTGGTTGCAGGCTGCCCTGCAGCTGTAGCGTGAAGGGAGCGGATTTGGGATTTCAGGTGGAGAGTCAAGACTCAGCTTCTTGGCTGAGGGTGGTACATGCAGTTGATTTAGCAGAGGACATCTTATGTGGGTGGCATGTAACTACCCTGGAATCCAGCCAGGACTTGAGACCATGTCTCAGGAAACAGAACCTGGGATCTTTCATGCTTACACTGCCTCTACAAACTGTGGGGCTGGGGCTTGAGGTTTCCACTTTTTTTAGACAGCATCTAGAGCATGGGTGTGTTATTGGTGCTGAGGGCAGAGTTGTGCTTGCATCCATCTCCTGTGCCCTCAGAAGTCAGTCTTCCAAGGAGTGGACTCTGGACTTTGACTGTTTGAATCTGACCTAAGGATCAAAATGTGGTTTTTTGCTGGGACAGGGTTTTTGGGGCAGTGAAGCTTATTGAGTGTGTGTGTTTGATTCACCTACTCTTCAGGGTAGGGTAAAGAGACACTGCACCGCTGCTAATTTTCTCCGTGTAATCGCCTGAGTGATAAGTTCTTTCACTAAATCCTAATTTCTTCCAGGCAAGAGTCCTGTTGTTCAAAGCCACGTGCAGCAGTGAGCACGGTGGCTCTGCAGCTGTATCACAGATCATTTTACTGCCTAGTTCTGTTTGTTCAGTGCTCGTCTAACTCTGCAGTGCCTCTCTGGAGCTTGCTTACAGCGTGGGGGTTTATTCACACGGGCAGTCGAGTCTCACACTCCTGTGAGCATTTGGGTGCGGCTGAGGGAACTACCTGTACAAATAAGGATCCAGAAAGCACAGAGGTTTCTCGGATTTTATCCTCGATGGAGGGGCGAGGGAACACAAACCTTTTGGACTTTGGGTGGTGATGGTGGTGCCCTTTAGCTTCCTCCCTGCCTTATGAGGGAGCAGCGATGAGCGATGCCGGGTGCCAGCCAGGTGCCCCCTCCACTTCCCCAGATACACCCTCAGGCAGCAGACAAACAGCTGGGAATGAAAGCCCACAGAGGGAGCTGCTCTCTCAGATTTGGGTGGACAAAGGAGGGGAAGTTAAAACTTAGACAAGATGAGACTATTTTAAGAGTTCATCTTTTCAGCCCGCAACCTTATTTTTTTCTCTCCGTACGTATGCACGTGTGCAGAGACCTGTGAAGATACAAATTCATGCTTCTCTTTCCTCTTGTCCTGAAGAATATTGGGTTTTCACACAGCTGCAGCCAGAACAGTTGGATCGTAGCAGGAGGCACTCAGTGAAGTCCATGCTCTAGAGCAGTTGTGCACCCTGGTGAGACTCCCCAGGCAGCACGTGGGAGCTCTTGCAAAGACCTTTCCCTAATACCTATTAGATATTAAGAGAAATTTCTTCTCTGAAAGGGGGTTCAGGTGTTGGAATAGGCTGCCCAGGGAAGTGGTGGAACCACCATCCCTGGAAATGTTTGAAAGGCGTGTGGATGTGGCACCTGGGGTGGACTTGGCAGTGCTGGGTTTATGGTTGGACTGGATGATCTTAGATGTCTTTTCCAACCTCAGTGATTCTATGACCTACTTGTCCACAGGATGGATTCCATGGTTTACCATAAACCTGCTGTACTGCTGGGGCAGGATATCTCACCTCTTACCTGCTGGCTTCAGATCCAAGTGTGATATTGGGCAGTTGAACTATCTGCAGGGTGTTAAAATTCTTGTTGGCATGAGACATGTCAGAGTTGCACAGTGCTATAATAGGACGTAGGATGAGCCTGCCAAGTCTCTAATGGCACTGGAGACTTGAGACTGAGAGAGGTAACCACTAAGTTATTCTTGGGCTGCCTGTGTCCACCCAAGGTCCTTGTTTGGAGGAGTATCCTCCAAGGGAGTAGTGGTCAGACAAGAAGGTGGTGGTGGGTCTGTATGGCAAGATTGGAACCACCATGTGCTGTGCCTTAAGACTGGGGATCCCCAGGTGCAGATATGAAAGGACCAACTCAGCTCACTGATTTTTAATTTGGTGTCTTGGGCTTCAAGATTTTCTGTATTTCTGGAGATAAATCAGAAAAACACAGCAAGGTATCTTTATTGTGTGAGCTGGAAGACTTTCAGGGCCAGGTGTGTGTTGTGGGGGCTGAACTGAAATGCTGGAAAAAATTGCATTGGGTTTGGATAGGTCCATGTGCTGTTTGTAAAGCCTTCTCCTTGCCGGGCTCTCTCAGCATGTGCTGAGTGAGGCTGGGCTTTGAATTTTACAAGGAAGGTGTTTGTCCCCCAAGTACAAATGTCTAATTAGACCTGACACTGCAGAGCCATTTCCCTGACATTTATGTCACTGTCTTTCAAATCCTCAGGAGCCCGTAGTCTGGTGGGAGGCACCACAAACAATGTCAGACACAACATAAAATTCTCCATTAGCCACGACCCCCAGAAAAGAAAAAACAACAAACCAACACCCAACCCTTACACTACTTTTATTAGGCACACTAAAAGTGAAAGCAGAAGGGTGGGGCTGGGTTTTTCGGTCCCTGCTTGTAGAAAGACATAAAATGGCTCATTTAAATTCTTAAGAACTGCATAGGAGGCAGGAGACACAATGAGGATCTCGGGGAAGAAAGGCCATCAGCTGAACAAACTAATGGGTGGTAATCAAAGGGGAGTTCTGCAGAGCCCTCCAGGAGGTGCTTCAGAGGAGGTTCCAGCTCAGCATAGCGATGTCAACTGACATCTTTAATAAATTATAAATTAAAAAAAAAGGCAGAAAGGGGACATGTAGGAAAAGGGAAAGGCGGGTCTAAGACATTCCTACACAGTACATGCTCCAAATGCTCCACGGGAAACTCAGCAGAGTTGGTCCCGCTGAGGATAACTCCCAAATCCCCCTTGGCTGAGCTTGGTTATCCCTGCTGTGCACGAGGGTCCACTCATGGACCTCCATGAGTTTTGTGGGGAGGTTCAGTTCTCCAAGAAAGCGGATGCGGCGGGAGCACGTTGGAGGGGATGAGGAACCAACCAACCTGCAGGGACAGTGCCCTGATGTGTCCTCTCTGCTGGCCTGCACTGATACCTGCTGTGAAAGCACGAGCTGTCGTGTGCTGCCAGGTACTGTTCTGAACAACAGTGACTGCAACGTGAGTTAAAAATAGAAAAATTTTAAAAGAATCCCCAAACAAACCCTAAGTAATTGTGGGTTGTGTCATCTCCAAAGCACTGCGTGAGCATTAACTAAGCCTCGCAGTGCTGTTACATGGTGGGGAAGTAATTTTGTCATTTTTACAGGTAAACTAATCAGGATGCTTTGTTTTTGTTACAAAAGTGAAATTAAGCATAATTTCTGATAAACAGGAAACTAAGTTTAAAGACGGGGGAACAAAGTCTGCAAAGTCAAAACCAACTAGTTCCAACTCACAAAATAGGGAAACAGGAGGTAGCAACAAGGGAAAAAAAAATTACAAGCAGAAATATCCCGAACTGCAGAACTGTATTTGATTTTAAGCTGAAGAAGGTTGAGTTTTTCCTTGGTGCAAGTGGTTTTGGTAGAATTTACACCGTGGAGAAATTTGGCCTCGAGGACAATTTCTTCTTAAGAGGGTTGGTCGTGGGGAGATATGACCTCAGAAGTATCTCCTGCCTCCCCAGTGGAGGTTGGTAATAGAAACCAAGGACAGGTTGAATGGGTCTTGGAGCAACCTGGTTTTGTAACTGTAGTTTTAAACCAACCATTGCTCTCATTCCACTCAAGAAAAGCCTTGGAATTAAAAGCCTACTGGTTTGGAACATTTCACTTTAGAAAAGCTGATCAGCATTTGACCTGATGCAGACTTGCCTTGCTTCAACTTCTGGCATTGCTTTTCAGATCTCCGAATAAATTAATAAAAGCTTGAAATCGGTGTCAATTTTAGAAGTGTGGCAGCAGTCCTGCCTGTGTGCAGGGGGCAAATGTGGAATGACAGCAATTTTTTGGTGATTTAATTCTAAACCCTTTGGAATCAAAATACTGGGAGGATCTATGACAGAGCCTTAAATGAAGGGTAAATTCAATATGATTATAATTGCCGTTTTCCCTCATTACAGATTCTGCCTGTGACCTGTTGCCTTTGCTTTCACTTTCTTCTTCAGCTCTCTGAGTTCTGTTACCTTTCTCAGCAAACTGGGATGTTCAGGAGGAACAGAATCTGCAATGTACTTAAAACAAACCCGAAAAACCAAATCAAAACTCTTTTGTCAAAAAAAAATAAATTACAGTTTGTGAGCAAATGGTGATTGCACATGACCCTGCAGAAGCTGTGCAGCAGGATTTGACCAAATTAAGGTTGTTGTTTCAAAAAAAAAAAAAAAAAAAATTGGTCGAAGTTAAGTGTTAATTTATCACCAGTAAAATTAAATTTTATGTGATTCCCAAATTAAATTCAGATTATCAAATTGAATATTTGAAAACTTGCTTTGACCTGCAAGTATAAGCTTTTGCAGTGCCAGCAATTTAATGTAACTTCTTTTGTCTGTTTCTCAGAAGCTTTTAGAAAACCTCCTTCCCTTTTCACATGAAATTATTTTTTATGACTTCCTGGGAGTATTCAGGTGACACAAAGTCTAAAAATTACGAGCAAGCCTCTCCTCATGCTGCTTCCTCCCTCTTCCCCCTACTCCCTCGTGTTTATTTTGTAAATAAGTGTCGCTAAGGTTCCCGAGAAACAAATACACAAATATTGCTTCCACCAATCACACCGAATCCGTGCTTTAAATTACACTCGTCCCTTCAGGACTTGGGTAGTTTTAATCACAGTGAGAGGAGCTCTTTGTCCTGCTAATGGCAAGTAATGGTCCGTCTAGGAGAGCTCTGTACCGTTGCCAGGGTGGTTTCTGTGGGGAAGCCATAGGGTTGTATGGCTGAAGGCTCGTCTGAAAATTGAAGTAAAGGGGGGGAGGATGGGGCTGAAGACTTGAATTTTTATTTAAAAAAAATATTTCTTCCACGTGAGTGTTTTTGTTCCAGCAAAGGAAGACTTTTTGCAATATCTCAAATAACACAGATTGCACAGTTGAGACTGGCAGGAGTGGTTCTGTGCCCTTGCCCCCAGTGTACTGTGGCTCCTCCAGGCTGCAGCCTCTCACATTTGGGTTGCATGAAGGATGAGGATGTAAAAAGTCAAACTGCTTTGAAAAGTTAGCCCTTGGAGACAAGGAGAGTCATATTCTTGGGTTATTCTGGGTTTGAACGCTGACCCAGGTGATCAGTCCTATTGCCTCTGGTGGGCCTTTCTGGGTGAGCGTTTACCTCATGTCAGGGAGGCAATAAATTCTGATTACTTTTTTTTTTTTTAAATTAACATTAATTCCCAGCAATTTTGCACTGGTGCAACAGTGTCACTGAGTTCAGAGGAGAGGCTCCTGATTTCAGTGGGTGTGACTGGGAGAGCAGCATCACCGGTTTTGACCAGGCGTGGGTCTGCTCAAATTTTCTGTGCAAGCAACTTGTTGGGATTCCTGCAAAGTCTTTTGAAACCAGCTTGCTGCTCAGCCCAGAAGGTGCTGAATATCTCCTACAGGCCCCATGTACTGACACTGCTGTGGCCCACAGCCCTGGGGAGGGGACAGCCAGGTCAGACCCTTCGCAGAAAGGCAGGTCCAGGCACAATCCTTTGGGTGCTCATGCTATTGGTGCTCTAGACAGCACTACTGGTAGTACTAATACATGAAAATGCCCAGGTGTCTGCTGAGTTATAAGCAGATGCTCCACAAAGTGCTCAATACTCTCCTTGAAAGTAACTTTAGGTATGTTTGGTAGGAAGTCGTACAGTTCCATTAAAAAGCCATGGGCTCTTCCACTCTTTTAAGTACTCGTTCCTTATCCTTTATTGCCTCATTTCTGGTTTATCTCCCTGGCCTAATTTGCTCTTGCTCCAAATTCACTTCAGTTGAGCTGTCTCTTGGCTGTGTCTTTAAGAGAAGTGACTTTGAGGAAGAAGAATGTCTCTGTGCAACAAACGAGAGCGGTACCAGGGAGGTGGGGTTAGAAATGGCTTTGCCAGGAGCTTCCATTAAAAAAAAGGAGAAATTATTGATATTTCCTGTGGTGGTGGCATAGCTTTTTGTTTGGGTGTTTGGAAAATAGTGAACTTTCCTCCTGGATCTGTGTCCTTCTGGACCGGGTGCTCAGACATGGTCATATGTGGGAAGGCCCATCATGGCTCATGCAGGTGTCTCCTCCATGGAAGCAAAACTGTGTCAGTGGAGTAAATCTCGGTGTAGCAGTGGGGTTTGTGATGTTTGAAGGTCTTGCACGGTGGAGGCAACCTGGTGGCATCATTGCTGGTCCTCAGCTGCTGCAGATGTTGGCTGGTCCTGGGTGATGCTCTGGGACACCAAGCTGGGAAACTGGTGCCTGGGTCAGGTCCCACTTGGGACCAAGAGCATTTGTTGGAAAGCTCAGATTTGGAAGTTTAGGGGCGGGCATCCCTGAATAACAGAAATCACCTGCTGAACCCCCCCCGCGAGTCAATGATCAGAAATCATTGTGGTGTTGTTAAGTTGTAGTTTGAGCAGTGATAAAATTGAAGAGAGAGGAAAGGATCCGCGTGGGGAGGGGACACAGGGAAACCTGTGGATGGAGGCACAGTTTTGTCTAAACACTGAACTCATTTACTGCCTCTGCAGGTGCTGAAGGGCACGAGCTTGGAGGTGGCAGAGTCAGTTTGCCAGTCGTAAAGGTGCAATTATCACCCCCTCTTTTTGACCGGAGACTGTAAAAGGAGACTCAGTGCTAGTATTTACTGTATTTTTCTCCCCCTCTATTAAAAGGATGGCCAAGTTTGAATTATGGTAATAGCGGCGCTCAGGGTTTAGGACTCGCCTCCCTGAAATTTTCAGGACCACTAATTTGTGGTTACTCCAGTGGTAGAATGGACTCGGTGGTGGTGGCCTTTAGACTGGCAATGCAGTAAAAGTTTAAAGCTGCAACTGCTTCAGAGCCAAAGAAAGAGAGAAGATTGAAACCTAAAGGTTAGCGTGAAATGCACTTTACTGTTATCTGTGAGAACAAATGAGTTAAAAAAATTTCAAATACCAGAATACCCTACAGGGAGGAGATATAACTATTAAAGGGCTGTTATAGCTGCAATAAATGTAGGAACAATAAAAATAAATTGATGAAGTAAATGTCAGCGCTGTTCCCCTGAGCTGCCCCCACACCTTTGTCCAAAAGTAGAACATCTCCAATTACAGAGGGTGGAATCAGCCTTCAATGACAATATGACAAGGACAGAACATAGAGCAGTGGCACAGGGAACACAATTATGCACAGCCTTGAAAAATTGTATCATAGTACAATGTATGGAAGAAATCAATTAATGATGCAGGGCCTCCACTTCTGTCTAATAATCCTGTAGGAGAAGGATGAACGCACCCCCCCTCACCTTGGAAAGGGAGAAGGGAACAACAGTGGTGAAGGAGGATGACCCATGAGTGAAAGTCTGCATAATACCAAGGGTCAGCATTTGCAAGCTCTGTGGTGTGCAGATATTCCTCTTTACCTGTTACTGTTTTTTAAAATTGTAGCTTTTGGGAAAGTATTTAACAAAAACCCCCTTTCCGTGGCTACATAGCCCACTGGAGAGAGGAAAAAAAAATAAAAGAAGGAAAAAAAAAAGAGATTTCTTTGGTGAAAAGGCCAAAGACAAGAAAAGCCGACGGCTCAAATCCAAAGCCGGGAGCTGAAAGGGAAATGAAAAATTTTAGGAGTAAACAACGTAGATGGTAGGAGACAATTTATCTTGTGCAATTTACAACAGGTGCTAAACATTACGAAAACCAGAGCTATTAAGCAATCAAATTAAGCTATAATTAACAGAAGAAAACTGTGCAGGAATTCTAATTAATACATATCTGAGCACATCCGTGATCCCCTCCGACAGCTCGGCTTTCTGAACCCCTGCCATTCCCCGAGAATAACCGGAGGGTCAACACTTGGAGAGCGTGTGGGACATTCCAGGTGTCACCAGAGGTGCTCCCTAACAGCTGCAGTCCTGTATGCTGGCTTGGAGGGGGATGCTTTAATTTGGGATGTGTTATTCTCAACCAGCAGAAGGAAAGACTCATCTTTTGTTTGCAGATCTGGGGGAGAGAAGCCCGCAACAAGCTGGGGTTCATCCTCCTGTCTGTGTTTGTCCTCTGTGGTCACTCCTCCCTTCTCCATGAGGTGCATTTCTGTCCTGGGTACTCCAGGTGATCAATAACTCTGAGGTGACTGGGCCAGGTTTGCCCAGCTTCGGTTTAAAGCAGAGCTCAACTCCCTTGTCTGTACACTTCCCAAATGGAGATAAGTGCTTCCCTACCTTGCAGCAGTGTTGGGAAGATCAGTTGGTTAATGCCTGCGTGGCACTTTCAAGTGCTATCATTATAGTACCATGGTCTCTCTTAGGGAGGATTTGTTATTTTTACAAAATTAATTGTAAATCCAATAGAAAATAATTCAGCCTCTGAAATTCTGGTGAGATAATTATTGTGAAGACAGTATTAGTGTAGTGCCTTTCAGATGATTCAGTACTTTAATTATTACTTTCTAATTCTATGCAAATATAATTTAAAGCCCCTGTAACCTTCTCATGGGTTGGTTGAATTTACCCCCTCCAATATGGAGCTGACTCCTTCAATTCCCCTATTACAATGCCTCAGGTGGATTGCTCCAGTTGGCAGCAGTTTTCCCTGGAAAAGAGCAACTTTTACCAGTGGTTAAAAGAGGTACCATTTCTGCAGATTTTTTTAGCTCAGTGTTGTGGGTCCTGCTGTTGCTTGGCTGTTGATTGACCGTGTCTTGCACGACTTGATAATTTTTCAGTGTGTGTGTCACGGTGGGCATTACCAGATCCCAACTACCTGCTCCAGGATTGTGTCACCTCCTCCATGCCTGCCGGGCTGCCAGGGGCAGGGCTGGCTGGAAATTACTGTGGAAAAAAGTGAAGCCCAAGAGTTTGGAAATGCCAGGTGGATTTTGAGGCATTTGAGCCAACTTAACCCGGTCATCTTGCACATGCACGGGCCTCCCCTCCAAACCCCTCCACGGGCTGAAGGAGGAGTTTTCCCCTGCAGTTTTCCATGCAAATGTCTCTGCTTGGAAAGATGTGTTTTAATTGTGCTCTGAATAATTTTGAGACCTTTTCCTGGCTCCCTGCCAAGCTGATGCATAAACAGGCCCCCCCCCTGCCTCACACTCAGGAGCATCCCTGGGCGTCACTGGTGCCTCTTCCTAAAGCCGTGCCTGAGGAGCTGGGTACGGGGATCTGGTCTGGGCTGGTAGGATTCAGCTGGCTGAACACCCAGAATTGTGTGTGGATGGGGGTGCTCTAGCCAGGGTTCCAAAATGAACCATTTGTGCTCGGCACTGGCTTGTGCCTTCACAAATCCTGCTCTCCTCCAGGATTCCCCTCTGCCAGGATGCTCTGTGTGGGCTGGGAACGTGCGTGTGTTTAAACCCTCTCAGGCTCTCTGGGAGCATTGCTCTTAGAAGTGATTGCAAGTGCCTTACCCTCGTGTGTATGGATGTCCTAAATCTAAGTGTATGCATGCCTGCCTGCAAGATCAGGACCTCGGTTATTAATAACAATTAACATTTAATTAATTATTCCCATCAGGCAGAGATGCAAACCTCTGGTTTATCGCTGGACATCCAGTACGGCAAATTTAAAGGGAATATCCTTCCCATTCTTTGGCTGGTGTTTCATGTGTCAAAGTTTACTTTTTTAAATTTTGTGGCAAACTCCCTCTTTTTCACTCATTTTTCCTTTATTCAAATTTTTGTTTGCTAAATTCGTAGGGATTTCGGTGCTTGTTGGAGTGAGTGATTAATGGCATGAGGGAGAGAAGGAAAAGACAAGTAATCTCTGGGAGGAAAAGCTGGCTTTGGAGCAGACGGGCTGGTGATGGTGACAGGGGAGAGATCCTGGCCCCAGGCAGGGTGACACCGGGTCAGGGGGATAAATCCACCCCAGTGTCCAAAACCAGTGCCTGGAGGACACGCACAAATCCCACCACGCGAGGGGAAAAAGGACACCCGGCACAGGCAGGAATTCAAGCAATTAATCCTTTACTTAAAGAATAATAAGCAGCCAGATTTTTACATACCAAAAGTGGGAACAAGGTAAAAGGGGTTAAAAACTAAAAAGCAAGGACAGCAGACACCAATTAACACAATGCTAATTGACAATTTCCCCAAGCCTCCATGAAACATGCCAGACCTATTTCCCCAATTACTAATTAAATCAAACCGCACACACAATACTAATTTTCCCAACTTCAGGAGCTCAGTAGACAAATAAAATGTGAAAGTAACTTAAACACACTGAAGTGCAGGGAGAATAAGGAACTTTAAAGGAAAAGGGATAAACTTTTGTTCTGATACAGTCTTTAAATTTCTGGCTGTTCCGGCGAGTTGGATGGGGGATGCTAATCAAGGCAGGTCTGTGGTGGGGTCCTGCTTGCTGGAGGTGATTAACACCCTGAGAGAAGGCGAGTGCATAAGGCTGGTCTGGTTTGCTGCTTAGTGAGAGGCTTCCTGAAAAACAGCCTAAAAGGGGATGCTTGGGCATCCTGGGTGTGAAGAACAGCATGTGTTACTTGGAGAAACTCTTTAGGGCTGAGGGAGATGCGAAGGCACCAGCTCCTGCCAAGTTGCACAGTGATGGGATTGGGGACAAGTGTGCTTGCCCCATCCCTGGAAGTGTTCAAGGCCTGGTTGGACAGGACTTTGAGCAACCTGGTCTAGTGGAGGGTGTCCTTTCCACGGCAGGAGGGTTGAAACTGGATGATCTTTAAGGTCTTTTTCAACCCCAGCTGTTCTATGACTCTATGCTGCTCTCCCTGTTCGAAAGTTCTGAGAGATGCTGGAGGTGCACTTGTGGCTGGGCTGTCCTTGCTGTCACCTGGGGGCAGAGGCAGCCCCACAACGCTGGACGGGAGGAGCAGAAGGACAAGTCAAAGTCTTCCAGTTCGTTGTGCCTTATCAAACCACCAGCCCCTCCTCCAGCATGAAATAAGGATGAAATAGTGATGCGATAGGTTAATGCCGATAATTAAAGAGAGTTTAAAACTAAGCAGGAGACTGAACTGCGTGTGTGGGTGGCTGGAATGGTTGTTTGATGTGAAAGTCAATGACTGAATTATTCAGAGAGAGTGATTTTCCAAATGATAATTTTACATTTCCCATAACTGATTTTGATTTATTCCAGCAGCAACCGATAGCCCAGCGGGAGCTGGGAGAGGTTCTTGGTTCTGCTGCTGTTTTCCCCTCTCCTTTGGGCACAGAAAAGTTGGTTGGAGCTGGAATCTACCCCTGCTTGGGGGCTGACCTTCACATGCCCATCACTGGTGGGACTTGGATTTTAAGGAAAAAGCCAGGGAAAGCATTTGTTTAAAATGAGTTGGCATGTTGCAGTATAGATACAGTGTCCTTCTGCTTGGTTGTGTTTCTGGATGCAGACAAGGACTTGGGAACCATCCAGATGCTGACTTGGGTATTGTGGTGTTGGCTTTGCACCACACCTGGAAATGCCCTGGCCTTCATAGGAAAGCATCCAGTGAAGTCTGTTGCTCTTTCTCCTCATTCCTGTTTTCTTCTAGTCCTTACACGAGGTTGGCAGAATTCATCCAATCGCTTTGTGCCAACACCAAGCCTCTTTTTTTTCCAGCGCTCGCTCAGGATTCTGGAGTGCAAATCAGGCTGTAAATCTCCCATGAGGAGGAAGCTTCCTGGGATGTGCAGTGCTTTCTGTGCCTGAGCATTCCATGAGTGTGCAGGGACATCCTGGGTGATTCAGGGGTTTCTGCTTTTTACCCACAAAAAAAGAAGTAAGGGAGGAACCACAACCCATAGCCCTGTCCTGGGCATCATGTGCAGGGCTTGTGTCTGTCAGGACATGTGTGAGCAAGTATTTGAGACCAGCCGGTTTGGTTTTGGGGACATTTCTGCTGAGAATTGAAGAGGGAAATACTGAAAATAGTGGAGGTCCAGATTCCTTCCCCTGGCACATTAAAAATAACCATCACTGGTTGAGGAGGCCAGGCTATTAACCTCTTGCAGATGTGGCGGCCTCATGGCAGGGAAGCTCTGAGGCATGGGTGGTTGTCTGCTCTGCTGCCTCGTGGGGCTGCTTCGAGGCTTGAATATTGCTTGTCCCACACTACAGAGGCTCAAAGTGAACTTTTCTGAACACAGAAGGAGTTTAGGTTTGAGTTAAGTTTGAAAGATGATGGAGGGAGAATAAGTACATTGATTGCCTGCTTTGTCCCCCCCCCGCTCGTATATCTGGCCTGCCAGAGTCCCACATCCCCTCCTGTGGTGTGCTGCGTCCCCAGGGACCCAGAGTGGAGCAGGATTTATGGCCATGCCTCCAGCTTGTGTCTATGGGGTCTTCTCTGTCATTATTCTTTGTGCCTGGGAGGTAGTGGATGGCAGCAAAAGGGCTGGAGAGGGGCAGAAGGATGGGGATGGCAAGTTTCAGGACTAGGAGTGGAATTTATCCTGTTTTCCTTGGCATCAGCAACAAAACACCTTGTGAGGATAAGTACTGCCACTGCAGGGAAGGCTCTGTGCTGCCACGCTCCTGCATCCTTGCAGAGACCTCTGGTACAGAACATCTCTCTCCTGGGGTAAATAGGTGTTTAATCTCTTAGGGGAGGCACAGCTGCTCCAGCCAGGGAGGTGTGGGACAGCCTTATCCCGGAGTACACAGGCTGATGGGATGTGTGGGATGGTGCTGATGCTGGTCCCTCGTGGTCCAGGTGAAAGCTGCAGGTCGTTTCAGAGGAGGCTTCTGCCTCTCTTCCCGTGGTCATTAATTCTGCCCAGGGCCAGGGAGATCTCCCCTAATGAAAGCTGCAGCGAGATTGGTTTGTTGTATGGGAAAAGCCTCGGTTTTGGTGAATCAGCAATTTCTGATGAAAAATCTTTTGTCTGCGAGCTCCCAAGAAGCTCTGACTCTGACCTCGGAGCGGCTGCCTTCCTCCGAGCGCATTACCGGGATTTATGGCGCGCTCCCATGGTTTATTGTTCCACAGCAAGTGGAGCTGCCGGGTGAGTTTTGACAATCCTTCCGGGCAGGGAAGCAAATCAGTGTTGTGGGACTACCCAAACTCGCATGATTTAACACAAGTCCTTGCTGTGGAGTGGCTGTGCTGCCAGATCAAGTAGCTCCAAGTGGCCACTTGGAGGCTGCTCATGGTTGGGGTGCATCTTACCTTCTCTGGGCCCAACTCCTCCTCTACCTGTTCTGGTGAGTGGTCCTGGACAAATATTTCTGGTTCCATCAGCTCTTTAATTAGGAAAAGAAGTGGTGGCTGCATCATGAGTTTGTAATGTGTTTTCTGAAGGCTGCAGGTATAGAGAGGATGCTGGTTTTGCTTGTTTATGGTGCAGACCTGCCAGGGTTACTTCAGTGGCAGCAGATAGCCAGAGTAAGGTACCTTCTTTGCTACAAAAAAACTTGCAAAGCATCAGAAGAATAAAAAAAATTTATTATTCCCATTTCATAGCTGTAGCCCTGGCACATTGGTACCGTAGTGTTTGCTCCAACCTGCAAGGAAACAAACCCTGAGCTTGGGATCGAAGTGAAATCTGCAGACTAACTTCAGCATCCTCAAACTGTGTAATTACATGAGCTGCTTCTGCATTGTGAGCATCTGTATTTGCCTCTTTAAGGACCACAGCAGTAGGAATGTGGTAGCAGAAGGGCTCCAAAAGGCTTGTCCACAAAGAAGGGAAGAAGTATTATAAAAGGCATTACATATAAGCAGGGAGAGCATCATTGATCTGCATTGTCAGGGATGAGGCACCTGCTGTAGATGAGACCTTCCCTATATGAAAGCTTCCATCCATTTTAATGACAGTTAGGAGTTTTGGAAAATATGAAAATACAGGAGAACACCACGATGGATGGAGACTGCTCCAGCCCATCCTTCTCACGTCCAACATCTTTTACTCGAGATTCCCCAAACCTTTGTGAACTGTGCGTTTAGCAGCTGTGGCACCAAGATACCCAAGGGCTGGGTGACCCCCTCAGGGTGCTGGGGATGGAGACAGGACCAGGAGCTCAGTGCTCTGGCTGCCTTGAAGCATGGCCCATCCAGAAGGCCAAGCTCCCTTCCCCATAATCGTAGGGAAAAGTAATCAAATTACTGCCTTTCATGTCACATTAGTGAAAATGGATACTAGTATGATGCATATTAATATAACATGATGGGAAATTGCTAATACAATTAGACCATCACATTTTATTAGTACCGGAGTGACAACTCCCACTGAAGAGCAGCGTGCTCGGGCAGTGGCTGGGAGTGAGCACAAGCCCAGTGTGCAGCCATGGGGACAGTTTATTTAACTTTCTAAAAAGCCCCCTTTGTTTTCTTTCCTCAGTAAGTGCTTGGTCACCTGAGTAAGGATTACACCAGCCCTATGTAAATGTCACCTGGATTCCTTGGGAAGTGAGTCCTCATCTCGAAAGTTGTCTGCCTCTTGTATAGACCTTTTTCTTCCCATGTATACATGCAGACATAAATAATAAGAGAAAATCAAAATATACATCTTTACAGAGGAGGGTGATATAAATTTTTCTTAATATGGTCTAGCTTTTTATATTTGCATCTTCTTTATCTAGTTACAAAATGATCCTGTACAAGTTTTGTAGGTTACATACTGCATATATATATGTGCATATATACATATAACCCAGCCATGGCAGGAGGCTTGGAATTAGATGGTCTTTAGGTTTCTTCTGTGATTCTGGGATGATGTTCATCCTCAATCCAAGGGCCACCCTCTAAGAGGAGAAGTATTCTGTCTTAGCTGGCAACCCGTTAGGATGAGCAGTCCTGTGACACAGGAGCAAAGGTGAGCTCCCACCAGGATGAGATGCTTTTCCCATTGACATGTGACCTGTAATCCCAAATGGCTGAACTCCTGAACAGAAATGGCTTTGCTGAACAGTTTCTTTTTCTGGCCAGGGGCTCTGCCTTGGAAATACTATTTATCATCATAATAATATTATCTATAATCGTGGCGTTATCTATCATATCAAGAAGCGTCCATGGATTTTCTATAGCAGGCAGGTGCAGTTTTTAAATACGGTGCCCAGATTAATGATTGTGTCTTTGTCAACTTGGAGAACCAAGGAGGGACTTGGCACTCTGAAAAACAGTTATTTTGTCAGTAGAGCATGAAGAGAATGGCACCAAATAGGTGAGCAAAACTGAGCAGAGGAGGAGAAAATAAGTTTTTGGAGGCTTAAGGCATTGGGAAATATTTACAGGAAAGATGTTTGGAGTTTGTTAGATTCAAATAGAACCCACAAATCTACGGTGTGTTGTGTTTCTGTCCCTTCTTAATAGTTTCTATGACAAAAATAGTGTGGTTTGTGTTTATAGCTGGTTATCAGCCCATGAGAGAAAGTGTGTTTCTCTGCACTTACATGGAGCTGTTCTCCCACATGTGTTTTAATAACACCTTCATCTGAGGCACTTCATAAATGTGAGCTCTAATGTGGTTAAATGGGTAAAGACTGATTATTTCCTATTTGGTGAGGGAAACTGAGGCCAAAGGGAGAGCTGGGCAGTGGAGAAGAGCAAATGACAACCTGAGGCTGGGGAAGCAGTGGTGGGAACTTCAAACCTAATTAAAAATTTATTATTTTTTTGGTGTAATACTCCAAGTGTTCCAGTAGAAAAGTGCTTGTGGTTCTGGCTATTAAAATCAAATATTTATGGTTTATATTTACTTCAAAGACTGTCAGCGAAAAGAAAGTGCTTTCTAAGTAGTTTAACGTGTGAACAGGTTGCAGGCCAAGCTGGGAAAACGAGTGTGGTGTGCTGATGTTAAGTGGCAAAGAATACATGAATATTTACAGGTGCTTTTCCAAGTGTGAGGTGGGTTTCCCCAACCCTTTTCCATGAGCTGCCTATGTGGAGGGTGATGGTGAGGAGGAGGAGGGTGCACGTGAAGGAGCACTCCTTATTTTCTTGCTTTTTTTTTATGATGTGCCAACTTTTGTGCAGAAAAATCTCCCCACCCTGTGGAGTGCCTTGGGATACCTTAGATGCCACGGGGCTCCTTTGAGTGTCACTGCTTGCTGTGGTCCAGCAAAGTCCTCCTGCCACTTCCCGAGCCAAAGACAGGGACATGCTTTGAGCTCCATCACATATCTTGGATTATTCTCATTACTTTGGAGATATTAGTTTGAGTGCAGAGGGGTCAATCCTGCCCATGTTTGAATGTGCTGGACACAGCAACTTCCCCACTCCCTGTGTTCAAAGACAGCTTTTGTTACGTTCCCGATTTTTCCCCGGGAAGTTTCTAAAGATGAGATAAAGCCGTCATCATCCTACTGATGTGGGTAATAACAACGGTTAACATTTCTCATCTTTGAAGTGCTTTACAAATATTAAATAATTAATCTGCCCAAGAATGGAAGAAGGAGTATCATCCTTCAACTTTATACACTGGGGAGCAGAGGAAAAGAAATCCATAAGGTTTCTCCAGGCCAGGGAGAGAGAGTGGCAGAGACATGGGTCTGTTAGATGTGGTGCCCATCTAGGGCCACTTGACCACTGGCCACGGTGCTTGGATGGCAGGATCACGGCACGTGCACTGGGGGATGATGTGCTCTCACCTCCCTTGTGCCCCTCTGAGCAGGAAAGCAGATACTGGGTGTTTTCTCCAGCATCACCTGGAAAGCCCAGGTGGTCTCTCCAAGGAGAGAGAACCACTTTATGGGATTTTTATTTCTTCCCCCCCCCCCCCCCCCCCCCGAGGAGGATACAGGGAATAATGTAGCCTGTTATATGGGTGAGGGCTGGTCGTGATTTGACTTTGCTGTGGCAGGTTTGAATTGGGTTGGATTCCCTGTGGGGTAATGGCACAAGGAGAGAAGGATGCAGCTGCTGGATCTGGGATCATGGGGTGAGAGCAAGGATGATATGGACTTTGCTTTCCCAGAGCACTAGAGACAAATCATGTGCAAACACTGTTCACAGCAGTTTTCCAGAGATTAGAGACTTTCTACAAGTACTAAGGGAAGACCTTTATCGTAGATAAGTTGTTTGTTTCACAAATCCGAAGCTCAAGTGACTTTCCTTAAGCTCTTGACTTGGCGTGTGATGGGGAGGCAGAACTGGGAGGGTTTTCCATGGAAATTCCATAAAGGTGAGATGTGTTTTGTGTGAGGCTTGGGGAGAGGCAGGACATCCCAGCTCGCCGGCAGCTGCCTGCCCTTGGCCGTGTCGGGCAGGGAAAAACAGGGACTGGAAACTGGGTTTCTCACAACCCAGGGGAATGTCCTCAATGACTCGCCTTAGGCTATTCTGGGATGACTTTTTACCTTGTTTGTTCGGGTCAGAAACTTCATCCTGGAGCTGAGAAACTTTTGCCTGTGAAAGTCACGTTGAAATTGGTGTGTTTAGCAAAGTGGGCTTTGGGTATTTTTTTGGCTTTTGTTATTTTGTTTTTAATTAAAAAGAAAAAATAAATAACCATCGGGTTTACCCACGATACTCTGATTTTTGCCCTGTATCTTAGCCCAAGTGGGCTGTCGTGTATAGCAAGCACTGATCTGGCAGCGAGGCCCCATCTCGTCACTTTACTTGGCTTTTCCTTTTCTTCCCCTGTGGGTCTGGTGCTGGGCAACTAAAAATCATTTTGGCTTTCCCAGTCTTTATCTAACCTCCCCAAAGTGGGCCAGGCAAGCCTGGTATTTCCACACAATTTGAGCAGTGTTGTTGTTTTGTGTGGGTTTTTTTTTTGTCTTTTTTTTTTTTTTTTTTTCATCGCAGAGGGCAAATCCCAGAATAGAGCATAAATAAATAGATGATTTTGGAGGACTGTAGATCATTGAGCAGAATGCAGAAAAGGCTCCTTGTTTTGAAAGAGCAGCGTGAGGCTCGGCAACAATGAGTCTTGAAGCCCGATGAAAATCTTGGATGCTTTGAGGCTCTGTGTGTTGGGTGAACTTTATTTATATTTGGCACCAGACCCGCTCATGAGTGACGCCAGCGGCTGCCAGGGTACGTGGATGGAGCTGAATAAAGCTTAGCCCAGGCTGATATAAGGAAACATTGAATCGGGCTGGAAATGGTCATTTCTAAGCGTTGCTGGGGTTTTGAAGTCAGCCCGGTTTCCACAAGGAAAATACCTTTTTTCCTTCTTTATTATTTTTTTTTAAAGAAGCAGACCCCCCCCGCCCCCATAATAAATGCAGACAGCACCTGTGTTGTTATTTCCATAACCCCCCCTGCCCCATGGCAGGGGGTTTGGAACTAGATGGTCTTTAAGGTCCCTTCCAACTCAAACCAGCCCATGATTCTATGGAAAACTGCAATAACAATTCTCCATATATTTGGTCTCCTCCTCATCTCCCAAGACTTACTCTGGTGTGCCTCTCTTGTAAGACATTTATTGCTACCAGCAGTCCCCACCTTCTTAAATGAACTGTAAAACACATCTCCTCTGCTGGAAAGAGGGAAATTTGTCAGCCCTGGAAAAGAGCAGCAGGAAAAAAATCACCTTAGAACTCCACATCAAAACTCTTGATGGTTGAGCATGTAGATATAGATATATTATTATTGGTTTTTTAGCTCAGAAAACGCATATTCCCAGGGTAAGCCTTTTGGTGCTGCCCAAGGGGTGTGCAAAAAGGGAGGAAAGTGGAGGCAGCTCCTGTTTGCCACGTAAGTTGGGAAACTTCACCTTTGCAAAGCTCTGTTTTGGAAAAGATTTAGCCAATTGTATATGATGGAGCTCTGTCTTTCCCCCACCCCAAATTCCCTACTTCGAAGACAGTAAACTTGCTTTGAACTTTTTCAATTATTTAACAACTTTCAAGTGGAGAAATATTTGGGGGGGGCTTAATTTCATTTTTGTCTTCCTACCCCCCCCCTTTTTTTTTTTTTTTGCCTCCATTCTGTTTGCTAAACAGTAATTGCAGATCTTTCCTGCCACCTTTAATACTCCCAGCTAATTATCCTGAAATAAATCTCTTTCAAGTCTGCATGCCAGCAGTTGTGGGATATGAGCGGCTCTTTCAGCTCCCGGCTGCCTGTCACTCAAATGGGCCTCAGCTGCAGCTCCGAATGATGAGTATTAGTCTCCCGCTGGGATGATTCTCCCAATCTCCCCACTTCCAACAGCATCTCCCAGGGCTGCACCACGCTCCTACCTGTTAGCCTAATCTGGGATTTTCTTTTGCTAACGCTGTTATTTTGAAAGGAGGAAGAGGATTCCTGGGAGAAAGGCACTCGGTTAACCTTTTCCTAATTGCCATTCAAAGCTGAAACCAAAGGGGTGGTGGGGGGGGAGGAATAAAAATAAAATAAGATGATGGGTGTCGCTGCACGGGAGGGAAGGGTGGGAGTACAGGGTGGGGTCCCTCGCTGACCTCCCGGGGTGAGTTGTTTGGCCAAGCTCTGTAGGGTTTTTGGGGGCAGGCTCCCAAATTTGGGCAGCCCGCCCTCCCCGGGGGGAACTCGCCTGCGTTATTTGCAGCTTGTGTCCCGCTCGCTCCGAAACAAGGTTGTCGGGCTGTAGGCAGAGCTAAACGCTCCATTATTAATTTATTGTGTGCCCGCAGTAATAGCGAGGGCTATTTTTAAATGCCACTTAAGCTCGCGCTCGCACGCGGGTTTGTAATTTGACTATAGGACACGCATAAAATGACATATTGTTACGCACTTACAGATACGGGTTTAAATGAAAGAACTATTAAACTATTAGTATTTAAAGCGCTCGCTGGGGGTTTTTCCCCTCCCCTCCCTGCTGTACGTGAGCCTTTTAACAGCTTAACAGTTGGATTATTCCAGAAACGGCCTTGCCATGTGGATGCATCCCGTCTGGGGGATGTGATGGGGTCTGTGGCACCCGTTGCCTCTTGGGAGCTGGTGATGGGGAGCTCAACAACTCGGAGGTGGCATGGGCATCTCCTGGCTCTGGGCTCACGTCTCCGCCTCATTCCCGAAGCCAAAGGTTTTGGTGAGCCATTAACGTGCTCCCAGGTTGCTTATGGCCTTGTATCAGTCTTCCCAAAGAGTTGGTTTTTTTTTCGCTCAGGGCTCCCCCTCTAAACCCTCATTGAATTAATTCTATTAACTGCCAAAGGAATTCCTCGCTGCCGAATTATATTTCCTGTGTCCGTAAATCACTTCGCCCCTGCTTTCCCTGACAGTTATGCAAGTGACCTTTTGATTTCAGCATGGGTTTGGGTTTTTTTTATTTATTTATGACACTGATAACCACTCTGTGACTGTGCATCAGGGTGAGATTGGGCAGTCACGTGAGATGCTCGAGAATATAGAGTATTTTATAAATATATACATAAAAAAATGGAAACAACGTGAAGTTGAATGTTTTGGACTTGGACCTTGGAAACATAATATTTACACTAAGAAAGCCGTGTTAGTTTAAAGAGTCTGTTTCTGGGTATTTTCACTTCCAGAGGAAGAATTGCTTGAAACCTTCCCCTTCTTCTAACTGAGCATCTTTTTTGCTTTTGTTTAATCACCAGGTCCAGCTCTGCAGAGGCCAAGCAGACACTGGGCTGAGTTGGGAGTTGGGGATGCTCAGGTATCAGAGCCAGGGGTGGCATCATCTGACTTGTGCAGCAGCAGGGCTGTGGATCCCCCAAAGAAAAGGGGATTTAGACACCCCAACCTCTGTGTGGAGTTTTGCAGGTGGTATTGGTGCTGTGGGCACGTTTCTGGCCCTCTAAAAGCCCCTGACTCCATGGAGATCCCTGCCCAGAGGTCTTGCCTTCCCACCATGATCCCATCCCAATGGGTCTGAGCATGAAATGCTGAGAGTACAACTGCAGTTCCAGGCTGGGAAACCATGTTGGCATCCCAGTGCTTGATTTGTAAGTCTAATTAGAAGTTAGAAGTGTCAATGGCGCAGCACTTGCAGGCACAATTATAGCACCTGCAAAAAAAAAAAAAAAGGAGCCTGTTTTTCCCATTTGGCTCATCCTCTGGGTGCAAGTCTTCTATAAATACTGTGGTCTGATGAGGAGAGCTGTCTATAAAAACCTGCAAACAGAGGAGATCCCCGCTCTGGCCCTTTTACAAACCAGAGGCATCGTGGTTGGCTTGTGCAAGGCTTTGCCTAAGTAATAAATTGAGGTTTCCTGCAGAACATCTGGTCGATTCAGCTCTTATCTCGCTCCGCAAGAGGTGAAAAAACCCTCTGTGGTTCTCCTTTGGCATGTTACAAATATAGGCACTTATTTGTAAGGAAATATCAAAATAGAAGTGTCGAAAGTATCCTCACATTTGTTTCCCAGCGCTGCATTAAATACTGTTGGTAGTGCCCTTCTCAGTCCTGGTCAGATAGTGCAGAAGAAGCATCTCATTCTTAAATGGAGTTTGTAGTGCTCCTGCCAGGACCGAGTCTTGGAGAGTAAAGCCTATGGGATGAGATGCAGAAACAACTGTGGCTTTGTGTTCTGCCTTTTACACCTTCTGTGGCTTTAATCTCTGAACCAGACTTAGTTTTTGGAGCTGTTGAGCCCTTGTAACCCATGCCTAGGGTCGCATAGTTTGACCCAAGTCACCCAGTTCCAGAGGGGAATATATGATAAGTGTGCAACTTCTGTGCTAATGCATTCCCTAACATCTCAGGATGGGGTGGAATCTGGCTCAACATCTTTGCCATTGTGGATGATGTAGCTCAGTTGATATCTAATTGTTGGCATCACTTGCATCCTTCAAAGTCTGCTCCTTCTGCTATTTTTTTGGTGCCTGGATCTTCCCATTTGGTTTGCATCCCCTGTCCTTTTTTTTTAAAATTATGTCCTATGTGTTATCCCAGTTTCCCACCTCCAAAACCAACATGGGGGAGGCGGGGGGGAAGAAAAACCCCCAAAAGAAAATTTCTGGCTCCTTCCACTGCTCTTGGTGTGTTTCCCCACAGCCTTCCTGAAAGAAACCAATAAATAATGCTCCTCATCCCCTTAAAAATTAAATTAAACCCAAGTTTCTCTGGGGAGGAGGATAGGTTAATTACAAAGAGCTACCAATGCCAGAGCTAAAAAGGCTCCTTCATTTTAATTCTTAATATTTAGGATGAAACTTAATATCTGGTTATTATTATTTTATTTTTTTTTGGCTAAACTAGTCAGTTTAGAATGGGAGAAGCTGCTAAATGCAGTAACATTATTCTGCTCAAAAACTTCTGCCAGTTAATTCCTTGGTGCATTTGCCAGGGAGACTGCAAAGGGGAAGAGGGTGCCACTCCAGCCAAAACCTGGATGTTGGGCATGGTTAAGGTTTGGTGGGAATCACTTACTGCTCGAACATTGGTGGGAAAAAACACATTGATGCGTCTGGGTATGAAAGTTAGTTGAAAAACTTGGCTTTTGATGAGAAACTGTATATTGGATCGCCTAAGAAGGAGAAAAATGCCACATTTATATTTGAAAATTGGTACCTCTTGATGTCCATAAGTCATGTGTTGGCCATTTGTGAGTGAAACTGTCCCAAATAGGGATTAAACTGGATGCAAAGTGGGAATTTAAAGGTGATGGCTCACAAACCCAGTCTGAAAAAAAAGGAAAAAAAAAAAAAAAAAAGCGGTTGTCACACACGGACAATGAAATAGGTGAAATATTTTCAGTTAGTTGAAAATATCAGCAAAACTACTCAAAAATGAAGAGTTTTGGGGCACGTTTAATGGGAGGTACGGAAATGGCTTGATAGTTCCTATAAGCATTGCTGTTATTCAGCAAAACAGACCCTTGTGTTGTCTCTGGTGTATCTCTGATCAGTGCTGTCAGTTCTGCTGACTGATTTAGGGAATGCCACGTTCCCTTTGGCATCTATAAGTTCTCTCAGTACCTATTGAGCTCTATATCTACACCCAAATTTTCACATGCATACGAGTGTTTGAGTGTGCACACAAGTTTTCCAGGAGGTTGTGGCTGGCTGCCTCTTTCCAGGGTGGAACAGGGGGAAGCCATTAAATATCCATGGGAGAGCTTGGCTGCCTGGTGCAAGCAGGACACTTTGACTCTGCATGTTTTGGAGAATAATTCTTCATGGCAAATTGCAGTGTTAAATCATTAACTTCTAAGGAGCTGAGGGCAGGGGAAAAAGGGAGCTCACTTAAAGGCTCCCAGTGTGTTGTCCCTGGATTGCTCCATGTTGTCCTTTGCATGCTATAAACCACTGTTAAAATACTTCTTAGTACATTATATAGTGTAAGGTCTAGACCATTTACAAACTTGCCCTCCTCCTGGTAGTGATGTCTTCCTTATGCTGGAAACGTAACTTTAATGAAGCAGTGAAGGGAAGGAAGGCAGGGTGTGATTTCAAAAGGAAAAAAAAAAAAAAATAAGGAAAAAGCTTCCTGAAATTAAGCTCCTAAATAGGTGGAGAGGCACGTGTGTTACCTGCCTTCTCCAGCTTGAGGAGCTGAGTGGGTGCCTGTCATGGGGCGGTCTCTGGTCCAGTGGCATGGGGAGCATTTGCCAGGAAGGCAGGAGCCTGTTTCCTTGTGGTCTGTCTTATTTCAGCTCTTGGATTTGGGGGAGAAGCTGTGGAGATGGAGCAGCACTGGCCAGATGATCCCAGCAGAGGTGATGGGTCTGTGGAAGGGACATGTATCATGAGGTGGGTCGGTAGAAGGGGGGACCCCCATCGATTGCTGACTGAGTGATTAATCAGAAACGGCAGGATGGGCTGGAGGCTGTGAAATATGGTGTCCATATGGTGAAAGGATAAAGCTTTATCTCTGCTGCTTTAGAAGTAGTTCTTGTCTCCAAATGTCTAACCACCAGGATTATTATTTTTTTTTTTAGCAGGCTCTTTGTGCAATGAAAACACAGGGTTTGGACTTGGGTTGAATAGTCAGTGTCCTGAAAAACATCCCTCGGCATCTCAGTCCTTTTGTTTCATTCCCAGTGTCATCCTCAGATGTGCACTGGCTTTGGTGGAACTGGTGTGTGAGTGCCTGATGTCACAGTTCCTGGGAGATTTAAAAGATATTGAAGTGCAGGCGATGCAGAGATGGTCCTTGTAGGGTTTAATTGGACCTTTTCCCACACTTACCTTTGTGGAAAAAAACAACCAACTCCAAACCAAAATCAACAAAAGAAAAACCCCCAAACCAAAAACCCAATCCAAAACATTATATGCCACTTGTCTACTTCCAAAATTGAAACCAGCTTTGGTATCCTGATCCTTGGCCTCCTATTGGAAGGTAAAGGTAAATTAAAGGCGTTATGTTCCACGTTGGTGGGAATCAAGACTTGTTTTCCTGCTGGCTTGCAAATAGATAACAAATCGTAATTATTTTTAATATTATTATTTTTAGTTGTAATGCAATGGAGGAAATTCAAAACAGAAAACTCTACGGCAAGGGCCAATCTGTCTGTTGAAACCAACAATCTGTTCAAGCGCCCGCGCTCCCCCTGCCCTGCAC